>NW_026643204.1:0-2400000 GCF_028828555.1 Penicillium taxi | reverse complement strand
GAAAGGTAGTAGCGATTGATGAGATTCAATAATTTCATATTAATCACAGCAGAGACAATATAAACCAATGCACCCTGATTCCGAGATCGGGTCCGAGCCTTACAAGATGAAAGACAACAGCACGGATCTCAAGTTGGACCATGAAAGAGTACCCTTACGCCGTACTAGCCGCTTTGACTTCCAAGGTTCAGGCAATATAATTATATTTTGAGATTCAGGAATAAGCCAAGTAAATAATGCTGATCATTACTGGTAAATACTTACTAGTAATGAGCTAGCTAAATAGTTTCGTATAGTCCACGGGTCATAGTGTACGAATGCCTTGACGAAGCCGATTAGTTAAGACTCAGTTCCTTGAAGAAACTACTCCATAGTAAGTCCAATAATCATCGAAAAAGGGACTAAATTCGGCCGGTCGCCAATATAAGAAAGGAGGGTTATCCACAAAGAATTAACGGTTCAAAGAGGGGGCGTGACCTGAAAAGCGGCAACGAGTAAACAACCCGTAAGTACAGTAACAAAACCTGGGAAAATCCAAGGTCTCAGTCAAGTGCCGAGTGGGATCTGTCAACCACATGGTTCTAGCCCGTAAACTTGCCCGCTTTCAATGTGATATGAGGGCTCAATTGAGTCTCGCCATCTTCTTGCGCGGTAAATACAGAGTATTGAGCCGAATAATCCGAAATCCACTAGACTCCACAAAGCGGCGTAAAGTATACCAACGTATGAGATGGTCAAAAGAAACAATAACTAAAATTCAAATTGGAGTAGTATAGACTGCAGGTATAATACGTCAGGCAGTGTACATCAAATAATCAGCCATATGAACCCCCGTACGAAGTACAAAGGTCCTATGATCTGGTCTAATAGGGTTCCAAGGTTCTCTCCTTTTCGTTAACAAAGTGGGTCACCCACAACATGCCTTATCCATGGTCTTAGGTAATTTGGATTGGACTAATTCCACCACGTTATAAAAGTGGCCCACGTGTATCTTTCCGGGCCATGGACGCGGGTCCCCGACGCCATAGCAATGGGATATTATGACGCTATTCAGCATTGTATTTGAACTACATTTTGATATCTCCAGCGCTTTGGATATATATGGGATCTAGTTATTTAAATCGTATGATTTATATGAAACATGGTACCTAAGTATCAAATTGCGAAACTCAAACCAGATAGCTACCTAGGTACCATGACTGTCGCATGAGCATAGAAAAGTAAATGCAGGGGGTATTGGGAAAGACTTGAAGAAGATGGCCACCCAAACATAACGAATGAAATGAAAAAAGGCAAAAAAGAGACCCGATCCCAAAAGGCGAAAAAAAAAGAACAAAAGAAAATCATCGACTTCGTTTCGAATACCCTCCTGAGCTCCCTACTGCTGGCCGCTTCTGTCCCGAAGGTCCTGTTGCAGCCGACTCAGCCATCCGAACTATAGCACCCAGTTTGAGCAGGTACAGTTTTGGTGCGCGGTTCACCTCAATCCTACCCTGCGCATCCCGTAGTCGCTGGACCCATTGCATGAGATCGGAGGGAGGAAGGACTTCTAGAGCGTCAAGGATGAACAGCTTAGCGTTTGGATCCAGATCCATGTCCTCCGAACCTATCAACAAATGGTACAGGTTGCGTTGATCCTCATCTTCACCGTGGAATGATTCACAGCCCCAGGTATTCCCCTCGAGAGCGTCCTTATTCCGCGAAACAACCGCTTCGAGTATGGTAACGAGAGCTGCTGTGGCGCCTTCGGCACCGTAAGGGGATCGAGAAGTAATATTATCGTGAATAAGATCCACAGCACGACGTAAATAATGTACTACGTCGTCCACTTCCACACTGCTCGGAGCGCTGGCTTCTGCAGGAATTTCTCCTGTCGCGCAGTACCGGTCGAAATCGGCAAGTAATCGACGTATGTGTTCCTGAATCTTGTCGAAGTAGATTGCCGCACATGCCCCGGCTGGCATAACCTTGCCTAGACTGCTGAAAAGACTGTCGTCGTGCACAGCCAGTCTGAAAATTGTGGCTTCGAAATCTCCCTGTACCACACATTGCTCGGGTGTGCGACCTTGCTCTGCCTTCTCCTTTAGATCCTGGCGGTAATCTTCTGGGAGAACTTGCTTGTCGAAGGCGGACATGACGTCTCGTACTCGCTGTTCTCGGGTCATCCCCGTCTTTCTACCATCCTCGTCTACCCGCAGGTGCTGCCAGTTGAGTCGTCCTGCCACTACATCTAACTGTCCTTTGAGTAAATCTTCAATGCGCGGTGTCAGCTGGGGGTGGCCGTCCTTGGTTAGGGTTACCGATGTTGAAGGTCTAGAGTCGATACAGCCACGGACCTGATCAATCACCCCCTACGAAAAGAAACATCAGCCCTGATCTCAGGAAGATATTCCTTTCTGCATGATCTTTAAGTTTCGGGGGAAATATGGGGTGTACGGGGATAAAAACTTACAAAGATGTGATGACAGGCAACATCAGGCCGTCGTTGAAAGGTCGGACATGTACAGGTATATGAATCTTCGCTAAGATAAACTCTAGGATGTTCGATGATCTGGAACTCATAGCCAGCGGGAGAAGCACTGCAATTGACGACTTCGAGATCTCTAGTCAAGCCCACCAAGGCCCGAGCTTTAGCATCAGAATCTAGATTGCTTAGATCATAAGTGATTCCAGAACGACCACGAACGGCAGATCCAGATGCATATCCCCCCTCGTCGTCTGTTGATTGGGCCCTGGCTTCAGACATGGTTTCAGCACCGATTGATAGCCTATTCAACTGTCGTGTTGGGGGAGACATGCTGAGAATTAAAAAGGGAGGGAAACCACAATTCTAAGGTTAGAAGGAAGGAGGGGCCAACCGTATTTTCCTTAAAAAGTGGACTGTAGATGAGAGAGTTCTTCCGACCCATGGATGAGAGCGGGTACACTTGAACCATGGAAACAACTTACTTAACTTACTTCCTTTAATATTACCTTACCTTTTAGGTATTATTTATTCCGTCACTTAGGCGCTCCATATCCCAACCCCCTGCTACTTACTGCTTGGGCGCATGGGAAGCCAAGCTGTCGGGGTCAATGATTGTACCCAAAGCACGAAGGGAAGGGAAGTAGAAGGCGGAAAAAAAAAAAAAAAAAAAAAAAAAAAAAAAGGACGGCGAAAAAGGTGTGGAAAAGCACCTAGGGAATTAACCAAATTCTGCCTGACTTTGCCCCCCTAAATGATAGGCACAGAACAAATCATAGTGTCCAACAGCGCTTAAAAATAACCAAAAGAGTGTTCTGGTTCTGGCGTGAGAAAAGGGGAAAAAAAAAGGAGCCGCACGTTGATGTCTTAGAAACGAACCGTTATACTCCGTCCAATACGCACAGACTGGATCGAAAAATAATAGATCTGGGGTTCTTTTGGTGGCTGGGCATTGAGATAGACTAGAGTTAAGCCTGCTAAGGAGACTGGAGCTAAAAATTACTCCATATTAGGAGAAAAGAATAAAATATTCTCTATCAAACCAACTCTCGGAACATACCGGTTAATCATTAATCACTAGAGAAGATCAAGAACTTGCTTTAGCTCAGCGTTGCCTGCTTGTCTCCACGTGGCAAACTGATATTGCTCTAAGTTCCCTTAGATCGTCTGATGTGGTAGTATACGCAAAGCACAGTGCCACAGTCTTGGCTAGTTGAATGATGATCCCACGTAGTCCGTACTCCACTTACAGATTTCGTTGCGATCGGGGAAGGAATACGTCCATATTTAGGATAAACTGACTCGCGTTTCCTTTCTCCTTGCATCGACTACTCTTCCCCTATTTCCCCTTAATTGTTGTTAGTATAGACTGACTCGTATATCATTCGACGTTACGTGGCTTCCCTGCAGTGGCAGTTCTACCGCAGCTCCCACAAGCAATAGCAAGGGGGACCCTAGGTTGAGAAGCCATGCAGTATGATCTGGAAAAGGGTTTCCCGAAATAAGCGAAAGGAAACCCATGCAGCAGCAGCGAAGCTCTCGGACGTCCAACACACCAGCCGACGCAGAAAAATGGATAAAAAAAATTCCAAAACTGGCCGAAAACCAAAAAATTTAGTGAGATATAACCCGACTTCTAACCAGCACTCGAGTTAAAAAGAATTGTTGGTGATTCGGAAGATCCCCTGTTGCATGGTCTGTCTCTTCCATCTGCCACAGCTAGATCATAGACCTCCTTATAACGGGCTTCGATAGTGCCGCGGATTGTGCACTCGTGTATTTTTATGATCAGTTTTGTTGGTTTAGCGCAGGGGCGTAGCGAACCCGAGCACGTCTCGGAAGAGCTGTGCCGTACACAGTTGGACCCGCCAGTTTGGTTCGGGTCTGGAGATTCTTCATCCTTGTCACAATGTTATTTGATATAGAAGAAGGGAACAAGTTCTGCTTTGGTATTTTCTGTTCAACCCGAATCAACCACTGTCGCTGTAGTTGATATCGAGAGGAGAGAAGACAGTCCCCCCTGAGTTATGACACTGAGAGTCATTCTGGAGGGCAATGACTTTCGGCGCCCAATCTTTTATGCCTTGGCGCCTAAAAATGTGCTTTATTCTGCACTGGAACCGATTTGACAGCATACTCCATATGCGTAGAAGTTAGCTTTTGTCTGTGCCCTTGAATCACCTGACAGCCACTGGGGCATAATTGGCTATGGATGAAAATGACAAACAACGTACTGTACTTTTAGTATGATCAGAATCATCCATTTGGCATTTGCTGCAGAGTTTCGTCACAGTCTCGCAGCCTTGAGGTTGGAGGATGGAAAAGAATACGTTCTGTTTCCAGAAAAGAGCGCATTGATAACAACAACTGTGTAGTGGGGAGTATCTAGGAGACATTCCTATTGGTCTACACATGAGCTTATCTTACTATTGGATGTATCCCAAAAATGCAGGCATTAAATTGAGAATAATTGCAGCTTATAAAGTGAAGGGGTATAATAAATCAAAAGAAAATCGTTGCTTCATGCTGAGTTTTGTACCGAATTATTGGTCGTCTTTGGCTGCATTGCGTTTCTTCGCATCTTCCAAAGCTTTGCGCAGTCGTTCCTGATGCTCTGTTTTGAGGTCGGGAGTTTGTGACTTGGGAGGCGGACTCTGACCCTGACTTTGACTTTGAATAGGAGGGGCCGTGGCAGAACGAAGTTCTAGCGGCAGTTCCAGTGGCGAGTGAGAGCTCTGTGGCGAAGAAATCGCATCATCTATGGGAGCTGGAGCTGGCGCTGGAGCTAAAATTGGAGCTGGAGTTGAGACAGGTGCCTTACCTAGGCCCCGGAGTAGGGATTGAACGGCAATATCAATCTCTCTCGGAGCTTTTTGGATGCTTTGTAGCTTGGAGTGCAGATCACGCTGGAGAAGAGTATCCTCTTTCTTCTTTTCAGCCTCAAGACGAGTGAAAATATCCGGCTCTGAATCAGCATAGCGCGCTTCGGCAACTGAGACATTGTAGTCAGCATTGTTGAGGGCCATCTCTGCAACTCCCGAGCCACGGAGGATAGCCTCTGAATCAGCACAAAGCAATGCAGCAAACTTTGTCGCAGACTTGAGTATCTGCTCCATCTCAGAATTTGAAAGTCTGCTTGCATGTATGCTAGTGGCGTCTAGCCGGGCGATTTTCGCTTCAAGATCGTCCATCAGACTCTGGTTTATACCAAGTCCGTGCAAGATTGCATCGTCGAACGAGTCCATCAACCGGTTCGCTCGGTAATCGTGGTCCTTGGCTGCCTCTAATATGTTTCGTTTCTCCATTCGGTCAAAGTCACCATCTAACTTTATTAAGCCGGCCTTGTCACCCATAAACACCATTGGACGGCGCTCAGCCTTCTTGCGGCGCCGCTCGCAGTCTAATGCGATTTCCAGTCGTTTCTGGAACCGAAGCTCTAGTTTGCCGTGGATATCATTGATCAACTTCATTGTGATGGATGGACTGCATTGCTCGATAGGGGAGCTCTTCCTCTGTCGATCTCGGTCAAGTTGACTGAGAGCAGAATCGTAGGATTTGCGAAGAGCAGAAATTTCATCGTTCAGTCGCTCGTCCAGAGGATTGAAAACATGCTTGATGAAGTCGTCCATTTCATGCCGCTCCTCATCGAGTTGAATACGAGCTTCACTTTGCCTAAAGTCTTCTTCCAGAGTATTAATATCTCCATAACCAATCTCCTTTGCGTTAAAGAGATCGTCGATTTGGGCCTCTGAATCCTCCTGTCGCGCTGTACGATCCTGATCTATCTTGTGCCTGTGGGCTTTAGTAGCGACTTCCCAATCATTGTTCGTATTTTGAATGTACGAGAAATCATCAGGATATTTTCCAATACTTTCACGGGTTGTTTTATGCCATGAACTCTCAGACTGCTTGTCCAAGGGTGTCAAAACCATAGCGCGCAGATCCTCAACTAAGTTACCCGATCGACCCATTTTAAGAGCCTCGGGTAACAATGGAAGTGGTGTTGTGTTGCGGCAATCATTTGACCGATAGGCACTGCTCTTATGCCGAATTATGCCAAGAAAAGTCTCATCGTGGTCATTTGGGAGAGGGGAAACAGTCAATGTGGCAGATTTTGTCTGAGCTATAGAGGGTGGACCACTCGCTAGGACACGCCCGTTTGACGCTTGACGGAGATCTGAATAGGCCTGATATGCTGGCCGGTCAAATGTGAGATTGTCTGAGCCACGCTGGGGCCCTTCAGTGTATTGGAAGGGCGTATAGATCGGTCGCGGAGGACTTGATGTAATGGGTTCGGGAGCCTTCTCATCCAAACGCATCGATGAAGTCTGAGATGAATGGCCCGTATTATCTTCACGTGAAAGATTAGAAAGATCGGGGTGCCATTGTGCCCCTTCAGCTTGCTTGCGTATAATGGGTCGCCCTCCAGAACTGTAGTCACTCCCGGCATCGTCCACATCTTCCATATTTTGATTTTCATCGGTTAATGAAGGACTTTCTTCCGTTTCCACAGGAATTAAGCCGGATTCTATAGGCACCTTGCTCTCCTCAGAAAGGCTAGAAGAGAATCGAGACACTGGTGATGGCTCTGAGATATGAATGGGTGGTACTTTGACAGAGAGTGGAGGCTCCGGTTCGATATTGTAAAGAATCTCTCGAAGTTTGATTTCTTTTGCCGTGAAAGCTGTAAAGATTTTATAACGCTCTTCGTCCGAATCAGCCACCGCTTCCTTTCGGAGCATCGCGACATAGCGCGTAAGGGAGGATTTGAACCAAGGATCTAGATCCTCATATGGATCTGATACTTTCGCCACCAGGTCTTCTGTCTTTGGAGAAGATGTTGCTGCTGGCAAGGTCTCATGAACAGGTTGGATACCCTGGACAGGAGATTGAACGATATTCAGTGGTTCAACCGTGCTACTTCTGTTTTGAGCGACGGGATCAGGATGAGGTGAACTATTGGCAAAATCTGGTTGAAAAGGCTTCTCGGGTGGCTGAACCAATGAATCAATGACATGATCGATGCTCTCTGTTCTCTCTGACTGCCCCGAGAAAGAAATTCCAGACACTACACTGTCGGTTCGAGCGGGAGGTGGGGTATGTACCCCTTGCGTTGGAGCAGAGCTGACAGGTGACAGAGAACCATGTCTCTGCACATGTGGAGAGCCATATATTGCGCCCACTGGAGCTTGTTGAGCCGTATTAACATGCGAGATATGCCCAACTGGGGGACTCGGCATCCCATGATTCGGCGATCCAGTTGAGTACACAGGCGATTGAAACGTCCCTTGGGGATGGACCGGGGCTTGCTGAGCTGCGTTTGCCTGTGGAACATGACCAGAAGGGGAACTAGGCATTCCAGTTGAATACACAGGGGGTGATTGGGCCGTCTCATTGGGATGGACCGTCTCCTGATGATGGTGTACACGATCTGGAAACCAAGCTGCGTCGTCAAAGTCGGTATTTTGACCAAGATGCTCCCAGCCAGAAGGCGAGCCATAGCCCAAAGCCGAAGAGCTGGCTTGAGATGGATTGGGGTCAAAGTTCATCAGAACAGATGGTTGGAACCCGTAAAAGCCCATGTTTGGTGGCTCTGGGCCTTGTGTGGGGAAATAGGGCCCCACAGGTGGGCTTGAATATTCTTGAGGTATCTTAGGAGGCGGAGGTGGAACAGCACTTTGCATCTGATGGGGCGTAGCTGGCGACGTAATTGGAGAGCTCACGTACGGCTGCGCAGTTGCAAACGAATCAAATGGTTGACTTGTAGGAGCTTGACTTGGAGGAGCTTGACTTGGAGGAGCTTGACTTGGAGGAGCTTGACTTGGAGGAGCTTGACTTGGAGGCATAGGTGGAGGTGAGAAGTGCGACTGAGCATATTGGGAGGGTGGTTCATTGGTACTTGGGGGCCGAGGCTTTATAGTCGGACTTTGTAAGTGATGCATTTCCTTATACCCATTCGCATATTATCTGACCTACCGGTAGAGGTGGAGGAGCATAGATCTGGTGCTGTTGCTGGGTGTACCTCGCTGGAGGGGCCCATGGTCGGTCGTTTGAACCTGATACTGGATTCGGTGGATTTGAAGAAGTTGTTATTGGTCCATAATTCGTGGGAGTATATTGCAAATTCGACGTATGTGGTCTAGGCGGCGGCGGAGGTGGTGGTGGGTCATGACGGGCTGGCGCTTGCCATTCAGGCTGCGAAGAGTCGCGTTGGTATGAATTTCCGTACATTCTTAGTTATCTCATGGCATGGGAGAGGAGTAGAAGTAATTTCAAGGGGAAGGAAGGGGAGGCAGGGGGAAGAGAGAAAGAGAGGAGTAGAGAAGCAGAGAAGTAGAGATGAGCATGGGACTAGAGAGGTCATAGGGGTATTCCAGCTGCCAGCCCCACTTGATCAATCTCCACACCATCTTAGACTGGTCGATTTATCATATCTTAGTCTATCTTGAGTCCACTTTTGATTGACAGAGTATATTTTAGATTATTAAATATGATAGTAATTTTTTGTGAGCTCTTTTAAGTTTATTGCAATATTAGGGCTAACTATGGCTAATTAATCTCACATAGCTAATCTTCCCCGGTCATTATGAAGCAGTACTGTGGAGCTAACAAAGACTATTACAACTTAATCTTATGTAAATAGATAGTGTCAAGAATAAAAATCTGATAATTGATTTTATATTGTTATAGTGAGGTGTGAATTAAATATCAAAATTGCACAATCTCAACCTTGATGTTGTCGATTCGACTACGAATTGATATGCTGGATGTATCAATCGGGAGCTCAAAGTGAATCAGAATCTGACTCCTCCCAAGGCTTCCCTTCATGAAAACAATATTTGTCGAAAGTTCGCTGCACTTTTCGATGCAGTTTGGAGGCTGGAGGGGTGACCCTTTGATTTGATCAAGTTTTGCGCGTTCCGAGTCGGGACAGTGGTTAAAAATGGTATCTCGGGATCATATCATTGGAGGATGAAATATTTCCCAGGAGAAAATGATCCCAAAGTATCTGTAAATAACTGCATTTTAGAAGTCGAAGGATGTAACAGCACAGGAAATGATTAAGCCTCGATATCCAAGGACATGATCTGTGTTTGTGCCAGGATCCATGGTATGATCGCTTTGACAGTGTTAGCAAAGAATAAAGAAGCCAGGATACTTATTCCACCCAAGTGATAGGGTGGCAGATCCGATGCTGGCATTGAGAGGTGAGAATAGTGAATGAAAGTAGGTAGAAGAGAATAAGTAGATTTAGTAGGAAGCTCACGTGCGAATAGAACATGTAGGGGTTGACTATGTATGAGCGAAGCAGTTATATGAAAATGAAAGTGGACGCACTCCGTATGAGTGAGAAAGTGAAGTGAGAGTGAGAGATCCCTAGTTAGGGCTAGGTGCCCACGGGAACCCACAATTATTCCGTAGTACGTTAGTAGTTTAAAATTAATATTTAGCTTGTCTTTGATCTAGATAATGACTTTATCCAGTACATTTTGGGTATTCACCAAGGTAGAGCACAGATACAGAAGGGTGTAGTCTATTAAAACCTTCCAAGCATGGGCGAGAGAGTCCTGAAGGTGTTTAAAGACGAAAATAAAAGAAGAAAAAACAGAGAAAAAGAATTCTATCTCATGCGTATTCATAACCTCAATGACATAGCCTATTTGTCTAATCACATTTCCAGAATTAGATGGTCTATGCGAGGTGATTCTTTGTTCATAAACAACTATTTTCAAGAATTCCAATAGTAAGAATAAATCAAGATTATCCAAAGATAGTTTCCTGTTTGCTTTGTTCAAATATCTGTGGAAGCAGACAAAACACATTTGCTTTCTACGGCTAGACATTGTTTAGCCTGTTTCGATGTTGTTTATGTGTGAAGTTACCTTGGGCATCAAGATATTATCCAGGAAATCATCAACACATCCATACTCGTAAATGAGCTATAATTAGGCCTAGCTATAGTAAACTAGCTTGGTTTTTCTTCATTTACATGGTAATTGAAAGTCTCATTGTCTATATGATGTCTTTGTTAAGGGGATTCAATCCAAAGCATTGAAAGTTAATAAAAGGGCTAGAGAACTCGTCACAGAACTCGAAACATCTTTCTCATACTCACCTCTATAGTTTGACTCATACCAAGTATTACCTGAGTAGTATCAGAGTGAAAAATATGGCTGAATATGCGGCTCCCGACGATAAACACAAGATGCGCTCTTCACAAAGAACTATCAGTCGGAGTCCCAAACACTTCCCACGCCCTGATGTTTTTGACGAAATCCAACTAGGCCCATATGTGACCAAGGTAGATGCAAAGCTTGCCCAGATTGTGTGGAGCGAAGCAGATACTCGTCTGGGACGACATTGGAAACGAATGAAAGGCCGCCCATATACCGACACCAGAGCACCAATCACCGAGGAGGTCCATGTATTGGTCAACAATGTCTACGAGCACCTGATGAGTCGGCCTTTCCTTCCAACATCCGCCGTCGAAGCTGTGGACTTTCAAGATGAATTTCTGTTCACAAAGTTATGGAATACAGCTGAGATAATTACACCGTTTAAAAAGGACATCATTCTTGGATCTCCTATTAAAACGATTGCGGTCTGGGAGACGAAAGCAATCAAAGACGAACTCACTCTGAGAGGACTCAAAACAGCTGGAAGCCGGGATAGACTCATAGCCCGACTCGTTGACGACGAGGTCGAAACACATTGCGGCATCATGCGAATGAGCAACCTTTCTCACTGGGGAATTAAACGCCCCGAAAAATACGTATTGCAACCAGCAAAAAGCCATTATACCAATGCGCTGGACATGTACACATTTGCTATTCATCTGAGTCCGTACAACCCTGCTTACTGGACCAGCCGCGCCTACTGCTGGTACCAACTAGCGCACTTTGACATGGCGCTCGGAGATGCCTGGCGTGCAAAAATCTTGTGTGATGTGCTGCTCAAAGAAGACGAACACTCTCGTCGACCTGGTCTGTATCCGCGTGTTTGGCACGCTATCGAGCAGCATTTCCTCGCCGATCCTCGAAAAGGCGGATCACTGAAACCAGAGCTTCTTCGTATGCGACAGAGCGGCGTTGACCAGTTTATCACCCCTCTGATGAAAGCAATTGACAACATCAGCACTCTCTGCCTATTAGGTGTGAACTCTGGGACTGAGCTGCGCGCCGGCCTTTTCGAAGGGGATACCGTCAAAACCAGGCTTCGCGACGAATATGTGCCTGAGCTTCGCAAAAGGGTCACCTTAGCCGCGCAGACAGCCTATGACAAACGACCATGGGCTCCGAACCTCTTCTGGCATGAGAGATTTACGGGTGCGATCTCAGCTCGTGAGAGATATCCATTCAATCAGGAAGACTTGGATCGGACAGAACCCAGTTTCCTGGCCAAATTGAACAAATACGTTTTCCAGTCCTCAGGTCCGAATATAAATGTCCGACAGATTACTACTCCGCGTGAAAATTTCATGGGACTTGAAGTCTGCGCGAAAAAGCCCATCAATAAAGGGGATCTGATTTATTTTGAAGAGCCAACTATTCGCAGTCATCTTCCGCCCCGAAGAATGGCTCTGGATGAAACTGCAAAGCAAGATGAAGTCCGGTGTGAAAATTGCCAGACTTTGATACCTAAACGAGATGTGGAAAGAGCAGCCAAGCTTGCTGCAGATAAAACCCTAGCCTGCAAATGCTTGATGCCTGAAGAGAACAGACCCAGTACAGATGGCAAGATATTCTGCAAGACAATTACGCCCGAGGGAATGACCTGTCTGCAAATTGCCCGGCAGAACTATCACTTCACTAGCTGTGGCAAAGACTGGACCTGGCTGTATGACACGATGCGATCCAACATCGCTAACTGGCAGGGCTTGGAGCATATAAGCCACAGTAACGAGCACTTTGGCACAACGATGAGTTTGCTTTTGAGAAATGTATTTGAGATCACACTCCACCGCCGGGAAAAATCTGGTGATCCATATATTTCTCCACATGAGATCGACGAGCTTCTTGTATTAGATGACCAAGCACTTTCCTGGTCGAAGAGTTACTTCCCCTTTACATTGCGTGGTAATATCGTTGTACCGTTTGATATCCTCCAGTGTCTGGGTGTCGATATCTTCCGTGACCTCACCTTCGATACGTGGGCTATCCAGATTGTGATGCGGAAGCTTCTCACCAACGTCGTGCCGTGGGAGCATAGACGTCGAGGCAACGTGCCTGACATGCTCCACACAGATCAATTCAAATACCCCCAGCTTCCAAATGATCAAGACTTGAAAATCAAGCAGAAAACGCCTTTCACGGATTGGGATCCTTCGTTCCCGAACCTATATCTCTTCCCAGGGCTGAGCATGTTCAACCATGCCTGTCGAGGAAAGAATAATGCAGACTGGGGCTACGATAAGAAGGTTCCTAACCGAGTAGTTGTGTGGGCCACCGAAGACATCGCAGCTGGGCAGCAGATCAGTATTCGCTATCGATACGGCAAATTCCGCTCTCAGAATCGCGCTATCCGGTTCTTCGGTGATGTCTGCGACTGTCCAGCTTGCAAGGAAGAGGTACCACCGCCCACCTATGACCCAAAATTTCAGCTGCCTAGTCCTTATTACGATAGCGATCAGAGTATCTTGACAGGTCAGTTTGATACCCCAAAGCATCAACAGGTTGCACCTCAAAATATAAGAAGATTTGGTGAATATGCAGAGATCGAAGACGGCAGAGTGGTTATCCGGCGTCGTATTGGAAATGAGGGTTACGGGAAACCCCAACTAAACGACGGGCCACAGGGCTTTCTCATGGATACCCCTCGTGCGTATGGAAAAACTAGCAGAGAAGAGAGGAAAAGAAGGACTGGAGAGACAGATGCTCAATGGAAACAGAGATTGGTGGCTTTCGACGAAGATAAGAAACGAAAGTACACAAAAGAGCAGGAATCGAATATCGAACTAGATGCGAAGAAGGCTCGAGTTGGGAAATGAGAAAGATAACGACATGGTAGATGATATGGAGTTATGGATGAACTAGTCATATTTCCATAGTGATATTGATGATTTAAGTTGAGGACCTCAAAAAGGACACTACTTTATATGATAGATCAGATATGATGAACAGCGCACACTTCGGACGTAAACAAACATTCGATTAATTGGCTACTTAGTAACTAAGACCGGAGCTTTAGTAATCCGATGCAGCTGAAAATAGCCGAGTAGAATCCGTAATAATGCATAAATTCCAGCGCATGACGCATCGTGATGCTGAGACCTACATGCATATCATCGCTGTCCGAGATTCACTCGGAAAGCGCGGGAAGTCGACCACATAATATCAGCCATCTCACTCCCTGAAGCTGTCAATTCGCTTAGAAACAACATAGCAACATCCCCTAAAGAATAAAAATCATGTCTATGGCTCCAGGTCCAGATCCCAAGTCTCATCTTGGTCGATACCGTCTTCTTGCACCCACAGCAGCGGTGAAAGTAAGCCCACTTTGTCTGGGGACATTGAACTTTGGAGAAAGCTGGTAAGTGAAGTACGAAAGACTTGACTTTGTCAGTACCTAATCCAAAACAGGAAAGGTTTGACAGGAGAATGTGACAAGGAAAACTCGTTCAAGATCTTAGATACATACTACGAGAAAGGCGGTAACTTCATCGACACGTAAGGCAATCACATCCATTCATTTTCCCCTTGAAAGAGCCCGGTTCCGTCCTAACACTGAATGAGCCAGTGCCAACAACTACCACGACGGAGAATCCGAGACATGGCTCGGCGAATGGCTTGAAACCCGGGGCAATCGCGACGAGATCGTTCTAGCTACGAAGTATACCTCGGGGTACAGAAAACACAACCCTTCCGAGATCCAGGCCAACTACATTGGCAGTAACGCGAAGGGCTTGAGGGTCTCTGTGGAAAATAGCTTGAGAAACCTGCGCACGAGCTATATCGATTTAGTAAGATATCTCTACATTTAAGCCCTGCGGAGACGGCAGAATTTGGCTGATATCAGATTGCAGCTCTATGTCCACTGGTGGGATTGGAGCACCTCAATTGAAGAGGTAATGACCTCGCTAAATCAGCTCGTCACATCCGGCAAGGTAATCTACCTTGGTATAAGTGATACGCCAGCATGGATTGTGAGTCGAGCAAACCAATGTAAGAAAGACCCTAAGCTCCAACCAGACTCCAACTATATCCATGCATCCAGTAACCCTGACATAGATGCTCGCGACCACGGTCTCCGCCCCTTCTCAGTCTACCAGGGCCGCTGGAACGCCGCCTCCCGCGATTTCGAACGAGACATAATCCCAATGTGCCGCGCGGAAGGCATGGGAATCTGCCCGTGGGCAGCGCTAGGCGCAGGCCAATTCAAAACGACCATCGAGCGCACCTTGCTCGCGGCCGGCCCGAACCCAGGACGTCAAACGCAGCCAAGCTCAACGGATATAGCCATCTCAAAAGTCCTTGAGAATGTTGCATTGCGTCACGATACGGCCATCACTAGCGTTGCGCTGGCGTATCTGATGCATAAGTTTCCGTATGTGTACCCGGTTGTGGGCGGGCGAAAGGTGGAGCATTTGTTGGGGAATATTGAGGCGTTGACGCTTGTGCTTGGGGAGGAGGATATGAGGGAGATTGAGGGGGCTGTTGAGTTTGATGTTGGGTTTCCGATGAATTTCCTCTTTAGGGGGGTTGATAAGGAGGCATGGGCTGGGAATCAGGAGATTATGAAGGTTGCTGCTAGGTTTGATTATCCGGGGATTGAAAGGCCTATTGTGCCGAAGGGGCTGCTTGATATGTAGGTATCCTATAACTGGCTTCCAAAGATTACTTACGATATATTTCGGGAAATGATCCAAGAAAAGAAAACATCCATTATATGCATACAAACACTGAAGACAAACCAAGGGAGACTTTATAAGACTTGTAGAAGTACAAGAAGAGGCGTGAGACAAAGTTCCAACATCTCATTTACTATACAGCACCTGTAAGATCCGGATGCATAGAGGATCCCATATGCAGAAGGTCAGGTATAATCTAAGAGAGGTGCTCTGGCAGAGGCTGGGCGGTGGAGCGAACGTGACGACCGAGTTTCTCCAACTCGCCGATGACGCCGCCGCCTGACAAACTCCATTTCTCGCTAACCCACTTTTCATTGACAGCCTCGCGAACCAGGCCACTTTTGGCGAAGTACTCAAGGTAACCACGAGTTTCGTCGCGGGTGAGACCGCCAAGTTTCAGAAGCTCGAGAGGGCCCTCCTTGTTTGATGTCTTTGTTGAAGGCTTGAACAACTCCAGAACGCGGGCGTCTGGGTTGCTGTAAGCCTCAGCTGATGGGTAGTCTGGGGAAGTAGGGCTAACACCTTCTTGGCGGGCGGTGATCTGGTCCAGACCAACCTCGAGACTGTAGACGGTGGGGTTGTTCGAGGTCGAGGTCGCGTACAGCAAGATACCGCCATTTTTCAAAGAAGCCTGGCCGTCCTTCAAGAGGTTGATGAAGTGTTGCACGAAGACAAGGTCGTGGGAGTGGACGGGAGTAAGGTCGGGTGAAAGATAGGCACTTTCATTCATCCAGTGAGCGAGACCATCCACAGTTACCACGATCGGAGGACGAGCCTGGAAATCCTTCTCCAGACCCGGGGCAGGAGCGGTGGCAGTCAACTCAGTCCAAAGAGCTTGGAACACGGGCCAGGCAACGGCAGGATCCTGGAATCCGAGTTTGGCAAGGTCTTCCAAGGTGGAGGTGGGCTTGAGACCCGCAAGACCCGAGTGTTTCTGGGAGATGCGGAGGCTGGCAAGAAGCTCACGGTTGGCCTCTACAGTACGAATCAACAAGGCTGATGTCGCGTTAGGCTGGATGTACTGGACAGGCTTGGAGCCTTCGATAGGAACGTAGCTGGTATCACCTGACACAAGCTCTCGGGCTGGAAATTTGCATAATCAGCCATTGTACATATATATAGCGCGAGAAAAGAAGAATACCTACCATCAGGAATTGTAATGACTGCCCATTTCTTCAAGAATCCCATGGCCATAGCCTGCAATAAATGCACAGTCTTGCCAGATCCCTTCAACCCAGTAACAATCCGTTTCACAACCTTGCCTTTCTCGGCATCAGAGATCTCATCGAACAGACGGCCCATCTCAAGAGTATCACGACGCATGATGGTACCCGGTCGACGGAAAATAGACCAACCCTGCTTAGGCTTGAAAGCCTGCACGGCTCTCAATTGATCGATCATAGTGATAGGCAAGCCGAGAACAGTACCGCGGAGACGAGCATCGACCATAGTCTCAGGTGAGAGGTCTAACATGCCCTCAACCTCCAGGGCATTGGGATTGCTCAACACAATGCGTTTCCGCAAAGCCTTGCGCTCTCCGACAGCCGGCGGACGTGCGCGATCGACTGTCTTCTTCTTCTTTTTCCGCAGAGTTTGACCCTGTCTGTATCTCATGGGCGTTAAGCTGGTACCCTTCTTCTTAGCGGGCAAGGCATATTGAACTGCAGTAGAGTGGAAGGGAGCGCTCGAGATCCGGGCCGGCGGAGGGAGGCTTGCTCGTGGTGTCGGACGCAGCCGCGAGAGGCAGTTCCAGCACCATGCGGAGGCCATTGATCAAAAGGACTGGCACCACGGCCAGTAGGAAGAATCAAGGACGGGGCAGGGGGAGGGCGGGCTGGTGGTGGACTTGGAATTGCGCAGTCGTCGCGGAAGGGAAATGCACCCATAATAATTTGATGGAATTGCTTGGCCCTGATTAGGCTGGCGGTAGGCTCGTGCCTTAGTCACCAGCGGCAGAAAAGTGCGTTCCTGATAACCAACTTTTTTTTCTTGATACTGCCGCAGTGAAGCATCTGAGTTTTTTTTTTTTTGTCTTTCTTCAGGCAAATCTGTCCCGAGGAAATTCTTATTACAATGGCGGACGTCGAGATGACCAACGCTGAAAAGTCTGAGAGACTGTAAGAATCTACCTCATCTGCAAACCTGTGAATGAGAAAACTAACATATAATTTTAGCCCTATCACCGTCTCAAAGCCAACCCCCTACACCTTCGACTTGGGCCACTTGATGGCCAATGATCCGAACCCGCTTGAGATCTCAACAACCGAGTCGCTCAACGATTCTCTCAGAGCAACTGCTCGCGATGGCGCACAATGTCTGCTTAACCAACTTTTGACAACATGCACCATCACCCAATCCGCCGAGCACGGCGTGCTCCTGAGTCTCCCACCACCGAACACCCTGCTTCCCCGCCACAAGCCCCTGCCAACTCCTAAGCCTCCGACCAAGTGGGAGTTGTTCGCGCGTAAGAAGGGCATTGGAAGATTCAACACCACTCCCGGTGCCACACTGGCCGACAAGGAGCGACGCAAGAAGCTGGTTTACGACGAGGCTTCTGGCGAGTGGGTACCTCGATGGGGCTACAAGGGCAAGAACAAGGGCGAGGACGAGTGGCTTGTTGAGGTTCCTGAGGACAAGTGGAAGAAGGAAGAGACTGCTGCTGATAAGGGAGGAAACATCCGAGGCATGTCGAGGACTGAACGTAAAGAAAAGGTCAAGCGGAATGAACGCAAGCAGCGGTCAAATGAGAAGCGGGCGAAGAAGAATTGAGGTGGTTGAAACTGATGTGCCTCTTTCGCCTGTTACCTTTCTAGGTCATTTGTTTTATCGCTTTGGGCGTTGGGGGTTTGGAGTCGTGGTTTTAGATCATTTACAACGGTCAATAGTGATCATACCAAAAGCATTGTTCATATCACATCTACTTTCTCCATATTTCATTCTACAATCATTCATAAAAGATGTTTTAAATTGAAATGAAACATTAATGGTTTTTCCATTGGACCGAAAATCCCTCCACGGCCACTATTGTACAAATCCTATGAGAACGCCAGAACAGAAAGGGAATCAATGAGAGTAAGACGACTTGGAGATAATATGAGATAGGAAGAGCCGCAAAGGGGAATCTGAACGCAGATAAAGCAGATAGCAAAATAACGTGATCTTCGTCTGTCAACCGGGGATGTGCAAAGGGAAGCAAAAATTGAAATTTTCCCTCATTCGCCTTGATGTACGAAAGATAGCGGGATGTATGAACGTGAAGGAAGGAAATGAGAATGATAGGAAACCCCAATACCTGAGACGCCAGTCCATGCACTCCGACAATGATGTTTCGAGATTAGAGTAGGTGGAATCAAAGAAACGCCACTGGGAAAATGAAAACCGGTATAAGAGGGGGATGCAAGGAGAGAATGCATGATAAATGAGAGGATATAGCATGAGATGAAAGGATATAGGATGGAATGAAATGCGTGTTCACGAGTCTTCCGAGTATCGTTCCGCCGTAAAACCAAAACTATCGTCTTCCTAGGTATTGTGAGCTTCAACAGACGGAAAATCGGTCCAGCCGATTGAGAGGGCATAGTACAACACTCATCGAGTTCTAATAAGAACGCGGAGAGCGAGAGTAGTACTGCAGAGCTTTCAACGTAGTCTACTGCACTTAAATTTTGATCGGTGAGAGTGGAGGGCCAAGTTCAGGAAGCTGTGAGATGCTTCGCGAGTGTGTGGGTCTAGTCTCAATGTTCTTTGGCCTTGCTTTTCGGCTTCCGGATGTTTGTGGACGAGGTCGCGGCTGCTCTTCTTCGGTATGTGAGCTGGATCCTGAGGATATGGCACGTTCATGGCTTGAAGAGTTAAGAAGTATTTCAAGCCTTGGAGGGGGTTGGTCATCCGAGGGCTTGGACTTAATATTTTCCTCATCATCATTCATTTCTTGCTCTTTCGCTATGAACTCCTTTTCAGTCCAGCAACCCTGCCAGCAGTTCTTCCAGTCACAAACCAGGAACCAGAAGCAGAAAGCGTCAATACGCATGCAAGGCTGGAAGCAGATGCACAGATTGCGGTAGTCCATTTTGTTTTGATCGACGTATGAGTGGAGGAGATTGAGATGGCATGTGATTGCGAAAAGAAGGTAGTAGTTGTAAGGGGGGAGTTTCGAAAGTTCATCCTTGAGGAGCTGGGGAGCGGTAGTCGCACCCTCGCACTGCTCTGCGATCATATCCTGAGTCGCTTTCGGGAAAAGCTCTTCTGGTAATTCTCGAAGCCAGGCTTTGAACAGGGACCCAACCGTATTTATGTCATAAAGGTCAGGCACGTCAAATAAGCTGATATCAAATTCGGTATCAAATCGCCGCTGCCAGTGTTTGACCTCTCTGCCACTTCCAGGTACTCGGTAGAGACCCTCTTCTTCGCAGCCCTTAAAGTTCAGATAACTAGAGAATGAGTTACTATTGGGAATCTTAGAGGTTGAGAATGTCAGATGAGCCACTTACTCGATGCAACGGTATGGAAGTGCAGGCATCCAGAACTCGGTCTTATCCCTGCAGTCTTCGAGTTTCTTCGCAATGCGAGTCTTTCGAGCCTGTTCGATGAGGGGGAGGTTGATGATATGGCAAACGTAGGTGTCATCGTTGATCAGCTCCCGTTCGTTGGTGCTGCCACTCCGAGTGATCTTGCCGAAGAAGCCCTTACCTGCCTTACCAAGCCGGTCCGCAGCGCCGCTTGATGAGAGCTTTAAATAATTGGAGATCGCCGTTGATGCACCCGATACCTGGCTCAGTGAGTTAGATGGGGTTATCGATACCATCGATCCTCCATTTGATTTCGATTCACTGCGAGCGGGGATGGGAATTGGGATGGGTTCCGTTGGACGCTCAGCTGGGCGTTGCGATCGAGTTGGTCGCGGAGGCTTTGTCGATGGTTTTACTGTCTGTGATGGATTCTGGCTCTGCGGTTGATCTTGGCTGAACTCTTCTAATTTGGCGAGACCCGTTGACGGTCGTCGATTAATTGCTCTGTTTTTGGACGAATCATCGACTCGGATAGATCGAGTGCGTGTGAGGAGGTTTGCAAATCGCTTGTTCTTTTTCGCAGGCGCTGTATCGGCTTCAGGATTGGCCGTCTTTTGGTCCGACTGTTGACCTGTCTTGTTCTTGGATGGACTCTTTCGATCTAATTGCCAATATCTTGTTAGCGTCCTGGACGAAATAAATAAAAGACCTAAGGAACACCCACTATTCTCATACTCGGTCGCCCGCGCAAGTTTGCCGGGCAAATCTGGCGTCGACTCGGACATCTTCGGTGCCATCGATAACCTCCGGTCTTTTGAGTTGTTCCAGCTCTTGGAGTAGTCTGTTGAAGTTGAGTTCTCTGAGCTATCGGATCTATTTTGTCGATGTGATGACTTTGGTGCCTTCAGATTGCCAAAAAACGACTTGGACGCATCGCGCGCATGCTTCCCTGGGTCTTTGGGGGAGGGGAAAAACTGTGGAATGGCTGTGATGCCAGGCGTAATAGGTTCAGTCGAGAGTTCGGTGTCCGAGTGGCCATGTGAGACCGGGCTGTTGGGACTTGTAGGACTGGTCGCTGAGATGTTCGAGTCTTGCGTGACAGGACGGATGGTCGAAGGACCTTTGAACAAAGCGAAACTCGAATGGGATTTGTTCGAACTTGCAGACATGGGGCTCAGGCCGCCCGAACTTTGGGCTCCTGCTGATAGAGGATATGAAAGTTTGCCATTGCTTGATTTGACATTGCTCGATTTGACATTGCTCAGGTCCAAGTTGGGCACAGTGGAGTTTCGTGATGGCATGGTATGTGACTGGAGGGGACGGTTATTTGGAGCTGTTTCAGGTTTGCGTTGTGGCACAGGCTCACTGCGTCGTGCAGAGTCGTCGGATGTGATTGTCGCTGTCAGAAGGGGTAAGCAACAAGGCCCACTGTATCTTGCAGTACAAGATACCTAATCGCTGGTAGGCCCCTGTTGTTGTAAGACTATGGCTGAGCTCTGAGACTGAGAGCAAACAAGGGCTGGGGTGAATGCGTGGATTCGTGGATTCGTGGATTGCGTGTATGCGCAAGACTGGGAAAGTGGAAAGGGTTATCGAAGAAGTGGGATCTGAAAGAAGAGTTATAAAATCAGTAAGGTTATTCAATACAATTCCAAGGGAGGAAAAAGAAGGCCATCTAAAAAAAGACCAGTGAAACCCCGACAGGTGCAGGGATCGCGTCGTTCAAAGGTCTTTATCAACAACATCCAGGTACCGGGTCACCCAGACAATGGCGGAAGAGAGAAGGAGAAAAAGTCACGCGCATTACAATACTCACAAAGAAAGCCCTCATATTACTTGAGAGAATAGTTGGTTTAGTTCGTAAAGAATCCTGAATCACCTCTGAAGTCAAGGAGTTGTCAAGAGGACAATTCAGTTGCCCCCCTCTTTTTCGGTGGATCGAGGATCGAGGATCGAGGATCGACAATGACAAGGAGGACGGAAGTCGCAAACACGCGCTTTATCTCTGAAGTAGAAGATGAAAATGGAAACGGGAAAAAAAAAGAAGGGAAAGGTGATCAAGGAGAAACCGGTTGGCAATTTCGGATACAAAAGTTCCTCCCCCTAATGAGCGTAGCGGCAGCGTTAGCCAAAAGCTCTGACTAGGTAGTTATCGTTGGACTAGTAATTAGCCCGCTCTAGCCTCTCCCTGTTAGAAGCGCCTTGAATAAGAAAGAAATACAAGAAAATAGAAAAGATAGGTCTTGAACATCGGGAATGCCGTAAAGCAAATTTACTACAGTAAAATCAACTTATCGCAAAGTACTCCGTACAGTGGAGACATTAATCAATTTAGTTGATTTTCCCCTGATTGAGGGGAGGACGTCATTTGGTCTCCAAGTGCTGTATCTATGGATCTACGGAAACAAAACATACCGTTTCATTCCCATTATAAGCAGTATTTTGAAAGTTATTTTTGAAAGTTATTTTTGCAATTATAAGTTCTACGAGGGATATAGTAGGTGTGTTGATCAGCAGGAAACTAGTGAAAATAATTAAAATGGAAACTAGTATAAGAAGTGCATAAAAATGTCTGATTCCACGATACAAGTTCATCCCCACTAGAAGGAGCCACTGGGTCTGGCAGTTGAAGCCACGGAATGGGGATTATGTGTTTACCTTACGTTGCAATGATTGAAATGGTTGGTTGATTGGAAGAAGGTGGAGAGAGACTTCCTCTTCTTCATCCATGGTTATACTTGTAGCGGGTATAAGATATGGCCGGATGAACCATTATTACAAAGAACATGAATATGGATGAATCATACTGGAACACTTTTTTCATCGTATTCGGTTCGTCTAAACATAGTTACCTAGCATCCTAAACATAGATTATATTGACTAGGGTGGATGTATAATCAAGTATCCCCTGCGCTGTCGGAGGGAAGTTATTTTAGCGTATACCGAAGTGGAGTATAATATATAGCTATAACTGGCTAATAGCTTGACCGCTTTTATGAAACAGTAATGTTTACCCACTACTAATAAATAGCTCTGATTGGCTATCATCTATGTATGTAAAAAAGTACTCTACTCAACTTACACCGTAGTTCTACGGTAGAATACGAAGACTCCCAGGGCTATCCATTTATTACGACCGGCCTACCTTATTAGATTAGTACAAACCCCTCCTAATCATATTTTACTATTCTTTGCACCAGCTTGCTCGCGAGATGAGGGCAATAAATTATACCCAGTAACTCAGAGTGCTAGAGGACCTCACGCACGACTATGGGAACCAATAGTACCAGCAGAGATCCAGATTTTCATCGCTGTTCTTATCTATGGGCATACATATATCGGAAAATGTTTCTGAAGAGGATGTTCCGTCTGAAAAAGAGAAGCCTTATCACCTTTCCCCCTGATTATACTTACCTCATTTGCCCGCTTTAAGCAGATTGTAACAGGCTGGTGCCTGCTTTAGCATTCATGCCTGTGCCACTCATGCTCGTCACGTGCCACCCGCACCCGCATCCCTTATATTGCCACATGTCCATAGCTAGTCTCTCTCTCTCTTCTCTTCAAGCTTAATAAAGACAGTTTGTCGGCATCACTAGTTCTGCATTCAAGATTAGTATTAGCCCTTCGCAGATCAAGCATTTGAATAGCATCAATCTATGGTAAGTTTTTTTCTCTCTTTTATTTCTTTCTCATTTTTACTAAGGTACTCTATAATAGGTCGCTCACCTGCTTAAGCAAGCTTTACCTATGGAGCGTAACCAATATCTAAGTTCTTTTATATCGATACCTAGGTAGCTTTTGAAGTACCTTCCAGATCAAGGCATTGGTGTAGTTAGGACGAAATAACCAGATACATCAAAAGGGCGTTTCCTAAGGGCGCTCCAAAAAATAAGGGTAGTTAAAGGTTATGAAACTAAAGTGGAATGAGCTTTACATAGCGCGGTCTTTTGCTTTATAAGGCAAGATAATAATGTTGTTAGTAGTTGCTGATTTTAACAACTATACACACTATTCATAAAGGTTCAGACTGGATCACACATATTCGGAAACTCCCTAGAAATATGTTTCCTTGTGTCAATATTACTAGACTGGCTTTTAATGGTGAACCCGTAGTAAAGCTTTTACAGCTCTTGAAACCTGGCGCAGAAGAGCTCAACCCACAGCCACGACTTGTACCTAATGCAGTGCATAAGGTAGTTAGACTTCTAAGGGAGAACTACTACATCATCTGTTCAGAACAAAAGAGATCACTCAAAGCTGGGAAGTTCAGGGGGAAGGGAAAACCAGCCCAGACTTGTGTGGTCAGTTATGTCAGTGTCCTTATGTAGGGATAACCATAAATCGCGGATTGTAAATTTGGGAAAGATCATCATGGGTTTTTATTGGCTAGACTAGGTATTGATTTATTCCTTTTCTGGGTGTAATTATAGAGACTGTATTGGCAGAAAAAAGGCGCTAAAGCAACTCCCTTGTAGGGGATTTCAGGGGCTAAAATGAAAATAAAAAGGGAAAAGGCCCTAACAAAGCCTCAGTCGTCAAACAAAACGTGTCCAAGGCGCTTACCAGACCCACATATTGCCTATCCTGGATTCTTCAATTTCTTCTGAGTTTCAGATTTCGACAAGTTCTTTATAGTAATGGTGGCCAGGGCGTCTTTCCGTATCAGATTGGATCACGGGCCGAAATGACAGTACTTAATGCTCTGTGCTTTTGTATCCTGTAGAGATCTCGGGATGTTTAGATATGCTGGGTACATAATAGGATAGGAACGAAAATAAAAAAAGAAAATAAAAGTAAAGAAAAGAAAAGAAAAGAAAAGAAAAGAAATTTCCGAGACCAAAGTGGAAAATGCCCACTGAGACCTTTTCTACACTTGGGTGGGCTTTCCAACTTTTATCAGTCCTCAATATTGGTAGACTATAGCGAACCAATCACACTTTCCAGTTCCATTATCAGCTCTTTTACCCGAGTACCTAGACTTGTTTATTCAACCATTACTTATCTAGGTTCATAATACTCTATTTCTACTTCACACCGCCTCCATATATCTTTTGCAACCATAAAGTATGTCGGGGCAGGATCCATTCAGTCTGAAACAATGAAAGTGGAATTGATGACCGGAATATTGACATATTTGTATGGGGCAATCAGCCGTGCGGCCTAAGCTTGAATCCACTTGAATACTATATACCACGTGACTTCTTGTCTCGGAGTCCGGAGTCCGAACGCATAATCACTTTAATCTCAGCCCCCTGTTGGTGCCAACCGCTTATGCATTGAACATGACAGCATAATTCAACCTCGGAAACTGTTCTAGCAACCAGCTGTCCCGGCAACGGTCAACCCGAACAAGCTTTTCCTCTAAAAAAGTCTTACTGTCTTACTAAGTACTAACGACATATCTCACCCCGCTCAAATTATTAACCCCGTCCAATCAGCCCCGCTGATACTTGATAAGCACTACTATCAACATCGTATGGCTTTGGTATCTGGCCCTGGCAGGGCTGGAGGTTTCCCTTCTGAGGAATTACATACCTTGAAGCATGTTGCTTACATCAAGAACCTAGACAGTGTGCGTACTATCTTCTCATCATACGTATCTGGACCTGGTTGACGCGGACTATAGCGGAAAAATGAACTGGAATATTGGCTGACTGAGCATCTGCGGCTGAATGGTGTCTACTGGGGTTTGACTGCCCTTTATATTTTAGGCCATCCCGATGCTTTGTCTCGGGAAGAGACGATTGATTTTGTCCTTTCTTGTCAAAAAGAGAATGGAGGTTTCGGTGCCGCTCCCGGTCATGATGCCCATATGCTATATACCGTCTCTGCTGTCCAGATTCTTGTCACCATTGATGCAGTAGATGAACTGGAGAAGAGAGGCCAAGGTGGAAAAGAGAAAGTTGGCTCCTGTACGACACCCCTACAATGTGATTCGGTTGTAGATATCCTCGCTAAACGCTTACAGTTATTGCCAGTTTACAAAACAAAGATGATGGCTCCTTCATGGGAGATGAGTGGGGTGAAACCGATACTCGCTTCTTGTATGGTGCCTTCAATGCCCTGTCACTCCTAGGCTTAATGGACATGGTCGATGTGTCCAAGGCAGTGACCTATGTTCAAAGCTGTGAGAATTTTGATGGCGCGTATGGCATCTCTCCCGGTGCTGAGTCTCATGCCGGCCAAGTCTTTACCTGTATTGGAGCTCTGTCCATTGCAGGACGCTTGGACCTGGTCAACAAGGACCGCCTGGGGGCCTGGCTCAGTGAACGTCAGATCGAGAAGGGTGGGTTTAATGGCCGCCCAGAAAAGCTACCCGACTCTTGTTATACATGGTGGGTTGGATCAAGCCTTGCAATGATCGATCGACTTCAGTGGATCGATGGCAAGAAGCTTGCTGGTTTTGTCTTACAGTGTCAGGTCAGTTACATTGTCAGTCCTAGTATCTATACCTGCTTAACTTGGAACAGGATCCTGAAGCAGGTGGCTTTGCTGACCGACCTGGAAACATGGTCGACGTTTATCACACCCAGTTCGGTCTGGCAGGGTTAAGTCTGCTTGGCTTCGAGGGTTTACAAGAAGTAGATCCTGTTTAGTATGTATACCCGATTTGATTGAAGTACTTTTATGCTAACCACATGAAAGTTGCATGCCTAAATCTGTTATTACCCGATGCTTTGCACGATGATGAATCTTGGTATAGACTTACACTTTAATAAGTTGTGTTTGTTCTCCATGGATCAAAGCAGCTGCCTTTCTTGGCTTATTTCAGCTTCATGCCTCTCACAGTGTCTATGACAAGACAATGTGAATAAAAATACGTTTCCAAGTACCTAAGTACCAAATTAAACATTTGAAATCAAACAGGTCAAACTTCAATGTTGACGGCCGATTTGCTCCTTCCCTACTAGGGTTCCTTCTGTGTAGTAGGCTCTCTCAACCTTCTTGGCCTCAGGGACTCTTCACACCCTCTTCCCTTCCTCCCACTCCCTCATAAGTGAGCCCTCGTCGCTCCTTCGTCAATACATTTGAACAGCCTTTCTCAGTCCAGTTTTGTTCAGTCTGACAATCGCTTTGTTGCTTTGTTACTTCCGTTAGATCGGCCAATCCGATCCGCCCATTAGACAATGGATAGTGAAGATCTGCAATGCATAATCTGCACTGCAAAGCCCACATTCAGTGATATATCACATCTTTTAACCCATGTTGCCTCCAAAGCCCATTTATCTTTTTATTTCAAGCTTCAAGTCCGCAGTCATCAGGAGGAGGAGGCAACGCAGCTCCTGGAGGAATACGATGCTTGGTACAATGACAATGGCCTCGCCGTACTACTGTCTGAAAGAATGAGAACCAAGGAAGGCCGCAAAATGAAGAAGGCCCCCAGACAAGCCTCAAAAGCCCCCGTTGCCGGCAATCCTCGACCACAGAGAAAAAGCGGAAGATCCACTACAAAAGCCTCAAATTCTGCTTCAGACACATACTTTCCCGATCTCTTGGATCCACGCCTTGCAGGTCCGTCCGACAACATCAAACCAGATGCGGAAGAAGATTCATCATTCTACTTGACCTCTTATCCTCCAGCCACACCTTTGGCCAATACCCACCCAACACTCAGAATAGAGTGTGTCCCTTCAGGGCTGACACAGCCCATGTATATGGGAAACTCGACTGATTGGCATGGCGAACATCCGTATGAGCCCAGACATAACGCTCATACATCCATGAACGCTTTACAGACCCCATTGCGGACCAGACGACATGCAGCAAGTGATCCGATACCCTTGGCTGAGAGCCAATCACAAGACGTCTTCCACGAAGATGAACAAAACGAAGTTGCGGATGAGAAAACACGGGCGGAGGAGATTTCACGGTTGAAGGGCATATTTTGGCCTGGTATGGACATCTTCGACTCAGCCACACACCAAATGCGACGCAAGCGTAATCAGAAAAAGGACGCAAATGTTTTGAAACTATTGGAAAAGACATCGTCACTCGTGGAGCCTACCGAGCTCATCTTTTCTCCAGCAGGAACTTTACGAAAGGAGCGGGTGATTTCGGGCAATGTTGAAGACGATAGCCCTTTGAAGGGTGAAACTCCGGTTCCCAAGAAACGAATTTCTCGGCCAAAGAGAGAAGTCCTTCGCCAGGTGGATCCAAATATTCCCCTTGCGCAGGACAGGAAGGGTTCCAAAAAAGTGGTCACTCAAAACCTCAACGGAAAGGTCCAACAAATAGTCGTGGATACTACAGGATCCCCGCGCCGGTTGAATGATATGGCAGATTTTGGACCACCGAAGCACACGATAGATGATGAATTTGATATCTCTATGCAAGAACTTGGCAAGCGACCTCGCCAGGCCTTTACCATTTTCTCTGATGAAGTCTTAAACCCCAGTGTGACCCGAGAGGTATTGACATTGACTCCAACTCGTCTGGTTCTGGATCGCAAGCCTGATCTCTCCCACACTCATGGAATGAAGGCCAATCGAGACAAAGAAAACATCGAACCGATTTTGAATTCACAGGGTCGCGTCGGTCTCAACAACTGGCAATCTCCTTTTTTTAACCGATCTGACATTGGGAATGTCGGCTTTATCCCCGGGTACTTCTACAATGAACCTTTGGGAAATGGACTCGGTGATGATGGAAAGTCTGGTTACCGACCCAACCCTCTCCTGGCCGCTCCCAAGATGAGTTTCTATGAGGGTAACCCATATGATGATGATTTCACAGTGAGCGGAGCTTGGACGACAATATCACGTGAAGTATCAACTGAAGCGACCATCTCCGAAGCTGAGCACCGAGATCTTGCTCGGATGTACCTGGCGTGAATTGTCGAATGGAAAAATTTCACAGCTTGAGTAGCTGTGATCGTTTGTTTGGTCATGCAATTCTGAAGCATATGGACTATCGAGACAGCCAAGCCCTGGAATGTATGTCTCGACGTCAAGTTGTCTCTCGTTCAAACTTCACATTATATTGTTATTTCTTATACATGAAAACACAGCTTCATTATGATTCCAGATGTTGAGGTATGTGGATACTGAGGATGAGTGTGTATTATCCTCTACACTGTTGATGGCTTTTAAACTAGTCATACATTTTAATTGAAACCCTATAATTACCTGGTAGCCAGGCGCTTCTGTATCGTATGTTTCTCCAATTCCTCCAATTAATTAACAACGTTGGAAATCAAATAAATATGCCCTAGTTAGTTACTCGACTCATCACATGCTGAGTCAGCATACAATTAACGCCTCAGCGCGTCCATACGCGTCAAGCTCGAATTGCTAAGGCACTTGGCATCGGATCAGAGCACCATTGTCCCCGACTTTCAACTTGCATAAACATTCCCTTTTCTATAACCCTTATAGTAGACAGTGTTAGAGGGACCATGGCGCCTCTATCCTCGCCATCATCCTCCGCACCATCTTCATCCTTAAAGCGCAAGCAACCGACAATATCTAGCTTCTTCACCCAAAAGCCCGTCCCATCACATCCTAAAACCGTTGTATCTGATGAAAACAAGCCTCCGCAAGAAGAACCATCTAGAAAGCGACCAGCCGAGCCCGCTGAACCACGGATTGCATTGAAGCAGTCTGATCCCTTACCAGACGATGAAGATGATGACGACATCGTGGTACCTCCTACAAAGCGCGCCAGAACAAGCGCTTCCACTCCAAAAGATTCTATTTCAATAGTTCCAGTTGGTGGCCAATCAAACCCAGCGTCGCCATTAAGCGGCAGTCAACGGACGGACATCTTCAAATTTCAAAGCTCCCCTGCCGTTGTTGACCAAGACATCAAGCGTAAGAAGGAAAAGGACGTTCTTCACCAGAAGTACGTTCGGAAGCTTGGTGGCCCGGACTGCTTGATTGGCATTGGAAAGAGTGTCCCGAATGACGTCGTTGATGCAGAGGCGGAAGAAGGCGAGGAAGATGACGAACCCCCTCCGCCAAAAACCAAAGGGAAGGCTGTTAAGAAGGGCGGTAGCAAACTGACTCCGATGGAACGACAAGTCATCGACATAAAGCGAAAGCACATGGATACTGTCTTGGTGATTGAGGTTGGGTACAAGTTTCGGTTCTTTGGCGAGGATGCTCGCATTGCAGCCAAGGAGCTGGGGATCGTGTGTATTCCGGGGAAATTCAGGTTTGATGAGCGTATGTTGAAGAGTTCTGTTAGAGAATGATTTGCATATTAATTTTTGGTTTTTAGATCCGTCCGAGGCTCATATTGGACGCTTTGCTTCTGCTAGCATTCCGGTTCATCGCTTGCATGTTCATGTCAAGCGCTTGATTACAGCGGGCCACAAAGTTGGAGTCGTGCGTCAGATCGAGACGGCGGCTCTCAAGGCTGCTGGCGATAATCGCAATGCACCTTTCGTTCGCAAATTGACGAACTTGTATACTAAGGGAACGTATATCGATGATATTGAAGGCCTTGAAGGCCCGGCGCCCGCGGCTGGGGGTGCTTCGCCTGCTACTGGGTATATGCTCTGCGTTACAGAGACCAATGCCGGAGGGTCGGGTAGTGATGAACGAGTAAAGATCGGTATTGTTGCTGTTCAGCCTGCAACGGGCGATGTGATCTACGATGAATTCGAAGACGGATTTATGCGCAGCGAGATCGAGACGCGGCTGTTGCATATCGCGCCTTGCGAGATTTTGATTGTCGGCGAGATGTCTCGTGCAAGCGAAAAAATTGTGCAGCATCTTTCTGGCAGCAAGATGACTGTTTTCGGGGATGCGGTCCGAGTTGATAGAACGCCAAAGAAAAAAACTGCCGCTGCCGAGGCGCATAGTCATGTCACTTCTTTCTATGCAGGAAAGATGAGCGCTACTGGCATGGAAGAGGATGTTCAGGCTGTGAAGTTGCTTCAAAATGTCCTTGCGTTGCCGGGGCAGGTCAATATCTGTCTTTCTGCGATGATTGAGCATATGACCGAGTACGGACTTGAGCATGTATTTGACCTGACAAAGTATTTCCAGCCCTTCTCGGCGAGGTCGCATATGCTCCTCAATGGAAATACCCTCGTGAGTCTGGAAATCTATCAGAACCAGACGGATCACTCGGCGAAAGGTAGTCTATTTTGGACACTAGATCGAACACAAACGCGGTTTGGGCAACGCTTGTTGCGGCGCTGGGTTGGACGGCCCTTGCTGGACAAGAATCGCCTAGAAGAGCGCACCAGTGCAGTTGAGGAGCTGATCAACCCCTCTAACGCCGTTCCTGTGGAGAGAGTACGAGGGCTGCTCGGAAAAATCAAGAGTGATTTGGAAAAGAGCTTGATTCGTATATACTACGGCAAGGTAGGCCATTTTTGGCTTGTATCTGTTGAATCTCATGCTAATCTACTCAAAGTGCACAAGACCTGAGCTTCTCACCGTTCTGCAAACCATGCAAATGATTGGAATGGAGTTCGCAGACGTCAAGTCACCAGCTGACACCGGGTTGGAATCGACTCTGGTCAGTGAAGCTATTGCATCATTGCCAACCATCCAAGAAGACATTATTCGATTCTTAGAGAAGATCAACGGCCATGCCGCGCGAAACGACGATAAATACTCTTTCTTCCGCGAAGAAGATGAATCCGAAGACATCAGTGAGAAAAAGCTGGGAATCGGCTGCATTGAACACGAGCTACAAGAGCATCTCGCCGTGGCCGGAGAACGTATAGGCAGAAAGAAGGTTGAATACACGACTGTGGCCGGAATCGAGTACCTGATCGAAGTCGAAAATAACTCGTTGGCCATCAAGCGCATTCCAGCATCGTGGATCAAAATCAGTGGGACGAAAAAGGTCGCTCGTTTCCACACACCAGAAGTGATCCAACTCATCCGACAGCGCGATCAGTACAAGGAAGCTCTAGCAGCAGCCTGTGACAATGCCTTTAAAGAGCTCTTGGCTGAAATCGCAACACAGTACCAATCCTTCCGCGACTGTGTCCAGTCCCTCGCCACTCTAGATTGCCTCCTATCTCTAGCCTCAATAGCCCAGCAACCCGGCTACAACAAGCCAGAGTTCACAGACTCACCGTGCTTACAAATCTCACAAGGCCGCCACCCAATGGTCGAGCGTCTCCTAACAGACACATATGTACCAAACGACACACACCTCGATCCAGAGGGCACACGCGCCCTGCTAGTGACAGGCCCAAACATGGGCGGTAAATCCAGCTATGTACGACACGTTGCCCTAATCGCAATAATGGGCCAAATAGGCTCCTACGTCCCGGCCGCATCAGCCCGTCTAGGCCTCCTAGACGCCGTATTCACGCGCATGGGCGCCTTTGACAACATGCTAGCCGGCGAATCAACCTTCATGGTCGAGCTCTCCGAAACAGCCGACATCCTAAAACAAGCAACGCCCCGATCTCTTGTCATCCTGGATGAACTGGGTCGTGGAACCTCAACGCACGACGGTGTCGCGATCGCCCAGGCAGTCCTAGATTACATGGTCCGTTCAATCCGCTCGTTAACGCTGTTCATCACGCACTACCAGCATCTTTCGCGCATGGTACGGTCATTCCCCGACCACGCTCTCCGTAATGTGCACATGCAATTCACGGAGTCAGGACAGGACGGTGATGATATAACTTTCTTGTATGAAGTCGGCGAGGGAGTTGCGCATCGCAGCTATGGGTTGAATGTTGCCCGTTTGGCAAATTTGCCTTCTGACATCCTTGATATGGCGAGGACAAAGAGCGCCGAGTTGGAAGAGTCCATTAAACGGAAGAGATTGGGGGCTCTTGTTGCTGCTGTTGGCCGTGTTGTTGGGGAGAATTGTGCTGAAGATGATCTTCTTGAACGGTTGATTGCTAGTATTGATCAGATTTAGCTTCTAGCTTATATACTAACGACTCTATATATAAAAATTTAAGGGCATTTTACAATTTACTTAGAGAATGGTATTTAAATTTGAGTGACATTAGGGGACGAGTACAAGATAGATTTTGCACAGATCATGTTGCTCCGTTCAAGTTGACCCATAAGATTGCGCCGAGCTCCTCTCCGTGAAAAGATGCTCGTCTATGCAGAAAACCAGTCTAATGAGACGGTTGAAATGCACGGGATAGAGGATTGCACAGAGTGCTTTTGTACTCTGCGAGAAGAGAAAGTGTTTGATCATTTCAAGATTCTTGTTGATCAAGTCGTTGTAGAGGAGGAAGAAAGGTTGGTTCTGTATAAATAGTTGAAGGAATATGTTTTTAACTTCTTCGGCCTTGAAGTTTTAGAAAGCTCTGCTACTTCTTTTTCCTTTTCCTCAAGCGTTGCAGCAGGGGACTAGTACCCGGGTCGACTTGATTCATTTGGAACACAGCCCAAGAAGCGACTCGACTATATCGCACATGGTCACTGTTATTAGATTTGATGATCTCCAATCCAGTGGGTAGGTCCACCGACTGAAGTTTGCTCAGACTGCTAATAGCCTTCTTTAAGGCATCAAGCCCAAACAAGTCAACCCGGACTAGTGTGATGGAAATCTGTTAAGTCTCAGATGTACCGATTACACGATGTGTTCATCGAGCTGCCTAGACCAGATCAGTCGGTCTGACTCTAATTTGTCGCATTTGAGTCTCAGCTCAGCTCACTCCTCCCGACTGACGACTGGCATTGAGATCCTTAGTAGGAATTTCAACTCGAGGCACTCTCGCTCTGAGACGATTCAAGGTATTGGGTTCATCGAAGTCCTCAGAAGCATGTACACACTCATTCAGCTCAATATTCGTGATTGCAGGTATAACCTCGATCGCACCAGGCCCAGGGCCAAGACCAGAGGGATACTGGCCAGCAAGGTGGGCGGATATCACGGGTGTACTCGTCCAGCTTGAGATCTTCTCGCAGTAGAGGTAGATCAGGGTAGACACCACCTCTGCTAAGATCCACTTCGACCGTTTAGCTCCTGGTTAGGAGGCTGGTCCCACTGTGAGCTCTGTTTTCATAGGCTGTCCTCTTGGCCGAAGAGGACTGGGGAGGGGACTCTTCCGCCTTCATGTAGCGGATTCGGATTTTGTTTCATGATCAAGAGCCTGCATTACTTGAGTCGCTGATCATGCGTCACATGATAATAGGCATACTTGCAAGAAGCGGCAAGGCAAACATCCTTGTGAAAAGGCATCTTGGAGCATATTAGAATTCGCCTCTGATTGTTCTGTCCATGCTGTAGAAGAGGAGATCCGCCAGGACCACCACTGAGGTGCTCTGAGTGGAGTGTCTTGATAATCGCTTGCATGACCAAGACCCATCCAATATCAAACCCCACAAATACAGATAGGTTCTTTTCAAGCAGCATAGGCAGCGTTTGGTGCACCATCACCGCTCCGATATAGGTGAGGGAAATGAGAGCCAGATGACGCACGCACTGCATTTTAGGCGACCAGAGAAGACATCATATCCTCTCCTCCAAACTGCGGAATCAATGTCCAGGCTGCTTGCACAATTTACCAGGTTTGTTGCCTAGATCTCGAAGTCTCTGCTGTTCCTGCTCTGGATCTGCTCGTAATTAAGCAAGCCATAGATGGCTTACCCTGGTCCATACTTTATACCAGGTACAAAGTTCTGTCCTTGCCTAGCTGCGCGATTGCATTTGCAGAGCAATGTAGGGGGCAACTGGTTCTGCTTTTTGATGACACTTGAAAAAAGAGAAAAATATTGCTTTTGTTGAATCAAAAGAGAACGTGCGTTACGTAGTCAGGTCTGCCGCCATGTGCGTGCGCTCAATTGATAAGGTAGATAAATTAGATCCATCACAGAATGGTTGTCAAGAAGAGATGGAAAGGAAGATCGGTTCCTTGAAGCACTGCACCCAGCCTTGGTGTGCAAAAGTGAGACCGGCTCCCCTCTCCATCAATAGTTGGGATATATGTAGGAAGGAGAAAGGAAGTGAGTGGAACATTCAAGTTATGCCCCAAGTCCTGTGAGTTTCGCCAAATTGCGGTGGCTGTATCTCACGGGGCTTGAATGCTCTGGAGTAGATCATGGATAGTTATTGGTTAGGCAGAGAAGTTCCAATAAGGGCCGAGTCTTCATAATTCTTCGAAAAGTAGGCGAGTGAATGTAGGAGGAAGAATGGTTTTGGGTGGGCATTGTCCGGTTATAAAACAATTTAGATAGGTATTAATTGCATTAATTCATTACCTCTGTTGCTGTTACTGCCTGGATGACGCCAAGGTGAGGCCAAGGTAAAAGCAAAGTGATATGAAAGTGAAGTGACGTGCGTTTTTGGCGAGGCCAAGATCAATTAAATACTGGCAGGGCAGTAAGGATCTCGAATTCTCACCATAATAAATCCTCATTCTCCTCGGACGAGGATGATGAGTTGTCAGCAATCACAATGCCACACCAATCACGCCATACCATTGAGTGCAGTGTGAGGCTGTCTCATCTGAGCCATTTTCCGGCCATGGTGAAAATGAGATAAAGATGACATGACAGCCGAGCGCATTGCGCTTTAGACAAAGCCAAAGTGAGAAGGAGGTGAAACTGAGATGACATGCGCATTGCGTTTTATGCAAGGTAAAGACAAGAGTGAGCTCGGCAAATTTGCGATTTGATGCGCATGGTGCAGCTTCCAATCAGTTGGCAGTTGTGTTGTTACATAACATGATTGCTTGAATATCAGCAACTTTTGTGCCTTAAAGAGAGTGTTAGCTACAGCCATGGAGTTATTTGTCATTGAAAACAAAATCTGTGTGCTGTTAATGGCTGAAAAGTAGTGGATGAAGAAGAGAAGAAATTCACTGTAGACTCGGCCTTCATGATTGCGAGCTGTTGAAGGAGAGAATCACCTTGATCGAAGGCGGGGAGACTTTGTGCCAGTTCAAGTTGATCTGCGGCTGTTCGGGTTGGGGAGATTTATCGTGAAAGCAGTGAAACTTGAGAGATGGCAATACTAGCTCTCCCATTCCGAAATGAAGGTTGGCTGAGATGTCGGATACAGCTTTCTTGGCAGACCAAAGCGCATCGAGATTAAAGTGGTCTAAAATTAAGTAAGAGAGGTGGAGATATCATGATATTTTTGACAGAATCGTATTGTCGCCTTTCAAGGTTACTTGGTGACATTCTCCTTTTGGGACTCGGCGGATGGGTTGACATATTTAAGATGTTCGTGCATCGTCCACACTGTAGCGTATTTATTGAATATTAGTGTCAATCATGAGATTAAAACGTCCAGTTGCTGACATGGCCAGCCAACATCGGAGGACTGATGTTGCTGCTCCCACATAGATGCTCCGAGGAAGCTTGCTAGACACCTTGTAACAACAGATGGCATCACATGACATGTTGAGTAGCAAATTCACCTCACTAAGTGAGGTGAAAGTGATATGAGAGTGATGCAGAAATGGCATGAAGTACAAAGGTTTTCAATCCTTCCTAGCCATCGCCATTTGTTCAAGGCCCTTTCGGCACATGATTCCTAGGAAGAAGCTTTGGCTTCCTCTGGTTAAGTCGTTTGAGCAACCTTGGAATGCACAAGATATGACATGAGCCAGGTATTGAAGTGAAATGGTTCAGTCAAATTGAAATAGTTGAAATAGTTGAAGTAGTTGAAGCGGGCAACCTTATATCAAAATCATTCGTAAGTAGAAAGTTACTTGAACAATATTGAAGCGGAAAGTTCCAGACTCAATCTTGAACTGCGCCCTTTTATCTACCTAGGACATTGGGAATGTATGAATCACCACATACACAATGCCTCGGTGGATTCAAGGCCATGAGTGCCTAGCCCTCGCCCGATCTACGTTAGATCCCCACACCTAGGCACGGACGAAGACCTAGTTTACGTCCCGGCGCTTAACCATGTTAGGTATCACTTAGCTATCCATCTTTGAGCGGGTTGGTATCCGCTGAAAGAGTAATTGTGAACTTTGGCGAAGTATCTACTGATACTGCAATGATCCTACGGAGATCACCAAAAAGCGAGACTTTTATCTGCCAAATGTTCTCCAAAAGTGGGTTCATACTCCGCAAAAACAGGCTTACAGAAAGTACCACAACCTTAAAATAATAGAATCATTAAATCATGGTGGGTAATATGGCCGAGAGCTACTCCGTACAAAACGTGTGACTGCAGAGGTAGACGTAGGCTGAGGTAAGGGCTTAGGGAGTCAAGATACTCGACCCCCGCCGTCGATATTGATTAAGATACAATAACTTGGGATTGTGGCCACACACTGCTATGCCTTGCTGTAAAATATCCTTGAATTTCCCCATGAAGTCATTTTTGCTCAGCCATTGAAGACAAAAACACAGTGTCGAGCCGAGAGATAGAGGGAGACGAAAGCGCGGAAAAAATGTCGTTTTGGAGAATTTTTAACGGAGACGACGGGCCTCACGCTCGGACTCGAGCAGGCACAGGATGTCGTCAACACGGACTGTTGTGGAAAGTAATTCATTAGTGTTTTTGATGCGAGTGGTTGATTGTTGAATTTCCGAATCGACCACAAGAAATAAGACACAGGTTCGACAGAGGTTCGGCATAGATTCGGTATAGATTCCATATCGAATTCCATCTTCATGAATCCACCTGTATCCTTCCTCTTGCGGTCTTCCTCGAGATTCAGTGAAATCGGAATCGGAATCGCATACCTGGGCCCTTGACGTTGCGGATAATGCTACGGGAAGTGTCGTCCATGAACTCGACGCGAACCTGGGTGACACCACCACGGGAACCTGGCGGAGAAGAAAAACAATCAGTATTCGCGGTATTCTCAAAAATGGCGAGCACTTCGTTATACGATTTGGGATGGCGGATGGCGATTTGGATGGGTGCGATTCAGGAATCCCGAATCTCGAAATTGTGTATAATTGTAGGTATTTGATGGCGGAGAATGGACGTACCGGTGCGACCGAGAACACGGGTCACCTTGACGAGCTTAACGGGCTGCTTGCTGGAATCCATCTTGAAGAGGAAGGGGTAAGCTCGGTGGTTGGTGAGGTGGTGGAAGTGCTGGGTGAGGAAGGGCGGATCGGATTTGGTGAAGACTTTGTGGGTTCCAAATTAGTTACGCGAGGGCTAAAAAATTATTGACACCTGACCCGTCAGGCGATGATAAATATTATATTGATGACTCAGCTGGACCGACCTCGGGATGCGACCTGATAATTCAGGCAGAAAGACTTTCCTTTGTACGGCCTAATTAGTACTGGCTGTAATACCGAGTACAATAACATAGATTGCTAAATTGTTTCTGTAGAGAGTCCAAATTTCATTCTTGATAATCAATTGTAACATTGAAGTTTGAACAAACCAACGTCTAAATTCAAACAATCTGATCCACGTGGGCCTGTCGTTGAATCTCCGCCGCCTTTGATCTTACCTTGGCTCCGCTATCGTCACCGAGGACGGAGCACACCCCTCTAATTTTCTGCCGCAAAGGGTATCACTTCCTTCCACGACATAGTACACTTTTGAAGGTCCATTGCCTTACGACATAAGAAGGCAGTCTTCCGCAATTATTCCGATCCTCAATTCTCACCACCTTTATCCCTCCGAACACCCGCAAAAAAACAATATCGTGTCCCGCGCATTAATCATGGATCTCGTCAACCAGTGAGTCACTGACGAAGAAACATATACTAGAAACAGTTGATAACATGCAATTCACAGCCTCGAAGGAAGACTCCTTTTCGCCGTGCCCAAAAGCAAGTTCTCCCTCATCCACCACCATGACTCATAGCCCTATTCGCAAAGCAAAGCAAGAGCGATATCATACCATAGAGAAAGAAAGAGGAAGAGAAAGAGAAATACAACTAACCGCGCGCAAAACATACAGAGGGCCGCCTGCAACAAGCAACCCTTGACCTGCTATCCGGCTCGGACATCCAATTCCGCCGCGAAACCCGCCTCGACATCGCACTGGTCAAGAACCTGCCCATCGCGCTGATCTTCCTGCCCGCAGCCGACATCCCCACCTTCGTCGGTGAAGGCCGCGTCGACCTAGGCATCACAGGCCGTGACCAGGTCGCCGAGCACGACTGCACCCTCCCGCACGGCGAGACCTCTCGCGTCGAGGAGATTCTTGACCTAGGCTTCGGCGCCTGCAAGCTGCAGGTGCAGGTGCCGGAGAAGGGCGATATCACCGAGGCTAAGCAGCTTATTGGCCGCAACGTCGTTACCAGCTTCACCGCGCTTTCGCAGTCTTTCTTTGCTGGACTTGAGGGTACTGCGCCTGGTGAGAAACTCGCTACTAAGATCAAGTATGTGGGAGGTAGTGTCGAGGCTGCCTGTGCGCTGGGTGTTGCAGATGGAATTGTGGATCTTGTCGGTATGTTGACCCTGTCTCTGAATGATTGAAGTGTGTCCCGTTCTAACTATCATTTCCTAGAATCTGGTGAAACCATGAAGGCAGCCGGCCTCAAAGCAATCGACACAGTTGTCTCAAGTACCGCAGTCCTAGTCAAATCCCGCGACTCCAATAACAAGCTTGTGGAACTGATCACCTCCCGCATCCGTGGTGTGATCACCGCTAAGAAATTTGTGTTGTGCCAGTACAACATCCCCCGGTCTGAGTTGGCCACCGCGTCTAAAATCACACCTGGAAAGCGCGCACCCACTATCACTGCCCTCGAGGAAGAGGGCTGGGTTGCTGTTAGCTCTATGGTTGAGAAGAAGCAGATTGCGACTGTTATGGATGAGCTGATCCAGGTTGGAGCTACTGATATTTTGGTTATGAACATTGCCAACTCGCGAACGGATTAGCAGGGACTTGTGACTCCTGTTTGATTCGATTTCGAGGATTTTCTTTACATATTGGGGGGAAAAAACAATACAAGAGACTTGTTAGTTTCGGGCGACGTACATAGAGCATTGAGATTTATAGCGGGTTTGAAAAAAAAAAATAAATAATATGTTATTTTTTTACCTTAGTACTAGAAATGTATTTTTCTAAATGTGTAATATGTAACAATGAAGAGGGAAAAAACGCCCATCGTAATATCGTACAAGTAAAAGAAAGAAAGAAAAGATCATGTCGTAACGCGTAGCATGGTATCATCAAAGAACGCAAACAATGCAAGGCAATCAGGTAATCTGTCTGCCAAAAGGCAAATTAGTTCTATCGTCTAGTTACCCAACCCAACTCCCTCCTTCCTTCCACGAATAATCGCTCTTAGACACTGTCCCACTCCCTCAAGGTCACCAAGTAACCCGACATGGCCGCGGTCACTCTTCACCAATCCATCCTTGATAATGCGGTATCCAGGCGGTAGCATCGCTGCAGTGGCGAGACAGACTCCATCACCAGCAGCAAAGGCGAGGTCATCGTAGCAATCTGTCTGCTTGATTGACTCGCGCGAGACGACGCGGGCCCCGTATACAGTTGGGATGTTCTTGGTGTAGATGACCGAAGCGGGTGGGTAGCGGTTTTCGGATCCATGGGTCGGGATATATTCTAGTTCCTTTTTGAAGCGCTTCACTTCGGCTAGGGTGCGTTCTAGATACTCCATTGCCGCGGCGCGGGGGATCGTGCTTGTTGTTGAGGTTTTGTTGGAAGTGGAACTTCCGCGTGGGTGCACGATTGGGCCGGGGATGCCGTCATTTTCACGAGATGAAAATTCCTGTGAGTGCTCGATCGGCATGGTTGCTGCGTGCTTGAAGAATTTTGGAGCATTTTCGTCATCTGTCGGGCTTGTGTTGGGGTCGTTGATGTCGAGGTCATCGCGCGGACCGAGCGAGAATCGCTTTCCGATCTGGGCGAGGTCTTTGAATAGAGAGCCTACTGGTGGTTGGATGGCGGGGCCGATGCACGGGGAGAGACGGTGTTCTTCCCACGAGCGGGGGTCGAAGAAATCGACGGGGAACTCTTCTTTGCTCTGCTTGTCGATGAAGCAGTGGCCGTCATCTGGGAGAAGAGCGAAGCTGGTGCGGAAGGTGAAGTTGACTTGTGCTGTCAGGACTCGTGAGCTGATGAGCACGTCATCGCCAAAGCGCAGTGGACCGAGGATGTTCACGCAGTGCTGTGGTACTCCTGCATATACAACGCCGGCGAAAAGTTCAGGTCGCTTGTTAACGGCATGACGAGTGATGAGACCGCCCAGACTGTGGGCGACGACGATGGCGCCACGTCGACCTGATCCGCCTTCTGATGTCATATTGTTACACGGCAAGCTCTCGAGGAAATTGATGAGGTTTGCGGATAGCATTTCTGGACTCAGTCGCCAGTCGTATCCGTAGTCCCAGACACGAAGGTCACCACGCACGGAATTTTCACACTTACGCAACCGCTTCATGAGTCGTCGGCAAATATCCACAGGTCCGACATGAGACAGAACGCCAGAGGGGATGATTGTCTCTTCCATACGTTCTTCGTCCTCTCTGGTCAATCCGACTTCGAGGTCTACCTTACGCAGATTCAAGCCCACCTTAATTGGCACCCAAAGTTGACGATGTGGGGGTTTGGCAGAACGCAGTATCGAGCCGCGGTATCCTCCCAGAATCACAACGTCGCCAATCATTTCCGACATGGCTTCGTCCAAAATTGGATGGCCTGACTCTGGGTTGGCCTTGGGGGCTGGAGGTGGCGATGCAGTGCGAGCCGGTCCATTGTTTGTATTAGAATTGGAGTTCGTATCGAAGAGCGACGGTAAAGAGCCCCAATCATTGCCCAGATGAAGGGTTGGCATGCTGAGCAGCCGGCTACTTGAATCCTGGAAACTATCCTTGATGGCCTTGAAGCGACTATTGACTTGTGAATGCACATTCTCATAGAGGGGGCGCTGGTCAAGCGACGAAGCTGCTGACGAGGCGCGCAGGTAAAGCGACCGATCTGAAGTTGATCTGTGCAGACTACGCCCCTCCCTTTCAGAACTATTTCGTCTCTCTGCCTCCGGTGGGCGTAGTCCAGAGGTTCTACTACAATCTCCGCTGACAGTCCGCCTTGTAAGAGCGTCTCTGCGATCCAACGACGAAGTTCTCGTATCTCTCTCGGAGTTTAATTTGATAGAATCCTGCACAGTCTGGCTGCGGGCTCTGTTTCGAGAATTGTCTCTAGAATTGCCATGGCGGAACGACAGCGACGGCCTTTTCGTCAAAGAGCCCAGATCTGGCAGGAACTTCTTCAGCTCCCCAGACCAGGCTCGCGGCCGACTAGGCAATGAGGTCTTCAACAGCGACCGAGTAAAGCCAGAGCGCTGAGTGGCCTGTGACTGCTTAGTCCCAGATCCTAAGGACTTAGTTGGAACGTGTCCGCTGGGGCCACGCGGCGCACGAAGATCCACCGATACCCCTTGCGCGAAGCGGTGCGTCGCCCGATAAGCTTCCCCTTCTCCGGCTGCTGCTTGCTGGCGGAGCAACCTTTGTTCCACGGCTTCAGGCTCCACTTCCACACTCACAGGTTCCGCCGTTATTTCCGAGGCAAAAAGACCATCTTCACCGACAGTATCCGGGATTTCGGTGAAGTATCCACCCTGGGCTTCCAATACTCTGTTTTTTTCCTCGGCTGGCGTGGCTCTCGCTTTCATGCGGCTCTGCTGTCGGCCGATGCTGACTCCCACGACGTCGCAGGCGGCATCTTCGTCGACCTCGTGGGCGGGGTGTGCATGTGGTTCGTCACTGTCCGAGCTGTAATATGACGAGGAGTGCGAAGGTGAATCGGAGGCGATGACATTGACGGATGATTCAGATGTATATGGCTCTTGCTGTTGCAGTGGCGGTGCTGGGTCTGGGACTGGCTCTGTCGAATGAATGGGACCTTTCACGCCTTCCGGCAGAGAATCAGGCCCGTCTGCGGCGAGGGAAGCCATCGCTAATTGAACAGATGCTATAGAGTACCAATGAAATGATCAGGCATTAGGTGAGTCGTACAGAAGATATGTGCAATGACCCCAGAAGAAGAAAGAGGGAAAAGAAAAAACGGCGTTCAGCTCAGAATCAGCAGTGTAAGATGCACAGGTCAGATTGGGCCGCAATGAAGGATACTAGGTAATATATAGAAATAGGATAGTAGATAGGTAGAACAAGAGCTAGACCTTGACTAAAATGCGGGCAGAAGTTGATTAGTTATAAAACTAAGAAGTGGACGGAAGCAGAGTGGAGAAGAGCACAGCCGGGCCACCCGGAGAGAACTCTGATCAAATCTCTTCAATGGAGTCAACATGAAAATATTAATTAATTGTGATACTATTTACTAGAAAAGGTTTGAATGGGTGAGGCTCAACAGATGAAACATATTGAATTGTTTCAAGGCGGACTGGTTGAGACTGATGATGAATACTTTATTCAGGGAACTAATGGACTTAGGGAAACTATACGAAGCTTGGCATGACCGCTAGTCATGTCATTCTAACTAGTTTACATAGAATGTTCCAGTTGATTTGAAACTATTCACAGGATCATCAGCACTAGGGTCAACAGGATTAAGAGGATCCGGATCTTCATTGAAGATCAATAGCATAATATAAACGTCTACCTACTCATGAATAAAAAGGGTTTGAGGTGTTGGGCCTCAACCCATATTTAATTTCCGATAAGCTAATACTGTACTTTACAGCCTAACTATACCTAAATAAGATATTTGTGATGCTAAGATAGTAGTATTAATATCCCATGACCATACGAGACCTCGGGATCTAAATCCACCATCTGTACTTGTTTATGCATTGCATAGCATAATCCTGAATAGTTCATCAGTCCATCGCCAAGTCCATCAACATACATTTCATTTCACTGAAAAATGAAATCAATAGCATCATTGATCTAGTGGTGCTGTGATGCACAACTTCTTTATTATTCTATTCCAAGCTTTTTTATTTTTATTTTTTTTATATTTTTATTTTACTCTTGCAACTTTGATACTTACAAAGCTAGGTTTATGCTGGGAAAAGATACTCATGCCTGAATTCTAAGGTGTCTAAAATATATCAAGTTAACCTCTTTAGTCTACACATGGGTAACACCCGTGGACCTTATAATTCAGGTATCAAAACAGTAGCTAGAAAGACATATCTATCAAGATCAAGGGGATCCAGGAGTTGAAGGAACATCCATGTGTTTCGAAAACCAAACATCAAAAATTAGAATCTGTAAATCTGGAGAATATTTTCTTGTAATAGTTTACATATAACAAGAGGGGTATGACTAACTAGTTGATACCTAGGTAAAGCACATTATAGAGAGTTAAAAAGAGATAAAACCCTGCCAATTGATCTAATAAATCACTTAGATCTTCCCACAAACTTGCCCGATCTAATCTCATCCTCACCACGACGAGCAATCTCTTCATTCCACTGCGCACTTTCGTCCGATCCAAAAGCCTTGTCAACAGCCGAAGTAAGCGTTCCACGAATTGCCTCTCCAGCACCCTAGTTCTTATCAGAAATGTCCGCTCCAAATACTATAGTGTCTGAGGATATAGGACCACTTACATGAAGACCGGCTGCAGCACCCTTGACTCCCTTTCCAACGTCATTGCTCACTTTCGTGGACTTGGGCTCTCCCAAGCCACCTGCAGTTTCATTTTCCATGTAGACTCGCTGCTCGTGCTGATGGTGCGGTCCTCCAGCGGATGAGGAGGTATATCCAGAACCTGTGGCTGAATTGTAGCCCGTTGTGGCTGGGTCATATTGCGAGCGTGTGTCTAGTTTGCCTGGGATGCCGGGTGCTCCAGTTGAGGAACCGTGGGAGGGGATGGGGCCGGGGTGAGCTTTTGGGGTTGAAGATGTATCCATTTTAGATATAACTTGCACTGCATATAACGAAATAGAATTGAATAGAATATGTGACGATTAAAATTATCCGAAGAAGGCGAATTTATATAGATTCTGGTTAGAGTGAATGACGTCAGACTGACAGAGTTGCTCCGCTTGCATAAAAGACCAAGAAAATACAAGTTCAGTAGATCGAGATCGACTTGGTACTTTCTGTGTAGAAATTATGGAGTACTAAATGACATGTACTCTACCTAATTCCTAAGATAGGACTGAACTTTTGTACTACCCACCCACATGCCGAGGTACAATCTATAGTTGTGGAGCTTATTCCCAATCTGGGGATACTCCGAATGTCTATTGTGCATCTCCAGTTTTCCCAGTCCAATTTCAACTCTCTAAAATTTCATTCCTCAAATCAAACATACCACAGATCAGATCATCATAATGTCCTACAAGCAACTCCTCTACAGTATCCCGCCCGCTCCGGCCATAAATCCCTCCCTAACCTCCGGCACTTTCAAATTGAACATCGTCCCAAAACCCGACAATGTACCTACAGACAAGATCCTCGTGCGAGTGCACTACCTATCCCTCGACCCAGCCATGCGCCAATGGTTAACAGCCAAACGCTCCTACATAGCCCCGGTGGAACTAGGAGCCGTAATGCGCGGCCAAAGCACCGCCCAAGTCATCAGCGTCGGAAGTAACCTGAAAACCACCTTCAAAGTAGGTGAATGGGTCGTCGCATTTTCGGGATGGCAAGAATACGCCATCCTAGACCCCCGCGAAGTGCAGAAGGTGACTCTTCCACCTGGTGGGCGCCCGACAGACGCTATGTCCGTTCTGGGTATGACAGGCCTCACGGCATACTTTGGTATGCTGGAGGTTGGGCAACCGAAGGCTGGCGATACTGTTGTTGTCTCTGGAGCGGCGGGCGCGACTGGGATGGTTGCGGGTCAGATTGCGAGGATCAAGGGTGCGAAGCGAGTTGTAGGGTTAGCGGGGAGTGTAGAGAAGTGTGAATTCTTAGTGCGCGAACTTGGATTTGATGCTGCGATCAATTATAAAGATGTGGATTGGAGAAAGCAGTTGAAGGAGGCTACACCTGAGTATATTGATGTCTTTTTTGATAATACTGGTGGTGATATCTTGGATGCGTGCTTGGCAAGGGCTGCGCGGGATGCGAGATTTGTGATCTGTGGTGCTATCAGTCAGTATAATGCTGCTAAGCCGAAGGGTCCGGCGAGCTTCATGACTGTGATTGTGAGTTTTGTTCTTATTCCAACTCCCATTTTTTTTTTCTTTCTCTTTTTGTTTTGGAATTTTTTGCTAATCGTGGATTTAGTCGCAACGTGTCACTATCAAGGGCTTTATCGTTTTTGACTATGCGAAGAAGTACTCGACTGCGCTGCAGGAGCTGGCCTCTTGGATTTCGGCGGGCAAACTCAAGCGAAAGGAGCATATTGTTCATGGTGGGTTGGAGGCCGCACCTCAAGCTTTGGTTGATCTTTATGCTGGCGTCAACACCGGCAAGATGATGGTCGAAGTTGCAACGACTAGTGATGCACTGGGAGGAAAAGCTAAACTATAAATGTTGGAAGAGCATTGGGATGGAACCAAGATTTAGTTAATACGATTATGTTAGGATGATATGAAGGTTACTATTCTTTTTAGATTGGCTATGGTAAGTAAGCTCCAATAGCTACTGTACGCTAGACATTTTGGCTCGCAATCCTTTCAAGGAAAAGTGCAATCCTTGTGGCTGGTCCAGCTTCCATACTAGAATGTCGACAGTGGCATCTCGGACATTGTCCCGATACTATGCAGCACGCAATAAACGATGGATGTTAAATATATGACGGCACTAAATCAAAGTGTACCATCATAAGCCCAATTGCCCTGCTTCACAGATACAAACGCCATTGATCCATTCCGACTGAAGTATCTGCATGGAAGTGATTCGCTTAAGAGAATTGGGGTTTAGCATTGCGTAGATAGAATTTCGACGCCTCTAGAAATAAAGTCGATGTTAAGAAATGACTCTCGGGATTGAGGAAAATATCCATACCTGTCCAAGTGCTTCAATAGGGGGATAACCATCTTCCGTACGGCGACTCTCACGGTATTCCAAGTATCGAGAGTCCTCATGATGGGGACGTGCACTACGCCACAAGAGACGACCTGTTATTAGTGCCAGATAGATGATACCAGTAGCCCAGACATCCTCAGGTCTAGGATCTTGGATTTCATAATATTTATCTGCATTGCCCTTATTCTTATCTCTATGTCGAAATCCCTCCGGTGGAATGTAGGGTAGACCCATGAACGGCAACCAGGCACTCGAAGGTGCTTCATTACCAGGACCAGAGCTAGCGCCCCGAGGCAATAGAGTTCCATAGACGAACGATGAAAAAATACCAGGTAGAGAAAAAGACCACTGCGCTGATGTTGACGGGTGTGGGTGAGATGCCGGCTGAAGGGCTGGTTCCTCTTGCTCTACTGGAACCATGCATTCCGACAAAATACGACGCACATGTCCGTCACCAAAACCAGCAATTTTGACTGCACCATAGCCAGTGAGAAGAACTGTTTCCAAGCGGATGTTCCGATGGGCAGTATCATGCTCGTGTAAGAAGGAGAGGGCACCTAGGATTTGTGCCACGAGACAATCGGCTTCAACAGTTGGAAGAGGGCCGCTGCAGGAGAGTAGATCATGCAGATTTCCTCCTTCACAGTAGGGCATGACAAGACAGAGCTCAGCGCTATCATTGTATAGGAGATCGAGTATTGGAACGATATTGGGGTGTTGGGGATGAAGATTGGATAGTAGGGTAGCAGAGAAATGGGACATGTGATGGTCTGATGAGCCGAAAGTATTTGGCCGGTAGACCTTTATTGCGCGTAGCTGTTCTGATTTGGGACCTTTAGCAAGTTTGTCATGGTGTATACGGATGGTGTTGTTGGTGCCGTAGTGTGATATTTCTAGGCATCGACCATACTTGGCATTGAATGGGAGATATGGTTCTGTGTGGGCTTTGATGCTGGTATCGGAGGTTGTCTCAACTCTCATTAAAGGAGCATGATCTGTTGAATTGGAGACAACATTGAGTTGATCATTCTTGAGTGAATGTTTTATAACACTGAGAGAACGGTATTGGTCGTGATAATCAGGAACACTCCTTGCATGGGTCACATAGTGCTGGTGAGGGACTTGGGATGATCGCCGCACAGCTTTCCAGGCGTTCTGGTCAAAATGGTGTTTGTCCTTCATCGAAAGGATTGAGATAAGGTTGAGAATGAAGCAAACGATCAAGTTGGAGACCACGTTTAAAAGGGGATTGTTGTGCGAGGTTCATCCTGGCGCATTTAACGTGAAATATTATTCCACGTGAAATTCTCAATGGAGTATAAAGATAGAAGAGCAAGTGACGGTCACATCTTCACCGCTTATATCATATCATCATAGGTATCATCATATCGACAGCATCCATTATGATCCATGGTTCAGCTTAGCTCCATTTATCGAATGGATTGGATATGACAAACTGCTCATCTCCAGTCTACAGATGAGCTATTTTCTATTTCCATTCAAATTTAGAAAATTATAGTATTCTCTCTGTGGATCATACAAAAGAGCTTTGAAGTGGGAACCATATAATGTTGTGGCGAGAATTAATCGCGCACATGGATCCATCTACCCAGCTACAGAGGCTGTGCACCAACTAAGCTGGAATTGTATGCGCCTTTTTTAATAGCCATCACAATGAGGAATCCATTTTTTCTTCTGTTGTCTGTTCCCAAGGAAAGTAAGACCGATGAACCAGAGAAAACATATAGAACTAGATGTAGTTGGTTACGTATTGTCATAGTGGGTTAATGGAAAAATTTGGTTGGATGTGAGAAGCTTCAGACAGTAATATTACCGTATTTACAATACATCCCAGGATGTTTTCTACATCGGAGTCATGCTCATCCTTGTTATGATAAGCTTATACCTTTCAGTATAGTGTACTTCCTATTCCATGGAAAAATCCTATTACATGCGGGTATTGCCCTGACTTGGAAGGTCCCAAACGAGAGTAAAGCTCCGTACTGTGGCTGATTTGCTCCTCTTGGTGGCTCCTGTCGCATGGCTTTTGCTCTTGCTATTGCGTACGAAATACGAATTATTCCTACTGTTAATGCGTCTACTTGAAAAATTAGGACAAAATCCTTTATCAAGTGGAGTGCTCTCATCTTATCTAGTTTTCCCCAGCCATCACATCAGCCTACATAAGACGTTGATCCGCATTTACCTTCCTACACTTGTCACCCCATTTCCATCTCCAAAGCAGTCCCTGCACAGGCTACTTGCCTTTTCTTCATATACCAATCCTCATGGATCCTGCTTCCTCCCTTGGTAAAGATGAGATCAGCGTCGAGGCTGAGGAAATAGAGCTGAGGGCCGCACGCAATCGAGTCATCAACTTCGAAGATTCGTCCACTGAAGCTGAGGCAGGGCAAGTTGAGGCAATGCGTTCAATATACCAGCCAGCTCAGTTCATACGCACGAAATCCATTGGTTGTGAAAGTACCAACAGCCGGAGAGAAGCTGCTGGGAATGTTGGATTTCCCATCGAGTTCCGTACTCTCTCTATCCAGATCTCTGAGTCCCAGATTGTCTCGAAGCAGACATCCCAAGAGCCAGATAAAAAGAAGTTGCCAAACCAGGATTACTTTGAAAGCCTTGATTTCCATACCATTGACAAGGAGAAGCTCTGCCAGGAGTTCAATGTCGACGTTCGCACTGGCCTGAGTGTGGAAGCTGCTTCAAAGCGTCTTCAACAAAATGGCCGAAATGTTATTGCTCAAAATCATGAAAATTACCTTAAGAAGATATTCTTCTATGTCTTCGGTGGCTTCTGCTCTGTGTTGTGGGTTGGGGTCATCATATTCTTCGTCTGCTGGAAACCGCTAAGCAACCCACCATCTGTGACCAACCTTGCCATGGCAGTCTTGGTCATGATTGTTATTGCTCTGCAAGTCGTTTTCTCTGTTTTCCAAGACTGGTCAACAAAAAGGGTTATGAATTCTATCTTGAACCTTCTTCCCTCGGATGCCTTGGTCCTGCGTGATGGGAATCTGATTCAAATTCCCGCTACCGAACTTGTTACCGGAGATATCGTCCACATCAGTATCGGAAACAAAGTACCTGCCGATATGCGCCTGCTCCAAAGCTCGGGTGATGTTCGATTTGACCGCGCAATTTTGACAGGAGAGTCGGACGAGATCGATGGTGCTACCGAGCCAACTGAAAACAACTTCCTCGAAACCCGGAATATTGCTATGATGGGAACTGGTGTTACAAATGGTAATGCCGTTGGTATCGTTGTTCTGACGGGTGCAAATTCGGTCATGGGCCGAATTGCCCATATGACAGCTGGTGTCAAGCCAAAGCCTACCATCATCCAGAGGGAAATCACCCGTTTCGTCATGATCATCATCGTCCTGACCATTATTCTCGCAGCGATTATCTTGTTTACATGGCTGGGATGGCTTCGCAAGGATCATCCTACCTACATGAGTGTGGTTGCTATGCTGAACAATGTTATGGGCTGTGTTGTCGCTTTCATTCCCGAGGGAGTCCCCGTCGCCGTTGCCCTAACACTGATGATGGTCGCCCGCCATATGAAGCAGAACAATATTTTGCCCAAAGGACTGGCAACTGTGGAAACTCTGGGATGTGTGAATGTCATCTGCTCTGACAAGACTGGAACCCTTACGCAGAATCGCATGTTCGTCAAGTCTCTTGGTATGGTGGATTGGGAGTTCAAAACCGAGGACTTGGTATCTGACATGGAAAGTTCCGAAGGATTATCGAACCTACTGCGCGCATCCGTCTTGTGTAATGATGCGTTCTTCGACACGACCACCCTATCCCTACCAACGCACGCGCGTAAAGTCAATGGAAACGCCACCGACGCTGCCGTTTTGCGACTTGCAGATAGTGCGGGTGCTGCAGCTCCTCAGAATCTCGAGCCTTATGAGCGTGTGCACCAGATTCCGTTCAACTCCAAGAATAAATGGATGCTTACCATGCATGTTGATCCGGTTGTTTCATCTAGATATGTGATCTACGTCAAAGGTGCACCAGATGTTCTGCTGGATCGCTGTGATACCTACTGGTCTGCCATTAATAATGCCGTCCGCCCTCTAGATGAGCAGGCCCGTCAGAAGCTTTCTGATTTCCAGGCCAAGCTGTCCCGTCGTGCTGAGCGTGTGATTATTCTTTGCCAGCGCCACTTCGTGCCAAGCAACGAGCTCGGGTCCAATGGGTTTAGTGATGAGATCATGGTATCTGGAGTTCAAGATCTGACAGTACTAGGCATATTTGGTATCATTGACCCACCTCGTCCTGAAACTGCCCAGACTGTTGCTTCTTGCCGACGTGCAGGAATTCGCTTCTTCATGGTGACTGGTGATTTTGGACTGACAGCTGCTGCGATCGCACGGGATATTGGAATTTTTGAGGGTCACGCTGAGCCGGACCTGATCGGTGATCTACGCGATAGCCTCGACGCGGAGTCCAAGATTCATCACTCTCGATACAGCTTGCTCTTGGAGGGAGGAAGTTTGTCCTCCTTAACCCAAGAAGAGTGGGCGGCGGTCTGTTCATACGAGGAAATTGTCTTCGCCCGTACCAGCCCTGAGCAGAAGCTGCGCATTGTGACTGAGCTCCAGGCCAAGGGAAACATTGTGGCCGTGACTGGTGATGGTGTGAATGATGCTCCAGCTCTCCGTTCATCTGATGTCGGTATTGCAATAGGCTCTGGTAGTGATGTGGCCATTGAAGCAGCTGACCTGGTCCTCCTGGACCGCTTCGATTCTATCGTTGAGGCAATTCGTCAAGGACGTCTGGTGTTCCAAAACCTGCAGAAGGTCATTGCATACCTACTTTCCGCCGGCAGCTTTTCAGAGATCTGGCCTGTCCTCATGAACGTCTTCTTCGGCATTCCATCGCCGCTAAGTTCATTCCTGATGATCGTTATCTGCGTGTTCACCGATCTATTTCTCTCGTTGTCACTGATTATGGAAAAGGAAGAATTTGACCTTTTGAGTATCCCACCCCGTCGCCCCAAGCACGACCACCTGATCAACCTCCGTATTTATGGCCAGTCATACCTATTTGTCGGTGTGATGGAGGCATTTAGTGCACATGCCATGTTCTTTCTTTACATGTGGAAAGAGGCCGGAATATCCTTCAGCGACCTCGTTTTCGCATTTGAGAAATACTCCGACGGCTTCCACGGATACACCCAAGATGAACTCACCAACTTCAACAACGTCGGCCAGTGTGTCTACTTCGTCACATTGGTGATCATGCAGTGGGGAAATATCCTCTCAGTTCGCAACAAGCGCCTGTCTATCCTTCAGGCCGATCCCATTCGACCGGCACGCCGCAATCCCTGGCTACCGCTGGCTATGCTCACTTCGCTGCTTATCGCCATATTTGTCACAGAGGTTCATGGAATCCAGAGACTTTTCAATACTGCCCCTGTTCCTCTTGAGTATTGGTTTATTCCCATTGGTTTGGCCCTTGGTGTGCTTGCCATGGACGAGTTGCGTAAGGCGTTAGTACGGTTGTTCCCTAAGGGACCAGTTGCTTGGGTTTCGTGGTAGAATTTGAGGAACGAAGTTACGATTTATCCCTTATTGTTCAGCTGTTGGTTTGGTGGCATGTTTATCAGCTTCATTATTTTATCTTAGCTCAGTTAACCTAGCGACGAATGTCAGGTCATCACTGACTTATGTACGTCAATTCCACTTATAAAGTAGGCCATACGTTGGTAATAGAGGTTAATAGAGCTGTAATTGAGATTTAAGAAGGTTGCCATTCTGAAAGATGACTGCATTGTTGATGTTTTGATGATTTGGAGATTTTGCAAGAAGCCGCAACGCGACTGTTGGAATAAACCTTACCCACATGGAAATTCTACTGAAAGATAAGATATCAGGTGGAAGACAAATACAAGCAAAATAACCAAATATTATCTCTAAAATCTAATAGCAAAGGACTACAAAAAATGCACCACGTCGCATTCCACCCGCCATGAGTAATGAAGTGAATGGAACCAATATCCAGTGGCAGTCAAAACATTAATGATAGACGAAGAAGAAGAAAAAAAACAGCATTTGCCATACATAATGCGCGACTAAAACAAAGACCCAAATTTCCTCCCAGCTTTAAATGATCCAGCAGACCCAGCTTGATTGCAACAAGCCCTTCAATCGACAGGTGGGCGCAGGACTCACAGATGATATACAGTAGGACAAGCTTAGTGAACGTGGCCAATGTCCGTCTCGTAAGATAGAATATTATAATTCTGAGATGAAGGGGACTGATAATTTATAGTAACATGATTGAAGAAAAAGGCAAAAAAATAATTAAGAGGATATGGAGGAAGCCAGCTATAGTCTGAAGCGCGACGCTAGTCCGGAATAGGTCAATGGTTCATGTAGAATTTTGTCACGTGATGGATAGAGCTTGTCAAAGGCCCGATTCCATTTACAGTTAGTCTATTTTTAGTCAGCATTGGAATCCCACCATGGGATTCCCACCATAGCTACACATACACACATACGCATACTGCACTCTCATTTGCCCACTAGAATCCACTATTCCTTTGGTAGTCAGACCTCCATTTGACAGTTATGAGCCCGGCTCGCCGATAATTACCCTAAGAAAGAACATTTTAGGGGTAAACGAGACTGAAAACCGTGTCCGCGATGTCCGGCGATATACGGCGATATAAGACTGAAAGACGCCTCACAATGGCAACAATGGTACAGACGAGTCAAAGCTGTAGCCATTGGCGGCGACGTCTGGGACTACTGCGATCCTGAACTCAGGACCGAACGACCAACATTGGGTCCAGAGCCACTAGACTACCCGCCTAAACCAATGCCTTTACCAAATACAGACGATATTTCGGTAAAGAAGAGCGAACAGCTACGACGGGAATGGAGAGATGACGTTGAAGACTACAAATTCCGCCTCCTATTCTACCAGACCAAGAAACGAGCGATTGAAGCGGTGAACGATTACATCCTAAAGCATCTCACCAAAGCTCTGGCAGAAGGAGGCCTCTAGAGTGCTCTTAGGCCTTGGCCTTACACAAATACTAGAGGATCCATGCGTTTTTATTGGTGACGGCGTCATAATATTCTTCTATGTTGACGACTTCCTGATCGCCAGTCATAAAACGAAAGCCAAATACGCCAAACAGCTTGAATCAGAGCTTGAGAAGACGTGGGAATTGACAGACCATGGCGACGCAGAGTGGTTCCTAAACATACGCATCGTGCGCGATCGTAAACGATGCCAGCTCTGGTTATGCCAGGACAGCCATATTGACAGTATGGCTGCCCGTTTTGGCCTAAATAACCGACCGTCAGTGGCTACACCAATGCCAATTGAAGAGCTCTTACCTTACGACGGAACTATAACTCCTGAAATGATCAGGCTATACCAGGAGAAAGTGGGATCGATACAGTATGCAGCTACTATAACCAGGCCTGATGTGGCCAAACCAGCCACTAAACTGGCCCAATTCCTGCAGAAGCCGGGTCCTAAACACCATGCAGCTGCAGATAGGACCATCATATACCTATTCCATACCAAGAATAGAGCAGTCAGATATGGTCTTGGCCACCATTCTGACCATTCCGGTGACGATCGAAGCGCTTTTACCAGCCACACTTCCCACACCGACGGTACCAATGACCCTGTTTTCGGCCGAAAACCAGAGTTATTCGCAAAACACCATTCCACTGGCTCAATGGTACTAACCATAGCCAGTGACGCATCTTATGGAGACCATTCAGACCGTAAGAGCTCTGCAGGCATGATATGCATGCTCTTCGGTGGCCCAATCGACTGGAAAGCGTCCAAACAGAAGACAGTGACGACGTCCACTACCGAAGCAGAACTGCTTGGTTTGTCTAACGCAGCCAAAACATTGAGTTCCTAATATAGTCGTTCCCCCGTGACTCGGGGGTCTGTTTGTTCCGTTCCGGGTTTATGGTATTGCACGATTGCAATATCCATGTTCCGACATTTATCCTGTAAATCCATATTGGCGTACGTGCGTGCCTCTTTCCAGGGCACTATCCAGGTGCCAATGGCGTTCGTTGGCGTACGATTTAGGATATAAACCACAGCCTTTACCGCCTCTGGCCATAGGCTGATGGGGAGACTGACGAAGTCCTCCAGGGGGAGATTGGCGTCATACAAACAACAGACGCCTTACAAAACATCTTACAAACGACGATGCCAGTTGAAGATACAACGCATTTAGACCCAACTGAGCAGATAGATGCACCAGCACCACTAAATAGCCAGGATCCTGGCCAAACCAGCCAGCCAAACAGTGCTAGTGGACCATTTAACAGCCAAACGGTTCAACCGACTGACGCATCTACTGGAAAAATTGATGCCCAAAGACCACTTTTCGGCCGAAATACTGGCCAAGTTGAGCCAAATACACCACGATACCCTACCCCAACAGAGATAGATTGGCTGCCTGGGACGTTCCCAGAAGAACCAATTGAGCCTGATACGCCTGGCGGCGCACCTGAGTCGCCTGATTCGCCAGAGTCAGTGCCAAATCAAGGGGTGGAGGTGGCTCTAATAGAGCCAATTGAGGGAGATTTGCCCCTTTTCTCTAGGAGGGCCCTGGCGCGTGTAATTATGGTGCCGCCTGCCCGTTCAATTGGACCATTCATCTCAGGTTGTCCTGGGATCGAATGCGTTACCAGAATACCTTGGTTATCCAGGAAATGCTCTGCAGTGATGTCTGCAGCTTTCTCATTATCGTAGTGGATTGCCCGTATAGGTAGATTCCACCAGTTCTTTGCCATCTCAATGAAGTATCGAATCGCGTCATTTATCTGCGTTTTTGTACGGCAGGTGATGAGCCAATGAAAATGAATGCCGTCGACGTAAAAATGGCATATCCAACGCTCTTCATTATATGCGATTGACATCTGTATCAGGTCTAGGGAGATTTGTCCGAATCGACCATACCTGCGTCCTAGAAAGCGACGAAATATCTGTCTAGGAGCTCTAATAAGGCTGCAGACTGGGCATGGGCTCTGTATTTGGCCGTTCGTACGGTCACTGATTGGTTCAGTATGCATCGTTTAGGCAGTTTGGCCTCTAGTCTGGCCGCCGACTGGGCCAGTTGGGTATGTTTTATCTGTCAAAACGGCGCCGTCGACAAGCTTGGGTAGTTGGTGTAGGGCATCATAGTGTAGGTGGCCTAGGCGACGGTGCCAGAGCTCTAATGATGTCTTAGACTCTAGTGGTCTTCTAGAATCCCTACCCATGTATGCGTGTTTTTCTGCCGAAAAGTTTTCGCCTGAAGTCTTTTCGGCCGAAAGCGGCTCGACGATCAGTAAATTTGGATTTCGTATCCTCTGAATGGCCAGGACAGGTGTTCTGTCCCTACCAATAAGACAGTCTTTTCTTGGCTCCTAATCTCCCCCTTTATCGTTCAGGGCATGGTATGAGAGTAGATTCAATCTAAACTCTGGACTGTATAGAACGTCTGAGAGTATAATTGACGTAGCTCTCTTGGTTTTTGGGTCAATCCCATTGACCTCGCACTGTCCCGTTGTCCCTTACCTAGGGTTCGTCACCTCTCCATTCCCGTCGTAGCTGTTCGTTCTTCTTTATCGAAATATCGTATGTAATTGGTAAAGGTCTTGGTTTAGGCGGGTAGTCTAGTGGCTCTGGACCCAATGTTGGTCGTTCGGTCCTGAGTTCAGGATCGCAGTAGTCCCAGACGTCGCTGCCAATGGCTACAGCTTTGACTCGTCTGTACCATTGTTGCCATTGTGAGGCGTCTTTCAGTCTTATATCGCCAGACATCGCGGACACCGTTTTCAGTCTCGTTTACCCCTAAAATATGCTTTCTTAGGATAATTATCGGCGAACCGGGCTCATAACTGTCAAATGGAGGTCTGACTACCAAGGAATAGTGGATTCTAGTGGGCAAATGAGAGTGCAGTATGCGTATGAAAAGTGTATGTGTGTGTGTGTAACTATGGTAGGAACCCCATTGTGAGATTCCAATGCTGACTAAAATAGACTAACTGTAAATGGAATCGGGCCTTTGACAGAGCTACATAAGCAGACCCACTTTTACCCCAGATTCTTGGCTCAATTTACTTTTTGTTTTCTGCTCGGCATTATATTGATTCCTATCCTATCTACAAAGCACCACTTGATTTGGACGAACAGTAAGCTAGGTCGGTGATAGTTCTTCGTGGGACATAACTCCGAGCGATTGAAATTGTCAATATCTGCAGTGACTACTATTAGCTGGCCCAACAGCTGACATCGGCCAAATGTGCTCATGCCACGGCTGTGCTGAAATTTCAACGGCTTAGGGGCTCTAACGCAGTGGCAGCCCTTGTTTAATTTACAGGGTCATGGGCAAAGCGACCTGCGGTAGATTTCATACTAGTTGCCAGGGTTCCTAGGCTGACTGAAGATGATGAGCGAATAAGTGGTGTTCGTTAATTATGTAGCTGATATTTATATCACATTATCTGAAAATCTTGGAAATATTTCAAGAGCAAAGAGCGACAAATGATTTGATGCATTACAAGGTTATATACGGGCATACCTAGGTTGTAGTTCGATGCGGGTTTGAAGTCTTGATACGATTTGCACAGCAAGTTGTACTCGAAATTGATCCGGACACCTAATTTGATACCATTTTTTAATACTACAGTCAAATACCAAAATTAATAGCAGAATAATGATTAATGGGGTTTGCACTTACCATGGCGGTACAAACCACAAAAAGCTTTATGGACACTCGTTGAACAATCACCCAGAACCTTATATGGCTAATCAAGACTTTTGACGTAGAATGTATGATGGAGGCAATAGGCTCATCAGCCCGGGCCATTCGGTCCATTCTGGCCCGTCTCTGGAATAGGCTAAATCTCGTGACTGTAAACGCCGAATTTACCCACGTGCAGGTGTTGCAGGCTTGAACCTCTCGAAGGAGTGTCGCTAAATGTACAGTCCTGAAACCCGATGCATGATTGTTACTATACCAGGCAGACCTCATGATGCCGTCGCTTGTGATTTCACATAGCTTCTGCAAGTCCACTAGAGATATTCTCTTTATTTAGATGTTGAAGCGTACAAGGCATATATTGTTCGAAAAAACCTGATGAATCGTGGATCCCCAATACCCTTCCTCCTGCCCGAACCGAAACTTGACCCATTGTTGTGGGGTGGAAGTCGGAGTCTGGGAGACTAGAAACAGGCTCCTGGCAGACGCATCTTGGTGGATGGCGAATAGTGAGGATACATCCATGTTGTTATAACTGTGTCGGTCAATCGGACTGTTGCAGAGATCACGTTTGAATCCATTGTGCCCAAGTAGCCACTTTTGATTTTGCGCAACAGTCGGCCTCGCTATCAGATAAGCACACATCAGTCAACTGTGGTCTCCCGGCCAGCGGTCTGAACCAGCCGATTACTTCTGTACCTAATACTCCGCTTATAATTTCCTCAGAAGAGCTCCCCCGGGGAAGCTGACCCAAGAATTCCTATTGCCTCCCTGGAGTGGATTGCGTGGCTCGCATTCACATGGCGTTAGCAATTTCTTTTAAGTTGGTTTAGGGTTCCAGCTTTTTCTTTTTCAAAGCTTATATTAGTATTCAGTACGATACCCAGTTTGCTGTTAGCAATTGAACTATAGAAATTGGCATTATTCCCCTTATGATCCTATCTTCCTAGTCTTTTTCCTAGGCGCCACAATCCTAAGTTCTCTCATAAAACTCTTAGGGGTTGTCTGTAGCCGTGACTCGATTGTAGCTCGAGGACAGTTCCTTAAGAACGACTGTTATCATCTTGGAGATTCCTGATTCTATCAGCTATGCATCGTTCTTAGGGGGTATTTGGCTGTATGTCTCGACGGGCATTGTGCCTAGATGCTCTTTGAATGCTTTCGGGAAAATAGTAGCAAGAAAGACTTATTGCCGAGACGGACTCAATGCAGCAAAGAAACACGAAAGTAATGAATAATGCGGGGGTGACGAGTCCTGATTCATGACATGGACTTTGGACAATACCTACTATGGTATGGCCCTGTGGAGTTGTTACAGTACTTCCTCGACCCAATTTTCTGCCATATTTTAAATACCGGCTTTACACCTCTAGCTTCAGTGGTATTCCTTTAACTCTACTGGGAAATCATCGGACAAGGATATCGTTCCTTCACAGCTACCCCACCACCCCTTCTTTCCCCTCTCACATTCTCTCTCTCTCCCCCTCCATCATCCCCTTTCAGACACATCATGCCAACCGAATACGCCCTGAAAAGCAATTACCGCGAACAAGAGGTGGCAGTCCACTCTGCGGACCTTTACCTTTTGGTATTGACCTAAACCCCCTTTACGAAAGAAAAAAGTGCGCTAACAAATGTTTAATTACAGCAAGAATGGGATGACGGACTTGCAATTTCCGATAAAGACCAGCGGTCTAAAATTTTTAACAAGTGGCTGGAGATTGGTTTGTCGGGCCGGATGGTTAGTCCTACCCACTCCCCAGTGCATCATTTGACAATGGATTGTAGCCATATACAAAACGCCTCGAGGAGATGCATTCCAATGATGAAGACATTGCCGATCATGAAAAGGATCTTCTTATTCGCGTCCGAGGTATCCCTGCCCTTCAAGCTGTTGGTGATATGTGTATCGTACGAACGTTCTACGGTGATGGCTCAAATGAGGCATTTGACGAGATGATCCGTTCAACCGAGTTCGATGGGCCATCATATACAGTTTTAACGACCCCGCCCTCTTGGATGAAGGATCAAAAGACGGGTTGCAGTCACTGCATAATATCCTGATCTTGCTACCACAAATCATTGAAAGCTCAGAAGGTCTTATGACTCAGTGGGCAGATGGTATGGTGGAAATTAAAGAAGAGGCTAAACAGGCCGGCCTAGCAAACTTCCCTCCAGAGGAATTTGACCAAGAGGACTTTGACCATCATATGGACATGCTTCAATCTGCAGCCCAATTTGGACATGTTTTGGTCTATGATAAAGAGGCTCATAATACTGGTGGGAGCCTAATGATGCTCTATTTGGACAATCTTGGCCGAATAATACGCCATTCCCGGTTAGACGGATATGGGGAATTGACTGATGTTATGGGTCTATTCCTCGCAAATTGCTACGATGAGGGGACTTTCCCGTGGGAGAATGGGGAACCTGGTGAGCACTGGAAGCCTGATCAGATGGCTAAGCGATGGGGCGAAATTGAGCCTCTGGAGGAAGTATAGTGTAGCAATGAACGATCCGAGCCATCGTATTTAAAATGTATTTTACACACATAATACATAGCTATAATTTTAAAAATGTATTATACTGCTCCACATTCTACTCCATATTCTACTAAGTCAAATACACCAGAAAAAGGTAATAAAAAACCCGAAATATATTCATTCTTTAACTAGAACTTAGTATAACCTCCATTCGCGTCGATAACGGCCTGGCATCTTGCCCCCATAAGGCCAATCTGCTCTTCCAAAAACTCCTCTGGGACAGCATCCCAGGCCTCTTTCACCACCTCACGTAGCTTATCATAAGAAAGCTGCGTATCAACACGAAGATAATGCCTCCCAATCCAATCCTTCATCCAGTTCCAAACCATTTCGATAGGATTTAGATCCGGAGAGTTGGCTGGCCAAAATATAGGATGAATTCTGCGGCAACAGAATTCTTCCATTGTTTCCGCCGCACGATGAGCAGGGGCATTATCCTGCATAAATAATAAATTCAAGTCTTCTTCTTCCCACACAAGCTTTGTTATACCTATAAAAATCAATAATATATATCAAAAATAAGCTTCATCATACTTACCTTCCACTAAAGGAACGATTCTCTCGCAATAGCTCTTGCTCCTAATGGTCCCCCATTCCTTCTCCCAGAAAAGACAAGGCCCTTTCTTGGCACCATAAAAGCTCCCCCAGAACATCCACCCAGGATCTCGCTGAAGCCATGTACGCATACACAAAGGATCCCAAACTTCATCAGGTTTCCGGGTAACCCAGATTCGTCGGTGAAAGACCGATGTCACCCAGGTCTCATCGGACCAGAGAACTCTACCCCATTGCTCCCTTGTCCAATCAACATGTGCCTCAGCAAATCGGAGGCGAGCTTCCTTTGTTTTATCGGTCAAAAGAGGCTTCCGAAGAGCAATACACCTAGTATAGCCCCTCTTTTTCATAGAAGAACGAAGCGCTTTCCAACCAACATCGAGTTCAAGATATCGAACAAGCTCTTTCCAGCTCATTCGGCGGGCAAGCTCAGAAGAAGAGATAAACTCTTCAATCATATCTAGCTCAGGAGTAGATAACTTAGCGACAGCACCTTTCCTTTTACGCGGTGTAGGCCGCGAACCCATACAGGCACATTGAACCTGCCGAGGGCTTAAGCCTGTCTCAGCTGAAATTTCAGCATAGGTACGCCCTAATTCTCGTAAAGAACGAGCCAATAAACGCTCCTCTCTAGTAGCCGGAGAACGAGCTTTTGGTGTTATAGGAGGAGGAGGAGAAGAAGGAGGAGTCTCAGGGATCTCTAGCTCAAGGATAGTGAACACCAATGGTATTCCAGTCTGGGGCGTTACATTGCCCACCGGCACCTCTAGTGGCAATCTCTACATGACTAGGTCAGTGCGACAAACACCGTTCCCAGTTGTCATCACACCGTAAGTCTCCCTCCTTCATCTCAAATATCTATAAAGCTCCGATTGTGCCAAATTTTGCTACCTCTGTAATTTGGCCGCAATCTAGAAAGTACTCCATAATTAACATACCTTTTTCAGTGTGATCGATGGAACTACACAAATCAATGGAGCCACAACTACCTACACACAGAATGCGTCAACCTTTATTTGGAGCACATATACGGACTATAAATCTGGAGAGACAGTTACACTTGGAGGTTCAGCCACAGTGGTTAGTGGCACAACTTTAGCCCCTACTACGACTACTATCACGCCCCATCCCTATCCAACAGCAGTCGCATCTACCACCGACCGAGTCTTGAACACCGCTCTAACCTCTTGGACTCCGGGAAAACCGTTAAACCTAGTACAACTAGTACTTCAAGCCGCGGCTCACCATGTAAGTCTACTCTATTCTGTTTATAAGAAGTTTACTCACTCGTATTTCAAAGGCTTCCCTTTTTGCTTTTCAAATTGCCCAATTTGTTTTCCTGGTTTCGGCATCGATACGAGTAGCAGTGGTAGTGACAGTAGTGGCGGCGGTAGCGATGACGACGATGGAGATGGGAGCAGCTCCTCTAGCAAGACTTCTACTTCTACATCTACCTCCACTGAGGAGAGTACACAGACAGCCGCCGGCGGTGCCGATTTCACTCTATGTGATTTTCCCACCACGGTAGCAGCGAGCAGTGATTTGGATGCTCTTAGTTCCTCGCTGAGCTCAGACTGTATGCATATGCGGCTATTACTAGCACCAGCACCACAACAAAGTCAACCACAGCATCCAGTGCTACATCTACCACACCTACTATCTATCAGTATACAGGTGATGAATGTGACGACCCTCTTGAAGAAATTTTTGAGCTTGATCTTGATAGCTGTCATTCTATATCTTCTACTATAAAATTAGTCAAGGTAGAATATGACGACTCGATCTATCAGGCTGAGTTATGGGCAGGAGAGGAATGTACTGAGGGTGGTATAACAGATATTGCGCCTTCTGGCGAGTGTATCTTCGTGATAAATACTTTAGGTCTTAGGTCTATGAAGCTTCTTAGTAAATAATTCGATGTGAACATTAAAAGTATCCTATCCTATCCTATATCATTTTCTTACCAAGACTGAATGCTCAGCTCTCAGAGACGTGCTCAGTTCTACTCATTGAGCAAAAGCAGCAAGGGACGAACACTAATACGGAAGGTAAATGCCAAGAACTGGCATGGAAAATCCGGTACATACTTCTGCACGTTATCGTATGTGGAAATAATTCAGATCATACCTTGACGCGGGATTTGTATCCTGGTCTCTCAGCCCTACCTTGGCGGCCGGCCTACCTCTGCCGCTTCCAAGGTAAATTAACCTGCTGATTCTACCTGAGGTTATTCTATTAGCAGTAGTAATTCATGTAAGCTTACTTTCCAACTTCAAGGCAGTCCACTAACCCAAGTTTGACGATGTGGTAGGCTTCGCTACCCACCGCCATACAGCACAGAGTGCACGTGGATACATACCTTGCATGAGCAAAGACATGACTGATCAGAAGTTCGTAAAGAGTGCTTCTCATTCATCAATGAAATCCTCAGCTCTGCGGGGAAGAGCTGAATAATACCAAATATGGTTAAGCGCCGGGACGAAGTCCACAATGGCTTCGGGTGTTCGCTCAGAAGTGGATCTGAATTGAATCGGGGTCCAGGACTAGGCGCCAATAGCAGGAAGCAGCCTCATGGATGTGGATATGGAGATGCAGATGCAGGATTTCTTGAGATCGATGGGGCAACCGCTCCACGTCTACGAGGCAGATGAGGGGTCTAAGCGGTTGCAAAAGAAAATATGGGAGTGCATAAATACGAGTTCGCCTTGTCTCATTTCAGGTCTCAGACCTGTTTGTCCTCATTCTTATAAGATCATTCTTATAGAGACCCCATCTTTTTGAAGGGATATCACCCCTTCTTGATTTGCTTTATTGCATTCACCATCTTCATGAAGTTCGATTTGGAGCTCCAGGGTGACGACTACATCCTCCGACAAAGGAAGGATGTAGAGCGAACTCCCATCTCAAAGCGCATAATCATCTGCTGTGACGGAACATGGCAGTCAGCCGTATCAGGGAAGAAGAATATCCCATCAAACGTGACCCGACTCTGTCGAGCACTCAACCGAGTCGGAACAGACGAAAATGGTAAAGAGTGGCAACAGGTAGTCTGGTATGACTCCGGAGTCGGCACGAGCTCAAACCCACTCAGCGACGTCATAGCAGGAGCCTTTGGTAATGGGCTGGAGACGAATGTCATCGAGGCATACAATTTCTGCGTGCTGAACTATAACCCCGGTGACGAAATAATGTGTTTTGGGTTCTCGCGCGGAGCATACACGGCTCGAACCATCGCTGGCCTTATCTCGGATGTGGGAATCTGCTATAAAATAGATCTGAACCGGTTTCCGGATCTCTGGGCTGTTTATAAGACTTTTCCGCATGGCGATCGGTTTCATCGGAGTGATCTTTGGTTTGACTGGTTGTGGGGGAAAGCAGATGAGCATCAGGGTGCTGGATCTGAAGGAAATCGGGAGCTTATTTGTGAGGAAGCTCCTCAAAGAGATTGGGCACAGGAGGGTTCGAGAGAGGTTAAGGTTGTTGGTGTTTTTGACACCGTTGGCTCGTTGGGAATGCCGGAGGTCATGGGAATTAAGTTGCCAACCACGCCGAACAACAGCTGGCACAATGTCGGGCTGTCAGATAGTAAGGCAAATTTTCAATTGCAGTAACATGACGCAAATGCTAATATGATACCTTCTAGACATCAAGAATGCCTTCCAAGCCCTGGCTCTCGACGAACACCGCAACGCATTCTCGCCATCTGTGTGGCATCTGTCTAACAAGACAGCCACACCAGAGGAGGTACAGCAACGAAGAGACGAAGAAGATCAAGCAGAGAAAGATTACTGGTCAACTTTGCAGCAAGCCAAGGATCTCAAAGCAGGAGGCAAGGCCACTGATAAACAAGTGAATGATGCTGCTCGACACGTCAATGAAGCCGCCAGGGCATGGAACAAGGCCTCTAGAGAACGTGTTATATTCCAGAATCGTCTAGAGTTGCATCCGACTCTGAAGCAGGTCTGGTTCCCAGGTTATCACATCCACGTCGGTGGAGGGTCAAATGACACGCTGAAAAATGAAGGCGACATGGAAGAGATGTCCAATATCACATTCCACTGGATGTTGGACCAAGTCAAGATTTATTTGTCACTTGATGAGCGTTATATTGCCGGAGAGCATCACGAGCGTGAATCGAACCTTGCAGCTATAAACTCGGCCTATACGAAGTGGAAGACGACAGAGCAATCTCTTGAGACGACATCGTGGGGCAACAAGGCATGGAAAAATATAAAAGCCGTGGCTTCAGCACTTAAACATCCACTATCTTTCTTCAATGAACCAGCTTACAAGGCGTTACGCGAGTATGGCTGGGGCACGGGCATTCTGAATGACAGCTTCACGGCAATTTACTGGCTCAATGGACAAAAAAGACGCACACCGGGCGAATACGCCATGGAGAATGGGGAGCCCCTTGGTGACACTTTCGAGTTTATTCACCCAGTGGTGAACTTCAGATACGAGAACTTCAAGAAAATTAACAGGAAGGACCACAAACATATCCTGTACTCGCCAATTGGCCCTGCTGTGAAGTATGAGCGCTGGAAGACGACGGACAGCAATGAAAATGTGTCCTTCGTTTATCACATAGGCAACTCGCCAAAACCAATTCCTGAGTGGAAACTTGGAGGGTTGGATGCCTATGAGCGATTATCTATCGCTGGAACTACGGCTTATGACTATGTCGATAATTTGGACGAAGAGCTCAAGACAGGAATTCGAACGATCCGTCGCACGGCTCGGGATAGGTCAGAATTATCCACTGAAGTCCCTGTTGCTGCAGTACTCGATACTGGAGACAACCATGTGGCAGAACGGGAGGAAATCGGTACTTCTGGTGTGCCTTCACCAACAGAAGCTCCTATTTCCGGTGTACTCGATACCGGGGACAATAAGACAAGTACCGCCAGCGTGTCCTCAGACGAGGAAGATTGGGGTAAAAGCTCCCAGGCGACAGAGTTTGACGGCAGACAATCGGGGAACTTTCACCCAGAAACTGTCGAGTCAAAGATCTCAAGCACACAAATTTGCCGAGACGCTTCACATGACCTGATCTCAACTCCCATCCATTGATGGTCACTTACGTTTTATATTCGGATCCAAGACTGCCTTGCTATAATATTTTTTTGATATGATGTTCGTTAATAATGTTCGTTAATAATGTTCGTTAATAATTCAAAAACAAGCATAATAAACACAGAGTGTTGATAGGGAGTCGGTTGCTATTTAAGCTACAAACGATCTTAGCAAGCTTCAATCCAGAATATAATATTTTGAGTTGAAAACAGGTGTGAAGAAGTGGATAAGGTGGAGTCTATGACAGAAGGGAAAAAAAAATGTAAAGCGCAAAAGAAAAAGAAAACCAAGAGCCAGCGAGCGAATTATGGAATATACACATAAAGCCAAGGGATAAATGAATCAACAACTGGCGTAAGGTGGCACGAAGCTACCAATGTCATTGTAGTCAACAGCAAATATAGTGTTGAGTCATTGAAACCACACTCCCATTAGATAACTAAGTGGACATCAGGTGGAAGAAGTTGGACAGATAATATAAAGTGGTGAGGGGATGAAGCGAAAGTATGCCTGCGGCGTGGTAAGGTGCAGTCACAGATATCAGATGATTATTGGACCCGAGCCTTTCCGGCTTCTCGTACGGCGGCCATGAACCCATCCTCGTTGCCTGCAGCGGTCAGGATCCAGTAATCAGCCACTCCGGCACTTGAGACTTGGCCTGAGAAGCCAGTAGCTGCGGGAGCACTGTGGCGGTCTTTGGGCTTCTGAGTGTTGACGCCCATATGGCGAGGACCCCAGCCTAGTATTTGGCACACAGCTTTACGAGATTCGTCATCTGGTTGGCTGAAGGATAACAGCTGGACTTGGAGACAACCGAGAACTGCGACGGCGGCGCGGATCATGATACGGTCACCTTCAAATACCCAGCAATCCCACACGCGAGACACGCGCTCAAGATCGAGGCCGTTCGTGAGGAGGGACTGGAAGATAGGTTCCCAAATTTCTTCATCTGACAAAAGGAGCGTCTGCTGAAGATGGTCTGCTAAGCGACCGAACTTATAACGTAAGGTATCAGATGCCAAGGAATATGTCCGAGCCATAGCCCCGCGATCCCAAGTGAGGAAGGCGACTGGAAGGGGCCGATTGAGGACATTAGCCATGGCAAGGAAAGCCGAACTGGGAGTAGGGAACTGGAGCACGAGAAGAGCCGCAATAGTGTGAAGACCGTGAACGTAGCCCACATCACTGCGGTACATCGAATAGGCTTGCAAAACATCAATCAGAATGTCCCTCAATGGACCACCCTTCCCAAAAAGGTTCAAGTCTGGGAATGCATGCTCCGCATCTACATCAATTGCATCGAAGCATTCAAGCATTCGCTTATTACTTTCAGATTCCGCGTCAGTCTTCGACCGAAGCTGCTTAGCCCGCTGTAACGCTTTCGTGAATGTCTCGTCAGTGAGTTCAAGTTCGTTGCCTATGGCACGCGCCCACGTAGATCCTCGGCTGCGGGCAGGGATACCACGCCACCAGAGTTCTCGGGTACGAGGTTGGCGCATGGCGCGGTCCCAATTTGGACTAATGACGTCGTCCCAAATGTTTTGGAGGGCTGCCCGTGTAGTGTCCTTCGCGCATTGTTCGGATGCTGCGCGGGCAGCTTTGCGTTTCTCAGCTTCACGAGACTGCTCCATCATCTGTTTATACTGCCTCAAGTGCTTCCTCTCTTCGCTCTGGTCCTTGGGTGGCAGCCAACTAGGGCGGGTCCGCGTGAGTACCTTCTCCTTCTCCTTGCTACATGGCAACGGGTCAATCATAATGTTCGATTTTTGCAACGGCGGCAACTGGATGTTTTCTTGCAACTCCCGTGGAGAATTGGAGGTGCCATTTTGGACTGCATCCTCGAGTTTGCGCTCACTATCGTCTGCATGGAATTCAAGGGCCTCAGTGATGATCTTTGCCTCTTCGGAAAGGTCCGAAAGGAAACTATTATAGGAATAAGTGCGGGGGTTACGCGGTGATATTTGACCCCGTTCCGGCCCAGCGGAACTCGAGCGCTGCGTATTGCGCTTCATGCGGGCGGCTCTGGATGCGTTGGATGTTGATGGGACTGGCGATACAGTAACATGCTCGATTGGCAATGGTCGTCGACCAGGACTGCGGCCATTCGGACTCGCGCTACGTGATGGAGCACGTTCTTGAACAGGGCGTGGGGAAATAGGAATGTTCCATAGACTGGCATCGTCGGGTAGATCATCGTCGGAGTCATGGTACTCGTCTTCCAATTCCTTCACAGTCTTGCGATTCGGTTGCCATGTCTGCTTATTATTTGACCCGCGGGAGGACAGAGGCGACAGAGCTAGACTAGAGCTACTAGCATTAGACTGGCTTGAAGTTGGCCGTAGTGGCGATGTTGATCGGGACCGACGAGACGGTTGTAAAGGGCTCAGGCCACCCGTTTGACCGTTAACTGTGTCTCTCCGATGCGGAGATCTTGCGGAAAGGGAGCTCGAAGGCTGCGAGGGGCGAAAACCTCCATGGAAGTTTTTGTTTTTTGGAGGCAGAGAGATTCGTTGCCTCGTCTTTGTCGCAGTCAGATCGCGTGTTGTGGCCGTAGGGTTCTTAATGGGTAATTTAGCGGCGGGCGACCGCACTGACATAGAGAAATCTGCATCGTCACTCAGACCGATTTCTTCGAAGTTGGAGACATCATTGAAGAGGCTTTCGGGTCCGTCAATATGCGATGAATGAAAGGAGGATGACTTCGAGGACTTGGAGCCGGACAGCTCGGGCGGAGAATTAGGTGCTGGCATTACGGTAGCCATGGTCGCATGTATATGTATTCAAACACACTGTTGCTCCACAGATACCATCGGCGTATAGTTCGATATGGGTGAGATAGGCAAACGATCGCACGCAAGATTCGGATTTCTATTTCGGTGATGATGTTGTTGCGGGTAGGACTTTGATATAATATAGAAACACAATAACCGATCGATCAACGTGGTACAAGCGAGAAGCGAAGTGCAGGCTCAGCCGCAAGCCTGATAATAACCAGATCAGGAGTTTGTGTTTGGCGGAAAGTTGTTTCAAAAAAAAAAAAAGAAGAATCAGGAGGCCAAGATGACAGGGTCAATGATGGGGCCGCGAGACAACCTGGAGTTGAAGTGGAGGAAAAGTGAATGTATGTGGAGATAAAGCCAAAGACCGGGAAAGAATCAGAATAACAAAAGAATGAGAGACTAGCTAGATAGATGAGAGAGAGAGAGAGGAAGAGAGAGGGAATGAATGGAAGGATGAAAACGAAGGTTGAAAGCGGAGCCTCAGGCAAGTACGGCCGGTCTGGCCGAGAACAGGGGGAAGGAGCAGACGGAACAGGAGCGCCAGATACATAAAAGGAACATGTGGACATCATTAATAACCCCCCTATTCCACAAGTACCTTGAAAGTACCTCTAGATGATTCTTTCTGCCGATCTTACATGAGATTCTTTTAACTTGTTTTTGCTCCATACTTAATAGTAGCAACTAATTCCTCGATCTATTATCCCCTGATCCAAATTTAGGAATCAGTCCACTCGGGTTTCTATCCAATTCTAGACGATCCACGGTTTAGTTTGATCTGGCGCATGATGCTTATTGGATAATTTTCATCAAAGCGGATAAATTGATATATTGGCAAGCCTTCTGCAAGCCGTCACTTAAAATTAAAAACGCCACGGCTTAAATAGTGCCGTTCCCTTCTTGACTACATGTAACATTCGTAAGGCTTCTGCATCAGTAGTTGGGCGTGATTCTCTGCCTGATTTGTCCAGCCATTGCAGCACTGGTGCATAGCGTGTTTGTTTGCGTTGAAATACAAACCGGAATGCGGCTGCAGCCAGATACTGGAGTTGATTGATATGCACTGGGCATGAGAGTGGAGCTAATTTTGATGCCCGCCGAGCTTGGATGATACCATGAGTCTGCTGAATTAGATCCCGGATGATGTTGATTATTATGGGCGAGTCAGGATGGGCACGGCCTCGAAGAGATTTCATGTACCGGTACATTTTCATAGCAGAGGTGATGAAACCACAGTAGAGGTTGGACAGAACAACACTTCGCGAATTATGAGCTCCATCGATATACATCGAGTGGAGCTGAAACCGAAGAGCGGTAACAACTCTGCGTTGAAAGGTCCGACCAGGAAGGCGGCTAGTCTCGACAGTCAATGTATTGGACAAGGTTGCGGCAGCTGAGTCGCCGCCATCCAGTAGACGATCTTGGTCTCGGTTGATCCCAAGTGTGTGTGTGTCAATTAAACACCCGCAGTAAGGGAAAAGAGATGACCCCTCGAGGCGGGGAATATGAACACCGTCAACCATTGTTGTAAAATTGACCAAGCTCTTTGCTGGGTTGACGGTCACGCCATACGAAGGCTGACCGCGTATCATGACTTGCAGAAACTCCGTTGCTTGGCCGATATCTGTGGTGACGAGAAGAAAGTCGTCAACGAGTCGCAGAAGCAGTGACTCTTCAGGTCGTAGGAATCCCAGCACGTTTCGTTCCAGCTCCGCGTAGAAGAAATTGCACAGCAGGCTTGACACAACAGAGCCCTGTGGAATTCCACTGCGCTGGCGGAAGTACTGCTTACCCATCTTGACCAAGTTGTTCCGCACATGTTCATCGAGCATTTCTATCAATGAATCGGTACCATGGGTTTTCTGGTTGATACTATCAATGAACACTGTGTTATCTTTCCGATGCGCCCGATTGGCCACAATTTCCGATATGGCTTGTTGCTTTCTAAGAGGTGCTGCACGCCCCAGGTACTTTCGCATTGGTCTTTTCCATGCTTCAGAATTTGAGAGATTCATCTCCACGTGCTTCGTGACCAGGTATTGCTCTTCTGAAACCAGATTTGCGATGATATGCAATAGTTTCTTTTGAGGGATTGTATCAAAGCAAGCTTGAATATCAACCTTGACGAAGAAGAGACGAGGAAAGCGACTACCTTCGATATTAGAAATGCGTTGTACCAACTGTTGCTTGAAAACTTTCAACCGAGGGTGCAGTTCTCCCATAGATTGCATTGCTGCCCCTGATTTAGTGGGAGAATGATCTCGCTCATAGTTCAACATGTTATAGACGGGAGCCAGATTTGAATTGATACTGGGTGCGAGATATCTGCGTTTCTTGTTATAGATGCTTTGCTTGAGAGCCCGTTTGCGAAGATTTAAGATAGGTCGTATGCCCGTTGATTTTGGAAGAAGACGAAGAGCACCAACTCCTAAAGAGCTGCTTGCAAGCATCCGCTGAACACTTTCTGGATCAAGTTCCTCAAACATGGTGGCCTTCAGTCGCAATAGAGGCTGCTCTGTTAGGCGTTTCCATACATCATGGCGAAAGTAGAAGAGGCGATATCGATGAACCTGCGATTCTGTTACGTAAAAGTTGGTCCGGATCAAATCCATCAGAAGGGAGTCAAAGATATAGAAAATGAATTCGTGCAGCAACTCTGTTCGTTTCTGCAAGTCTGAGAAGGACATTTTATCTTTGGCATCATCAGATTGCCGTTGGAGCTTGGGTGATACCAGCCAGGAAATACAAGTAATCTAAAGTAAAATCACGTCAGACTGGGTCCTTGCAAGATCAAATCGGGAAAACTAACCTTTAAGCCATTGCACAGCTCATGTAGACTGAGACTTTCATATCGTCGCATCTTGATAAACTTATCTACATTTTTCATAATAGCTTTGCGATTTGCTATGCCATCAACACCATCACCGAAAAATCGCGGAGGGATTAAGTTCTGTAGGACAGAACGGCAAAAAGCTGAAACCGAAGATGGGGGAGTTGCATAATCACCCATGCTGACTTTTGGCTTCGACTTTGGACTCTTCCGTGGGGTAGAAGCTTTGGCTTCTTGCCATCGTCCTTTTATTGACGCCTGAGTTATCAGTTTTTCTGTAGAAGAAGCCAACTCGTTGCCTGTGGTATCATCTGGTAAGGACGAGGGTGCGCCGAGTGTCCATGGAACATTTGCCTGATGGGGTTAGCTACTGAGAGACGGAATGAAGTGAAGAGGAGTAGCTCACCTCCATGGGGCAATAATATTCCAGCAGCGCCCGATATGAACATCGAGCATGACGAACTCGTAGACTTTTGGAAAGCTCAGTCGCCTTTCCTCGCAGTCGCTTTGGGCACTTTGAAATGGGATCCTCGGTATTCGCTGAACTTTGCTCCGCTGATTGAACAGGTCGCCGTTTTAGTGCCTGCCGAGATATTTTCTCTTCTCGGAAATTCGGAGCTGTGAAAGGATTGGTATAGTAATTTGCGTCTATTTTTCGGACAAAAACGTTCTGCAAGCCAAACTGTCGGGGAAAGATGTACTTCATCACATACATATCCTCAGCTGTCGAGTCCAATGACGAGAAGCGGTTCAAGACATCTATCCGATATGTAAATATGACCATCTGTAAATAAAATCCCTAGATAGATAGATATACATACGATTCCTGCTCAGTCCAGAGGGTTCCTTCTGATTGGAGTCAACTTTCGGCCGACTGTATAGTATGCGACGGCGGGACAGCACGATGCTATTGAGACCATAGGGTTCTCCTCGACTATCACCGCGATCGCGTTTCTTTTTTGTCTCTTTCTGACCCAAGTCCAGTCCATCAAGTTCTGAAAACCTCTCCCTGACTTGTTCCAGGGAAGACAAAGGTAGCCCTAAGAGCGTGTGAGTGGTGATAATGTATAGCGATAGATCCCACCTACCACTTAGTTGGTAGTAAATCCCCTTTGAAACGTTGATGGGGCTGAAAATGCCACAATCAAAGAGCAGCCGCATCATGATATCGTTACCATTCTGGCCCAAAAGGCCCAGGATATCTGTCCATGGAGCCTCTGTCAAGGTTCGGACATTCGGGTTGGGAAACTCAGCTACCAGCCCTGGGATAATGCTTTCCGGGCCATTGTCCCTCGAAAGGCGTTTGAAGCCATGAGTCAACAAATGCGGAGATTTCTGGTATGAACCATAACGATTAAAGAGTTGTCCGATCACGAATTCAACCACCTGCGAAAGACTTAGTACCCTCTACATCTGTCAGATTGTAATATGCTCAATGCGTACCTCAGACTGGGGAGAGTCCGGACCACTGTCTGTGCTAGCTAAGATTGACCGCGACTGGGACTGGCTGAAAGCAAGATAGCCCCGCTGGCGTTCGGAGTTGAGTTCCGGAGGTGATTTCTTCAAAACTCCCACCAGTGTGGAGTCTAGTAGGGTTGCCAATGGTTTGACATTGCTTTGCGCCGAGGCCTCGAGTGAGGCTATGCGTCGTCGTCGCAATTTGGAAGATCTCGGAAGTTGGTCCAGTAGGTACTGTCGTAATGTAAGGACATTTCGGTAGTACAGTGAAATCAAAGGGTGAGAAGTCTGGTTTTTTGGCACAATGGGGCCTTTGGAGGACTTGAAACGCCCAAGGGTTTTGGTGATACTCGTCTGAGACGAGGGCGTGGGACCGTGGGTCTTGACGGGTCTCTTCCGCTTGCTTCCCATTGTTGAAAAAGGGGATTGGAGAAAGGATTAATTTGGGGAATTCACGGAGCTCATGGTCCGATGGTCCGATGGTTTATGGTGTTCAGTAGTGAGGATGTGGATGCGAGGTGAAAATTGGCAGATGGGGTCCGATAAAATATTACACAGTACGCAACACAATACGAAGTATGAATCCAAGGTTACTGATGGGATCAGCAACCAAAATATCAAACCACGTTTTTCTACTTTCTAACCTAATACTGTACATATATCTTTTTTCTTTCAATGTCCGTACTTCAATCTAGAATATTTTCTCCACATCTCAATCCTACGATCTTGCGGACGAACTTGAAGCTTTGGGCTTCAATTATCGCCAATCAGGGCAAAGCGACATGGGGGCGAGGATTCATTGACCCACGGGAAGCCATAACAGGTCTAGAAAGGGCCGTTGTAACCGTCTCCACTGCGTTCCAAGGTTTGGTGCGAACAGGGGAAATGTGGAAATGTGTAGATGAAACAGTACACAAATACTTTGTAGTGTCGAGGACTGAGATGAATAGTCATCAATAATACCCAATACAATATTTAAATATTGCATACAAAAACAATAGAATGCAAGCAAAGAAATAATCTCAAATACTATTACACACTCAATACTCAATACCTAATACCCAATACCCATACCTCAATACCAAACTTACTCAAACTTTCGACTTCAAAGTCTAATTACGACTCGTCAATTTGTCCTGTCCTTCTTCAACCTTCAACCTCTCACCTTCTTTGTCGTCTACACCAACCGGATATCTGGATATCTGCCCCCCGTCTTTCCTTTCGTCTAGAACTGTGAACTGGTTTCGCGTTATCTTCTTTTACAACCACCTATCAGAAGCCACATCTGGTAGACGCCGAACAAACGTCAGCGCCGCTAACTCCCTCGCCTTTTTATTCGTCACTTTCATAATAATCCCTGCTTGTTACGGAGTTTGAAGTTGGTACATCCATATCTTAGGCTCAAGCAGCTCGATCTCCCATCTGCAACCATTTCCGACGCTACTCTGGTCTTTTCTGATCTACCTGATATTTCCCCTCAGAACCGAACCCACCTACTCTCCCTCTTTTCCCTCTTCATTTCTTTTGCGAAATATTGAAAACGAATTTGGAATCTGTGAAATATAAATCTTGAATGGGGGTGCACTACCCAGGATTGCTTTGTAGCCTGACTTCAACCAACAACTTCCCTGCCTTGTTGGGCGTTCGTCTGGAACAACGCATTAGTTCAACACCAACTCGGAATCACCCAGTGGAAAATATGCAAAATGTCTGGCAATATTGAGCAGGCTTCTGACATCCGAAAACCGCCTCCGTTTGGGCGACAATCATCGGCTCCGTCGTATAGCCAATCCCAGGACAGCGCTCATAGATCCTCTTCATTTGAGGTCCCACTTGTCGCACCATACTACCCACCCGTGTTCTCCTTTTGTTCGGACTTCGAATCAAGCCGCTCCGTGGCCCCAATTCTTCACGCTGACGATCCATCGGGTAAACGCTCAGGGCGCGAGTCTCCCAACCCGGACGATTATTATCGATCGGAGGGGTTGGTAGTGTTGGCGCCCAATGTGACAGTTGCGAACGACAACATGGCAACGGGCGATGCTGGTCTGGATGCGCAAATGTCTCCACTGCCACCAACCGTCGTAGAGTTGTCGCAACAGAGACGACCTGCTTTTCGATCAATCTCCGATTCGCCAACATTAGGAGGACCGCCCATCCTTGTCCCTGCAACACGTTCCACTCCCAGGGCACGACAATCTTCGTTCAAAGACCTCATCAACAAATTTAACAATACTTCCGACGAAGTAATTCCCCTTCCTACCGTAATATCAAAGACACCATCGCAATCAGTGACTTCTTTGGGAGTAACTGACGACATCAAGCGCTCGAGAGATTTGCCACGACCTCGGGCCCAACGAGATTCCCTACCCTCGATCACTGTCAACCAGTCTCAGGGGCATGAGTGTGTCGAGTCGACACCAGATTCGCCCATCGAGCAGCAGCAAACCCCAGAGCCGCTGAATGTCATTCCTCCTTTGTTCCAACAATCTCCAACCTCTTTTTCTCGGCGACCGTTGTTATTGGAATCGTTAGCCATCGATACACAGGTGAAAACCCTGGGTATCCCAACGCACCTGAGACGTCGTGGCTCTGACGGGAGCATACAAAGTCCGAACACGGCGACGTCGATCGACCAGTTCAATACACCACTCACTCCTACAGCCTGGTATCTTGGGCAAGCAAACTCTCTCGAAGCGGTCCACGCCGGTGCGGGTCTCACTGCAAGTCATCGTAGGACTCAAAGTGAACGAACCAAAAATCCTTTGGGGCTATCCCTTGCTGAGCCGTGGGACCCTCAGATGGCGGTGTCCGCACCCTTGCATATGGGAAAGCCAATTGACGAGTTTGAGACTCCCGGAAGTCCAAATTCCAGATCCCGCATTCCTATATCCTCCCATCGCCTCAGTGCTGCATCCGGCTCAGAGGGCCTATCACCCACCAACAACAATCTCCCTTTCAGCGTTAGATCCAGCAGCATTCATCTGCCTCCGAAGGGCTCTAGTCGCCTTCCTAAACCGTCTGTAAAAGATAGTACAACTATCTTGGCCAAGGAAGCCCCGTTAACGGCTCGCGGAACGGGCACCCGTCGTAATCAAGCACCCGATCGGCTTCTACAAGCCTACATCACTACTACTCCTCCTAAAAAGTCTCCTCCCTTACGAAGTTCCCGACCGAGACAACCGGTCTCTAGTCCAGCATCTTCACAATCCAAAGCTAGTGACCGAGTCTCCCCATTTCAAAAGACCATTGATCGTCTTGCCGAACCACGCTACCCCCGTCCTCGACAGCGCCGACTACCTGAGCTGGGCAGCGTGGATTTCGAAACCCGGCGGCAAAATATTCAACAAGCTTTCAATCGGACCGTCCAGGAGAATGAGCGAAAAGAGGCAGCTGCAGAGAGTAGACGCCGGACCCAGGAACGAGAAGCAGCTCAGGCAGAGGCTCAAGCTAAATCGCAAGTGGATGAACATAACACATCCAGTACGCCGATAACTAGTTCTCTACCCCCACAGGAAAGTAGAGAAATGGCGATTACGTTGATTGAGCCAGCTGAGCTTGTGAATGAAAACCAAACCGAGACCTTTCCGCTACACCTCGATACGCCAAAAGCAACAATGGATTCTCCGACCTTGGGATTGCCCGATGCGAATAATCACGCGCCAACACTCACTATTGATCTGAAGTCACTCAAAGCTGACGATACTCCGCCCTCACCTGTCTCCGAGGCGGCCTCCGATGGTACTCAAGCCACAACGTTTGATCCAGAGCCTCAAGCCGGGTCAATTCACCGTAGAAACAGTGAATCGCATCGCACTCTTTTAAATCATATTATGCAGATTCGTGACAACAGTTCAGGCAGTGAATCATGCGATGATGATGAGCCGGATTGCTCTATGTCAGAGACTGATGATAAAGAATCCATTCATAATATGACTCGCCGGTCGAGTTATCTTCGCGAATCAAACAACACGGGTACTGAGGAGCCTCAGCAAAGACAATCACAAGACCCTGACCATCGTTGGAGTTCAAGCTCTTGGTCGTCATCTTTACACCACCAAGCATCTACCTGTGATGAACAATGTGATGACAGTAGTGATGACATCGTTCTCCAAATGCCCATGCCAGGGCAAGAGACCGAACCCGTTACAGAATCTTGCTCCGCCATCTCTACACGTCCTGAATCATTAGCGTATAGTGACCCGGATGCCCCGATCCAAGACCTTGGTCTGATGGGACCAGAGACTTTGGGTGCATCACCACCTGTATCCTTGAACATGTTCTCCACACCCCCAAGTTTGGCACGACAGGGTCGTTGGGATTCACGACGTATCACTCAGTTATACCTGGAGGAACTGACTCGAACGAGTGGTAGCAGGGTTTCACTTCCAGAAAACATTCTGTCTCGAAGTGCTAAAAAAATTGATCATGACGTTCGTGCTACAGCTCAGACCAATAGCTTGACTGACGAACCCGTGATTGTGCCAAGGTTTCAGGAACAACAACCTGTTGCAGACCGAGTTCCCCATACTTCAAGCCTTAGCCAGCGTGATGATTGGGAACATGCATCTCCGTCCATCATGGACTGGATGCAGGTCGCTGCGGAAGATGAAGCTATCACTCCTTCAACTGACAAGCTCAGTAATATGCACGATGTGCCTACTCCGCGAGTTCGACGACCGGTGAGTCAATTCAATAGGATAAGTAAACCAGATTCAGGCCTCGGCTTGAACATAATCAATTCCCGAGGATCGACCGAGTCCTCGCATCCTATGAAAGAACTTCAGATTGAACCAGTCAAGGTCGATGTACAACCATATGATCCTTATCAGGTCGTTCCAAACCGCCTTCAATCTTCCAATGGTGTTTACAGTACTGGGGGTAGTGGGGAGTCGTCATTCCGACCCTTGGACTCGACACATTCATTCCAGACCTATCAAACTGCAGATTCTTCTACCACATCCTTTGCTCCAACTGAGTCTCCCATGCGAATGGAGTCGAGGAAATCACCATCGCCCGAGCAGCGACGCCTAAAGAAACGGCGCAATGTCATCAAGGAGCTTGTCGACACTGAGTATACTTTCGGGCATGATATGAAAGTTGTCGATGATATCTACAAAGGTACATCCGGATCATGTTTGGACCTCTCGGCCGAAGACGTGAAGATCCTCTTTGCCAATTCCGATCAAGTTGTACAGTTTTCTCAGTCCTTTCAGGATTCTCTCAAGAAGGCTTCGAAAAGTGTCTATGTTATGCCTCGGTCACAGCGATGGAGTAGTAAGCGCAGCACCCGAGCCAGTCGCCCTACTTCTGCAGTTTCTCCTGATGTGAGTAAATCTGACCTGGAGAAGGACCGCGCCACTTTCGTCGGTGAGGCTTTCCTTGCCCACGTGGTTCAGATGGAGAAGGTTTATTCAGACTACCTGAAGAACCACGAGGCTGCCAACAAGAAACTTCAGATCTTGCAAAGCAGTCCGAAGGTTGCCATCTGGTTGAAGGAGTGTCGTGACTGGGCATCAGATCTTACGAGCGCCTGGGACCTGGACTCGTTGCTTGTCAAGCCAGTTCAGCGAATTCTCAAATACCCCCTCCTCCTATCCCAGCTTTTAGATGCAACACCCAAAGATCACCCTGATTATGCCAATATTGCGGAGGCGTTGCAAGAAGTCACCAGCATTTCTGTCCGAATTAATGAAATGAAGAGGCGCGCTGATCTTGTGGGTCAGGTGGTTGGCCGGAAACGCAATCAGTCTGATGTTCGTACGGGTCTTTCTAAGGCCTTTGGTCGTCGAACCGAAAAGCTTCGCCAACAAGTTGGTCTGTCCGATATGTTCGAGGACCAGATTTATAATTCTTTATCACATAAGTTTGGTGACGGATTCTTCCAACTGCAGGTTGTCATGCGTGATGTGGAAATGTATACCCGTGAGATGCAAGGCGCTATGGATCAATTCAACGAGTTCATTTCCTCGATTGAAGGTATTATTGACGTTTCCTCGTCCAACTACGCAGATTTGGAGGGCAAGTGGCGCAATTTCAGCATATCATGCCAGGCAATTACTTCGACTGCCTTGCCAGAACACGTGAGTCATTTTCTTCCCTTCAATGGTATATAGTACTCATTCATGAAATAGCTTGAAGTTGTTCGAACATCTGTGATACAGCCAATGGTCACGTTGCTCAAGCTTCACGACGGCCCCCAACGAGTGATGAAAAAGCGCGATAAACGTCTGTTAGATTACGCGCGTTACAAAGCCGTCATAGACCGTGGTGATAGACCTGACAAGAAAACCCAGGAGCAAGGCGAACAGTTCATCGCCTTGAACGAAACTCTCAAGGATGAGTTGCCAAGGCTATATGCGCTGACAGCAAAACTCATGGAGGCTGCTCTGAAAAACTTCGTTGAAATCCAGACAACATGGTGGAATATCCTGCAGAAGAAGTTGAGCGTTCATATTGAGGCTTTTCCAGACGATATAGAAAAAATAATTCGCGACTGGAATAGTGACTACACTTTCTCCGACGCACAAGTGCTATCCCTCGGGATTTGCAATGGTGCCCTCTTGGCAGATACCGTCAACCTGGTTAATTTCAATACTCCGCCTGGTCGACCTTCTACGATGAACAGTAGTAGTTCCATCCACCGTCCGAACTCGATGTCAGATGAGTCTGCAAAGGTCTCGTATGAGTCTGCCGGCAGCCATTTCTATTCTCCTCAACTGGATGGCAGCAGTCATTCAATGCTCCGTCGCCGGGCAGATTCCTCGGTTTCAGGGGGACCCGAGACCCCAGATATTGCGCGCAGTCAGCTCTTACAGCAGGTGACCAACCCTGCTTCCTATCCCCAAGCTATCAAGAGAGCCGACAGCGAGCCATTCCCCAGCCTACCAGCACTGAGTCTTGATACTCCTCTTTTGACTGAGATTATGAATGCGAGATCACCCAATGAGAACATCTCCCCACCATCCCCTGGTGGTAGATACACGGGCTTCTTTTCTTCTGCAATGCCCATGTCCGATGAACCCTCCGAACCCGAACTAGAAGCCTCTCACGTCTTGGATGCCCAATCTTCGAAGGAACCCTCGATACTGTTTCTTGCTGCAAGCATCTATGAGTTCAACATTGATCGTGCCCGTCGCGAGGCGGGATACCCTTACCTGACATATGTTCCAGGTGAAATTTTCGACATCATCGCCGAGAAAGGCGAGCTCTGGCTTGCCCGTAACCAAGATGATGACTCGAAACTCGTCGGTTGGATATGGAGCAAACACTTCGCCAAACTGTCGTCGTAGCTGTCACCAGTTTGACTCGTCAGTTATATCGTAACTGTTTCATCTTTATCTCCTTGGAAACACAACATAACCCCGAACTTCTAAACTCACGTGCTATAGATTTTGATTCTACAAGCCTTCCTTGACCTTTCATTTCATATTCCCTATTCCTTTTCTTTCCATCCACATTGTCCTATTTTTTTTTTTCCTTTGCTTTTAATTTCGAGATATGCGTGTGATGGATATTCCATTGGAGTTACATATGGCATAATGGGATGTACGTTTAGATACCCCTTACATTTTATTTTGAATGTTTACTATTTTAATTGTAACTTTTTCAATTATGGTAAGATAGGTTAGATTTTTTGGCTACTTTATTTTTATTCACCCGTAGCTGACTATTGAGAGATATCTATGTCTACGTAGGAAGCTTTGCTTTAGTACGAAGCTCATATAGGCGGATCAGCACCCCTTTCCCCTCCCCTCTACTCATTGATAGAAATCTCCTATCTTGAAGAAGTTGAGTCAATCATGGATGGTACAATACCTTGCTCCGTGATGCCTATCTATAGCACGATGCGTACAGAATTCAGTGGAATCGGTTGAAAGCCTACCTAGGTATGCTGCAGCTACCGAATCGTAGCCAATACCTTGGAAAAAACTAAGTAATCACACGATCCTGGCAGCCACATTTGTCATAACCCAGTTCCAGCTCCAATATCTATCAACTAACTCCACTCGACCAAGGTGGGAACGAATCATGCAATGTTCCACGGTTGTAACAGGTTGAATCCTGGCGAACTATCACGTGGTTGTACCACGTGACCCACCAACCGCATACCTCACGATTCCACACCGAATTGTTCACGTTCTTCAAGGATTTTGTAAATAGCATGTGCCTAGCTAGTTCTGAATTCAAGATTAGCTTTAGCCCTTCACAACGGTGATGCTAACTTCGTAGAGAGAGATTCAGCTCAAGTCCAGTGGAGCAGCAACTCTAGCTGATTCTCCCTCTAGGAGGTTAACAGCACCGTGGTAGTAAGGAGAGCCAAATATAACGAGCAAATGCCTCATTGCTGTCATTTCAGAGTGCTTACCAGCACGTTTGTTTTTTTTTTAAATAGATTTGGAAGCAGAGAAACCTAGCTTTTTATCCCGGGATAATATATGTGCATTGTATGTCCATCAAGCTTTAAGGGAGCTGAATCAATATCAGTTTAGCTTCTTATGCTGGAAGTTGAGGGTACAAACTTGAATTTCTCGTCGAAATATAGGGGAGGGGGCATAGTCTATGAGATATTCGATGTTATTTGCAGTCTAGCTAGAGAGTATTAGACCACTCTGGCATTTCTTTCTCCATGAGATTAAATGTCAATTTTCTCTTGGAGTGCGTCAAGCGCGTGTTCCTTAAATGTGAAGGTGTATGGTAACTAGGTTGACACTAGACAAATTTGATGTGTAAATTGCTTATAATTAGGCGTATTAATTTTAAGGTGAGTAGTTCAGGATACAAAGACTTTCAACGTTGATCAAAGTTATTGAAATAGAAGTGGGGCTACGAACTTCTTATCTCCCCCTCTAATCTTATCCCCGAATCACGTAACTTATCTAGTACTATGTCGAACTAGAGTTCCAAAGTTGGCTCACGCTATTATATATATAGAAGAGCGCAGACGGTAGTGGACCAAATTTGAAGACTTCAACTCATATTCAATTACTACCTTAGATAGAAGTATGTTTCTGCAGTCTACCTGCTTGATCTCTATTTTCGAGTAGTTCTGCTTTCGTATCTATCACGGTTATGGCGTAGTCAAGTGGATTTATCATCGATTTTTGGGTGACAAGATCACTCAGATTCGGATTCTAAAAAGACAGCCTTGAAATCGAGGTATTTAAAGACAAGTTAAATGAAGAGGAGACCTTGGCGAAAGGGGGAGATTTAGTTAGTTATCATGAATGGGTGGTTTGAGTCGTCATTAGGCATACAAATCAAGAGAGTAGGAAAGGAATTTTGCCTTGCATAATGAGCTGAATATCAGAGTGTAATAGAGGTAAATCTTGCAGAAGAGCCCTCGCCGTATACCTAGTCTATCCCTTATAGTTCCAAGATTTGAACATGGCCTCAAAACGGTCTTGCTCAGCTTTGGTTAACGAAGTTTCAGACTTAGGATCTGGCTCATAGCACAGGATTTCCGATAATTTCTTTCTTTAGAGGGGCCTGGGCCAGTCAATCTTGTCGAAGAAAGGGTGTGATGTGATTTCTTCGGACCCGTTTACTCCTAGGCGCTGGAGGGGACCAGGAAAGAGGAGTTTGTTCAGAAGATCCTCGGCGGCTTGTGAGAGAGGTATACCATTGGAGTAGTTGGAACCTCGGGGCTATGCCGGCATCATCGGCGGGATTGAATGGCAATCGGTGAACATTGGTGGAAACAACACCAAGTAGGCTAGAGCAGCATAATGACCATTGCCTTGTATGGCCAGTAAATCTAGGGTCAAACAATCATCGACATACTACCATTGCCTTGTATGGCCAGTAAATCTAGGGTCAAACAATCATCGACATACTGCTGATCAAGTTTTTTAACATTGCCATATGGAGGCTGCGGCCAAGGAGATCGATTACCAGATGTATTACGGACATAAAGATCAAATTCACCGAGGAAGAGATAGTCGGTGAGGTCAATGAAAACATTCTGCGGTTTCAATCTGCCGTACAAAATATTGAGATTATCGAGACAATCCACACAGAAAATTTGAGCTGCATAGAAACGAGCTTCGGTAAGCTCAAGAAATATTGCCTTTCCAGCAATCGGGTAGATCATCATTATGAAGAAAAGAGCACATAACATAATTTTTTAGCGCTAAATAGCTCCTTAAATGCTAAATTTCAGGGGCATGATAGAGGGACTGTTCATTTGAGGGCTGATCTAAGAGCTGTGATATCGTATTTTTCTTTGAGAAGCCCTATATAAGAGTAGTATAGATTACCTAGGTAGCATTTTTCTTCCTATGGATATCGATACACCGGTTAGAAAGAGCTACGGAAGTGATACCGCTCGGTCACTTTACTCCAAAAAGGACAAAAATACCGAATAATCAGCGTATGCCCTAACTCAATGACTTTTGACATGTACGTTGATGTTCGAACTGTTCAAGTATTGGTACCACACTCGTGTAGATAAATTGGGTCATAATGGAAATAGAGCCTCTACCGAAGATAATAAACTATTAATGTGTGATTTCTAAGTTTTTAGTGAGCAGAGGTTGGAATTCAGATTTGCCCAAAAATATGTCTGTATTTACTTTGGCGCTAGGAGTAGTAGGCTGATATGACCAAATCTGGAGCTCAGCTAGTTGTATGTGTAGTTTTACATATTAGAGCTGTTTTGCTAACTGTGAAGCTCGGGTAGCGAGCGTGAGAGATGATTTGGCTCTTGTCAAAGTCGATTATAGCATACGCACTGGGTTCACGGAGGATTTCGTGTCGCAAAAGCCTGTAATGAAAGGTAATTCATGTAATGTAAGGCCCGGTTATCCCCTTGACTGTCGAATTTGGCCAAATTAGCGCCTTGGCGAAACGTAAGATTATCATTGGCTATCATAGATTATTAAGCTATTTGATAACGCATAAAGTAAATCACATACGACCCGTGATTACATACGACCCGTGAATTAGACCCACTTTTATTTCATCTTTTACATTATTTATCCCATAACTCCATTAAATTCAATAAAAATATGTAAATAAACTATTGAATCGGGCGCTGTGGACACGTCTCTCTCCTATGCCCGGTTTCCCGACATATCCCACACCTACGTGGCCGATGGCCTGGTTGAGAAGAAGCCGGGGTTTGGTGTTGGTTTACACCATCACTATTTTCAACACCATTAATTGACGCGTCGATAAGCTGTTGTGCTTCATGGAGCGCAAGACCACCTTCAATAGCCATTCGGCGGTTAGGGCGTGCCTTTTTTTTCTTCTCTTTTATGTTGGCTTTGCGAAGAGCGGCGATTTCCTGAGCTTGTATTGCCACATGTTGGTGTATAGCTACTGCGCCTTTCAAGAACTGGTCTAAGATCTGCTTTGTTTGTGTAGATGGCGATCGTGACACTGTACGTAATAGAGCTTTATGTTGGCGACGTATATCCTTCTGTGACATTGGTGTCTTTGGAGTATAGTTCTGGCTAGAGTCGCTCCCCCGGGATGGTGGTGGTGGTGGTGGTGTTGGTGTACGAAGCGAGATAGTAAGCTTTGAAAGCACCCTTTCTGGATCAAATGGTGTAATTCCAGTAGCAGCGAACGCATTAGATGCAGATCTAATAGCCTCTTCGCGCGCGATAGGGTAAATAGCTAGGAAATCTCTCTTATCGATAGAGTTGAATCCTAGCTCCATTTGAGAGCTAACTAGCCGGCCATATGACCTCTTTAAAATGGCGAAACAGCCTACATCGAGAGGCTGTAAAAGATGGGATGAATGCGGCGGCATACATATTGGTATAATGTTGTTTTGTTGGCATGCCTGGTCGAAATCAGGCGTAAGGTGGCTACCATGGCCATCTAGAATCAATAGCCTATATCGCCCCTTCGTACGTGTTATGGTAGAGGGGATGAATAGCTTTTGTAGCCAACGAAGGCCTATTTGGTCTGATGTCCAGCCATTAGGGCTTACTTCAAAGCGCGTATTAGGTGGTAAATCGACATCGTGAAACCAACGTTGCATCATGTTTTTGCCCTTGAATATGATACATGGTGGAGGCGCCCAGCCAGTTGAATTTAGACATTCAATAGCCGTAACCCATTCGCGATTCCCGGGTTGTATCTTTTCTCGTCGGCCATAATAGCTAGCTCTAGTAACGATTTTGGCAGTAGCGGTTGTCCCATCGCGAAACCAGTTTCATCAAAGTTGTAAATGTCGTCTTCATGAATCCCATTCTCGCGAATAGTCTTTTCAACTAAGATAAACCAATCGCGAATAATCTTAAGGTCTTCCTGTTTTGCGCGCTCAAAATTGTAACGTTTTGAATAGCGAGTTTCGATTTCAGGTGTACGCTTGATGAAGTTTGAAACCCAATTTCGTCCGATTGTAAGAGGTGGGTCGATTCCGCGGTCGGCGAGTAGAATATTGGCGATTTGAGCGACATAATGAGGTCTAGGGGCAGATCCACGGTCATCTAAAGAGAAAATCCATTTGAGAAGAGTTTTTTCTTCAGATTCAGTCAATTTATGACCATTTGCGCGCTTCTCGACGCGATATTTAACACCAGATAGGCGATCGTGGAGGGTTGAGCGGGGTACATTAAAGGTAGATGCAGCTTAGGTTGTATTGGTAATTTCGCCATTATTTATAGCTTTAATAGCTAATAAGATCCTACCCTCCTGTTCAACCCGTTTCTGAGCTATTTGAGCATTCTTAGGTGGCATGGTGGGTGGTTGAAAAAGTAAGACACGTAAATGACGCGTTAAAAAAAATGAAATTCACGGGTCGTATGTAATCACGGGTCGTATGTGATTTACTTTAGTTATTAGGATTATTTACACACTTCTCTCCCTTTGTTTAGACTCTGTTTTTTTGGCGCGTTTTTGACATATTTTGTGACACGTTTTCCATGATGGACGACATAATCTTTATCTCATCTATAGCTGGATCGCCTATTCAATCGCCGAAAACAGAGCCAGAACCAGAGCCAGAGCCAACTGAATTATTGGCTGATATGCTTCCTGAAAACGCGTTTTTTGAACCGCTTGAAATGCCTTCAGAACCTTCTTCGCCGAATATTCATTTGAGTGGCTACCAAATTACAACTCCTCTTGGTTTTTTCTCTTTGTTTTTTACCGATGCTTTATTTACCTTACTATCTCTGAATACTAATAAATATGCGAATCTAAAGGGTGCTGGGTCTTTTGGTAGGCTTTGGCCTAATACTACACCCTCTGAGATTAAGCTGTTTATTGCGATTTGGATATATATGGGTATCTATCAAGCTCCACAAATGGAGATGTATTGGTCAACAACATCGCCATTCCAATTGCCTCGCAAATATCTGGGATTAGGTCGTTTTCAACAAATTAAGCGGTTTGTCCATGTTTCTGACCCGGATCCTGAGGCCATTACCCAAGAGGCTTTACGGCTACATCTGAAACCAAATCAGATGTGGTGGTATAAGCTAGAGCCATTCGCTTCTAGCATTCGAGAAGCATGTTTGAAATATTGGGAGCCATCAAATACAGTTGCAATCGACGGATCTGTGATCCTTGCTTTTGGACGTTCTCAACATACATTCAAGATGCCTAATAAACCAATTCCCCAGGGTTATAAGCTATTTACTATAGCTGATCAGGGATACATGTTATATTGGATTTGGGCAAGCCGGCAGAAGTCTATAGTGGAGGTAAAAAAGCTTGAAAACCTGACTATGACAGGATCTATGGTAAGACATCGCTCTCTTTTATCTCTTATGGTTCATAGCCTGGTTTACATCCTGTTTTGTATCCTGTTTTACGGCCTATAAATCAGGCTGTAAACCAGGCTGTAAACTAGGCTGTAAACTAGGCTATAAATCAGGCTTAGAGGCTGTAAGCCGATATCACTCTTCATTTATTTCTCTATTTATCTCTCTATTTATCTCTCTATTTATCTCTCTATTTATCTCTCTATCTATCTCTCTATCCATCTCTCTACCTATATCTCTAATATCTCTCGATTTATCTCTCTAATAGGTCATTCAATTGATTGAAAAAGCTCTTCCTAAATGCCCGAATAGATATGTGGTCTATATGGATAATTATTTTACAACTATCCAATTATTCCAATATCTTCGGGATAGAGGGATTGGTGCCTGTGGGACAACAAGACCAAAAGAATCTAGAGGGCGTTTTCCAAAGGCTCTTCATTTGCTAAAGGAGTCAAAAAAAAGCTCAGAAATGGAATACTTCATATGGAGCTTCAGTCGATTTGGTCTTATGTATTGTATGGCAGGATAATAGTGTTGTTACAGCCTTGTCAACAGTACATACTATTAATAAGGCTTCAGATTGGATCACTCGTCTCCGAAAACGACCAGCGAAGACTTCCACGAGCGCGAAAATTGCCCGAGAGCCTTTCAAGGATTCCCCTACAAAAGATCTTCCTATTCCTTGTCTAATCAATGACTATAATCATGAGATGAGAGCTGTTAATCGGGCAAATCAACTTCGTGCAAGCTATAAGACACACCGGAAGACGCTTCGCTCTTGGTGGCCAATCTTTTATTGGCTTCTTGATATATCTATTGTTAGTGCTTACTGCAAAGATTGCTCGCCAAAAGCAGGGTTTATCCCCAATAACTCAGCTTGACTTTAGGATACAGCTTTATAAAGAGCTCTTTAAAGAGGGAGAGAGAAAGTGAGAGGGAAAGATATAGGCCTAAGAGAGAGTCTGGTTTACAGCCTGATTTACAGCCTAGGAGGCATCAGTTGGAGAGAATACAGAGGCGAGCACCCTGTAAATTCTGCACCCAACAGGCTCAGAAAGCTAAGTCTCAGGGAAATCCTCCTTTCAATCCATTTCGAACGCGTTGGGGCTGTAAATCCTGTAAGATCCCTTTATGTAGGCCTGATACAAGGTCTTGTTGGAATCATTTCCATGCCATACGCCAGCCTTTACGCGACAGAGATGTAAATAGAATGTAACTAGATAATAGAACTAAGCCTGTTCTAGTTTAGCTCTTTAATGGTAATAAGAAATAGGCCGTGTCATTTGGCCTTTTTGCCAAGGCGCTAATTTGGCCAAATTCGACAGTCAAGGGGATAGCCTAACTGCCACTATTTTAGCGCATTGAGCTTTCAGAATCCATAATAGGAAAAAGCCAATGAGCTGTTCCACATATTTCTTTCCGACCCCTGAGTTGCCCCACAATTACTGGGAATATATCCTATAAACATCAACAAATGCACACAAATTCAGGGCTTTCAACATGGGGCGTTGGGCTTAGGGTATTATCGTGCTAAGCTACCGATCTGAGACTTCGGCACGATGGAGAAAGATGTTCAGACTTCCTCAAATCGTTTGTGATGATTCTATCCGCCCACTCCTTGCAAAATTTCTTGAAATCTAGGGGAAGCAAAGAGTCCTGCACTCAATCCACGCATCGCATGCTAAACAAATGTCATTATCAAAGTAATTTCTAATGTGCTACCGGAAACTGGACTTTGTGTACGATGCCGGTAGACTCTGAGGGTATTCGGATCAGAGTTTAGCATGGAAGTCTGACGGTCGAAAATGGCGGTGGAGCGCTGAGTGGGGATAGTAGCGAGTTAAGAAGAGACTAGCGATAAAAAGACTTCTTTTCCACATCTCTGAAATTTGCAATCTTTGTTGTGGTTCAGCTGTATTCTCAAACACCATGACCGCTTCAAAATCTGCGAAGGCAAAGGGCCCGGCGATCAAGGTCACACCAGCTACACCTCTACTGAAAAAGGCATCAACTGGCAAAAACTATGATGGAACGAAACGAGTTACGTCTCAATCAACCCTTGTAGGCGACAATGCATCTATTTCTTCGAGTGGAGAGAGCTTCTGGGACAAGGTCGAGGAAGATGTCGACAGCTACTTTGTGAGTAACCAATTCCCTATATTTACAGGTGAGCAGCATCAGAAGAGTTTGGCTAATGACAACAAAGATTGGTCCACGTGACCTGGACGACTACTCAAATCTCCCATATTTCATGAGAGTCAAGAGTAGTGTTCTACCGAAGATGATTCTCCCAATCTTCTTTGTTGGGGTTTGGTCCACAGTTGTTACTTGCGTTTCGATGCTCTACCAAGATCGTAGGTTCTGCTCTCCAGGCGGTTTTGATGTCTTTGAGACTAACCTCAAATTTATAGTTGCTATTTCCTCCCTGCTTCTCAATATTCTTGGTTTTGTCGTTGCTTTGGCTCTTTCCTTCCGTAGTAGTACAGCATATGAGAGGTAAGTCAATTCCTATAACGCTATAAAACCAGCGCCTAATTTTGCCCTAGATATGTTGACGGAAGAAAGGCCTGGACAGCCTTGACTCTTCAATCTCGCAACATGGCTCGAGTGATCTGGCTACACACAGAAGAACGCGAAGGTGAACAGGGTAAAGAAGACATTCTTTCTAAACTGTATGCGCTCCATCATAGCACTTTATCTGCAGGAAGCTGACTCGCTGAAGGACTGCTATCAACCTTATTCTCTCTTTTGCAGTTGCACTGAAGCATCACCTTCGTTTTGAACCTTACACCAAGTATGAAGATATGAAGGATCTTATCAGCAACCTGAAAACTTTTGCTCACGAAGCGTTCAACGATGATGACCCAATTGAGGAAATAAAGTCTTCCTGGAAGTTAATTGGACAGTTTCTTGGTATCTCATTCGCCCTGTCTAACCCAAGAAGATTGCTCAACCGCTCAAAGAAACCAATTGGAAACTTACCCCTGGAGATTTTGAACCATCTGTCCGTATGGGCCCAGGCTTCCATCAAGAGCGGTCTCCTCGAGTTTCCAACGGCTCAATCTACCGTCCGTAAGTTTTTCCGAATTTATATCCATAAGTATCGAGAGCAAGAAACACGATGCATACATTAGTGTTTAAGACATATTTGTGATCTTATAACCCTCACACCACAACAATCTGAGATATTTTGTTAACATCTTTGGGACTAGTTGATGGTATCTCCGCCTTGACGGGATGTATGGGCGAGTCAGAACGAGTTTTGCACACTCCTCTTCCAATGGCATACACTATTGCCTTTTCGCAGATCACCATGATTTACGTCTACATCCTGCCCTTCCAACTCCTCGATACTCTTGGCTGGGTCACAATCCCAGGTACTATGATTGCGGCCTACATCATCTTGGGTATCTCAAAGATTGGTAATGAATTGGAGAACCCCTTCGGACTCGACGTCAACGACCTGCCACTGGATTCTTTCTGCCAGGAGTTAGCAGCAGAGTTGAACATGATTACTAGCACTCCGCCACCAGTTGTTAACGATTTTGTTGTTACGGATACGAACAAGGTGCTCCATCCAATCTCCAAGAGCGGATATAATGACTGGACAAAACGGAGTGTCAGTGATATTCGCGGTGCACTCAAGGCGAAGAGCATGGTCTCGGGTAGAAAGACTCCAAAGCAGCATTTGGGGCCTAATGGCGTCTAAAAGTTGGATGTGATTTTGAGTTATCACAGTTCACGGGGGTTCAAGAACCTTATAGACTGTATGGTGGCCTATGTGGTTGTATAAAAGTTGTACCGACTTTTTCGGGCATAAATAGTTTAAAAGTCGAGGGAAGTGGTTTCGAAATGTCAACACAAACTGAATGCCAAGAGAGATGAGGGTATCATGAAAGTGGTATTCTGAGTGGCGCAATTCACGGATCATGGAATCCAGGTATCACAATGAGTAGAAGCAGGTCCTATCCCAGGTAAATTTATAAATGCGCCAATACCATATGCAACATGGGCTTGTGAATGATTCAACCACAATGTTTCAAGGCTTTCTAAGTTGAAGATTCCGGCTTTAAGCCTATACTTACATAGTGACTGAACAGGCAGATATATGTATGGCGAAAGGCTCAACATCAAAACGTGGAAAGAATCGCAAGATTGAGATGTAGATCTAAAGAAGAGCAAGCTCTGGATGAAGACTGGCAGCTCTGAGGATCAATGGTCCTAGTCAAGAAGACAGCACCTGGTGCGTTTAATCCGAAGATGACCTTAGGATATTGATCCCTGCTCCCTTTCTTCTTCCAAGGTTCTTTTTAAGGATTTGAAGAAAATAGCGCCATAGCCTATTATCACATTCAAAATCCTAAACAATCCCTAGAAAACCAAATTGTTATTTGTGCAGCCTCAGGAAGATCGTATGCTATAGCTTAAGACAGGAATTTTCATAATTATATCTCCAATAGTCGATACTCAATATTTGAAGTCCCAGGGTGTAGAAAACTAGGTTCATCCATCTCTTGAGACCATTTAGATTCACTATTTGCACAAAGCTAAAGGGGTCTATGGGTGGCTGATAGCTGACCAGGGTCAAAGTCACGATTGATCTTGTACAATTTGCTAAGACTGTTTTTCTATCAGTTGCGTTTTCGAGCGTTCCAGCATTACCTTGAATGGTTGATTTTTGGCTAATAAACGCCAATTCCAACACCATGAGCTTGTTTAAGTCCTCTTTCGCCAAGAAATCGCAAGGATTAAGACGTCCTCGATGGCCTACATGATGGCGCAGATGGCAATGTTGAAAGTTGACCTTTCTAAATGTTTTGTGCCACTTCGGTGGCTAATATTGATTAACAGCTCTTCAAAGGCTCGAGGTTACAGCAGCTTTGATCAGCTAATTTTGCCACATGAGAGAATTACTTGGGAAAGGTATCAGTTTTTAGAGCCTGAGACTCAGAAATATGAAAATCCATCATTGGGAACATTGTATAATCAATTTAACCAAACTAAGCATCAAACCTCGGTCTAAATAAATATAGGGATGTAAATATATGATACTTACATGAATCGATATGTTGACCACGTGACCCCGCCACATGACGCAGGAGCCTAACAACCCAAGTCTTCATCGTTTTTATTCCGGTGCCTGGTCATCTTGAGAATCTGTGTAATTACATTCTTTCTTTTTCCAAGATTGACGGCATTCCTCTCATCGCTGTCACTAAGCTACATATATATTCGTTGCGCCCAAGATCCTAACAGAATCTATCGTGATAAGGACCATACCGAGGCCTGCGAGATCAATAGCATTAACTTAGGGCTGGATTAGGATTCTTTATCAGCTCATGATTCATCTCATTCAAATTTCCGCCCTTCCCGTCACCCATAAGGCTGACAACGGCGCCTGTCTCTCCGAACGTGTCGCCCAATCCGGATTCTCCGACCGGTCTCCACTTAGCCGGTGCAGAACTGGGGGTGAATGAAACGGCTGATTGCCGCTCTCCGACGCCGACTACTCGTCTCGATCACGATCGCGTGTATACAAGTAGTCTTACAGACCCGCCAGAAGCTGCATTTTCCAATTATCGTCACTTTGTTGCCATTAGTCGAATTCACCCAACCTTAGTTTGACCTCTTACTTCGACAACTAGCTTTGCACATACGTACCTTGGTACAATCCCTACAGCGGCACAATTTATTTGTATTGTTCATATTCGTGTCTTGAAGTTGCTAAAATCTCGCGACAATGCTGGACGGGGGGCTTGGGAAGCTGCACAGGAGGATGCGGGGTAGATTGGGTGACACTGTGAGTTGGGTCCTATATTGACTTCAAATACACCAATGGCTAACTGGTGCAGTTGAGTCCAGAGGATCCCTATCTGAGTTGTGAGTCACTTAATTTACTGCCGTAAATACTCTCTGCAGTATGTTAACGAGACGTTTCTATTTCTTGAAGACTATGACGTTCGATGTAAGGGATCTTCAGATGATAAAGACTCGAGCTTTAGCTAATATAGCTACAGTGACAAGAGAGGACATGCAAACTCTGAAGAACGACTGGCTCACAGATAATGTGGGTTTGTGCGCGCGACACGCAGCACATATCTTCATGTTTGGACACCCAAGCTAATGTATTACAGGTCATCTCATTTTGGGAGGAGTAAGTCCCCTCGACCATTCGACCAGACCTTGCAGCCCAACGATTCAAAAGCACAGCACTGATGCTCAGTTATTTCAGATATCTCGAACACGAATTTCTCACTCGATACAAGTCTTCCAACATTATCCTCCTCCGCCCCAGCATGTCCTTCATGATCCTCCAAACACCTGACCCTCGAACACTCCGTGAAGCTTTACCAGACTTCACTCGCGCCACGCATGTCTTTCTCCCTATAAATGACAATCGCAATGTTACTCAAGCCGAAGGAGGCTCGCATTGGTCCTTGTTATTAATATCTATAGTTGATCGCATCGCCTTTCATTACGACTCTCTTTACCAAGGAAATGTTTGGGAAGCTGATACCGTGACCCGTAAATTTGGTGCGCTTTTGAACATGCCAATTCGATTCTTGCATTTGCATGATTCCCCTCAACAAGACGGTGGCAGCGACTGTGGTGTATTTGTGTGCATGAATATGCGACATCTCCTTCTGAAGCGACTTCTCATGGCTAGTGCCCATGAGAAAGTGAGCATGAGTCTTGGAGGACGAAAGGTTGATGCCAGTGCGGCACGGAAAGAAATGGCCAAGATCATCGAAGGATTCCGGAAAGAGGGCGAGCGCCGACGATCGTAAGAGGTTCAATTCATTTACTGTTTTATGTTTAGTACTGACTCTTTGAATCACAGGGCAAGTCATAGTCCGATGGGTAAAAAATCGAGGAGTCCACCTCGAATTGAATAGCCCCGTCTCTGTCCATGCTGTTTATGAGTTTATGCCTGACGATGTTTACACTTTGTGTATGCACTATTTTCTTAGTATCCTTTCTTTCCAAGAAAATAAGTCGTGAAAATTTACATTTATGTTGCATAAATATGCTGTTAATCTCTATAGTTGACCGCACCACATTCCACTATCACTCTCTGTACCAAGGACATGTCTGGGAAGCTGATAGCGTAACTCATGTCAATTGTCTTGAAATTAAAGACGATTGTATATTTCGACAATTGTCTACGTAATACCTCAATACCCCACGCACTTTCTTCTTTTAAGGTTCATCACGTATGAGATTATGCCCCGAGAGCCAGTGAGAAGTCTGAGGTTGCAATTTTGCGAATCGTTACGAGAATGGCTGCTTTTAGAACCAAGTCTATTCCCTGGCTACCCATTGAATAAATTAACTCATGGCCGGTGCAAGACTCTTGAATAGCTTTGGCTCAAGAGCCTGTAGGTATCTTCTCCCTACCGTCTTCCTCGCAATTCGTTCTCCTTTCTATCACTCACATCGCTCCTGTTCTTAATGTAACTTTCCCTTTTCTTTTCTCACTGGCATTTCTGCAGACGGTTGGCAAAGTCGAATTCTCAGCCTGCCCAAGGCGCTGGCCACGAACCTTCGGTCTTTTCAATAGATCTGGAGAGCCAATGAGAATCGCATTCCATATACAGATCTTTCACTGTAGCCCTTCCTCGTTTCTATGTCTTCTTTGGTTTTTGTTTTGAACAATGGGGTTTAGGACTAGCTAAGTTTCAGGGAGATTTTAGATTGGACTTGATCTCACGTCTTCTCATAATATCTAGCCTGGGTTGAGGGTGAGCGTCATAGCAAGGCGAAACTACAATGGAGTTGGACGTCGTTGCATGACATAAGGCTGAGTCTGCGTTTAAAAGAGTTTAGCAAGTTGGACCGAGCATCTTATTATCTCATCTTCACTCGATAACGATAGGACTTGTCCAGAGAGAAGAGAGTTGATGAAACCCCGCGAGCAGGTCAGCTTCACCGGCGATGGACCAAATTACTTGGTCTAATCTGAGGGTGGAAACCTTCCAAGGTTGGAATAGAGCGTTCAAAGTCACATGGTTGAGCTTGTTGGAATCTATATTCATCACCCAAGCACTTCACGGCTTTTGAAACTGCATTTGAACTTCTCTCAAGAAGGTAATGAATGGAATCAGGTTTCATTTTCCAAGCCTTAAAAAGCTACTTCCTGGTTCCAAGGGTTTATCCATTTATTCCAGTATATACCTTGCATTAGATTGATTCATCAATATATCCTTATGTTCTTGAGCTTGAGCCAGGAAGGATCTATATGTGTTCCCGCTTCGTTTCCTCAAAAACTACCTAGACAGTTTTTAGGGCATGGAAAAGAAGATTAGTACTTTGTAGTAAAATTAAGGTTAGCTAAAGAGGTACGAACCAGTGGTCCCGTGTGGGTCCCGGTCCCCAGCGCGAAGATGCTAGCTGCCTGGTCTATATAAGCTGTTTGCACCCACCTATATTGTTATACCGACGACCTTTGAAGGTTTTGAAACATTTACTGTCGTCTTTCGTGCTTTTTCTTCATTTTTAACCAAATATCTTTTATACTTGTTGGGATATCGGACAACGACACCCCGGCTTAGACCACATCCCGAATCCATGTTCGAAGTGCATCAAACAACAACCTTGAACAATGTGCATATAACTGGGATATCCCGTCTTCACCGGCTCTTCTGTATTAGATGATGGATCACATTCGTCTCAGACAGAAGAGCAACTTGTAGGATAGATAGCTAGTCACCATGAATGAAAAATCAGATTTTTACAACCACTTCAAGAGAACGCAAAGATATTATAGGGGCGTAAAGCGTTTCCTGTAATAGGTATTAGAAGTGGGCATTAGCCTCTCATTAACCTTGCTATACCCACCGGTGTACCGACAATAATATTTGTGGGCCCTTGACTTAGGCTTGTAAATATACTCTCGAGGTCACAAGAACGCACATGATATGCGGATAGCGATCCTGAATACGAACAACTTGCTAGGATTTTGCCCAAATCTCTTTGTCCCTCTACTCAAACTCTGGAACCTCCATTTCGTCTTGCGGGCGTTAAACTTCTCAAGCTCCTGAAGCGGTGTGTAATAGCATCCCACCAGGTATTTTCTCGTTGTAGAGAACACATGTCTTTTCTAAACCATACCGTACGAGAGGATCGAGGAAGGTTTCAAGGCCAGCTATGCCTTGAGCCATGTATTGAAATAGTCAGTACCTTTTTGAAAATATTCGATTCTTCTCTCCTCTTTGAGCAGATTAGTGGCACAGGTGACTGCTGATGATTTGCTAGAATCATAGTTTGGGTCGATGATCAATTTTCTCCATCGGATATTCGAATGGGGAGAGTGAACGTAATTAGAGAAGGCTGTCTGTTTAAGTGTTGGAAGGACTCGGAAGCACTTTACAGAGTTGAGCGCTCGTTCGATTTCGTGCTTGTAGGTACTCTAACTGCTCTAGGGCTATTCCTTGCCGTTCAGTTAGTATGATAAAGTGGCTATGAACCGCGTTTCCGCGAATCATATACACGATGCTTTCTGGTCGAGTTATGGTTGGTCCAGACTCGTGTCGGGAATCCATTATCAGTTTTGGCCCGTTCAAATCAAGCCTGCTTAACCTTGATCTCTCAGATGTACCTATCGTCTATATGTGCATGCAGCTCGTCATAAACAAGTCAGAGTGCACAATAAGTCTTTTATTCGCCCCAATCCGATTATAAGCTTCAGATATCAATGGATATTGAATCACAAGTACTTAGCTAGATCCATGGCCAGGTGGATTGATGAATGTTGTTGACTTATCCCGGGCCATATGACTGACTACCTTGGAATGGAATGATGGTTCAAACCATCGATACCTAAGTACCAGGCCTAGCTCGTTCGTAGTATCGGACAATATCAGTGATAGATTCCAAGCTTAGACCCTCAGGACGGTTCCAACCGCAACAATTTGTTGGAGCATTCATCTAGACAGGAAGGCATTCAATACCCGTGAACGGACCCAGAATTAATTATTAACCTAAGTACAAGCAAGAAACAAAAGATGTATAATTTTATGAGTACGGTGATCTTTCCACAGCAAGCCTTGTTATTGAGCTCACTTCCAAGTGACAACGTTGCAAGCTTGGAAAGCCACAATTGAGACATGCCCAAAAACCCAAGGTATATAAGCCCCAATTGCAAGGCTAGTGACAACAGTGAACATGGTCTCGTTCAAACAGCGACATCTTCATTCCCAGAGCCCGAGAAATCGCCCAGGCCCGGGAAATCGCCTAGACCAGCGAAATCCCCTGGGCCAATGTCTGCGCTGGAGTCAATTTCACGACGGTCGAGCTGGACGTTGCCCTCATTTCCAACCCCATTCGCATTTCCGTATCCGCCAGTCGTCTGCCTTGCAATAAGGGGTTCGCGGCGGTCGAGCTGCGTGTTTGCGATGTTGTCGATGCCATTTGCGTTGCCGTATCCGCCAACCCAGCTGTCGCCGGAGTCGGGAACTGGGGCGGCGAGAGTAACTGGGAGAGCCTGGAGGAGGAGGACTGAGAGGGCTAGGAGTGATGTGAAGGAGTGCATTTTGGATTTGATGATTCTGTTGGTAGAACTCGAGAAAGGTGTGGCTTTTGGCTGCGAGGATGGAATATAGTAGGAGACTTGATTGAGGGTTGAGATGAAGAATCCCTATGGACTATGGCATAATACACCCGAGGTTATAAGAACAAAATAAACTATCCCTGTGAATTTTAGTCGTCCCAAATTGCCTGAATGAGCCTGTGAAATGACGGTTGCGACCGAAGTATGCGCCACTCAATACTAGATAATCCGAAAACAAAAGCACCGTCTGGTATGTTCGAGTCGATGACGGCTAAATAGTCCGCTCCAAAAACTGGTATCAGGGTTTTCGAGTCGTGTTATGACTCAGTTTGGTATTTGGAGGAACGTCTATTCGGCCGAGGGTGTTATTGCCGCCCCTTCATTGGGCTGGTATGTTCCAGACATTCTGGAAAGCGGAGTACGAATGGAAAAAACGAGACGGAAAGAGTGATATGGACCAAACTACTCCTTAGGAGTACACACACTAGTTCGCCGGAACCCAGAAATCCCCTTAAGATCACCAAATGCGATAAGAAAAGCGCCCGCAACACCAAACTGATGATGAAAGACAGTCGAGAAAAGAATAACCAGTAAATCGAAACGAGCCCACGCAACTCTCGTAAAGAAAAAAAAAGACACCACCGGGAACCCACGAAAATTGTAATGTATCAAGTTTAAGCTCAAGTGTAGACGAGGCGATACCACGGAAAGAAACCCCCGATGATAGCCAAATCCATATAGATCGATACGTGAGAATGTGCTGAGCAGTCGCATTCCAAGGGATGATAGATGCGAATGTGAAAATTGGAGAATTGAGTGTGAGTGTGCAGAGAGTGAAAGGGGGAAAGGTGTGAGAAAAGAATCCGGTTCGATGCAATCGACCTCAGCCATCGTAAAAAGTCTGCGAACGTTCAGCGTAAAGAGGAAATGGTGAGGAGGGTGAGACTGAAGAATGTCAGTCGTGATAGCTTATTCAAGATAAGCATAAGATCTTTTCATCTTGAGTTTAAGGTGGAGTCGGGGTCTGTCCGACTTCGGGATTGTCCCGACGCTTGTCGCGGCTCCGCATGTACATCGCGTCTGGAGCAGAATCAAATTCAGACGAGTTGATAGCTCTAGGTACCGAGACATGTTGCTGCACCACCATCTCGCGTGCGTAGAACTCCACAAGCCGTGTCCCATAAGCCTCGAGCTCTTCCACTGAAATAGCGAGACGGAAATCGTTCAGCATGAGAAATTGCAGCTCTAGGTGATTCAGCTCCGCTAATGGCAGACCGCCAACCTGCATACCAGTAAATGAGTAAAGAAAATGGGTAAGAAAGCTGTAGAACGCATGATAACATACCTTGGCATATCGAGAATTGGTGTAAAACACATCCGAAAAGAATTTGCTCGCACAAGTCACGCCTGCGATAACCAGTCGATGGATATTAAAGCTATCGACGACAAAGAATTGGGAGAGATGATCATCTTCTCCATGGGGGTATAACGATGGTGAGATGGACGAGTTTGGGCTCTTAGGGACCTGTGCTGTCATGCCTGCTGACGATGGTGGTGTCACCATAGAAGAATCATGTGTCGGTCGGCCTGCCGGAGATTCAAACGCTTCGTATGAAAGGTCGGAGTGATCGAGCGAAGGTGTTTGCCCACGATACTTAAATTGATTGACCAACTCTGTCATCCGATCGAAGTAGACAAGCAAGCTCAAAAAGACCTCATAGGTTGTTGGACAGTATTTATGGATACGAGTGAGGTAACTGAGGATTGTGATACTAGGAACGTTTTTGCCGTGGAATGCAAGGACGCTGGTAGCCTGTGGGCTCAAGTTATTGCTGGCTTCGGGGAGGGGAATATTGCGATGGTTGTGCTCGTGTTGCAAGTCGTTGGTGGTTGTAATCTTGGTGAGTAGTCCTGCGACCATCTCAATGATGTCTCCGACAGGCATGGAGCTGATTTCGAAATGTCGTTGCTGTCCCGGGACATGTGTTCGACGTGGTGCCAGCCACTCTTCACTGGCTAGACTCTGGATATGTGAGAGGCTCTTTACGTGGATCCGACTGGGAGAATTTGCTAGAGAACCTGGCACCGACTGCATTGATGGGTAGGTGGGATGCAGGCGTGGCGAATCCGGAGAGGCCTGGGCGTACTGTGGGGCTGTCATAGATTCAGCAGGAGCATTTCCGTGTGAGTACTGAGGGGTGTGAGTATTGGAGTGAGATGGATTATCAGACGGATAGGCATGTTGAGATGTCATGGATGGCGGGTGAGAGGGGGTAGAGTTGGAAGAGGTAGAGTTGATGTAGGCGGGGACATCGCTGGGTTGCGCGGGAAGCCGAGAAGAGCCTAGAGGCGGCGGGACGGTCGAAGTAGGAGTAGCATTGGTAGAAGTCGATCTAGAGCGAGTTCTCTCTAGTTGAGGTGCGCGGGAATAAACGTCCGCATTGAAACCTCCAAGCATCTTGCTGTCGAGTTGATCCGACTGCACGTGGTTGAGGATAACGGATCCCATGTCCAGTTGAAGACGTAATCTGTCTAGTCTGCGGTTGAAGCACCAGAGCGAGTTAGTCCCAATAAAGCATTGGAAAGGGTCTGAGACTGGTCCAGCATGTGAAATACGTGGGATGATGTGGGAAAGAGTGAAATAGCTGAGGGGTTGGGTTCTTACCTATGACGATGACGAAAGGTCGAAAGTGAAGGAAGAACTGAAGATAGATCAGATTCCCCCGAGTAGAGAGAATAAAGCTTGAAATCACCAAAGATGGCAATCCATTGCGATAGAAGAAACGGGGAAATACGGACGAGAGGAAAGAAGAAGAGCTGTTGGAAGGAATCGGGTTTCCGTTCCACAACGATGAGATCAGTTTGAAGCGAACCAAAGATGCGAGTTATTCCCAAACTCCACAAATATTTAAGGGGGGAAATTCCTGTTTCAACTACATAAGAGAAAGAGGTAAAAAAGCAAAAATAAAATAAAAGCTATATCTTTTTATTTTTTTTCAAGGTCCCAATACGATCTTACGGGATCAATCATAAAATGTATAGACGGTGTGAAAGAGGTATCGGACGAATGATAGCGCGATAAATGCGCCCGTGCTGTTTTATCTGTACTTTGTACTAATGTTGTCGTATTACTATATTAGATCAATGGACTCAACAGCAGTACTCTTATCATACCTATAGGCTATAGGTAATTAGGCCATAGATAGTTATGTTCTCTATAATCCCTTATATAGAAAATAACAGTGATGCCATTTGTCTGTAGATCTTCCCTGAAATCAAGAATTAAACTGATTATCTTCTATACATCAAATATCATTTCCTTATCAATTTGATAGAGTTGACAGTTGACTTCATGATGTAATAATTATATACCATATACTCCATATCTTAGGATAATCTCCGGTCATAATGCTTCTAATCAATTCTACCCAAGTCGCTCAATGTTCTTTCAAACACTAGCGCCGATATGATGCATCAATGGCCCGTGGGGTTAAAATTGCGGAGAGAAAAAAATCAAACCATTTCATTTGCACAGGTTCAATAGTATACTACTAGGTCTCTCTAATTTGTCACTCCAGGTCCAGTGTAGCCATTGTCTGGCAGGTAAAGGTGTCGAACGGAGCCCTTCTTAGTCAAGACAACCATTCGAATAACACCACCAGAGCTACCATCCCACTTGATCGCTTCCTGAAGAGAGCTTCGCACAAAGTCAATGCCCTCTTCCTCTGTCATCTGCTCTTTCCAGTGCGCATCGGTATAACCGTAGATGTAGGTCGATCCTGATCCTCCAATTGCAAACGACTGCTTGTGTAGCGATCCTCCCAGCGGTATCGAGTACACCTGGCCACCGTGTCGTGGATCATATCCAGCAATGATGATACCGGCGCTATAGATAAACAGTTAGCATGATATGCAGAGGCAAACTCACACGGAGTCAGCTGACCTTAGAGAATCCTTATTCTCATAGCACAATTCCTGGAAAAGTGATGCAGCCACCTGAGTGCTAGGAGCCTCTCCGTTGACAACACCGTACATGTTGAGATGGTAGGAGACAATGTCCGCCACAGCTTGGGTGTCGGCTGCCGAACCCGATCGGCAGCACCAAATGGTATCGTGAACCTGTGTCAATTTGTCGGTGACTCGATTGGCAATGTAGGCACCAGTAGTTGTGCGACTGTCTGCACCCAGAATAACACCGTCCTTGAAGTTGATAGCCATGCTGTGATCTGTGTTAGAAAAAGACTGGCGTGGGCTTTGGGAGCTCCGAGCTACTCACATGGAGGTTCCGAGGCTAGAGAACGAGTGGTAGTCAGCATTTGATGTAGATACAAAAAGATGAGCTAATTCGTAAACTCACTTGACCTCTCCGCTTTTAAGGTGGTTCATGTCGACGTGGATGCCATCTAGTGATGAGAGATTAGCTTGTTGGCCAGCTGATGACGATAGCTCAGCTTACCTTCGCCGAGCATGCCCGTTGTGCCTTGGCCAATCATATTGTTACTGAATGGATCTATGAGCTTGAAAATGAAATATAAGCCAGGAAAAAGGATGGGGAGGGAAGAAATTCGCTTGTTAAGGGAGGATGGATGATGCTATCATGAAGCTGAGGAAGGCAGAAGCTCACGCGTCCGGGCGGTGAGTGTCCGCCGCAGGGTTGATAGGGCGCAATTTGGTTATCGCCCGCGACTCTCCTGACACTCCAGGCATCTGGGCCTCTACTTTTCTTGTCTCATTCAAATCAGATCAGGGGTTACTGGAGTTAGTTACAATTAACCCGTTCTTCCTTCGCCGCCAAAATTCCTTCCCAATCAACTCCAGCGCGCGCCATGTCCGAATCTCCACCGCCCCCTTCATGGAGCTTCGGCACCATGGCCAACAACGCCGCACAATTCTTACGTCTGCCAGTCCTGGCTTCAACTGGCCTGGCTGTAGTCGCCAGTGGAATCCTATATTTCAAGCAGAAGTAAGCAGATGCACCTCCACAACCCCCACCGTGGCGACGGCAGCTTGGCTAATCAGACAACTAGTGAGATCGTTTACCCCCGCAATATTCCTGCGGATGCGCGGACCAACGTGCCCAGTCCTCGTCAATTCAATATCAAAGACTTTGAAGATCTGCAGATCCCGACCCCGGACGGAGAATCGCTCCATGCCTTCTTGTTGCGGCCACCTAAGACACGGTTCCGCCGCAACCTTACTGTGATAATGTTCCACGGAAATGCAGGAAACATTGGCCATAGAGTTCCTATCGCAAAGGCTCTTATGGATACCCTTCAGTGTAATGTTTTCTTGCTGGAATACCGGGGTTATGGATTGTCAACTGGTGTGCCTGAAGAGGCCGGTTTGAAGGTTGACGCTCAGACGGGGTTGGACTATTTGCGACAACGTTCAGAAACCTGCGATACTAAGTTGGTTGTCTATGGTCAGAGCCTTGGTGGTGCTGTGGCTATTAACCTGGTTGCCACCAACCAGGAGCAGGGTGATATTGCCGGCCTGATCTTGGAGAACACCTTCCTAAGCATTCGGAAAATGATTCCTTCGTAAGTTTTCTACCTGACCAGCATTCATCCGCTGAGAATAGCACAACTAATCGTTATTCTAGTGTTTTCCCTCCTGCTCGGTATATCGCACGCCTATGCCATCAATATTGGACCAGTGAGGAGGTGATACCTAAGATCACCGAGGTGCCCATTCTCTTCTTGAGTGGATTGAAGGATGACCTTGTGCCGTTCGTATTCCTCTTGATATCTGTCTGTTCATATCTAATTTGATTTAGTCCATCCCATATGACTCAATTGTTCTCTGTCAGCAACACCAAGCGCAAGATATGGCGCACACTCCCTGGAGGAGGCCACAATGACAGCGTCGCCGAAGATGGCTACTTTGACCACATTCACTCCTTCGTCTCTGAAGAAGTTGATGACTGAATAATGGGTTGCTAAACTAACAACCAAGAAACCTGGAGCTTCGGTCTTGGCTAGGCAAACAAACGCCATAATGACACCCGTACCTGATACCCTTTCCTATTCGCCAGACACGAGTTCTTATGTCTTTTTATTTGGAATCGGGAAATTGAATGAGCACTTGATATGTCTGGATTTACGAAGTCGATGAGGATACGTACTGATATGCTATCAAGCCCATGATTCAAGGGATTATGTGCCCCTCGATTCCATTCTTTTTGCTCTTTAATGTTTTCTTTTCTTTTTTCTCACAACACAATGTGATTTAGACTTATTGGCGGCTCATAATTTTCTGACTTCTTCTTTCGGGCTCGCTGTCTTTTGGATTCTTGTACATGGATATAAGACGGTGTATTGTTCTTGTCAGATACTTCTATCAAACTCTTCATTTGAATGCTTTTCTTCTCAGATTTGTCTTGCTGTAGTCTAATTCCCTTGGACAGAGACTAGGGGAGAAGAATCATTTTTTTCAGTGTCACTTTGCTTCTACTCCAGGTCCCCATCACTCGGGGATGAATCCTACTTTACCTTTACTTCACTCTCACTCTCACTTTAACTGTTTTTTTAAACACCCGTCTCTAGGTAACTATGTACCTACCACCTATATAAGCAGGATTCCCCTTCTACATATTTCTTCTCTTCTAAATATTCTTCCACTTTTTCTTTCACCTACTCCTCTACCTCCTCAAGGGTTCTTTCTTCACTACCTAATATTAATCACAAGGGCACATTCGTCATGCTTTGGAGATTCCTCGTCATGCTCGCACGCACGCAATTGACCATACTTGGCCATCAACCTCAGTATGGATCCAAATATTGATCCAGAATTTGTATCATGGGAGTTTCATCGTCCTGCCAAAGCACAGAACCACTCTTCTTTCAACCCTATCTAGAAGCGAAGTCTACAGGTCATTCAGAGTAGTCTATTTTCACCTCTGATGTTTGATGATCTGGTAAATATGACAGATATTGCGCAGAATCTCCATAACATTCAGATTCACGCTAATCGCCAAGCCTAAGAAGAAATTCGGTCTTTCAGAATGAGGAAACATTCGATGTTTGAGGCAGCAGACATGGGTGAACATATTGTGCCTGTTCTCCACAAAATGGAGTCCCATGTAGCCCTGTCTGACCCTTTTCTAACCTGTGACATGCCGTCAACATGGTACGCCATCAGGCTGGGGCTCTCACCTCCATTTTTGTTGGTCTCGATTTTCGTTGGCACGCACGTTAAATCACAGCATTGATAATTCGATCCGTTTGATCAAACGTTTGTGGGGGTATGGTCGCTCAATGGTTGTTCTCTCGAGTATGAGACTTTGCTTGCCACTTTTTACGATGAAGCGACCAGGGCTCATTCATGTTTCCGCTTTGGGGTTCGTCCTCAATTCTCATCAGTCTGCAACCACATTCACCCTAACCTTCCAATAATGGAATGTGTCTCAAACGTGAGATGACGAAAACAAAGTCCAACAGGCTTTCCCGTTACCAGGCAAGTGAAGCTCAAAAGAAAACCCGCCAGAAATCTAACCTGTTACAGAGTGTTGTTAGACAAAAAGAGCAGGCATACACTCTTGGTGATGCTTATTGTGGTGCAGGAGGTGTTTAATATGACGCCAGAGCAGCTAGATTTGATTCAAAATGGGCAGGGAATATTGCTACACATGCCTGTAAGACATATCAAATAACCTTTTCATTGTCAATGCAGTTCTCCATACTCCTGCGATCCATCCTCGGTGCTACTTACCAGACGGGCTATCCGCCGGGCTGTTCGTTCTGTTGCAATAACATTTCCTACAGTCACACCTGATCCGAGCCGTCTCGCAAGCCAGTCTGCAGCTGAGAAAGAGATGTATGATTCAGATCGAATAATACCCCATCCTTTCGATGGATTTTCATCTTTGAGGCTGAAGGCGCGGTTGAAGAGTGGCTACTTTACCAATGATCGTTGTTCTGGTATCTGTTGGGCCTATTAATCTTGTGGTGGTTGTTTCCTCGGCGATATTTTCCATCAGTGAGATGAAGCTTTTGATTACGGCCATGTCCTGGTTGCTTCACCTATGTTATTTGTGGGCCCCATTACTAGATAGCGCTGCTAGTATAGAAAAAAAAAAAAGTGTTTTGAGCATTTCAGTACTAAGATTTTAGAGTTAAGGTGTAAACTAAACTGTTTTAATAACTCTACTCTGCTGCGTCAATCGTAATATGGAACAGCAACCTAAACACTATGGTCAGTTGCCACTTTCCGTCTCCTGTAACTCTTCATGCTGAATTTCCTCATGCTGAATTTCCTCATGCTGGATTTCCTCATGCTGAAGTTCTTCATGCTGGAGTTCTTCATGCTGGAGTTCTTCATGGGCAACTCTCTCCTGCTCTCGCTCAACCTCCTCTTCCTTTTCCTCAGCTTCCTCCCAGCTCTCGACAACTTCAGGCGCAGGTTGTGCGCGCAATGCCTTGCCCGCACTAACACCCGAGCGAAGAACCAGTCGTTGCTTCTTGCCAGTAGCGCCATCTGGCATTCCGCCTCCCACAAGGGCAGAGAACCTGGACTGGCTACCAAAGGAGCTCTGCATTGGTGTGCTGCTCCTAGTACTGGGCGTGCTACTTTCTCCGGGCTTCTTACTTCTTGAAGCAACCTGAGCCCAGCCGTCGCCACTAGATTGTTCCCTCGCCGAGTCACGGGCTACCTTTGCCTCGTATGCAGCAAGGCGTTGAGCTTCGCGTTCTTTTGTACGCTCTCGTTCGCGGAACTTCACGCAGCCGCGCACACTCATGCCGCCGATTCCGATCTGAGTGCCACTTCCTAAACCAAATATGGGCGGTGTCCAGGTTAGTGGCTTCAAGACGAAGACGTGACGGTGTGGTTCTGGGTCGTGGCTTTCTGTGACAAATCCCCAGTCCGCTGCTAGACAGTGGCTGAATGCACGGAGGGTGGCCTTAGCAGGCTGGAACCGGATCGATCGAGTGGACGGATCGGCTGCCAGAGAATGAAGGGTTGATTCGTAAGTTTGAAGGGTGGATAGGGGAGACATTGAGGCAAGTTTTATGTAGTGATCGAGGGTTTCGGATGAGTAGGGTAGGTTATTAGGCGTGAAGGCCTGCACAGTTGTGGCCTGATTAATGTTGACGCCGAGGGCAGACGCTAAAGAGCGGTTGCGTTCTAGACGGGTGCATTCATCGTCGCAGGTGAGTGGGGTAAGTACTGGCAAACGCTCAGGTTGCTGAAGCTGGCCTTTGGAGGTGATAGCCTTGACAGCATTACAACGTCTTGTCTGGTGTAATCGTCCGCAACTACATGCTACCTCAATCAAGGATGAACAAGCTGTCTTCTCGGGACACGGATAAGGCGCATGGCATGGCACGGTGCAAGGATGGCCACACAAGGACTTGTTCTTTCCACAATCCTGTTCGCAAGTTTTATTTGCGTCTTCACATTCACCCAGTCGATGGCAATCTTTCTTGCAAAAGTGAGAGCCACATTTAAGTGGCTTCCCGCAGATTTGACCGCATCGCGTATCTGAGAGCCAGCAGGGTACATTTTTCATTACCCGCTTGCCACACAGACAATCCTTGTCAGTCAAGAAAGGGCATTTGGGGCAGGTCTCATCATCTGTATGGCAATTGTGCGCAGTCTGGGGGTGTCCACACACTTTGGGCCTGTCGCAAGGACGAGAGCATGGAGGAGGTTTAGTTCCACATGGCTGTGGCGGGTAAAGAACAGATCTTCCGCAATTACACGAAATCTCCTCGAAGACGGCATCCCGGCAAGTGTTGCAAGGACCTTTATGACAGAGTTCCGGACACGTGTGTCGTCCGCATTTCAGCATCCGACCACATATACGAGTACATATGTGCTCCGCTTCAAAGTCCTCATCCGAAGGACGAAGGTGGGCCTTCAACTTGCGGCGCAAGGCCTGGCGTTCGATGGCCTTGGTCTCTCCAGGGCAGCATCTCTCACTGCATGTATGGCGACTGCAATGAAGATTCGTCTTGCAAACACGGAAACACATAGGAGGTTGAATATCGCCTTGATGGCAGATGGTCATTGACGTAGTACGACCGCATTGACATGAAATAGGCACGTCACGTCGACATACGCCACAGGGGCCTGTATGGCAAATCTTATCGCAGGAATGTCCACATGCAAGCATCTTGCCGCATGCTTCCAGGCAGTTAGCAATCGGGTCTTCGCAAGAGCTACGAGGAGTGAAGCCAGGAATGCTAGCTAATTCTGTTTTCCCACATGGGCACCGTTTAACAACGTTCGGTGATCGAGGACAATGAGCGGGGTGTAAATGCTGAGAGTGGCAGCCCTTTTGGCATGAGTGAACCCCACAGTCCAATGGGCGGTTGCAAGAAGTTTTGCAGCTAAATCGTCCTTCCCATTCCCGTGTGGAGCCATCGTCTTCATTAAACAGTTGGCTCTGGATTTTCTCCTCCGTAGAACTGCACATCATTTCACTGACTTCCTTTCCACAGTAGCAAGACACGGTAAGCTTGACTTCGCAAGCACCACACAAGCCCTCGTGGCAAGGGAGAGGGCAGGTGTGTTCACCACATGGTAGCAAGTCTCCACATATCTCCCCGCAGCTCCAGCCATTTTCATAATCAGTGGTTTGGCATCGGTTTGTTGAAGAATTTCGACCACAATAACAATCTTGAGTTGGTCCCATTGCTGTACAAGGAGCACATGGGCCAGCGTGACAGGTTGCATCACATGGATGAGGACAGCCCTTGCGGGCTCGCGAGCATGTCTGACCACATGAGTGCGGCGGCAAACCAGGGTATGGTTTTGGTTCAACCTCCTTCTCACACCAGCAGGTATATCCTGAAGGAAATGTTTCGTGTGACAGATTGCATCCAGGGCATCGCCAGGCACGAGCGGCATCGCTATTCGCCGGCTGTCTTGCTGCGGCGGCCCCCTCATTTGTCGACCATTTCTTAATGCAGCTGAGGTGGAAAACTGTCCAACACAGCTCACATGACCAAATCTTAGTTCTTCTGCTGAGTTCATTCGTGCAAATAGGGCACTCGTAGAGATTATTGGCGATATCCTCATGGGTACGCGTGGCAATATCCTCGGCCGATGACTTTGTCTTGGGTGACTTCGGCGGTGGTTTGGTAACTGACTTCCCCTTTCCTTTGCTTGGAGCTCCAGATTCTGACGGGGATGGCCGAGTGTTGGATGCCGACGTGCCAGGTACAAAAGACGGCGCATTGCCCCGTAAGCCCTCACTGTCCTCTACTCCCTGTAGCTGTTCTCCTGAAACTTGATCAGGCCGCGTCAACCGAGCCCCAAACCCTCGTGCCCTCATTCCCCGACTCCGCGGGGCAGAGGTATCTCCACTCTGCTCTCCATTTGGTGCCTGTTGAGGTTGGGTTGCTTTCCCAGGACCCCCACGACCTCTTCTCCTTTGCCGCGGACGACCATCGTTTAGAGGTCCCGGAACCGAAGGGGCATTTTGCTGAGGCTGATGAGGCTGTTCATCGGTTGACGGAGCTGGTCTATTCTGTTGTCTTTCGCGATTATGGGTAGGTCGAGGACGACGTTTGCGCGAGCGTGGTGCACCAGGGTTCGCAGATGGCGGAGTTTGTTCCATGGTCTCAGGGACCAGAAAAGGTCGGTCTACCACTGAGGCTGTGCTCATGCAAATATTAAAATGTCGCGAGTAATCCGGTGTTTGGATCGAAATGGTGATTGGAAATAAGTGAATAGAGCAATTGGATGGCTGAGAAGAGAGACTTGACAGAGCGAGAGTATAAAATGATGAGTGGCAGACTAGAGTGAGAATGGAATGACAGAAAGTCAGAAAAAGCTGTAAGGGTATAGGGAAACAACAACCGAGTACTATGTGCGGAGTAGATAAAAACCTCGCGCGGCAGTATTAGGCGGGGAGTTTGGCGGTGGCAATGCGGCACAGTGAGTCAGTCAGCATCCACTGTGAGTCATTGGGCCCACTACATGAGTAAAGACATCAATATTAATATACTACGTAATTTAAGCTGAAGATTTGAGTACGACTGTAAACAAAGAAATAAGTGATAAAGCAATGCTTCCAAGGTTACGTTATCTTATGTACTTCTCACAAGACCTCGGTAGTCTTCTACATAAGTAGGTTAGGGCACCAAATGTTAAGTAGTAAGGGCAAACTTCAACTCTTAGTTTTTCACTTTGTACATCTTTTTGACTGTTCCTGATTTGAAATTGAAGTTGGATAATATGCAGTCTAGCTTCCAGGTGAAAGCCTCCACCAAAGACACCACCTGAGCATAGTATGGCGTGTATCATGACTATCATTTTGTATCCGTGGATGATAGGGATCTATATTTGACGTTGCAGTGATTGAATATGGATTAAGTAGAGCTTGTTTTAAACCATATTTGACTCCGGATTTTCTGACCCCAGTTTATGTTATCCTGGTTTCTTTACTGCATATAACCACTTCTAACTACACTCCCCGACTCATATGTCGAACATGACAGAATATTCTACCCTTCAGACTAAACCTCCAAGGCTCCCAAGGATCCGTTCTACGAAACTGAAGTTGAAATGAGGTGTTGACTCAGGTAAAAGTTGAAAAATGGCCTATTATTGAGCAGGACTAATTGACTGCCACCAACCATTCATAAATACGATACAGAAGAACCCCTAAGAAATAACACTAGCAATTGAAAAGCGCTATGCAAACCAAAATCAACCATTCGCCTCGTAAAAGCTCATGATATAAGAAAGAAATCATGCTTTTGAAACACTCCAATACTTGTAACACACAATCAAATGGTTTAGATAGTGACAACAATCTCACCGCGGTCATTACGTCTCAACCGTAATCCACGCCAGAGATCCTTTTCATCTTCACTACGACGTTCAGGATCAGCGTCGTAGTCATCAGAAAAGTCCCGATGGAAACGCTTCAATGCCTTATGGACTGAACAGCCGCGCTCACCATCTGACACAAGGGAGAGGAAGTGCTGGGCCATTTCACGCTGGAGGACATCTTCTCTACGAGCTGGTGCCTCGGAATGACGGTAAATTGTCACCTGACGGCTATCCCGATGGGAGGAATGCTCATCGGCATGCTTTTGACGACGAGACGGACGATCACCGTCGTTGGGGTTGCTGCTCTTGCGCTTGGATTTACGCTCGGTGTGGTTGTCTGAAGCGGCGCGGGAGCGGTGGGACTTCCTTTTGCGCACTTCGAGTTGGCCGTCGCCGCTAGATATGCTACCCCGACGCACGAGAGCGTGGGATGTGTCGTGGCTGCCACTTCCATTTGAGGCTACGGAGCCTGTGCCACTGAACATTGATGAGACGAGGCGCTCGGCGCGGTTCCTGATTGAGATTCCGAGGCCGTCGCTGTTGCTGTTCTCTTTGCCAGTGCGGCGGGTTTTTTTAATCGGGGATGATGAGTCCTGATGGGCATTAAGGCCGTGATCAGGGGTGTCATCGATGGAAGGGGATCGCATCATCCGGCTCAATCCACCAGTCAGGCCGGAGTGTTTAAGCATTGGGGTGCCTGCGTTGTTGATAATGCTAGAAGGCGCATCCATCATGGGGGTGTCATCTAGCTCGGGGCTGTTGAATGACTCTGGTTGATCGCGCTTGCGCTTCTTCTCGCTGACAATTCCCTTCTTCTCCTTCTTCTTTTTAGGCGCAGGAGTCACAACCTCTAACTCCTTGGTTGGGGGAATGGGCTCGGCACCATATGAAAATCCATTCTCTTCATAAGGGATGTCGTAGTTTCCTTCACTGTCCGTCTTGGTGTCGAGGTGAGCCAGGGATTTGCTGGGCTCGAAGACCGATTTGGCATGCGACACCATGGTCATCTGTTCCTTAGGACCGGCCAGGGTAACCCTAGATGCGTTGGGGGTCTCATCGGTGACCAGATAGTCAAACACATTGACAGCCTTGCCGCCGTTCGCAGCTTTGGGTGTTTTTACAGCACCCGCAGGTGGGGGAGTAGGGGCCGGAGGAGGCGGTCGGTTAATGAGGTGCTCACCATCAGAGCCGTCTTCGACACGGGCTTGCTTGTTGGCGTTGGGATTGAGTTTCGCGTTCTTGTTCTGGTTATTCTGGGCCTTTTTTTGACCCTTAGTCGGTTTCTCCTTGTACAGAGCGCCTTGATACTTTTGCGCCTCTGTCATACAGGACTGGAAGGAAAACCCTTGTCAGCAACAGGTCTAATCCATCGATGGAAACATGGACATACTGTGTGCGATCTGTACTCGGTTCCGTTGAAATGAACCATACAATCGATACAGGTGTATGAGGCACCACGGCATTGACCGCGATGGGGATCGAGCTTCTTCTTGGTGAGAACATCACCACATCCCTAGAGTAAACTCGTAAGCAAACCGAGAAGACAAGGCGACGACAGCGCGAAGGCGAACGCCAGTATATGCGAACTAACCTCGCATTGGAAAGACACCATATTGATGTTCAAGAATCGGCTTCCGATACAGAGTAGAAATATTAAGCGCCGGCGCAAAGTAAACCAAGAAAGGTATAAATGGAAAGCGCAAAAGCAACAAGGGCAATGTTGTGCGGGGAGGTAAAGTCTGGGGAATGCGGATCAAGTGGAAGCAGAGCACGGAGTAGAAGACCTTAAGATATCCCTTCGGGAAGAAAATAAAGTCGCGCCTGCTGAGTTTCAGAAAGCGCAATGTAATGCTTTTTCCTTTTTTTTTTTTTTTTTTTTTCTTTTTGCGCGTCGAAATTTGAAAGCGCGTGGACCAACGCTAGTCCTAATATGGAAATACACTAGGCTTGGATAGGAGAGATGTCGATAAGAAGGTGGAGAGTGAAGTAGATATTGAAACTACTTTGTAGAAGAATAAAGATGAAAGGATTAATTGCTACTTATACATGAAGATATAAACTCTCTCACAATATTCAGATAATTGCTTTTACTGATAAACATATTTAAGGCAAACTATGGTTCCTTAGGCCGCAACTCAGTCAGGAGACCAGACCCTTTCATTTGTCACCTGAAGTCTTACATCCCGCTTTCCCGAAACTTTGATGGTCTGCGATATCTAGTATAGACCATAGACTTCAAAATTGAGGGCGCTTTGTACCCGAATTGGCCATGTGAGATATACTATTACAAGGTATTTGAGGATTCGGCAGTAATCTCTTGAAGTAGTCTCCACAATACTTTGGAATGCGCGATGCTTTCTAATACTATAAGCGGGTCATGCGCAACATTGAAACGAGTGGATCATCGGATCCTGGGTCATGCACTCGTGAGGATCGACCTTGCAAAAGTACTGCATACACGACGGTAACCATATTGGACGAAGAAGTATGTGAATGATAAGGAGTAGAGCCTACCTAGGTACACCGCTCAAAAGTCGTATAGTACATATAGAGGAGAAGATTCAAAAAACGAAAAGAAAAGATGTATTATACAATACAGAGACCAGCTCTGACAAATGCTGTGAAAGAATGAAGTCAAATCAACACTTTTGACAAAGTGATGATTCGAGCTTAAATAATAGTTTCGTCAACCACGCGTAGTTCTAAAATGTAAGTCAGTAATATATCCCGCAGACGGCACTGGAAAGTGTAACTGACGCTTCTTTTGAGATCTCCACAGCCAGGTGATCGAAGGACGCATCTTCGCTCGATTCATCAGTCCTCGATGCAGCCAAGAGTCCATTTTTGTCCTTGCTATCAGCTTCTTCCTTGCTATCAGCTTCTTCCTTGCTATCAGCTTCTTCCTTGCTATCAGCTTCTTCCTTGCTATCAACTTCTTCATTGATATAGCTTTCTTCCGTAATATCACTTTCTTCTGTGATATCGCTTTCTTCCTTGCTATTGCCCTCTTTCCCCTCTTCATCTCCCGAACATCCACAATCATAGAACTCTCCAAGCTTACTGCAGTCGAACTCAGGCTTCTTGAGCATCGTATTGACTTCGTTGTGGATGAAGCAGGCCCAGCCTGCTGCGTTGTTGCGTGATGAGACCTGTGGTGGGTATTTGCTCAGGTGACCCTGGAAATGCTCAGCGCATTCGCCGCTACTTTATTGTTAGTCCCGTCGCAAAAAATGAAACAAGTCGGGGCTAGTCCAAGAACGATATGAGGCAAAGAATAGAACGTACCATGGGTATAGTCGTGCGAAGAGGTAAATGAACGAGTGTAGCGTTTCCTGCTCGTCGAGGGTTGGCTTCTCAGGAAATCGTGCCATGACTGTGTGGAAGTATCGCCATGTTGCACGGCCTAGCTCAGCTCTACAGATGGGCGCACACCATTTATCAGCATGACTGCCATAGGTAGCCTGGATATCAAGTCCTTTGCTTACTTCGCTGTTTCGTTCCCCAACTTCGGCATCACCACGCCTCCTTTCAATGTGTTCGGTTGGAGGGTTATGGCGGGCGTCGGTGTTGGGGAGTGGTCTATATGACCGGGCGCTCGGATCGCAGGACTGAGAGGAGCTTGTGGTCTCATGAGGAGAAATAGAATGAGACATAATGAAATTCCGGCGCCAATGACGATGCGCCGGGTGATTTGGGGGTGGATCATGTTGGCAGGGGATACTGAGATCGGTTTTGCGGAATGTCGTCAATAAGTTTATTCGTGGAGTACGGGAAATCCCCTGAACATGAAAGGGAAGATTTCAATCCAAAATGAGAGAATGAGAGGTTTGTAGACAGGTTGAAATCTTTCGGTTCATTAAGAGATAACTTGTTGGGGCCGAAGGAGGCTTAGTCAGTCAGGGTCTCACATCCTTTGTTTGATTTTGAGCATCATCAAATTAGAAGCTGATCATTAAATTAGTTTCAAACCTGATCTATTAATTAACTAGACTCTATTGAGCCTAAGAAACTAAATAAAACCTGTTCTTTGCTTAGACCCTCTCAATAATCTCTTCATGAACGATATCTGCAGTTATCTGAAGACCCACATCAGATAGGATTGACTACAAGCTAACCCGAACTTATAGAAGTGTCAGAACCCTAGAACTAGCACGCTTCGAAGTTATTGAAAATTCCAAAATTGCTCAACTGCGGACTCAAAAGGCTGCATCCTGGGTGATTGAGTCGCTGAGACTGGGAGGCAAATCCTCCTTGTCTGTGCCCCAGCTACTCTCTCGGTCACCCAGCGTCAACTCCAAAGACAAACCTTGAGTAAAGAAATCATGTCCAATCCAGTTCTTAGTATAAGGCACATCATCAAGTTTCACACTCTGAATAAAGATATTCTTATAAGTAGGATCGAAGTTCATATTCCGAATTGTCGCAGTTCGATTAGTCTCCGGATTCGTGATCTCGACCGCCTCAAAAAATGGGGGCGTGATAAGGTAAACGTTCTGGCCAGGATTAGGAAACAGACCCATCATACTCCATGCCAGGAACGAGCCCATAGCACCAGAATCATCGTTTCCGGGAAGGCCGTCGTAGGAGGAGTTGAAAGATGTGGGTATATAGCTGTGCGCCCGTTTTGCGGAGAGGGCTGGTCGTCCGGCGTAGTGGTATTCATAGACAGTTAAGAAGACAGGTTCGTTGCTTATATCGGCTAAACCAGATTCGTGGAAGTAGTCTAGGCGTTTCACGAATGAGTCTGATCCGCCTAGGAGCTTGATGAGGCTTGCCATGTCATGGGGAACGTAGCTAGAGCTCGTTAGGATTTAAATCAGAAGGAGATGTTGATTGAACGTACAAAAGATATTCCCATATACTTGACTCGAATGTTTCGGATGGGTTCGAAGTCAGCGAGCACCATGATGCGAGAGCACTACAGGCAATTGGGTCCTGTAAGCCCCAAGTGCCATTGAGATACTTGGGCTGGAAAAAGCCCGTGAAGCCAGTATCAGTTCCATTTTCCAGGTAGGAAGTCTGACTGTCTTTATAAAGGTTCTGCCAGTTATTCGAGCGAGAAAGATAGGTAGTGTAGTCCTTCTTGCCGAGACCCTTGGCCACAATCGCCAGACTGTGGTCGTTATAAGCATACTCAACCGTTCGTGAAATACTGCGTGAGTTTGTGCCGAATCCTAGATAGTCAAAATCCTGATATGGTATGTAATTGAGCCACCTCCAACTTTGAAGGCCACCTCGCCCTTCGTATGACCATTCCAAAGGCTCATTCTCGGCATCGTTGACCATCGCCTTGTACGCTAGCTCCCAGTCGATACCTGTAAGGTTTTTGACAAATGCATCTGCAAGAACAATATCGGCATTAGAGCCACCTTGCGTCCATCCTTTGCATAGGGTCATTCGACAATCCGGAAGCCACCCTTCGTGCTTAAATGTATCAAGTAGACTGCGAACCATTCTGGACTGTGCGTGTGGATCCAAAATAGTAAGAAACGGATGTTGGGCCCGAAATGAGTCCCAGATACAGTAGAACGAGTCAAAGTAGGGCTCATCACTTTCCCACAAGGGATTTTCTCCAGTCATGTCCTGTGGTGAGAGCATCGTCCGATAAATACCACTCCAAAACGCTCTCAACATTCTATCACCGACTCCTCCAGAGACAACCTTAATAGGACTAAGTTTCTCTCTCCAGGCATCTTCAGCAGCACTCTGTAGCTCCTTAAATTTAAGCAGTGGATTCGGAATCTCCGTCTCAGCATTTGAGCAGGCCTGCTCAGAGCTAATATAACTCACACCAACTCTTGTAGTAATAACTCCATCCCTAGGCCGATCAAACTCCATGAACCCACCCGCCTGAAGATAAAAGTTATTGAAACCACGCGTAACAAAAAGCTCCTTCGGTTGAGATCCAGCACGATCATTCACCCAAACACCACTATCACGTATCTTCGCACCGACAAAGTCAGCACAGAAATAGGCCCGATAAGATCCAGCGCCAAAACTAGGCAGAAACGTAGCATTTCCCACCATACGTCCAGACTCATCAATATCAATACTGCCGTTCTGCCGACTATCCCACAAATCAGTCAAATCAAGCAAGATAACCGGATTCATCGCCTCGCCATCCCCAGTCTTCGTCTCTGGAAAAGCAAATCTGTATAAAGCCGTACGGCGAGAAGCAGTCATTTCGGCAAGAATGCCATTTTGGAGCTCTATGTTGAAATACCCCGGGCGCGCCGTGACAGATTCATTCACGTAGTGAGTCGCGCGCGCAGTCTTGGTAAACTTGCAGTTATCGATAGCATTGTCTGCACAGTATTGTGGGAATATGGGGAATTGACCCATGGACGGATTCCCGCCTGTGCCGCTGTCGTGCATGTGCGAGAAGCCGGTGACATTGCTTCCGTCTGTTGAGAACCCTCCTGTATTGAGGCCGTCTACGTCGGCGACTGGCTTTGCTAGGCCGTAGGGGAGACTTGCGCCTGCGAAGACATTTCCGCCGCTAGTTGACCCAATCAAGGGGTCGACATATTTGAGGTCGTCTGCTACTGCTGTTGTTGTTGAAGAATATTGTATCAGGAGGAAGAGTTGAATAACGGAAGACAAGCGGAAAGGAAGCATCTCAATTATATCTGAGTATTGGTGCTTAAGAGGACCCGTGGGCGTTGTTGGAGAATTATTTTGGCGTTATTGTATTAAAGACCTCGGGTGTTTATATGCATGCCTGTCTACTTGAATGTGGAAGTACTTACTTAGGTAGTACAAGCGGTTGCCGATGCCTTTTCCAAGACTTAAATTGCTACAATAATTTGTCTGATTTGTCGTCAATCTATTTCCTCCTAGTATCTGTTTTCTCTACTCCGTGTGTTTTGGTCAATTTACTCACCCGATCAAGCTGATGAAATAAAATATCCTTAGACTTTTACTCTACAACCTATCTTCGCTCTACATACAGCTTGTAGTTTGTGATATTGAAATCATAGCCTTGAAAGTGGACACGTCAAATGAAAATATTGTCTTATCTCTATCTCGATTCAATACCCATAGCATGATACATGCTTCCAACTTGGAAGGATCAAAACCAGCACTTTATCGGATATGGGAGTGATTTTGAGAGAAAATTGAGCTGTTTGATAACAACGTCGCATTTTAATATGCATGACGATCAAGGTAGCTGTTCTGCGTTAGTCTGAGATGCAGTGGTCTTGAAAGACTTCGAAGGATTCAGTGCGGGGTTCTTAGCAGCAAGGTTGATGAAGCTACTACGCATTGAATGTATTAAGGTACACCGTTAAGGTATTCATTAGGCTATTGCGCACAGTATCTTGCTTAGTAATTCAAGCTTTTTGGTCGCCATAAGCCTGAGCCAACCCCTCAGCAACTAAAGCTTTTCGCTGAGGACTATATCGCATCAGCAAAAAGACTACCGTCTCAGAAGTCAGCTTATAAACCGCTCCCGGATCTTCATTAAGAGATTATATTTCGCTATAAGCGTAGTTCTTATGAACTAAAGATATATTAATTAGCTTTGCCACTAAGAAAGAAGGTCATGAAGTTAATTGTATTTAGAGCATCATCCTTCACTTAACGAGGAATAGATCTAGAGGCTTCTCGTTCCTAATTTAAGGTAAACCCGATGAGGTTAATAGTCACAGCAAAAGGATTAATCTCTGTATCTCAATTGAGTATCTTGATCCACCTCAATCTCGTTTCGTGTATGAGTCCATTGTAACAATTTCTCTCTTGATTATCCCCCTCACGGTATCATCAAGTATACCTTTTATTGAGCATTGATACTACTTGATTAAATCAACAGTCATAACTGCTATCTGGCTTCGAACTTATAGTGTATCTTGATATTCTGGCCGTCTTCAGTCTAAATACAGACTATTATTATTTTATTTCACTACAAAAGTGAGTGAACATCTTCATTTACATGATACAAGACTCGAGCATGCGTTAATAACATGCTATTTATGAGCTGAATCATCAGATTATATATCCAAACCGGGATATTTATGTACTTGAAGGGCCAAACCGGGCGGCCTCCTTGGGCCAGTGGCCTTTCCCGGCGTCGAACAAGTAGAGGGTCCTGTACTAAGAGTAGAGGATCAATAGGCGGTGCCTCCCCTACCCAAAGGTACTATTACTGGTAGAAATGAGATGGCTCAAAGCTCTTCTTCTCACTTAGAAACTGAATAATCAGGTGGATGTATGGATAACTACTACTACTACGACGACTCGGTAGGGATGGTAACGGATTGACGGATTCGAATCCGTCAAATCCGTTATATTTCCTATTTAGGTTTAGAGGATTAGAGTACTATTTTTACCTTTATTTATTTACAAAGTAACTAAAAATGGAGCTAACTCGACGTATAACTCAACGCCATCAAAAAGATCTAGACCATTATTATATTCCTAATGATGGTTATTGTCGATCAACTACGTTGAAAGGACAGGGTTCACACGTTGCACTATATACACTGGAAAAGGGTATGGTTCGTCCTAGATTCTTAGTATATACGTTGTGCAAAGTGGTGTGAAATGTGTTCGATTCATGTAGCTACTTGAGTTCCTAATATAGTTGTTCCCCCGTGACTCGGGGGTCTGTTTGTTCCGTTCCGGGTTTATGGTATTGCATGATTGCAATATCCATGTTCCGACAGTTATATTCCTAATGATGGTTATATTCCTAATGATGGTTATATTCCTAATGATGGTTATATTCCTAATGATGGTCATATTCCTAATGATGGTTATGTTCCTAATTATCTTTTAACTGAATGATAAATCGAATCACAATACAATGTATCTGTTGGAACGAATATCAGCTGACATACCAAGATCATGTGATCTTGGCATGGCAGCTACTATATCTTCTTTCATCTGAGCATTTTAGAATGACACTTCACTTTTACCCAATATGCATACACCTATTATATACGTACAGAAACGATATCAATAGTTGTCTGCTTCGGTAATAACCTAGTCAACCGACAGTATCTCAATCCACGAATTTCTTTCCATCATCTTAATCTACTCTAATCCTATCATCTTAACAATCTCCTCTATTCTCTGATCGCCCTCTCCTTTCTTCAACCTCTTGTCCGATGTTTCCGCCATAATTGTTAACATTTTTAAACCTATTCTTAAGTTGGATACGAGCTGTTGCACACGGTGAACTGCGCCAATGGAAATTTTCATCTGAGTCCAGTACTTGACCATAGAATTAAGTGACTGGCTGAAGGTTAGCACAATATTGAGTGCTACGCCCACCGAGCCGCCTATAAATTGATCATGAAGTGACGTGGCGGGTATCATAATAGTGACAGCCACAACAGCAATAAGTAAATGAAGTGTCACAGTGAGCCATTGCTGGATGCAGTAGAGGGAGCATACAGGACGCTGGAACTCATTGAGAAGATGTTTTCCACGTTCCTATTACTGAAGTTGCCAACCGGAGGCTCGAATAGTGGATACCCCTTGGATTGTCTCCAGAAAACGAGTGAATAGTGAAGCCAGATATACCCGGCAGAGCGAATTTAGTAGGAGTATACCGACCAGCTCCCATCACGCCTGGAAAATCGGCTTTAACTGTATTCATTTCGAAAACTTAATCTGTAGTAGCATCTGGATATCTGGATGTTCGGTGGTTCTCGTGTCCTTAGGCGTTTCAAAGTTGAAGCCGGCTAGTTGATGCAAATTCGTTGGGTCCGAGTCTAGTTCAATATCCAGCTCAATATCTGAAGGTAAATTAGAATATGGCCCGTGGTATTTCACTTGTCCAGCAATGAGAATGACTATATCATCTGCCTGTGGAAGGATCTGGCCTGGAAATTGTCAACTACCTCGAGTTCAGTTCTTTGTATACCAGACTAACGTGAATTCGTGGCCAGGACTACCGTAATGCTCCATCTCTGCTAAAAAGATGCGCATTGATCAATGTGGTAATTATGGAATATAACCCACTGACTATATCGTCAAGCACAACAATAGGCTGTCTGGAGTACACGCATCGAGCCAAAGCCTATGAAGTCATTAGTTCGTATCTATGTCATGAATATTGTGCAAAATGTGAAGGGCTAAAGCTAATCTTGAATTCAGAACTAGCTAGGCACATGCTATTTACAAAATCCTTGAAGAACGTGAACAATTCGGGGTGGAATCGTGAGGTATGCGGTTGGTGGGTCACGTGGTACAACCACGTGATAGTTCACCAGGATTCAACCTGTTACAATACCCCCCTCCTATTCTCCTGTTTTCCGGGGTCCATTCGAAGTCGTAATTGGTCCGTATCGTAGTTCAAAGGTGTCGAGAGCTGTGCAGTTTTCCATTGCGTCGATAGGTTCCCATGTCAGTTCTGCGTATCCTCGCCATTTCACTAATGCTTCCCTCCGCGATCCACGTCCAATTTTTCGTGTCCTTGCTTGTAGGATCTCTTCAATTTCGTATTCCAGATCTCCTTCGACTAACAGCGGAGGCGGTTGCGAATCGTCCACGATTTGTGACGGTAACGGGTCCGTTGCCGCGGGTCTTATTAACTCAACATGGAAGACAGGATGTATGCCGCTTGGCACATCCAGCTTCACTATATGAGAGGATGGCACTTCTAGAACTGTGTATTTGGCGTGGAGCTAGTCTAGTTTCTTTAAAGGCCGTATCGTGTGTACATTCCGTAGGTTTAGCCATACTTTATCGTTGATATTATAGACTGGAGCGGCTCGTCTTGAACGATTCGCTTGTTCCTGTTGGTGTTCTTGGGCGATAGCCATCGCTGCATTTGCCTAATCGGTGGCGTCTCGTAGCTGGTTCGTGAATGTTTCCGCTGCGATCTCTGGTCCTCTCTCTGCTTAGACTTCTATCACTTCGACTGGATCGACATGGTATCCGTGTGTGAAGAAGAATGGAGATAGTCTAGTAGAGGTTGCGTCTCGGTTATTGATCGCCATGGCTACGATAGGTAGTAAACTTGCCCAGTCGTCCTGTGTGTATGTAGTAAAGGCGCGTAGAATTCGTTCGACTTCTTGATTTACGCGTTCCGTAGCTCCATTAGTTTAGGGGTGGAATGCGGTAGATAATCGGCGTCGAATCTTTAGCTTTTCGCACACGATTCGCCAGAACCCCCCTATGAACTATGGGCCGCGGTTACTAGTGATCGCTATCGGTAAACCATGATGCATATAAATATGCTTCATAAAGACATCTGCGACGCTTTCCATAGTAATACTATGCATATCTATTAGGATCACTCCTTTAGATAGCCGATCAGTAATTACTAGATAATTCGTCGCTCTTTCTTTCCCAGTGGGTGGAAGTTCTATGATGAAATCCATGGATAGTTCGGCCCAGATTCGTTATGGAATCGGTAACGGTTTAAGTAGGCCTTGCTTCGAATCTCTCTAAATCGTGTTTCGTCCGCAAATGGTGTAATTCCTTAAGAATCTCCGTACATCGTTCGTCATTCCTGGCCAAAAGAATCTACGGGCCAGTATCGTATAGGTTGCGTCCCGTCCTAGATATCCAGTCGTGTAGGAATCGTGGACCTTCTAGATCAAGGTTGTGCGTAGTAGTTCGTTATCTAGAATCTATGTCCTTTTCCTAAAGCGTAGAAGATTTCGTTCATCTAAGTCACACTCGGATAGGCTTATTTTCAGGTTCGATTCGGCAGGGATTCGTCGGTCTCCCTTTTCAAGTGCGAGTGCGAACTGCTGGTATATTTGATCTTCCTTCCGCGTATTATTCCATGCTTCCTGCGTTTCTGCTTCTTTAAACATCGCCACTAGTATATCAAAGTCTAAAGGTGGACTTGGTTCAGTGCTATTGTTACGGATCGTTACTGATTCGAAGAGTTTCCGGAAACGATTCGTGAGCCTCTCATCAGAGATTCCTTTAGGTTCGTCTTGTCCTCGCCGGGATAGAGCATCTGGTTGGATCGCCTATTTCCTGGGTCGATATCGTAGCTCAAAGTCGAATTCGGCCAGGATGTCTGCCCATCTCATTTATCGTTCGCTTAGATCCTGCGCCTTATGAAAATATCGTAGATTTTTGTGGTCCGTTAAGACCATAAATCGCGGGACCATCTTCAGCTCTGGCTTCTATTCCCATAGCGCATAGATGATAGCGAGTAATTCCTTATCGTGTATCATATAATTAGTCTCTATAGGTGAGAACTTACGCGAGAGATAGGCGCATAGTCTTAGCGTCCCATCTTCTTATCTTTAGGATAAGACTGCTCCTGTCGCCCATCTAGATGCATCTGTTTCTACTATTGTTTCGGTGTCTTCTTGGAAATGAGCCAATATTAGTGCAGAGATAAAGAGGTCCTTTAGGGTCTCGAATGATTCTTGTTTCTCCTTATCCTATTTAAATATTATATCTTTCTTTATCAACTACACCAATGGTGCAGAGACGTCTGCGAATCGTGGTATAAACGTCCGGTAGAAGTTAGCGAATCCAACAAAACCACGTACTTCTCGGACATTAGTAGGTGCTTCCTATAGCTTAATGGCTTCAACTTTCTTTAGGTCTACATATAGACCTTCTCCAGCTCGTATGATGAACCCTAGGTATTTCACAGAGCTCTGTTCAAATTCAGATTTCTCGATATCGCATTAAAGTCCAGCATCTCTTAGCTTTTAGAGCACCTCGCGTACTTTTCGTCTATGATCCGTGATCGATCCATCGGAGTAAATAATGATATCGTCCATATATGCTGACACAAACTCGTCGAGAAATTCGCGTAGAACTTCATTGATATACCGTTGGAAGGTTGCGGGAGCGCCAGTCAGGCCAAAAGGTATAACTAGCCACTCATAGAGCCTATATCGTGTTCGAAACGCTGTCTTCCATTCTTCGCCTTCCTGCATTCTGATCTTATGGAAAGCCGCTATAATATCGAGTTTGGTAAACCAGCGAGCCTTCGACATGTTTTGTAGTGTTTCTTGAATCAGAGGTAGGGGGTAACGGTCCTTGATGGTTATAGAGTTTAACCCTCTATAATCGACACAGAATCGGATACCTCTACTAGGTTTTCGTACTAATAACACCAGTAAAGCTACTAGCGATTTACTGACTCGTATGAATCCTTTTCCTAGTAGATCGGTAAGAGTTTTTCGTAGAACTAATAGCTCTTCTCTATTCATTCTATATAATGGCCTATAAGGTGGTGTCGACTCGTTACCATTTCCATCGCGTGTCAAGGGTATCTTATGATCGATCCCTAGGCGATGGCTCGGAAGCTTGTCTGCTTTCTCCTGGCTAAAAACATCTAACCAAGGGAGATATTATGGGGGAAGTTTAGCTCTCAGATCGGTGAATTTCTTAGGTTACAGCGCCTTGTCGATATCGTCCATAGTCACTTTAGCTATTCGGAGGTGGTCCAGCGACGAAACGCTATCGAATAGTTCTTTAATTTCTCCCGTAGATGATTACTATACTTTCAATCTCTTTACTTTTGTTGGACCGATTAATGGGTCGATATGGTTCCAACAACGAATGCGCTCTCCATTTCTCGAATGGATATCTAAATACCCTCGTTTCGTAGCGTAAACTCCGTCGACATCTTTTAACCAAGGCGTCCCAAGTATCATTTCGTCTGACTATCTTGGAATGATATAGGCAAAGACTTTCTGCTATTATAGTCCATTAACATCAAGATCGAAGTATATAGCCTGAGTGATCCGTCCTTGATTCTTGATGACTCCGTTCAGGATTCGCGGTGGAATCGGGATACACAGAAGGTTAAGAGATTGCGCTAGGTGTCCGCTGATAGATGCATAGCTATCGCTTCTGTTATCTACTAAAGTCTTCGCGAATTGAATTCCATTAACTCTAGCATCGATATAGAATAACGCCTCTTTCTTTAGTAGCTTCTCAACCCCCTTCTGCTCCTGCTCGCGGTTTAGTGCAGGAGCTAATCTTTTCCCGAATCATTCTCCGCTTCCTCTTCTTCAATCGCTAGCGAATACTCCCTTCTTCGGGGGTGGCTCGATCTTGGTTCTTCAACTGCTGCATTCCATACCACCACTTGGTTCGGATTCCGTGCGGGTAGTAAAGGGCATACGCTTTACTAATAGTTGTCTCGACCACATCGTAGACATCTCTTTTCTATACAGCGACGTTGGAGTTCTTCTTTCTCGACCCATTTTACATGTTTTCCCACAAGATATTGATCCTCTTTACGAACCTATCCCTTTTCGTTCACGAATCGGGACGAATTCGTCTATATGGTGTTCGTGTTTATTATTAGAGTCCAGTCCATCCTATCCTCTATGGCTGTGGTTGATTGATCTCTTTGGATTCGCTGGCAAGTAGATAACTGGCGTCTGCCTAATACGATATTCAGTGTCTTACTATTAGTGTCGATTTCGTGGAGCCGTGTGATAAGACCTATAAAATCATAGGGAACACCACGATTCATAAGCGAATTCGTCATATCTTTGTTAAGAGTATTTAGTAAGAGTTATCGTTTTGCTTCGTCGTGCTATTCGGTTGCACCAGCATCTGCGAGCTCTCTTTCTAACTAGGGAAGGAATCGTGAAAAAGGCTGGTCGGGCTTCTGTTTAAGCTGATATAGACGCCGAGCTGCTCGTGACCAAGCGTTAGGGTCCCCATACATCCTCTCAAGATATTCCAGAAGCATATACAGGTTGCCTTCGCTTCGTTATGTCTTCACAAACATTCCGGTGTTCTTGGCGGCTATTTTCTCTAGGCGGGAAAATATATAGAGGAATTGCTCCTATGGGGTACCGATGGCAGCTCCGTCTACTAGCAATTTGTTCTCTATCGAGATTCTCCAGGTTGGCCAATCAGAGATGTTTCCTGCATACATCGCGGGGTCGGGGAGACGAGGGCGAGGTCGTCGAATCTGGTTATTATCGCTGGTTGATTCGATTGGTATCCCTTGTGGTTCCGTGGGTGGTTCGGGAGCGGCTCGCTCCTAGGACCGAACCACTAATTCTTCGAGTCTTCTAATTCTCTCATCGGTACTAATACTTGTCTGACTGATGTGCTGCATCAACGTCCTGGCCCACTCGGGTGGGCTCGACGGTTCGCTTGCAGTCATGATGATGAAGATATTCGTTTTCTTCTCGTGTTTGAATCGGATGCTTTCCGTCTTCAATTCGTTTGTCGGATGCTCAACTAGATACTTTCTAAGAGCGATTTCGTATTCGTAGGACGCTCAATTAGATACTTTCTAAGAGCTTTTCGTATTCGTTGGTATGCTCGATCGGATTCTTTCCGAGAGCGATTCGTTCGTCTGTCGTATATGGCTCGATCAGATACTTTCTGAGAGCGCTTTTCTTATCGTCGGTCGTGGGTTTTACTCTCGTTAGAGGAAGGATTTTGTATGTGAAGGGCTAAAGCTAATCTTGAATTCAGAACTAGCTAGGCACATGCTATTTACAAAATCCTTGAAGAACGTGAACAATTCGGGGTGGAATCGTGAGGTATGCGGTTGGTGGGTCACGTGGTACAACCACGTGATAGTTCACCAGGATTCAACCTGTTACACAAAAATAAACTTACGAATCGCTGTTTTTGTCCTCCACTTAGCGCTACTCCAGGTTTTCTTGGTCACGCTAGCTACTAAGATACGTTTAGGAATAGCAATAGTGGACTAGAGCTTAAAGGCTTATCGTCGTCGCTAGATGATTTTCTAGTAGATACAGAGCATATTCAGAGTGGCGCATGGGCGTTAGATTTACTAAGAAATATTTCTTTATGTCGGGAGATATTGACTGCCCGTTATAAAATCTGGTAAGGATGGATACTTGACTGGCCAATAACACGTATTATCCTGAGCTAGACCGAAGAGATGTGGAACTCTGTCCAAAACAAAGAAGTTGATGAAACAAGACTGACGCTCTTGCTATCCAGGAGTCTGTTTAGGAAACAGACACAACCGCTAAATTTTCATTCAGAGACAGCATGGACAGAATTTGTGTCTTCCATCACTGGACGCTGAGAAACACTAGGCTTGCTATTTACTGTCATCGGTCTAGCTGACGATAGTCCTCGTGATTTTACTGGAAAGTATGACGAGCTGGGGGGTTTGGCTCAACTTGCTGGATTACATCATTTTTCGACGGCAACTTGCTGACAACTGCTCAATTGTTCGGGATTGAAGTGGACAGGACCATTCCACTACTCTCGATCGACGGAGACATATATGTTGTCGATAGCAGTATTAAAGGCCTAAGATCGTTCCGTATAACTATTGTTAAGCCATTCCTAGAAGAAGATCAGCAAACCGATATACCACCAGATACATAGCCTAATGCACAGCCAGACAAAGGTCCACCATTCAGCGTTATCATCGACAATAGAGGTAGTAATCTATAACAGCCAAGATATAAGCTAACATAACATCCGAAGCGCCAAGAAGACGAAGACATAGATAAAGAGGACTTAAAAGAACAAGTCAGAGTGGTTATCAGGATGATAAGAAAGATAGCATAATGATATTTATTCTTTTCCTCTCTTATACGAGGAGTTAGAGTCAGGATAAATAAGGGTTGGGTAATCAAGAGTTGGGTGATGAAGAGTTAGGATGATCTAGAGTTGAGATGAATCAAGTCTTATACAAGGAGTCAGAGGTCGAATTGTCAAGAGTCAAAATAAATACAGTCTCGTACGAGAACAACAACTATCCCAATTTCATACCAGAAGTCAAGGCAAATAATCAAATTTTCAAGATCAATATAATCTCGTACGAGGACTACAACCAACCCAATTTCACACCAGCAGTCAAGGCAAACAATCAAATAGTCAAAGTCGCTTTCTGGCCATCCCATCTCGTATTTACAATATCTTATAAAGCGTGTTTGATTAATAAATATCTCCAAGTCTAATAAAGCTCACTTCTTCAACCTCTTCCTTAACCCTCTCCATAACCTAATATCTATCAACCTCCATCAATATCTATCGATTTCCATCAAGAAACCACTATAATGGGCGACAAACAAGCTCTGGCGATCTCTTACGACGCTCATATTACGCCTATTCTTGATATAATGGATAGTGACGATGGCGACTATATTCGCTGCAAATTTACTAAATTTGGCAATGCCTGCCTGAGGCAAAAATGCTTTACCGAGCTTCAGAAGAAGGTTTGGGCCTGGCCCTCATACGAGTTCTTTGTGAAGAAGCGCAGTAATAGACATCATATGGCTTATCTGCCTGCTGCGCGCTAATCACAGCCTGTCTATTACTGCGCTTCTTCACAAAGAACTCGTATGAGGGCCAGGCCCAAACCTTCTTCTGAAGCTCGGTAAAGCATTTTTGCCTCAGGCAGGCATTGCCAAATTTAGTAAATTTGCAGCGAATATAGTCGCCATCGTCACTATCCATTATATCAAGAATAGGCGTAATCTGAGCATCATACAATATCGCCAGAGCTTGGTTATCGCCCATTATAGTGGTTTCTTGATGGAAATCAATAGATATTGATAATTGCTCTCCTTTACAAGGGGGTACGCTACTTAGCCAGGCGATAAATAGCAGTCTCTATAATATGGAGTCTATAAGGCATACATATTTAGTTGTAGGAGCCGAAACTGATATGGTAGGTAACGTTTAACATCAGGTGATAACTACTGCTTAGTCATGCGAGCTTTTTATGCTAGTTAACTAACTTCTTAAGAAATATTTTGATAGCTAGGACATCATGTGCCTAGGAAGGAATTAATTAGTTTTTTTGCCTCGATCAACAAATAAAGGCATTAAGAGTGTCTATAGAGACTTGGAATTATCCCACCGCAACCCATTAAATCATACATGCAAAGCGTCCCTCCTACTCAAAGGCCATAGTACCCTTGTTCTGCTTCTTGCTCACATCGTAATTCTTCCAAACAGCAACAGCTGGGATAAGAAGGATCAGAAGACAGGTCGACGCAATGCAGTTCATTCGCTGAGCGTAACCCCACGCATAGACGGTAGCATCGCGGAGCTCGCTTCCGACAGGGTAGAGTTCCTGCACGGAAATACCATCAGTGTAGATCTGGGTAGCGTTTGCCTTTAGGTCATCGGGTAGATGGCTAGTGAGAGCATCGACGAAGGCGTTATTGTAGATAGCAGCGGAGACAGCGTAACCAATACCACCGCCAATGCTGGAGAATAGACCGATCAATGCTAGCATGATTGGAGTTCCCTCGCGGCCACCAGCTGCCATGACGGCCATGTCTTCTCCGATCACTAGAGTGCCACCTCCGAAAGCGATGAAGATCTGACACATGACTATGTAGCCGATGCCGTAGTCTGAGCCGCGGAAGTGAATCATTAGACCTGAGCCTAGGATCATTAGGGGTACTCCGAAACAGAGACAGATGTACTTGAAGCGGTGGGTGAAGTAGATGATAACGCCCAGAACTGGTGACCAGAAGCAGGATCCAACGTTGTAGATCTGAGCCATGTATCCAGCCATGGTGGAGTTCAAATCGTATGTTATCAGGACGAAGTTGTAGTAGTACTGGTCCCAGAGATAGAAGCTGAAATAAACCACAGCTGAGCAAATGCAGGCGCCGAGGATGGTGGGCTTCTTGAGGAGATCGTAGCGAACGAAATGAGTTCGAGCAAACCACTTCTCCCAAGCGGCAAAGACGAATAGCATGCTGAATCCAATAACGACTAGAGCGATAAAGCTGGCATCTTTGTATTGCGAGCGACCGTACTGTGCCAGGCTGAATGGCAGAAGGAATAGCACCCAGGCAATCATAAGCAGCAAAGCGCCAATAACTGGTAAAATGTTAGCATGGAGACACTCGAAAATAGAAGAAAGGAGACAAATGATATCTTACCATCGAACTCGTGAATGTAGTGAATGATTGACTGAATTGTCGTACGACCACTCGGAGTGCGGGTCCAAACACCTTGTCCAATAGCCTTTTTCTCGTAAAACTTGAAAACGATGACCAAAGGCAAGAAGACGGCGGGCTGAATAATGCAGAACATGCCATAGCCCCACCGCCAGCCAGAGCTAAGTCGAATAGAAGTTGCAGCCAGAGAGCCTGTGAAAGCGGTACATATGAAGGGTGTCGAAGCAAATGCGAAGGCGAATGCCCGAGAACGAAGTCCAGATGTATCGGCCACAAAGACATCAAGAATGAGGTAGATGCAGTAGTACCCGATCCAGTAGAGCACATATCCGGCTGCAAATGCATTTGCACCGTTACAAGCCGCAAGAATAATCATGCCCAGGATATAGATGCAGATCGAGACCAGCAGAGCTTCTGCACGGCCCCATAGTTGCAAGGTCTTTCCAACAGGTAGTTTGAGAACACCACCGATAATCGAGGCTAGGATGTAGGAGGTGGAGATCTGTGGGGCCTGGGAGAAGTCCGAGTAAACGTAATTGATCAAATTGCTGCCAATGGCAGAGTGCAGAGCCAGCATAAAGAAACAGACCCAAATCCTAGTGATTCCGAAATATTAGAGGATAATTTTAAAAGTAAAAGATTGTACAGCACTTACCATGCATAGAGGGCATAAACTGCAGGACGGCTCCAAACGAGAGCAGCAGCTTCGACCTTCTGCTGACCCAAGCCGGCCTGCTTGGTAACATGCTCGGGGTTACGTTCGATTTCCTTTGCATCATCGTCAACACCATTGACTCCGAAAGAGGTATCAGAATCACTGGTAGCTTCTCCGAGGTGCTTCTTTTCATCATTGTCGACAGGGACAGTGTCTGGGTGGGTATCCTTGCTCTCTACCTGCATATGGTGCTTCTCAGGATTTTCAGTGTCAACATTGACGGTCTGGGTTGCAGGTTGAGCAGTTTGGAGGTCATCAGTGTTGACCACAGTCTTCGTGAGTCTGGCATTGTCGTCTCGACCTCGGATAGAGTCAAAGACACCCATTGTGCCTTGAGTACTAATAAAAGTTGCAGGTGTGAAAACAAAACAAAGGAGTGGAAGAAAGCAGAGGGAATGAAACGAATTTAATTCTCCGCCAAAACTTCAGTGGGACGATAAAAAGTAGGACAGTCACACTGTAGGTGGATACTTTATGATCAGATAAGCGGTAATACCCACAAGTGGGGTAATTAACCAATCAGATAACGAAATATGGATCAACCCCTATTGAAAAAGCTGATCTGATTGGGTATATAATAAATTTCTTGATATGTACTAGTGCTGACCCATCCCAATGTGACTGTGATATGCAGCTTCGAGTCTCCGCTTGCATCTAACCACGCTTTTATAATAACTATCTACCCTCACTCAATCTCTCCAATTTATAAACTCTTCAACAATCCCATGTTACTTCCATGATCCATCATGCTAATAGTCTTGAAGACAACACTTTGAACTCATTATGTGGAGCTATCCATGCAGCATACTAAATTTTCAGTGCCCCACCATTGACCAATCTCTGTTCTAAGACTGATCCTGAAAGTCAAATAGACCTTGGTCAGGCCTATGCTGTGGATAAATTTACCGCTATTAATTCTTGTACTTGTCTTCATGATTGGATGCGGCAAACTCGGCTTCCTGTCGGTCATCCATCTTTTCGGACATAGCCATGATGCTTTTACCTGGAAGAGGCTTGACACCAACTCGGTATAATCCTTCTTGACTAATAAATAGCGCATAGGGCAAAATTTTACGAAACATATGGGGGCCAGTATCAATCAGCTCATAGTGTTATCAATCAGCTCATCTAATCTGATCAGAATTTTCGTGCCCCATAAAAATCTTATTCGTCGCTTCCAAGGAGGATTTGAAAATCCATCATCCCCTTTCCAATGCTTTCCTTGGTTCTAACTGATGACTCAGAAAACAGTTGTGGCAAAACTAGCACTCCAAAATTGGAGCCAGGCTACAGGTAATTATTTCCCCTAGGATTCTGAAAATTCATTAACATCAAGCGACGCTCTGTTTTCATCATGAACTTCTAATGAACTAGATGATTGTCTCGGGATGCTCACACAAAAGCCATAACACAATCTCCAAGTTGAATCCTATTCCTCGAACGGCGCAAATCGACTCATCACCTGTACAGCCTTCACAACTTCCTCCCTCAATGTCTTCTCCCTTTCTCCTCGTAGACGAATCTGACACTCAAATGATTTAGGCCGAATATTAAAGCCCTGTGTATAGTCAAGATTATCATAGACACGCTCCAACCCATCTTTTTCCCGAACAGGCTTGAACTCAAATGACCATAGAAGACGCGACAATGCGATGAACAATGAATTCTGCGCCAAACCTGAACCAGGACAGATACGTCGGCCCCAGCCGAATGAGCTATGTCCTTCCTTTGAAGGGTGTGGCTTTGCTTGGGACACTTCGGCCAGATCCTCAGCCGAGAAGCGAGGCAGGTACGACAATGTAGTCGGGTCAACACCTAAGAATCGTAGCGGGTTCAAATGATGCGGATTCGGGTAGTAAGTAGAATTGAGGTTGATCGCCCATGAATTGCATAGGATTGTTGTACCTTGCGGGATCAGATACCCCGAGTATGTATCAGCGACTGAATTTGCATGAGGCGTACCGCCTAGAACAGCCACTGGGCGGATCCGTAGTATCTCTATACACAAAGCTTTGATATATGGCAACTGGTTTTCGTCGTCGAATGTGGGTAATCGTGATCCTCCAACGATATGGTCCAGTTCTGCGTGTGCGGCAGCTTGCACCTCTGGGTTTGTAACGAGCATGAGTAGCCCACTGCATAGCGTACTAGCAGTAGTATCACTTCCAGCGCCAAATAAAGAAGCGGGCACGAATGAAAAGTCCCTTTCACCAATGTCGCCAAAGGCTTTTGGATCTTTTGCTTTTGCATCGAGAAGTAGCTTGGACAGGGAGTCAGGGACGTCTGAAGGGACTTTTGCGTTCCGAATATCGTCTTGAACTCGGCGCAGCAATTCCATATTTGTAGCTGCTTCTTCGCGTCCGCGCCGTTGGATCTCTGCTTTCCATGGTGCCAGAAAGTTGGGAATATATTTCAGCCAGGGAATAGACTCTACTAGGTAGCGACCGGGTACATTGAGGTTTGCAGAATACTGCATAAAACCCAGTCTCTGCCGAATAACTTCTGATTTCATAGAATCGATTCGATGGCCATAAGCAATGCTGAAGACAACACTAGATGTGAAGCGATCGAGATGTCCCTCGTATGATGCAGGATTGTCGAAGATGGCCCCGCAGAGTCTAGCTGCCTCAGCTTCTTGAATGGGTTTATATAGTCGCAGTGCGGACGGGTTCAGTGCCTGATGCAGCATACGTCGACGGATCTGCCACTCTTTGCCATAGGGCTGAACCAAGATGGAAGAGTTGTCCCAGTAAAGTTCGCCCATGGCGACAAATCGAGGACGGGAACTAAACTTGTTGCTTCGTTTTTCGAGCAGATCGACTGCTACATTTGGGTCCGAGATGATGATTGTGGGACGGCGGCCTATCCAAAGAGTGAAGATTGGGCCGTATTCTTTAGCCCATTTTTCGAAATGGATCCATGGTGACGATGTCGGTATTATGAACTTATTACCGACGAACGGAAGAGGTGTTGGGCCTGGAGGAAGGCGGAGGTATAGTATGAAATCATAGAGAAGAACGGAGAGGAATGGTACAAGGATCACAGCTACTCCTATTGAATAGCGTGGCGATGGGAAAAGGTTTGATAATGAATCAAGGCAAGAATAAAGACCGAGTACAGCGGAGATTGCCATGCCTACCTAGTAGCTACTTGATGGTATTTTTTAAATCTGAGGGTTAGTCTTGAATGAAATATTTGTCTTTAAAATGAGATGCCCTAATTATGCCCCACTCTTTATAGGGCGGGGTTTTGCGGGGATGCGGGGAGATGGAGAATTCATCGGGATCGACGACTTAAAACTGCCGATATAGAGAGGATGTGGGGCTTGTTGTATCATACAATTTCAAGATGGCTTTCTCCATAGTCTATCAAGGTGTCAGTAAGATACTAAATTGTGGCCCAGGTTTGTATTACTCAATGGAAGCTCTGGAGGATATATGCCTAGGTAGGGCTTAATCACCTAACCTTGGAAGCTTCACTCTGTTTCCCTACATATTGGAAACAGTACATAGGTAGAATCTCGATTTTAACATTATTCTTTATTATTTCCTACAAGACTTTAAATAACCTACGTAGGTATACTACTTGTGATATATACGATCAGGATATCCAGTAATTTGTGGAAAAACATCAACAAATTTTGATGAAAACCAGCTCCACTGACTTTCCTAAACACTGCCTGGCTACGGGAGACAATTCAAGTTCTCCTAGTATTGGTCGATATGTGCCATGGACGAGTTGTTATCTGTGCTCGATTGATCCACTCAGACCTGGCAGAAGGCAGAAGCACAACCTCTAGGTACCAATATACTGCGGACCTCCGGAGTGAACCAGATCGAAAATTCTATGACGCAGAATCTAAAGAAGATCAATTGCCATGAGGGCTATGATTTACGGCTCTTGCGCCCACTCTTCAAGACCCAGGCGAGCAGCAAGTAAGTAACTGAACATTGGAGATTCCACTTCAGTCAAACATGGCATTCCTTAGTCATAAAATTTCGGTAGTTGAGAATCTTCAAAAGCAAGGCCTTTGGTTGATGAGATATATCAGAAACACAATCCAGGATCGACCGGATCTACTGCCGAGAAATGATGAATGATGACCCTAGTCCTTCCCCAGACAAATTCCACTTTACAGCAGAGAGGACCAGCCCATTTTGAATAATTCATGACACCAAGCAAAGGCTCTACCTGGTATCCGAGTGACAGATAGAATCATTAAGAAGATGAGAGCGAAAACTCGCGCGACTCGAACAGCTCAAACTGCTCGGCTCTTACTACGCCATTTAATATATGTCACATAATGAAGAATATCAACCTCGGAATATATACGCCTATAATTATCACCAGAAACACTTGCGGACGTGCTATAGATAGCCACATTCATGGATTTGATGAGTTATTCTGTTTTTCATCTTACTCCACCTAATATCAAGTCATTCGAGTGCGAGTTTATCTGGCCCCTTCAGCTGACTGTATTTGGTTTCAACCTGCCAAGAAGGTCAATCCCCTAATATCGACATTTGATTCAAATGCGAAATTTGCAAATCCATTTTTTGCAGCACACGACGAGTAGCACCATCACTGCCCCGCAAATACACGCCCATCATAGATTGCTTCTACAGAGTAGATCACGAAAAGTGGGGATAGAGTCCCGAGAAATGCTGAACTGGACGCAATCAATAGATGACCCAATCCCTCGAAGAAATTAACGATTGAGAATTTTCACAGGGGAAAATTTTTGAGCATTAGACGTAATGGACCCGGACTAGTTCGAAGTCACCGAAATTTCGCCTCCGTTATGAGAGGTAACTTACTTCGTACATCACATCCCGCCCAGATAAAAATCAAAGGGAATTTTATTGAGAGGGGAGTTGTTTCAAGTGGCATGGTGAAGGGCCCAGCTGACTGCGTTTTTTTATCATTTTCGTGTGAAGATCCGATCTCCACTCCAGGTGGACATGCTTGACTGAAATACCAAGGTTGTTTGATTGGATGTTTAGTCTAATTGGAAAGTCAGCTTATTTACCATCAAACTTCTTTACGAGACTGTCTTTAACTAAGACGTTCTATTGTATAAACTGAATATTCTACGTTCATACTCTAGCGAGTATGAGGCTTGGCAGTTTGGTTTTCTCGTACCGGAAATCGAAATAACAATTCGTTTGCTCCTACGCAAGCCGCCAGCTACATTCAGTTCCAATTCAAGCAAACAAAATGGCAAGTCATCCAATTACCCAGCCTAATAGCCCCGATGTCGCTGTCGGGTCGTTAAAAACTTCCAAGGTTGGAAATACATAGTAAGGATGAGGCGTTCCAAGGTGGGGCATTGTTGAGGTTCTTCTAGCCACCTGGAAAAGGAAATGGCTCTGATTGAACACCCTATGCTCAATAGGGCCCGCAATACAAAATCCGGGTCCTTCCAAGGCTTTATGCCGTCGTCATGTTCTTGACCTAAGATATAGGTGGCAACCAGGTGCATGAATCAGTAGCTTACTTTTAGGCAGTCACAATTGAACGGCACCAATTGATAGATAATATTTAGGAACCGGATACAGAGTAGATACATGGATCCTTATCTTGAAATTCTCCGTTATTATATGGAATTGAGAAGAAGGCCAGGTTATCAAACTGGACAAATGCATTGATTGGCCAGAAAGTCCAAGTTTTCTGTGTGTGTTCCCGTCTAGTTAACCAAGCCCTTGGATACCAGGATCTTCCTAGTTCGAGTGGGGGTGGCTCTTGCGCACGAAGCCAATGAACTAGAAAGAACGGATTATCATAAATGGCATGACGAATAATGTACCGAGATGTTTCAAAAAAAAAGTACACATAAATAAAATCAGCACGGGCGCCGTTGCCCAGGTGAGGTACGAAGTAAAAAATTGAAATACGAAAACTTTTCTTCATGTACCTGTGGACGATTTTATTGATAAAATTGACGTGTTGCAGTACATCCTCTAACTCAATCATTTCTAGCTCTGCTCGTAACTGTCCAAGGTTAGAAAGAAACATTGGAGCAAAACAATTATGCTGGGCCGCTGAGAACTATGACTAATAGTTGGTTTCACGGCTGCCGGGGCACTTGGGCAGCTTATGGCCCCGGCGCAAATATCGACGTGAACTGTCCAATCAGATGTTGATTAAACCACCTGAGCATATTCTGTCTTTCAACTTATGAAGGTGGTAATAATAGGTATCAAACGCATCACATAAATCAATAAGGGGTACCATCAGTTATAGGTTGATCTAGACATCTCATCTATAGATGTACTTGATACTCGTCAAGTTACATGGCAACTAGAGATATTTCGTAGTGTACATAAACTTAACGGCTTCTAGTTAGTAGTGGATATAATTGTTGATTTTCCATACTGAAGCGCCTCGGCACACGTCCGAGGTAGCTGCATACGTCGTAAGTCTAATTCGGTTGCTATACCCTGTAAAACCTAGCGGATTTTTGCACAACGACTCAGTTCATGGGGTGGTCATGTTCAAACAGTATCCACATTGTTGGACGGTGCCTTATGGAGTAAAGCAGAAGGCAAATGGACAGGTTCGACCGATCGGGGATAGGCATGATGACGATAACCGTGCTGGGGAGCCCGGGAGTGCAATTCCGGCAACAGATCTTCCTGAACAAGGCCACGCGATGTAACACTTGACGGGGCGCCCGGGGTGGGTCAGAAACGGCAAGGATTTAAAAGGAAGTCGAGAACATTTGAGATGTCTAGTTTGTTTTGAGGTAGGTTAGGTCGAGATGGAATGAAACCTGGTAACTGGTTGACATAGCAGTTTCAATGCTACAAGATATCTATTATCTATCAAGACTAGAGAAAGGACGTACCTATGTCACTACTCCGTACTATTAGTACTTTATACTCACCTGTCACGCTAGACCTAAAGAAGAGACATCCGTGTCCAACCAGGAATCAAGCATAGAAAGGCGGTCGGGAACGGCGGCAAATCGGCCCCCGCCCAACGTCTGGCATGATTACCGTTATAAACCAGAAACTACTATGATTTGTCTACAATCCCTACCTATATACTAAGCACAATAGAGGATTACGACAAAGTCCTATACCCCATGCATAATCGGATGGGTACCCAATCATAGCACCTCATGTATCCATCCCCTGCAGAATCGGCGTCGCAGAGCGTCAGATCGACTTCGAGGGAGTCACCTTCTGCTCCAAACATGTATACAGACCGCAAACCCTCATCCGCTACTAGTGGGAACTCGACCCCAATGCCTCTGCGTCGCAGTCACACCAAGTCCCGCAAGGGCTGCCAAGAGTGTAAAAGGAGACATGTCAAGGTGAGACCCTTTCTCGGCTGATTTTCTTTTGTCTGGGGGGCTTCGGGTGGTTTCAACCTCTCAATTCTGTTCTTCCGATGCAAAAAGCGGTGCTATTTAGCTTGATATACCTTTATACCTGACGTGGTTGTCCGCCACCTCTGACAGCACCTTTTTCTGACTTCGGCCCACATAGTGCGATGAAGAACTTCCCAAATGTACACTATGCAAAAAGCGCAGGCTAGAATGCATATATCCTCAAACTCCAGTGGATGCAGACAGTCCAAATGGCTCAAGTATTGCTGAGAGTGGACCCCGAAGTCCGCCAACCGAAATACCCTGGTCAGCTCGAATGCTGGAAATGCGCCTCATGCAACACTACTTGACTTCGACATATCTCACCTTGGCCCAAGACGGCCACTCCCCATATCATCTTTCTGTTAGCATTCCACAAGCAGCGACCTCCCTTCCTTATTTACTAGACAGCATCCTCGCATTTTCAGCACTGCATTTAGCCTACGTCGAACCTGACAACCGGTCCTCATGGATAGATGCCGCTATGAAATATCAGAGCAAAGCCTGCTCGGGGCTATATCAAGCTCTACCGGAGCTCAAGAAACCACAAATTGAGACAGCCTTTGTTTCATCTGTATTCATCATGCTTTTTGCAACTGGATTCCCTGTGATCTCGTTTGACGGTCCCATCTCAGATCCAATTCAAAAGGTGATCGAGTTCCGCATCTTGATTTCTGGCTCCGCCGTGCTCTTCAGGCGAATGAGAGAGCTTGGATTTCAAGGAGAGCTTAAGGGCTGGCTCTGCGCGCCCGGCGCAGAGGAAAGACTGGACGGCATAGAAATAAACAGGTAATGAGAACTTTGCACTAATGTATGAACGGAACTCGGATTTACTAACGGTTTATCAAACAGTGGCCTAGTAGATGGAACCGCTAAAAAGTTATTTGAACTACATGAGTATGCAATGCCCTCACCGAAGTCAATGAATCGAGTCTAACCAAAACCACAGCGATTTATTACAACAACTCAACAACCTAAACGCAATGATCGATATGAACCCACGACCGAACTCACCGCTTTACAAAACAACTTTGCAACTGCTCCGTCACGGAATAGAGCCGTGGCCCAAAATCGGTGTTCAGGGCGGAATCATTGCATGGCCGCTGTTCATCACCGAAGAATACATAACAATACTTCAACAAGGTGATTGGTTCGCCCGCATTTTGTTTCTATATTACTGTGTGGGAATGCGACTTATGTGCAATCGTTGGTATGTTCGTGATTGGAGCCGTCGACTGGTCCTTGGGATGTTTGAATCACAGGGTCAGGTTCCACCTATGTGGATAGAAACTATTCGCTGGATGAAACAGGCTGTTCAAATTGATGAATAGTCTTTAATAATATAAAGTTCTACTTAATGTCAACCTTGGAACGTTTCGACTCGGCTTAACGGAAGAATTATAGGGAGCTATTCATGAATATTCTAACCTGGAGCGAAGGACAGAAAGATGAAAATTATCAGGTCTGTAGGTATGTAAGCTATAATGTAGTATTCCATGGTTCCACAGCTTACCTATATAGGTTTCCAGGTAAAAGTTATATCAAATGAGAACCCACTGTTGTACAAATACTACAGAACTATGACGAATCGCAACTGATATGATGTTATTACTCCTAGTGGATTTTCACTCCCGGATTAATAATAATCGGAGCTTATCTTATCAGCGGGGTTATCCTGAATTGTTAGGGACACGACAACTTTTACTCGGGACACAACAACTTGTTCTAGAAATTGATCACATGATTCATGTTGATGTCAACTATTTTGCAGGCACCAAAATCGGGTAAAGTCACGAAGCATGGTGGTAGAATTAGGGGGTAAATATCTGTTAAATATATGATTCAGGTGGGGTATGCAAACAGTCCAAAGACAATTGAACCCTAAGCATCTATATTCTCTCTCATCTTTATCTCTGTCATACACACATAGAATCTTTATCTTTTTCCCTCTAAATATTGAGCCCAGAACTGAACAGATTTTCGAATCTAGAGACCATCTGCTTACTTCTGTACGCCAGCATGCCCTACCAAATGATATGCCATCAACTATCTCGTCAAATGCAGATAGAAACATCCATTTTGGTTGTGATAAAGGAGGTTACTGGAGGTATATTATCACTGAATCAATTCACCAGATGATAACTAGATAACAGTCGAAAAAGGGCTAGAAGGCATCCTCAAGACAAACAGAAGTAGGGCATACACGTTGGCCATATAAGATGAAGGAGAAATAAGTAATAATAGATGCATTTGAGCCTATATTAGAATATTGTTTCCAAGAATCTTCAACAAACTTGTTAGATAAATTTACTTAAATTATTAACTTGGCTAGTTATTCATCAGCATCCAGAATATGCGAGTTGTCGTGTCCCGAGTAAAAGTTGTTGTGCCCCTAACAATTCCCGGTTATCTATAGTCATTTATCATTGGGCTCCACAGATTCCCGGGTTTAGGTTGATGGGCTTCCATGCCCCTTGTTTTTGTTTCCACTATAATACGACTTACATAGCTTTTGTTCTTTTCGGTGCTTATTATCTTCAAAACCTTCGACCCGAGGCTAAACGTGGTCTGTCAAACCCAATCTAAATGCTACCTCATAGTACATTCCGCCGCGATAAGGATAGCGGTCAGGATGTGGAGAAGGTACACAACATCCCTTAATTTTACCCCTCTTGCCTCAAGATGTGTGTGCTGATAAAATATAACAGCGGCTGCTAGAACCTTTAGTATCTAGCAGTGAGGCGTTGCCTCGGAAAAAGTGGCCGCAAATCATCCTACATATGACTCGAGCAAGGATAATGGCTCTTTTGGGACTGGTTTCTCTGTTAGCATTGGCTGTACATTTGCCAATCGCATCTACATCGCTATTGGCCCTTTCTACGACTGAGAAAGATTCCAAAGATGGGTTTCATAACCAATTTGAACCTGGGAAGCTTGGAGCTGTTGCGAGCGAGAGCTCTGTTTGCTCAAAGCATGGAACGAAGATACTAGAGAAAGGTGGCAATGCTGCTGATGCTGTGAGCGAAACCAAGAAAGAAACATTCGAATGTCTCCTAATCTAACTGGTCGAATGTAGTTGATCGCTACCCAGTTTTGTATTGGAGTCATTGGTGTGTTGTATCGCCCTTGCTTGGCTTGTGGACTGAATGAAGCTGACGTTTCTCAGGAATGTATCATAGTGGTATTGGTGGGGGTGGATTCATGCTTGTACGGGCTCCAAACGGGACCTACGAGTTTATTGATTTCCGGGAGACTGCTCCTGGAGCTGCATTCCAGGACATGTACAGCAATAACACGGCTGCATCCATCTATGGAGGCTTGGCAAGGTAGGACGACAGGTCACCCACGTGGTTAAACCGACTAAATGGATTTATTACAGTGGTGTCCCCGGTGAAGTTCGCGGGCTAGAATATTTGCATAGAAATTATGGCTCTCTTCCCTGGTCGACACTCTTACAACCTGCAATTGACACGGCACGAGATGGATTCCCAGTGACTGAAGACCTGGTCAAGTATATGAAAGGAGCAGTGGGCACTGGAGAGGACTTTTTATCCAAGGATCCGAACTGGGCTTTGGACTTCGCTCCAAACGGAACCCGACTTGGCTTGGGAGACACTATCACACGCAGACGTTATGCGGGCACCCTTGAGTCTATCGCTAAATATGGTCCCGATACTTTTTACTCGGGTCCCATTGCTGAGACCATGATCAATGCTATTCAAAAAAATAACGGCACCATGACGCTCGATGACCTGGCTAATTATACAGTAGCTGTTCGAAACATCTCCCAAATTAACTACCGCGGGTACACCGTGACAAGCTCAACTGCACCTTCGAGTGGTATCGTGGCGATGAGTATTCTGAAGATTCTGGATACCTATAAGGGGCTCTTTGCTTCCGAGCAAGACCTGAATATCAGCACTCATCGTATGGATGAAGCAATGCGGTTTGGATACGGCATGGTATGATATTTGCACCGTCTTTGTATAAAATTCATACTGACTGAATTGCAGAGAACTGAACTAGGTGATCCGTCCTTTGTGGATGGGATGGCTGAGTACGAACGAGGCATGCTAGAACAGTCTACTATTAACGCTATTCGAGGAAAGATATCAGACTCTCATACGCTCAATGTTTCGGCATATGACCCATCTGGTATTGAGAGTTTAGATACGTATGCTGCCTCTGCACAAACCTTGAAAATAGGGTAATATCACTAAATTGCTTTATTTTTAGTCCAGGTACTTCCCACATTGCTGCCGCAGATCACTCCGGCATGGCTATATCCGTGATTACCACCATAAACCTCTACTTTGGTAGTCGGGTTCTGGTTCCAGAAACTGGAATTATCATGAATGACCAAATGAACGGTAAGTCCAAAGTGGCTGTATAGTCCAGACATCGAGAACCTGATCTGACACTGACAAACTAGATTTCTCTATTCCCGGATCATCCAATAAATTCGGATACATTCCCTCAGAGGCTAACTACATCCGCCCCGGAAAGCGGTCTCTGTCCTCAAGTACCCCAGCAATAGTGACTCGCCCAGACGGCAAGCTTTTCCTAATCGCAGGTTCCGCAGGTGGCAGCCGTATCATCACTGCAACTGTCCAAAATATCATCCACTGTATTGACCAAGGACTCAGTGCAGCTGAAGCCCTTGCCAAGCCACGCTTGCATGACCAATTGATTCCGAACCAAGCTAGATTCGAGTACGACTATGACAATACCACTATCGCTTTTATGAAGAGCCTTGGTCATAATGTCACTTGGGTTGCGCCCGGTGAGAGTACAGCACAGCTCATTCGTGTTCTTCCTAATGGTACTTTTGATGCTGCTGGAGAGCCGAGACAGAAGAATTCGGCTGGGTATTCTGTATAGACTATAATGTTATTGGGCTTTTGCGAGAATGTTTTAGGATAGAAAATTGTACATGTCATGGTTGATCATTTCCCCCAAGGGCTATTGCTTGGTATCAACCCTAAGTAAAGGTTGACCAGGTAGGTGTGCCTCGGTGGACAGTCTCACCTTTCGATATGTAAATATACATATCTACCTGGGTAGCTAGGTAGTCGAATTATAGAAATCCACATTTGAACATACGGAATGTCCTACTCGTGGACCTATGTCGGTAGTGGCGCCTACGCGGTTATCTATGTAGGCATTTATTAAAGAGTTGATACTGCCAAGGTCTAGAGGTCCTAGACTCCTCGATTTGTATTTCTTCTGAAGAGCTCGACACTTTTTGGAGACCTCGGGAAGTCCATTTATGTACACATAAATTGTGGTAGAAAGATAGTGCACGGGGCACATGTTTCAGGGTTTCAAGGGAGCTCCCGAGTTCCGAAGCTGGGATGAACCTCTGATAGGTTTCAGTGGATGTACGGTCTAGACTATACTGTACATATGTAATGGTTAGAGAACTTGAAACTTTTCATCTTGAATCTTTCAATACGTGCTGTCGCAATTTCTATAGACTACCCCGCAGATGTAGCTTTATTTCTAAGATAGTTTACGCTATCCCTTTCTGCCGTTCCTGACCGGTGATAAGCTTATCGGACTATGGTCTGTGCACAACTGACAAGTTCTTTATTTTTTTGACTGGTCACTTGTCAGCTTGATCCTCTTCCAAGTTCTCTGAATCTGCTTTAAACTCCAAATTCCACTTGGCTGTATTGCCTGCCACATCCATAAAGCTTTAAACACCAACCTACCATCTAATAACCTCAGCGAAGCAGACTTGACCTAAACGTGCATTGGATGATGTAAAAGTCATTTTGGAGACTTGGTAAGACCCACTTCGATGAAGTACCCTTGACGAGCTTCCAAAATAATCGAGCTTACTGACCAGCTTCTTGCTGAAGGTTGGTCCTTAATCCAGATCTGCTCTGCTTTAAATGATCGAGAATCAAAGAACCCTAGCTCTGCAGTAAACATGACGTCTGCTCACAAAATATCCATTGTTCCACCACTTCCGTCTTTTGAACCGGCAAGCTATGAACCATTTGACCCGATTGTCGATGCCACTCTAGACCAGATATTGAGTGAACAGAAAATGATTGAATCGTCCATGTCAATGGAGGATGATTGGCTGGAAAACAGCAGGTATCTTAATAGAAGTAGCTCCGGCTCACCATGTCTTCCAACCTCTCACCAAGCTACTGTCGTGAAAACGACTGCCAAAAAGTCCCCACCCTCCAGCTTTGATCTTCCTCCACAAACCAAATCGAGACGATATCGGCCAGCAAAACGGAATATCACGATTGTTGATTTTGTTGAAGACCCAGAGTCTGTTCCAGAAACAGACTATTCTCAGACTGATGATGTGACTGTGAAGAAGACTATTGCTGATGAGGTGATCGCAGTGGGAAAGGATTCTCAAGTGAGAGATCAGAATACAGAAATCTTTTTGGAGACACTATCTATCACAAACCAAGTCGGTTCCGAAGCCGGGAAAGAGGAGATCGTTAAAAGCAACTCGGTACCTGCTTCTCAGATCACTGACGTGACTATAGCCATTGACGGCCGCGATGAACAACGGAGCCCAGCAAGTAGTGGATTCCAGGACGACGCTCAAATCAAAAGGAATATGAATGAGCATGCAGGAGACAATATCAATGCTGTTTCTGAGCCAGAAGATCCCGACTTGACTGAGCAAGATACAATATTTGCTTCTGTAGACCAGTCTATAGAGGACAAGGTTCTTCACTTTGTTGCATCTCACCCCTTCATGAAGTCACCTGTACAGCCGGTATCACGAGCCGCTCGACATGCCTTCACTCGAAGCCTTCGCGAAAAGGCTTATATGTCAGGCATGAAACATCACGAAGGAATCATGTTGATTGGATATGTGCGACGTATTTACCTTGAGCTAGCAGGCGCTCCAGTTGAGCCCGTGACGGCAAGTTCCGAAGATCCTTGCTTCGGAAAAGAATATGATGAAGAAGAGAGCTCGCCACAGCGAAGCCGCAAAAGGATTCTTAGTGACACGGAGAACACGGTTTCTAGGAAACGCAGCAAGGGGAAACTACACTCCTCCGAAGGTTTGAACATAGCACAGCAGCCTGCTGAAGAGACTGATTCTTTGCAGGAGCAAATTGGTAAACCAGCATCGCCAGTTCCTAGTCAAGAAAAAATTCAACGCCTTCACGATGGAGTCCGAATCGCCAAAAGCACCGAATCTCCTTCCAGTGCCCTCAAGGTATGTCGGGAGAATAATGACAGCTTTCAAGACCAATCTGTCGTCATTGATTTGACATCTCTCCCTGACGGACTGACTCCTCCTATTCCTGATGATCCACTCTCTGAATCAGATTACAAGCTGCCAATTGGACTCGGTGATAGAGCAGCCGATTACTCGCACACTCGCGAGGTCTCTCTTAACCCTAAACTTGAAGTTCACAAAAGCCCGTGGTCAGCTAAAAACAAGGTAGAAACAGAGCGACAAACAGAATCAGTGTTTGTGCCGGAGGCATCTCAGAAAACCGTGGACGGAAGAGCATCCAAATCAAAAGAATTGCCAGTTCCAGTTCCTTGTGCCTTCTCGTCCAAAAAGTCCAAGCGAAAACATCGCACTGAGGATAAGAAGAAAAAAAGGAGCAAAGAAGGCAGATCGGCGATTGAGCTTGAAATTGGTACCACATCCAATCCAGCTCATCAACCACTTCAAAATCCCGAGCTGCGTCATCTCTCCAATGTGATCCCAAAACAAAGAATATCAAAATCACAATCTAAGCTTTCTTCATTCAATTCAAGGAGATTGGACTCGGATTTTTGATTACCAGTGATTCTACAGGGACAATCCCATGTGCTGAGGTGAAGTCTAAGTATTTCCAACCTGAGTTCATTCTCCCACAACAAGATACCATTTCTCCCTCTATCACCACACGCAGAACCCCGAAAGCAGTCGAAGAGGTGTACTCTATTCCCAAAACTCCAATTTGATCGTGGGGGAAAAATATTCTGCAAAATACTCGGTGAAAGGAAAACATTCGACCAAGGATCTGGGGACTACTCAGCCACCGATCTTACTTTCGCATGCGTGTCGCGCAACGTCCACGAATCAATTTCAGGAAATTACATCTTCTCACTTTCCTCACCAGTTGGGACATCCGACATCATGCCTTCGATTTCCATCAATTGATAAGGATGAATTTGGCCTTATCCAAGAAAAGCTGGCCCGTCGACCCTTCCATCTAGTTCTAGCGACCATATTTTTGAACCGTACCAGGGCCTCGCGTGTCTTGCCAATTTTACTCAAACTATTTGACCGTTATCCAACTCCCGAGTCAATGGCGAAGGCACATCTATCCGATATTCGATCTCTGATTGATCGACTGGGGTTTGGTAGCGTACGGGCCGGCCGGTGCCTCCTTCTAGCGAAAGAATGGGCACGGAGACCTCCTTGCAAAAAAAAGCGTTATGGAATGGCCAACTATCCCGAGTTCCACCAAGGCTTGAATGTGAAAGAGGACGAATGCCTTGATGAGTACGACCCCCGGTTCGCATGGGAGATTGCCGGATTTCCTGGCGTTGGCCCATATTCCATGGACAGCTGGCGAATCTTTTGCCGTGACGAGCTTCGCGGAAAGGCGACTGACTGGAAAGGAACTGGTGCGCCACCTAGCTTACCTAGCTTCCTACCCGAGTGGAAACAAGTCGTGCCCAGAGACAAGGAGCTATGTGCATATCTCAGCTGGATGTGGCTTAAGGAGGGCTTTATTTGGAACCACGGCACTGGAGAAACTACACGGGCCAGTGGGAAGATGATGCGAGCGGCCAAGAAGGGCCGCGTTGCTATGGTAGAGATTGGGGATGCAATGGGCATTTCAGAGATTACAATTAAGAAGGCAGAGAGAATGGATTACACGATGCTTAAGTTGGGCTTGTAAGCCTTGAACTGAGATATTCCGGTGCATTAACTTTAGTTTGATGTCGAAAGTCATGAATTCAATATTATCAGTGTACAATGTAGTCAGTCCCATGGAATATACCATATACCCAGCCTTCACTATAATAGGGCGCGTGACCTTTTATCTCCACAACCATCAGGCTTCCATGCAGAACCGAACGTCAGTTGCGGGTCAGTTCACCTTCACCGCATTGCTTTTGTCTCATTTTCCTACCATCGACTGTCTAGTAGCTTCATGCACCGTACCTGACCGCGCAAGCTTATTTCCTCTCTCGAAGCTTTTTGATATTCTCTGTTTTTCCCGTAACGGAATGCCGGAGCCCCTCTATCGATCGACATAAGCGCTGCGCCCCGGCTTTTTGCAACCAGTTGAATCTTACGCCCAATCTAGGCGCCCGGCATAAGCACGCTTAGTTGGAGACCAAAATAGGAATCACGTTTCACGTTCCTTCCCGAAGTGGTGCCTAAAACTCGACAAGACAAGGCTCATCCATATCGGACTGCGACCGATGAACTACCCGGCTAGGCTCTGATCGGATCCACATTTGCGCCCACAAGTTCCTTTGAGAACCCCAGCCATGTTTTTTCCGGTGAGGCCTAATAGCGACAGGACTCGGACACCAAAATCTTCCTCTGTCAAAAACAAAAAACGGCGGTCCGCCCTGTCTTCTACCAAGGACCCTGAACTCGAAACCACGGCTCGCTCATCTACCTCGACCTCAACCTCGCACAGCACTACCCCACGCAGGTCCTCGATGCCCGGCATTGACACCACCATTCGGTCTGTTGCGACTGCCTCTTTCCTCGACTCGAGGTCAAGTCTGCCGTATCCAAACTTCTCCAAGGCACATAGTAAGGAGGATGTGCGCCATACAATTCCCACCCCCGACCCAACGGACCTCACGGAAGTGACCGAGACTCCGAAGACGAGTGGGAAAACAAATGGCGTGAGTCAGAATCGCGAGAACCACCATGCTCCTCCTCCCAGCCCACCGTTGACGGGTCTCTCTGACCAACCGTCTCGGAAGGGTACACCAGTAGAGGAGCGGGAGGAGAAGACGAAGACGAAGAAGACAAACATCAAGATACGGACAACAGAGGTCAACCGATCGTCATCCAGCCTTCGGTCGAAGAAGGACGACGGTGTCAAGTCTAGCAAATCACAAACAGATAGTCCCAAGACCAAGTCATCCAGAACAGAGAAGGAAAAGGCCGAAAAAGAAAAGTCGTCACCGCGGGCAAGCCATAAACCATCCAAATCCAAGTTGTCGGACGAGAAGAAATTGCCGAAACGATCAAGCCGGTCAACGATATCACCCGTCTCTCCCTCAGCATCGAACGTGACGGCCCGAGAAATAATTGTGGAATCGATAAATGGATCTGATGCCACATCTATCGCTCCAAATCAACAGTATAACCTGCCACGGAAACCCCCTACCCCTCCGATAAAACCTCCGTCCCGAAATCAGACACGCTCAGCAGCATCCCATCGCCACGCCCTTAGTGAGGAGTCAATCGAGTATGGAAGACAGACAACGTCTGGCCCATCATACGGAGCACCGCCCCCGCCTCCACCCCCGCCCGAAGTACCTATTTCCATCCCTAGAGTTGACTACTTGCTTCAATATGGTGGACTGGAGCAACGAGTACCGCGTACCCTCCTCATTCCACCTTCTACATTCGACCCTTTCTCTCAGCAGGGCACTCAGCCTCAGCAGTCAGCTGCTAAAGTATTTGACCCTTTCAATCGCCTTCTCGATGACTACACGAAGGTTATGGGCAAGAGCGGATCGCTTGCCGTAGCAACTGGATATCGATCAGTCGCACGTCGGCTTCTAGATCGTCTTGAAGCTGTATTTGCGCGTGACATATCCTCAGAACCCTGCAACTGTCAAATGTGTGACCATGATGAGTCAGAAGAGCGCCCATCTGGAGTGAGCTGGGGAGAGGTCCTAGAGCTTGTATCTGGTCGTCGTGAATTACCGATGTGGCCGCCATTCAAAATGGCTGCATCAACCGTAGATGCGGATATGTCGGGCGAAGAGCATATACCAATGCAGAAGCTCGATGTCGATGTCCCCGAGGAATATCGCGACCACTTCATCCGACAATCTCGTAAAACCAAGGTTGCCGTAGACAAATGGCTCTCCGAGCAGACAACCGAACAATCTACCAGCGCTCCGCACGAAGTGGATGACGAGACACTAACCTTTTCCATGCTTACCTACCTGGAGTCTTATCAACGGTCTTTGTTCTGCGCCCTCCTCGGCATCAATTCGGCAACTCCCGTTCCTCGATCCGATGACAAAGCACCACGAACAAAGCCCTCTGCCATTGTCTCATCTTCGCTAGCTATTCAGCGGTTGTACAGGCTACAATCGCTTCCCCGCGATCCTGAAACTGCTATGTTCATGTTGAATAATCATCATTTGCACCACGTTCTTTCTACTCTTGCAGCTATCACCGATGATGAGTGGGACATTCTCATCTCTGGTCGCTTCGATGGCTTCCTGCGCAGTGGTGCTGAAGATTCTCTACCTCCTTCGAACCCTCGCTGGACCGGATCCCGCTCCACCACCCCTGGCAATGGAGCTATTCCCCGTGGTACAACACCTAATTATATGGACTCCAGCTTCCGACCAACTAGCCAGCCAAATGGTGGCCCGCCGTCCCCCTCCTCTTATGGAGGGCCTATCGCCCTGGACGAGGAAACAGAAATAGCAGCATTAGCCGAGATTGAACGGGATATCTTCCTAGGAATGGAGGCCCTAGAAGATGCTTTCGAGGCGCTCCATCTCAAAGCTGAGGTTGTCCGCCGCGCACTACGAGAACGTGGTGCAGGCTTGTCCGTTGCCAACCAGAGCCGGCGTGGCTCATATGTCGAAGCACGCCTGGGCACACCATTTTCTGGAGCAGGCCCATGGGAAAGCGGCGATGACGACTTCTTAGAGGACGACCGAGGCTCCCTGGCTCCAGATGACTCGGCCAGCAACATCAGCTCCAACCGCCGGCGTCGACCAAAGAGACGCTCAGAAAGACGCACTCCCGCACCAGTCGAGGAAGAAGACGAAGAAGACTCCCAGTCCGGTCGACGTGAACGCAACTCAAGGCGGAGATAGACTGATATGACCACGATATTCACGACCCCAAAAACAGAAAAAAAGAAAAAAAAAAGTACAGAAGTCGGTTAATGGACTGATGATACCCACTCTACTCGTCCGATTCTACGACTTAAAACATGCTGCCAATTTTTCATCCATAATTTCTTTTCATGTTTGTCTGTTGAATTTGGCCTTTACCCTGATTATTTTATGATTTATGATTTTATGAGATATTCCTTTTTTCAGGTTCAGTTTTCATGTATAGATAGGAATACATGATCTCTCGATGCATGTCTTGTCCCTCACCACTTTATTGACTATACTACATAGAGTTAGTACTAGTCTGTAGGTAGAGTTCAATTTACCAAACGGAGTACTGAGGAGGAAGATGTCCGAAATGGAGCTCGTTATAGCTACCATGAATGCCTCCTACATTGAAAAGTCTCCGAGCAAACCTTCACAGATGGCTTCTAAGCTTTTCCCGGAGGCTTATCCTCCTGCCTTATCGACGCACGAGCCCGGATCCGCATCGATAGACACCCGGTGCTAAATTTTGTCAACCGAGTGGGATGCCGACGACCTTACTTGAAGGGCTGGGATCTGCAACTCTTGAAGGGCTGAGATCTACAACCCTTGAAGGGCTGCGATCTGCAACTCCACTGCCTTGACGGGGATGTTGAACCGACCTGAACCCTGAGAAAAAACTTGGATAGACCCGCTCGAATCTAAATCTAACTATGATCTGAGCTTGTAACTAGTTATATGCTAGCTTTATGCTAGCTTGAATTTTGGATACAGTGTTTCTCCACCGCTGGCACTACCGAGGGTTATCTCGGTCTCGTTACAAGACAGATGTCAGCTTCCACCGGTAATATATACTAGTAACCATATCTTGGATCATCTGAACCATGCCTTACGTGGGGCACGATAATAGTCGGGGTAATACCTAGCATTATCAAAGCATTCTAATCTTAGAGGCATTTCTGTTCACAACTAGGCATTATCATATACCACAACTGACGTACAGGTGAGCCTTTGAATAGACGGGCTTCAACTATGTACGGATACTAAGGTACTACGGGGTATTTCAAGTGAATTATATCGAAGAATAGCCTCCACAGGGCGATGGAAGATCGATGTGAACCCTTGCGCGTGGATCCTCCTGAGGCCCTTGTACCTCGGTAGTTACCGTTGGAATGGACCTGTAGGATCCATCATAATAATCAGGTGGATTAGATTGCTATGATATCTTAGATGTGATTTGCCCGTTCACTTGATGATCTGTTTATGCCCGGAACACTTGCTCTGTGCATGAATCGCTAATCAGTGCTGTGAATGTATTTGAAACTGTTGAGATATTACAATGATATACCCCGGAAAGGGTCGGAAGATGGATCGTCACCATATGTTCCCAGTATTCTGATCAACATTCAGGATTTGAAATACCATTTGCGACAATTAACAACCTGAGTGGAAGAACAAGTAATACAAAATCCGAATATAAACCTTAGGTACCACTTCCAAGATCAAAAAAAACTATTGCTTGTAATAAGTGCTATCTGACTTTCCTAGCTACTTTCAAACCAGGGCTATTGAGTTCCGATTAGTTGACGTCGTGCTGTATGTGACTTATCTACCGAAGTATATTCTCCGCGAAGGCTGCCCAGGTACCTGGGTTAACTATGTTCAACCTCATTTTAAGTTCCAAGCGCTTCCAGATCAAATAAGTAGTATCCACATTATCTCAAATAGGACATAGTACACAGCTCTACTGCATGACTATTGGCCTAGTCCATTTGATGTCCGTGGATGAGGGCTTCGCCACAAAAAATAGGCTAGCTCAGGAATTTCATGCCAGCCAATCTTTCTCTGTGATTCCTCAGCCTTACTCTGGCTCTAGGTCTTGAAATATTCCGAAGCTGTGGTCCGAACATTTCAAAGGTTACAGAGACAGTCTAGTACGACCTCGGTACCCTTGAATTTGACCGGGAGATTCTGCAGCCTAGGTAAGTGTGATCATCGAATCTGTACCAGTGTACTCCGTATAGCTGAACTTCTTAGCATACTCACAGTATCTATGAACTTTAAATCAGGATTCGGTGCTTTCATTCCAATATCTGAGGAGCTATAAGCCGTCTTGAGTTTTCATTAGCTTTTGTGATAACCATGGTCCATCTACCGCGATCATACTTCAACCTTAAAAACAAAAGTGAACATGCTCAATGCTTGTGTGCTGCGGTGGCGCTAAGCTGAAGTTTGAATCTCTTCCTAAATTTCTCCGCAGTGGAGAATTCTCATTAGCGGAAATTATGCGGAGTTTAGAAGAGAGTGAGGATCCAACACTCGTAAGAAGAATGAGAGAACCATGGATATGCTTGTCGATTAAAATTGGGATCGGCGTTGATTTCATTCTTATGATCACTACTAGCTAGCTGGCACCTAAATAACTTTGTATGCTTTTTAGAACGTTTTTTCTTCGGAGTCTTAATGATCCCTAAACCCCACTTTCCTAATTTATATTCACTATATGTGGTCTAAACCTTATTTCAAGCCAATCCCCTGCCATTATCTTCGGATTTCTGCATATCCATATTCCTTTTGGAAAATACATTTGAAACAAGAAATTGAGCTTCCAATGATATCGGTAGGATTTGTGCAGCTTCGGAGCACCCCGAAAGGAGCTCCAAGGTTTTACCGGTGTCTAACCTAGTTTGACACTTCAATATGAACTGATGCACTTAACTAGTAGCCCCTATGGCATGAGAGGAAAATATATGTGCTGCCCATTTGTCTCCTTCTGGATGGGTACTAAAGAACACGCGATCTATGGATCTTGGATTACTCCGTGGCTGGGTAACTAGTCTTCCGGGATTTGAAATGGCGTCCAGGTGGGATTAACCAACTTTGGAAGCCAATGAATTTTCCTTTCATGTGAACGTAATAGACATGATTGAACCAATGTTTGAGTCTATTTGCTGCCTTCAAGACGATCTGGCTCACAGCTCAAATCTTATATAAGATGCAAAACGACATACTAGGGGTTTCCCAAACTTGATAGCTTCCTTTAAACTTTTCACATCTTCCATTCATATTCAAGCTTAACCCCCTATTCAGGTGCGGCGGTTCTAGTGGAACTTTAATGTACTCCATACTTTGAAGCTGACACCATGCAGACTAGCTCCTCCACTGTGGACCTTTCTATCAGATTCAGTCCCGTCATGAAAAACCGAAGAGAGCACAATTGTCTTGCCACCGGAAGTTCATGAATTGAAATTTGAGTTCATTGTGCCCTTCAGATTGAGCCCCTCTCTCCATCTGTAGGCCTTAATATCCCGCGTCATCCTTGTATATCTCTCTAATGTTCCATACTCGTGCACGGGGCATGACTACAGTCATTACTCATAATTTCAAAGGTTGAAGTTTTATGATACTAAGCCTATAGTCTGATTCTGCTACAAGGCTATCTCAATATGTCTTCCACCTTCCTTCTACGGATGATGGCCGGAGACGATTCCGACAGTCTGGTCCGCCGACTAGCCAGTGATATGACAAAGGATATCGACCCTCTACCAAGTGGTCTACGACGAGGTCTGATCCCAGTCGCAATCATGGCTCTACTTTCATTCATCGCCTCAACATCTCTGCTACTATTCTTGATCTACCGTCTGATCTTCTGGCGTAGAAGCTACAAACACTACATCGGTTACAACCAGTATATTGTCTTGATTTTCAACTTGATTTTGGCAGATGTCCAACAATCTCTCGCCTTCATTATCTGTTTTAAATGGATTGCTACCGACAAGATGAAGTCTGGCACAGCGGCATGCTTTCTCCAAGGTCTATGGCTCCAGATCGGAGATCCGGGAAGTGGTCTTTTTGTGCTTGCCATTGCCTTCCACACCTTTTTGCTAGTCGTGTGGGGTCAGAAAATGTCATACACAGTTTTCAATATTTTCGTAATTGGCGTGTGGGGCATCATTGCTCTCATCGTGATTATTCCACTGGCCCTACACGGTGGCAACATCTACGTCCCCTCTGGTGCTTGGTGCTGGATCGGTGAAGAATTCGAAACCCTTCGTCTCTGGACTCACTACATCTGGATTTTCCTCGCCGAATTCGGCACTATGTCACTGTATGCTGTTATGTTCCTTCAACTCAGGAGACAAATTGCCAAATCTACAATTCTTGGAAACTCTCAGCTCGAAAGTCTGCACCGCTTGCGACGTGTCGTTGGATACATGACCATCTATCCTATTGTATACATTGTCCTTTCTCTCCCTCTCGCTGCAGGTCGTATGGCAACGGCAAATGGCAAAGTTCCTTCAGACGCCTTCTTCTGCGGTGCTGGTAAGATATACGGATTCCGATACACTATTTTCCTTACAAAAATGCTGATTGGTTTTCTAGGTACCCTCATGACCAGTTCCGGTCTTATTGATGTCGTTCTTTACACCCTAACCCGCAAACACCTCCTGACCGACTCTGAAGAACCCAGTCAAAATCGTTCCTACAACAGGAAATTCAGCAAAGGACGCGCAGATCAAATATTGACCACCATTACGGCTGAGCCCAACCAACAGCAGACAGCTATCGACGAAACTGACCGTGACGGTTCAACAGACAACATCGTCCCTTCCGATATTGAAATGGCCCCCATAGGCAAGGTGTACCAAGAGACTACCATCGAAATCACCCACGAGCCTGCTGGATACCCAGATGAAGTTTCCAGCGAATGCTCTAGCAAAGACGACAACTCCCCTGAACCTCGCCGTGAAGACTTTGCCAAGAAGTGGAGATAATGGGAACTCGATTACCCTGTCCGATCTATGCAATGTCTAACAATTTCCACCAATGATGGTGGAAATCTCGCATTGCCATCTTTATCTTATGAGCGTGCATCAATGATTCCCTACGATAAATTTTATATCGTACCCCGATTCTCTTACCTTTCTTAATGACCTCGTGAATTTTGCCAGGTGTGGCTAAACATCTATTTTACATCTTATCTGTCTTTTCCTTTCATTTCTTTCAATGCTTTGACACCCGTGGACGTATGGGCATCAATGGCGCTTTTTCATCTTTATCATCCAGGCTATGTGCAACTAATGGGGATTCTGATATGTATCTAATTCTATAGACTCGATATTTACTATAGAGAAGATCAACAAGATGCCAGGTATATATATACCTAGGTAATCTCCCAAGGTTGTTTTAGTGGACACTTGAGGCCCCGCCCCAGCCTTCTTAGGTGGGCACCGGGCGATGGTGAAACATGAGAATTTAATATATACTCGGTTATAGCTACCTGAAATGTGCGAACGCCTCACTTTCAAGAGGAGTGGATACCATGTATCAACTAATAATTCAACTAGCAAAAATTATTTTCCAAGGTTTTCGGCCAGTCCAAGATTAGCTCAGGATGCGCCCAAATATTGCTATGATGGCGAATAAATTATTGTAGATTGATGGCAATATAAACCCGCTTCCAACTTTCGAAGGTTACAAGGTTGTGATCATGATCTTGATTCATGACGGTGGCTGCCACCTGGGCAGCTACAAATCGTGATATATTAACTGCTCTTTAATTTCAAGCTGTTCATTGGGTATCATGCGTTAAGTAATTAAGTATTTGCGTAGCACGTATATCCATTATCTCCTAACCTTCTGAAAGACAGGACGTAATCCTTGCCTTGTAACCGGCTTCGTAAGAAACATATCAATTCCACAAGCAAAAGCCTCTTGCTGAACATTAGCACTATCCAGCCCAGTCAACGCAGCAATGGTAATCGGGTGCCAAGGAGGTTTCGAGGATTCATTATTGAGCCAATATTTCCTCTCGAAAAAGCGGATGTTCTGAGTTGCCTCGAAGCCGTTCATCACAGGCATAGTGAGGTCTGGTTCTATTAGTCGTGGGTAAATATGTTTCTTCAGTTTTTGGGACTTACCCAGGATGATTGCTCCGAACTTTCCGGGATGAGCCTTGTATGTTTCTACTGCTTCTAATCCATTATTTGCTGTTATGTAGCTCCACCCTTCTTTCTTCACGAATGCGACGAGGATTTTCAAGTTCAACTCATTATCATCGACGAGTAATATTGATGGCTGGGCGTTGTCGGGAATCTGCTTTACCGTAGCTTTGGAAGGCGAAGATTTTTCTGAAGCAGATGTGGGTTGTTGATTTTCGCTGGTTTGCTTCGCCATAGTCTCCATACTTATCTCTGTATCCGTCGGTCGTTTGCCAAGTTTCATTCTATCATTCGGTGGGTCTCTTGGCCCGATATCAAGCGGTAAATATGAAGATTCTGGCATTTCAACCCAGCGAGTAGGTTCGCTATCATCTTGCGCCCCATGTGATTGGTCTTCTTGACGATGCATACACATGTTCAAAGCTTTCGCTAACTTGCGTGGTCCACATGGCTGGCTTATAAAATGAACGTCTGATTTTCCATTTCGACTCGTTGCACGCGCGAACATGTTATGTGCTGTTTCGGGCGAGTGGCAAATGACAATCAAGGGCGATATGCCACTCTCTTCTACCTTGGTAAGCCGGTCGAAATGATGCAGCTCGTCTTCTTTGGAATCTGGTCTACCAAAACTTGTTTGGACTATCAAGTTGAAATCTGGGGGAGTTTTCTCTCTTGCTGAAAACACTGACTCGACTGAAGCCAATTCGATGGTAAGATGGAACCAATCTCGGCATAGACGTTCCAATGAGTTTTGAAGAGTTAGATCCTTCTCTGATTCAGGTGATGGAGAGAGTCCAATCAAACGCATGGTTTTGCCTCGCGTGAGGTTCCTTATCGAGTTGAAAGCCTCATTTGAATCAAACGAAGAGTCATCTGACTTATTATCCGACTCAAGGGTGAGACAGAGAGGTACCTCAATTGTTATTTCTGTGCCGTGGTTCTTCTCGGAACTAACATCAATAGTACCGCCGAGAGAAATGAGTGCTTGGCGAACAATACTCAGTCCCAGCCCACTACCAGGAGCAAGGGAATCCTCTTGTGAGAAGGCTGTGAATAAGTCGTTTCGCAGATAATTCACGTCAATGCCTTTTCCGGTATCCTTGACTATTAGTCTGACCAAATACTGACTGGTGTAATCTTCAGCAGACTTTATATCGTCACAGTCATGCCCTTTGGTTTGAGGTACTGGAGATACTTTCAGTTCCAGGTATATAAATCCAGAAGGTGTATATTTCAGGGCATTGCCAAAGACATTCATCAGAATCCGACGCCAGCAGCCAGCTTGTGTAGAAAATGCCCAATTGGCGGCTTCGTGGATGTCAAGGATAACAGTTATTGGCTTTGATGACAAGGTGATGACTTTCGATGATCCCCCATCCCGACTCCGTGCAATTGGGTCGTTGTAGAAACTGTGTCCGGCAAACACACTCTCTACTACCTCTTCAAGAACAGAGTCAAGCTGCACAGAGGGATAAGAATTATCACTGCTAGTCGGTGTATTCTTTTGAAGCGTGTTCTCTGGTAAATTTGGTTCATCGTCTTGATCTCCAGCAGCAGCGTGCTTATGTTGGGCAGAACCATTCTTGAACTTGTCGATGTAACTAAAGTCAAGAACATGGTTGATAGTATCCAGTAGGGTCCGACCGCAAGACTCGATTGTATGAACCATTCCATGCTGCAGGGCGTTCAAAGCCGTGTCACTGAGGATATTGGAAGTTCCTAATATACCATGAAGCGGACTTCGCAATTCATGTGAGATACTGCTAATCAAATTGGCTTTAGCCTTCTCTGCCATCTCAACATCGAGGCGATGAACCTCCGCCATGATACTGTTGCCGAAGCTTCGCAGGTATGTAAGTTCACTCTCAGAAGTGAAGACGCGTTTTGGAGTATTGGTCCAAACTAGAACACCAGCAAGCCATTTGGATTTGTGTGAATTCCACATAGGTAAGAAGATGACGCTTCTGGCACCTACAAGGACTTTTATCAATTCATTGGCATCCTGTCTGTGATTCGGCTTCCGTTTTTTGAGCTTTGTTCCAGAGTTAGAAGATTTCACTGAGCTGCAGGAGTTACTACCACTGGTGCTACTATCATCGGAGAGAGAGCCGCTTTCATTGAAATTGAAGATCTTCCCATGCGGGTATCGATTGAGAATGGATTTCAGTAATGACTCGCGCATCGAAAAGTCCTTATTCGACTTTATAGGTCCATCAATGCTGGAGGCAGTTGAAGTTGATAAGCCAAATAGACGGCAAATTGCGGTGTCATCGATTTTGGCTTTTGAGAAGGGTATCTCACCGTCAGTGCTATCGTCACTGCTGGATGTCATCGGTTCTCCTCTCGCGTACGCCTCGCGCGCTCTGCGGTTTCCGTCTTCAAGCCCGCCGAAAGAGTCGATACTGGCATCATAAAAAGCAACTCCTTCCACTTCAATGGACTCACGGATCAAGTTTGCCGCACGTGAGAATAAGTTTTTGAGAGCAGTTGATACACCTTCAGTCGGTACGCTGTGATCTGAGATAGAGGCCTTGAGAGAAGGCCTCTGTTGTTCATGCACGTCTTTCTTATCTACTCGGTCTTTGTTTGAATCTAAAACTGACTCATCTGATAAAATTACTGATGAGGGATTTGCAGTTGTCGCATTTGAGATGGGTTCTTTGGTGCGCTCTTTCGAGGGGACACGATCTTTCGAATGGACACGAGGCCGTGGAGAGTCCTTTTTGAAGGTGCGGTAGGGTAGTTGTCGATGTTCGGGATGATCGCGCGCTTCCTGCAAATCCTGCTGGTTTTGGTTGAGCTGGCCTTCCACAGTTTCACCGGATCGTTTTGTTGCGACGTTTTGAGTATTCGATTCATCCCATGAGTCGCGAAGCGTGGCCTTGCCTTCAGCAAAGCTCCCCAGACCCTTGATCATTCTTTCTGCCTGGCGATTTCGATTTCTCGATTGCACCGTATCCAGATATCCCATGATAGTTCTCGCCATGGCCTTCATAGACGTGAGAGATGGCTCGTCGGGTCCCAATTCTCTTGGCTGTGTGTCCAATACGCAATATGATCCGATTGTGATTCCCCTGGGACTTATTATCGGGACTCCGATAAAATACCTTGTCTGAGAAAGGTTGGGGGCTAGTTCTGAAGAATTGAAGTATTTGTTATTCCTCAAATCTAGCATCACCAACGCGCTCCCATCAATGATTGTTGGATTATCTGAAGGCTCTGATAGTGGTAGGTCTGTAACAACTTTACAGATGCCCTTTTCCCTGGGCAATACACAGCATCCTAGCCACAAGTTGTCGTGGTTGTCCAGATTTGACATCCCAGTAGCCTCGGCAAGGACATACTGATGAGTGGGACCAAAGAGCGAAATCATGGCACGCTGGGCGCCCAGTTTAATGGCGCCCATTTCGGCGAAAGTGAGCAAGGCATGGTCTTGGGAGGGCTGTGGAATAAATTTGTTCTGACTTTCATCGTCGAATGGAGCAAAGGGATAGACCGAGTGATCGCTCGGTAGATACCTGTAAAAGTCAGAATACATAATTAACGACTCGAGATCAATAATTACCGGTAGAACTCTCTTTCTTTTGCAAGGTTGAAAGGCTGCATCCCAGCTACACCAGTCACTCAATCATTAAATCAAGGGTGTGACATCTAGGATAGAGTCTTAGAAAGAGAAAAGTGCAGTGGCGGTCGGAAACGGTGGCGACAGTTGATCCAAGGTTCCCTATTAAGGGCTAGTGCAAATTGAATGAAAAAGCAGGGAAATATCGGATAATATTAATAAATCTACAGATCGATCGCTGGGCGGAAAAGAGACCGATCAAACTATGATTTAATTGGGGTTTTAAATCCATTAAATACCTGTTTTGTGTTGCGAGCGGGCCTGCATGCGCCACCGATATGGCTTAAATAACATCAATCGTGAGCTGTGTACCACAATGTATCTTGGTAATTTTGATACAAAGGAAACTTCGGAATATCTAGAATGTTATTCCGTAATACTAATAGAAGGTTTCAGATTTTATAATAATTGGGCGTCTAGACTACTATTTAACTACAACTATCACGTTAATGATTAGTAATATCTTAGTAACTTATGACAATTGGCAGGGTAACACTAGAAAAAGTGAGAGTGAGATTAAACTACTAGGTAGAGGTACTGGCCTGTCAAAGGGAAACCACGTTATTAATAAAGCATACCAAGTATGTATAATTGAGGGTGAATTGTGCCTTTCTAGTAAGTTAGGGCTAACCACCCTATCTGTCTAAAGCCTTATGCCATACAACTTCGAATTGTTAGCACAATTGAAATCCTATACAATTAATACCCAGGAAATCCACAGGCTACTTTTGGAAATCAATCTAGCAATTTAGCAAGTATTGAGCCATACTGACCGGTGGCAATTAATCCACCAAAATTTATACAAATAGAGGTAGCATGAATGTATTTGAAGCGCCGGTCGAGAGCCTTCTTCTCCGGAGAAATAAAGTGAGGGTTGTTTCCTCGTCGATCCATCAATCCTTGGAGGTATTAGCTTATTCTCTCATGCCAAGCGAAAAAAAAAAAAGAATATTGGCATACATACCCTGCAAGTTTCTGGCTTCAACTGCATTTCTTGTCAGTGGCCGGAATATGATTAAGTTGATCAAGCCAGCAATAGAGACTGTTGCCATACACCAATATAGATGACTGAGGATATTCGTTGCATCTCCTGCGGACTGAGAACTTTTAAGACCAGTCAAAGCGACAAGAATTGGGAGGAAAGATTGTAAGGAGAAGTAGACCGGAAATATTGCGGCTTGGTGAATCCCAAAAGCCGGTCTACTCAAAGACTTGAAGGCAATAATGCCATTAAAGAAAGTCTGTCGAACGGTCAATTTCAGGGTTGAGAGATGATAAACCTAACTTAATCTACCTGGAAAAATTGGCTCCCGAGCAGTACTCCGTAGCTAAGAAAGTCTTAAATGAGGGCTTTTCCAACACGTAAAAGGAAAGATTACCTGATCAGATGAATGAATTGTAGCAACATTCTTTTTTGCCAACGTCGCAGCTCTTTGAGCAGAAACAGATTCTCTCCGTAGAAGATAATTCCGAAAGATTATGAAAAGTCTGCTTCAACTGGGGAAAGTATTTGTCTCATTTACGAACCAGTCAACAAAAAGCTGTACGGGGGAACTGCCTAGAAGTGAAAACATGGATCAACTATCGATCGGACCACTGATTGCACTAAAGACTTTCTGAAGACCAATGAAAGGTTTACTTTCCCTTTTAGTGTCCAGCCGAGGTCCAAAAGGGCATCCTCATAAGCTGGGCTCTATATAAGTGGCCTCATGGGCTCTTACCGCCTTAGACTACCGCCTACTATATTAGTCACAGGAATGACAAACAACCACTTAACTATCGTATGTTGGCATCTTCTTAGAGCTGTTTTATGTATTGTAGGTAATACGTGCTGAGTTTCATCTCTGACTGCAACCCTACTAATATATTGCTTCTTATCATTGGGAGATTATTTATCATTCTAAAATGTTTCTGCCAGCATAGAAGGGGTGGGGCCAGTGCTGTCCACTTTTAATTGAACAGCAATCTATTCTCTAATCGCTACCAACTGGAAAAGTTAGCTGCCGGCTAAACCGGATACGGAGATTGAGGACTACAAAGTAGAGTTAGGAATTCCCCACCTGTCCCTTGAACCATGATTATTATCGTTTGTCTGAATGACAATACGAGTAGTTTAACCAATGTTATGTTTTTTTTTTTCTTGTTCTTTATAGTTTAGCTACTTAAGTAGGAACCTTCAACCCTTTCATTCCACTGAAGCTCAGAAACTTGGAAGTGGGGCGTGATTTCAAGATTATATCCATCAATCCCCCTGTCCTTTACGTCCCACAGAGTGTAAAATATCAAGGTTATATTACAGGTAATGGCTCTGTCATGCTCCCAAATCCCGATTTAGATAGATTGATCGACCGCTTCATGGCTGTTTTTGCAACTTTTGAATTCTAGTTTTATGGCCATCCCAACTTTTCAAGCCCCTTGAATTTTTGTTGTTCTTCCTCTACCTGACATCCTTGATCTTACAAATGAGAGCATTCAACCTGGTCGATTGGCATAGTCAGAGCCTAGATCGAAGATGATATCGCTCCATAGGCGAAATTCGAAATCGCCCAGCCCTGCTCTACCTACTCGGATAAATCAACTGTCTCTTTAGACAAGCCTTGCTGATACCGTCCAATTATGGACTCGAGTAACGACCACCCCAAAATTGTTAGAATAATGTCAGAAAGTCTCGCCAAGGAAAAGATAGAACAGTTCAAAGGTCACGCGTACTCTACGACGCATCATGATAGAAAGTACCTTCCTGGCCTAGACACATCCACGGATCGAGTATTTCCTATTCGTTCTGTCGTGTCATCGAGCGGGTCTGCGCCTTTTCTGAGGGGAGGCGAAGCCAAGCAGATCAAAATTATCAATGAACACCCTACAACACCTACCAATACTAAACTGCATGATCATTATATCGAGAATCAACAGACTGGGTGTGCTACACCATCGATGCCGACACCAGGGGTGCAACAACCCGAGATTTCCGCCCAGCGCAAGAAAGGAACTGAGCCAAACACTGAATCTGTCACTCATCAATATAAGCACGAGATAATTGATGGTGGACACGCTCTCATCACGGGACTTAGTAGCTCTTCTTTTCGATGTGGGGACGATCCAATCCGCACTCCGGGTACTATCCAGAGCTTCGGGGTAATGATCGCCATGCGCGAAGAGGCGCCAGATGTGTTAGTGGTGCGGGTGGCCAGTGAGAACTCAGAGCAGTTGTTGGGGTACACGCCAAAACAACTATTTGAATTGCCAAACTTTTGCGACATTTTAAACGAGAGCCAGTCCGATACGCTCCTTGATCATTTGGAACTTGTGCGCGATGACGCGTATGACCCTAGCACTACAGGTCCGGAGGTCTTCCCTTTGTCAATTCCCACACCATCTGGCGAGATCAATCGATTCTGGTGTGCGGCTCATATCAGCGAATCTCAGAAAGACATTATAATTTGCGAGCTTGAGCTAGAAGTCGACAATGTCAACCCGCTAAACAACCCAGGAGAAGATGCCCCTGCCACCCCAGTCGACGTATTTACTCCTGCTACCCCAGTCAACACAATGGGTCAATCTTCTACTCCCGAACAACTTGCCATCAGTAACATCAGTATTAGCCAACCATTACGAATTTTCCGTGGCGCCAGACGACGTACGGGCGATAATGTAACAGAGATGTTCAGCGCTCTCTTCCAGATCCAACAGCAAATTGAGCGCGCTGATAACTTAGAAGATCTTCTGAATATAACGGCCGGGTTGGTTAAAGAGCTCACCGGGTTTCACAAAGTGATGATCTACCAATTCGACAGTAACTGGAGCAGCCTAGTTGTGGCTGAAGTATCCGACCCCAGAATGTCTGTTGATCTTTACAAGGGACTTCACTTTCCGGCCTCCGACATCTCTGTTCAAGCCCGGGAGCTATATCGAATCAATAAGGTCCGAACATTTTATGATCGAGACCAAGTAACCTCCCGACTTGTCTGTCGGACGCTCCAGGATCTCGAAGCGCCTTTAGATATGACCCACGCGTATCTACGATCCTTTTCACCTGCTCATGCTCAATACCTCGGCAACTTGGGCGTCCGCTCATCCATGTCAATCAGTGTCAATGCCTTCAACGGTCTTTGGGGCTTAATATCATGTCACTCCTATGGCACAGTAGGGATGCGTGTTTCATTTCCTCTCCGACGAATGTGCTATCTATTAGGTGATACGGTTTCACGAAGTATAGAACGGCTTTCCTATACCTCGCGATTACAGGCACGAAAACTGATCAATACTGTTCCATCAGAAACTAATCCGTCTGGTTATATCGTTGCTTCCTCTCATGAACTGCTCCAATTATTCGATGCCGACTGTGGAGCACTCTGTATCAACGATGAGACAAATATCCTTGGCAATGGCAGCGAGTCGTCCCAGGAAATACTCGCCCTTGTAGCATACTTGCGATTGCGCCCGCTTAGTTCTGTCCTTGCAACCCATAGCATTACTCGGGATTTCCCCGATTTACAATATGGTACTGGCCTAAAGACTATTTCAGGCTTACTTTTTGCACCACTATCAGAAAATGGCAGTGATTTTCTCTGCTTGTTCCGGAAAGCCAATCTTACAGAAATCCAGTGGGCTGGTAACCCCTACAAATTTGGTCTCAACCCTCGTGACGATTTTACTCCCTGGCGTGAGACTATCCTCAGTCAGGCTCGTGAGTGGAGTGAGTCTGACATAGATACTGCAGCTACACTTTGTCTTGTATACGGCCAATTCATCCGAATTTGGCGCCAAAGGGAGGATGAAAGGAATAAATCCCACCTCTCCCGCATGATGTTGGCCTGCTCCGCAAATGAAGTTCGCACGCCACTGAACGCCATTATCCATTACTTGGAGCTAACTCTAGAGGGCAACCTGGATCCTGAAATTCGTGAAAGTCTCATGAAGTCACACTCCGCGTCAAAATCCCTCATCTACGTGATCAACGACTTACTCGACTTAACACGGACGGAGAAAGGCCAAAACTTGGTCAAAGATGAGCAATTTGACCTTCGGGCAACATTTAAGGACGCTGCAGATATGATGGCCGGGGAAGCCAAGACGAAGAATATCTCGTATAGGGTAGCAGTTTATCCTGGAGTTCCCGATTCTGTGCTGGGCGACGAAAGGCGCATAAGGCAGATGTTCTTGAATGTGATCTCCAACGCCGTACAGCATACTGATTCAGGTGCTGTCACTGTTGAGATGTGGCCTTCAATCACGCAGCAGAGATTACCTGGCCACGTCGCCATCGAGGCCGTGATCGTTGACACTGGAGTTGGTATGTCTAAAACTAAAATGGAGGCTCTTTTTCAGGAACTTGAACAAGTTTCAGAATATGAATATGAAAAATACGTGCCGGAAAAGCGTGTGTTGGGTCTTGGACTTGCTTTGGTAGCAAGGATCATCCACAATACGCAAGGCCAGCTTGGTGTCCAGTCTGTAGAAGGCAGAGGCAGTCAATTTAGGCTTATTTTACAGTTCAAACTACCCAACAGCACTACAAGAGCAACCCACGAGGAATTAAGACCTGTTGGGTCCCCAATGCTGCCCACACCATGCGTCTCAGACCATGAGTTCACCTTAGGTGCTAGAGCCTCATACGGCAACCTTGAAGTGCCAATGCCTGTTCAGTCCCCTATGCCACCCACTCCACTCACCTCGGACCATGAGTTCACCTGGGATACTGTAGCCTCACACGGTAGCCATGAAGTACCAATACCTACTTCTTCCACTATGCCGCCCACGCCACTTGACTCAGACCACGAGTTCCCATTAAATCCTGGAATCTCGGATGATATCCATGAACAGCGGAGACAGAACATTGACAGTATTCGCAGTGAAGGCAATTCTCTCAGCCGAGGAATCCTCAACCATGCTGATAGACTCATTAAAGCTATGCAGGAATCTTCTAATGATCAATTGATTAAATGTGGAGGTTCGGACATGATACAAAACACGCAACCAACCAACCCTTCAAGTCCTAAGTACGTCTTGTCGCCGTTGGCATCACCTACATTGGTCTTTAAGTCAGGAAACCCCACGGATGGTCATTTTAGCGGGCTTTCGGCCATGAAGAAACCCTCACCGATGGGACTGCAGCCGCTCAAGACCCCTCCCACTCCAGGCACACAGAATATCACAGGATCTGGTGTTCCGATGGGTTCGCTTCAAATTTCCAATCAAGACGTCAAGTGCCAACCTAGACTCACGGAAAGAACGTCATACTTTCCAATGATGCCGATCGAAGAAGAGACATCTTCCCTCCCCTTGATGCCTGCTGGGGAACCTAAAACACCAAAGCTCAAATCGACTAAAGATCTCGTTTCACCAATGGCAATAGCACCCCCACGAAAATCAAAATATCTACACGTGCTTGTAGCAGAGGACGATATCATAAATAGCAAGATCATCCAGAAGCGTTTGACAAATATCGGGCATACAGTGCACCTCACCAGCAACGGTAAAGCTTGCGCACATGCGTACGAGCTTGACAGCTCGTCCTTTGATATCGTCTTGATGGATATTCAGGTAAGGGTTACTTAATCTCTTCTTATCTATTCACACTAACAAATCCACAGATGCCGATCGCTGACGGCTACGCCGCCACCGCAATGATTCGTGCGTTAGAAGCCAGGACTTCATCAAGAAAGTTGTCAAAAGAGATCGAGCGCAATTCTCGGGTTCCGATTTTCGCTGTTTCTGCCACTCTCCTGGAGAGAGAGAGATCCAGATACATTGATGCCGGTTTTGATGGCTGGGTTATGAAGCCAATCGATTTCGCTCGACTGAATGACATGCTGCGTGGCCTCGAAGACTTCAATGCCAGAAAGGCAATCACGTACTCGCCTGGTAAATGGGACAAAGGAGGATGGTTTGGTTGCCAATGACGACTGATTTAAGATTGCGTTCACACAATCTACACCTGGAAACGTGGCCTTCCAGCGAACGAGTTATCATTACCAACTTAGGCCGACCTGTCCAACCCACACGTGTGCATCGTCAGCCTATCTATATTCTTGTTTCACTCAAACTTCCTGTACACCATTACTGGAGGCAATCGGTTGTTATGGAGGCAGCACATCTATCACATCGTATTGCCCCTTGATATTTTACGTGACGATTTTCATTTCTCGTTTTTTCATTTTCAAAATACCCGGCTTATTCCAATGTCTGTTGAATTGTTATATACTGTTTCTTGAGCATTTTCCTGTATCAATCTTGGTGGATTCACCAACATATCTACCTGGACATACTTCCGTTGTGACGGGGGAGAGTTGATTTGTTATTTTCTCATGTAGCACACGATGAAGTGGAGGATGACAAGGGGAAATCTTGTTTTCAGATTTCTGCAAATCTACCTAGAGTTAGGTAGTGACTCGTTGAAAAAAATACGATATCTCGATCACCGCTGAACTTTGACCTGGTCTCGCGGTATCAACGTTTACCAACGTTGATCTGCCGAAGTGCACCATCCAACAAAATATGAAGCTACCAGGCGGCCCAGCCAAACCTAGCCTTAAAGGTAGCACTAAACCTTGTATAAATATGCATATCCAACCTTATTTGATTGTTTAATGGGAGGACCTAGGGAATAAAGTTGGAACAGTAAATTCCCGAACACTTTTCAAAGCTTCTAATGAACAGTGCGCATATGTACCTAGATGGTTGACTTTCAAGGTTTCGTTCCAAGGTTGCTATCTCCTTTGAAAATTACCTAGAATCTTCAAGAAGGTCCCAAGGGCGAGGAAAATTATTCACTCTCACAGGTTGGAGGAGATAATCTAACTTCTGGTCGCCAGCAATTCATCGTTGTTTGTCTTGGTTCTAAAATATTATCACATTATAAGGCTACTTAGCTAGGGATACCATTGCCTACTCTGGAGGTCAGAAGCTTGGAATGGATTGATATGAACTACATTTCAGTTTAGGAGAAATGCGTGACACCAGGAGATAGAGTCTGCTTTTCAGTGTACCCGTTATATTGCACATACGTATGTCGGATGAAGTATTCTCAGAGTGTCAAGTCCCTCCATATACTCATGACTTTCTTGTAGACCAAATTGCTACACTAAGCCTCATTGGAAGACTCATTCTCTAAGATCGTCCCATCGCCGCCCGCTATGCTGAAATTCGATATGATCAAAGTGTTACTGTCTCCATTGCTTATATTTGGTATGAATCTCTCGATTCAACCGTTTCCATATACCTTTCTCCAAGGTTATTACTTGAGTTTGAGTTTTACCTGACCATCTTGAAGCAATTTTCCTCGGCAATCTACAAGAGACCAAAATATACGCAACCCCCTTGGATCTTATTCCAAATAGCAGTCTGCAGTGCCCACCCTCTGTCACCGAATCGCCGCCCTTTTCAAATGAATTACAATCCTGCAATACAACGGTATATTGAAAGACCGGACCCTGATACCTGATGCTAGTTTCTCTAACAAATCCGAATTATCATAGTGCACTGGTACCCAGCCACTCTGTTGCTCAGGAACATGCGCAGATCTAAGTAATGACCTGGATCATTGCGGTAGCTGTTCAACATCTTGTATCAACCATCTATGCCCTGCCCAGCGACCTAGCTGTTGTTCTGGGGATTGCATTGACCTAGCCAGCAACAATTCAAACTGTGGAGCATGTGGCGCTTCTGTAAGATTCAAGCCCTGACATAAATAGTGATGTTGACCCTGTAATACTGATATAGGAAAAAGTGTACTGGAGAGTACGTCTATTGCTGTAATGGATCATGCAGTGATCTATACAGAAATATTACTCACTGTGGATCTTGTGAAGCTGCTCCGGTAAGGCCCCTCGTTAATACTTGTCCTTTATGCTCTCTCATTGCGAAGTTCAAGTTCATCTGACAGACTAAATACCATAGTGTTCTGGTACACTTCCAGGTTGCTGCTATGGGAGATGTCGCGATTATGCCTTCGATCCTCGAAACTGTGGCGCATGTAACAACTCAGTAAGCAGGCCCCAAAATCTTAGATTATAGTGTCAACTTTCATAGTCAGCTAATAGCAGAGGACCAAATAGTGTGGCGCAAATCTACCTGCCTGTTGCTCTGGTAGCTGTACAAACCTGAACAACGATCCGAACCACTGTGGACTTTGCAACCAGCCATCTTGCCCAGGAGTAATGCCCGCATGCTGCTCAGGGTTATGCACTGACCTTGATTCAAGCTCTTTACACTGTGGATCATGTAATATAACAGTAAGTCCCATGGATATTGATCTCGGTGTTTGCGCTTAATCTTGAAAGGAAATACTAATGGGGTTCTTCTCTTTATAGTGTGGACCTACAGCGCGCAATTGCTGCCAATCATCATGCACCAATATTCAAACCGACTCGGCTAACTGTGGAAGATGCAACACACAATGTAGTGTCGATAATCCGAGTTGCTGTTCTGGGGCATGTACAAATTTACTTTCTGATCCAAATCATTGCGGATCGTGTACGGCTGCCGTTTGTACAGGAGTACAGCCTGCCTGCTGCACGGGATCTTGCGCTGATCTGATGAGCAATCCAAGGCGCTGTGGATCATGCAGCAACAATGTAAGTCATATATCTATGGCGAAATCTATGCTCTATAAGGTAATCTGACCTGATTTTTTACAGTGCAGTTTAGCGCTACCGTCTTGCTGCTCAGGAACATGCACTAATCTCAATACCGATGTGAGCCATTGTGGCACTTGTACAGCTGCTCCTTGTCAAGGAGTCAGACCCTCATGCTGCTCTGGAGTTTGCGCCGACTTATCCAGCAGCGCTCTACGTTGTGGATCATGCAACGTGACCGTGAGTGTTCCAAGTCTCTAATACTACAAGAATTGAATTGCTTCTTCACTTTTCTGGTGCTAATAATAATATAAATATATCTAGTGCACCATTCTGCAGCCTACTTGCTGCTCTGGGGTGTGTTCTAATCTGAATACTGACGCGGGACACTGTGGGAATTGTACCACGGCTTGTACCGGTGTAATTCCCGCCTGTTGCTCAGGTTCATGTGTCGATATTGGCTCAAATCCAAACCGCTGTGGATCTTGCTCCGCAATCGTGAGTATTACCTATAACAAGAGAGATAATCAAGGTCCTGTGGGTACTTTCAAGGTTCACTAATCTATAATTACATTTTCTTGATAGTGTCCCATAGCAAAACCTACGTGCTGTGCGGGGACATGCGCAGCTCTAAGTACCGACATCAAAAACTGTGGAACCTGCAATACTACCTGCGTTGGAACTCTACCTACCTGTTGTAGTGGAGTCTGCTCTGATATAACAGTTGACCCGACACATTGTGGTTCTTGCAACATATCTGTAGGTTTACTATTCTTAATGAGTTGAAATGTCTAATTTCAAAATACAATTACAGTGTCCCGCGGCAAACCCGTCGTGTTGCTCGGGTATATGTGTGAACTTGAATACAAGTTCTACACGATGTGGTTCATGCAGTATAAACGTGAGTATTGATGATTAGGCTGTGCTCTAGTATTGATTCTGACCCTCAGACAGTGTGGAATAACCCAACCTACTTGCTGTTCTGGACAGTGTACGAATATTCTAACAAGTACTCTTCGGTGTGGGTCTTGCTCAGCAAGCCCATGTACGGGCACAACCCCAGCATGCTGTTCCGGCAGTTGTGCTGATTTGAGCAACAATCCGTCTCGCTGCGGCTCCTGTAGTGTCGCTGTAAGTTTTCCACATAACCCTCTACTACTATAGTCGAGCCGAAGTTAATCGAGTCTACCAATAGTGTGGTTTTGCTACTCCAACGTGCTGCAATGGAATATGTACTAATCTAAATACCACAGCGGCCCGTTGTGGAGCTTGTAATGTCTCAGTAAGTATCTAGAGGCTAAAAAAAGATCTTATATCATCCATGGATTATAAGACTAACAATCACAGTGCCCTTTAACATCACCGGTCTGCTGCGCGGGGACCTGTACTAATTTGAATACCAACCCTAATACTTGCGGCGGATGCACAACAACGGTATAACTCATCATAGACCTGACTAGAATAATTCTAATATACTTTTAGTGTCCCACAAACCAACCATCTTGTTGCTCTGGGGTATGTAATAACTTGAATACTTCAGCCGTCAACTGCGGAGCTTGCAACAAAATAGTATGTCCACATTGATCGATATGCGATGGAATAGCTTCTTTCCCGTTTATCTGACACAGCGTTAATTCAAATATTCTTAGTGCCCAGCTTTATCGCCAACTTGTTGTGGAGGAGCTTGTACTAATCTAAATACCAACCCGTCAACCTGTGGATCGTGCAACACAACAGTAATTCTCGTTGAATTGAATCGGATAAGTGCGAAAATCTAATCCATTTTCATAATAGTGCCCGGCAACAACGCCCACTTGCTGTTCAGGCTTTTGCGTCAATCTTATGGGTGATGCCAAAAACTGCGGATCATGTGGCAAAACCGTAAGTTTATACAAAAGCACTCAAAAGTTGTATAGCCGATTGATATGAGGAATCTTCAATAGTGCGCCGTATCTCAGAGTTGTATCAATGGTACTTGCGGAACTTGCGCAGTCGGAACGACATATTGCAATGTTACGAACACATGTGTAAGTTGTAGAGTTACATGTTGGAACCTTGAAATGTTTTGTTGGATGTGCTAATTAACCTAGTGTCCCAATACATCCACATGCATTGCCATTGGATCCAACGCTGGTTGTTGTGACCCGGCATTTGTCTGTCCAGCACTACTAAACCCCACAGGCCCCAAAGTCTGCGTAAGTGCAAACTTCGAGCCAGATTGTTTTTCTTTTTCAAGGGGCTAACTTGCGATATCAGTGTTTCTTGCCCTGCCTTCTCGGCTTATGTGCACTCAATTTTGGTATCAGACAAACTAAGCTACTAGATCCTTTCTAGTCCATCATGATGCTAAAGATTTATTGTGATCTCATACAAAAGTTCAAATTGAAATTGAAAACCAATTGATTCTTCTGAACATCTTTCAAGGTTGATACATGTCCTATCATAGCTTCTTGTAGAAGAAAACACGTTCGAATCCATCATCTGTCCTTCTTCCTGTCTCCGAAAATCCCATTTTGACGTATAGACTGAGATTTTCATACATTTTCACATTCGTATAGAGTGTCAAAGCAGAGAAGCCTTGTGATCGAGCAAACTCCTCTGCAAAATCCATCAAAACCCGGCCATAACCATAGCCCTGTGCCTGTGGGTCCACGACCAAATTGTTTATTTCAACAGAATCAGAACTTGGATCGAGATGAAGGACAATAGACCCAACAACTCTGCTGCTCTGGTCTTTAAGAACAAATACAGGGTGTGTTTGGATGACTTCATTGTAATCTGCTAGCATAGGCGCTGGTGATTTGCCAATGCGCTCGATGTATTTGGAGAATGCCGCATCAACCATTGATCTGATTATCGGTACATCCTCCATTGTTGCTTTAGATATGGCTCCATTTCTAGAAATGGGGCTTACACCGGCCATTGCGTGTTTGGATAAGGGCGCTTAAAGACAGGACGTGGGTTCGGAGTATCAAGATTTCAATTTTCAAAATTCGAGAGGGTAGAACAGGAGGTTTAGATCATGATCAAAATGGACAATCACTTGAGGCTTGAGATCTAAGAGTGTACTCCGTAAAAACCGTCAACAACTAGTTAGCTAGGAACCCTGAATCAAGGTTAGTAATCGAAATCCAATAACTAACTTAGTCAGCTGAGACCCACTTATCTGTCGGCAGAACTCCCCAGGAATCAAAATAATACCACATATTAGCGTCTTGCATTCTTCATTTTCAACCACATATAATTTCATCGCGCATGGAAACAACACCCGCCTGATCCATAATCCAAGACATTAAATGCCCTGTCAAGAGGAAAATGGAGTTTACAGAGCTTTGGAACTTCCAGGGTTGAAGACTAACATGCAGTTGAGACATTCAGCGTTCAGATGGATGGATATGCTAGGTGACATCAGAACTTGAACTTATGTTGCAATTGAGTCTTGAAGTGTGTCTCACACATCTAACCACGCTATCAAGGCGTGTTATTCAAGCATAAAATACGGAGAAAAATCCGCACATTCCAGAAGACTGGTCAGTGCTTTTAACTTCAGTCATACTCTGTAGTTCAAGCATATGGCCAATCAGAGGGTAGGATTTCCAGCCACCATGAACTCTACCAGCAACTGAAATACAACGAAACCATCAAATTGATAGCGATTTTTTCATTAAGATGCTGAATCTTGGAAATGGAGATTTTAATTTCACGAATCTATAATTCCGAGCTATCCTCTGCAAGAAATGTTCCGGATACCCGAACATCCGAAGTTCGGAGTAGACTACCAGGTACAACCAGGGCGGCTAGTTGGTGGGTCAGCTTTGCAAGGGGCTTTAACCCTGTGAAAATCCAACACTAATCACATACAGCTTTGCAACCTTGAATTTTTGAAACTGTAGTGAACATCCCTTGATGGGGATTCGAAAGTTTACTGAGGTCAATGTGACTTGTCAAGATGATCGTCAAAACAATCATAGCCGAAGAAAAAGATTGGTCCAGCAAACAAATCACTTGAAACCAGGTTTGCTGTTCCTACAATTCACGTATATTGCAGATCTGAGGTTTCGCATTGGAGCATCAGCGGATAAGATGTGGACCAATTGATATATAAGATGAGCTGCCTATCCAATCAAGGGTTCCAGCGGCAATGGGAATTTATTTTTGTCTCTTAGTTATGCGTCCCTGAAACGGGACCTGGACATCAGAGCTGTCATATTTAAGTGGCTTACGCCTGCAACTTTAGATTACAGAAGGTCTCTTTTAGACTATAATAACACGATCATGTTGTTCCCCTCTTCCTTGCTGGTTACAGCAATTATTCAGTTATCTCTGTCTGGAAACTCAGTTGCTGATGATGCGACATCAAGGGCTGTCACTGCCCTAGATGCCCTGCAAACTTGGTACAATGATGCGACTGGGCTATGGGATTCCGTCGGATGGTGGAATGGGGCAAATTGCATGACTTCTATTGCAGATCTAGCATTGCTGGACTCATCGGTGGTAGCCACTGCTAGCTATGTCTTTAATAACACCCTTACCAAGGCCCCTGCTTCCAATCCCAATCCAGGACCTGAAGTCAAGACGAATTACAGGCGACGCAGGCGCAGTCATGGGATTATTCCACGTCAGAGTAGCGGCGTAAATGCATCTCAATGGCTAGATTCGGCTTACGACGATGATGGGTGGTGGGCTCTTGCGTGGATTGCCGCATACGATGTTACGGGGGATAGCACCTATCTGTCAGTAGCAGAGGGAATTTTCTCGGGCCTAGTAAGTGCCATTGAATGGACTTGATTCTCTGTTGATGTTTACCTGTTTTCAGACAGCAGCCTGGGGAACTAATTGCGGAGATGGCGGCGGTATTCCATGGAATCCCACAGACAAGTATGTGAATGCCATCACAAACGAGCTCTTCCTTTCGGTAGCAGCACATTTGGCAAACCGTGTGAGCTCGAACAAGGACTACTACGTTCAATGGGCAGAGAAAGAATGGAACTGGTTTTCCTCGTTAGGATTCATTGGAGAAAACAACACTATCAATGACGGTCTTTTGGACAACTGCCAAAATAATGGTGCCACAGTGTAAGCTGATATTGACCAACCACACAATGATCCTTCTAACAAACTACTCAGATGGTCGTACAACCAAGGCGTTGTTCTCGGAGGTCTTGTCGAGCTGAACAAAGCAGCACCGAATGATATGTACCTCGAGTACGCGAATAAGATTGCCGTAGCCGCAATTGAGACTTTAGCCGATTTTAACATGGTCATTCACGAATCATGCGAGCCAAGTAACTGCGAGCCAGATGCAGTCCAGTTTAAGGGGATTTTCATACGCAACTTGCAAATGCTGCAGAGTGTATCACCGAGCGATACCTATACGCAGGTCATCAACAGCTGCGCAAATAGCATTTGGCAAAATGACCGCAATGCACAGAATCAGCTTGGTGTTGTCTGGTCTGGTCCATACTCCAATTCTGATGCCTCTACCCACAGCTCAGCAATGGATGCTTTGATCGCAGCCATTGCTGTGTAACAAGCACTTGAGAAAATTCTATGCATTTTTGTATTATCTCACCTGGGCAGTTCCTTGGAAGATTCTTCGCAGACATTTCCATGTAGCTCTTTTCCTCTATATATAGTAGTCTTTTTTAATAGAAAAGTTTGACACATCTGCAGGCCTTGGATATTGATTAATCGCCATATCTACATATGCTTAGGTGGTATCTAGGTACTATAATCCACACTTAGGATGTTACCTAGTGTAGTGGGGAGGCAAACAAGTGGCGGTGTAACCTGACTAAGCATGATGTGTATAAATTTAGCTAGTTAAGTGATAATTTTCCGTCTCTTGTCTACGAGCTGGACGGTCGCGCGAATTATACAGTTGGACCACAGGACTTTGTCCCGAAACTCGATGCAACCGGGCAATGATATTTGAACATCAATCTCTGGTCTTATACTGACGTTAAGGAGGGAGACGGCAAAGTTTTGCTTAGACATGTGCATGGGTTGGGTATGGGTCAAAATTCATACCCATACCCAACCCATCAGAGGTAAGGTAAACCCATACCCATACCCAACCCAACCCACGTGGGTATGGGTTGGGTATGGGTCCCATATGGGTATTTTTGATGCCTTAATGCCTGATTTTCGCCTCAACCTAAACTAAATTAGGGTAATTAGTGCCTTAGTGCCTAATTTTTGCCTCAATCTAGTACTAACTAGGTGACAAATATCACGTGAAATAAAAGTCTTGGCAAAAAGATGGGTTTATGGGCTGGGTGTGGGTTTTACTTCAAACCCATACCCAACCCATATGGGTTTTGGGTAAAATTTCTGACCCATACCCAGCCCATTGTGGGTTGGGTTGGGTTGGGTATGGGTTTACCCAACCCAATGAACATGTCTAGTTTTGCTGTTGGGTTTGGTGTTTTTGCAAAACTTATATGTCGTTTTTGGTTTCGAGAATTGTCATTTGGATTGGCACGGTTGAAGAAATTTTAGTGACAGTTAGTCCTTTTACTAGCAATACTCGTGCTCTAGATCGAGTGGTTTCAACTTTATATACAGCTTCTACATATTAAACTCATAATTTTAAACTAGTGACATAGAAATAGTTGACTGAATGCTCTGAATGCTCTTCTTCTTGATTTCTTCGTCTTTTCAGTATCACTAGAACTCTACACGGAGAAAGCTAGGCGAGGTCCTTTGTAAAAAATCAAGAGTCTTTCGCCAATGCCAGACTCATTGTTGTGGAGAAGCGAGTATAAAAATCCATAATATGTGGATTATAAGAGCTAATTAATGAAGGTGGAGTTATGGATACCAGGACAGCCTAATCATGTAATCCGCTATTACTTTTGTCCAAGCTCCAAGGCTTCCAAGAGCTTCCCACCGGGCTGTGCCAGAGTATATCCCACTTCGGTCAGTTCGCTTGCACTAACAGAAGCCGAGAATCCGGCCCATCTTCCCTCCTTGATGTAGTAGTGATAAAATCCTAATACGATTCCATTATCATCCCAGATTGCCGAGCCACAAACGCCGTCTGCAGGTGCTTGCACCGTACTGTTGTCCTCTACTTGCCCACTATAAGACCAATCGTAGACAATATACGCGGTGCCTGAACCTTTAATTTTCACCGACTTGCCGATAACGACACCATCCATTCTCCCAGTAAACGGGCTGTTGAGGTTAGTGAAGAGGAGGTTTTTATTGTCACTGGAGTTAGCCAAGCGGGTGAACTTTGGTGTAGTTCCACCTTCTTCCTCGAATGTTTCCAGATCAAATAGAAGTCCCTTTTTCAGGCGGACTAATATAATATCCGTGTGTGGAATGTTTATCGCTGCATAGCCAACCGCAATATCTGGATTTTTTGGTTGAAAAACATTGTTGGATTCCCCAATTCCATGAGATGCACCAGTCATGAAGGTCTCACCAGCCGCATTCTGGACAAACACACCTGATGTCGTTGAAAAGAATGCTGGATGTGCATGTTCCTTGAATAATTTGCTGCAAATCATGATTCCTGGTCTAATGATGTCGTAGGGTGTATCATCAGGGATACCTAGTGCAGGCTGTAGCATCATGTGACGTTTAGCCGGGAGATCAGCCCACATCGGGCGATGAAGGTCCTGATCGTTTAGATAGTAGACCGGACGATTTGTAATTTTTCCAGGTAGCTTTATAAGGATATCTGGAATCTTGATACCATCATCAAGCACGACGTAGAAAGAATAAGCATTAGAGAACAAGATTTCCACGAGTTCAACTCCAGGCAGGTGGTTCTGAAAGTAACATTGAACTTCTTGGGCCAGGATTCGTAGTTGACAGTCGGAGATTTGTGTACCGATTTCATGAGCGGAGCAGATGGCCACTTTCAAATTGCCCAGGGTCTCCTTCGGGAACAGGAAGGTCCGTCCAAAGGTATCTCCTCCTAAAAGAGTCACTGGTATGCCTCCAATGGTGAGTGGCCACGGTGGGCTGGGAAGTTTTTCAAACTGAAAAATCATATTTGAGCGGTTTCTCGCCTCGGCAACGTTGAGAGTGGCAGGGAAAATGGAATGAAGCAAGGCTTTGACGTCACTCCGATCGAGGTCGATTTGTAAGTCTTGCAAATCCACCGGTAAAGCAATGTGTTTACAATGCCAAGCCTCCTCAACTTCTTCTTGCTTTTGGGGCAAAGGGTGGGTGTGGGTCAGCGGCGTATTATCTACGATCTTCTTTTTGGTCACGTAGATCCTCCGCTTCCGCTTGAAGGTTCCCTGGTCCATCTCGAACGAAGGTGTAACCTTGCGCTTGCTCGGAGAAGAATATAACCGTGACATTGTGTCGTTCTGTCAGCTGGTGTGAGGGTGGTAGATGAGGTAAATGAGGTGAAGCACAGAGTACGAAGTAATGTATTATTGGCAGGTGATGCCGGGATCTAACCAAATAGGGACTAGTACATCAGCAAATGGTGCTTCCGGACCAATCAGGATCAACTACATCGGATCATGTGATCCGACGCTGTCTCGACAATCTGATCTAGCGCTCACCCTGTTTATTGTGCACTCACCTTACTCACTTATCACTCACCCAGCCGACACCTACCCGACTATTGCCAATTGGCTGTGGATTAGCCACATCCCTGTTAGTTTGTAGTATGGTGGGTGATCATATAAATCCTAATATTGTATATTTTTGTTTTTGCATATTTTTATGTCTCATAGCAAACGAGCATACTATCGCTTTTCCAATGTAGCTTCACCAGCAGTAGAGGTCGGCACGGATGCATATCCGTAAGATTTTGGATTATTCGTATCCGTAACCGTAGTCGAGAGCTTATATCCGTGATATTATGCCACCGCCTAAATAAATCATACGATACTACGATAGAAACTTATCATCCCAAGTCCCTAATTTGATATCTAAATAGTTATTCATTCATTGATAGAATAAGTCTCCTACCACGCCGAGTCTGGCGACTATCAATATTCCTTATAGAAGCAGCTTCTTTTGAAGGCGACTTTGCAGGGCTTAGTCCTGATATCTCTTCTGCTGTCTTGGTTGGAATGCAAAAGTATAGGAAATGGAACAAGAGCTTGAAGATGGGGTTATCCAAGGAATCATTCAGGGCATTAAGGTCTTTCTTCATAAGAAATATCCCCCTTTGGCTACCTCCATCTCTAGTTCTACTTCTAGAACTATGGATCCTCCTGCTCGACCAGGTATGAGAGCTTGTCTTCTACAAAAAGTACATTCTCAAGAAGTATCTCGGGCTTCTGATATTGATCGCTATTTTGATGAACCTCCTATTCAAGTAGAAGGATTAATAGAAGACCAGGATGACTCTAAGTGGCTGCTTTCATGGTGGAACGCTCATAATGATCAACACCCCAGGATGGCAGCAGTTGCAAGGGACTACCTTGGTATTCCATCAGCTGAGGTTTCAGTTGAAAGACTTTTCAGTTCTGTAAGAGATATCCTGGGTGTTCGTCGACAATCTCTGAACAGTAAGACCATGAGAGAGTTAGTTTTGTTAAGAGATGTATAAAATGTTGATTCCTAATTGAAATTTCATTTACTTGAGAATTACATGAGATTTATAACTCTATAGATGTGGAAATATATATTAGAACTGTAGGTGGTTCTAGACACGTGATATATGCTACGGATATTACGGATAGAGGGCATTTATTCGTAACCGTAACCGTAGAGATTTTATTCGTATCCGTAAAACCGTGCCGACCTCTAACCAGCAGAAATTCACATAGAGTGTTAGTGTCGCACTTTTTGCACAAAAGTAGCTTGTTAAAATGTTCGTAAATGGCTGAGGACACTAGAGAGAAAGACCGCAATAATCTTCTGTTTACTCAGGAAATAGACAATTCCATAAATGTCGCTCGCAAGGGTAATATTCGAATATTATGATGGTCAAGAGTCAAAGAATCAGTATATTGTGTCAGTCTCACGGTCCATTTTTAATTCCCGGAATGCCCGAGATGTGGGGAGTGACAGCAACCGATTTATACAATTACAAACTCTCTCGTATCTAATCATCTCTCTTTTGCTTATTGTACGATAGAGAAAACCCAGGTTTTGTTCAACTGTTTTTGCATCGTTATTCTGTTATGGGTATCAAATCTTGCCCAATCCCCCTCATCGTCCTCCCAGTGCTCGCCAGCCGGCAGCCAGGGCACGCTAAACATGAAAGCAATGACAATCTCGAAAGAGCGATTCCGGTTGTTCATGACGTGATTGGCCAGGGTTTTGCAGTGAACGCTCAGTCTGGTCGAAAGGGCGGCAGCGGTAGGGATGAATTTCGCAGCGGCTGCCATGACAGTGGTGAAGAGAAAAGCTGAGCGCTGTCAGATGAACTGGGGAGTGTGAATTTCGGGATCCATTCTCCATCTCGTATGCGAAAGACTATAATGGAAACTAAGAGCGAGTATGTCAGGAAAGAAAGATCATTCTTTTTTTTTTTTTTTTTTTTTTCCAACGTTGCAGCTAGAGTAGCACTTTGCAGAAGAGAGAGACATACTAAAGAACGAGATCTTCTGCTTCTACAGCAGTTACAAGGCCTAGATTGATGGGATCGAGTGACGGGGCGACATCCAGGTTCACCTTCGGGGGACCAAAGAAGCTACGAAGTACAAAGCACCATGCTTAATGTGAAACAAATTCTCAATTGACAGCCCATGCACGCAGCGTGGGACAATATCGAGAATCCAACAATTATTCTAAATATGGTGGAAATTTGGCAGACTGCAATTTACTCGAAAGGAAGACGGTCGATACAAAATTCCTTCGTTTCCTACTGATGAGGAACAGCGAAGTCATAGAACGATGCATGTACGTAGTCCATTATCATCTGCTCCATCATCTCGACCATGTATTTTCGATTGATGAGAAGCGAGTGGCCCATATGGGTGGTCAGACGATATTGGTAACTGCAGGCACTGCTCTGTAGCGTGAGCAAGCAGTTGCAAAGGGTTTTCGGTGTCCTCAACCAAAAGGGGCTCTAGCAGAGTGTCTTCTTGACAAAGCAATGATGAGCCTTCTTCATGGACCAGTGATGATGCAGTGAAGGTAGCATGGACATTCGAGGACGGAGATGGCACGTTGGACGCAGAGGCTGTAGTGCTTCTTGTCGAGTGGCTTGGCTCATTGTTATGATGATGATGATTGATGACTGCTCCTGCCTCACCTAGCAGTCGTTGAAGACGCAGGACACTCTTGTTGTCGGGACCATCACATAGCGTCTTTGGATCATTCAAGGCTTGCTGTAGCTGATGGATGGCCTTGCCGAGTCCTCTGCGCTTACTAGATGATCAGAATTAGTCTACATTGTAGTCAATGTCTATCCACAACTCGGAGGATCATCCAGTCTAAAATTTGACTGTCCTTGTCTGTATGGAGATTAATTCATAAAGGGAGACGTTGATTTCTGGCAGGTTCTCAACAAAATAGCTCCTTCGATTAACGGAAAAACAGAAGAGAATTAAAAAGGTCATGTTTGCTTACTTTGGCACTCCCTTTCGTCTTCCCACTCGATAGTCTGGAACGCTACACTTGACACCTTTACTCAGACATCTATTACAGACCGTGGCCTGACTGCTGCTTCGCACGCATTTAATTTTAATACTACGGCGGGACAGACATGCGGCTCGTTTGATGCCCGCTGCAGCTGCAGGAATAGCAGCTGCAACCGTTTCGTCAGGAGCGTCGACAGCGACAGCAACATCCAAATCGATCCCATAAGCATCAGACTCTATATTGGCCATGACAAGGATGTGTGATATCTCATGGAAAGGGTTTCGGTTGTTAATTTGACATCCGAGACTCTTTCAACCCCAAAGTGGGGCATTTCGTGGAGACCCGGTCGTTCTTTTGGGAAAAATTACCGAATCCGATTTTGCCGGAACATAAAGAAAAAGCGATTCGCTGAAACGTCATACCGAATGCTCAGCCTTGAGAGGGTCATTTCTTGTTTGGACTAGAGCTCTCTCCTTTATATCCAATCCCCTTTCTCTTCTTCCAACACTGATTTAAGATAACCCTTATTAACTTTATTCCAGTCTTTTTTCGTTTCCCATTTCTTTTCTATTTATATGATCTATATAGCATAGTATGGCTTCCATCTGCAGGTCAATGCAGCGTCTTGCGGGAGGTTCCCGAGTCACGGTCGTCTTGAGGACGGGATTGCAGGTCCCACGCACAGTCGCAACTTGTGGAACCAAGTCTGGTGTCTTTTTTCACAGCACTGGCCGGCGATTGGGGAGCACCGCTGCCTCGATCAAGAAGCAAAGTCAAGATGCCGCCCCAAAGATTGACCGCTCGCAATCAAAGCTCTACAAGAATGCCGACGAGGCAGTCGCAGACATCAAGAGTGGCTCTACCATTCTCAGTTCAGGTTTCGGTCTTTGCGGAGTTGCCGGTATGTTTTCTCCGTATTGCCTACACTTTGACTAATTTATTCTGACAATTCAATGTTTTAGAAACCATCATCCAGGCTATGGCCCGCAGAGGCGTCGACTCATTGAACAACCTCACAGCCGTTTCGAACAATGCAGGAGCAGGAGATGGTGGCCTGGCCTCGCTCACAAAGTCGGGTCAAATCAAGAAGATGATTCAGTCATATCTCGGCAACAACAAGGCCCTCGAGCAAAAGTACTACTCTGGCGAAATCTCCATTGAGCTCTGCCCACAGGGAACATTGGCCGAGAGGATCCGCGCTGGTGGTGCTGGTATTCCCGCCTTTTACACTCCAACAGGTGTCAACACCCACATTGAGACGGGAGAAATCCCGATTCGCCTCGGTCCGGCTAAGGATGGCTCCAAGGAATTGACCGTCCTTGAATACGGTAACAAGCGTGAGACCAGAGTCTTCAACGGCAAGAAATACAACATGGAGCACGCCATTGAGGGTGATGTTGGTATCCTCCGCGCATGGCAGGTTGATGAGGCAGGAAACTGCAGGTTCCGGTGAGCCTAAACACTTCTTCCTCTTCCTTTCTTAGCCTAACATTTTCGTGCAGCTATACCACCCAGGCCTTTGGTGTCCTCGTGGCTAAGGCCGCAAGAATCAGCATTGTCGAGGCTGAGGAGATTGTGCCTGTTGGCAGCATTCACCCCGACGATGTCCACCTCCCCGGAATATACATTAACCGTATCGTCCCAGCTACCGCCAACAAGGCTGTCGAAATCAAGATGCTTCGCGAGGAGGAGGGCGCAAAGAGCAGCAGCCCGACTGAAAAGTCGCCTGCACAGCTCCGAAGAGAGAAGATTGCCAAGAGAGCAGCCAGGGAGCTCAAGCATGGCATGTACGTCAACCTCGGAGTTGGTATGCCTACCCTCGCTCCCTCTTTTCTCAACCCCGAGATCAAGGTCTGGATCCAGTCGGAGAACGGTCTGCTTGGAATGGGTCCCTACCCTACGGAGGCTGAGGTCGACGCCGACCTCATCAATGCCGGCAAGGAGACTGTCACCATTGTTCCTGGTGGCTCAACCTTTGACTCGTCCGAGTCATTTGCCATGATCCGTGGTGGCCACATTGATGTGTCGATGCTAGGTGCCCTCCAGGTCAGCGCAAACGGTGACTTGGCCAACTTTATGATTCCTGGCAAGGTCCTCAAGGGTATGGGAGGAGCCATGGACCTCGTCTCCAACCCAGACCAGACCAAGATTGTCTGTCTTACCGACCACCAGGATAAGTACGGTCGTTCAAAGATTGTGCAGGAGTGCAGCCTGCCTCTGACTGGTGCTCGCGTCGTCAGCACCATTATTACCGACCTGGTAAGTTTTTTTTATTTTCTTTCGAGTTACCCTTTCATATGCTAATTTACGGTCTTAGTGTGTCTTCCAAGTTGACCGTATCGACGGCGGATTGACCCTTACTGAGCTCGCCGAGGGCGTCACCGTCGAAGAGGTCAAGGAGAAGACGGACGCATCCTTCGTAGTTGCCAAGGAGCTCAAGTCTATGGAGTAAATATTAAGAAGGAAGCAAAGAGACTGACGTCTCATTCTATTTCTCTCTAGCAAGAGTTGCTTTGAAAGAGAAAAGAAAGCAATGAAGAAGATGATTTGAAAGCCAATTGTACATAGGCAAGATATTCCCCCGTCGTTTTATAAATTAGACGAATAAAGCCTATATCTTTTTGTATTTCAACATTTCTCAAGCCGTGTGAAGTTTGAATGCCCCATTCTTTTCTTATGGAGAAGACATATCTCGTTCGTACTTGATATCGATCCCTCCCTTCAACTTGTCCAAAAACATTTTTCATTTTATATAACCACGTATACTCTACAACGGCACATTTGACAGATGATCACAAAGCTCAACCTGTTTCATTAAAAGGGAGGAAGGAAGAAAGATTGATTTTATTATTGTTTTATCATACCACCGAAATCTAAACTCCTTTTAATACTAACCTAACACTTATTCGGTTTTTTGAAGAAAGCCTTCATGTGAGACCAACTCATCCTGATAGAGTAAGAAATAATATCTCTTAAACGATGTCCCGGAAATAAGTTCCAACTCTATATGAGCGACATTCTGGCCGACACAAGCGCGGGGGTCGTACGAAAAGGGGTCAAAGGCAGCTTTTTGACGATCGGTGAGGTTGGCAGGTAATGACTGATCCTATATTATGATAGGTTCATCTCATTCCGGAGTCACGGGAGACTCCGTCACCCACTTTTCTCAACTCGTCACTCTCTGTCAAAGAAATCAGGATATCTTCTCGTGCCGATCTCTATTCACAACAAGACCAGCTGTCACCGCAGCGTCTCTCCGTCACCCCCACACCCATTTCGATGCCTTTGTGTCATGGCTGACTTATCATATCTACCAGTAACTGATTAGAAGACAACATGCATCCTGAGGTAGATGTTGAGGACTATTTGCTCGGGGGGTACAACCCAACTCCCATCGGAGACAGCCTTTGTAATGGCTGCTACACCATCGTTCACAAGCTTGGGTTTTGTGGATATTTAACAATTTGGCTCGCCCAGGATCGGCCATGTTGGCGATACGTATCACTCAAGATACTGACTGTAAGAGTATCGTGAGATAGCCATGAGGTAAAAATCCTTCATCATCTGATAAAGAGTGATATTGCTCATGCTGGAAAGCGATTTTTTGCATCGCTACTTGACCAATTCTCGATTAATGGTCCAAACGGACATCATCAGTGTTTGGTCAGAAATCCTGCTAGCGTTAGTATTACTAAGTCCAAGGATGACAACACAAATTTCATGTTCCTACTGGACGCAATCGTCGTCGTCGTAGTTATCGTGTGTGATTCCGAGGCGTGAGTCGTCTTCGTATATAACAGCCAGACTCACCGATGTGGTCTGAGGCTTCTGTCACGTTGCACGATATCCGACCCTCACATGGGAATCAAGGAGTATCGAAAAGGATGAGTTAATTCTAATGGTACGGGATGAATAAAGGAATGTCGCTGTAGATGTTCGATTTTGCTCAAGAAGGATTAACTAAGGAACTGTCGCTCGAGAGAGCGATATTCGAATATCATACTGAGAATAGTAAGCGTTGTGAGCTCCAACAAACCACTACTCAACACCGTAGACAAACTACCAAGTGCAGTGGTCTCTACGGTACTGAATATTGTATTTGTTGTGAAGTCTGTCGTTTCATTGATAGAGAGAACTAGCTACTTATAGTATATGGGTGCTCCTCTGTCCTGGACGAATGTAACCATTCGTCCGAGATAGAAGAGAAGGTGAAGACGGGACACCACTGTCGCGAATGCACATCTCTCAAGGGTGTCTTGCGATGAATGCATATCGTTCAAGGATGCCGTGATGTACTAATGTAGTTCCTCCGAGTGGTTATTCCGAACCGAGAGTTACTGCTTTAGCAGAAGCTTTTCGGCCGAAATACTTTCCGTATATTGACAGCCTTATTTCTCATACGGCTGTCGCAACAGGAACAGAGAGGATCTTCCATCTTAGAGGCCTTACATGTTCCGTCGGGTTTCGCATAGGAGCCAGATGCGCAGACAAATCTGGGGCTAAGCATATCATCGGGTATCAACCTGCTACACTGAGAAGCCTGAAGGATTGGGAATCCATACAGGACCAGAATGACAGAGTAGGAGACCCGGGTTAGGACTCGCCACTCCTCTCATGTATTTAGTTCTAAGGCCGTACCTTGAAGGGATCTTCACAAGAGTGGTCATCAATATCAATCGACCCCCACTGTCTACCGAACCTACTGGTATCCTCCTTTCAGTAAGAGTCATTCTAACCATCGTTCTCCTCTTGCTTATGGTCAGCCAACCGCACTGGATCTAAATCTTACACAGAATATTTAAATAGACTAGCTTTACTTTATATGATAAGAAGGGTAGCAGTTATCTGAACCGAGATTTAGCCAATAACTAGTTATGGACTATAGATGAGTATGCCGAGCGCAGAGATGACCCACGTAGCATGTGTATCCGTACAGTACTTCCGGAAACCGGTGTCACCACTTACACTATTTGACTCTTTCTTGGACCCTAATGCCAAGGACCGCTGATCCATATTAAGCGTAGCGAATGATATTTATATTACCAAAACATGTATGAATACGTACTGATGTATTCGATAACCGGATTAAGCGTAAATTATCTGTTTGCTTCCTATCAAGCTAGTCATGTATTAATCGGGGTGTTATGCAGCTTCAAGGAAATCCAGACTGTAGAGGGAAAAAAAAATATAAATCAGAACATCAAATACAAATTGAGCTGGTTTTCAGACTAATGGGCCAGTCTAACATTCTCTTGGACATTTTTGGACCAGAAAGCATGGTATAGGAAAAGAACATCAAAATTATTTCAATCTCACTCCATCATAGCATATATAGTTGGTTCCTAAAGGTGGCTACTGACTCGGCCTTGGATGATATGCATGTATGTATTGATTAAAGATTCCTAGGCTTAAACCTTAAACAGCGCCTAGCGCTAGCATAGAATGCAGAGTACTTCGGTCGAATCCAATCCTCAATACTTGACCATTTTTCAATCCAATAGCTACTTGATCATCAAGCGTATCGTGGCATGCTAACTGCATATCTGATGATAGCCGAAGAAAAGGCATCACTCCATAACATATCCACTGGTCTTTCACAATGAAACTTTGTAAAGAATGTGGACTCCTATCGTGGTCTTCTGCCGCAGTATCTTCAAGCCTGATTCGTTCAGTATCTGTTAAAAGGAATAAGTTATCTGCAGAGAATTTGAGATTGTGCACTGGTTCCGATGTTTCGATTTCTCTTCGTGATCGGAGTTTAAGGCGACTACCTAAGAGATGGCGAAGAAACCTTGAGGTTTTGTGAGACTTTACAATATCCCAAAGCTTGATGGTGTTATCATCAGAGCCTGATGCGATCTGCTTGCCATCTGGAGAGAATATCACAGTATTGACCCAGCCTGAGTGGCCTTCGAGTGTCTTCTGAAGGTCGCCTGTTGTGCTATCCCAAAGCTTGATGGTGTTATCATCAGAGCCTGATGCGATCTGCTTGCAATCTGGAGAGAATGCCACAGTATTGACCCAGTCTGCGTGGCCTTCGAGTGTCTTCTGAAGGTGGCCTGTTGTGCTATCCCAAAGCTTGATGGTGTCATCATAAGAGCCTGATGCGATCTGCTTGCCATCTGGAGAGAATGCCATAGTATTGACCCGGTCTGAGTGGCCTTCGAGTGTCTTCTGAAGGTCGCCTGTTGTGCTATCCCAAAGCTTGATGGTCCTATCATCAGAGCCTGATGCGATCTGCTTGCCATCTGGAGAGAATACCACAGTATTGACCCGGTCTGAGTGGCCTTTGAGTGTCTTCTGAAGGTGGCCTGTTGTGCTATCCCAAAGCTTGATGGTGTTATCCCTAGAGCCTGATGCGATCTGCTTGCCATCTGGAGAGAATGCCATAGTATTGACCCAGCCTGAGTGGCCTTCGAGTGTCTTCTGAAGGTGGCCTGTTGTGCTATCCCAAAGCTTGATGGTCCTATCATCAGAGCCTGATGCGATCTGCTTGCCATCTGGAGAGAATATCACATTATTGACCCAGCTTAAGTGGCCTTTGAGTGTCTTCTGAAAGTCGCCTGTTGTGCTATCCCAAAGCTTGATGGTCCTATCAGTAGAGCCTGATGCGATCTGCTTGCCATCTGGAGAGAATGCCATAGTATTGACCCGGTCTGAGTGGCCTTTGAGTGTCTTCTGAAAGTCGCCTGTTGTGCTATCCCAAAGCTTGATAGTTTTATAAGAGTCTGAAGAGATCTGCTTGCCATCTGGAGAAAACACCATAGTCTGGACCCAGGCTGAATGGTTTAGGTATGTCTTCCCAAAGTCCCTTAGATTGCTATCCCAAAGTTTGGTGCTGTTATCAGAAGAGCGTGAGGCGATCTGCTTGCCATCTGGAGAAAACGCCATAGTCAGGACCCCGCCTGAGTGGTCTTCGAGAGTCTGTAAAAGAGAAGTTCAAGTGCTTTCCATGCTGGGAAGACATTTGAGATATTTTGGAATTTTTTCTAGGTTTCCTATCCTGACAAGACTTGTTTCAGGACTGAAGATAAGAGCAGAGCTATAGATCTGGAACGGCCAATGAGCCATATTATAGAAATGTCGTAGCAGAAAATGTGTAGCGTCTTGCATCAAGGCGAATGTTGACGAATCCCTCTTGGATAGACTGTCAGTAAAGAGTGGAGATCAAGAAATATTGAATATTTACCTTTGTAATTGTCGGAATATTGACGCGTCTTACTGGTGCATATGCATCTATTGTGTAAATGTATTGTTGCGAGTTGTAAGAGGTGTGTTGTTCAAGTCTCTCCAGGACTGCCTAAAGTGGATCTCGCCCCATTTATTAACCAACAAACCAATTAGGTGCCACAGATTTACTGCAGTAGTCAATCTGGGCTCCACTCGTGGTTGAAAACCACTTTCAGTCCATAGTATCAACAGTAATATCTAGTAGGGCTCTGATTTATTCAAGGGCCTTAGGTAACCTGTCTAATAAGCTGAAGCATTCTAGCCATTCTAAAAGTTTTGTGTATGGGAATAACCCAACTGGCCCTTCCTTAATGAGCCTATTTTGTGCTATGACCTCTAGTGGGACTTCCTGGAGATGTTGTACGCAAAATGTCGTCGCATAGTCGAGGGAAGATAGTAGAACGCTTTTACTCTGACTTTCTAGTGATTTTACAAACTTAGGAGTGGAATCAGGTCGAGGTAGGTCTATGAAATTGACCTTGAGCTGTTCACTTTTAAGTGAGATAGACCTGGATCTGCCAACCTTATTTACCTTGTTTCAGCACGGCCATGACATCACCCCTAGATCATACTAATGCCCAACCTCAAGGCACGTTCTCCTACCTTACATCTCTGACAATCATCCCAATTTACCAGAATTATGGCTACTCACTTCAAACCTCTTCTGCTACATGCCCACGCCTCGGGCCCCAACCCAATCAAAATAGCAATCGCGTTAGAAGCGCTCAACGTCCCATTCACAGTAAAATTCTGGGAGTTCGGCGATGATTCCGAAAAAGGCGTAAAAGGTACAGTGTTCCTGCAAATCAATGAAAATGGCCGTGTGCCTGCGCTTGAGGACCCAAATACAGGTGTCGTGGCGTGGGAGTCTGGCGCATGCATGAATTATGTTCGTAGAGTATACGACATGGGAAACCTGATTGGGCCATCTGGCAGCTCGGCACAGGACTTGATTGATTTCGATAAGTGGGAGTATTTTCTGCTGTCAACGCTCGGCCCGATGACTGGACAGACCAATTGGTTTAGGTGCGTATATATCTTGAGGATTGATCTGAGAATAGAGATTTGTCACTGATTGTTGGTTAGGCACTACAACTCGCAGAAAAACGAGGATGCCTTGGATAGATATACTGCGCAGACTTACCGCTGCTATGATGTGCTTGAGGGGCAGTTAGTCAAGTCTGGGGGTGACAGTGTTCTTCCTGGTCGAGTCACTGCTGTTGACTATCACTTTGAGCCATGGGTTAGACAGTATGCATTTGCTGGACTTTCGTTGAACAAATATCCCATGATTACAAAGTGGCTTGGCTTGATGGGCGCTCGTGAGGAAGTTCAAGAAGCATATGAGAAGGTTCAGGGCCATAAAGGGAAGTAATGTGACTTCCAGAGGTATAAACGATACCTCTTGTTCACAAAGATGTCCATCAATGGATGTTGATCTACGTGTAACCTCCTGATATCGGAGCTATAAAAACAACCAGATAACGTTTTTCTCTACAATATTTGAATTGTTTGATGATAGTATTGACCAAGGCGCCATATTGAATTTGGAATCTTAATCAATGCTACTTACCTACCACTAAAGACTAACGGTTATTGCTAGAGTTAGTTACATCTTTAGATTCGGGAAACCTGTAAGTCAAAACTGATATAGCAAATGAATGTGGGTTGATTGGTTTAATGCATGTGGTAAGGACAAATTCAATGAAAGAACATGCAGACCCTCTCTACTCTTGATGCTTGATTACCCTACAACTTTGTTGGTTAAGGTAAAAAAGCAGACCAAGAACAAGAATTTATGGCTACACCGGGATGAAAATCAATCTGATCTTTCTTTTTCCCAATGAGGGATAACTCGAGTCCCAAACCTTTATCGATCTCGAGGCAACGATCAAATCTGCTTCTTTAAAGTAAAAGAAAATCCAACATTTTAGTCAGATGCACTCCACTTACTGCCTCGATATATTGCCCAGTATCAATACGGTCCACGTTGATTGATCAGGGGTAAGTTAATTTAAGAAACTATTTTGGTGCTCTGTGGAATCCCCGGATCACTAACTGAAGAAGATAGTGCTCGGGGAGGTTCCTTCAAAAGAGTCACCGCTCGATGACGACTGCTCGATATCGACATGCTCAATGGGTACAACCCACTGAGAAATTTCAAGGTCGAGGGAGTGTGCGCGCTGGTTAAAGCGGCATTGCCAGCTCTTGACAGCCTTGCAGTTGGGCTTCTGGCATATGTGTCCCATATAGCACTTAATAGACCGGCAGGCTCCGGCCTGAGGGCAAGGGTGCTGCAACAGAATATACCGGAGGACATCAACAATTGTATTGGAGACGTCGCTGTGGTCAAATTGGCAACTCATATCGCCACATTCACCAGAGAGATGGTAGCTGTTGCAGACCTTGCGCTCCTTGGCACGGCGGTGATATTCATCCATAGCTTCCGGGGGCGGATGGGGGCAGTAGATATCGATGCGATCACCGTACTGATTGATAGGGATAAAATCTTCGGACTTTCGGCTTTGCTCTGGCAAGACAGAGGCGAGGAAATCCTGAGAACGGCCCGTAATTGTTGGAGTAGACCACAGCTGCTTTGGAGATTCAATTGCGGGCTTAGACAGCTGTTGGGTTGGCATGGTGTGCTGCTTGTTGCAACCATTGCCAAACTTACAAATTCCCTGGTTGTGTGTGAGCTTCAATATTGACGAGATAATGACACGAGACGTACCTTCTGGAAGTGCTTGCAGACGACGATAGGCTTAGTGTTATTGCCATTTGCGGTACTGGTCACCTTGGTGTTGATAGTCGTGGTGGTGATATTGCAGAGTGGAGCAACCAATTTTGGGGCAGGCAACGAGGTTGACATGAATACCGAGGGTAGTTCTCTGATGGGCAAGTCCAATGACTCAAATTCGCGATGGAATTGAGGACCCTTAATGAGGGTGATTCGGTCACTTCTACCCCTATATGGGGTCAGCAAAGAACCGAAGCCACTGTCATGGCAACCTGCAAAATAAATATGACGACATTGGTTAATCTCTGAGAATAAGCGGAACATTTCTATACACCCGAATAATCAATTAGAACATTTACGACTCTAAGCGATATCGTGAGAATGTCTCGGACTTACCTCTGATCTTGAAGTCACTGCCCTCCTTTTTTTCGGCAGCATCGACAAAATCGAAAAGGTCTTGCGCACGATTGAATGCGGAAGTAAAGGGTGCAAGAGACCGGGCTTCATGACCAACCAATCCAGCCCGCGCCAGAGCTTTCGACAGCCCAAGAATATTAGCGTAGACGCGGACCATGATTCGGCATTGATCGGCCTGTATGCCCATTGTAGAGTGCATAAGCTCCCGAATGGAGTCACTTAATTCACGGGCGGCATTGATGCCACCCTCGCTACCGGCCTTGAGGAAGTGTTCCTTGAACTAAAAAACAAACATACGAATTAGTAATAAGACAGATCGTGTGAGTTTTGATCCTACCAGATACCCATCGCCATCAATAAGAACCAGCACGAAGGGGTTGCGATCCTAGAATACGATCAGTAACGTTTCGGATTGGAGTTTAGACCGCGGTTGGCTTCGTACCTGGCCACGAGCCTGCTTCTTGTATTTTTCACGCCCTTCTTTCACTTCCTCATAATCGCTTTTGAGGGAACTGTAATCCTCAAGCAGAGTCTTGAATTGCTCCAGTACATCCTGGAGGTTCTGCTGATGGCGCTCATTCTCGCGCGATAAGGATGTCAGGTGCAAGTTCAAGGAATCTATATCAGAATCCCTGAGCATGTTGGAAGAGTTATTGGGAAGGCATATGCCTGTCCCATGCAATCTAAGAGATCAACGATGCTGTGGACATCCAATCAAAGATGGAGAGAGATGGAGAAGTAAAATCAATAAGGTTCTTGGAGCTTCAGGACAGTGGGGAAAAGTAAAATTTGTAGCTTGCTTGGGTGGGCGGTCTGGAAGAATGTGTCAGCCATTTTTACGGTTGCTTAAATTCAACTAACTCTTTCAACTTGCTACAGCTGAGACCACGACGGACTGTTTGTCTCCATTGTCTCTTTCTTTCATTTTTTCATTTTGATCTTTTTTGGAATTGATTAGGTGGGAGTATACGGCCTTACAGAAATGCTTCCTGGCCTTCGGAAAGAGCTCATAAAGTCAAAGCATCTCTTCCAGACTCCTTGGCTTTGATTAACTGATTATCAATGCTCTTAAATTTCTCTCAATTGACCTTGATTCATCCGAAATTCTATGTTTCCATGTTTCTCAGCTTTTTATTCCCTTGAATTGGGTCAATTGATCACCAGCGTCAGGTCCATGAAGCCGAAACATGATCCATCTCCCGGACCTCTTACAACCCATTCGCTTTTACCGTCACCCACTTCATCTAGGTCCACGGCCCTATTATTCATCCTCGGGCAACAATATCATAATAAGCCATCTAGACGCCCCATACGAGGGGAAATTCGGTGCGCCGAGGGCCTTATAAGCTGTCTTCTTGGAATCGATCTTAGGCCCAGTACCATACTCTGACCTCATTGGCTAGAGTTTACATATTGAAGGTGTCGACATCCAGTATCGAAGATCTTATATTTTTGGTAAATCCGTCAAAATAATCCATTCTCCGCACATTCGAGTGACACGGACTGCTGCCAAGCGTTTAAATCTCCAGGGACTATTCATGTGTTTCTGGATTGTGAGATAGATTGCTCAAGGGTAGGGTAGCACATGCCCTATTGCATCTAGTTCCCGATGAAGCAAGTTCCGCTTTTCAATTTTACGGACACCAGACCTGATGGGAGAGTAAGATCGGGCTCCAGCCAATGCTCCAGGACCCGACAAGCTTGATGCCACGTCATAACCTCCTTGACCTTCTTGCTGATCATATCCATTTTGGAACGTATCAGAACCCAACGGATGCATGATTACCTACTTGTGGCATGCGCGGCAAAAGTGACTGAAAGTATGGCGGATACAGGCCAGAACCAGGGACTATGATCTCGAAGATCATAACTCTGTGATTATAACAGGCTAGGGTTCCATTCCGCACCCGGACAGATTATTGACTTGAGCACTTTCCTCCTATGACCACTGGCTATAAGATCACCACGTACACAAATCCATTCATTGTAAACACGTAATTTTAGATTCCTAATTGCCACACTCGAAATTCTGACAGAATGTAGACATGAGCTTGTCATAATCATCACGATCATCATTAGTTTCCAGCCGTACATGCAGATCGGTGTCCGAGTTTGTCCTAGAAGAGACAGGTGTCTGGTAAGCATTTGCGCCGCTCCTTTCAATCATGTGCTCCCTTTCTTGCGTTCGGAAGGCCCAAACTTCCAAAAACCTGCTCTCGGTCAGTTCCTATAGTATCATGGATTATAATGACTACATACACCATGGATTTTATGGTATCTGGGGTTTCGGAGTCGCTGTCAAAGGACCAGTCAAATTCATCGTTCATAACTGGCTCGTCATTTGGATCGTGATATGGAGCCAGGTAAGGTTGTGAAAGGGCGTCTCGGGCGTTGATTCGCTCATTAACATCAAACACAAGCATTCTTTCGAGTAAATCGGCCGCTGGTGAAGTTAATATGGATTCTTTTTGTGAGAATGGGAGCAACGAACCACTTGGATCAATGTTGGGAAAGACTTCTCGCAAAGGTTTTCGTTTGCATTTTGGTAACGATTCCACAAAATTCTTGGTCTGATAGAAATTGTAAGTTATCTATCAACAGAAAATGAAGTTTGAACTTACATGGTTATTCGAAATAGTATCCACAATCCAGATCGGTGGACTACCCAAGAGATCCACGATTTGATGAAACTGATCTGCATGGCTAGAAGCAGGAAAAATAGGTCTGCCACATAGCATTTCAGCAAATATGCACCCCACACTCCAGATATCCACTTTTGCAGAATACTTTTGCCAGGTCAGCATAATTTCGGGGGCTCTATAGAACCTTGTTGCGACGTAGCCGGTCATCTGTGGGCCTTGAAGTCGGGCATTTCCGAATCCGCTGATCTTCAGATCACAATTATCGTTAATCAGAATAGAGCTTGGTTTGAGATCACGATGTATGATTCCTGCTGAATGAACATATTTCAATCCACGCTATGAATTGTAAGCGTTATGTTGACAGGGCGTGAATATGGTCATACCAGTATTTGGTAAAGAAAGTACTTGGAAAATCCATCTTCGATGGCCCCTTTTCCATTGATGAGTCTTTGGAGATTGGTCCACATGAGCTCAGAGACAATGTAACTGTTCAAATTAGTAAATTCCAAGTTCAATCGCTGCCTGGGTAGCTTACAGGTCCTCTGCTGGGGATATGAACAAATCACTCATACTGACGAGCTATTACACAAGGTTAACATGAGAAGTTCACGTATCTGTAGATATATGGAATCCGACATTTTCATGTTGCAGATATCTCAACAACTTAATTTCTCGAAGAGCCTGCTTCGAGAGCACTGAAGATCCAAATGGCTTAGTGACCTTCCTGACAGCCACCAGCTTTTGCAGTATCTGATCTTTTGCAGAGCTATTCATGTTACCTTGTCAATACCGATATAATGTTTTTTGTTTTCACATTGGAGAGTTGGCAAGCTTACCAGATCAACCCCGACGTGTCCAATTCCACCGGCTGTGGCTCTGAATACCTGCGATATACGTATCAGCTAAATAGGTACCAAGCCACCTAAGACTGCGCGTGAAATGAACCTTGATGTGATTTCGAATGTTACCCCCATTACCTGGTTGGCCGTGAATTCTGCCATGTTAGCGAGAATAAATGTACCGGGCCCGTAAGGAGTCAATGCATGAGAGATGATAGCAGTGTAAAAGAATCGAGTGAGAGCACTACAATACAAAATAGTGATCACTTTTCAGCAACAGAGGGGGATTTGAGTTCCTGAGATTTCAAAAAAACATGGTTGATCATAGGTAAGAGGGGTGATCCGTTGCGGCGGAAATTTGGCAGAATCTGAGTCCAGAAGCCCATGGACACACGGACTGGGCGTTCCTGTGCTCCATGCTTTTGACAACTACTTTTTTTTAAAGGAAACACAGTCCTGGAACCAGGTTGCATGAGCTGAAATAAGCAGTCTAAATGTTCTAAATGGCTATAACTCATCTTGAAAGAACATCTTCTACTTGATTTGTTCGTTAGAAACAGGTTTCCTAAGGTTTTTATTTTTGTTTTTTTTGAACAAGCTGAGCTCGGTTTATCTGACCACGCTGAAACATCTAGTATTTTGCTAATAATCGTACTAAGTAGATCACATATTTACACTAGTTCCTGATTATCTACTTCGTCGTCAAGGTTAAATTGAGGGTCGTTCTCTAATTTACTAGAGATGATCTACTGCTACTCGGTCCTGATTGGCGGCATTGAAAGCCGGATAGGGGCCCACCTGAGCCTGATCTGGAAAGATCTATTTATTTATATTCGATTTAATTCAAGTTTATTTCCAGCATGACGTCATCTTGATCTAGACTTCAAACAAAGTTATCTCTTGCCCGCCTTTCTATTTCCCTTATCCCCTGTTTATTTCCTTTCAGTTCTATTCCCTGATTCTTCTACTCCACATTCTTCTCGCTACATCCCACCAATTATATTGATTCTTTTCTTCTCCCTTCTTTCCAGCCAATCATATCAATGCATTTCATCTACCATTAACATGATCGGGTAACGGCTGGCACGGGGACTTGTGAGATGGTCTTATAGCCTATAGGAGACCTCCTTCTAACGATCCCGAAGTTGAGAAACTTGATCTAGGTCTAGCCCACATACTGTCCTCCTTTTGCTAATTTATCCATTTATCTAATTTCATGATATTTCACCCTTTCTTCTTCCGATCTTTTTACATCTTACCACGCTTACCCTGAGGCTGGATCTATGCCCTCTTTGCATAATCTAACTGTACTCTAGTATTAGCAGCGAATAAGCTGCACTTGATTCGTTTCACCTATGTTGATCTAACTGGTTTAATCTTTTTTTCTTTCCATTCACTACATTATGGAATCCACGACACCTTTGATCACCCCGGATGATCACTCCGCTGGTCGAAGAGCTCGCGAAGTATACCGTTTCTTTCGTCCTGAGCGGTTAGCGCCAATCGATGGAGATGCTTCATATTCTCGAAAGGCAGACCTCGACCTACCTGGCTCCCCGCACTCGAATATATCACAATCTTCACATTGTTCTACTCCATCCACGCTCAATTCTATGATAATTGGTGACTCAAGCTCGACACTGAATTCCTTTGCCCAACTTGCCGCGCTACGCCTAGATGTAGACCGAGTGTTCATTAGGTATGAAGCAAAAAAGCCTCCGTCCACTTGTGCAAGAGTGAGCGAAGTATACTAATCTAAGCCATCAGTGTATCAGATCGTGATTCTCAATTTATTTTAGCACAGGCTGCACAGACAGCTGGTGACACGAAGTACGACTCTCTATGTGATGGCCTATACTCGGGACCCTCAACTCTGGATACAAAGACTTGGATTATGTGCAAAGTAAGTAGGGCTACTGGGGGAGGTCTCCGGGGGGTCTTCCTCTTGAATCTTTCAGCTAACTGATTCATTGCAAAGGATACCGTCGCACTACCCCCATCTACTCGCACAAAAGGAAATCAAAATTTTATCATCTCAAACGACCTCAGCCAAGATGATCGATATAAGCATCTGCCACTCGTGCAGAAAGACCCTAAATTCCGCTTTTATGCCGGTACACCAATCACCACCGACAGTAATATCAACCTCGGTTGTTTTTTCGCTCTTGACACAAAACCCCATGCCGAATTCACGAATATTGAAAAGGAAACTATGGGCCAAATAGCTATTCTTATTATGGAATTTTTGAAGATTAGTCGTCAAGCTTCTGAGGGCCGCCGTGCATCCCGACTGTCTCTTGGTCTCAATTACTTTGTCGAAGGTAATGCGCGATTTTCAGATGCCTGTCAGAGCCCAGGTTTGGCGAATCCAGCTTCAGAGCCCTTTAACGAACGAAGCGTCTCTTCCCCGGCAAGAAAGGCCCGCTCACAGACTCGAGATCACCTTAGCATCAGCAATGCTTCACCTAAGCGATCTCGATCTCGCGGCAATAGTACACACTCCTTCAAGTCTGCCTCTGATGTCTCGGGCGAAGCATCTGTCTCATCTAGTTACGAAGTAGCTTATCAAAATGAATGGGATCGCATTAGGACTGGTGATGCAAAGGGAACGAAGGGAAACTCATGGACATTTCGACGAGCAGCAAATTTGATTCGAGAAAGTCTCGAGTTACAAGGAGATGATGGTGTCGTTTTCGTGGAAGCTGGCCGCGACGATGTGTCTAATAGTGGTTCTGACAGCGACATCTCAAGCTCCTCAAGCTATACAGACAACTCGAAACCAGTTTCTGTATTGGCAATTTCCACCGAAGAAAATTCCTTTGACCAGGAGAAGACTTCCATCTCGAGTGCAATGCAAAATATGGACGAAGAATTTATGCGCCACCTGTTGCGTCGATATAATAAGAAAGGCAACATCTGGTCTTTCCACCGTGATGGAATGCTGTCTAGTTCCGAAGGCGAAGATTTACCACGCCGAAGGCGTGCTCGGGCAAGACCAGCCTCCTTACGATCCAAGACCCAGAAGTGGAAATTGAGAGAGAACTTGACATTAAATGCTTGTTTCCCTGGTACCACACAGGTACTTTTCGTTCCTCTGTGGAATGCAGCTAATGCCCAGTACCTTGGTGGATTCTTCTGCTGGAACTCCGTTGAAAGTCTTGTCTTCAGCCCTACAGTAGAGCTCAGCTCATTGATTGGATTTGGAACTTCTATCATGGCGGAATACAATCGAATCGAGTCTCTCATTGCTGATCGACAAAAAGCCGACTTCCTTGGCAGTATCTCGTGGGTTCAACCCACATCTATTATAATTACAAGGCGACTAATCTCTATTTAGTCATGAACTTCGCAGCCCTCTTCACGGAATTTTAGCGGCCACAGAATTCCTTCATAAAACAGAACTATCACCCCATCAAGTCACGCTTATGGAAACCATCGATGCATGCGGTCGGACTTTGCTCGACACAATGAATCAAGTATTGGATTTCAGCAAGATAATGTCCAACGAAAAACAGTTCAGGCGTTCAAAAAATAGGAAGAAAAGACTGTCACAAGATGACAAGAAAAGTCTTCATCGCTCTGCTTCCCACTTGGATAAACACATCCCAACTGATGTTTCCATTTTGGCGGAAGAAGTGATAGAGGGTTTATGTTTGGGTCACTTTCATAGTCAACTTACCACCACTTCGGGCTCCCTACGACGCGATTCAGATGCCGAGAGCACCACTCGAGACTCAACTCCACCAGTGGACGTGGATATAGATATTTCATCGAACAATTGGATCTATCACACAGCTCCGGGTGCCCTTCGACGGATCATCATGAACATTGTCAGCAACGCCCTCAAGTATACATCAGAGGGTCGTATTACTATAAAATTGGACGCGAAAGAGTCATCCGAAACTACCGACACCGACATTGTGACTTTGACGGTAACTGATACCGGCAAGGGAATCTCAGAAGAATTTTTGCGAAGCGGGATCTTCACTCCCTTTTTGCAGGAGGATAGCCTGGTCAGTGGATCTGGTCTTGGCCTTTCTATTGTTCGCAGCCTCATTCGGTCACTTGGTGGTACTATCAACATTCAGAGTCAGCTGGGCAAAGGCACAATTGTCAAGGTAATGCTTTCACTTGCGCGTCCAGAGTCGGAAAATTGCGATGGTATGCTTGGTCCAGCTTCATTTTGTTCATCCAACGAAAGAGGTGTTGTATCAAATGACTTTCGCACCACGGAGATGACTCTTTCTGGACTGAACATTGCTATACTGGACGTTGAACCAGAAGAAGCCCCCAGTAATCCGACTTGGAAAGACCTGTCTCGCTACCTCACTGATGGGTATGGTATGAACTTGGTTTCCGCATCCTCTGATACGCCTTTGGACGTTATAATGGCGGAAAAAATGCCTTCAAAACCCGACATCAACAAAAACATCACCACAAATCCCGCCGTAATCGTTTTCACTAAAGGCTGGATCAGCAATCGCTCCATGGAAGTCAAGTCCCCCTTCGGCAACAAATTCGTGAACATAATCAACAGACCATGCGGTCCCCACAAGCTTAGACGTTCTATCCAAAAGAGTCTCAAGCAGCCACCACCACAATCTTTCACAAAAGCATTGACGACATTACCTGAACGAACCAGACAACAAATCTCAAACGATGAACGAACAATTAATATCACCCCTCCAAGTCCACCACCCTCGGAAACCGACAGTCTCAGATCCAACCAAAGCAGCAAACGCGAAGCTCGCATCCTCGTCGTCGAAGACAACAAAATAAACCTGAATCTAATGCTAGCATTCCTCAACAAACGAAAACCCTCAATCCTAGACTCAGCAGAGAATGGCCAACTTGCCGTATCAGCCGTCGAAGAAGAACAAACAGGCTACGACATTATCTTCATGGGTAAGTCATCGTACAATTCCAAATAAGAAGATGACAAAAGCTAATTCCATAATAGATATCTCAATGCCAATAATGACAGGTATAGAAGCAACACGAGCAATCCGCGCCATCGAAAGAAAGCGAAGCGGCGATAGAAAACCAGCCACTATCATCGCATTAACGGGCCTGAGCAGTCCGAGCGATAGATCTGAAGCTCTTGAGTCTGGAATGGACATGTTCTTGACAAAGCCGGTGGCGTTTAAAAATATTAAAAACATTCTTGACGGGTGGGTAGAATCTGGGCTTGAAAGCCAGAGTGAGAGCGCTGTTGACTCGGAGTAGGTTGAACTTTGCATAGCATTGATCAATGCTTATGAAAACTCTTGAAATGGCCAAGATGTCTTGAAGAGAGATATCTTGGAGACGTTCTCAAGGCTTGTTTCTCAAGGCTTGCTTTAATGAAAATTACTTATGTATCTTATATTGGTTGGAGCATATCTCAAGTTCCTTTGCGTCTGGATAGCAGTTTCTGTGGTGTACCGGTTTATTTTGCTTATTAGCTGGAAGTATCTATGGAGAAGGCGTCGTTTTTTTTTGAAATAATACCATAAAAAGCATCCATACTATCACAGATTGATTGCAGGGTTGTGTGGATGTAGACTACCTCGGTACATAGCAGATCAGTGTGACCGGTCTAACTCCAGCGCATTGAAGGGCTCCAAGCCCTGGAGGTTTCTCTTTTTATCTTGTGAGCCCCATAGAGCGAATCTGTGTCCCAAACATACGAATTCATTTTGCCGAATATTCTATCTAAATTGTCCTATCAGGCTGTTCGCATTAGAAACTTGCTGCGCGGTTATAAGTACGACCTAGCGTGAAAGATGTTCCTTCCCGCAGGTTTTCAAGGATCGTCCACCTCTCCCTACTTGATCGATGAGAATCTTGAAATGATCAAGACTATTTCTTCTCACTGAGTGCTTTAGCATCATGCGTAATCCCCTACCATGTACATGTTAATGTTCTCAATGAATTGGGTTGCGGTAACTGCCCAGCTCCGGTTAAGCATCGCACCGATAATGAATTCAAACCTCTCGACCAAATTCTGACTTTCCTAAGAAATTTCTTCTACGAATTTGGCCAAAGCTTTGAATTCTCTCTACAGACTCGCCAGTTCCTTCGGCGCGACATGGACCTTATTGTGATGGAGTCGTGGAGGAAGGGGAATCATGGCATTGCAGCTCCATTTGTGGTATTTATCATCTTCGATGAACATCAGTTTGCTAATTTCTAATTCAACCCTAGTCACCAAGTAGAAGACCTAGAGATGTTTGCATAATGCATCATCAACCATGACTTATAGATTGAGAAAATTATATCTGTAGTATATTTGCAATTCATCAAACTAGTTAAACTTTGTCCTAGCTGTTTATCAACCTGAGGAATACCTTTTCCATCCTCATAGAGAAGACTGACTCTTCAGCTTGTTGACGAGGTTGTATATTTCTTGGACATAGGCAAAAGTATTCTCATTGCCCACCGTGCCAGCACCCAACATCTTGTTCATGACATAGCCGATAGTCATGCGGCGCTCCCTGTCCATGATAAGTATAGAACCACCCCAACCTCCCCAGAAGCAGATACCCTCATCCCCACCATTAAACAAGGCGCTCATCGGCCCCGTAGGAAGACCGACACCAAGACCAAAGCGCGACTCAGTGAAAAGGACAAGGTCCATTCCGTGAATCTGCTCCTCCAAAATCTTATCGATCGCCGTATCGGAGAGATATTTTTTCCCATCGACGGTGCCGTCCAGCGAGACTAGGGACCCAATGTGGGCTAAAGCACGCGCATTCGAGAATCCATTCGAGGCGCCCAGCTCTGCATTCCTGAAGGCAGGAGTCATACATAACCTAGCTGACATAGGTGTACCCAGCAGACTCTTAGCTGCGACGCTTGTTGGGTCAAGTCCTTCAAATGAGATAGGCTCCGGAGGAACGATGTCCGCCGTACGCGAATAGTCTTCTTCCGGAACGCCAAGACGAAAGTCCGCACCTAGCGGTCCTGCAATTTCATCCGTGATGAATTGACCCAGCGACTTCCCGCTGATGCGACGCACCAACTCCCCAACCAGGTGTCCCTGAGTCGCGAGATGATAGCCGGAATGCTCACCCGGTGTCCACCAGGGGGCTTGTGCTGCCAGTTTATCCGTGGCATATTTGACATTGCAGATATCGTCCGTACTCATTGGAGCGTCCCACGACGAGAGTCCAGAGGTATGGCTCAAAATATGGGACACCTTAATACTCTCCTTTCCGTTTGCGGCAAATTCCGGCCAGTAGGTTGCGACTTTCTCGTTCACGTCTAGCAGGCCTCTATCAACGAGGATATGTGCTGCAAGGTTGGTGACGACCTTTGAGCAAGACCAGACGACGCCGAGTGTGTTCTCTTCCCAGGGTTTAGTCTTCGCTGTATCCATATGTCCACCCCAGATATCTAGCACATTTTTCCCGTCGATGTTGACACAGAGTGAAGCCCCCAGTTCACTACCACGCTCGAGTCTTTGTTTCAAGAGCTCCCGTACGGATTCAAAACCGGGGTCGCAGTGGCCGTGTGTCTCGGCCATGATAAAAAATTCGTTTCGCTGCGATTGAGAAAACTCAATTGGAATGAAAATGCTAGGCGATGATCGTGGGATGTTGAAGGGAGAATCAATCGATTCATAAGAAAATCCATCGGGTGGTTTTGCGGGGTTAAAACAATGGGTCTTGAGCGGTTGTCCATACGAGCTGCGCTATAGTTGGTGCGTTAGTGCTGACGGAGTGGATAATAGAAAGGGAACTGTCGATCTTGGTTGTTCCATCAAACATCAGGAATATCTATAGAATTGAAGGTAGACTAAAGTGATAAAATAATGAAATAAAGAAGTCATAAAGTGATAAAAAGAGAAAATGATGAAATAATAAACTTCTGAAATTAAAAAAAAATTAAAAATTAAAAATTAAACAGTTAGCTGGAGATCTCAACCGTAGTGTAGATATCAATCTCAGCGTTCCAGCATGAGAGGATGAGCTTAGAAATGTTGATAATTTAAAGACGGCATTTCTCTTTCCGAGGGAGATCTTTCAAATAAAATGCATTTCATGTTAATCATGATCGGTTCTCGTTAATATTAAATAGAGATTTTCAAAAGTCTTGGCTACCATGTGGCTTTAGCGCCTTCCCGCCACGTTCTTCATATCAAGGCAAATAGAACAGAGCACTATTTTATCTATACTACATTATCATACTCATGTGACTATATTTGGCTCGTTATCTGGTACAATTTTCACTCAAATACTATCAAAGAATTGAAAAACGCCTCAAATGGGCAATGGATGCTTCCGGCAAGGTTTCCCCGCCTGATCCGAAAGATCCATACCGTGTAGTCTATGGAGCAAATAACCCAAGACGGAATAGGATCATGACGTCTTTGATATCACAGATCTTTCCTTTTTTTTTTTTTTTTTTTTTTTCTCTAGTATATTTAAAAGGATTCATTTTCACCGTTCTAGTCTAGATAAATAATACATTATTTAATACTTCAATTATGGAGCAGACTAGCTCTGTTATCTCCCTAGCACCATCAAGTTTAAGCAACCGTAGCGACTTGTTAGCAGCTATCCCTACCAGCGAAGATAACGCCGAAACACGATATGAAGGAATCCGATCACAGCCTATGAGTCGACGTGAATCCCTTCACGAGGTCGAGCTGGAGCGTATCAATACTTATCGACTCCAACATAGGTCGACTGTTGGATCAGGAATTGGAAAGGCTCCGAAAGACAGTTGGCTTCCTATGGGAGCTGGAAAGCCCTATCCTCCAGAACTGCCAGATCCAGATCAGTTCATCGTCGAGTTTACTGGTGTAGATGACCCTCTGCACCCTCAGAATTGGTCATTGAGTCAAAAGATCGTGATTTCCGTCACTCTAGCTTACACCACCTTCGTCTCTTCATTCGCCTCTGCTATCTACTCCAGCGCCATCACCCACATCAGCCCTTACTTCCACATCAGCTCTGAGGTTGCAATCCTCGGTGTGACTCTCTATGTGCTTGGATTTGCCTCCGGTCCAACACTATGGGCGCCAGCAAGTGAATTGATCGGACGGAAATGGCCTATTATAGCAGGCGTCTTCATGTACTCGATCTTCACCATCGGTTCGGCCACGGCAAAGGATGTCCAAACACTCATGATAACTCGGTTCTTTGCTGGTTTCTGCTCAGCCAGTCCCATCGCTATTGTCCCCGCTGTCTTTGCTGATATATACAGCAACCAGACTCGTGGTATCGCCATTGCCATGTTCGCCATGGCTGTGTTCGTCGGTCCATTCGCATCACCCTTTACTGGAGGTTTCATCACAATGTCTTACCTGGGCTGGAGATGGACCATGTACATCGCAAGTATCATGGGCTTCTTGGCCACTGGTCTCTGTCTATTCTTCCTCAAGGAGACCTACGCCCCAATCGTCCTTGTGGAGAAAGCCATCACCCTCCGTAGACAGACACACAACTGGGGTATCCGAGCCCGACAAGAAGAAGTTGAAGTGGACTGGAACGAACTGATCACCATAAACTTCAGTCGTCCATTCCGCATGCTCTTCACCGAACCAATAGTCTTCCTGATCTCTCTCTGGATGAGTTTCGTATACGGATTGATGTACGCCCTTCTCAGCGCCTACCCAATCGTCTTCATGGAAATTCACGGTATGAACATCGGCGTGGGCAGTCTCCCTTTCATCGGCCTTATCATCGGCGAACTCTTCGCAGGCATGTACATCCTGTACGATCAAAAGTCATACACGAAAAATTTGGCCGCCAACAACAACGTACCCATTCCGGAATGGCGTCTACCTCCCGCGATATTCGGTGGTCTATTCTTCTGCATTGGCCTCTTCTGGTTTGGTTGGACTGGATTCACAAAGGATATCCACTGGATGGCTCCTACCGCAAGTGGAATAGTCACCGGCTTCGGAATATACGTTATCTTCCTACAGTGCTTCAACTACCTAATCGACTCATATCTGACCTTGTGAGTTTTAAATCTGACCTACTGTCTTCTAATGTTCATCTCTTTCTAACTCTTGGACAGTGCTGCCTCCGTCTTCGCCGCCAATACAATCATCCGATCAGCCGTCGGCGCAGCATTCCCCCTCTTCTCGAAACAAATGTTCCATAATCTTGGCGTACAATGGGCCGGTACCCTCCTCGGCTGTCTTGCAGCTATCATGATCCCTATTCCATTGATCTTTATCAAGATTGGTCCCCGTCTCAGGAAAAAGTCCAAGTTCGCACCTGCTTTGCCGGAGATCTCTTCCGATGAAGAGGGTGAGAAAACTGCATAATACTATGTGCATATGCTTGCATGAAGTCTCTGAAATTAAATAATTGCTTAGTGTTTGATAATAGTATAACTGTCTAGAAAAAATGAGATGTTATTTTAATATTTGTTTCCATTCAAGGCAATTCTGTGAGGTACTTGGGTATGTCTATCTACCTAGTCACTATGGTACCTACGTATCCCGGTTCGACGCTATGGATTTTAAACCACCGTGCTGACTGGGAAATCATGAAATACAACCCGGTGGTCATAAACGAAACAAATTGATGGGATATTGGAGCCCTGAAGGTCAATCTGCAACAATCCGTACCTAGATATGTTTTTATGCGTTGATTTAAGGTTATTGTAACCTTGGTCTATAGCACTATGGCACCGCGAGATAACAGGACAACTAATCTTGGTCAAAAGTGTCCCTGACAAGGTACGCCTTTGGTCAATTTTTGAATCATGAGATGTTACACTTCAGGTGTACTGCATTAGGAATTCGGGAATTTGTGCAGACGTGTCACTCAGGTCGCAGTATTCTCTATTACCAAAATTACGAGTTTACCTTAACGTTGTATATGAAACCGGACTGGTAGCATGAACATATTTGAAAGAAGACTAGCACCCATGGAAGACATATTATGGATTCATTGATATAGAAGGTAAAGAGGGTGTCGATGAGTAACGCGGGCCCTTCCATATCACCATCAACAGGAAGATTGCCTCTACCTGTCCTTGCCACCATGGAATTCCAAGACCTCAACTGCAGTCTCTGAGTATCCATAGGGATGCACTATCTATTCGGTCAGTATGATCCATCATGCTTTGAAATGATTGATCTACTTATTTAGAAAAGGTCTCATTCAATCATTGATATGGCACCTTGTATCATGGAAGTGAGAAGCGTCGTCCATCCGATAAAGAAAAAATCAGGCCAGGGTAAGAGTGAAACCATCGCATTCCATTGCATCACATTTTTCTCTGATGGAGAGAAAGAGCTCTGTGATGAAGCACGAGTTGTGACTAGCGAGGCGGAATATGGGAAGCCTCCTTAGCCTTCTTCTTCATGTATCGTTGATAAATCGAGGAACCGCCGATACCGATTGCAACAAGGAACAGAATACAGAAGACAAGCACAATGCCACGGTGTTGGCTTGCCCAGTTGCCTCGTCTCTCCATCGCATGGAGATGGAGGCCGGCGGGGATTTGGCTGTTAATGATGGTGATAGCAGGCATTTGGACGGTTGGTGTTCAGTGATGGTTTTTTGGATTGGGGTGGACTGGGACGCAGCTTTTTCAAGTTAGTGGGATAAATGGGAGTGAGATTTTACCTCGATATTCTGTGGGTGTGTTTGGTGGTGGGTGGAATACTGACCAGAGCTTTGGAACTCGCGGCGAACAGAGAGATTGTTGGGTAAGTGATTTAGCTGTTGGGAGAAAAGGGAGTGTATGAAGAAGATTCTTTCAAATTTTCAGAGAGGCGATTCAACTTTGGTGAAGGGAATCCAGAGGGCCAGGTGTTGTGGTTGAGGTGAGTGTCTAGACATCAATCGTTACTCAATACAACTGTGGATGGCAAGTACGCACCTCACTCTTGCAAATCACCACTCAAAACAATGCGGTCTCCAAGACTTTCGATTTTCTAAGTATTAGGAGTTCAAACTGTTCTTATTCGAACATGTTAAGATTCCAAAATAAACATCTCTATTTATTTCTAGCATCTGAAGGAATATATGTCCTATATTGATATGTTGAAGTAATCCATCACTTGCCCAAGTGAACCAGCTTTATGTTCGCACTAAACTTGAAATTTGATTGCAAGAATATGTATTCTAGCCTTCATTAAATATAGTGAGTGACTTCAAGCTCGGGAGGAAAACAAAAAGAGAGACTATCAAGGGAAAGCGAGAAAATATCCCATTTGACTCACTGTCCACGTGTGAATTCACCATCTGGGCAGCCTTCCCAACATTGAAAGCATGCTGTGCCGTGATATCAACCTTGTAACTCACCCATATCAATGAGTATTTTGTCTTCCAAGATTAAAAGTTTCTTGTCATCGAAAGATCTCGAACCTTGCTAGTTGATTGGATAGCTGAGTGGTCATTTCAATTTGCCAGGCACAACAGACAAGGTCAATCTTGTATGTAATCTGTTCCTGTCTCGCTGCATCACCGAAAGTGCATTCATGTGTGACTGGAAAGGTTGTTCCTGTAGGTTGAACATAGTGAATCAGGAGAATGACAAAATCCGGTTCTACCTCTGCTTTCTCGGCTGCCAGCATACCTACTTTTCTTCACATCCTCGCATACTAAAGCTATCACAACAGGAATACAGCCTCAGTCACGCATTCTCACCGAATTTTGGCCTAGTCCGAGAGGATATTTTCAAGATATTCTAAAAAGCCATGAGCATCTGGAACAGCGCAGAGGCCCGAGCTTCACCGATAAGAACTATGAACAAGTATACAAGTTGCATCAGTATTTATCACTTCTGCCAACGTCGCGAGTCATGGTCTGATGAACCCAAGGTGGAATATTGCCCTTTGGCAAATATCTAGGGCTTAAGAAGCCCCACCCTAATGTAAAGTGGATGTCAAGGACTTAGTGTCGTGTAGATTAGTCGATTGAGTCATATAGATCAGTTCAGAAAAGTGCACAGAAAAGTAATTGTGCAGCTTTCTTTACCGCTAACCAAGGAAACATATGCAGGGAACCCTGTTAGAACTCGGTAACACTGTCCATGTGTCCCATTGGAGGCTTTGATCATTTGTATATATCCACATTCCAGAATAGATAGGTGAACTGACGCTAATATTAGGTACCTTATCTTGTCACCTCTCCCATCAAGTGCTGCCTTATTTCATCAATCGGAACTTGATTGTCTCAGTTACTCAGTCCGAGCTTTTCAGTTGTGCAGATACCCCAGACTTACAAGGGTTCTTCTCGGCCGTGACGGGCTTGTGTACCTAGCAACTGTACCTATCAAGTACCTGTGAACTCTTGTCGATGAGTATTAGCCAGCGATTTGAATCTAGTATACATTTAGAAAAAAAATAACATATGCCGGTATCATCGGGGCTCATATTACTGGCTGTCCTTCGGAACTTTTAAATGGGCAGCTACATAGGCATGTCACGGTTCCAAGGTTTCAAAGTTGAATGAGATTGTACCTGGGGCACCAGAGTGACCTGAAGTTGTAGCCTCAGGCACCAAATTTACCAAATCTTCCACTGTTTTTACCGGGAGCCCTGGAGGGACTAGTCCAAACCCATTTAAAGATATCTACCTAGGTACGCATGAGACAGTGCGCCTAGCGTGGCTAGTCTTATCACCAAGGCTGATATATTTATCGTTTATCCGTTGTCAAATCGTTTGAGAGCAACCTGTATAGAGGCTAAATTACTGAGAATCCGTCGCTCCTTTCCAGGCCTTGATTTGAGCACATTCCACATCGCATACATAGCCACAAGTGACTACATGAACTCTAGACTCCGGTGGTGACTTTCCCCCTGACGTTTCCCCTGACGACGTGCAGTATGCAATGCTGCCAATTCCAGCCAGTCACATTTCAAGGTCTCTTAGAGATTGAGCATATGCAGATCCAAGGATGAAAACAATCGCAAATTCCAAGGTTGTGAGCCCGGGCACTCCGCACTTTAGCAAATGACAAGAGACGATCTACGACGCCACATTCAACAAAAACAAGCAATCCCCCTGGGCAGTTTAGAAAGCACAGCCATGACGATCCCTAGGCAGTATTAGAATCGGTAGTCATATCCTATCTTTTTATATTGTATGAATCTGATCTATAGCGCGCCATCAAAGATTATGGCCAAATATAACTATGTCTAACCTAACTTGGATAGTCCTGTATAGGGGGATCGATAGAAGATAGTGCCTCGGAAAATGCACCGCAGGTCTGGTTTGGTTTCTCCACTAATTAGTACATTGTATAAGATTATCGTCAACTCTAGTCTCCTGGGGCCTGAGATACACAAACAAACTTCTAAAGCTCTGAACAGGTTGTACGAAGCTGGATATCGGGTAGGTGACTATCAATGATTACACGAGATAGCGCCCGCTGCTAGAAGGTTGAGGGCAATCTATACGAAGCGATAAGGCAGAAATCTCCGCAATTCATGATTATCAAACCCTTCGAAACAGCGCTAGTAAATACCCAGTCCTTGTATATTCAAATACCGAAATCGGGAACTGAAAAGCTTGGTTAAAAGAAATTGAAAATGTTTCTAGATTCCACTCAGCCTCCGACGTTTTGACAGTTACTCGATCCACTTCCTTGATTCAGCTAAATACAGTATTGGTATTGTTTTGGTATTCACGTGATCTGAATTATCGATCATGTACGTTAATTCATTTCGAAATATTGAGAAGTTTCAGAACAAGGTCTGTATTTAACCGGAAATAAATAATAGATTACAAGAGGTGTGGTATTCCTAGTATCATCTGCTCATGAACTTGTATCCTGTCTATATTCTCAACACCTACAACATGTAGGAACCTTCTCTTTCGAAGCACGAACTGGTTAAACTTCTTGTTTGACATGGCGGAACCCGAGCCCCGTTTATGGTTTTTTATTAATCTTGAGATGTGGCAAAGGATAAAAGAGGATTTGTTGCAGGTACTCAGGTACGTACCATTAATTACGCACACTGCCCCATATTTTCATCCGCATCCGATCACGGAAAAAGCCAAGATTCTAGGCGTGCAGGGTTGTTGGTAGTTTACTTATCTGTACCGAGTAGTTCTTAATTAAATTTTGACGTTCTGATAGTTTTCCGGCACTCATTAGTGCTTACGGATTTCTCAGTATCAATATTCTTATTGTAACATATTTATCATGAGATTTTAAGGGTTTAACCATAAGCAGTTGCTGGTCCCCAGATGTCTCAGATATCGTGTCTTAGGTGTGCCCAGGTGGGCACCGAATCTCAACAAACATTAGTACAGGCCCATCGAGTGAGGCTATATTTAGCGTACGTAGAACATTTGAGTCCCACAGTGTTACATTCGCACGACACTAAAAATTACAGGAATGGGCCCTGGCATGTAAAATAGGATTTAGTCATCTACTGCCTAGACTTCTTGACGGAAGAAAGATAAAGAATACAACATGCGCTGGGTAAATCATCCGTAATAGCTGCATTATACGTGGCTTTAAACGTTGACACCTACGTAAGTTAAGCCACCAGTTGACGCGATAAAAATGACAATTACTGAGGTATCGGTGTTATGCGGAATCCATGTGCTTGATTCACCTGCAAAACATGCTGATTGGAGTATATCGAGGTCAAAGTCCAAAGATTCTAATTTCTAGGTGCTTCTGTCTTATTCGTAGTTCAGTTTCTTATCTATCAAAACAATACGAGGGGTCAGACCTAAATGTGATCCATATATGAAGTAGGCTCAGGGGACAGCCTAATTTGAAGCTTTGACGTATAGTAAATACATGCAACGCTTGGACCTAGTGAGAACTCAAATGGGTATTATGATGCGTACATGATGGCAAGATTGAGATAGGTAGAAAACCAGAGATAAAGTAGAGGTTTGATATTTTCTCGGCTATTCGGAAGTTTTGACATTTAGAAGCCTTCTAGTAGATGGCTGAACCACGGTAGTACTGTGGAATAATCACAAAAGGTATTATGCAGACTGAACCAGATATTGCCGTATGTTGCCGGCTCCACCGGTGATGCAGCCAAAATCACCTTCCAAGGTTCAGAGTGGAGACATCAAATGTGCATAGTATAATCACGTAGTACTCTGTAGTGGAAATCAAATTACCCTTAATACGGCCTGGTATATCTTCCAATATTGGAATCACCTAGCGGTCTACTAAGAAAGTGATGAATATCTGTTGAACCTTGGAATCCACAACATCTTGAAATCTTATGATTGGATAATTTTTGATGGGGCAAAGGTTTCGTGTTTAGGGCTAAAAAAAGATATGCTGTGGACCAAACGCCGAGGGATAATGTTCTGCCGTTTCAAAACAGATGTACAATGCGAACGATTGTTGATGCTGTAATAGTGGAGTCCTCCGTTGGATCTGTTTGAGACAAGGGCCCTCAAACATAAGTCATACGTTAAGGCATCGGTGAAGGATCGATAAAGTCTAGCCGAGTGGGTCTAATGTACATTGATAGAAGCAATATACTTAGCGAAGTACATCCGCAGCTATCCATCAGTTCGGCCCGATAAAACTTGGACAAGGTCCCGGAATAGTAAATCTCGTTTAAAAATATTTTGATTCGTAATCTGTACTCTAAGTACCTCCATGGATGTTTCAAAGTGGTCGAATTCACTTGTCCCTTCGCTCACACCCTCGCTCTTATACTACTATATCACTTTCGCTCAAGGCTTGTGTCGCGCAGTTTCCCGGCAGTAAGCTCTTGCTGGATAAGAAATGCGTCACTCAGCGCTTCTCATACTTTCGTTTCTGAGCATTCAGGCCTTTTGCTGGCCTTATGACGAGTCACTCGCTGACTATAATCTCAACGCCAACGAGTCCGCTGAAACCCCAATAGATTATTGGGGAGAATGGCCGGGAGATCATTCATACCATCCGTCGCCAGATAACTGGCGTTTTCCCATCTACACTATATTCTTGGATCGCATATCCAATGGTGACCCAACTAATGATGATATCAACGGAACCAAATTCGAGCATGTTGTGGACTCAAATCAAATGCGCCACGGCGGCGACGTGGAGGGGTTGATAGACACGTTGGACTATATCCATGGCATGGGTTTCAAGGTAGGTTGACTTGAACTCAAGACGTTTTCCAGCAGCTAATTGACATAGGCCATTTACTTCGCCGGAACCTATTTGATGAACTTACCCTGGGCCTACGATGGTTACTCACCAACCGATACCACTCTTCTCGACCAACATTACGGCACATTGGACGACTGGAGAAACCTTATCACAGAGATCCATGACCGGGATATGTACGTCCTAATGGATAATACTCTTGCAACGTAAGTCAATACCCTTTGATTTCTAGGGAATGCCCATAGGCTCATTTTATACCGCAGAATGAGCAACCTTATCGGCTTCAAAGGTCACCTGAACGACTCAGCCGACTTCAACGCACACGAGTACGAGGTCGAGTGGGTTACAGATAGGCAATATGCTGACTTCAACTTTGGCAACGACTACAACGAAACCTGCAACTATCCTAAATTCTGGAACGAGACCGGCTACCCGCTGACCACCGATGGTGTACAGAATCTAAAGGGTTGTTATAACAGTGATTTCGACCAGCACGGAGAACTGGAGGCATTTGGTAATTTCCCCGACTGGCAGCGTCAGCTTACCAAGTTCGCATCTGTGCAGGATCGCCTTCGTGAATGGCACAAGCCGGTCCGCGACGTTATCACTCGACACTCCTGCTTCCAAATCGCCAGTCTGGATATCGACGGGTTCCGTTTTGATAAGTCTGTTCAAGCCACTCTCGAGCCTCTAAGTGAGATGCTTAATGTCTATCGTGAATGTGCGAAGAAGTACAACAAAAATAATTTCTTCCTCCCAGGGGAGATCACGTCAGGAGATAGATTCGGCAGTCTTTATCTTGGCCGTGGACGTCAGCCAAATCAGTGGCCCTCGACCAGCGACGACGGCATCAAGCTAACCAACAGCTCGGATAATTTCCTGAGAGATGATGGCTTGCAAGCATTGGATGCATCCGCTTTCCACTATACAATTTACCGCTCAATGACCCGTTTCCTGGGAATGGACGGTAACTTGGTTGCCGGATTCGATCTGCCAACAGATTTTATCGAAGCTTGGAATGAGATGCTCATCACCAACGATTTCCTGAATGCCTTCACTGGCGAGGTGGATCCTAGACATATGTATGGTGTCTCGAACCAAGATAATTTCCGCTGGCCCGCAGTCCAGAATGGCACAATGAAATACCTTCTTGGTCTTTACATTGTGACATTGGAACTGCCCGGAATTCCTCTTATCTTATGGGGTGAGGAGCAGGCAATGTATGTGTTTGATGCCACTGCAGCGAACTACATGTTTGGTCGCCAGCCCATGACATACCAGACTGCATGGTGGACACAGGGATGCTTCAATCTGAACACATCAAAGTTTTACGATTTCCCCATTGATTCAGGCCGCAATGGTTGTAACGATATTACCGTGACATATGATCAGCGAAACCCTGCTCATCCACTTCGCAACATCATGAAGCGAATGTTCGAGATCAGAACTCAATATCCAGTGGCAAACGATGGTTTCAATGTTCAAACGCTCTCTCAATTGACCAAAAACCTCTACTATCCTGGTTCAACCTACACTCCTACAGTAACTGGCCTGTGGTCTGTTTTGCGAAGCTACTACCCTGGCGCCCAAACAGCAGAAGTCACGGATAACCAGACTCTTTGGCTAGTGTACCAGAATGGGAATGAGACTGAAACCTTCGGAGGAGACTGCAGCAATAAAAGTGCTGCCTTGTTAACTCCATTTGACTCGGGCACCAAGCTGAAAAACCTCTTCTATCCTTACGATGAGCTCACCGTGGAAGATGGTCCAAAAGACAACCATGGATGCATTAGCAAGCTGGAGCTGTACCCATGGGAATACAGAGCCTATGTGCGGAGCGTAGATTTCGTGGAGCCCGGCCCTACTGTCACATCTTTCTATCCTGGCCATGATGCTCGGTTGGTGTCAAATCAAGACACTGCTGCAACATATCCTATTCAACTTGGGTATTCCAAAGAAATGACCTGTGACGATGTTACAAAGGCAATCTCCCTCAATTCCACAACAGAGAAGGGCCATACAGTCACTATTGATGAAAGCAGTGTTAAATGTACCAACATCACTGCCAAGTTGACCGACAATAAATTTGTCGGAGAGATCCCGACTGTTTGGACATGGTCTGCGAATTTGACCAACGTATACCACGGAATTCACCAATTAACCGTCGGTAATCTTTCCAGCTCATCTGGCCTTCATACCAATGCGACCGACAAGTATTTGATCCGCGTCGGTTCTCTGAGTAATCCTCTGATAACACCCCTGACCAACTATTCCAGTACCTTGGTACAAAAGTTTGACGATAATTTCTACATCCGTCACAATGCTGCCGGTGCTGATAAGTTCCGCTATTCAGTTGATTTTGGTAGCACCTGGTCTTCATGGGAGAAATATTATGGTGGCAAGACAACAGTGACCATGGCCGCATCAACCGAGACGAAAAAGCAGAAGTGGAAGGGAACTCATGTCCGCGTGCAATACTTCTCAAGACTCACTGGAAGTAGCGACTACATTCAAGAAGGTGACTACGGCTGGGAAGACAATCAAGTTCGAAGATTCCCCCATCTATGGTTCAACGGCCCGTACAACCAATATGGCTATGATGCAGGACTGGAAAGCGAAATGAAGTACGACACCAAGAGCTCGCGCTGGACTTATGACTTTGTTTATGAATGGCCGTCTGTTGGACAGCTGAATGTCTGGGGTGTGGACAAGGCCGGTGTTCCTGATACTACGGAGGTCTACGGTGATGTTGGTAACTCATCTGCAGTTCAGAAGCTCCCGCCCTCCTATCTTTCATCCAACGTTATCAACATCACCAGTTTACCAAAATTCCCGCATCTTGGCTACAGGATTTCCCTCAATGATGCCAACCTAAGGTATGAACTGATCCCCATCGGCTCTGGATGGGCTCAGCTCGTTCTCTACATTCTTCTCTGGATTGTTCCGATCATTATGGGATTGGCTGGCGTCTTCATCTTCATTCAATATTTCTATCGCATCAAACTCAACACAGATGGTAACGTTGTCAAGGGCGATAAGCTTCCTGTGGTAGTTTGGCATAGAGTGAAGGACAAGATTTCCGGACACAGCGAGCTCAACCTTGAAAAAAGTCTTTCGGCAGACTTGGCTGTGACAGGAGCAGTCGACAGCCGACGTACAGTATTGATTGCCACGATGGAATACGATATACAAGACTGGAAGATTAAAGTCAAGATTGGTGGCCTGGGAGTAATGGCTCAGCTCATGGGCCAGAACCTGAGGCACCAGAATCTCATTTGGGTTGTGCCCTGTGTCGGTGATATTGATTACCCTGTGGACACACCCGTTGAGCCTTTCATTGTGAATGTTCTGGATAAGCCATACCTTGTCAAAGTGCAATACCACGTCTCTGAGAACATCACTTATGTTCTCCTCGATGCACCAGTTTTCCGATACCAGACCAAGGCGGAGCCCTACCCACCCCGTATGGACGATCTTGAAAGTGCAATCTACTACTCGGCTTGGAATCAATGTATCGCAGAGACAATCAAGCGAACGCCAGAGATCGATCTCTACCATATCAACGATTTCCACGGCTGTGTAGCACCGCTATACCTACTGCCGCAAACTATTCCTGTCTGCCTCTCCTTGCATAACGCCGAATTTCAAGGTCTCTGGCCTCTGAGGACTCAAAAAGAGAAGGTAGAAGTGTGTTCCGTCTTTAATCTCCCGATTGAAGTCGCGACAAAATACTGCCAATTCGGAAACGTGTTCAACTTACTCCACACCGGTGCAAGCTACTTGAGATTTCACCAGCGCGGTTTTGGTGCAGTTGGTGTGTCTCAGAAGTATGGAAAGCGTTCATGGGCCAGATATCCCATCTTTTGGAGTTTGAGCAGTATTGGCAGTCTTCCTAATCCTGATCCCTCCGACACTGGCGCTCTAGATAGAGCCCCAGAAATGCAAGTTGCAGCCCAGTCTGATATCGAAATTGTCAGTCCTAAGCTTCAGGCTCAGCAGTGGGCTGGTTTGATCGAGGATGCCAACGCCGACTTGCTAGTATTTGTGGGACGATGGTCAAAGCAGAAGGGAGTGGATCTTATTGCAGATGTGATGCCGGCCATTCTATCTGCTAGACCTAACGTGCAATTGATCTGCATAGGTCCCATGGTCGACCTTTATGGTAGACTGGCTGCAATTAAGCTACAGCGGATCATGGAATTGTACCCAGGCCGCGTCTTTTCAAAGCCAGAGTTCACGATTCTTCCCCCCTATGTGTTTTCCGGTGCTGACTTTGCCTTAATTCCTTCTCGAGACGAGCCATTTGGTTTGGTCGCCGTCGAGTTCGGTCGTAAAGGTGCTCTTGGAATCGGTTCTCGCATTGGAGGACTTGGCCAGATGCCTGGTTGGTGGTATACGGTTGAATCGGACTCGACTCAACATCTATTGCACCAACTGAAGACCGCAGTGGAGTCTGCTCTCGATTCATCTGAGCAGATGCGAGAGGAAATGCGTGCTAACTCCGCGAAACAGCGATTCCCCGTCCTCGAGTGGGTTGGAAAACTTGAAAGATTACAGCGAACAGCAATTTCAATCCATAACGAAAATGTCAAGTCCACGGGGCCTTACCAGATCCGAGAGTCAGGCATGCTGGGTATGCGGCTTTCGGCGAACGTCTCCCGTCTGTTTTCAAGTCTCTCTTTGGCGGATCCGGAGACAGAGCGAGGGAGACCATCGCAGCTTATTCAGCCTTCACTTCTAGAGCTACAGGCAGCTGAACTCAACGGGACTGCAGATGGCGATAATAGCAGGACCAGTACTCTCGGTCGGAAACTGTCGCTGGGTCGACGGGTGGGACCTGGACAGGGACGAAATCGACTCGTGAAGAAGTCAATCCGAGATAGCCAGGTGTTGCGCGAGAGCCGAGTCTTCGATGGAACGAATGACGGTGAAGTCACGGACATGGAGGAGGAGGGCTATTCCATGGCACAGGAGAACTACATCTCTCCCGAAGAGGCATTGGCGGCAGTCAATCAAGCTTTCGCATCTCAAGATTTCCTGAGTGCCGGTAATCGTGGTAGAGACCCTCATAATCGTCATTCTTCGAATTCAGATTCATCGGCCTTGGAATCATCTTTTGTTTCTCGGGACTCCTCTCCGATAAGGACTCCTGATCTTCTTGAAGCCACGCCTCTTGTTCACCCCCGAAATGTATCCGTTCTTTCGTTGCAGTCAGTGGTTGGGGACCACGACCAATCTGTCTTCAATCTGCAAAAGGTTGACCCGACTTTTACCGACAGCAATGCTTACTTCACCCGGGCTTTCGAGCAGCAGCTCTCAAACCTAAACAAGAAAAACTCAGTCTCCGATCATTGCATCGAAGAGTATTTGATGAAGAGTGAGCGGAAGTTCTTCGACATGTATACCGACGCACAGTTGAAGAAGCAACCTAAAGAACGTCCTATGACTGGATCTGGATTGAGTCATGAGATGCATGACGACGAGTCAGATTCAAAGGGAACAGATGACATTGATCAATGGCTCGCTCGTCTAGGATACAAACGACCTATTGCCATCCAGCGATTTATGAGATGGCGTGTTGGGAACTGGCCCGTATATTCTCTGTTCTTGGGTCTAGGACAAATTATCGCGACAAACTCATCGCAGATAACCCTTCTCAGTGGTCAGATTGGTGAGACTGCAATGAAGCTCTACATTATTGCAACTATTTACTGCGTCTCTTCTATTGTTTGGTGGTTCTTGTTTTACCGCTTCCCGTCTGTCATCGTCCTTTCACTCCCTTGGTTCATTTACACAATGGCATTCATTTGCATTGGTGTTTCACCTTACGGACTCAACGAGCTAGGTCGAGAATGGACTCAGAACGTTGCTGCGGGTGTCTACGCTGCTGCATCTTCTAGTGGTTCCTTGTTCTTTGCTCTTAATTTCGGTGATCAGGGTGCTGTACCTGTGAAGGATTGGATGTTCCGCGCAAGTCTTATCCAGGGCATCCAACAGCTTTACACCGTTGCTCTGTGGTATTGGAGTTCCAAGGTAACGGCAGTGGAAGTCAAGGGTGTATCAACAGAGGCTCTGAACTCATGGAGACTGACAGCTGTGACGATGCCAATTGCCGCATGCTGCTTCGCCATTGGTGTGCTCCTTGCTCTAGGATTACCCAAATACTATCGTCAAGCTCCCGGAAAGATTCTCTTCTTCTATACCTCTCTTTTCCGCCGTCGCATTGTGCTCTGGTTCTGCTTCTTTGTCGTTATCCAGAACTGGTTCCTCGCTGCAGCAACTGGCCGAAACTGGTCATTCCTCTGGTCTTCTTCACATGCCAAGTCATGGGAAGTACTCATTTTGGTGATTTTCTTTTTCATTATCCTTTGGGTTATAGTGATGGTTATCTTCCGCTTCTTGTCTAAGGAGCACAGCTGGATTCTACCTGTGTTCGGCCTCAGTATGGGCGCACCACGATGGGCGCAGATCTGGTGGGGAACCTCTAATATTGGCTACTATCTTCCATGGGCTGGAAAGAATCTGGTCGGTGGTGCCCTCGTATCAAGATGTCTCTGGCTGTGGCTCGGTGTCCTCGATGAAATCCAGACAGTCGGACTAGGAATGATTTTACTCCAGACACTCACGAGAGTTCACGTCTGCTTCGTTTTGTTAGCGGCGCAGTCTCTTGGATCTATTGCAACAATTGCTGCTCGTGGGTTCGCACCCAACAAAGAGGGACCTGCGGGTGTTTCGCCAGATATAGGCTCGTCTTTGTCAAAACTTGGCAATGCGTGGTTCTGGATCGGTCTTTTCTTCCAGCTTATGATCAGGTGAGTTATTAATACTACTATATTGATGTTTAAGCATTTTACTAACTATCTTTGCAGCTTCGGTTTCCTTCTTTTCTACCGTAGAGAGCAGCTCAATAGGCCTTGAGCCCCGTTTGTCAATATATGACAGACACACATCAATCGCTGTATATAAGGAGGACTGTTTTAACGTACAGATCGATTTTGACACAGATATGACTGTTACTTTTATTTTCTATTACTTAGTATTTATGCATTATTTACCGTTCAAGCCCCAGGGGTTCCAAGTTACCCATGTAGCGATCAAAATTAAAAGTCTAGAATCATGGAATTTTGTGATATGAGAAAACCTGAGAGATTTTTCAATTTCTGATCCTAGGTCCTTCTATACCAAGTTAAATAGGGACGAATACATACATACCTCATACCCATGTACCTCCGAATGAATGTGGAAGCCCTTGATGCTGATATTGGCATTATATCCCAGAACAAATCCCACAATCGCAGCCTTCAAAAGTAGTATCCAACTCATGCCATGCTTTGCTAGAAGTGTTACTAGCTATCCAACTTAATCCTGCCGATCTATGTTTGTGCCACATACCTTCAGCCTTCTTATCTGCCCTGTCCGCTATGCGATCTTTCTGACCCTTGATCCTGATCCGACTAATCTGAATATGGATCATGGCAAGTATTTCCGCAGCCGGGGAACCCTGATTCTGAGTGAGGAATTTGATCACACGATCAAGGCACTTACTGATTTTTGCCATTCTCCTGTAAGCACAATCCACCATGCCTATCTGATTTGCAAAGTTAGGACTCGCGAGTCTTGCATAGTTAGGATTTGATATCTGTTTTAGAATGGAGCAAACGTCTTTTTGGATGAGCTTTGAGGCTCGAATGTTGTCTTCTGCTCCATCTTGAGTGATTAGCTGCTTGTGTTGATCTATGAAATCGAGCACGTTAGCTCTTGAGATGTAGTACCATTGGACATCGGCTGTATGATCTTTATGGAGCGGTTCTCGGTGGAGAGAAGTAACCATTTGCAAATTTGATTTCTGAATATTTGAGTTGAGTTTAGGCTTCAATGTTCTAAGGTGAATATCTGTGGCGTGATCTCAAAATCGACAGGCAGACTAGACCTCGTGAGGGATTTATACATTCTTGTCGAACCCTAGGAACGATGCGATTGCTTGACCTTTATCTTTGAATGCAGCTCCTTATCCCAGTAAGGACAAATGTTTCTTTCATCTCATCTGTGCATTGTCGTTTGGAGACAAAGCGTCGTCCAACTAAGGACTAACTTGGCCTCAGTATCTCGTCCAATGGATACGATTCCAGGTTGTTGTAAAACCGAAGACAATGGTATATTGTCGCATTGACAAAGAATCTCTTTGTTTCAGTGTTGAAGATTCAAGATTCTACACGACTTGACTGAAGCGCGTGTCTAGGCAGCATAAACCAGGGATTTTCAATTCGTCAGAGTACGGAGTATAGAGTAGGTAATCGAAAAAACCATCAGAAAGACTTAAGGTTATCTTGAATGTAACGCTGATCCTAAATCCCACGTGTTGCAGCTATTGGATGAGTAAGTCTGAGCCTCCAGGGCAACCGGCGTAGGGCAACTCAGCCCTGCCTTATGGGACCTCAAAAAACCGCCGGGGCACTATAGCTTCGAAATCTATACTTATTTTTATATGTTGACATATCTCTTAATGCCTCCTTTTAATTGTTGCTTTTATCCAAAACAAATAAAACTCAATAGAGCACTGACTAAGCATATAACCATTCATGATTGGCTGGTTTAGATAAGCGCGTTGGACATTGATCTTAAGCTTCAAGGCAGAAAAATTTTTTTTTAATCTTTTTATTCTATTTCTCCCACCAAAAGGTTGATGGATTAGACAAGATTGCTATGTGAAGATGCGGTCTACCGTCTTCCTGTTAAACCTCTTTGCGGGGATCATTGGAGCTAGCGCGCTTGATCAACAGCTACTCGCAAATCCGACTGAACAAATTCAGGCGGAAGGGATATCCACGTCATCCGGCCTTCACGGTCGCTTTCTTCACATCACAGGTTAGACACACTCTTGACAGTGGCATGACATATCTAATCAGTTGCGCAGACTTTCATCCTGACAGATACTACAAACACGGCGCCTCAATCGATGATGGCTCCTGCCACCGCGGCAAGGGGGTCGCTGGCTATTTTGGACAGGAGGGCTCCGATTGCGATTCGCCCTATGCCCTAGTCAACGAGACATTCCGCTGGATAGAAGAGAATCTCAAAGATGAGATTGATTTCGTGATCTGGACTGGTGACTCGGCCCGTCACGACAATGATGAGCGTAAACCGCGTACGGAGAAGGAGATCATACAACTCAACGAATATGTAGCCGAAAAATGGATATCATTGTTCGGATCCCGAGAACACTCCAAACGACTGACGGGCGTACCCCGAATCCCCGTCGTGCCGAATTTCGGCAACAATGACATTGCGCCGCACAACATCTTCATGCCGGGCCCGAACAAGTGGACAAAGGAGTATGCGGGAATCTGGCACGATTTTATCCCCGAAGCCCAGCGACATAGCTTCGTCACCGGTGGCTGGTTTGTATCTGAGGTCATCCCCGACAATCTGGCTGTGATCAGCTTGAATACCATGTACTTTTTCGACTCCAACAGTGCGGTGGACGGATGCAAAGACAAGTCTGAGCCAGGATTTGAACATATGGAGTGGTTACGGGTTCAGCTAGAAACTCTGCGTACTCGCAACATGAAGGCCATTCTTATGGGCCATGTGCCTCCTGCGCGCACGGCGAGCAAGAAAAGCTGGGATGAGAGCTGCTGGCAGAAGTATACGTTATGGATGGATCGTTATCGCGATGTTGTCGTGGGCAGCCTTTACGGCCATATGAATGTCGACCATTTTATGTTGCAGGATCACCATGATGTCGACATCGTTGCTCAGACATCGACAGGCGACGTTTCTCCAACGTCAAAGTCAGACTATGTCAATGAGCTGCGTGACCAATGGTCAAAATTACCCTCTCCTCCAAAGGGCGTCTTTGAAGCTCTGGACGACGAAGATGAAATTGAGGATGACTGGGGCGCAGACGATATACAAAACCAAAGGAAGAAGAAAGGCAAAAAGAACAAGAAGGAGTCAAAGGAGAAGAAACGTCAGAAGTTTTTGAAAAAGATTGGTGGTCCCTGGGCAGAGCGATACAGTCTGTCGCTAGTTCCACCAAGTTTGGTACCAGTCTTCTTCCCCACTCTTCGTGTGATGGAGTACAACATCACCGGCTTGAAGCTTTACGATGACACATTAACGTCCACGAACTTTGAATCGAATGTCATTTCGTATGAGCGAGAGACCAACGAAATGAAGAAGCCACACTTCACAATTCCAAAGCCTCCATCACCCGCCAGCCCCCCGGGCCCTGCATATTCTAACCAGGCCCTGACCTGGCTGAGTTATACACAATACTTTGCTAATATTACACGGATCAATAAGGATGTTGACCGCCATGCGGAGAAGGAGCCTCGGCTTGAATTTGAAGTCGAATACAGCACGAACGATGACGTTTATCAGATGGAGGATCTGACCGTGCGCAGCTTCTTCCAGCTGGCCGTACGAATAGGGCGGAAGGGCAAGCCTTCAAGCAAAAGCATTCCATCCGACGCAGAAGTGGCGAAGAAAAAGAAGAAAGTCAACAAAACTTGGAGTGCCTTCTTATCGCGCGCTTTTACTGGACTGATAGATGTTCACGACTTGGATAACGATAATTAATGAAGCACCCATCTGGCATTGCCCCCACAGACGGGATGGAAGTTTGCATTCTGTGGGTTTATGTTGCATCTTGCATTAACGGCGTTTTTTATTTTTAGATTTCGGGATATTACCTTTTCTCTCATAGGATTGTTGTAATAACAAGAAATATAGACGTTGTTGAGGTCAAACATACCATATATTTAACCGATATCTGCCCGCCTATATTAATCAACCCATGTTTTGTAGGAGAGGATAGGTAACTAGTTCCTAGATTAATTCATCATATTGGGACCAATGATGCACATTTACTACACTACTTCGCCTAGATCTAGTCACCGATGAAGATTCAATACAGTTGGAAATCCACCTTATTTCCTAAAGGAATCAATTTATGAAAAGCAGCTATTATAAGTACTTGAGTTAACTAGTAGGGTCTAGTTTCTATTTCTATTCCGCGTCTCACTGAACTGTCACACCGCCTATTGGCCAACAAGGCAAGAATATCGACTGCCACGTAGCTTCATTCTTTTATCTCTACGTGTTCTTGGCCCCGCAATTGAATTCATTTACTACTGGTCAAGTTGTTGATTTCTTGTTCATGCATAAGGCAACAAGGGAATTGATGCACAAGGATACATCATGGACAATTCTAAGGCCGGTTACAATTGCCACTAGTTGGGCAGCTCCGAGTTTCGCCCTGATGGAATGTTCGAGGTATAAGTCCCTTCCAGTGGGATGACTTTAGTAGCTACCTATGAGGCTGTGTGAACTAGTATAATCACAGTGTTAATTTACTTGAAGTCTAGCCCCATGCGCCATACAAGGGCACTTTGATGCCCGGCCCTTGCATGCTATCCTTTTAATCTCTTCCGTCTACTGTATGTGACCTGTTAACTCCTGACAAGAATAGAGTCGCTATACCCGTTCACCTCTAGCTACGCCGTACATTATATTACCCCATTCATAACCAAGCTTCTTTTCCCTGCTCCACGCGGGAACAACGAGAAACGGCGGATCAGCGGGGAAACCCATATAATTCCAAGCCTGTACTTCATATGGAGTAAACACGATGAGTGCCTGTCTATTTCAGCTTCCATTTCTCGCCGCTATCAAGAACTTGTGTTGCTGGATCTGATCCATATATTGCGTTATAACGGGAGATCTCATCATTTGAGAGGGTACTTTTGACCTAAGAGTCCATTGGCTAGAACGATTCAGATCCTGCTGTGCCATCCTCGAACCTTACCGCGAGCATATCTTAAGACTTGAGACTTGCATTCGATCCTTGGATCATTTGTTTTTGTTTCGGTTTTATTGTGCGATTTAGACTAATCAGATTAGCGCCAAGCTTACTTTGGAGTCAATCCGTGGGTATACTGTACGAAGTACGCAATTGGAGCATGTACGCGCTGCATTTGTGAGTTGGAAGGTTTTGTTTGCGCGCTGGGTAAGTTACTTCTATTCTTTAGCTAAAATTCTCCGATGTCCTTCTGCAACTTCAAGCCGTCCTTTTTCTATATCTATTCAAGCCATCAAAATGACTAACAGCATTGGTTCTATTCCAGCCTCCGCTCCATTAGCTTTGTGGATGGCCTCCTCCGAGGTAGACCAGAAGGCCCTTGGCAATTTCGCAGCCGGTACAGCCCTCGAAAGCCCATTACTATCAGCAACGCTATATAAAGTCCTCGGGGTGTCAGTCATGCTATCTAAGAAACTTCTCCGCGCCCGAAGACTCCGTCGACTTGACACCACTCGCGAAACCAAGTCCTTACAACTATATCACCACATCATATGGCTGTCGCGCGAAGGCCTACTATTGTTAGAAGGATATATTATTCCAATGGTGGATCAGCTGGTCGAATTGAAAGTTCTAGCACACAAACTTCGCGCCTCATTCTATCACATTTTCGTCCTTTTCCACAATCGGCCTGTTATAAACCTCAGTACAGAACGACCACCCAATTCCAGGCATGATTCAATATACAGCCCGGACTCCCTAGTAGCTCTTGGGGGGAAGGCAGGCAGCACCCAACCTGCGCATCCACCTGGCCTAGCCCCCGTGCAACCAGTTCACCCCATTTCATCATTCCTCCTACCTCCACTCGACTACACCGCCACCGCGACAGCATGCTTCAACTACGCTTCATTTCTAGCCGACAAACTTCTCCCGGGCTCACATCCTCTGCGCCTGTCTGTTAAACTCGAATACGCCGCCTATCTCTACGACTGTCTCCAAGATCCAATCGCCTGCCGCCATCTCGCCAAACACGCCATTTCGGACGTGTACAAATCCCAGGAAGGTATGGACGACGAAAGCTTTGAAGACGCCGCCGAAATAGTAGGCGTCTTGGGTAAAATGGCCAAGCGAAGTAGGACACTTGCTAGTAGTACGGCTGCAAGCAGTGATTCCCGTGTCGATCGGTCTATGACCCGGAGTAGTTTCAGTCAATCTCGTCTAGATACGAGTGTGCAGACGACTGTCTCGCCTGTTACTGTTACCAAATCTACGCCCGTTGGTACCATAACGTCTAGTGTGGAACCCGCGGTGCCGAATGTGACCATGATGAATCCGATTTGATGTGCTTAATGCCGAAGTTTGGGAATAGAAAAGCCAATTTTTCTCCAGCCTTTGATATCTTTCCTTGTTTGAGACCAGCTTTGTCGTCGGTTTTTGTATATACTTCTTCATCCTTGATATAAGCTCTATATGAGTGTAAAATAATTTGAAAAATCCCTCTGGGACCTCATCTCAAATTATTCAGTCCTGTCCTGCCCTGGGAGTACGTACCCACCAATATCAGCAAAAAACTTCGTAGCCTTCCCAATAAGATCGGTCACATCCCCTCCAATCCAAGAAGAGATGAAAGACGCTCTCGACGCCTCAAGTTCCCGTAAATATTTACCTGCGACCTTTCTCATAAAAATTCATTAGCTTTCCACCGAACCTTGGAACGATACCTAAGTACCCATGGAAAATTCTAGCACAGCTTACCAAAAAGCACTGTCCTCTCCTGCCTTCATCCAAAGCCAGAAACGCAATAGCTGCAGCAACACCCTCAACCGTGTTCTGCTCTAACCTCGCCTCACTCCATCGTTCCGCAAATCCAGCTGTGATATACGTCGGGGTGCAAAAGGGCGCTACGGCATTCACCCGAACGCCTAGTTCCTGCGATGAAGCCTGCGCTGCTCGAAGGAGACCTAGAATGCCATGTTTGGAGGCTACATAAGCAGCAACGCCTGTCCCGCCAAAATAGCTAGAGGTAGAGCCGATGAGGATGATGGATTTTGAACCCTCATTTTTTGACTTGGATTTTTGCAACCAGAATAGGGCTAGTCGGAGCGCTGTATCCGTACAGGGGGTTTCCCTCGTCAGTAAAAAATTCCCCTAGGTATATAGAACCACTTGGATAGGATGGTTAGGTCGAGTGGGTAACGAACTATTCAATGTGCCTTTCAAATTAACATCAAATATCGTATTCGCCTCTTGATTCTCTTTCAATTTTCCAAACTCATCCACATCATTCACATCAAGAACAGCATTCGATTCCATAATCCCCGCATTGGCGATTACGATATCTAGACCGCCAAATGTAGCAATAGCGTGATCAAACGCGGTCGTCAATTGTGCCCAGTCGACCACATTCGCCGCAGCAAAAATCGCTCGTTCTGGATCTAGATTTGAAAGAATGAATTGATCTGCTGCTGAGCGGCATCTTTCTAGGTCTGTTAGGACCACATTTGCGCCGTTTTGATGGAAGAGCCGGGCTGTTTCGGCTCCTATGCCGCGGGCTGCTCCGGTTATGAGAACGGTTTTATTGGCACTTTTGCTAAATATTTCGTGTGGGATATTGATATTGGCCATTATTCAAGCTTAATGTTGGAACTTGATGGCTTTAACTTCAATTTCCCTTTGGATGAAGTTTTGGAAATGTGGTGAAGAATTGGGGAAGATATGTACTGCGGGGTTACGGCGACATTCATGTTGATCTAATGCAACACGATGACAAATTTACATTGACTGATAATACATGACAACTCGTGAGGTACAGTGACAGCTAAATCGTAAACTGAAGGGCATATAGTTCGAGAATCGACAAAAGCAAAACCAGTCTCACCAGAAAACTTAAGATTTTTGGAAACTATGCATCAGTCCGTCTTATGACGATCAGGACGATCAGCAGCTTGGACTTCAGTGAGTGACACTCGGGATGGAGCCCTAGATGTCATTCTGGAGTGTGTAATGGTTGGATCAGTTGTGCTGACTGCGTGGAAAGAAAAGTCCAGTTCTCCAACTAAGCCTTTCACGTGTCTATATTTCACAAACGGTTAGTTTTTACCCAACGCTATGCAGGTGTAGACTTGACTTACTTCAAAAGTTGTTCAACATCGCCCACGATGCATCTTGTGGAAATTTGAAGGACGGCGAATGCCGCAAAACCGGGCTCGGCAATGTGTTTAATGCTGAGGATATCATTGTCGAGAGCTTCTAGACGCTTGGAAAAACTGTACGGTCGGGGCGACTTCAGGTAAGGTGGTAATGGCTGGCGATTTGTAATGCTGGCTGAAAGAAGACAGAGTAGAGAAGTAACTTCGTGGGTGGTCACTTTCGCGGTGCCGACTATTCGACGGAAATCCTGCATCCAGGCCGAGCCCGATTCATCTTCGTCCTCCTCCAGACGCAAGAAGGTATCAGAGACGTATCCGAGTAAACTCAGATAACTCACAATACTATAAAAAGGTCAGCATCGAGGCAAAAGAACAATCAGGGTGCGAGACCATACTTTTCCACGCAAACAATAATGGTGTCATACTGCTCCTTGGGAAATCTACCACCGATGGGAACTTCCCAGTTGAGAAACTCAGAATAAGTTCGCAAGCTATTCAGCATGAGCATTTGCTTGGAGAATACCTTGTGGCGTGCCTTTTCGAGTTTGCGCCCTTTCAAACTCTGAAGAAACATGTCTCCAGCATCGCCACGCATACGAGCAATGAGAGTCTCGTGGATGATGGAATAATAGTTTGCCAGAAGGTACAACGAAGCCCCCAGACTCTGACGAAGCACTGAATGTTCCGAGATAGGGTACGGGAAAAAGGTCCATATGAAACCAACAAAGCAACCTCCGGCAACGGCAGCCAGCCTGAAGGGCGCAAGCTCATAGATAGGATAGTAAGCCTGACCATTGGAAGTGGCAACTACCTCACCGACCTTGCGAACCTGAAGCTCATAGCCAATGATCATGGTTGTGGTAACAATGCTGATGACGCCAATGACGCGGAAGCGGAACATTTTGATGGGGACGTAGAATGCACAAGAGATAAAGACGTAGAGTAAAACAATCACACCGGGGGTCTTTGAATCTGGAATATACCAGACCAGAAGACTAGCTACCATAGCGAGAGCAGTTCCTGCGATTCTGAGGACGAAACTGAAAATACTTTGGCCGCTTGTGGGACTCATACTAAGACTAACCATAATCATGGCCCACACCATGCGCTGCTTGAGGAAAAAACTCTGGGTGTCGTGCAAAAACACAATGACAGCGATGGTCATCGTTGCACATGCGACTCGGAACCCATACGTGGACTCGAAGGAACGCAAAAACGTCGGGAAGACTCGAATTCTGTCACCAATTTTCTGAAAAGTGGTTGCCGGCGGCAAGTGTTCTGGATCCCTGCGATGTCTGTACGCTTCGCCGAGTTCTAGGTGGCTTGCCTGCGCATTGAAATCTCCCAAATTATCATGTTCGTGGCTGCCTTCCGGTTTCAGAACACTCTTCGCCCATTTCCACAGGCGCTTTCCACCAGGGATGATCAGGCGACTCCGCTGTAGCTTGTCCTTCGCAGCGACACTGTCTACATACTCAACAAATTCCAGGACTGTCTGACCTGTAGAGAAAAGTAATTGCTGCATGTAAAGGAAAAGATACAGCTGCCGTCTGGCTCGATCCTGGAACGAAGCCGAGGCAGAGAAGAAATCACCCTTCAAGCTCTCAACCGATGAAGGATTTTCAAAGAAGTCGCGCGGCAGATTAATTCCTTTATCTGCGGCCCAAGTTTCCAAGGCGAGTCGTTTAGCTTGTCGGAACTCACCCAGCTTCTCTTTGAAGTGTGACACAAAGTTTTTCTCCCCAGGAGCCGTACTGCTAGCGGATGCTTCTACATCCTTTGCATTTTGCTCAGAATTAGCATTCATCGCAGCTGCTGCAGTGGCTGCAGCCGTACGCTTTGGTGGCTTAGTCAGTCGAAGAACATAGGAGGTATGCAGCAAGCCCTCATCGATGGTTTGAATCATGGATTGGAACGGATCATGCACCGCTCGCATGATGTCGTTCCAGTCATGAATAATGCCCTGACGAAGCTCGTCCTGGATCGGCTCAGCAGTCGGATCGAGAGGCTGATTCCATCTGTTAAAATCAGATAGCCTCTGAAAGATATCAACAACGAAACTAAGACCGACAACTGGGATCATAATCAGTCGTAGGTGCTTGGCGATGTTCTTCAAATCGTCAGGGCCCAGCGTGCCTATGGCAAACTCTCTCTTGGCAAAGACAATATCACCATGAAGTTTTCCGTGTATATCAGTAATTGCGCGGATAGCACTGCGGATTGCTGCTGCCTCTGGGCTGTAGACTTTGCCTTTCTCATCCCATTTCTCGCGGGAATCATCGTATGTTTCGGAACGACCGAACATATCATCTTTCTCTAATGATTGATAGTACACAGCATAGGCGCCCAAAGCGGTGCGAAGTGAGCCAATATATCCGCTCATTTGCTTGAAGACTGCCTTGCGCGACGTCATAGGGAACACTAAGAGTGAGACCGCTGTTGATAGACCCAATCCAGTGAGCATTGTTTTGAGAAGCCTTATAACCAGAGAAATGGCACGGGTTACTGTTGCCATCTGTGGGGCGTATATGCTTGCAATATTGGCAAAGATGGAGTAAATCACGACAGGAAACTGGAACTGTGGGTGTTTGGCCCGGAATGTGTGAACCAGCCACATCTGAAAGAAGAGCCAGACTCCACTCACCGCTGCGGCTGATGAGTTATATGCTGCAGTCTCTTCTTCGGGGCTGTTTGTGGAGTGCTGGCGAGCTTTGACAGCGCAGTACATGGTCAATAGACTTAGGCAGCAAGCTAAACATACTGCCAATACATCTGCGATCATCATTTGGATAAATTTGGCCCGAGGCATGATAGGGAATCCAAATATGGAAACAATAGCGACGAGATAACCAAGAGTAGTATACTCATCTGCCACCCCAGTTGATTGGTACATAGCCACTGCTATCGTGGGAGCCAAACCGCCTTTTGCCATCGTCAGTAGCGTTGGCCCGTCCAGCCCAGTTTTCTTCCATATTTTCAGAATCAGACTTTTGAGTGTCTTTTTCTCCTTTGTTGTCGTTTTAGTTTCAAACCGCGATAGACTCGGCGAGTCCTGCGATCTCTCCGGTGACGCCATTACGCAGCACAACCTTGATAAGTATGTACAACTCTGCTGTTTCACATATAAGATTCTAAGTCGAGCAACGGTTGATCAGCGACGTGCATATCGCAGGGAATGAACCGATTTGACGTTTCCCAATCCACTTTTGAAGACGCTGAGATTGCAGAGTGAAGATTTAGAGGGGCAAATTCCTTGTTTTGAGACAGAAATGGTGGGGGATCCACTGGTGACGATCAATATCAGAGCTGTGGAGATGAAGATCAAATTAGGAACTACATAACAGTAATTCTCTCCTTCTCGCGTCGAGATATGAGGTTAAAGAGATGAAAAAGCATGGGGAATCCCCGGCCTATGGGGGCCAATGGCAGAATTTTGCAATTTCCAGTTTCCATGGTTTACGCTAGCCTTATCGCCGTTTGGAGTCAATTGAGACTAACCCCCTGATTGAAACCGATGCTTTTCAACTTCATTGATCTATAGATCTTGGGTCTATTGGAATCGAATATATGAGCCTAGTACTTACGGCTGACTGATCAATTTAAGAATATATGACGTGATGATAGTCATCTAAGAAGCATCCGATCAAAGAGCCAGCCAACAATGTCTCACGATCCTACGACATCAGCAGTCGCAGTACCTTCTGAAGAACAGAAAATTGAAATGATCACACAGGATGCGCAACGCAATTCTGCTTCAGTGCTAAAGCGCAAACCAGTCCCTGCCCCAGTTCCAGTCGCACCGACCACTGCACCCGAGCTCAACAACGCTGAAATTACCACCGCCGAGCCACCAGCATACTCTACCACCGCCTACTATGCCAAAGAAAGTCGATTTGGAATCAAGCGCAGATGGCCATTTGCTGGTGTCGCCTCATTCTCCGCGCAGAAGCGATCGCGCAAACTTCTTATTCTGGGAATTATAGCTGCCATCGTACTGATCGCATTGATCATCGGACTCGCAGTTGGACTGACCGTTGGAAAAAATAAGTAGGACAACCCAATGCGCAATAGATGACGAATATTTAACCTATGTTCTACACAGACACTCGAATCTGGCCCTGCCAACTGCTAACGGTGGCCCATACTCTGGAGACCTGACCTACTATGACCCCGGACTGGGATCATGTGGCATTACGAGCTCCGAATCCGATTCCATATGCGCCGTGTCGCATATTCTGTTCGACGCGGCCTCTACTGGATCGAACCCGAATGACAATCCACTGTGTGGACTAAAGATAAGACTTCGTCGCGACGGGACGAGCGTGGATGTCAAAGTGGTAGATCGATGTGTTGGGTGCAAGGAAACAGATCTAGACGTGACAGAATCAGTTTTTGAAAAGGTAGCTGCCATTGATCTTGGGAGGGTAACGATGGAATGGGCATGGTTGGAGAACTCTCCCGTAAACGTTTCTCGTTTCTAGTATTTCCCGATGTAATTACATACTAAATATTCACTATAAGGGCTGATTGGCCCTATAATTTCTCACTTATAACAGAAGCTATGCTGCCTCCTTATAAGTAGAAGCTCGATCTCCTGTAGTCGTTCTAGTCATCAATTGTCAAGACCGCCTAACAACATCACTTGACCGCCTTCTATACCGCATGTTATATTGTCCAATCATTAGGCTCAGCAGATCATAAAGGATTTCTGAATTATTGGCCAATGAGAGAGGCTCATTTAGTAGTAAGCTGATAATGAAATTCGAGCGAACCAGTGACATATTATATTCAATAGCCATATTAGCCAACTTGGATAATTCATTCTCCAAACTAGACTCTTCAGGAGATTGATTTTTATACTTTTCGGAACCCTTCGAGCGGAGTTAGGACGGACCGAGATCAGCTAGTCCTAAAGTAGCTAGCGTTTGAGGTATTTATATTCTGCCGGTTTTTAGATGAGTCGGCCATTTCAGCCATAGTACAGAGTACTGTAGCAACATTTACCACATCCATATTTCTCCTTACTTATACGAGCCTTAGTGTTGATATTTCCATTGAAGGGTTCAATAAGGAACACAGGACCAAGTGATCTCGATAAAATCATGTTGGATTGATCTAGAGAAAGACAGGAAGCCCAGCGCTATACTCGACCCAGAAAGTTTTGATAATATTTCAATGGATTTTCATGAAGATTTCCAACGATACTTAGATGATGTTAAAATTGTACCTGTACTCCGTATAGCTTTTTAATATACGAAAATTTCTAGTGAACTTGCTTTTTAATTTGTCGGTACTGAGATACAGCTCGTGTTCTGTGGCTGCATGATCTTCAGCTGATGCCCAGTGCGCTATACCCCAAATGGTGCTACGACTTGTCAACATGGACCCCACCATTGATTATTATTAAAATCCCAGCCAAACCTCTGAACTGTAGTAGCAATTTGACACCAGGGACCAGCCTCACATGGCTTCGTTGTTCTCCCTCTCTCTGAGCATCCTGGCTCTTGCTAATTTTGTTCAAGCAAAATCCAACTTCCCATACCCCCTCTCAGAAGCCCATGCGCACCTAAAGACGGATGATGGAGTCACCTTTGACCCTCTCGGTGTGGCCGCAGTTCTTTACAATCCTCGCGCCGACAAAAGTGCTGCCAGGCTCTATACGCAGTATGATCGGAAGTTATTCACCTGGCCACATATGACCATGATCGGAGGGACTCTTCCACCACTGGAGATGCTGGTCGAGCGCCTCGTAAGCGTATTTAAATGGATTCACCCGGCGATAAAAATGTGTGCGAAAGATACCACCCAGCTCCCTGTTCGGTCTGACGTGTCAGGAAATGTCTTTCGTCAGCTACCCTTGAACCTGAGCAATCTATGGCTTAGCGATATAATATCATTCCAAACTTCAAAACAGCCTGGAAATGATTTTGCAATTGTCTGGGTGGATACGGTCCACCAGTCAGGAGAAGACGGAGAAGACTATGTCCGAGCTCAAATCGGCAATATAGGGTGGCGTGTTGGCAAATGGGGATTGGATTTGATGTGTCTGCTAAATGGAGCCATGCTTTTAGCTGCCATGGTCTGTGGAATTCTGGTGGCAGATATCTGGGCATTCACACTATTTCTTCTCTACGTTTGCCATTGGTTAGCTTCTGTATTCATCTCGTTGACTACAATGGTTGAGATTCACGTTCCGGCAATCAGGGACGATTCAACTCATCGATACGCCGTATATGAGAGAGAAGAAGGTGGCACTGTGATTTTCAAAGGCCCTCAGAAAAATCTCGAAGAATGGGCTCGATCGACATGGGAGTACAAGAGAACTTGGACCAAGGACTTCTTGCACTGGCTCTGGGTTCTCACTGGAACTATGTCTTCAATAGCATCAGTTGCTTGTATGGTCAATATGTACGGTTACATGCAATTGGCCTTTCTAGGCGTGTTGGTTTACTCCTCGCTTGCTGAGATCGTGGCGACTCGTGTTGCAAGAATACTTCAAACCAAGGCACACGGACCGATATTCAAAGCTGAGGTACTTGATAACAAAAGCCGTTCGCGAGCCATCATACGAGCAACTCTCGAGGTCATTCCAGAGTGTCGACTGAGAAATTTGAACTGGATCAAGATGGGCTTGCTTCCACCTATGCTTGTCTTCCATAAAATGCAAGATCTTCTTGAGGGACTAAGCGAAATGCAGGAAGATGGAAGCCTCTCATTTCCTGCAAATGAATCTCAGAGGCCAGCTATTGAGCTAAAATTTAATGCATTTCTGGACGCAGTGAGTATCGAGGATTATGGGAGCCTTCCGTTGGCTAGAAGGATACGTGATGAGGTATATGAAACCCTATACCCAGCTAGCACAGCACCATTGAAGCCCTAAGGGAGTTATATAACATCGAGCATATTGTTCGTAAGTGCCCTCTTTGGTTCATCTCAACATACTCGCTAGGCCAATCATATCTATAACCACTCTCTACATACCATCTACTCTACACGGACTGAAATCGAGCATTCGACTTACTTTTGGTCCAGTCTAAGCTTACCTAGGTATTAGCAACTCAATTTCGGCTTACTTTTAGGTTTTGGTTTACTTTGAATTAAGCTACATACTTACAGTTTCAAGATTCACTCTTTCTCCGTACTTGACCATAATTTCTAATTTTCACGGCCATTTGCTCTCTCTTGAAGCTACGTGTTTAAGCCCGTCTTTACCCGTTTCCAAATTTTCCTTCTTTCATTCCCATTACATATCCTTTATCCTTATTTATGGACTAAACACAGCGTATATACGTATCTCAACTCACGGGATGCTCCAAATCAGAAACCCTCTGCCAATTTTCTGACTATTGAAAAAAACTACCTCTATCATGTTATCGTCGCTTCAAAAACTTTCTTTCACATAATCATCGCCCCTGCTATCTCTTCTCCAGGCCTGAGATATACTTGACCTCGTCACTCTCATCACTGACCTTTCTTCTCACGGAGCTTATATCCATCGCAATGTATGATTGCCCCTTTATCGGATATTGTGATGAATTATTGCTTATTGATTAGAACCAAATTCGAGTCTCTTGCATTATTGTGGGAGCTGTAGTTGACCTAGACAGCTCCCATGACTATGGCTCTCCATGCGACGGCTGAGGTGAGCTAAGGCTACTCAGGGACTATATCCTCCCTAGGGATACCTGTCAGTTAACTCAGTCAAATAGACAAACAATCACCATTGGACAGATAGTGAAAGTGAGGATGGGCCACGTTCAAAGAAGACATCGCCACGCAGAATGATGTTGTAATTGTGGAGGTGCCGAGCATCAGGCCGGTGAATGTCGTAAATTGGTTCGCTGCGTAGTAGATCTCGTTCACCCTGTCACCAATTGCCTAAGTATCACCATCATTCTCCACAGGCTCGCTGTCGTCGCTATCACTCTCGCTTGTACGAGGCTCTTACGCTGACGCGGCCGATATTGATATGTTCACCAAATGTTTTTAACATCAATTCCAAAGTTACTCTGTGAATAAAAAAGCCTTAGGAAGACCTAGCCTGAAAGATCTATAAAATTTCAACCGTTATTATTTATACAGTGCCAACAAAGACTGAAATGTTTGCAATGGGATAGAGACGGGATATGTGATACAGGGCCGAGATTATTCCAACCTTAGACAATGACCTCGGGATGTGGTCATAGAACATATTCCCTGACTCTTCTCAAAATGCCTTCATAAAGACTCAGCAGCTTCATATCAAGAAAGACCTCATGGAATACTGTTTGGCCCACTCCGTGCAGATCCTGCTCGAAGCCAGATTTCCTCGATTCTAATATATGATCACTGAGGGAGCTCATTAGTCGATTGAAAACCTCAGAGTGACTACTCCGTAGTCTGGAGAGCTCAAGCATTGTTTCATTCAACCTCAATCCCCTGTGTATCTGCAGTGTTTTCTTCATGAATTCACAACTACTTATTGGGAGGCGGTAGGGGTCTATCCCAGCGAGTATAAACGCCAGGTCCGAGAAAGCAACATTTAGATAAACTGCACAAGTCGAGATCATACCCATCCAAAATGACTTTCTAGATCGAAAACGGCCCTTGGATAGATCCACATATAGCGAAACTGCATCCGATATGGAATTCAAGGTATACTGCTGAAAAAGACCCAGGCTGTCGCAAGATCTAGTGCTTTCGGCATCTAATTTTCGCCTGATCTTCAACTCATAGGATAGCAGCTTGGCAGCAGGGCTGTAGTCAGCAGAGTTGATTTCATTGGCCAGTAGTGCAAATGAGTAAACTGCTGCCAATATTGGTGTATCGCAACAGCAGAGCTCAAGAACGCACCACGGTCGCAGAAGAACCATGAGAAGAGAGTCTAAGATAGAGACCTGGCCAAATATGCAGTGTTGGGAATATCTCGCTGCATTTAACAGGAACCATGGAGGGTCACGAAGCATGGCATTGCTTCCAGGCTGTTCAGGCTGCCGGCGCAAGGGACAGGGCAGAGAGACAAGAAGATCATAAGGAGCATCATGGAGGCTCATGAATATAGGGAGCAGATCTGCAACAACATTTACAGCAGTTTGTAGCTCTTCATATACCGCTGAGGCAAAGATATCCCGGTTCCAATTTGGTGACGGCACGGCAACAGAATATATTGCGAATGAATTTCCCAAAGCCACACCTCCACCAACATCATACAAGGCACATATTTGAGCAGGAGTTTTGTTTTCGACCTCCTGAGATAGTGAAATCATGAGCCCCTGGAATCGAAATGTTTATGATCATGCTGTTGCTCACAAATTTGAAAGCAGCTGTAGGCGAAGCAAGGCTGTGCAAGGCCATTCCACCACTCAGGCTTCAAATGATTATATAATCAAATTCGCGAGTTCGGCTCAACAGTTGACTCGACCTGTTTGAAATAGCTGTCTTTGAAGTCTTTATTTAACTACCCACCAGCTGATTGCAGTAACCCTCAAGCTCATTTTAAGGTCCTATCTAAGGTTGCATAGGAGTTAGAAGTTTTTTCTTCTTCCTCCTCCTCCTGGACGAGGCACCGTCTCTCAAGTCTTGCTTCGCATATATATCAATGACCTTTAACTAGCTATTGTAATCTATCATTTATGACTAACAACTTCTACATGCTCTCGTGTGGCCTCGTTCTTGTTCAAAGTATTCTCCACATCCGCCTGACGCAGCTCTTCATCAACAGCACCAAAAATCAGGTCCATATCTTCCAAACTTCTCCCCTTGGTCTCCTTGACGAAAACGATGACAAATACTCCCATAGCTGTGCAGAAAATGCCAAACATGAGAAAGGTTCTCCAGCCAATCTGATTGACGGCGCGAGGAGTGACTTCAGTGATGATGAAGTTGAAGAGCCATTGTGTGGCTGCTCCGAGACCAACACCGTAAGAACGGAGCCGGGTTGGAAAGATCTAATGATGAGTTAACTCACTGATTAACTCTGGCACATTTGAAACCCTTGGAGTTGAAATCAAATATAACTGAAGCCAAGTGGGACATCACATACCTCACCAAGATACACCCACGGTGTTGGCCCCCAGGAGGCAGAATAACCGATGACATAAAGATAGATCATTGCAACCATGGCAGTGGATGCTTGCGAGACTGTAGTGGAATCCGCATCGGGAGGGTGAGTGGCCAAGACAGCACCCAATATAAACATCATACTCGCCATCCACATGGAACCGCCGATCAAACTCTTCTTGCGGCCCCAACGGTCAATTCCGATGATCAAGAAGATCGCCGTAGCAACAACCTTAACAGTACCGTAGATTCCAGTCGCAAACAAAGAGGAGTTTGTGGAGCTTACACCAATCGACTCAAAGATCTGAGGCGCGTAATATCCAATCGCATTTGTCCCAGATAGCTGCTGTGAGATCATGATGACAATTGCCAGGAAGAAACGGTAACGATTGCTCTTTGTGAAGCACTCTTTCCATGTCACACCCTCTACGAGGGCAATTTCCTCCTCGGTGGCGGCATATATCTCGGCAAGCTCCCTTTGTACTTCTTCGCTATCCTCGCTCTCGTTACGAATGTACGCTAGGGATTTAAGAGCATCATCACTGCGGCCTTGTTTCATCAGCCAACGAGGAGATTCTTTAAGGAAGAAGAGACCAATGATCATTAGTCCACCAGGTACCAGTTGAATGGCCACTGGAATACGCCATTGGCTAGTACCTGACTTGATGTGAAGGGCCACACCATAGTCTAGCCAGTACGCGAAGGTGCTTCCAATGACCAAGAACTCTTGGAAAAGACCAGCGATCCGCCCTCTCTGTGCTGGAGGGCAGTTTTCACTGACAAAAACTGGTGTGATACTCGACATGCCTCCAATACCGAGACCAGCAATGACGCGACCTCCATAGATCTGCCCAATTGAGTGGTGAGCACCGACTTGAACGGCTGCTCCGACCAGGAAGATCATGCAAAATAACATGAGAGAGTATCGGCGGCCGATGCGTTCGTTGATGAAGGCTGCAAATATAGACCCAAAGAAGCAACCGGCTGTCAATAAACTGACTACATTCGAGGAGATTTTCGAATTGGCCGCGGAGTCAAACCCAGTATTGCCCAGGGGGAGGCCGAAATCATTTTTGAAGCTGTCAAGGGCCAGCACTGAGCCCATAACACCAGTATCATAGCCTAGAGTTCATCAGTCAGAGCCAAATTCAACTGGATCATTAGCACCTTGGAAGTGTGAGCGCACGAACTAACCGAAAAGCAAGGAACCCAGGTATGCAACAGAGGTGAGTACGTATACCCGGTAGTTTTTTAGAAAATTTGGTGCCATTACGGCAAAGAGTATAAAACGTCAAAGGTAATTGCCAAAATTGACTTCTTTTTAGGTATTTCTTCGGTATAAAACGATGGTCAAGAATGCGGAGATTCCTTTTATAATGGGCAAAGACAGTTTACCGTGAAATTATAAGCAATGCCCTACGCAAATGCCACACCTACAATGGGCTTAGAGTATAACTATGCATTCGGGAAAAAAGGCGGGGAATTCTGGGGTTAGAGAGTGGGGAAGTGTAATTGTTTGACTTTTGGATTTTTCCGTCCATTCAACGTCCATTTCAGGTATCTAGAGTTTCAAAAATGGATCTAATCACGGCTATCATAGTTTTTGGGCCTGTCAGTGTCCAAGGAATAGATGCACAGGCCTCTAGATGCCAAGAATATTCTTTCAAAGCGCTGTGATTCATGGATAAATCTGACATCTGTCCGCTCATGACTTGGCCTCGGGGGTATTTCCAGGTTTTTGTCAGAATTATGCAGGACCTTTTTCAAAGCACACTTTGAAAAACCTATATAAACCAAGCTAAACCCGAATTACGGCTTATTTCGGACTATTCCAGCCCATCTATATTATCGTGAACATCCTTGTCAAGTCATAGTAATTGCAGTTGTCATCTGGAGCATGCAATGTTGTATCCCCGAAGAGGCTCGCTGTGCATTTGAAATATGCATAAATTTGACCGCACATCGAAGGGTAAACATATATGTATGTGCATCTTGTCGGCCGAGCTTTGCTTGATCGTACTTGATTGTTGCAAGTGTCGGGTTATTGTCGGCATTTGGGGTCTAAACAGTTTTGATAATGGCAGCGATCATTGTACTATGAAGAAGATTGCATTAGCTGCATTCATGTCTTCGAATACCCAAACATTGGAACTGAATTAGTCACTAAAAAATAAGCCAAGGCCAAGTAAAGCCACAAGGCTTAGTTTTACCCGTATCTTCAAGTCCAAGTTCCAGAACGCTTAGATTGAGAAATCCCTTTCCTTTCTTGTGTTTCAAAACAAGGAAATGTGCCTATCTTACTTCCTTGAAAGTAAGCATAGTACGTCTGTACTCGCGGATACTAGCATTTCGACTCCCCAGAGTGCTCCCAGATCGCCAAGGCATGTCCCGGACATCGAACAAAAATTATGGTGATGAACATTAAGTTGGCAATTAGCTGAAGAATAACTAGATTCGGTAAGACTATTCGATGCCATATTTTTGAGCCAAATAGCGCGACAAGGAGGATGATGAAGGATACTCTACCCAATGTTCCTCCGACAAGACCAAATACCTGTGCCTTGTCAAAGGTGGCTCTAAGCACATCGGCTATAAAACATCACCAACTTCTTGGCTGAATCCAGGAAACAGTAGGTGAGAGAGAGAGAGAGAGAGAGAGAGAGAGAGAGAGAGAGAGAGAGAGAGAGAGAGAGAGAGAGAGAGAGAGAGAGAGAGAGAGAGAGAGAGAGAGAGAGGGTGAATGAATCTTCATCTTAACAGAAGATCTCAATGCATGTCAGATCCCTGATCCTAAAGACAAATGCTCATTAGCGCTGGTATCTGAGAGCTAATCCAATGCATTAAGAGTGAGGCGAAATTCATTCAATTAAAGCACCAATATTCTAAGAAATAACATCACTCCTCAATTCTCAATATGATGGATAGATAAGGTTATTCTTGGAAACAGACGAATGTTATTAGCCGAAAATTCAGTCTTTGTGCTAGCAATAAATCTAATAATACACAGTGAAAGCTAGGGGAAAAATCAAGCAGCCGCCACTCTCTGCTCCTGGACATCAAGTCCCCACTCAGTCTTGATTTCCGGAGTAAGAATTCCTGACTTTCTAAGAATCGTCTCAGAGAGGGCGGGAATGGAGTCACTGGTGAGAATCTCCAAGATCTGAAGATTAGCCTCCAGCTCTCGAGTGATCCAGTTTCTAATCTCAATAGCAACCAGGGAATCCAACCCATAAACTGAAATCGGAGCCGAGGGATCCATCTCCTCAATCGGCCTCATCAAGATACTCGACAGCTTTTGCATCAAAGCAACGCCGGCAATCGCCTCGGCACCTTCGCGGCCTCGACAGGCCCGGATAGAAGTTGATGGAGAAATCTCATTATTTGCTTGAGTATCACCGAGAGCACCTGCCCCCGCCAGAGTAGACAGACGCAAAAGATGCGAAAGCTTCGTGTCGTTGATCCAAAACGGCTGTTCAACGGCTGGGGTTGACTTGACCCCTGCAAATCCAACGACGCAGTGGTTATTGCAACTATCTCGCATTTCATTTCGGAATGCGGCTGCTACGAGAGCTCGGATTTCTGGAGCACCGATGGACTCAGTTCCAAGCTGTGAGGTGATAATTTCACGTTTAGAGTCGTCTGCTAAATAGCCAACGCCGTGTACAACTGGCAGATCGATCGTTGTGCAGGGCATTTTGGCGACCTCGGGGTATTGAGCAAGTGCTGCCATAAATGTTCCACTGGCAGCGTATGCCGACTGGCCCATATTTCCAACAAAGCTAGCAGCAGAGGATAACGTGATGAAAAAGTCAATACTAGACGCTTTGTTCAACTTCTGAAGGGTGTTCTGTAGGTTCCAGATTCCATGGATTCTGGGTCTCATAACATATTCGTAGTCCTGAAACTTCATTTTTTCAAAAAGAATATCCTTTATAATCGATTAGTTCCTTAGCTTGTGTTAGAAAGCAAACGGTGTGGACCTACTCGAAGAACCATTGCACCAAATATCACACCTCGGACGGGTGGCATTCGGTTTAGTACTGGGATGAGGTTCTGCTCTACATTTTGTGCGCTGGAGATATCACAGCGACAAATCTGAACCTCGATACCTTTGCTAATCAAGTCCAGGATAGTTTTCTGAGCAATTTCAGTGGCTGCACCACTTCTTGAAACCAGCACAAGGCGCTGGGCTCCTTTTTGGGGCATCCAGCTTGCCAGATCCAGACCGATTCCGCTGGTTCCACCGACAACGATGTAAGTACCGTCTGGGTTAAGCAACATTTCATTCTTTCGTGCAGGATAGACCTTGATTGAGAGTTAGCTTATAATTGCTCAAAATCTTGTATCTCATATTTCTTACGTTGACCTTGGCATCATCTTTAATCTCAAGAACCATCTTGCCAATCACTTGTCCACTCTGGAGAGAGCGGAACCCAGTTTCCACGTCGGAAATAGACAGCGTGGTCACTGGCCATTTAGCCAGGATGTTAGAGGTTGTGAAAAGTTCGAAGCAGTCACGCAATAATCGCTGTGCTAATCTGGGGCGCTGGTCGAGGACAAGTCCCAGATCGACTGAAGCAAAAGATATATTTTTGTTGAAGGGGGCCATTTCCAAACGAGCATTCTGTGTAATATCCCTTTTGCCAAGTTCGATAAAACGTCCGAAGGGAGCGACACATTCGAATGTCGCTTGCAAAGCATCTCCTCCTAGTGAGTTGAGAGCTACGTCAACCCCCTCTCCACCAGTAGCCTGTTGAATGCCCTTAACAAAGGATGTATCACGGCTAAAGAATATTTGATCTTCTTCAAGCTGGTAAGTCTCCATCAAGTAATTTTTCTTCTCAACACTTCCCACAGTAGCGAAGATCTTGGCACCGAGAGCTTTCGCAAGCAGTATGGAAGCCTGACCAACTCCACCAGCGGCTGCGTGGATGAGAATATTCTCGCCTTTAACCAGACGGCCCAGGTCGACCAAGGAGTAGTATGCTGTACACCAAACTGCAGGTAGTGAGGCCGCAATATCCCATGACATCGCATCTGGGATTTTCCAAGCGAGGGAAGACTGGCAGCGGGTGAATGTTGAAAGAGAACCCGGTGACATGGCACATACGCGGTCTCCGACATTGAAATCATTAACTTCTGCACCAACCTGAGTAACAATTCCACTGCATTCTTGACCAAGACCGGCGCCGTGCAGCTGGCCCATAGCGATCAATACATCCTTGAAATTGAGACCACAACATTGGACCTTGATTTCAATATGGTTGGCTAGTAGTGGGAAACTCTGGGATGAATCATCAGTGAAGTACATTTTGTCCAAGCCATTGTTTTCACCAGGGGTAAGTCTGAGAGTACGAGGCTGTTTGAACTTTTGCAGTTGAGGTGGTGCGTCGGGTGTCTCTAGCTGGATGCTTGAGTTGAGCTCATGGTTGTCGACAAGGCGAGGTACGGAAATATGCCCATGGCGAAGAACGAACTCCATATCACCTTGCATGAGCTGAGATCTTTTACAGTACACGTTGTCGAAAACTTGGATGATATACTCCACAGCTTTGGCATCTGAGACTGCATCCTTATCACCTAGGTCCAAGGTAGAAAATTGGACACCAGTCTCCGATCGCACAGTACGAGCTAGACCAATCGCCATATTCCCACCAAGAGACTGTGGATCAGATTTTCTGTGTCTCACAACCCAAAGAAGACCTCTGGAACGACTGAAAAGCTGTTGGAGAGCCTGGAAACGCTTCGGACTAAGCTCAGATAGGATTGTTCGGTCCATACCCTCAAGGAAGATGCACCATTTCCCATTCACATCGGCGGTATCGAAATTCGAAGCTCCTGTCGGGGCAATCCCAGTGACGTTACTTAGGCCACTCTCGAGGCTAAGCAACGACAAGCTACCAATGGACTCAGTGCCGATGATGACAATATCTCCCGGGCTGGAGGGACCACTCTTCACATAGTTTGCCGTCGAGATCATCAGGCAACCAGACTGGTAAGAAGCCCCGGGATATTCCTCAACGCAGAAGTCCACTCCCGAGAAGTCATTTGTTTTCAGGACATCAGTCCAACCTTTCACAGTAAGAAGAGGCCCATCGTGACGAACCCCATCATTGGCGAGCCACCATCCAGGCAAGAGAGCAAAGGGGAAATGAGTAGCTTTGGGAATGGTTTCCTCAATGAGCAAGATCTTACCGCCTGGCTTCAACAAGGCACGGATATTTCCCATAGTATTATTGATGTCAGGCGTAGCGTGTAGGACGTTGCAGGCAACAACCACATCATATGCTCCTAGTCTGAATCCCTGGACCACCGGGTCAGCGGATATATCAAGAGTTTGGTAGACCATGAGGTGAGCCCAGTCTGCAAACTTGGTTTTCGCCTTCTCGAAAAAACCAGGGGAGATATCGGTATAAGTATACTGCGAGAACCTTGGTGTGGAACCCAACTCATGTCCACCGAGGCTATTCAAAATCGGCAATGTGGCACCTCCAGTTCCTGCACCAATCTCAAGGATATTGAGGTCTGGATTTTGATGTGCCATCTTATCCATACACAGAGATGCATTTGTGTATGACTCACGTAAACCGTCAATATCTCGGTAGTAATTGTTCAACATGTCGTCCTCAAGCATCATGCCCAAGGTATCGACCTTACCAAGGAGGATCTCAGGCAAAAGTTCACCGAGGATACAGTTGAGTTTTCCTGCACCGTTCATGTTCCTGGTCTGTTCAATGACTGTTGCAGATACATCATCAACAAAGTCTGTACTGCTGCATGTCTGCTGAGCCCAGCGGTAGAATTTCTGGTGATGGCTCTGCAAGGTATGGTAATCTTTCTCCGGAATAAGGCGAAGCATTCGACGCAGCCAGTGCTCACCCAGTTTGTTCAACTGGTGCATTCTGCTGTTTCCATTACCATCACCGACCTGATTCCGGGGTAGCTGGCGATAAGTTTCCTCAGAGAGGAACTCGAAGCATGGCTCCCAATGCAATTTGTAGCAAATTTGTTCGGGTGCATTGTCTTTGTGCTCACTGATGAAGTTTGATACGGGAACCAAAGTAATTCCACGGATTTCAACAGCGGCATCGGTTGAATTAGCAGGGTTGGTCACAATAATTCTGTTGTTCTTGGGGTTGGCATTTGTCTCCTTCCCAGTTTCATAACCAAAGAGCTGAAGTGTGGTGCCAATACTGAAGTCATGCTGGAGAGAAACAGAAATATTATCAACATGAGAGGGTACATGGGTTACTTGCGGCCCAGGATGGCCATAGCCCCGGAGCAACCACATCATCTGGGAGCAAAGATCGAGAGTCACAGGATGGATAATGCAATCGCTTTCATGTTCATGCGGCATGCTAGTCTTCGTGTCAGGCACTGATATGGTGGCCATTGCATGTGGACCTCTGCTTGTGGAAATGTTTGAGAGGCCCTGGAATAGCGAACCGTACTGAACACCTCCACTAGCGATGTTTTCGTACAAGAATGTGTTATCCACGGGCTCGGTACAGGCGTTACGAGTTTCAGTTGCTATATTCACGATTTCTTCTTCAGCGTCAGTACGCTGACGGGAGCCATCGACAGGGTTCGCGTCTTTGGCTTGTTGGAACTTGACATAGCCACGGCAGTGTTGATCCCAGCCACGGCCTTCAGCCCAAGAAAATACTTTGAACTCATGCCAGGCTAATGCTGATTTCCCGGAGACCTCGCTTCGACTAGCTCTCATTGAAAGCATCATTTCCACCGATGTATTGTCTGGAATAGCAAGGACACGACTGATAAAGATATCGCGAAGCTGAACGCTCGCGGGAACTAGGTTGTTCAGATGCGCCTGTTGGGAGATGGCTTCTATTGCCATGGCCAAATATCCTGTCATGGGGTAGACACTGCTATCTTGAACTCGATGCTGGCGAATCCAAGGGTGATCTTCTGCACGAATAATGTTTCGCCACCGGGGCTCAGAGTCGATGTTTTCCATGCAAAGTAATCCCAGAATGTCACTGCGCGGGAATTTGTGGTGAAAATGATTGTCACCAAGCCGAGAGGAGAACCAGTATCTCTCAGAATGATTCCATGGATACTTGGGAAGATTGGTCAAGAGCGTAGGCTTTCTTGACATCTGTTCAAGATTTGGAAAGTTAATGGCCTCAAAGTTCAAAGTTGTCATACCCTGGGTAAACAAGGTTGCAGCTAGCTGTTGGAGTGCCTCAACTGCCTCGACTTTACGCTTCAATGTGTGTGCAAATTGAATGGTGCGCTTTGGGGCGTATATTTGAACAATCTCCTTGGTTGGGGTCTGGAGAGCTGGATGAGGACCAATCTCGATCAGGGTATTAATTTGGGCATCGACTTCTTCCGTTGCTAAGAGACTCTGTAGACCCTTCACAAATTCCACACGGGACACCAAGTTTGCAACCCAGTAAGACGCATCAAGGGTGCTTCCTGGAATAAGCTTGCCATGGACAGTAGAATGAAAAGGAATTTTTGAGGACTGAGGTGCGATTCTTCCGATGAAGGACTGATATTGCTGCGCAACTCGTTGCATATGATGGGAGTGGTATGCGACATCGACATGTAGCATGCGAGTGAAAATTCCCTCCTTGTCTAATCCAGTCTGCAGCTCACTAACGACTTCTCTATCACCGGAAATTGTGACACTTGACTCACTATTTACGCAAGCGATGACAGCTTTCTGGCCTCGCATTGCATTTAGGATTTGCTGGATCTCACTGGCGTTGGCTCCTACCGCCAACATCGCTCCTTGAACGCTTTTGTCCTTTGCAATCATGTTTGCTGCGACGCCTCGGAAGTATGCAACACGGACAGATTCCTCAAGAGTCAAGATGCCTGCTGCGTATGCTCCTGCAATCTCTCCACTAGAGTGCCCAATCACAGCCTTTGGTCGGATCCCCCATGAAGCCAGCAGGTCTACAAGTGCCAATTGAACTGCTGTGCAAGCCGGCTGACTCATGTAGGCAGCAGAGATAGAGCTGGCAGTGGCATCAGTCAAGAGTAGTTCGTCTATACATCACTGATTAGTACGCCCATTGATAGCTCCTGTTTGGAAGTTCTTACCTATTATAGAGAATGTGGCACCGAGAGTCTGCAAGAGAGTGTCAACTTTTTTCATGGCCTGCTGGAAAATCGGATACGTGTGCAAAAGCTCTTTTCCCATTCCATGCCACTGAGCGCCTTGACCGGTGAAAACAAATCCAATTGTTGGCTCCCGAGATGATCGAACAGGTTCGGGGTCCGTGGCAAGATAGTGGACCAGCCCATTATGTACATCAGTTGATACGGCCAGTCTCCACGGAAGGAAGCTTCGATGTTGACCAAGGGTGAAGGCAATTTTATCTGCCAAACTTTCTTCGAAGATAGAGGGATGAAGGTCGAGGTATTTACCGAGGTCTTTGCTCATCTGGAGAGCTCCTCTCTTGTCGTCGGCTGACAGGACAAAAAGTCTTTGGGCAAGAGGATCAGTATTTTTGGCTGCTTCTCCTTCATGCCTAGGACCCCGCTGCATGATGACATGGGCATTTGTCCCGCCAAAGCCGAAGTTATTCACGCTGGCATATGTTTTACCCCGCGGCCAGGGCTGTAACTTTTTGGGAACCTGGTGATAATTATTAGCTAAATGTGATATTTTCATTGTAAAGCTCTTTACCTTCATATTCCACTTGTCCATAGGAATCTCTTCGTTGGCTTTCTCAAAATTGCAATTGGGTAGCACAAATCCCCGTTCAAGCATCAAGGCTGTCTTTATAACAGAGACTAGACCACTAGATCCCTCCAAATGGCCAATGTTGGATTTTACTGAACCTACCAAGAGAGGATATCTTGCAGTTCGTCCTTCTCCGAATACTGCATTTAAGGCCGTTGCCTCGAGGGGGTCGCCAACCTTGGTCCCAGTTCCGTGAGCTTCGACATACCCCACTAAGGATGGATCGATACGAGCTTGCTTGTAAACTGCACGAATCAGGGATTCTTGCGCCTCACCATTCGGCATGGCAATACCTCTCGTCCTACCATCCTGATTGATGCCGCTGTTGACGATCACAGATCGAATGGCATCGCCAGCGGCTACCGCATCATCAAAAGATTTCAATATAATACAACCTGCGCCTTCACCACGACCAAATCCAGATGCCCTATGATCGAACGCGAATGATTTTCCGCTCGCACCAAGAAGTCTACAGGTAACTTAGTTAGCTATGATCACAGTATGAGTATCATGATAAGTTGGCCTACCTCTGGCGAGTCATAGAAACAAATCCTTCAGGTAAAAGATTAAGATGACATCCTCCTACAATAGCGATTGAGCACTCGCCATTCTTGATACTCTGAATAGCCAGGTGGAGTGCAGTCAAGCTGGCAGAGCACGCCGTATCAACTGTTATGCTTGGGCCGTGAAGATCAAAGTAATAAGAAACGCGATTGGATTGCAAAGCAATTGCAGTTCCTGTGGCTGAAAACATTGGTATAGCCTCGGGGTCTCGCGTGTTGTTGATATCATAGTCTGGAAATGAACCACCAACAAAAACACCAGCGTTGCTTCCAACAATATCCTGGCTAGGTATTCCAGCGTTTTCGAGAGCTTCATATACACATTCGAGCATGATACGCTGCTGTGGGTCTAGAGAACATGCCTCCTGTCGAGTCATGTTGAAAAATGGCGCATCGAATAACCCAACATCTTCATCGAGAAAGTGAGCACCTTGAGCGTTGAAGCATCCGGGTCGGTCATGGTTCGGGTGGTAGAAGGAATCTGCATTGAATCGATTCTTTGGTATTGGAGACCAGGCACTTCTTCCTCGAGAACATAGGTCCCAGAATTCTTCGACGTTCGAGACCTGTCCGGGCAGACGACAGGACATACCGACAATGGCCATCCGCTTCGGAACATCCTCCACATCACTTTGTTCTATCGTTGGTTTGCTCTCGACGATGGGAGTACCAGTCCCGGATGGCGGCTGAAGACGCATTATTTGAGAATATGGATTGAGATAGAATGTGCAAGAATAAAAGTCGTATAGGTCAAATATAGCTCAATTTTTCGTTATGTGTCACAGGTGAGGTAGACTTGATATCCCAGGTTGACAACAAAATTGGGTTATATACCAGAGTATATTCAAGAATAAGCTTTGATCAAGATTTGAAAGATACTCTCTCGTAAAATATCTACGGAGATCGGTTTGTAGAGGTGGGGGATTTCAATAACAATTCATGGCATGAAAGACGCCCTTGCATGACCGATTGAGTGGTGACTTCCGGCGATCTTTCTATTGTCCGCCCCATACCTGGACATTATCAGGCATGGGGATAAGATAGGTTAAGACTCTCTTCATGGACAGACTTTGAATGTAATTCGTCACACAGTAGAATGTGGTACCTGCTTGGCGGAGACAGTGAATCACCAACTACATCGTAATTCTTCTGTAATCAATGATTAGAACTGATTCAGATAAAGTGATCTGATCACACTACACAAGTACTTCCCCGGTCCTATCGGAGACTTCTGCCTGGTACCCTTGCTAAAGTAGGGGTGCATTCCAACACAGGGGCGAAACTCCCTGGTGTGGCCCTCGCAGAGATTCCAGTGGCATTAAACCTATCTAGGTAGGGGTAGGCTTGTTAAAAGCGTAGCTTGTCACTAAATCAGTGGATTTTATGTCGCCTTAGCTCTCTTCTTCTTGCATATCTCGTTGTTGATCTACTGTCAGCTTTTGTTCACTCAAAATCGCCCACTATGAGATTTCTCTGCTTGCCCGGTGGCTATTCCAATGCCAAAGTAGGTTCAACGCTCTATGTTGCAAGTGTGAAGATCTTTCTAACCATTTATTGTGCTTACTAGGCTCTTCAATCGCAGATGGGTAAGCAGTAGCCTGCAGCAACGGTCTATATATGCGCAGCACTAACGATTATGGTGGCGCGTATAGGTCCACTTTGCGAATCACTTCAATCAACTGGAGATGCCACGTTCTTCTTCACCCAAGGAACCACGCCAGTGACATGTCCTCCTGAATATGCCGGCTTTTTCGGTCCACCTCCGAACTTCACGTTTGGCCGGGTAGATGACCCCGAACTCCTTTCTTTCAACATGCGGGATTTTCCCAAGCGGGAGACGCCAGAAGCCACCATGCAATGGGCTATAGACAAGGCAGGAAATCCTGCTTTCCCCAGTATCGCCTCAGTAGTCGATCGATTGATCGATATTTTGGACAGAGAAGGCGACATTGAAGGCATTATCGGGTACTCTGAAGGTGCAGAGATTGCCGGGTCGCTAATTTTAGAAGAAGATAGAAGAAGGAAGGCTTATGGCAGAATCCCTCGTCTGAAATGTGCTGTCCTCATGTGCGGCTGGCCTCCAAAGGACCCAGTTACTGGAGAGATCATTCTGGCAGATGAAGACAGCGACGAAGCCGTCATCACTATTCCTACTCTTCATGTTGTAGGAGCGGCTGATCCTTACCTTGATGCGTCAATGGCACTGTATAATTTGTGCGATCCCGACCAAGCTGATCTTTTCGACCATGGAAGTGGCCATGTTATCCCACGAACCAAGCATATTTGCGATGATCTGAGTACTGTTCTACGGGACATGATCGTCTCTGTCTGTTGATGAACCCGTGGATATTCTCTCAAAATTTCGATTCTCTGTGTATCTCATTTTGACATTATCCACCTGCTTCAGATGCTTTGTTTGGAAATGTTTTGTCTTGCTGAACTTGAACCCTTTTTTTGTTGCCTTTTTAGCCCATTTCATCCATGTAACATGAAACTTGATATCTATTACTGAACACTTTGATATTCTAGCCCTTTCTTCAGCTGCTTCTTTTAACTTGAATTGTGTATGATCCGGAAATTTCTCATAATTCATTCACATCGAAGTCCACTCATTAGTCCACTCATTCTAGCAATGGCCTATGCTCTCCCTGAAACTCTTCATCAACCGAAGCTGGATTTTGATCCTGCCTCTGTCCGAAGATCAAACCCAAAGTTCTGCTGTAGAATGTCTGCTCTTGATCACTCTCCACATTTTCATATTTCAGTCGTTTCCACCTCTGACGTAGCACCCGCACAATCCATACAGCAGCAAATACAAGAATGATGATAGCAAGCGTGCCTAAAACAGCACCGACACATGCCAGTACTGTCAAAGTGCTCACATTACATCCTGTGGGTGACGCGCGTAGCTCCCATCTTTCCTTGGCTCCTAGTGGACAAATTTGACTAGATCTGAGAGGAGACAAGATGGACAGTCGCGAAGGGTTTGGAACGCATGTGGAGGACTAGTTGCAAAGTTAGCAGTTGGCTGGCGCATCCTGCATTGATGATCAGGGCTAGTGTGGATGGGAGCTTGAAACATCATTCTAGAGATGGGAATGTAAGGGGATATAAAGTTGAGTGGCGCGTAAAAGCGCAAGGAATGTAGTGGCTGGATCATAGACAAGCAACCGTAGCAGATAAAGTAAAAAGAAAATCATCAAGAAAAATGTACCAGTAGACATGCAAAAATATCCTTGAAATAGGGTACACTTACTATCGCACACCAGCTGCAGCCAACATCGCCGGACAGACAATGTGAGCAAGATTGCCTACCCCAACAGATTTTAAACATCGGATCCCCACTGTCGAGTGGGTGTAGGGGGTTGTTGCTATAGTTTCTTGTGGCATCCATGTTGATTTCTCGTATACGTAAATTGCTAATTGCAGGTTGGTTTATATGCAAGGCGTGTGTGATCGTGTACACTTTATAATCCCATGTCATTCATTAATTTGAACTCCCCTTACGTTTGAAGAGTCGGGATCAAAGTCCAAGGTTGAAAATAGAAATAGGAAAAATTTTGAGGTTGCGGGGTTTACATTCCATTATGGGCGTAGGCCAATTTAGTCTTATCTCGCTCTCCGAAGCAGTCATGCTAGTTTGTATACCTACTTCTCGTCTGAATAGATCCACGCATATTGGTAGTACAGGTTATATTAAACTATGAAAAGGAATTGTTTTCATGACACCATCAGTGAAAGCAAGAAAATACGGGAACGCCCTTCGATCCATGTGAGGAACGATATAACAGTTGGGCAATTCCATCAACATTTAGACCCTATTTGTCCGTACATCTCATATCATATTTTCTTGTCCGCTGTAATTCTAGAGGGAAGGAAGAGGAGGATCATAACAAGACTCAGACGACGCGCTTGACCTATACAACAGGTGAGTTTCATGACAATCCAAAGATACTGACGATACTAACCTCGAAGAATCGCTTCAGCCACCACACCTGGAAAACACCCTCCCCAATAACTACTGAAAGCTGGAAGATACTCCACCACTTCACACGGCCGTTCGTGCTCTCTGCTGTGTTTCGGTGCACGCGCTCGCGAACAACGATGTATCCCTGTTCGTCCTTAACCTGTGCAAGAGCTTCAGACAGTCGGCGGACTACAATTGTTCCAGAAAATCAGCCCCCATTTTTTTAAATTTCAATATCGGCCTTTCTCGCTTTTCGGATCAGAATCTCAAGCTTACCTTCGACTTCCAATGGGTCCTGCGACATCTCCGATTCAGGGACGTAGACAATGCCGTGGACGTTGAACGAGACTTCTTTCGAGTTCGAAGTCCAACCTTCATTGCTGAAGCAGTAGGTGTATTTTCCGTCGGCGACTGCATTGAAAGAGTAGTCCTCATTCGAGATTGCTTGCTTGTAGTATTGGCGGTTCTTCAGGGGATCTTCGACCTAGTTCATTCACATCACAGTCAGCGATACAAATTCAAAATATTGTAAAAATTCACCGTCCAGTCCAGTTCCGGGTTTTTCGATATCCCAAACAAAAGCCCAGTTGAGCTCAACCCGTATCTCCGAGCAACTAAACCAGACAATAATATAAAGGGGAACGAAACCCCCGTAACATAAGCACACATACCCAGAAATCAATATCCAAGTTCCCGCTGCCTCCAAACTCCCGATCGCCAACCTGGAAAGTAACCGTCATCAAGTCATCACGGTGTAGGGCCTCGTGGAAGCATTCCCGCGAGTGAGACTTAAGCTGAATGGTGTGTGCGGTGGCTGCAGAGAACCACCCCAGCGCGGATACGATGAGAGTAGCGGCGGAGAAGCGCATTTTTGATTTGAACCAGACTCCTGCTGGCTTGGTGGAATTGGCGGCTGAGGAAGGGAATCGGGGGGTGAAGAGAGTCTTGGACTCCGCTAACGCGCAAGGTGTCAAGTGGAGGCGCTCGGGCCACCTCTGTAAACAGGAACGGGGAGCTTGATATTACTCCCTACGGGTATTCTACTTATTTCCTCTTGATAGAAAGGTATGATATATCATTTGAATTTTTATTAATATTTTGATGTTCAGTTGAATCAATCTCAAATTCCTTCTAGTCCTGAAGTGCTACAATCTACACGCTGGATGTACTAAAATATTTTGTAGAAGGCTAACTACCTTCTTTTTCTTAATAATTTACCAAAGCACTTTACCTTGATAAATATTATTTACCACTAGCTGACATATCTTAGGTACAACCTTGATATTTAACTGAGCCTTAGAATACCTAGGTGCTTACGTTCTAATCCTTAACTACCAAGGTTCCGCAGAGAGATAAGAGAGCACAAGCTTGATTTTCCCTCCATACACTCGACTGCTGTCATTTTCTGGAAGTCAGGACCATAGGAATATCCGGCATCTCTCATAGACTTCTATCACACTTGTCTAGACGTCGGGTTGCCCAAAACCAAGCTGTGTGTACTAATAACAGCATGACGTGAACTTCGACTTCACCCTCGAGCACTAACCTTCAAAGGAATTGTATATCCCGAAGGCTACAGTTGTAGCTTCTCGATTTCAGGGCATCTCTATCTTGACTTGTCACTGTCAAAAAGCCGTCTGGCGAACAGCTTCCGTGGCCATGGTTATATAGCCAGCAGCGGGAAAGAGTATCTCTGATCCAATCTTGTGGTCTCGGAGCCAAGACAAATCTGATAAACGCAGCATTCGGTACCAGGAAGGGCTCTGTCAGAGTGTGCCGAGAACTTTGATACCAAGCAAGTCATGAGCTGGAATCTTTTTGCACCTCCAGTATTGGGTAACATGTTCCACTGATAGTTGAGAAGATCAATAATAACCACAGGCTTCAACTCAGGCTTCATCTCATCCAGCACTGATTCACGACCATTTTGTACAATATTACTTCTAATGGCAAGCTCATTGGTGTATTCCAAGCTTTTATGTAGATCAATCATTACTCCATACTGTTTACGCAAGCTAAACCAGAATCTGACATGCACTTTTAGTGACTTGCCTGGGCAACTGCTTACCTAGGAGGTAGTTACGAGTACAAACCTCATACATAAAGTGGCCGTTTCCTGAAATTCTAGGTATAGCATCTCGAGTGCTCTTGAAGTCTGGTTGCGAAGCCTGTTTCAAGTTACGTAATTGAGGTAAAGCGATCCTGGTATTTAAACTGAATGTTCTACAAGCGGTATGACCGTATCGTAGATTTTCATGGTCGAGTGGGTTGAATACACGCAGGCTACAGCTCAACTTTTAGGTACGGAGTACGTAATTTGACTGACAGCCCGGCTCAGACCTTCTCCACGCGGGAAGCAGATCGATAACTATTGGGAGGATTGTTTTAACTAATCTTGGCAAGGCTTGCGAGCTTGTTTTAGCGGGGGTATCCTGAAATTACTACGAATGAGACATATCAAGTAATACACATAGGTATGGTTCTGCGATTGGCTTCATGAAGAAGATCTGACTTTTCTTTAAGCGCTTTTCAAAGATAGATCTGATGGCGGTCTCCACTTAGCTGCAGAATCTCTGGTAATCTCTGCCTGGATACGAACTTCCGCAACCTGCAGATTTAACAAAAATTTATAAATTCAGATTCCTTCACCCTTCATGAGACTTGAGCCTGAGAACTAAGTAATGTAATTCCCTATGTTCGGCCATCTGAGTTGATACATGTTTCTCGAAGAATTGCGTCGATTCGATCTCTATCTCGTAAGGCCTGCAGAAGACACAAACGCCTTCGCCTCGGGCGTATCTGTCAGCAGCTTGATCCCACGTCTGAGATCGGTCAGTAGATTAACAAGTAAAGGATTATAGCAGCAATGTAGCAATCCACATTGATAGTGATATTGGAGCCGCCCACGCAGGACATTTTACACTTTTCAGCGTGCAAAGATGCCGTAACGCTTGGGACAGCTCCCCAACAGCCTCATAAGCAATCTGAACATTGTCAGATAGTTTCCGATAAAAGAAACTGGGAATCTTTCTACTGAAAATGTGTAGAGAGCGGACAGTTAAGATATAGCGAGTTCGACCGAGAACATTCCAGGATTTGTAACCTTGCAATATCCTAACGCTAGAAGACGTAGCACGAGAATGACATCGACGCTTTTATCTGATACGGGTCTATTAAGAGTGATAGGTTCAGTTGGAATTGAAGTTATAGCTGTGTGAGCTTGATACAAAGTACTTCTACCTGAGGTACCAATATTTCTTCCACCTGGGCAGGAGTTCCAATCTGATCAATATTGCCTAGGAAGATAGCCCTCTGCGCATTCTTACACTTCCACTAAGCGGCAATCTTATTTGCAACTCTTCCCCTCAAATCCATTCTTACGACGATCAAAAACTACTTTCAGCCGGAAGCAAGCCCTGGTCATGTGGGTATCTTTCATAAGAGATTTATCACAAAAATATCGTAGATATGAGAGCAGGTATATAAATTTCTATCCAACTCCCTGGAGAGAAGAGAGGTGAAGGTCAGCGGTTGCAAAGATAGTACGGCAGACTGGATGGGGAGCCTTGTCAGTGCTGATACAACTGGGTTTGAAGTCTTTCAATACAAAGTGGGTAAAAGGGGGTATAACGTGAGGATGGACTCCTGTTGTAGATCTAAAATCTATGAACCGATGAAAATTGATCAACACCCGTATGTGTATTGAAAATCTTCTGATCGAACTGAGCGATTATGAAACACAGCGGTAGCAAATGGATATGGCAACAAGGTGCACAGCTTCAATTGCACAAGGTATGAAGATATGAAGCAAACGAATGGCCGCAATCGATAGCCCCTTTATCGCGAGCCTCAACTAGCCCATCATGATTGCTCTACTTTTCCATTTTTATCCCCACCTGCGTTCGCAGTTTCTGGTATGGGAATTGGCCCTCCAGGGGAATTGGCCAGTCTCCCTGTTAAAACCTCAACGCCTGTTTCTGTAACAAGCAAGGTGTGTTCTATCGAATTTCAAGTTAGTGAATTGAGCTTAAAATTGATATTTGGACGGTCTATACGCACCAAATTGTGCTGTTCGTTTACCGTCAACTGTAACGTTAGTCCAATCATCTGGCCAGTACACTTCTTTGCTGCCACCCAAAGCCAGAATAGGTTCAATAGTGAATGTCATCCCGGCTTTACATGTTCCCACAGCTTTGTTCTTCGCGTAGTGAGGAATCCAAGGAGGTGGGTGGAACTCTGAGTTGATACCATGACCGCCCCAAGTTTTGATAACAACAAGGCCCCTCAAGGCTGCATGCTTCTCAATAATCTTGCCAAACTCTCTAATCGGTACTCCTGGTTTGACAACCTCAATGGCCATGTCTAAGGCTTCCCGCGTCGTTTCAATGAGTCTGATCGAGTCCGTATCCGCTTTGGCTTTATCACCAATGTAGTATGTTTCGTTCACGTCTGCATGATATCCACCGTGGTATATAGATATGTCAAGGTTCAGGATGTCTCCATCAAGAAGAATTCGCTGATCGGGGATGCCGTGACATACAACCTCATTCGGAGAGGTGCACAATGACTTGGGAAAGTGATTATAGTTGAGTGGAGAAGGATATGACTATGTCTCGTTTTAGCAGAAAAAAACAACTTGAACACATTTTGTAGGGTCTCACCTCTCTCTCTACGCAAGCGTTGTGGCAGATTTCATCCAGATAATCTGTGGTCACACCGGGCTTCATCGCCGCGGCAGTGATGTCGAGTACCTCTCGAGCTAGTCTGCACACCTTGCGCATAGCCTCCTGACCCTTTGCATCTAACACATCCCACTTTGATCTGCTCAACCGCATCTCACCTTTTGGAATTCCAGTCTTGGCCCAGTCAGGATGCTTGATTGATTTGGGGACAGGTCGTCTCGGGGAGAGAGGGTATACTGGTCTAACAGATCCAGTATATGGGTATATCGGAAATGGGTTGTAAAGTCCGCTTGCTATTTGACTATTAGACAGGAAAGCCCATTCAATCCGGAGCGCGCAACCGGGATGAAGTAATTACCATTTTGTGTCTTGTGAATCGCCTTGTGTGTGATCTGAATAATGTCAATATGAGGATTCCTGCTAGAAAAGTTGTCGCTATGGATATCGCCTACCCAATTCCTCTTGAAGCAGTCTTGCGTGCAGAAGTAACTGTCTTTGATGCCCAGCTTCAGACATGTTGGGCATTGCAAGGCTCCAGCTTCATTTTCGCAATCAGCCCCAGAGCATTTTTTCTTGGGATCAGACATTATCAAGACTTGGAAGCTGAGCTCTGATTACTCGAGTTGCCGCAAGTCCGAGGAGATGAGGGAGGGGAATTTTCGGATGAGTATGTTGTGGTGTGACTTTGCTAGGTCCTTGCATCTCCCAGTAAGCCGTCTTGTACTAAGACCCACTTCTGTATGAAAGAAGATATCCAGATCAATTTCAGTTGGATATTGGAAGTTTTATTGACCCCTTTAAGTTCCAACCAGCAATTCTCCTTCTGACTAGTCAGTCCCAAATATAGGACTTGACGTAAATAACAAAATCGGATAAATGCTCTTCTTTCCTGCTATGTACAAGATACAGTGCTGTCTCATAAGTTCCTGGACCCCAGTACCCCATTTCTGCCAAGAAAAATACTGCCGTGCAGAAACTTCTCAATTCTCAATGCTTCTAATACTTAGTTTGCTAGCCGTGGTTTCTAACCACAGAAGCCACTCTACGTAGCATGCTATTAGCCAGATTCTCTAGTATATCAAGGCTCAGAGTTGATCAATAGATACAAGAGAAAAGAGAAAAAAAAAAGGAGAGAGAAAATGTGAAAGCTAGCCACTGGTTTCATATCAACGCGGTTATTTACTTTTAATGGGGAAGGCGGTATATCCTTGCGTGAAATAGCGGTGTAGAACGGAAACTTATGAGGCAGATCGAGCGGAATAAAGTGGGCCCGGAAGTTACTGAGATCGATATTGACTACTAACTCAGCGAGGCATCTTAGCCTCATGAAATACCCTCCGTGACGGTGATAAATGTGACAGTAAATATTCAAAGAAAGGCTGGAATATTCACTCACAGTGTTTGTACGCGGTGTCGGGAGCGATACTAAAGAGCACACCGGTCAAGTACAGGTAGCAAGCCTCCCAACTCTGTTGGCTTAAACCATTGAGGACACAAATTACAGTGGCAGAGGGGTAGGTTATCCCAATGCCCCAGATACTAAGACCCATGAAAGCAGGCAGGTATCGTGGGAGGGACTTGCCGTTAGGGTGGGCGACGTCGTTACGTATGGATGGGTGTAAGAAAGCACCAAAGGAGATGTCCTGTGACCAGCTAAACATCAAGGATGCCGACGATATGACAAGCGGCGAAACGGGTAGGAAGCGTATCTCAAGCTGGGAGATATAATTTGAGTCAAATGGAGAAGTCATGATTGAAGTGTGGTGGAATCCACTCCCGGTCTCTGGGATTGTTGGATTCAATGGACTTGACAAAAAGAGCCTGACTTTGACTTTAATAATACCATGCACTATGGCTGAACCTTTAGAATATCACAGCATTGAAAGTAGAAGACTCTGGAGAAGGAAAAAGAACGTGTTAAACAATTAATAAGTTAAAGTAAAGATGTGAAAGATAGAATAGTTGATTAGGAGTCGAATCAATATGCGATAATATTCAATGTACATTTCGAAAATGACTGGAAAGTTTTAGCGGAGGTCAGGAACGGGGTGGTATCAAGTCCAAAAGAACATCAAAAAAAATCAAGTTGAAGGGAGATAGAGATAAATATGTATAGGGCGGGAAAAAGAGTGTGTAAGGTGGGTCAGTCGGGGGGATGTGAGAACAGGATAGAAAGACCGGTCTGATTTCATCGCAATACGACGTAAGACATCAAGCAAATAGTAACAGAGACTTGGGATAAGAACTACATGGGAGACTACAGCTCTCCCTCTTCCTCTTCCTCTTCCTCTTCTCCTTCCTCTTCTTCTCGAGTGAGTATCTCAGGGCCAAATGGGCCATCCTCATCAGACGATTTAGGAGATGCAGATACCATGCCGTCAACTGTGCTCTCGAGATCATCAGGAGTAAAGTTGTTGTACTCGTAGTTGCCGGGCTCGGCATCATGATCATAGCTTGAGCGGCGCATAAGCGGAGGTGTCTGGGGCGGGTTAAGAACTTGCTGGTTGATTCCTCTCAACGGCCTGGTTTCAGCAAAAGACCGCCCCGGTGCAGTAGGTTTAGGCGCGTTTTGTCGGACGTGGGAACTTGGGGGTGTTAGGAGTCCTGAGAGGAAGGAGCTGGTGTTGCTTGGTTTCGAGGGAGTCTGGTCTGAAGCCGGGTTAGCGGTCTCCCTGCCTTTGCGCCAGTTACCCCAAGCGGCGGCTGCTGCTAAGGGGAGTGATCGCGGTGATGCGGCGAGATCGGATATGGATGGGAAGCTTTGGCCGGCCACGGCACGGTCTCGCTCTTGCTGCTGCATTTGGAGGTTGGCCTTTAGGCGAATGGCAGCATCGCGGGCAGCGTGTTTGTTGAAAGTGGGCTGGGAAAGTGTCCTGATAATGTCTTGCAGGTCGTCCATACGAACGCCGAGGAGCTCCCGAAGCCAGGTAATCTCACTGTCGCGTTCCTTGATCTTTTTTGGTGCGTCCTTGTCCAAGGTGGAAACCTCTTGCTCAAGCTCCTCAATGCGAGTCTCGCGCTGCTGGAGTTGGTCTTGGAGGACAAAGATGGATTCACGCAGAGCCTGTGGGGAGATCTTGTCTGGTCCAGATCCCTGGTTGAAGGACATGGAAGGTGCAGATGAATGTGTGGGCACCGATGGAGCGGTCTTGCCACTGCGGGCGGCTTGAGCAGCAGCACGGGCAGCGGACTGCGCGATCTCCAGCTTCTCTGTTAGGAGCTGCACTCGCTCGTTGGTTATGGCCATCCGCTCCTCCATGTTTGCCTCGCCACGCTGGCGATCTTCAGAAGTGTTGTGAAGGGCACGTGCGTGGCGTTCGCGGAGATCATTGAGGACACGCTCGTGAGTCTTACGCTGCTCCTCCAGTGCGAGATCCCGGGACTCCTTGGCCAAAGCAACAGCAGTCATCTTAGATTCATTGGCGTCCTCAAGTAGCATCTCAAAGCGCTCGCGTGAAGTGTCAGCATCCATGCGAGCATTGTCCAACTGGCTCTCAAGACGCATGATCTGAGCCTCAAGCTCTGCACGAACAAAGTTCACTTGACTGTTAGAGGCCTCCAGATCAGCTTCCATGGAGTTCCGAGTACGCTGGATCTCCATACGACTGCTCTCACGAGCCTCATTGAACTCCCGTTCAAAGCGAGCGGACTTCAGCTCGAGATCATGGTTATCGCTACGCAGGTTCGCAATCACCTCTTCCAATCTGACATTCTCCTGCAGTGTTTGCTCATGCACAAACTTGAGCTTGGCAGCTTCCCTTTCGCGCTGCTCAAATGCAATGACATCCTGCTCGAGTTGTCCGCGCAAAACGACTTCACGAGCGTGGGATGCACTCAGCTCATTGTACTTGGCATTCTGCGCCTCCGTCTTCTGGCGCCAAGTGGCTTGATCGCGAATAATATCGGCAGTGGCTGTTTCCATATCAGTTTGGAGACGGTCGAACTTCTCAGTCAGGTTGTGTCGGGCCACCATGCTGTCCTCAATGCGAGTTCTCAGGTGATCAACAGTCTCATGAAGGGACTTGTTCTCCTCCTTGCTATCCTGCAGTCGACGACGGAAGCTATCACTCGAAACCCGGTACTCGTCCAATGTTCCTTCGAGTGCGATATTCTTAGCCGAAAGCTCGGCGATAGTAAGTTTGAGAGTCTCACCCTCTTCACTTAGAGATTGGGTAAGGAACTGCATCTTCTCCAGGTGAGGAATCTTTTCTTCTTTGAAATGGAGAAGACGTGACTCAGCATCTTCGGCAGCAGCACTATGGCGAGCGGCATCTTCCTCAGCAACCTTCAAGAGATGCTGGAGGGTATTCATGTTGTCCTGGACGTCCCGGCGAGCATTATACTCGTTGTCGGCACGCTCGTCGGCCAGACGCAACATCCTCTTCAGTCCATCAATCTGTAACATCAAGCTATCTGCACCAATCTCTTCGGCTTCAGATAGACGTGGACTCTGCTGAGCAGTCTGATGGGCGAGCTGCTTCATCAAACTCTGCTCTAGAATCTCACGCATATCACCGACAGGGTCTTGGGCAAGGTTCTTGATGGTAAGAGCCTGCAGTTCAAGGACACTTTCCCTAAGCTGCGCCATTTCAGAGTGGCTAGAGTGATGAGCGTTGCGTTGAGGTAGAGCTTGTGTGGCCAAAGCTTCCATAACAACGCCCTTCAGCATATCGAGCTTACGGTCCCGTGTCCGCTTATGAGGGGGCGAACGAGTTCTTACAGATCCCTCCACATCTTCATTATCATCTTCATCGTCGGCATCACTGTCCTCCATCTCAATCTCAGTAGAGGTACTGCGCAGAGCACGTCGACTGGCTGTCCCGGAGGCAATCGATGCGATAGACTGCTGGATCACAGCTAAAGCGCGCTCCATCGGGGTAAAGCGATCATCAATTGCAGAACCAACGATGTCATTGATCCGACGATCGAAGAAGCGATTACGGTTGAGGAACTTTTCATCCTCACCGGAAGAGATCATATCGTCCCAATCGCTAACATGGTTGTTTTCACTGATGAATTGGCGAACCGGCGACTGAAGACGAGTAATGAGGCTCTTATGTGGTGAGAAGGTAGCATTGGTCTGGATGTCAATGTCCGAGCCGAGATTAGGAATAGTGAGCTTGTATGACTTATGACCGCCACCAGGGCTGGGGCTAGGAGCTTCGCTTCTGAGTTCTGCAGGGCCGAAAGGCTTCTCCTTTGTGGGACCACCACCGGACTCTGAGACGAACTTTGAGGGAAGGGGAGTAGTATGAGCATCTCTTTGGATACCAACGTCGGAGTCATCATTGAGTTGCGCCATAATAGCATTGAGCTCGTCGTCATCCGGCGACTCCTCGGCGGATTCGCGGTAGTACTCTAGCTTTTGCTGGGGAGTAGCTGACTGCGGCAGTTTCATCGGTGTAGTCATTTGAGCAGGCTGCTGGGATGGTGACGTCGCTGGTAAAGTAGCATATCGAGACGCCATCAGGCCACCGAGGGAAAGAACGGATGGAGAGGTTACTACTTGCTCGGTAGCCGATTTTTGATCAGTCGTTGGCACGAAAGCAGGGACAGCCGTTTTGAACTCGAAGGGCGCAGCCGTGGGCGATAGAATTGTGCTTTTATCCTTGGTGGCATGATTTGTATCAATGGCAGCAAGACTGCCTCTCTTGTTGAAGTCGGCAAGTTTCTGCAATGGTGACGTTGTGCTTGATCTACCCCCATGCTTGTGCTCCACATCGAACAAAGTCCAGGTATCAGCCTCACTCGTCGGTGTACCACGGCGTTCCACGTAATCTTGCTCGGGGAGAGCATTCTCCTTGCCTTCAGCGACGGCATGGAGAGCACTTGGCGCCTGGACGTTTCCGGTCTCACCCAGAGGGTGGGTCGAGATGCTGTAGCGTGCCTCGCCCTGAACATGACCGAGGCCAACGCGACTACGCTTGCTTCTTCCATTTTGTTCATTATCATCACGTACTTCCTCGCCGCCAGCCTTCTGATGATTAAGCTCAATCTCATCCGGTCGCACAATAGGAATTGCCTTTGATGCCTTGGAAGGTTTTGAAATATCAGAGAGAGAAACTTCATCAAATATCTTGGTCCTATTGGCCGATGGCTGCTCGGAGCTAATATTAGAGGCAAGACTGCCAGTGGGGTTAAAGACAGGTGCCTCTACATTAAACGACGCCGCAGAAAATTTGAAGCTGCTAGGTTGCGGCGAGGTATGAGTGGCTGCCAGTGGATTTTCGGGGGCTGAATGGTTGTGGAATGACGCTGCATTTGGAGCAAAACCATACGTTTGTTGGGCCGCACCACCAAATTTGAATCCATTACCAAACGGTCCGGGCTGGGGTACGAAGGAAGTACTCGGATCAAATTCTTTAGCTTCAACGTTGAGAGATGATGTGGAGTTCTTGGGGTGATGGCCTTGGTAGGAGCCGGCACTTGTGACTGCCTCGTGCCACGGTGCTTGGTTTGGAATGACCTGAGGGTGAGGCGTTCCAGAAATGCTAGGGTTTGTGTCCAAGTCAGAGCCCTCGTGGGCATTAAGTTGCCCATACTGCTCCGGGAAGAATTGTTGAGGGGTTTGAGAGAATACGTGCGAAGGACGACGAGAGGGATCCTGAATTTGATGGTCCTGACCGGTCCAGTGTGACTTGTAGAGGTTGGCGTTCAACGCATTATGGTTTGGATCGTGACCTCCTTCGTTGTAATGGTGATCAGTCGACTTATCCAGATGGTATTCGGGGTGTGTCATCTGATCAAGACCTCGCTGGAGGTTTTCGCTCAGGTTGTGGCCGTGGCCCCTGGGTGTTGGGTGAGCGATCTCAATGTTAGAAGTGTGGAATTGGTCCCCATTGACTGGAGTCTGAGGTGTTGGGAATGGCGGGCCATCATGGATATTTTTGTCATGAGGCGTAATGTCGTAGTACCCATTGTGGAAGGTTTGCTCATGTAATGGTGATATAGGGGACAGCATAGAATTGTAGGACAATCCTCCTGGACCGACAGACGAGTTCCCTTGTCGCAGATTGATAAGACTCTGGGGAGTGATAGCGCCCTGGGCAGGGGGTGTGGGCTGATACTGGAAGGGGAATCCTCCATTAGGCATGTTATGTCCATCGACGCCCAGGTATGGGGTCTGAACGCTGAATTGAGAGGCAGGCGATGTCAGAGACCCGATTCCACCAGATAAGGTTCCAGCTGACTGGCCAAAGGCCGGGGAGAAATTGTGAATTGGTCCGAGGGGATTGCCTGCTGCTGATGCAGTGGGTAAAGGTGGTGACCCAATTAGACCAAATGGCATTTGAGGTTGATTTCTCATCTCAGGGGCAGGGGAAATGGATGGCACAGGTTCATTGTCGCCGAAAGACACGCCAAGGGCGCGAAGCTTCTCCTCTTGCAAATTTTGAACATAAGCATCCCAGACCCTTCTGTCCGGAAAACGAATGAAAGCTTTTTGGCCCTTCGTCTCCTCGTACACTTCAAAAGGATCAGGGAACAAAGGACGGCTCAGGCTTCCCAGTTCTGTCAATTGAGAGGGATCGTCTTCTGAACCAATAGTGAATCCACGAACGTCATATCCTTCTTCCTCCCATGCCCTCATTCGTTCTTCAACATCCTCAGGAGTCAAGAGACGCAATCGAGATTCAGCCGAGCCTCGGATATCATCCACTGGTAGGTCAATAATGCATACCTTGCCCTTACAAGCCATCTTCTTCCGGCGTCTCGGAGTTTTGGCAATCGCTGTAGTCATTTTTGAGGTCTGGCTTTGCGGCACGTGTTCCTCTGTACTCTGTAGATTTTCCGCCTCATCGGCTGGAGGAAGTGGCAGCGGTTTCTCGGTCTCAGCTGGCGGCAGTGGTTTCTCGGTCTCAGCTGGTGGCAGTGGTTTCTCGGTCTCAACTAGTGGCAGCGGTTTCTCAGTCGGCGAAACAAGTTTCTCAACCTCAACCGGTGCAAATGGATTTTCACCCGCGGGAATCACCTCGTGGTCGGGGAAAGACCCCTGTGAAATCGACATATTCTTAGGCGATTCTTTATCGTAGGCAAACCCCCAAAAATCCGCCTGACGCAGTGTATCCGCGCGTTTATGCGAAGGCTTCTTCTCAGCTCTCCGACTCGCAAAATCAGATGGTCTTGGTGTTTTCAAAATATCGCTCTTATCGTCACGAATGTCGTCCTCCAGTCCAAGCCAATCCGATAGATCGTCCGCGGGTTGATTAAGAGCAGTAGTGAACGAAGGCGTCTCACTTCCAGAGTCGTCGCTCAACCAGTTACCGCGCTCAGTTCTCGGTTGTCCAGACAGGTACTGGTCGATCCAATCCTGTGTGAAGTCGCGAATAGACTTTCGTTCAGTCAATTTCCCTCCTTCTCGATAGCCGACGATATCGTGCGAGTTAACGGCCACACTTGCTCTGCGGAACTCAGGTTGATTTAGTTCTGACAAGTCTGGTGAGCTTTCCCCTGAAGGTTGATCGAAACCGGCGTATTGACTAAGGGTTAACGACAAACGTCGAGAACTGCGAGCTGCATACGGAGAACCCCAGGTAGTTGTGTAGTAGACGCTGCTTTCTGGCCTCCGGTTTTCTGGTGACGATGCACGGGTTTCCCCTTGCCCGCGGTAGTTCAGGAGGAATGGAAGTGGTGGGGGTTCGAGAGCAATGCTTCGTGGGGATTGTTTCGGGGAAGCTGAGTCGGATGGACTTGAATCTCCGGGTGGAGAAGACAATAGTAAAGAGGGAGCCAAGCGCGATTGGTGATGCAAGATGCGCACGTCGTTCGGAGATAAAGAAGGAACAGACGCTGAAATGGCAGAAGATAAGGAGAGATCTAGGCCTGATCGTCCATTAGAAATGAGATGATTAGCAGATGATTCAGGTGGTTTAGCAGGCGACTTCGACTTCGAGTGAATGGCGGCAGACACCGTTTAAGGAGGCCCAATTATCAACACGAACACGAACACGAACCAAAGAAGGAAGAGAGAAAGAAAAGGATTCACTTGAATCAATTCACACACCTGCCGTGTCGACTCCTGCAGCAAGCACTTGCTTGCCGCTCCGTTTAATGTCCAGAATGTTGACGCATGGAAATCCAAAATCCAGGAATTGAAGACCACCTGGCAGAGGAGCTTTGATTGGCGATAGGGGGGAGACGTGTTTCTGGATCTTCCCTTCTCTTTAATTTATCTAGAATTAATATATGCTATTCACTCCTCAGAAGTACGAGAGCTCAAGCAAAAAGAAAGAAAAAGAAAAGAAAAGAGAGAGAGAGAGAGGGATCACAATGTTGGAGTTCAAAGTATCAAAAGACGCAAGGACGCGGAAAGGGGAAAAAGTTGAGGTTATGTCACCACGGATAGACCCATATGTACTCGGTACCTCCTTAATGGCTGTGAACTTTAGTAAAAATCAATGTATTCAGTACTGAGTCCACCTTTGAACTCAACCATTGCCATTAGCGTGTCTACTGTGTACTTCGTAAGCTTGACTACACTAGATACGGAGGAGTAATTGGCTTGACCGCCACATTACAACTTATTCCCCTTGCTGGTCTAACCGTTTCACATGTAGAAGATTTCTACTTTACATCTGAAAAGGTTGAATTTTACATAATAAACAATGCTTAGCTTACCTAGGTATTAATGTGGTTCGTAGGTATTGGATTCAGGGGTATATGAACCATGGTTCTTGAGTCCTACTCTCCACTACTATCTCAGTTGATTGAGTAGCTAACTGACTAGGGGTTTTAGTTCACAGATTCTTCGAGGTACTTATGTACATAGTACCAGGTTATAAAATGAGACAAAATTACTTGTCTTTGCTTTTTCTATTCGTTAGATTACGTACTTTAGTTCTTTTGTTTACATCGGACGGGTCCAGACCCTTACCATCATTCCCAAGTCCTTACATCAGATTCTATATAATTCTCCATATACGCATTAGCAATGACATTGAAGACTGGTCAAAAATATAATTCCCCAGCTAGCTGTAAGTAAGACCCGGGATCAATAAAAAATAAAATACAATTTGAAGATATGACAATTCTACTACTCGTCCAACGGCGAGTCAACCGTAGGAGAACAGATTTAGTGAGGGCACGAAGTGTCGAACTTGCTCTGGCGGGATGCAGTGCGCAAACCCCAGTGCTTCTCATCCATAGCCTTGCCATTGTCACCAACGCTGTCAGGCTTCCAGGACTCATCGTAGGCCTCAAAGTAGAAAAGATCGGTGCCCCAGGCAAGCATGCCACAGATGCCCTTCTTCCAGAATGTCTCGGCATTTTTGGTACCAGCAAGGGCAGACTCGTAGTCGGAGCCACCATCTAGAAGGAATGTGTCAGTGAATAGATCGAGAGGTATAAAAAGCACTAGTGAAGATCTATAACTCACCAGTAGGCCAGCCGGTCTCGCCGGTGATAATACGGATTTTGTCAGCGTTGTCACCAGCAACCTTCTGGATGTGTTCAATAGCACCGGACATGTCGCTAAAGTAGGTCTTGTGGGCCTCATCGGCCGCGGTACCCTGCCAGTAGGCAAAGGCGTTGGCGAGCACATACTTGACAAGCGGGTTGGCCTTGGTGTTAGTAGTGAACAGGGTATCAGCGGTTCCGTCGGCAAACTTGTTCCAGCTATCGGCGGTACCGACAGTAACGGTAGGGAACTTGTTGGCGACAACACCGATGTAGTTGTGTAGCTGAGGACCAGTCAAGTCGCCGCGGTAAAGGGTCTCAGAGCCGACCGTGATAGCCTCGACAACATCCTCATTGCCTGGAATGGCCTTCTGGAGAGCGGCAAAGTCCTTCTGGAAGGACGCGTCGTTGGTTCCCATATCGCTCTTGTCCTGTGCACCAACCCTGTAAAGCCGGGGTTAAGATGTATTCAAAATGATGAGGAGGAAGGTTAATCACCAGATACCCAACACAACCTTGAAACCCTTCTTCTTAGCGGCGGGAATGATGTTCTGAGGAGTATCACATTCGGTGCCAGAGTAAGTGCGGACGAGGGTAGCCAGGTCCTTCAGGTCGTCGAAGTCGGCCTCGTAGTCACTAGTAGACTTGCAGGTTCCATCGGCGTTCTTGTCACCGAGAGAAAAGCCCAGAGTACCACGGGCTGAGACCACTGCCGGGACAGCGGCCAGGATGAAAGGGAGCAATCCAGAAACACGCATTCTGAACAGCGGATCGATGGGAAAGGGGAACAAAAAGAGAAAAAGAGAAAGAGAGAAAAAATAATAAAAAAAGGAAGGTGAGGCTGAGTCCAAAAAAGAAAACAGAAAATCGAAGAGAGTGATGGGGAGTTGTTATTAAAAAGAGTGGATTTTGAAAACAACGTCTTGGAGAAGAGAAAGAGAGAAAACGCCTGAAGGCAATCGACATAAACAGGGATCAAATTAGGCGGGGTTGGTCCCTGAGTCCACAGGGGGTGTATCAACCAATCCTAAGCTCCAATTCTACTTATTTTAGCCCCATCGATTGATCCAATTCCTTCTCAGGGTCTTCTCCACTTCCCGTTTCTACTTCTGCATTACATTGTAATGGATCTACAGAGTGCTCGAGTTTTTATGTCGTCTCCACTCCATGATCGAGACCTTCATGCGCCAAGATCCCTACCAGAAAGAGTGGTGATGTCACATTGGTTGTCTAGATCGAGTTGAACCATCGGATTATTGGAGGTTGTGGAGATTATTGGAGAAGTGGCAAGGCTGACTCAGTTGATTGGATCAAACAGATCCTATACTATGATACTATGGGTATTCCCTGCGATGACACTTTCGCGGTTCACTCAGGTCTGGACGCTCCTCCCTGCAGATCTTCAAAGGTGGCCACACGCAGGAACTTTATAGAAAGGAAGATATTACTGGTTTGTCTTGAGAAACCTCACTTTCACTGTGTCATGGTCAGATATTCGAACGATGACTGAGATGATATGGTGGCTGTGTAATGGTGCTGGTCATTACATGTAGGTGTTTTGGAGTTACATAACGTTTCTGGCCGCCATCACCCAGGTAGCCCAGTCCCAGATTTACTGGATATGTCAACTCCAGAGCCACAATCCGCATGAAACCCCCTGATTAGGTGACCTCCACATGTGTTACCACATAAATAGCACAGGGGAACCCCACCTTCTGTAGAATACATTCTCGATATCTCAACGACGAGTGAAGCAGCTGCACACTTATTTCTGATCACTGTCGTGGTTAGTCCTTGAAAATGAGGGTTCTTGATGCACCCACAGTAGGGCGATTCACGACTGCAAGTTGAATAATGATCGGCTTACTTTGGCTTACTTTATCACTGGAGTTTTGGCCGCCATAGTCAGATCAGCAGGCAGAACTAGTATCGGCGTCGAGGGAAGACCGAAATAGTATAAGCGAAGGGTATAAAAGAAATGTCCATCACGCTGAAGCTGATGGGATGGGGGATCGCCCGTAGGGTTCACCCCACACTGCACCTTCCCCTCTCAAGTCTCAAACTAGTGTCTCCTGCAGAGGCATACAGCTGATCATGAGATATCGCTCAGTATCAGATGGTGTGCCAGGCTAAATATGAATTCTTGACCTCTTTCGTCAGGTTCTTCCTAGATATCATTGAACTTGCTGTAAATGCCGTTCTTACTCGATTGTGAGGAGGGAGTGGTGGTCTGCGATGCTGTGATTATCAGTTGATTCAGTGTCTTTATCCGAGTCATGATCTGGTTCCAGTAAGAGTGATGACTTGTTGATATGGTGGGAAGTAAACACTGCGGAATAACAATGATACCGGTATCTATTTAAACCTGGCGCTCCTGGGAGGATTCAGTGATTGGGTAAGGTGGTGTGGTGTAGAAGTGAGGAATAAGTCATTCAAAATTCAGTGACTGTGGTAATAATGTTGTAAAATTCATGTCATTTGACTCATTTGTTGCCTTGAACTGTCTAGAACATAACTAAGTACATAATTAATAGCCCTTATGATCCTATATTATAATAGGATGTGTTGATGCTTCTGACAGACACCTCGTCGTGCTGCCTTTAATAGCGTGATGCCAAGTTGATTGGACATCATTGCGTAAACAATTTGGCAGAAAGACCTTTGATTCCTTACACCCATTGCTTATTTCCCAGATGCGAGATAAAAGCACCACCGTCCCCATTAGCTACGGAGAGTTTATCAACCACAGAAAGAAATGCAGAGACGGATTCTTCAGGATTTATAGGTCCACTGAAGTGCGGTGCATACGCAACAAACTTGCTCGCTAACGCTTGAAGCTTTTCAGCATCCTCTGGGTTCGTCTCTGTGGTCAGAAAATGAGATTAGTATCGTTGTTCTACCATATTCGGTCCTCATTTAACGCACCTCTACTTCGCTCGGTCGACACAACTCCAGGGCTGATGGCGAGGAAAAGGATTCCGTCCTGGTTATACAGGGCGTTGTATTTGGCAACGGCCACATTGAGAGCAGCCTTGCTTATAGAGTAGGAGCTAGCAACAGCAATTTGGGTATTGTTGATGAAATCAATATCCGCCATGCCGGTAGAAAGGGCGATAACTTTTTTTTTTTGCCCTCTCGGATGAGAGGAATAAAGGCTTGCACCGTTTTGATATATCCGAGAAGGTTGACATTTAGGGATTCCAAGAGGTCCTTTTCCAAAGTCTCGAAGTCATCATCACTTTTTCTTATCAGTGTTTCATCATTTTGTTTGTTGAGGGTCATATGTCTTACAAATCACCAAAGGTTTTGAGAGCACTTATGTGCGAAAGAACAGCGGCGTTGTGGATCAAGTAGTCTAGACCTCTCCCGGTAATACTTTTGACAGATTCTGCAGCATTCTTGAAGTTGGTCAGCCCTAAAAACTCAAAATATGGAACCAAAAGTAGATCCCGACCTTCAAGGATAAAAGATCAGTGTATTGGGCTTCAACCATATAGACAGTCACGCCCTCGGACTTGGCTTTGGCGTCCGCTGCAGCTTTATCACGAACTAGTCCGATCACTGTGTTATTTGGGTTTTGAGAAAGATGGCGGACGAATTCGAACTAATCATGTTAGTATCATAAAAGAGTATTAGAGCAAGTCCACTAACTCCAAGACCGCGGCTAGCGCCAGTAACAAGATAGGAAGGCATGGTCAAGTCGTGGTGCGATGGAGTTGGTTTCAATACCAAGATATCGATAGAAACAATGCTCAGTGAATGAGTTAATTAGCTTAGAACTAGGAAACTCGGCGACTGACGAATATTTATAGTCTTATAGAGCAATATTGAGCACCCAAGATAGTTACTTGATGACAATTATATAGTTAGTAATAGAGGGCAAGTATTTGCGAACCAATAGTAATGCTCAAATTCCGGAAGGCCCCACATTAATCCAGAACTTCCAGTTCTTCTATGTTCCATGCCATTGTCTGAAATTATAATTAATGTATGATAATATCAGGAAGGATCGAGAAACAGAAAATGAGCCTTATTATTTATGGATGTGTGGTAGAGCTTCATCCATCATATAGAGGGTACCAAAGCACCTATAGGCTATAGCCATTGACTAGTATGTGCAAGTACTCGGATACGTGAGAGCATAAAGAACACTATTTAGCCATCGGCGGTAATCTCCGACTCATGACCTTCAATCTAGGGCCGTATCATGCGTATTCAACGAAGAGAATTAGCTTAAATGCTTTAGACTGCCAGTGGAGGAGTTTTGAAGCACCAGCTTTCTGTAGGTTCATGCGACTATAAATGTCTGCCAATTAAAAGTATCGCACAAGGAATTGATATGTGATTCTGGATGCTGAAATCAGAATAAAAGTTGGAATTTAACTATAGTTACAGCTAGACTTTTTGTGGGTAGAAACTGATCATCTTTTTATGAAATAGGTTTCTCATTTATTCATTAGTACTATTAGACCGAGACTTTCAAATGATATCTCCTTTCCTGTCCATGGTGCTTTAACACATCACCTACTTTTAAGACCCGGCTGACATTGTATTGTCTACTGGAAGTAAATGAACGTCCATAAATAGGGCCCAAATTTAGACTTATGCAGCATAGTCTTTTTCCAGTGGTGAGTAAATACCGACTGCTAGGACTTATTAGGTCGTTAAAGTAGTTATACTTCATAACGACATGCTTATCGACAATGCTGGGGCTAATTAAGAGTAATCATTGAAGATTCAAAAAACCTGTTTTCAAAATTGAATTCCCAACCCATGAAGCTCAAATACATGCAAGTGGATCTATATAAATCCCAATATATCAACATTGATTCCCGAAAACACAACTATAAAGCATCAGCTCAACCATAACGCAAATGCGAGGCAACAACGAGGCAATAACAAGGTAATGACAAGGTAGAAAGAAGATGAGAGGGACATAATTGGGTAAGAAAATTCTTAACTGTCACACACTTGCACCATATCTAAATCGATTTCCTCTTAAGAAGTTTCTAACAATGTTGAGTACAAAATGCCGAGGATCTAATATCGAGGATCGCATCATATAGCAAGGATGAATCATGGATATCGCTTCTCCTTCGTTGTTAGGGATTGGTTCGATGTGAGGCCGAATGGCTGACAGAAAGTGGTGTCTGGGTTCTTCTGTTTTGGCTTGTCGCGAGAGAATTTTATTCATTTCATCATGCAGACGGGATAATTTGCCCAGCAAGGACTCAATGCGAGGGAGAAGGAATGGTCACTGCTCTAGGATTTCTCATGTCGTGTGGTGGAGTTTGGAGAGACGAGATTCCACCCAGTACACGTGTTCAAAGAGAAAAGCTGACGAATAGAGAAAAATATCGATGTAGAGGGCAATTTTCCCTAGCATATCCATCAAATGCTTTGCCTTTGTGGTCAGATGTTCATCATCTTCGAAAATTGCTGAGCTGGTGTCGGAGTTCCAGCGGCCACTCTAGCCACACGCACAGCTCTTAAGAAGAAAGGATCACTGAGAAAACTGAAGTTGAGGTGCTGCTGTTCAAGTACGAGTAGAAGCGTGGGATATCAATTTCATTTAGGAGGGGGGTACTGGGATCAAATTGCCCATTGCGAACATATCCCGAAGGAATATACTGATCTTCCTGTGTCTACCACACACTAAATAACCCTCGGAAAAAGCTTTAGTCGGCAATGGAGGGAGGACAACTCAAAATCTGTTGCTAGCGATTCAGCTTGTTCCACAGAAATTTCAGTACCATATCTCCTTCCTCGCAGTGGAAACCTTGAAATAGGTATGTGAATACCCGTGGATCTCCTAGAATAAGGTCATGTGTAAAGAAATTCGAGGTCTAGTTCAGGTAGAAATCACCTGCCTTGATATTTTTTCGTTAAATACCCTTTCTATTTGCAAGCTTTTAACTGAAACCTCGCTGTTTGGTTTCGTCTTGAAGAAATAGTCCTCTAGATACCATTTCGGTCTGCACCAACTGTAGTAGGATTGAGTCAATTTTCAATTAGCTTCTGTTGAGAAATTGGAAGCTTAGAAACCTGAGGACTTGTCATTTAGGCCCAGCCGGACTTTATCGTACTATTCTAGTGACAATTTCGAGGTCCAGCTGATTCATATTTGGGCACTTGCTTCGATTCACTTCTGTTTGATATGAGTCTCCTTGCATTCCCAGCAAGATATTTATATCTTTCAGATACACATCCTTGAGTCTGTGTATAGGCCAATAGGATTAGTCTTTTGGAATCAACATCAGTTCCAAATTTTCTGTCAGTTGCTCAGCAGTTACTGGAGAGGAAAAATCAAGGCAAACGGTCCAATGCATGTTCGGTTCTCCGCCATTATAAATCCAAATTTTTAGTCGTCAAAACATCACCACTTGAGCGCATTCTTCTTGGCCTCACTCTTCTGTTCTTCTTCTGTGAAACGCTTCTTCTTGAACCAATGAATAGGTGTGGCCGATGCCGTACACCACCAATTATTCCAACCTGAAAAATCCCGTCTGGATGAGCGCGCTCTTGAAGACCTTTCTATCGGCGATTTGGCAGGTAGTTAGGTATTAGGATTCATACGGTGAGAGAGGGTAGTGCTCTGCATTGCCAGCCTCGATGGAACGAACGAGCGGCACTATGGGTATAACCGGTGGTCGTGGTGGATGATACAAGAAAGGCCATCCGCCACAATATCACTGCGACCTGGCACATGCACAATGTCCAGCTCATTTTGCTGGGGTTCAAATTGATAGTGAAATTATGAATTGGCCTCTCCAATATCAAAATTTCCAGTATTGTATTCGCCCGAGTCTTTTAGATGCAATGGACTCGGTGATAGAAGCAATGACGGCTGCGGCGGTCTCGTTGGCTGTGACTGAGTAATGGCAGTAGTTGTAACCGTTGACTTTCCAAGGACATGACAACGACGCTAATGCCTTTTTGGCAGACTGTTGGGAGTTTCTGTCGCCCCAATGGCATCAACTTCTGCCCCAACACCCGAGGCAAGTCCATGATGACCTTGCGGAGAAGTACCAGACCAATCTGATTCAGGTATCTCTCGCTTGAGAGGTGGAGTATTGAATTCAGGAGATTTATGCGAGTCTCCTGTAGTTAAGAGGTAGGAATCTACGGCACCTAATCAGTTCGTGGATATGGAGTCAGACAGATCTGGACAAATGAACATATTGATCTATATGTCTACCTAGATCGGCAGGTCCATCCCAGTTGGATATAGGAGGAGGAATGAGAGAGGATAGTGAAAGCTGTGGATGGAGTATTTGTACCCCAGGCGACTCCAAAAAAATACATTCACTGACATCTACCTAGGTGAATGCTTCCAACCTTGGAAAGTTTGATTCAATTCAAAGGTTTTATTTGGTATTGATCTTGCTAGACTGGCTAGGCATACTATTAGTTTATTTTGGCTTTCAACCTTGAAATTCGAACCTTATTCATGTGAAATATTACATGTTAGTGACCTAGGTATGAAAGCAATTGAAGTGCTAAGAATAATGCAAGGCTATAGTGACTGTGGATCTAGGGTTTTGTGGATTACATTATATACCTAAAATTCTTTATTGGAAGATGGGAATCGCAGCTCTGAACTAAATTGTGCTGTACTATTACAGCAAAATGTTCTTCTCCTTCAAATAAACCTCTCGTAGGAGCTTCAACTGTCCTAATGGCATGGACTTCTGCTCCACCTCTCGAGGCAAGTCCACGATGGCCTTGCGAAGAATGGCCAGACCAAACTGACCGAAAAAGCTGAGGACTCTCTCGCTTGAGTGGTGGAGCATTGAGTGCAGGAGAATAATGTGAGTCTCCTGCAACTCAGAGGTGGGAATCGACAGCAGTTTTTGAAGGGACACCCAGAAAATATGATTGGGGAAGGGGTTTTGGCGTGTGGTTTTGCCAAAGTCACGAAGTGTCAATGCTGAGAATCCAGCACCTAAAGCAGTCATTCGATCCACATGAGTTTGCTCCTTGACAAACGGGCCATCTGGTGTCTCACGCCACCAACCGAGAGCACGTCGACCTGCCGCTGTCTTGTCACTGCCGGTGAAACCCCAAAGAGCAGGGCACACCACTCGATACTTTGCCCATAGAATATCTGACATGGGAATACCCTTGTAGATGAATGTATCTGTGGAGAAGATCTGGGCTGCAAGGACGCCGACAGGCTCAGCGTGCAAAGGATTGATGCTAGCCTCGTTAAGAAGAGCATTGATGATGCATTTGGCAAGAATATTCAGACCAAATATAAGGAGAGCGGGAACCCTGTTCTCTGTGTTTGCAATTTCTTCGGGTGGGAACGCGATGAAAGGACGAATGTCTAGGCTGGGCTCTGAAAACTTGCAGGCTTTCTCAAGTAGCGATCGAATTTCCGCTGTCTGAAGTAGCGAGCCAGGTCAGTCATGCAGCAGCCATAATCACTGGAGTTAAATCAAAAGCTTACCTGAACTTTGTTTGCACCCTTACCCTCTCGAAGTTGACCAACAAACTTGGTGATAGAACGGCGCAAATCACCCTTGAATTTTTTGAAATCTGGGTTCTGCTTTCCGAGACTGTCCATGTTGGCACGCATGGCTTTCAAATCTTTGTGCAGTTGAACATATCGCTCTTGTGCTCGTATCTCGTCATTTGACAAGCGAGTACCGCCAACTTCTTTCTGATTTTCAGCACGTAGTTTCTCATCAGCGAGTTGCTGCTTTTTCTGGGCGAGTTGCTGTTGTTCCTGCGCCTTTTGCTGAGCTTCTTGTTGTGCCTTCTTAGCTTGTTCCTCTTGTTGACGTTTCTCGGCCTCTACTCGCTCGCGCTCTTCTTGGGCTTCTTGTTCCTTAGCTTGTTGGGCGGCCAGCCGCACTCGTTCAGCCTCTTCAGCCTTTTTCTTTTCGGCTTCTTCCTTCGCCTTGCGCTCAGCTTCGATGCGTGCAGCTTTTTCTTGTTGGAGTCGCAACTTCTTGGCCTCCTCACGCTCAATACGCTCTTGTTCTTTGCGGGCGGCCTCTTGCTTGCGTTGACGCTCTGCTTCTTCCACTCGGTTATGCTCTTCCAGGACTTGTTCTGCCTGGTGTCGGACTTGGTCGTGAAGCGCGACTACTGCATCTAGAGCTGCAGTATGTGCACGTGCATTTTCCTCGTCGAGACGATCAAGGTTGTCATAGTATGCCTTGCGCTCATATGCTTTGACCTTCTTGAGGTCCTCATCGAAGATACGAACGCGCTCAAGATCACGTGCGAGCTCGAGAAATAGCTGTTTGGACGGACTGTCCATAGGAGGACGGTGGATATGTCGGATTGTCATGATGAGTAATTTGTCCCAATCTGCGAAGTAGAGATGGAATGGAAGGGTGATTGTTCGAAGAGTTGAAAACGAGACTCGAGGGAGCTTTATGAAGAGTGGAGGGGTTGAACGCTGTGGGTATCGAGGGTGAGATAAAAAGCTCGCAAGTCAAGGATGGAAAAGTGGCTGTAAAAGAAATTGGATGATTAAATGGTTGAAAGAAAATAAGGGCAAGAAATGGACAAAAATAAAAGACCCAATGCGGTCAATCCATGATCCAAAAGTGGAACTCGGAGTAGTGAATGTTCTAGGCCGATCTGGGAGTAAGAGAGAAGATGGAAGACGTATGATAGGAAAAGGTAGTAGCTAAAACATTATCCGATATTTGGATTTGGATGACGCCAATGATCTGAGGAATTTAAACGCGGAAATGCTATCGTCGTCCTTGGATGATAAATTACATGACTCAGCAATACCACTATTCCAACTTATTTTTGCCTTTTTTTTTCCTTTGGTCTATTGAACTTTGATACTTTAACTAAGTAGTCACTACTCAAGTCTCAAGTCTCGGAAGCATCAAACATAAGTGTCGGCTATAGACGATTCCGATAAAAGAGCTGATTCTGATCCAACGAAGATTTTTTCCACTTATCGAGTACATCTCTGCATTGAATTACGCTTAAGCGCTCCGTTTATCTAACCGTACACTTAAATACCTGTACATGTAGTGGTTTTAATACTACTCGGTCACATGACAGCTATTTCTCCCATACTTGGTCGGCATACCACCTTTCATGGTTATTCTGGCTAATATAAAGAAACTATGAATGGGCCTCAAGATGTCTATAGAACTTGAAACTACTTGTAAAATATATTTTACCTGGAGCATAAATTCAAGGTGTCTAGTTGACGTACGAAGAATAGAGGGATAGCCAAGCTAATCTGATGTGGCAAGTATTGGTGGCCTTGAACGACCTTCAACCCAAATAGTCGGTGTATCTTTGCATTCAAGGATTTGCAATTCAGGATCCACAGCTAAGTCGGTAGTCTTTGGAAGTAAGGCCCGAAGTTGATCATTCACCTTCTAGAAAGACTCCCAAGGCCAAAAAGTCATATAATAGCAAATCCAGACAAAGAGGGACACCAAAGAATGATAAATGTTCTAAAAACTGCATTGAGAGCTAAATACTTATAAATCATAACATGGAGGTCCTGTAATATGTTCTCTACCTGATACCTATGTATTATGAGATCGAAACCTTGGAACTATGAAACCAAGGGCTGTATAGCTCTATTCATCACCAAGTTAATCACAATATGCCATATTTATATCAACCCGCTTTTTCTATAGTAGTCAATTCATACCCATGAGTCTGGACCTCCGAAATCTAAGCTTGAAGTTAGATCTAGTTCGTATAATAATCTTCAATTGTTACCTATTCGACGCAGCTTAGAGTGCTGCCAAGGTGTATGTTATGTTCAAAGATACACACAATTAAACCATGGAATAATAAATAGTCGGTCACGTACCTACCTAGATATGTACTTTTAACTTGAAGCTGAGGTGCCATTGAGTGTGCAGATCCCTCGAAAATGAGTACTTCCCTGCTGTTTCAAATTGAGCAACCCTGTCTACTTAGGTACGTAGGTAGTCCGGTGTTCGCTTCGTGGCAAAGGACTGGGTATCAAGGCATCTCCAGCATGGATTTAATCATTTAGCCACATTCTGTACGCCGTAGGTTGTATCCACCTATAAGGACATATCACATGCTGGGCATGGAAGGCTTGAGCTGATCGAGGGTATCTAAAAGCTTGAGATGATCAACGAGTAATATAGGTCAAAGATCCGATGGTGGATCTAGTTGAAAGCAATAGTAGAATGCATTGAAAAAAGGGTGAAAGTGAAAATAGGACGTGGAGTTAATACACTAAGAAACACTAAGCCCGATTAAGAACAGAGTGTTAGTACGGAATAGTACTTGGCTAGCTTAATGCCCTAAAAGCCCCCCAAACTCATTACCTCCAATCACTGGGAGTTTGTGTAGATCATTAGTAGTCTCCCCCACGCTGGTCACAGCTTGAGCTATTTACTTTCTTCCTATATAAGAATAAATGATGAGATACTCATATAAACGTATGGGGATACGTGATGAGGTGGTCGGGATCCATGGAGATCATTCCATGGACGCCTCCGCTTCCGTATTGTGACCAACTCTTGACGGTATTAAACCAATATATTAATATGTGTATTTAACCATCTGTATTGAAATTTTCAGTACACTCTCCCCACATGTCTGTCGGCTTTGTATGGATCCCATCATCACCTCGTCTCCTTTCCCCCTCCTCCCTTTTCATCTCCCCATCTCTCTCTCTCTCTCTCTCTCTCTCTCTCTCTTCCCCCCATCGTTCCTTCGGGTTGAATTTGTCGATGCTTGCATCGCCTATTCTTTGCTTCCCTATATTCACACTTCGTTGTCACTCTCTTTGAGGCAACACACTGCTGTCCGTTTTCTGGAGAATACGGTCATTCATTTGCAACGAGTAGAGCTTCCTCAGCTTTTCTTATTGCTCATTTAGGCTCGATAATTTCGGTAGTCGATTAAGGATACTATATCTGGTTCCTTTCCCACTTCTTTCATGCCCTTCTGTCGCTTTTGTGCCTTATAAGTACACCAGCTTCAGTTGCCAACTCAATCCTTCCCAACTCCCTATTCCGGATCGTCCCAACGTCGTCCCTTTCCAGTCCATCCTTGACTTGAGTGGTTTGAGCTACATTGAGCTTTCAATTGACTCGACTCTTGAATCTCCTCCGTTATCCGATCCTGCTGTGACTGTCAACGCTTTGCTGTCTTCAGGCAGTTTTCATCCCACCCTGGACATTACGGACGTCATATTGTAATGCCAGAGCTCGGACGTTGTCATTAGTGTCTCTCGCAGGTAAGAAAAATATTACAAGTTCATTGAGTTACAATTTTGGAATTGTGTAATGTTTCGTTTGTGTGTTTGTTCTCCTGTATGGCCCAAATTGCCTTTTGCCTACATGTTGCCTACCCTACTACCTCGTGATGTCCATAAAACCCCTGGCCTTCTCCGCCCGCACTAGAGCCCGGCGAACCGTTGTTCTTTCCTTCTGGACCCTCCCCTCGCCTCTCCCCGTTCTCCCGCTCTCCCGCTCTCATTCATTCACTCCTCAAATCGTTCTTCTCACCCTTTGCTTGGGTTTTTTTTCCTTTCCTCAACTCAACCGTCTCCATTACTGATCCACTTTCTTTTCCTTCAGAATACCAAGAAACTATCGTCCACTTAAATACGAACAACTACGTTTGATTTGATTCGTGGACTGCCTTGATTGCCTTCTAGAGGCAATACCCATCTCTCGTCATCGGACCACAATCCGTCATTTCGCACTCTACAGTGATACATCCATACTCCAATATCAGGAATCATGGATCAACAAAACCAATCCGGGGGTACAGGCCCGGGTGGGCGCAAGCTCCACATTGCTCATCGTAGAACTCCATCTGAGCTGACCCCTCTGATGAGTAAGTCACATTTTACCCCTCTTGTTAAATATTAACCAAACTGACTCGTGTGTCTTGTGTAGTGGAACAACTCGCTATTCAGCAACAGATCGAGCTGCTCCAGCAGCAACAACAACAAATTGCAGCTACCCACCAACAATATGTCAATATGGGCTTGCTCCAGCCTCATCAACTGGGTCAACAAGTCAACTCGTTCTCTGCCGGTGGTGGTATGGGTGGTGTTTCCCCTCAGGTGGGCACCTTCCAATTCCCTCAACAGCAGCAACAGCTCGGAGTACCGTTAAATGCTCCCAACCAACACTCTCACCGCCGAAACCAATCTGCCCTCCCTGGTCTTGCAATGGGCCCACCTCCTGCTCCTTCGTCGGGCGCTTCCGGATATGCTGACTTCAATAACCAGCAGGGTCAAAACAACCAGAGAAACGAGAATTCCAATCAAGGTCGCGGCCGTGGTGGTCCACCCGGTGGTGGTCATCAACGCAGACACTCCCTCGCCCTTCCTGAGGCTAAGAAGGCTGCCGAGCTCGCACAGCAAAAGCGCACAGCTTCTGGATTCCAATTCCCAGCTCCTGCCCCCGGATCTGAGAACCAGTCTGGATTGGATGATACTCCTGGATCTACCACCTCTCCTGCACCCCCGCAAGGGCTTGGTATGCAACGGGCTGGTAACCTTCGGGCTGGTGGACATGGTCGCAGCCAGTCTATGGCCATTGGTGGTAGCCGCGGCTCTCTATCTGGTCGTGGCGCAGGTGGCTTCCAGTTCCCCCAGGCCAGTGAAAGTGGTCAGCTTGATAACCAGCGCCGTGGCAGTCAGTCCGGTCATGGCCGATCCGCGTCCAGGAACTTTGACGGTAACTGGCGCCAGCCAAACAACCAGAGCCAGGGACAAGACCAGCAGCAAAAGCCCTTTGGTCAGCAGCAAAATAGCGGCTTCCAACCCGGCCACCGCTCACGTGGATCAATGAATCAGTCGATGGGCTCCATCGGGCAATTCCAATATCCCGGTCAGCCTCAGCTAATTCAGCTGCCCCAGGGCCAAGTCATGATGGCACCGCCTCAGATTTTTGGCGGTCAACAGTTGAATCAGCTCCAGCTTGCGCAACTTCAAGCTATCCAGCAGCAGCAGCAAAATGGCCAGGGTTTGACCGGCCTTTCTGCAAGCCAACACGCCCCACCGCAACTGTCTGTTCAGCAACAACAGCAACAGCAGCAGCAGCAGCGGAAGACTCTCTTCACTCCCTATCTGCCTCAAGCTAACTTGCCAGCCCTCATTAGCAATGGCCAGCTCGTGGCAGGTGTCTTGCGAGTTAACAAGAAAAATCGCTCCGATGCCTACGTTACCACAACCGATTTAGATGCCGACATCTTCATATGTGGTAGTAAGGATCGTAATCGTGCCTTGGAGGGCGATTTCGTCGCGATCGAGCTCCTAGACGTTGATGAGGTGTGGTCCCAGAAGAGAGAGAAGGAGGAAAAGAAGAAGCGCAAAGATATTACCGACGCCCGCTCCAACAGCACCGCTGGAAATGATAAGCTTGGTCGGTCTGACTCCAACGGTGACAGACAAGAGGTCGGACCGGATGGAAGCATCCGCCGTCGTGGAAGTCTTCGTCAGCGCCCCACCCAAAAGAAGAACGACGATGTCGAGGTTGAGGGTCAGAGTCTCCTCCTGGTTGAAGAAGATGAGATAAGTGATGAACAGAAGCCATTGTACGCTGGTCATGTTGTTGCTGTTGTTGAGCGTATCGCTGGTCAGATGTTCTCTGGAACCCTGGGTCTCCTTCGACCTAGCAGCCAGGCAACCAAGGAGAAGCAGGAGGCCGAGAGACAGGCCAGAGATGGCGCTCATGGCCGATCCCAGCATGATCGTCACCAGGACAAACCCAAGATCGTCTGGTTCAAACCTACTGACAAGCGCGTGCCTCTGATTGCCATTCCTACCGAGCAGGCCCCGCGGGACTTCGTTGAGAAACACCAAGATTATGCAAACCGCATCTTTGTCGCTTCTATCAAGAGGTGGCCCATCACTTCCCTGCACCCCTTCGGTACCCTTGTTGAGCAGCTTGGTGAGATGGGTGACCTTCGGGTTGAAACAGATGCTCTGCTCCGTGACAACAACTTTGGTTCTGACGATTTCTCCGACGCCGTGATCAAGAGCATTGGCTTTGAGGATTGGTCCATTGCCAACGAAAGTGACGCATTGGCCTCCCGCCGTGACTTCCGCGAAGAAAGTATTTTCACAGTCGATCCAGAGAATACTAAGGCTCTCGAAAATGCTTTCCATGTGAAGAAGCTTACCAATGGAACGGTTGAGATCGGTGTTCACGTTGCTGATATCGCCCACTTTGTCAAGGGCAACTCTCTTGTCGACCGCGAGGCCAAGAAACGCGGCACTGCAGTCTACCTGGTTGATCGACTCATGAACATGCTTCCTCCCCGTGTCTCTAACGAGCTCTGCTCTCTTATTCCCGGAACAGACCGCCTGACTGTCAGCGTTGTTTTCACCGCAAACCCCGAAACAGGTGCCATCGATGATGATGTTTGGATCGGCAAGGGTGTCATCAAGAGTGCAGGCCGTCTCAGCTATGAGGATGTCAACTCAGTCGTCACCGGCAAATCAGACAAGACTGCTGCCGGTATCACTTCGGACAGCATTCAATTACTAAACGTAAGATTATTTTCCGCACCCCCCTTTTCCCCTATTACTTGACTAAACTAATCTGATTTTTCTCTAGACTATGGTCAACAAGTTCCGTGGTGCCCGATTCGGCAACCGTGTGGCTAATGTCCCAAGCCTGCGACTCATTCAACAGCTTGATGACGAGAATATACCAGTTGAATACAACATATTTGATTCTTCCCCAGCTCATGAGCTTGTTGAGGAACTCAGCCGCCAGGCCAACTATTTCGTTGCCCGTAAGATTGCCGGTGCTATGCCCGAAAAGGCATTCCTTCGCCGTCAGCCTTCTCCCAACCCTCGTCGCCTTACTCTCTTTGATGAGAGAATGAACCGTCTTGGTTACGATATTGACGCCTCCAGCAGCGGCAGCTTGCAAAGCTCACTCTGCAAGGTGCAAGACGTCGATATCCGCCAGGGTATGGAGACATTGCTTTCCAAGGCCATGCAGCGTGCCAAGTATTTCGTTGGGCCTGGTCCTGCAGATGATAAGCGTCAACACTACACATTTAATGTGCCTGTGTACACCCACTTCACTAACCCCTCACGGCGCTATGCCGACATCATCGTGCACCGTCAGCTCGAGTCCATCCTCTCAGAGGGCGCTATTGAATTCACTGAAGATGTGGAGTCCTTGACGAAAACTGCTGACCTCTGCAACAACAAGAAGGACTCGGCTCACAATGCGCAAGAGCAGAGCGTCCACATCGAGGCCTGCCGAAGCATGGATCGGAAGAGTCGCGAACTTGGTGGCGATCTCATCAGCGAGGGTATCGTCGTCTGTGTTTACGAATCCGCATTTGACGTTCTTATTCCCGAATATGGCTTTGAGAAGCGCGTGCACTGCGATCAGTTGCCATTGAAGAAGGCTGAGTTCCGCAAGGAAAACCGCGTTCTCGAACTCTACTGGGAGAAGGGCGTTCCATCGTCTGCCTATATCCCTGAGGATGAGCGCCCCAAGAATGGCAACTCTCGTGCTGCCCAGGCCGCTGCTGCGGCTCGTGAAGCAGAGGCTGCCAGAGAACGTGCCCGTGAACAGGACGAAGCCATGCGCAAGCAGACCGAAACCGGTACTATGTCCCATGACGCCGTCGATGCTCTCTTCGATGACGATGAAGATGTGGATTTGGATGAGGTGACTGAACTCACAGCCGGTGTCTCTCTCAACTCAGTTGACCGCTCAACCCAGAGCATGCCCCCATCTCCTACCCGCAACGGCCACCACTCCCAGGGACCACACCGTACTCGTTCGGACCCCAAGATTGCTTCGGGCCCCAGCGATGCCCCTGAGAATCAGTTGACCAACAAGGAGAAGTATTTGAAGCTTTTCAAGTTGCGAGAAGAGGATGGAATGTTCATCCAGGATGTTACCGAGATGTCTCGCATTCCTATCATCTTGAAGACAGACCTGAGCAAGAGCCCACCGTACGTTTCTTATCCTTCAATTTCTACAAATCCTTGTCCCAAAACTAACGCTGGATCCCTTCCTTCTTACAGATGCCTCACTGTCCGGTCCGTCAACCCCTACGCTTTGTAAGCGCTCGATGGCGGCTGTTTTTTTTCCTTCAATGGGACATATTATTTGCATGATTATCCTGCAGATTTTTTTGGCGTTGCGGAACATGATTTATCTGTCCTTGTTCCTACGCACTTGCGAACATAATCCTTATCCCAAATATTCGGATCGAACATATATTTATCGGGAAAAGCAAAATTTCCCACGTGTGTTGGGCCGTCAACTTTTTTCTCGTTATGTGCTGCGTAGCGATTGTCATTATTTTTTATGGTACCTAGCATCTTTAGTCGTTCTTCGAAGAGGTCTATCTGTAACAAGTTGCTCTCAGTCCCCTGTACTAGTCCTATCCCGTGCTGTTTATTGGGACGTGCGATTTCGCGTAAGGATTGAAGATTCGAGACGGAAAAATTGATTGCAGTTCGATAGTTCCAGAGTCTTTCTATTAATCCAGCTATCTACATAAATATGTTGTTTCGCATAGGTCCAGGTAGCATGCCCTACTTTAAGCTATCTAGAATTTCCTTTAGTCAACCCTAGAATCATCCTTCACCGTCCATACCCAATGAGGTAAGGACATTTTCAGGCAGTTTCAAAACTGCATCGACAAACTTAGAACATAACCCTGGCGATGCATTTTCCATTTTAGGTAGGATTAAAGGAAGCTTAGAACATTTAAACTAAGATAACACTAAACGACAAACAGTAAACAACCTTGGAATGAACCATACCTAGGTACACGGCAAACTAGAGTAACCTTAGAAAACAATAAACGATAAACAGTTAACGACAAATAATGAACCAACAAACTACCAGGCACATGGGAGGCTGCGGCAGGGGTTGGACCGCATGGGCAGTACTCCAGGACTTGAACCTGGGAAGACTAACAGACATAAGGAAGGGTTTTCCAAGTTTAGAGCGGAGTAAATATGCCCACATGGATGGACCCCCTCATACACCATATATGCCTCACAAAGTACCTGCAGCTCCCGCATCGTCGGAATCTTCTGCCTCATAATATGCGTTGGAGTCAGGATCCCATTCGGCTCTAGGGATTGGGAATCCTTGTCCTGGTCCACCTGGATATCGCACAAATGCCATCTGCAAGGGTACTACCTTTTTTACTCCTTTTGTATCAGTGTTCATCCAGCCCGCTGCTTGTGTCGCGTGCAATTCATGCCTGATCTTCCATTGAGCTTCGATTTGTTGCGGGTTTTGAGGCATGATATCTGGCGCCTGTCTCAACAGATTACTTTTATGGGTACTGATATAGCAGGATCTCTCCTTTGGACCCTCTGGTGCTGTGGCGAAGTAAAGAACCCGACGCAACCAATGGCCAGAGAGTCTGTCTGTGTCTCCTTCATGTACAAAATCATGATCCATATTAACGCTGCAAAAGACTGGAATCCAGTCGTGTAGAAGAGATCTCCTATGTGGGTTACTCTTTGGCGTATCGAAAAAGTTGGCCTCGATGAGAAACTCTGGCTGCATAGAGCTGCCTAGGTTCGCATCCAATACGATCGTCACGCCCATCAACTGTTCCCATGGCCATTGTGCGGCTGGGATTGGTCCTTGTAGTGCACGTAGGTCATTTTTGTAGATAGTCATCCTCTCGGCTCCTGTATCATCTATAAACTCGAATTCAAGTTCTGGCGGTTGTGGGTAGTCACCAGCCCTCGGGCCAGATTGCGATCCATCACCGAGTTCTCGGCCAAGTCGAAGGTCAAAGTTCATCTAAAGAGGAGTATGAATCAGAAAGAAGAAAAAGAAGAAGAGGTGATAACCTCTAGAGCTGCTATGAACTTGGGTGTTTTCATACTTTAAATTCATATGTACCATGGCTTTGAGGAAGCTTCAAGTCTTGTCTCGCCAGTTTCATTCTTAAAGCGCTTCTGTTACGCTAGTCATTTAAGCTTATATTTAGTTCAAATATTCAACCTTGGATCGTTATCAACTTGTCTTCAAGTACTTACTCCTTCTACCCAGAACCCCTTATACCCTTCAAATTGCCTATTCAACTTACGGAACTGGTCCACACTAAACAGCTTTGCCTCGCCAACCTTTTTCCCATATGACCAATAACTAACCCCCTTCATCCAATCAAGTCTCCCACTCCTGTACTCTTCTATGATGGCAGTCACATTAGAAAGTTGCCTAAATTCATCCTGGGTCCCATTCATCAACTTTTCTTTCACTGTGTCGAGAACTTGAATGCGTTGGATTGATTCAAATGGAATCATGCCTACGAGGTCTTGATACGGAGCAAGATTGTGCCTGTTTTGATTTCAATAACCCATACATAAGTAACCTATCAACTTTGAAAGAGTTATCGAATAATAAGTCAACTTACACTTGACGTTCTTTGAACTTCTGCAATACCTTGAGTCTGTCAATAAAGATATAGGTCATCATGTTATCTTCAATTCTCTCCTGACATCGTTGAATTTGAGCATCTATGTCTCGGGGATTGATATCAGGCTCTAAATGAGTCCATCCTGGGGGCAGTTTTTTCGGGTCGTCAAGAGATTCGGGCCCTTTATGAAACCATCGCACTCGTTTAGGAACAGGTTTAGGTGTGTCTTTCGGCTCTTTTAATTCTGTCTCCTTATTAGAAAATGCTTTATTGGAAAATACTATGCCACTTAGCTCACCTTCACCATCTGTCTTATCTGGAGGTGGTGGAGCCGCATGTTTTGGGGGTGGCATTTCTTCTTCCGGGGCTAGACCCATATCCTTCATTATATCGATATTTAGAACTTCAACTGGATCAACTGTCGGAGCTCGTTGAGCCTTATGAGCTGCCTTCATCCTATCACCTTCCTTAGGACCCTCATTCTGGGCCGTTTTCACTTGTTTTTTTCTCTCCCGCCTATCCCTCCTATTTTTCCTCAAGTCCTCCGTGACTTTTTTGCCTATCAAAAATCTTTCGCATGATGAAGTTGCCCAATTAGACTGGAAAACTGTTGGGATAGTTTAACTTCGAAAGAGTGGAAGGAGAGAAGTTTGGTAGTGTTCCTCGAAACGATCTTTATAGATCATGAACTGGTCCTCAATGTTGTGAATATGGCAAACTTATTGCAAGTTCTGGCGACTCAAAGAAAGCGAAGTCAAAGGAAAAGAAATGGGAAGTGTCAGTTTGACAACTCAAAGAGACAGAAGGCCAATTGATTATTTCTTATTATTATTATTTCTATTTCCTTTCAGTTGTTTTTGCCTTAATGCTCTCATTCCCGAGATAGCTTCGTCTTTTTTCTTCATTGTCAGCCATCCTTTCCACGGTTCTCCATGAATATTATCATGGGATACTAGTTACTCGTACGGTTATCTCTTTGATGATTCATTTTCCGTCGGAGAACTCAAAGATGATCAGACCCAGAGAGTGTCACTTAGGCTGATGGTGGATTCTTTCATCGTCCCTGCTTCCACAGTTCAATCTTGATCTTCAAATCAACAATTTGTGTCACAGAGGCCCCGATAATTGAAAGCAATTTTTTCCTTGGATACGCAATCCATATATGTGTCTCGGCTGTATTTGATATTTTTGTTGGTTCCTTCCGAGGTTGGAATCATGAGACCTCGGGAGGCTACATGGGTACTTCAAGCCCAAGCCCTAGGGGGCTCCAGGTAGGTTCACGGGTATGGATGCTATTTTTCTTTTGAAATTTCGAAAAAGGAAAAAAGAAATAAAAAAAACATTGAGCAGTTGAAATATGTAGTTATGTAGATAAAGTACATTTCGAGTGATATGATAAAGTCCTATATACCAAAGCAAGCTATCAAATGTTTTATAATGCTCAATGTTTGCTTTCCGCCACCTGCAGCAGAAACCCGGATATTTCCCCGATCGACTCCAGAAATGAATGCGTAAACTATGTATGCGCTGAAGAGGTAGAACGAACTCATGCACAGGGTTGTGCCCATCAACGAAAAAAATCCAAATAAACCCAAAGAAATGAAGAAATGAATGAACATCAAAGTCGTCGCACACCGATTCGAGGCTTGGGCCTCGGTTTAGGGAGTGCGCCCATCCTTAAAGTACTAAAGACCTTGGGAACTTTTGAAGACAGCTGAGAAGCTTGAGAAGATATCGACTTCATAGTAACATTCTGCATCTGACCTGCTGGCACATTAAGCCCGTTGGCCGTCTTCACAGCTTGTGGGCCGCGATCATCTTTCCTATTCAGCGCACGAATTCCCGAGTCTCGATTCTCCTTGCCAGCAGCGCTGAGCTGTTGTGGAAGATCATAGTTCATGCGGTCCGGAGCATCTTCGTAGATTTGAAGCTCTTCACGATGGCGTCTCGGTGTTATTGTGCTTCTGCCTAGTGCAAGTTTGCGAGGTTTGCGCATTGGTGAGATACACGCACAAGGGTTGCTGGCTTTGATATTATTGATATTAGCGGATATATTCCGCTCGGAGGCAGTTTTTGGCGCTGATTCACTGTCCGACTCTGAGTCTATAAGCATGATGTCTTCTTCCAGCTCTTCGGGGTATGGAATCGCTAGGATAGAGAGTGGGCGTTTGCCATGTGCATTCTTGCGGGGTGAGAGTGGGGTAATACGAGGTGGTGGGGAGAAGAAGGATGGGTTGTTTTCTTTGCTTGCGCTTGCGGAGTTTTCAATATCGCTGTCGGTCATGTGCTCGTCTTCTGACATAAGAGATGGTGTTGTGAATGCGGTTCTTATGTCGCGGGGCGCGTGTGGCAGGTCTTCAAAAGGTGTGGGGTAGCGAGAACTTCGCTTTGATGATCCGGTCTGGATGCGCTGCAGTTTTCGCGGACGCTGATTGTGCGGATCGCGATCCATTTGGTATGCCTTAGGGGTGGGATCTTCGCATCGTATGCTCGCTTCTTTGACGGCTTCACTGAGGTGGTGTGGGATTGGGGCGTGGATGGAGGTCATCAGTCTGGCTTGTTGAGCAAAGGCATCGAAGTTTTCTTGGAAAAATGCCCCTGCTGAGGAATTAAGAGAAGAATCCGGAGTGGGCTGGATGAGAAGACAAGATATGGTCTAGTGGTGGACGATATAAGTATTAGCTTTTCAGTCGCAGGATGAACTTAGTTCGCTTGGAAAATTAAGTAGCTTACAATAAGCACATCTCGAAGTGTAAGATTAGACTGCCAGTCCCTCTTCAGGGTATCTACACAGACTGCACCTGTGATCTCTTCCATGTTGGGGTGCCATATCCTCGTGCAGAAAGTTGCCTTGGGCGGGCTGTGTGGATAATCATGAGGGATCTCAAGTTGTAGTCTCCAAAGGCCCTGAGAGTATGGAGTCCCCGGTGGGCCCGTAAGTAAAACTGTCAACTGGGACAGATCACCTGCTATATCGAAATGATTGTTGTCTTCAGGCCAGAGGTAATACGGAGGAAGCTTAGAGCTCTGGAGGGCAGCATGGTCTGCCGCCAGCCGGCGTGAATTGGAAATCTTGATCGCATTGTTAGTCTTATTCATGTAGATCTTATTTTAACTGTATATTGAACTCAAAAATGGAGCACTTACCATTTTACTAGTACCGCAGAGTATTTAGTGGGTGGTGCGTTGTTAGAGCAACAACAACACACCGTTACTTCAACAACCAAGGTGGATCATCAGATTACATAATCGATTGTCAACTCCTGTCATTGGCCAAAAAGATAGTTGGGCACACGCGTCACGCACGCGTTAGATTGATATAGGTTAGTCAGCCATAATAGTTCGTGATGTCAACATCAGCATTCTCTGGTACAGTAAAATCGGTAGCTGGTTGGTGGCCATTATTTTAATTGACCCGTACCCTGGAGGAGATCACGAGTTTTAAAATTATAATACAAATAGCTAGATATTAGAGCCTGGAGGGGCTTGCCAATTACTGGATTATTTATGCCTGGCGCCTGGAATAGAACTTATGTACTTTATTCACGATTGGTGGTCTCTCGACCGTACATTAACCAAAGAATCAAACTATCAGGAAAATGAACCCCTTCGACTTTTGAAGCCAGGTGAAAAAGGAAGGAAAAAAAACAATACAAATGGGAGAGCGCCGCCAGTATGCTGTCTTGTTCAAACGAAACAAAAGCGTCACTCTCTGGGAGTGATCCCAAAATCCCTTATTAAATTATCCCAAATCAAAGTTACAAACACCAAATACCGTCATATCCCTCGTCCTGTGGATCTGAAACTGCCCCAGAAAAGATGTAGACTAGGACCCACATCCAATGAACCTTATGGCCAGACCCTGGTTCGATCATATACTGATATCAAATCACGTATTTTATCTCCGTAAGGAAAAGGTGAGTCGTTCATGCCTTACGGCTGCTTTACAGGAAAGCAATGATTGCAGCACCAGCGGCAAGCAACGGGGCGGCAGTTGCCATGCCTGCTGCAACACCCGTGGAGGTGGAGGTGGAAGAGTCACTAGAGGCAGTTCCGGTGGAATCAGTACCTGTAGCGGTAGCGGTAGCAGTAGCAGTAGCATCTGTCCCAGTAGTGGTAATCTCAGTGTCCGTAGCGGTCTTCGCCTTAGTAGTGATCTTAGTGCTTTGAGTATTGGTGGCGGGAGTGACAACAGCCGATGAGAGACCGGCAGGGATGGACGCAGCAGCCTCTTGCGAAGTCGCTGCAGCCTCTTGCGATGTGACCACTGAAGGCTGACCAGTAACGACGCCGTTGGAGTTGGTTTGTGTCAGATATTGCTCAGCAGGGTTGGACTATTGACGTTGGATTAGCTTGATTGCTAGAGTATATAGTTAATATGAGATGACGCTTACAAAAGTGGTGGTAGCGGCTTCAGAGGCAGAAACTGCAGCAGAAGTGCTCATGGCAAAGGCTGAGAGGGTAGCGAGGATGATAGAGTAACGCATCTTGAATGTGTTTTGGGTGAGAAGGTAGTTGGATGTTTAAGAGATTAAAGTTGTAATGCGATATGATTTTCAATTGAAGAGAGAAGGCAGAACAGGGAGACCTGCTTATTTATGGAATTGAGGGAACATTAGTACTAGAATACAGCAAACCCCAATAATTATAACTTGCAACGTAATGCCGGTCCTTGGTACTGAAAGGAGCAAATGGATGGAAATGAAACAGGTAATCTGACCAGTCATATGAAGGGATGGTAGCATCCAGATCTGCATCCTATTTTTGTTTACTTTTGGGGTCATACAATGAGAAGCACGTAATCCTTTGCGGGCTGTGTGTGTATGGTTGAGAAGTGCGTAGTAATAGTAAATGAGATGTTTACGAGTTTAGAATGATTCACCCGTGGTCCCACTATCAATCTGTTTACAGTTTTTCATTTCTGACTCCAGAGACTGGCTGCTCGACTGGTTCATGATATCTGCAGACTCCCGCGGTCCACTACATATTAGATCTATGAAGTAACATTGGAATGAATATCAACGCTCACCTGGGCAGGTTTAATGAAACTCTGTAAAATCAATTGAAATAATTGTTCAATTAACAGAATTATAAAACAGATCCTGACCCTAAAACAGTGGAAGACTGGACTCCAAGCTCGAACATGTCAACAAGTGGCTATTCCGACAAATACATCGACGTGAGTGGCGTTACAAGGGTGAGACATCAGGCGGTTCAAGTCTTAGTGTATCGATGAGACAAGGAATATCTGTACTTAGCCTTTAATCCAAAAGACTGTCTAAAACAGGAGGATCCGCTCTTACCCCATATCTAGGTCAGCAGACATAACCTTGGAACTATTTTTGGTTATAATCAGTAAACAGTCATGCAAGGCTAATGATAAGTAGACCATAGAATTGCGTACCCAGGTACTTTACTATACTCCCGAGGTCCCTTACTCCGTAGATCTTGAACAGGATAGAGATAAATACAATTTTGTTATTACGAATTTGAAACAGTCCCAAGATCACATTAGGGTGATATGTGGGTCTTGTTTTGCCTCTCGTAGGTCTTGATCCAGCCCCCACGGCAATATCGTAAAGAGGTATGGGGAAATGATCAAGGTAATATATATTGTCCGTGCGTATGAACACTCCATAATATTGAGTAGTTATGGCTATAATCACAGGTCGATACAGATCTCGGAGTATTCCGTTGCCGAGGATATGTTTCACACGGAGTATCCGATTCCACGGTCTTAATGCGACGCCACACGTACTTCGTATAGAACACACATACCTAGCACTTTGGATCCAATGGGAATATTGGCCTAGCCTGGCCATTTACATTTTAAAGTGGAATGCAACCTTGGAATGTGGCGTGCAGAATGGTTATGTGCATTAACGGCAATATTGCCCCGTAATATACTGCAGCTCGGCAGTAGAGTATGGATGATGAGGTACAGAAACTACGAGGATGTTGAGAAGGCCGATGTTGCATGATGTGAAGTCAACGTATGAAAGGTACACCACTGGCATTCAGTATCCAATGCATTGCAGCTGCGCTGGAAGGTTTCAAGGTTGTTGAATAGTGATCAATCCACACTCCCACAATAATGCATATCATACAAGCCTTTGGAAACCACTGTCTAAAATCTTTTCTTTTTGTTGGAAACTATTCCTCCCCAAAACTAGTAGCCTGCCGGATCAATCACTGCTTAAGAAGTGCATCATCAGCCCGAATCCAATCGGCAAATTCCTTTCGCTTCGCCTGTTTTTCAGTCAGCGCCTAGCTCGCAAGTGAAATGCTATTACCAAGACCCAAAGCAGTGTCACTAGCACAAGCCAGGAAACAATGCGAGGAGATCAACGGTGACAAACACAATCTCTTACCCGAATATCCCAAAACGCATATCGCTCCTCTAGAGGCATATAAGGATTCCGCGCGCCGCCCTCCTTCTCAATTTCACCAGCCCAATCGCGCCAGCTGACTGGCTTCAGCTTTTCTGCACCCAGCACTAATCCCACTGAAACTATGAGCACAGCTACCAGTGTCTCGATGATAATATCCTGCGGGATGTCGGTGACAGCGGAGGCGGAGATGAGCACGGTGTGTTCGTGGGCGGAATATCCTCTGCAATTGGGATTTGTTAGCTTCCAAGGATAGATTGAGATTTTGACTTTATTGTAGACCTACGCGTGGGTGAGTAATACTAGGCCGAATAATGTCACTAGACGCGCGAGGAAGCCCATTATGGATGAGGTGGTCGGTCGGGGTTGAGTTGTGGTTTGAATATCACGGGGGCAAATGGTCTTTGGTCTTGTTGTTTAGAAGTTATCTATAGCTTCAGCTTAAGAAAGCTAATGTCGACAAAAGAGGATCTTGGAGATGTGGAGTAGATACTGCGTCGCTAGGTCTTTACCTAGTACTGTGGTCTTTCTTTACTGAGCTCAGCTTCGGATATTGCTTATATAAGCAGAGCACGACACTGAAAGAAATCTGAACTACGAGTCTGATGGGTTTCCAGTCAGAGTCTATTAGTTCTAGTCCTTATGTGCAACTTGACTAGATCATATCCACCAATAGTATTCTTTCAGTTACTGTTTGATTTCCATGATAATCTCTAAGTAATGGCAACAAGGGTTCCCGTATAACCACAGAATTCAGCGTACTACCCCGCCATACCACAAGTCGAGAAAGATTTAGGGCTAGACGGCGAAGTACATGTTTCACTACTGTACGGGAATGTAGGTAGATCAGAGTACAGAATTAAATGGTCGTGAAAATTTATAATTTTTTTCATCAGACCAGCCGATATTAGGCCGGATTCTAAAGTTCATAATCAAGGGGTTCCTAAGACATCAAAGTTCCTTCATCAGGCCATATTTTCTTCGTAAATTGGCATCTCCTTTACAGCTTCTGCATGGCAGCAATGTCAGTGGACTGGACGTGGTCCTCATCCTCCTCAATCTTTTGCTGGAGCTCATCAGTAGACACCTTCTCGTCCTCGACGACCAGGTTGATCTGGAGCTTCTTGATACCGAAACCAACAGCAACCAACTTGGAAGCTCCCCAGACAAGACCATCCTGCTCAATAGCGCGGACGTTGGCCTCCATCTCGGCAAGATCGGTCTCGTCATCTATTGAGTAAATGTTAGTAAGAAGTATGATGGAATTCGATGGAATCGACACGTACCCCAGGGCTTAACCTCGAGGGTGACAAGAGACTTAGCAGCGGGCTTGGGTCCCTTGGCAGCCTTCTTGGCCTTGTACTCCTCCAGACGCTTGTTGCGCTCCTCAACAACAGCGGCATCCTCCTCCTCGGAGTCAGAGCCGAAGAGGTCCTCCTCCTCAGACTCCTCGGGCTTGTCCTTGGGGTTGACGGGCAACTCAGTGGACTCAGGGCCGTAGGCAGTGAATGCAGCAGAGGAGTCACCGGGAAGGGTGGAGAACTCGCTCTCGTAAGAGGCGATGTGCTTGTACCAACGGGCAACGTGGGGGTACTTGGCAGCGTCAGGAGCGGCAGTGAAGGCCTTGAAGGTCACGACATCAGCCTGGCTGGGGGAGTATCTGATTCGAACAGTCAGTAAAGATGTTCATAAGTCTCATGTCGTGAGTAATGCATATATAACGATGCAATTTGAATCAGAGATGCGATTGCTCGCTGGGTTTGTAGTCAAACAGCGGGGTCTTAATCCGCCTCCTAAACACGGACCAATTTTTCTCATCATAAAAGCAGGTTGATTGAAAGACAAAACGTATTAAAAGGGACAGGGGATGGATGGCAAAGATGGGGAGAGGTTTTCTTACCCAATAATGTAGGAGCGGCTGGCCAGGTAGCTGTTGGCCACTGGGACAAAGTCAGTCCAAGTCCAAAATCAGGATAAAATGCCATGGGGGTCCCTACAAGCCAAGCCAGCATCAGAGACGAAGTCAGTGAAACCCATTGTGAAATATTATAATGGTTGTTCTTGTGGGAAGGGGAAAAACGGGAAGAAAAAACACAGACCGAGGGGTAAAAGGTTTTTTTTTCCCGTTAAATTGGGCGAGAACACGTGACTCCAGTGGTGACGGAGCTTGGTCCAGTTGCTGTGGAGCTTCGGGCCACTCATCGCCTTCCTGGTGGAGCTTTCGAGAAGCGTCGCGATGCCACTGCGATCTTACGGAATTGAATATAAAAGGAAACCTCTGTCTCTGTACCATGACACCAAATCATCATGGCATCTAGACTCTCTCTTACTGCACGTAGCCGGCTGCTGAGGGCTTCTACTCCCTCAAACAAATCACTATCTATAACCTCTCGTTTTACTCGTCTTCCGAGAAATCCGTACCTACTTGCCGTCGCTGCCAGATCTACTATACCACTTTCCTCCGTGCGCCACTATGCTAATGGTCGACCACATCCCCCCGGTGGTACTCACCGCATGAACATGAGTGCAGAGCCAGAGAAGTCCGCTCTAGAACAATATGGTGTCGATCTGACTAAGAAAGCGAAGGATGGCAAGCTGGATCCTGTCATTGGAAGAGATGCCGAGATCCACCGAACTATCCAGGTACTATCCCGTCGCACCAAAAACAATCCAGTATTGATTGGTGCAGCTGGTACCGGCAAGACTGCGGTACTAGAAGGACTTGCCCAACGTATTGTGCAAGGCGATGTCCCGGAGAGTATCAAGAACAAACGCGTGATCTCTCTGGACTTAGGTTCGCTGATTGCGGGCGCCAAGTTTCGTGGTGACTTTGAAGAACGTCTGAAGTCCGTGTTGAAGGAGGTTGAAGACGCTCACGGCGGTGTCATTCTATTTATTGATGAGCTTCATACTTTACTGGGACTGGGTAAGGCTGAGGGTAGCATTGATGCTAGCAATCTACTAAAGCCCGCCCTTTCTCGTGGCGAGCTTCAATGTTGTGGTGCTACAACTTTGAACGAATACCGTCTAATTGAAAAGGATGTTGCTCTCGCTCGACGATTCCAGCCCATCCTTGTCGAAGAACCATCCGTTGCCTCCACGATCTCCATCCTACGCGGTATCAAGAATAAATATGAGGTTCATCACGGTGTTCGTATTACAGATGGAGCCCTAGTTGCTGCCGCCACTTATAGCAATCGTTACATCACCGATCGATTCCTCCCTGATAAGGCAATCGACCTTGTGGATGAGGCTGCCTCTGCTCTCCGTCTACAACAAGAATCCAAGCCCGACGCAATCCGAGAATTGGAACGCGATATCACGACCATTCAAATTGAGCTTGAGTCCCTCCGAAAGGAGACAGATGTGAGCAGCCGCGAGCGGCGAGACAAACTGAAAGAAGACTTGAAAGTTAAGCAAGAGGAGGCAAAGGAATTGACCAATGTCTGGGAAAAAGAGAAAGCTGAAATCGACGCCATCAAGCGCACCAAAGAAGATTTGGAACGCGCACGGTTCGAACTCGAAGAAGCTCAACGAGAAGGAAACTTTGGCAAAGCTGGAGAGCTTCGATACTCCAGGATTCCTGAGCTCGAGGCGAAGCTACCCAAGGAGAGCGAGCAAGATTCAGAGAGCCAGAGTCTCATTCATGACTCTGTTACCGCCGACGACATTGGTAATGTGGTATCTAGAACCACTGGCATTCCAGTCAATAAACTCATGGCTGGTGATGTTGAGAAGTTGATCCATATGGAAGACACTCTACGTAAATCAGTTCGGGGACAAGATGAGGCTCTGTCTGCTGTAGCAAATGCAGTTCGCATGCAGAGAGCTGGACTCAGCGGTGAAAACCGCCCACTAGCCTCATTCATGTTCCTTGGGCCCACCGGTGTCGGAAAGACTGAGTTATGCAAAAAGATGGCCGAGTTCCTATTCTCCACCGAGTCTGCAGTTGTGCGATTTGACATGAGTGAATTCCAGGAGAAACATACCATCAGTCGTCTGATCGGTTCCCCCGCCGGCTACATTGGATATGATGATGCTGGTCAGCTCACCGAAGCTGTGAGACGTAAACCATATGCCGTTCTGCTGTTCGATGAGTTCGAGAAAGCTCATCGTGATATTTCGGCCTTGCTGCTACAGGTTCTTGATGAGGGTTTCCTCACAGATGCTCAAGGCCATAAGGTTGATTTCAGAAACACCCTGATTGTCCTTACCTCCAACCTTGGTGCTGAGATCCTGGTCGGTGCCGATCCTTTGCACCCCTACAAGGACGCTGATGGCGCTGAGGTCCCAGAAGATATCAAGAAGGCCGTTTTGGATGTTGTTGGGAATGCCTATCCTCCTGAATTCCTCAACCGTCTCGATGAATTCATCATCTTCAAACGTCTCTCTAAATCCGCTTTGCGAGACATTGTTGATATCCGAATCAAGGAACTTCAAAAACGTCTAGATAGCCGCCGAATGATCTTGCAGATAGATGATGAGGTCAAGGATTGGCTTTGTGATCAAGGCTACAACCCTAAGTTTGGTGCTCGTCCTCTCAACCGGCTTATTGCCAAGCAGATTGGAAACAAGCTGGCCGACAAAATCATCCGCGGAGAAATTACGTCTGGTCAAACTGCCAATGTGTCCCTCAATGAAGACAAGTCTGCCATATTGGTTTCTGCAGAAGGAGTTGAGCAAAGGGCATAAATGCTTATTAAATTCTGATTTTCAGCGCATTCATGGTGGTGTTTTGGTTGTGCTTTTCAAAATGCTGGTATTGCATTGGCATTTGTGTGCCTATCTTATGTCCTGTGTTTATAGTATATTCCCATCTAATGTACAAAAATTCAATCAATTCTCCTCACTTTTCTCCTGTTCAAACTTTGGAAGTTCCAAGCCCTAGAAGTTTCCCAAGGTCGAGGCAACATGGGCATCATTGATTCCACGTTTACTGCCTTCTCGATCCCGTGACATGTTTAGTTATCACTAGAGCGCTATTTAGTTAGTAAACTAACATAACTGCCTTCTCTAGGTCATAATATATACTTTTTCTTTCTTTTTCAACCATTTTTCACCATCCTAGTGCATGGGTATTACGTATATCAGTGAGGAGGAGTCTGAGATCATGTTTTTGCTGGTTGAAAACCATTAACCTGACTGCTCCTGGCTCTCGTGGCTAGGGAAGTTTTTTACCCAAAATTGTGATTCCATCACTCATACTTTTTTCATTGCTTAATTTGACCCTTGTGGTCGCCGGTAGAGAAGAGAGGTTGCAGATTTGAGGCTTTCGAATTGTATCATGATAAAACTCGCGTCTTTGTTCACGATGCAGCTATGGATCCTATGTTGTCATGCGTACACATCCATCTTCCAATGGCTCTTCTTTTCATTGCTTGATAGCCTTTGGCTACAGGAGAAGAAGAGATCTCACCGCAGATATAATACTTTAGAATTTTGAATTCATCGCACGCTTTGTTGTGATGAGTAACGTCATCCATGGATGCCTTATGTCCTTTTCCTAGTGCAAGGAATTATTAGACGTCACTAAATATATAACGGTCCCAGGTATTGTGAGGTATTTAACACCAGAATTACGGTCTTATTTACCAAGTAGGCACCAACCTCAATAAGTCATCGCCCTCATTCTTTGCTAGATTTTGAAAATGAATTCCTCTCAAAAAAGAAAACAGCCACCAGGAGCCATAGCTCCACCTTTAATCACATCCCGTACCTTCAGATCGAACACTGGCGGCAATGTCCAGTGGTCAAGTCATGCATCCACTATCCTTGAAGGCCCTCCCCAACCCTCGATGTTCCCTGACCAGGCGAGAACTCCATGTCAAACACAGACTCCTGTAGAAGCTGCCGACTCTGAGCAAACCACTGATGATGACTCCGGTCATATCATTGCTGCCATTGACATGAAAGACGGTGGCACCGTAGGATGTGCCTACTATTCCGTCGAGGAAGAAAGGATGTACTTGTTGGGCGACAGTCGATCAGGAGGCATGGAAGTCATCAATACTCGTATGTCTATTTTGACTGGTGCATATTCTCCGGTTGCCTAACAATTTGTGCTAGTTCTTATCCAGATCAAACCGACCGTGATACTGACGCCCCCTCGAGTGGAGATTCTCAGTATTCCTAGCCAGGGCCAAAACCTAGCCCAAGAGACGGGTACTTCTAAAGCCCCTGTCTCCTAGAATTTTGCAAACTAATTCGTCGAGCAATAGATTCATCATCATATCTACCTTACCAGATAGATGTTCGCCCTACGCAAGAGTTCAGCCACTCGAATGCAGAAAATAAGCTGGTTGCTCTGGATTTATCAACATCTTACGAAAGTCGCATTCGCTTCTTTGTCCCTCAGAGTGGCCTTACCGGTCCTGAGGAGGTCAACCCTGAGGACTTGGGCTTTTCACTTCATGAAGGAAGACTCTTGCACCTATCCAGTGCCATTGATATGGAGAATCCGGTGACAATTGGCTGTGTAGGGGCTGTTCTTACACATTTGCAGAAACGAAGATCAAAAATATTGACTTCGGGGCCCACAGAGATCAGTGCTTGTAGGGTTCGCTCGCTGGAGATGTTCAGTTTGCAAGATACCATGTGAGTCTCCCTTCGCCAATAGCATCGAATCTCCGCTAAATCGTGAAACAAACAAGGTGGATAGGTAGAGACACCTTCTCGTCACTTCAGATCATTCAGTCTGAGTCTCATCCGAACATGTTTAACCAAGGTCTAGGCACCAAGTCATCTTCTGGTAAAGAAGGCCTTTCCATATTTGGTCTCTTCCGTCGCTTCTCTCATACCCCACATGGTAGAACCAAACTCAAGCAGATGTTTCTGCGCCCAAGCCTAAACATCGAAACTATTCGACAACGCCATGACTTCGTCAGCGTATTTTCGCGACCTGAAAACTCAGATGCCCTAGATAAGTTGATGAAGAGCCTGAAACATATCATGAACCTGCGTCCAGTCATGATCAATCTACAAAAAGGCATCAACACAGGAAGTGCAAAGATCACTGGCTTCAAAACTACTGTTTGGGCAAGACTGTTGGCAGTATGTCTTCCACCGATCTCGTATATTAACTTCCTGGCTGATAAATCAGTTTGCATTTTACTCCATTGATATCCATGATACTTTGCAGCGAATATCAGGTGCAAACACATTATCTATCGTGCCAAAGGTGTGTTCCTGAAATTATTGTTCCACGGTCGAGTAACTAACCAAAAAAGGCAATCCGAGTCTTTGAAGCAGCACAGCTTCACAGAGTGGGTCAGATGATTCAAGAAATAGCAAGCAGAATCAGAGGTTGCTTAAATGATAGGTGCTAACTTGAATAGGTCGATATCGACAACTCAGAAGAGCAAGGCAGAACCGCTGTCAAGCAAGGCCGCGATCGAGATCTTGATCGGATGAAAGATTTGTACGATGGCTTGAACAGTCTCCTCAAGCATGTGGCAATTGATATTGCCAGCACAATTCCAGATAACCTGGACATTGATGTGAATGTGATCTATTTCCCTCAGCTCGGGTTCAACATCGCCATTCCACTCAATGAGAGAGGTGAAGCTACATATTCTGGCTCGAGTGACGACTGGGATCTAGTTTTCATTACGGAGACAAGGGCATACTTCAAGGATTTCCGAATGAAGGAGCTGGATGGGAAGCTTGGAGATATCTATGGGCTAATATGTGGTAGGTGTGCTCTCATACTAAAGACTGTCCTTCCTATTAATGATTCCTTAGAGAAGGAAATCGAGATTGTATACGACTTGGCCCAGAAAGTACTTCAGTACGAAAACTTGCTTGTGGAGACATCTGATATATGCGGAGAACTGGATAGGTTTGTGGATACACCACACAACTTGAGTCCCGAAACTAACTGTATTTGCAGTCTCCTCGCCCTCACACAAGCAGCAATCTGTTACAAACTGGTTCGGCCGCGGATGGTAACAGAAAATGTTGTCAGGATCAAGGGTGGTCGGTAAGAAATCAATTCTTAGACCCATCGTCCTGGTTATTCTAAGATTTGCCAGTCACATGATACAGGGACTGACTGTCCCATCATACGTTCCAAATGATACGCTGCTTGTAGGAGGAATTAACAACCCAGAGATCATCACTTCTAGTGCACAGGCTAGCCAAAATCCGAGCATGTTGGTTCTGACTGGACCGAACTACTCCGGTAAGAGTGTCTACATGAAGCAAGTGAGTTTGTCCCTTCGGATCAATATACTTCGCTGAGCTAATTTGATTTAGGTTGCTCTCATTGTTTACCTGGCACAAATTGGAAGGTATGTTCAATATTTATCAAATAGGTTAGAGGCTATGGTAATTTGCCAATTCTCACATATTTACAGCTTCGTCCCTGCAGACAGCGCAGAGCTGGGTATCACCGACAAGATCTTGACAAAGATACATACTCAGGAGAGTGTCTCAAAGGTATCAACGCCCCGTGAGGAAACTGTCACGAGTCACGCAATCCGTCAAGAAACTGATTGTATACAGATCCAAAGTACTTTCATGAATGATCTGCAACAAATTTCACTTTGCCTGAAGCAAGTCACTGGTCGAACTCTGATCCTTATCGATGAGTTTGGTAAGGGAACAAACGAAGGTGGTTCGTAATGCCTTTTCTCCATTTACACCAACATTTCCGATACTAACGAGCTTATAAGATGGCATTGGACTTGCATGCGGAATACTGAACTATCTATTGAATCTCGAAGATGCCCCGAAGGTTATTGCTGCCACACATTTCCATGAAATCTTCGAGAATGGATTTCTTGCACTGCGGCCAAGGTTGCAACTGGGCCATATGGAGGTCAAAGTTTGCCCAGAGTCCCAGGAGTTGGAGGACCAAGTTATTTATCTTTACAAGTATGACTGAACTCCAAGCTCTGCTTCTTTGAAACCATAACGCTAACAAGTAAACAGCCTTCGCCCAGGTCGCAGCAGCAAGAGTTTCGGTACTATGTATGACTCAACTCGCTTTTGATATTGAGAAAAGCCAAGGCTTATGACAAAATATATTTGTAGATGTGCTGCCATCAACGGTATTGAAGCATCCATAGTTGCCCGCGCAAACGAAATTGCATCACTTGCAGCCCGAGGCGAGAATCTAATTGCAGCATGTGCCATCCTATCCGCTGAAGAGATGAAGACACTGCAGACGGCGGTAAGGATTACACAAGAACAAGTGCTTTTCATTCACATAGCTTACTGGGTTATGTTTAGGACAAACTTGCCAGAGCGTTCCTCAAGACGGATTTCTCGGATCGTGAGGGCCCAATGCTTGCCGCGAAGGCAGTCCTCGAAGACTTGTTGAAACAAGCAGAGTGAGGACGGGTAGAAGCTTTACTTGAACTTATATGAGCGCTTTTTTTATTTTCTAAGGCCTATAGTTCGTCTGAGGCTAACATGTATTGATCCATGGCGCATGCTGAACTATTATACCCTACTGTTAGCGCTATCATATCATTGTCTCTATTCATCCCGACAGTCATAAATTGGAGCTAAGAAGTTAAGATGAGATAAAGATATAACTTGGATTAGCCCATGGTCACTTAACATCCAAATTAATGGACAGAATAACCTTGTTCAAAATCGACACAGGGTGCCTAGTTACTAGGATGTAAGAATTTGTCTGTCGATAAATTCGATTCTGAGAGATCCATGTGCCAAAAGCTTCACTCATAGCCTTAGCGGCGAATGGAAATTGAGGCATCAACAGTCTGTATCCTGGCCAGTCTAGATTGATCATAGCCTGCCTATATAGACTTCACGGCTCTAGGAGAAAAACTGGACTCCTAGCTGAGGATTTCTTGAACAATATTCAAAGCATCCTAAGCTGGTCGTCTGCGACCACATCATAAAAGTCGCAAATAAACAATGGCTAACCGATAGCTGCAGTAATAGCATCACCAGTGATACAGTGTCTAATTCTGTGTTCCTCGAAAAATTCGGATACGTAAAATCAGGCCCTTGAGTTCGTTTCATGAAAGAAGTCGATCGAGGATGTAATCAGCCGTTTATAATATTAAGGCCTAGGTAGGATATGGTGAACGTGCAGATGATTAATGAGGTACGCCCCGGGCCCATGTCCATAGATTCGAATATACTAGGACGCTGTGCGTAGCGACTAACCAAATGAAGATATCATTGAAGCCATCTACGAATCGTCCTAACCCGAGTGAAATTATTTGCAACAATCATAGTCGCGGACTCTCGGCGATTTGAAAAAAGTTGGACTATGGCTACAGGAAGAACATTACATCACGTTAACCCAGGAGCGTAGACAGTAGCTATGGATATCGGATGAGGTAATGATTAATTTTTCACAGAGACCAAGTTGAGCTTGAAAAGGTGAAATTGGTTCTATATACACATCAAATGCCTGTATCTGCCATGACCCGCAGGAGTAAGACGCCTTAGAAAACACTGAAACATCATGAAATTTTCCAACAACACTAGCCGAGCTTGACACTCTTGACCAGATTCTTTTTAATACCAGTAAGCTCACCCCCGTAGCCTCCACGAGCCTCACCTCCTTTATAGATTTGGCGAATGCTGCCAAGCTTCTTCTTCTTCTCTTCGTACTTCTTGCGCTTCTTGACACGAGGGTTGCGCGCATCCTTGTTCCGCTTCGCCATGAGACCCTTGTTCTTCTCGATCTGATAGGTGATTGCACGTTTGCCATCCGGCCCAATCTCGGCCTGCATATGAACTTGACCACCCTCTTTGGCCGCTTCAGCGTATGCATCTGCGCGAGACTTCTTTTCATCCTTGCGTTGCTTAGACCGCGCGGCGACCATATCGTAGTACTTGTCATCATCTGTGCCGTCCTTATTACCACCGCGCAATTCTCTGGCAACGCGACGGTCGTCGTCATCACTGTCGCCGCCAAGCTCTTGACCGATATCAGGCTGTTGACGACCACGGCGCTCTGCCTCAGCGTTGAGGCGGTTCTGACGGTCTCTTAGACGTTCACGGTGAGGAATATCAGCGTCACCACCTGCATCTCGGCCGGCTGTGTGTCGTCTGTTTGCCTTCTGTGCAATCTGGGAGGTGTAGAAGCGGAGAGAACGTCTCTGCTTCTGCTTCTCCTCTATCTCACGTGCTGTCAGTGCGTTTTCATCACCGAAATCAGAGTCATCATCCTTGGCAGATAACTTGGTCTTTTGGGTCTTGCGTTTCTGGAGAGGCTCTGTAACGAGTCCATCTAGATCAGCCAGACCAGCCTCTGTTTCACGCAAACGCTCAGCAAGATGGGCTTGAGCCTCAGCTTGTGCGGCTGCAGCTTTCTTTTCGGCCTTAGTGAGCTTTTTCTGAGGCTGCGATTCCTTGGTCTTCGGTTGCTTCTTGTCTTTGGTGGATTCTGTCTTCGCAGCTGGCTTGGCCAGTGGGGACTCTTGAACAACTTGAGATACTTCGGGAGTCTCGAGATCTTTGACCTTCTCCCAGAGCTTTCTATATTTAACAAGAGAACTCATCACGGGGTGTTGTCGGAGCTCGGCAGGTGACATTGCGGTATGATCGTTGGTTCCATCGGAAGATGAAGCGAGAAGCATAAAGTACAAGCTGATAGCACCCAGGTATGTCGATAAGGCCCGCATTTTGACAACAGCCACAGGAGCTGGCTGTGGTTCATCTTCCGTCTCGTCTGTTGCTTTGGCGGCCTTTGCTGCCTTTTGGAGTTTCTGGTAAACAGTTTGTAGAGCGATAAAATCCTTAGACAAAGGATCGAACTCGGGGTATCTAGATTCAATAATCCTGAACTTTTCGTCGGTAGGCATGTCGTCGGTGATTTCCACTTGAGGGAGCACTTCGGTCACCACGCCGGTGTCTTCGGCCTTGTCCTCAGCCTTACCAGATTCGATCCACTCAGATTCGTCGAACCCAAAGTCAGCCTCATCCATGGCCTGCAATTGCTTCTGCTGCAATCTCTTGGCCTCTTGCTCTTCCTCCAAGGCATCGACTTCGGTCTCAATCTGATCGGCATTGTAGAGGTCTTTTTTGGAAGAACCCCAGGCTGCAATTCCCTCCTCTTCTTCATCGGAATCTGCATCTTGGTTCTTCCGACCCATTATCTCCTCGTCGTCATCCTCTTCGTCGTCCTCATCCTCGTCAACAGATTCGTACCCTAGTATTTCCTCATCCGAGGGCTGGAACATGTCCTCTGTGACAACGAATTAACTACAATATCTTTAATCCAAATGTAAAAGGATTTAACATACCATCCTCGGCCACTTTTCGTCGCCGCTTGGCATCTGGAGCTTCTTCCAGCAGAATCTGGTCGCGGCCAGTTTGGAACTCATCTTCGGAGTCGTCGAAGCGTTCCTCAACATTGAACTTAGTGCGTGCGGGGGCCTCGTTCTTTGCTGGGCGACCGCCAGCCTTTCTTTTTTTGCCCATGTTCGATGTGTGAGATCTGACTGCTTGACGGTGGTCTTCACTTGCGACAAAATAATTTTTTGGAGCGGCTTTCACCGCCCGTACCACACTAGTCTTAAGATGGATGTTTGTACAATTTGCAGTTATAGAATGATATTACGGTTAAATTACAAATCCAGCGCCAAAGAGTATTGTAATTCCGTTCCATCTCGTTTCATCAAGGTCCAGTCCAAACCGGCATCGTTCCTACCCTATTCAGAAAAACATCAGAAGCAGCAATAGAGCAGCCAAAGCCCCCTTTTTCCTATTCTTTTTCTCTCCTTTCTTTCTCTCTTCCTCATGCCTCTCTTACCACTCTTTACATCCTCATATCATATCTCCAACCCATTCATTGGAATATCTGTACTTATCTGTACTCTCATTACCTACACACTCGTCAAGATGTTCGGATTCACTCGTAAGAACGAGTTTCAAGTCGAAGGCCGTGTAAGCTGCAAATATATCCCTCTTCTCCTTGATTTGTGCTGACTTCTTCGTTCAGACCGTGATCATCACTGGTGGTTCTGATGGTATGGGCCGAGCTGTCGCCGGCCAACTTGCCGGAAAAGGTGCCCACGTCGTTGTTGTTGCACGTACTGCTTCCAAGCTTCAGGCAACTGTTGAAGAGCTTCGGGTTTGCATTCCCCTGGCACCTCTTTCGTCTTTAGTCACTTCCACTGACATCTGTCTCTAGGCCAAGGCGTTGAATACTCTCAAGCAGCGCTTCCTGTATATCTGTGCCGACCTCACTGATGCTACTGAGTGTGACCGAGTCATCGCCGAAGTTACCGCCTGGAATGACGGCTCTGCTCCTGATGTTGTCTGGTGCTGTGCGGGATTCTGCCACCCCGGCTTCTTCATTGATGTGCCGATCGAGGTTCAGCGACAGCAGATGGACACCGTCTACTGGACTGCAGCCAATATGGCTCATGCCACTCTTCGCAACTGGCTGTCTCCTATTCCTCCCAGTGGCCAAATGAGAAATGCACGCCGACACCTCATCTTCACTTGCTCTACCCTTGCATTTGTTCCCATCGCTGGATACGGGCCTTACTCTCCCGCCAAGGCTGCCATTCGCTCCTTGTCCGATACTCTCAGCCAGGAGATTGAGATGTATAATGGAGCCTACACCCAACGACACCGCAACACAGCTCCAGCCGCCGATGTCAAGATCCACACCGTCTTCCCAATGGGGATTCTCAGCCCTGGATTTGACAACGAGCAAAAAATCAAACCTGAGCTGACCAAGACTCTCGAAGAGTCCGACAAACCCCAAACCCCTGAGGAGGTCGCACAGTGTGCCATCAACGCTCTGGAACGCGGCGAGTACTTGATTACCACCATGTTTGTCGGAAACGTCATGAAGGGAACTGCTCTTGGTCCCAGCCCTCGCAATAGCATCCTTGGAGATACCCTCATGAGCTGGCTGAGCAATTTAGTGTTCCTCCAGGTCATCCCGGACCTTCGAAGCAAGGCATTCAACTGGGGCAAGACAAACGGTCTGCCTCAGCAAATGTGCGCAGATGCTGATGAGACCGTCGACGATGACAATTAATTCATTCCTCCTCATTTATTTTTTCTTTCTTTGTATTATACCCTCCATGTTGTCCGGTGGCTTGTCATTCGTTTTGCCTGATCGGTTCTTGAACGCTCGTTAGCCGGCCTCAGTCGGACTTACATTAGTACATATCTTTAGACCATCAATTACATTGTCTTTGTTTAAACATTCTATTTTCTGTAAATTGTTCTTATAATCAATCCCCACTTGCAACTACTTCAGACCTGAGGAATGCGGGCGGAAATGACGTAGACGCTAAGCCTGAGTCCAGCCACTCTATTTTCTTTCAATTCTTACAAATTCCCCCACCTTGACAGGATCGAAGGCATGGACAAAGGAGATGAATACTCTGATCCATAGGAAAATTCAGATGAGCCCTACTCCTCTTTCTCTACTCCTCTTTGTTGCTAAAACAGCATCAAAGCCACACGAGTTCCACACGCATGCGCAAAGAACCTCTGAAGCGCAGTTATCGCAACAACGACAACCACTTCTTCTTTGTCTATTTGAGTCCGTTGATATCTCATAAAGAGTCGCCGAGGACAGATTCACCACCGAATTACAAAAAACATCTTCATATTACAAATTGGAACGTAACTCGATATACCTCGCCATCATGGGTGCCCTCTTGTCCCTCCCCCTCATGACCGTTTTCCTTCTCCCCGCCTTCACATCCTATACAACCACCCTCAATGCCATGTTCTTCTATATGACATGGATGACGCTGGTGCTCTCACACTCGGCACTCCGAGTCGAGATGTTCGGCACAATAGCAGTACGGCTGTTATTCTACTGGGTGCCCTCATTCCTCTTCTATTTATTCGACCTCCTCACACCATCCGCATCGATAGTTATCAAAGCGAGTGGCGAGATTTCTCTACCAGCTTCCAAGCGAAAGGGAAAAACGGGATGGATGGAGTTTCTTGGAGATTTCAAGATTCCTGGATGGGCATTGTTGAATCTAGGTATAGGTATTACTCTGCAGCTATGCGTTGAGTGGTTCTTCGTCAGCGTTCTCGGCGTGCGCAGTGCGATCAGGGTCTCTATAAAGGTCCCTATGCCTTGGGATATTCTCAAACAGATGTTCTATGGGCTATGTTTACGAGAGGTAAGAATCCTAAGCTGCGCTGAAATACCCTTCAAGCTATGAAGTATACTAACTTATGCCTTTTTCAATAGTGTTTGACCTACTCCATTCACCGCTTCATCTTATATTCTCGCAAAAGATATCCCGTAGTCATTAACCTCGCAAAATGGCATGACAAGTGGTATCATGATATTTCGAGTCCATTTCCTCTGTCTGCTCACTACGACCACCCGGTCACCTATTTAATAGGCACATTCATTCCTACATACTTTCCAGCCTTGTTCTTCCGCTTCCACATGCTTACGTACCTGGTGTACATGGCTATCATCTCCATCGAAGAGACCTTCGCATACTCCGGGTACAAGATCATGCCCACAGCCTTCTTCTTGGGCGGAATTGCACGACGAATCGATTATCATTGCTTGAGTCGTGGCGAGGGCAACTTCGGACCCTGGGGTATTCTAGATTGGTTTTGTGGAACGAGTATTGGAGATAGCATGGGGGATAATCTCATTGCTGGGTTCCAGGAACGTATGATAGATGAGAGCATTCAGAACGCATTCGAGGCAAATAAGCGCAAAATTAAGGCTGATACACTGCGGCGGAACACAGCTAAGAAGAGATGAATGAATGTATATCAGGATGATGTATATATGACTGGGTCGATTCTGGGCAAATTCCTTCTCTACTGCGTTGCATTCCACCCGTGAATGTTGCCATCATTGATACAACTTTTGGGCATTATTGTTCAGGTTATTATAATTTGCGTTATATGGTACGCACCTGGGCATATATCTAGATACAGCACCAGGGACGTCCACTTTACCGAGCTACCGAGTCCTGGAGGTAGGTATAAACAGATTAATTGAAAAAATGGATGGATAATCAGGGTGTCCCTAGGTTGGAATATATATATGTCAATATATACAGCAGCACACTAGCCTTGGGATTGGTGTTCAGGGCGATGGCGTATTCTGGAGTCTTTGAATTGTTCATTATGATTGTGTATTTTGACCTACTTATCTAGAAAAGAATACATTATTTTGTTTGAGATCCTCCACCCGAGTGATAGGCCGGGGTTAAGATAAGGGGATAGATATTCGGTTATCATTGTCTGCGTCATTGAATGAACAGACGAAAATATACCGAGGTAGTAATGGAAGTAATGATCCATAGATACCTTGGAATATATGGATGAAATGGATGATATCTAGCTACTTGGAAGTATACGCAAGACATTAATGTAGGTAAGTAGGTTGATTAAAGGGGACGCTTGGTTCCTGAGTCTAAATTACGCAGTAAACAGACCTTAAAAGACAAGACGAACTACAAGTCAGAGATGAGATATGAGATAGATAGGTATCGCATCAAGTACCCAGTTTTGAATTGCCGCCTGAACCTGGAAATTGGAAGGTATGTCGTACTGAACATGAGAGAGGATCCAGCATTACAGCTGGAACGAGGTATTTTTTAATGTTTTTTTATTTTGAAGTCCTTTCACATCACGGCTGTCCACCCAACCGCCTCCTCGATGATAATTGAGAAAGAAGGGAGTCCTGCTAAATCGGCCGAGTGTTCAAGGAAAACAAACGACCGCCAAATTGCACATTTTTACCACTGCATCTCGTGGGGCTTGTCACCGCTTCGGAGAGAGAAGCTGGTGGCAAGGTAGCTGCCGAGGAAAGCCTCCTTCTTGATGGAGCCGAGAATGGACTGGTCAACGGCCTTCTGGTCAGTAGCACGGGCGCTGGCAACCTTCTTCTTCTAAATCCAGGAAAATAGCATATTAGTACGCTGAACGAAATTTCGTATCTCACATGTAAACCATTGTGAATAGGGTAAATGGAACGTACCTCGGGCTTCTCGCCCTGCTTGAAGAAAGCCTCCTCGGTCTTCTTCTCGGCCTTCTTGTCCTTAGTGAAGTAGTCGGGAGCGGAGATCTTCTCAAGGGCCTTCTGGTCAACGGAAGAAACGTCGACGCGCTTGGAGGTGGCGATAACGTAACGGGAGTTAACACGGCGGAGGGGAACACCGTTGATCTTGAAGGGACCGGTAACAAGGAGAACACCCTGCTCGAGGTGCTTGAGGAGGATGACACGCTTGCCACGGAAACGACCGGCAAGCAGGATCAGGATGGTACCGGGCTGGAGGCTTTCGCGAACCTTGGCGGGGCGGATAGACTTGCGCACCTGTAGAACAAGCAAAACAACATGTTAGAAGACAGGTTTCTCCAGATGTGCAGGAGATCTGGTGATTTCGAGTATCAGGGCAGAGTTGGTGCTCTCGGATGATGCAATGTTGCTGTAGGCAGGGTCGTATTTATCGCTCTCAAATTTTGGCAATATGCCACAGGCTGAGATTCAATTCAAGATCGGATTGTCGTTCAAATTTCATGATCCAAATCGACCGGGTATTGTTGTTTGTCGCATTCATCCGAGCCACCAACCCATTTCCGTCGTCCTCCCAATGATTCCTTCGATGCTTATTGTCGGGGTATACTGACTTTCTTGGGCGCGGTCTCGTCGTCCACGGGGTACCACTTCTGAACCTTGTGGGTAGGGTGCGGCACAGTGCGCTGACCCTTTCCAAACTGCTTCGTCTGGCCAACAGTAGCGTCCGACATCGTGGCTGCTGGGACGTGTATGTGGTTGTCGAGTTGGGTGGTTGGGTGTTGGAGGTTGGTAGTGCGACCTTGGACTTGTGAGTGGAGTCTCCGTATGAGGGTTTGTGGGAAGGGCTTCTATCTCACGTGACATCACGTGAAGTTAGCCGAACCCGATCTAAGTCGATCTTACCTAGATATGCTGACTCAGAATGCTTATGTCAGCAGATCAAAATACTGCTGACTCATGATAATATTGGTGCCTGAGGAATAGTTAGGTATGTTTGGGTTAGTTGCTAAGTCAGCTCCTTCATCACAACCGGACCTGACGTTATCCCGAAGCTTCTCTCCGCACGCGTCAAACATCTACCATCTCCTCATTTCATTTATTCATCTGGCGTGCAACTTGTTCAGCAAACGTTCCTCTTGAATTTGCTTGGATCATCGCCAAAAAGTCCTTTCAGTCATGTCAGATCCCATCATTACCTTCAAAGCAGGTATCTGCGACCTCGACGTAAGCTCATGTTCAATTTGATCTTTCAATTCTCGACTGACGATTTCACTACAGGCCCAAACAGGAAATGTGAAGCCCAAGCCTACACCGGGTTATATCTACCTTTATTCTGAAGATGAGCTGGTCCACTTTTGCTGGCGCCCCCGCAGCTCCCCTCTCGATGAACCCGAGCTTGACTTGGTGATGATTCCCTCCGATGGAACCTTTATGCCATACAAGCCGTCCGGAAAAGATGCCACAACTGGTCGTGTGTTTGTTTTGAAGTTCTCGTCAAGCTCTCAGCGTTATCTGTTCTGGCTACAGTCTCTTTCCCAGCATGAGAGTGGTGATCCCAGCTGGTTCAGCCCCCGCGACCTAAAGTTGGGTGAGATTGTCGATCTTTTGTTGAACGGTGAAGATGTGGAGCAGGAAATTGCCAATTTACCTTCCGGGCGTCGGCCCTCTGGCGGTGACGACGATGAAACCATGGAAGATGTTGACCAAGACCCGGCCCTTGGTGCAGGCAGTGGTGGAGCCGGTGCAGATGCAACTGGAGGTGATGTCCGCGAAGAGGGCCAGGAGTCGCGAGAAGGTGGCGCTGATGGCGGACGAGCGTAGGTACTCTAGATTCCTACTCAACTTTATTGAATAACAGCCTAATTCTCTTTCTTTCATTATGATTTAGAGAGGCCACAGACTCGGATCCATCTTTTGTAGTACAAGACTTTTTGAGATCCTTGGGCGGGCAACGCCAGCGCCAGTCTCAGGATCCCGAACGACCATCGACAACACTCCAAGAACTACTGACTCCTCCCACCACAATACCATTCATTGATTCTGCCGATGACGCCACTGCTGATCACCTTTTGAACTTCCTACCACCGACACTGCTTCTCCTATCTCAAGGCAATGCTGAGGCTGCCGAAGCAGATACCGATCCCGAACTCGCCCAGGCAGCTCTTCTATCGCTTTCACTCTCTCAAAAGAAAGATATTCTCCGCAAAGTGTGCCGGTCGCCTCAGTTCATGCAAAGTCTGGGCAGTCTCACTGTGGCTCTCCGTGATGGCGGGCTTCCTAGTATCAGCGAGGCTTTACAGATTCAAGTGGCAAATGGGGGATATATGCGTCGAGGAGGCGTTCCCCTTGGCGGAGGTGATGCCGTGGAAGCTTTCCTGGATGGCGTTCGACAAAATGTCAAGACTAAAGATGAGTCGGATAAGATGGAAACGGATTGAAATGGATGAAGCAATTATTACCTACATCGTTATCACTAGGTACTGTGTATAATTGACAGCTATTTTTGGCAACAGAACCCCACCTAGGCAACAATTTTAGCTAGGGTTTCGTCATCGCTCTATGATGGCGTTGGGAAGTAATTTCCCACATTTCCGGTTTCAATTGAGGTGAAATAATAGGTAATTGACAAGTAGGAAGTTAACAAAAGTGATCAATCATTAGATAATAAATAAACAACTTCGGTACATTCCTCGTATTTACAGTAGTTAGTCAACAAGGATGACCAATCACCTTGCATGCACCGCCTTGACGCTGTTCCCTTTTGGTGTTTTTGCGACCGGCAACTTTTTTTTGGTCTAAAACAAACCCTCAGCTTTTGGCCGGCCCCAGTTACTTGGCTCTTAACATGATTCGGTCGGATTAGAACGGGCTGGATCTTCTTCTATATTCTTATTCTCACCCCACGCAATTCCGTCTCTCCCCTGAAAGACAAACTTTCTGTTTCCCCCATACTTCTATAATTTACCAGTTAAGGCTTGCGATGTCTGCAATTCGATAATCCCCTAGCTTGCCTCACCATGGCCTCAAATAGCCAGAGCCCTGGTGATATTAATAGCCCTTCCACGGGTCATATCCCTCTCCAGGATCTATCAAGACCTGATGTCCCCGCAGATGAACGTGGGCGATCTCGCACTAACAGCGCGGGGGCTGGTCTGTTTTCACGACACTCACTAGGACGAGGATCACGGCAGCAATATCACAGTATCGCAGATGGATCACCTGTTGATCTTGGCGCAAGTAGGAGGAATCAATTCACATCATCGTCTCATACGGATAGTGGCGATGTCACACCCCAGGATTTGGGAGCTTTGGCCCAGGCCATGTCATTCGGCCTCAGCTACGAACCAGGACATTCATCAACAAACCCATCCGCTGCACATGATTTCCATGATATCCCCTCCGATCTCGATCATGTCCCCATAGATCCTTATAATTCTTACGAACCCGACTACGCAGCCACCGCTCACACCGAAGATGATACCGTACGATTGACCGATACTCGATTCCTCCAACCAATTAGCGGTGCCACTGGTGCGGAGGGAAGACTTAGTAATGACTCTAGTTTCCATTCTGTTAGTTTCAGCGATGCTTCACGGCTGGGTGATGACCTTCCCCATCTAGAGAGTGGATTGCCACAAAGAAGTGGTAGCAATGCCCGATCCCGTTCCCTATCCCCGTCGGGATCAAGTGGGGCGCTGCACCGCGCAAGTTCTCTAGTCAAGTCTATGTCACAGCGTGTGGTCAACTTGAGTAATGAGCCGGAAGTCGTTCAACAGTCGATTGAGAGGGAAGAGTCTCAGAAGAATGCGCGATTGGAAGGACCCCCAGCCCTACCTGCGCTGTTAGATTTCGCCCATGATCGCCCACATGAAAGTCTACCACCCAGAGAGAAGCCGGGGCGGGGGAAGTTGTGGAAATACCGAAATAATCCATTCCGAGGCAGATCTTTAGGAATATTTGGACCAAATCACCCTCTTCGAATTTGGTTATGTGATGTTCTAGTGCATGCGTACATGGAACCTTTCATTCTGGTAATTATCATCGTTCAAGCGATTTTACTTATAGTGGAATCCTCCCAGTCAGTTTTCGACCGTCCAATGGCTGCGAAATGGGGCAGAGACAAGCTGGACTATGTGTTCTTGGTAATCTTTGTTATCTACACGCTCGAAATCAGCGCAAAAGTCATTGTTTCTGGGTTACTCTTCAACCCTACAGAGTATAGCACTCTGAATCGATCCCTAGGGATTAGGAAGGCGATCGCAGAAAAGGGCAAGAACCTGATTGCACCTCATCGACAGTCGACTACCAAAAAAGTCTCTTTTCTTCAAACAGAACCGCAGAGCTCTATTTTGCGGACGTTCACCGGAATGAATGCACTAGATTCTCAATCTTATGACGACCCGCTCCAAAAGCGTCGAGTCAGACTGGCCCAACGAGCCTTTCTTCGACATTCTTTCAATCGATTAGACTTTGTGGCCGTGGTAGCCTTCTGGATATCATTCTTTCTGGCTTTGAGTGGTATAGAGGCAACTAGACAGCTCTTTATTTTTCGCATGCTGAGCTCTCTCCGAATCTTGCGACTTCTTTCTCTGACGAACGGTACTTCAGTAAGAACTCAGCTGACTTGATCCAATACATGAACTAATATACTAATTGTCTTTAGGTCATTCTACGAAGTTTGAAACGAGCCGCTCCTCTTCTAGTTCATGTAGCGTTTCTGATTGGATTTTTCTGGCTTCTTTTTGCCATTGTAGGCATCCAAAGCTTCAAGTCCAGTCTCAGAAGAACGTGTCTCTGGGTTGATCCTGAAGGGCAGAGTAACTTCACTTTGAACGACCCGTACAATGTGGTACAATTCTGCGGAGGATACAGTGATAATGGTCAACAAATGTCTTGGATTGATGCTCGAGGTGTTTCATCAGGAGCTAGACCTAAAGGTTACATTTGCCCTCAAGGCTCCCTTTGCGTTGAAGGCACAAACCCCTACAACGGAACCGTCAGTTTTGACAACATCTTCCAGTCCCTGGAGTTAGTCTTCGTCATCATGACCTCCAACACATTCAGTGATCTTCTATACTATACCGCCGACAGTGACTATCTCGCCGCTGCGCTTTACTTCGCCTGCGGTATTGTTATTTTGAGTTTGTGGCTGGTTAATCTGCTTATAGCAGTCATCACTCACTCATTTCAACTTATTCGCGAAGAAAGCAAGCGCAGTGCCTTCGCACCCAAGGTGATAGATGCTGTCGAAGAGGATAATCAAACTCAGCGTAAAATTAGCGCCATCAAACGACTTTATGACAAGACTGAATGGCTCTGGGTTTGTATTATCATTTTTGACCTTGTTGTTCAAGCTTTGAGAAGCTCCACCATGCCAGCATCACGGGAAAAGTTCATCAATGATACGGAGATAGTTGTTACCATCGTGTTCCTGGTCGAGATAATCGTGCGCTTTGCATCAGACTGGCGTATGTTTATTCGGAAGCGCCGAAACTGGGTTGATCTCTTCCTTGCAATTATCAACTGCGTCATTCAAATACCTCCAATCAAGAACTCTGGCCGCGCCTACACTGTTCTCACCCTCTTTCAAATCCTTCGAGTTTACCGAGTGGTTCTTGCTTTCTCTGTCACCAGGAAGCTGATCATGGTTGTTTTCCGCAACACCATTGGTCTACTTAACCTTATCTTGTTCCTTTTCATGATGACGTTCCTGGCTTCTATATTTGCGACACAGCTTTTCAGAGGTCAGATTCCCACATCTGATCCTTCCGGAAATACCATCATCGTCACGTTCTCTGACATCTGGAATTCCTTTATTGGAATGTACCAGATCCTGTCGAGTGAAAATTGGACGACTATCCTTTACGATGGCACAAACTATACTGTCAACTTCAACACTGGATGGATTTCTGCTGCATTCTTCATTCTATGGTTCATCATGTCGAATTTTATCATTCTGAATATGTTCATTGCTGTCATTCAGGAAAGTTTTGACGTCTCTGAAGACGAGAAGCGATTGCAGCAAGTCCGTGCTTTTTTGGAACAGAAACATGTTGGAAGCGCTACCCAAGGAACCCTTGCATTGTCCAGGATTCTTCGGTTGGGCCGTGACTCTGATCGCTACAAGGATCCACTGGAGCATGGACCTGCCGCGCTAGAAATGCTACTCAAGGACGCTGTTGTTCAAGAGTTCCTTGACGAGGAACAACAAGAGCAACACAAAAATACGACACATGATCATAGGGCCCATGCCATGCCTGAGGGAAGCCCAGAAGAACCAGTGCAACCTGGCTTTCTTTCACAATTGTGGACGAAGACAACTTCTGTTATTATAGGCAGGGAACCGAATCCGTTCTACTCCAGGATCAAATTCTCCCGGGCGTATGAAGAACTAGATCCAAGAACCATGGCCAAAGAAGTGGTTTCAGCAGCTGAGGCAAGAAAACGAGCACAGCGAGAGTTTCTTGTCAAACATCCCACCTACAACAAATCGCTCTTCATTTTTTCTCCAAATGATCCAGTTCGGAAATTCTGTCAGCGTATTGTCGGACCCGGTAGAGGAAACCAGCGGGTCGAGGGCGTGGATCCTTATAAGCCACTGTGGTATGCATTTTCGGCTTTCATCTATGCAGCCATCGTGGCTATGGTGATTTTGGCTTGTATTACAACCCCTTTATACCAGCGAAAATACTTCGCTACTAATCGCAACTGGTTTGTCTACATTGACTTGGGGTTTGCTGTTGTCTTCACCATCGAGGCTGCAATCAAGGTGATTGCTGATGGCTTCTTCTGGACACCGAACGCGTATTTCCGAAGCTCATGGGGTTTCATCGATGGAGTGGTGCTGGTCACTCTCTGGATCAGTGTCATCAGTTCTTTGATGAAGGATTGGAGTATCTCTAGACCTATCGGTGCATTTAAGGCTCTCAGAGCTCTCCGTTTGCTGAACGTCAGTAACAGTGCCAAGGATACGTTTCACTCGGTTATCATTCTTGGGGGATGGAAAGTTATTGCTGCCGCGGCGGTTTCTATGAGCTTCCTTATTCCATTTGCTATCTACGGTGTCAACTTGTTCAATGGGCAAATGATAAGTTGCAACGATGGCGATTTTGCAGGGAACTTGACCTATTGTGTCAACGAGTTTGAAAGCTCGCCCTATAACTGGAATGTCCTTGCGCCCCGGGTTGCAGCGAATTCCTATTATGACTTTGATGATTTTGGAGACTCTCTCTTCATTCTCTTCCAGATTGTGTCTCAAGAAGGCTGGATCGATGTTCAACAAAGCGCGATGAGCATTATTTCGAAGGGTATACAGCCCCAATCACTGGCAGCTCCAGAAAATGCTCTGTTTTTCATTGTTTTCAACTTGCTTGGAGCTGTGTTTGTGCTGACGCTGTTTGTGTCTGTCTTTATGCGCAACTACACGGAACAAACTGGAGTTGCCTTCTTGACTGCGGAACAGCGTTCATGGCTGGAGTTGCGGAAGCTTCTTCGTCAAATTTCCCCGTCGAAACGGTCTTTCACTGAGAAGAGCGCTAAGTGGAAGTTATGGTGTTACCGAATTGCAGTTAAGAAACACGGTCGATGGGCAAATTTCGTGACTTGCACCCTCGTGGCGCATTTACTCCTTTTGGTGCTAGAGTGGTATCCGGAACCTAAACTTTGGGAACTGATCCGATCCATACTTTTCTTCATCTTTATGTTCGTCTACATTGCCAATCTTCTTATCCGAGTGATGGGTCTTGGGTGGCACCGCTTTAGCAGGAGCTCTTGGGATCTCTACTCACTTATTGCCATTCCTGGTGCATTCGTTTCAACCATCTTGAATCTCTCATACCAAACTCAAGCTGTGCTCGAACTGAACAAACTCTTCCTAGTCTCGATTGCTCTACTTCTCATCCCGCGGAATAACCAGCTGGATCAACTATTCAAAACCGCCGCGGCTAGTCTACCTGTGATCAGTAATCTACTGGCCACCTGGTTTGTCTTGTTCTTGGTATTTGGAATCGCATTGAACCAGGCATTCGGTCTTACTAAACTGGGACAAAATGAAAACAACAATCTCAATTTCCGCGATGTACCCAAATCGTTGATCTTGCTCTTCCGTGCTAGTGTCGGAGAGGGTTGGAATCAAATCATGGAAGATTACGCTACAATGATGCCTCCACTATGCACATACGATGCCGAATTTCTCTATGATGACTGTGGCAGCCCCGCATGGGCTCGGTCTCTTTTCATCGCGTGGAACATCATCAGCATGTACATTTTTGTTTCTTTGTTTGTTTCGCTCATCTTTGAAAGTTTCTCTTACGTCTATCAGCGAAGCAGCGGGCTGTATGCCGTCAGTCGTGAAGAGACTCGCCGATTCAAGCAGGCATGGGCCACGTTTGATCCTGAGGGTACTGGATTCATATCCAAGGAGCAGTTTCCCCGACTCCTAGGTGAGCTTTCGGGTGTATTTGCGATGCAGATTTATGATGGGGAGTTTAGCGTCGGTGCCATCTTGGAAAGATGTCGCACGAGTCCACGAAGAAACTCATCCTACTCATTCCAAGCCTCAAGGAATATGCGACCGGGAGACTCGTTGATACAGTCGAACTTAAAAAATGGGTTGGCGGATGGCATTGACCTCCAGGAACTCGCAAGTATTATTGACCGTATCCCGGTCAATACCATCCGTGAGCGCCGCCAGCGCCTAAATAATTTCTACGAGGAGATCCTTGTGTCAGCAGACCACGCTCGTGGTATCTCCTTCCACCAGTGTTTAATGATCCTCGCTCATTATAACGTCATCAGCGACAGCAAGAGTCTGCGTCTGGAAGAATTCCTTCGTCGCCGAGCACGTCTCCAGCGTGTACAGGAAGCTGTCCGCCGAAACACTGTAGTGGGATTCTTCGATACTCTTTACTACACGCGGGAATTCCGACGTGCAATCGAGCGTAAGAAGAACTCCCGCATGACTGATGTTCCACAGTTTACCGTGCCCGAAATCTTTGTCGAGGATCCGGTAGACGAGGAGCCCGAGGAGCCAATGCCTGGCACCATGACACCGCAAACCCAGCCTGAGATGGACGGACCTGGACCATTCACGCCTATGCTCTCGCCTGCATCGACATCGACACGCCGCCGAGCTGAATCTAGCCCTACTGCGCGTCTGGGCGATCTACCCCGGCTGGACACCACAGCGGCCGGTCTTTCATCGGGAACTAGTACCCCGACCGAATGGTCTGGCATTAGTCCATCGCGTGCTCCACGTCACATGTACGGGGAAAGTTTGTCATTCGCATCGGCTGGCTCACCGTCCCACAGCCATAGCGATCATTCACGACAGAATAGTGTCGTTAGTGCACAGGATGTCATGGACTCGCTGGACAACTCCGTCTGGGGCGAGAGTATCCGGCGGAGCTTCACTCAGCGGCGGCCAGGTGACCGACCGCCTGAATAGACTCGAATAATGAATATGGATTGATGGAGATGTGATGTCTCTTAAATGAGACGAAGACGCATATATGATAGTTAGTTGATGAAGGTTTCCAGTCCTTCTATTTCCTTTTTTCCCTATATTCTCCCTATTTTCCATTTTGGCTTCCATTTTTGCTGTACAATACCTTGATCCAGGTATCCTTTTGGCATAATTGCATAGCAGTGGCGTAGGATTTCAATTTACTCCGGCTTTCATATTTCATTTAATTTCCACATCTCTGATAGAATCTGACTACAGAATAGAGTCTTTTACATCAAATCTACCTAGGTATATAGTCTAAAGGGATCATAATCAGGCTGAATCAAGGCCCGTACTATTGGTTCTGGAATAGGAAATTAGAGGTTGTAAGTATAACCCCACTTCTCTCACTTGAATAGTTTCATCTTGATAATGGTATTTTATCATTAATTCTTATAATGTTCTCAGACAATACCTTGGTCTCATTACTATTTTCTACAGAATCAGCAAACATAGAACTGAAAACGCGAGTGTAGTTCACTGTTTGCAGGATCTAATCTAGGCACAATTGCATTCATCCGCATGCGTCAATAGCATCTATTCAATTCGTGTCTCAAACCCTCGCAGCAAATTTTTTTTAAAAAAAGGATCCTTGCTACTTTAATTTACCTTAAAAGATACTTTCGTCCCGAACATTTATCGCCTGTCAATGCAACTCACCTCTATTCCTTCGTTTTCTTGTTATCGATCTGTCAACCAACACCAAAATCTCAAACAACCATCAACCATCATCAACATAACCATAACACCAATTCAAAATGGATCATCAATTCACCTCCATTTCCTCCCCTCTCTCACACTATCCCACACGACCAACCAGCGACACCTCAAGTTTACGAACCACCTCCCCACCATTATCACCGATCAGCACAACAACTGCATTCCACCGCCAGACCCAATATAACCTCTTCAACCTATCATTTCACCCCACCGCACCCTCAAAAGAAGATGCTGGCACAATGTCACAACAAACCCGGTGTGTGAATCATCCTCCCTCCACAGTTCTCCGAGGCCGTTCTTCACAGACTGTGCTGCGCCGTCGACCATCTGCCATTGATATGGCACTTAGTGAGGAGCGGTCTCGCTGTGACGGGGATTCTATTGAGCGGAAGGGACTGGATCTTATGGAGCCGCGCCCCGTGGACGTCAATGCCAATGCCAATGCTACTTTGACAGCTCTTTCTGGCTCTCGTTTGCGCCAACGCCATTCGAGTGTGCATTTACGGAGTGAGAATACCATTGATGGTGGAGCTGATACTGGTCGTGTGCAGCAACCGAAGTTTGTTCTTGGTGGTATCTTTGAGGTTATGGAAGGACAGACTTAGGCTTACTTCTGCTTCCTGGAAGAGGGTCTGTTTTTCCTCAACTTTGGTAGAGGGTTTGCTCTCGCGTTCTCGTTCAGAGAGGAGTTCTTCTTCTTTGAGAGAGTTATGTTCTTCCCCTTACTGAAAGAGGGTTCCTTCATTCATGATGAGGGTTTATTACCTTTAATTTTCTCGATAAAGGCTTTTCTACAGGGTTCTATGGTGTTTACAGTGGTTTATCTTGTATCTTTTTTTTCTGAATATGTATTATCACCGGCGTCTGGTCAGAGCTCAGGGGGGGGGGGGATATTGATACCAATATCGAATTTGTACATTGGGATAGAATGGCACCATTGTACAATATAATTTATGTATTACATACTTAGCTTATGCTCTAAGAGATATAAAATTTTCTTGGCACCTTAGAAAAATGGAGATATTGATATCTCAAATAGAATCAAAGCAGTGGGTATCGTACAATAAAAACTAACTCACGCTATACAAACGCTAATGGATATTTTGACATGGGGTGTAAAGAGAATATGAAGCATGGTGATACAGGGATGTAGGAAAACATAGGACCTTAGGCCTTCAGGCAGCACCTGGTCCCTTGCGCGCGTTTGGCCATAGTTGGCCACGGCAATTATTCTCTCCACAGAGACACTGCACTGCATCGGGGTTAACTACCTTCGACCCATCCCACGAGGGGTTATAGTCAAAGGTAAGTTCCGTTCCGGCAGGGATATCGCAGACGGCAAAGAAGGCAAGGTAATAAAGGCGATCATCGCCGTGATTTGACGTGGAAACGGGAATAATCTTGCAATTCGGGTTACAAGAATGGTTGATGAAACGCGTGGCCGATCCGAACTTTTGCCCATCGATGACGTAGATTGTTTCGTCGTCGACAACAAAATCGAGGCCGAAGAGGTACGACTGGCCCTCGTTGCATCGTTCGCGTGCATCGGCCGCTTCTTTTGACATTACTTCGCCGAGATATCGATCGATAAATTGACCGGTAACAATGTTGTCGGGCGAGCGGAGACCTAAGGCTACGTTAGCGTCAAGTTAAGCATATCTACATAATCTGAGGGTTATTTACCTAATCCACGAGCGACGGTGTCGAAAATCTCATAACGAATTTGACGACCGCGCTGGACTACATTGTTCCAGCAATCACCACTGCAACTACACTTGTAGTTGCACTCCGATATCATGGACTTGCGCTCCAGAAAACTAGGGTAAAGCACCATCTGACCAGTTGGCGAGCGGTGGTACGGAACGATCAGTTCGTTCGAATCAATCTCTTTGTGGAGACAGTCGCATTTGGTAGGCTCGCAAGGGCCAACACAATTGCATCCGTAATTGAACGCTTCATCAACTGGAGAAGTGCCTTCACCAAGAATGTAATCATCTACAAATTGGAAATTTGCAGTCAGCAGTCCAAGCCTCTCCTCGTCGATCATAAAGAAGATTTCTGGTCCTGCGATCTTCTCCAGTCTCTGGTTAAGAGACCGGCGGATCAGGTCGGGAGGACACGGTTCACGCTCTGTATTCTCCCATTCAGGAAAAGAAATCTTGGAACGATCAATGATCCGGGCCTTTGGATAGGCACGTCGAGCAGCAGATTTTTTTTGCTCAAAATTGATGGAAAAATCTCTTCCAGTTAATTCGTTCAATTTGGCTGGTGAAGGAACTATCACGCTGATGGGAGCAAGTTCCCGTTGGGCTTGAGTAGGTGTCAAAGGAGATTCTGACGAAGAGTCGGACGTGGAGTCCAACTGCAGATCCATATGTGTGGACACACCACCCTCATCGGGCCTCTCAACTTCCTCGCTGGCGGAAGATTCATTCTGGCCATTGCTATGCATGCGGCGACGATGAGAAGGTCTATGAACTTCATCGCTGGTGGAAGAATCATTTTGATCATTATTGTCAATAGAGACATCAGTGCTCTTTCGCTTAGAAGGTACTGATGTATCTCGAGGGACTGCAAGAGATGAAGGATGGCTATGAGCCTCTGCCACAGAGACAAAAGCCAGAGGTGTTTCTTTTTTCTGAAAACGTAACTGAAGATTAGCGAGATGTTTCATGGCTAATCCGCGAGGAACAGCGGTTCTAGGCCATAGCATAGATTATTGATGATCAAGGGGGCAGCATGGTGGCGACAGTAGGTGTGCCATTATCCTGACATAAGATCGGAATACGACTGCCGGAAAATGTGAACATATCTTATAGGAATATAATTCTTATAGAATGAAGATAAAACATGGTGGGGAAATTATGGGAAGAATTAACGGGGGAGATAAATTAATAGGACTCACAATTTGTAAAAACGGTTCATCGATGTCCATCATATGATGATGATGGTTAATGGCACCTTCTGATTCAGACTCCATATCAGATGTAAGGTCAATGACAGCAGGCATCTTCGGCACAGCATGGCCCAAAGAAACGCCAATGTCAACATGAACCGCCATATTGTGCAGTCTCAAATATTCACGGGGTCATGAATCGAGTACTCTGTAGTTTATATAGAACCAAGTTCTAACAATGAAAACTCAGAACCATGTCATGAATAGTAAATTTCCGAGTTTAACTATTAGAGAATTGTAGGTTACCGAGTGGTGATGTTAATTTCGGAGGTGGAGTGAAGGGTGAAAACAAAGAAAGAAAGAAAGAAAGAAAGGGAGAGAACCCTAAGAATTAAACTCAGGCTTTGTGTTTTAATTCTCGAAAGGAGAAAGGGCAGGTCACCAGGTGTGCACTGTGGGTAGTAGAACGACTACCTCGGAAGTATCGTACACGGTACGCTTGACGGTAAGAGTCTACTAAGAAATACAGTGAACCCTGAAAGTGGGAAAAACAAGGCTTAAGGGAAAGTAGATTTAGGAGTCTAAGTTCTAAGGGTAGCAAAGAACCAAGTTAAAATTTTATTGCTGAGTCATCCATTAATGGCCTGTCATTCCGTTAGTCTGATTTGAAACTTCTATATACGTTAATGAAACTAAATACAGCCAGCTGTTTGAAGTTTTCCATGCTAAAATTCTGCAGATTTTCGTTGGTAGTATCATACTGTTGGAGTCCGTTTGTCAAGTTTGATTATACGTTGTACTTTGTATTTTCAATGTTGTGCGTTCTGAAATATGTTGTACCACTCATCACGTACCATTTATTAGCATTTGTTATCCTGGCCAATAGAAACACACAGAATATATCATTAATGACTAATCAATATATATATTTCCATCCTAGACCTAATCCAATTCTTTAATTATATAGGCGCGCCTAACGGTTATGTTTTAGATAACAAAAATATCTATTTTTGATGTCAGAAGGGTTGATTATAAGTAGTTGTGAAGGGCTAAAGCTAATCTTAAATTTAGAACTAGCTAGGCACAAACTGTGTATAAAATCATTAAGGGAGGCAAGGGAGTCGGTGTGTCGAAGGAACCTCGGATCACGTGGTGATCTAAACCTAAAAGGGACCATGGGCAGCCCGTTTCAGTAGCGGTGTCTATATCTCACTTGAGTTGTATGCTGGTCTGTGTTACGGGATGAATACAGGAATTGGGCGCTGTAGTGATCCTGTCACGGTGCCAGCTCAGACGACTACTGATTGATTAGATAGTGCGGGCCACGTGACCCGCAACCTCATGTAATGTAAGGGTTTGAGTCCAATGCGGTTGGGCTACCGTAAACAAGAGAAGAACTATTATGAGAAGGCTACCAGAGGACGGAGGTGTGGGTGTGGTATCCCATAGGGCTCAATTCCACTAGGGTAAATTGGGGACAAGAACAACTCTTGAACTCCTTCAAGAGTCCAAAGACCTCAGAGAGTTAAATACATCAGGAAGTGGCAAATCTCTAACTAGCTTATCCGGGGAACCCCTGCTTCCCTGACAGCTGGTTCAGCCAGCTTATGTAGAGAGTCCATTGCCTCCCTCAGCCTTCTTGCAACCCACGCCGTTACATGTAAACTCAGAACCTTGTCTGAATGTAGCTCTTCAAGCTACGTCTTCGTCCTAGCCTGCCAGTTAATACAATACTGTCTGTTCAGTTCTAGTAATTCTACTCACCTGCCCGCCCCGTGACAGATCCGATATTATTCAAGAAGAGGGTCCTGGGGACCAGATGCTCTTATGGCTCGTCCGGCTCCGCACAGGAATCAGGAGCGCAATCCTTCCAGGAGCTGCGCATACTATCGGGTATCAACCCGTTACAGTCCGTCTATATAGCCACGTTTTCCCCAGCCTTTTTCAAGGTTGTTCCTAGATAGATGTGAGCGCAACAATAGTGGACCTTTTATGTAGACATGTTCATTGGGTTGGGTAAACCCATACCCAACCCAACCCAACCCACAATGGGCTGGGTATGGGTCAGAAATTTTACCCAAAACCCATATGGGTTGGGTATGGGTTTGAAGTAAAACCCACACCCAGCCCATAAACCCATCTTTTTGCCAAGACTTTTATTTCACGTGATATTTGTCACCTAGTTAGTACTAGATTGAGGCAAAAATTAGGCACTAAGGCACTAATTACCCTAATTTAGTTTAGGTTGATGCGAAAATCAGGCATTAAGGCATCAAAAATACCCATATGGGTATGGGTTTACCTTACCCCTAATGGGTTGGGTATGGGTATGAATTTTGACCCATACCCAACCCATGCACATGTCTACTTTTATGATTCATCACGTGACTCGTCATAAATTATGTATCTTTTAAATATTGCATAACTTCTTGCATAAATATTTTGCCGCGTTGAAAGGCCGCCCTGCGACCGGGTGTGTCAAGATTGAGACTACTATTTCGAAGAGATTGTTGCGACAGCCGAGAAACAAGGCCATCAACAGACGGAAAGTATTTCGGCCGAAAAAGCTTCTGCCGAGACAGCGACTCCGGAACTGGATTAGTATATCACGGCATCCTTGAACGATATGCATTCATCGCAAACGACACCCTTGAGCGATGCGCATTCGCGACAGTAATGTCCCGTCTTCACCGTCTCTTCTGTCTCGGACGAATGTTGACATTCGTCCAGAGCAGAGGGGCGCCCATATACTATAAGTAGCTAGTTCTTTCATCAATGAAAAAGCAGACTTCACAACAACCACAATATTCAGTACTGTAGAGACCACTACACTTGGTGGTTTGTCTACGGTGTTGAGTAGTGGTTTGTTGAAGCTCACCAACTCCTTTCTACTGCAGTAAACTCCAATTCCCTTTTACTGCAGTAAGGACTCGAGCACCGTGTAAGGGTTACTGGATTTTACAGAGAAGACAAGGATGGGAACAAGAACTCGATAACATTTCAAGACTGATTCTTGAAAGAATCATGGGGGATCCGGGTACGGATCGGTTAAGTAGTTGTGGGTATTACATGTCAAATGAGAAATTGACCGTCCAACCAGAAATGGTTGACGAAACTGGATTGTCTATCTAGGGATGAAACCCGCTTAAATACACACATTATGGGTCCTGCTGACATACGCAGCACACCCCTTAATATCGGCCCTTTGACATTACATAACGGTCACATGATTTCCAGATTATCAACTCCGTGACACACCGTTCTCAGTTATCGGCGACTAGCTACCTACGCTCGCTAAGCGAGCGACATTTACCTTACCCCTGATGGGTTGGGTATGGGTATGAATTTTGACCCATACCCAACCCATGCACATGTCTAATTTATGATGCTCCATTCGACCATATAAGGTAAACAGGCGACTTCTGCGCGCTTGATTATCGAACAGATTATGCTCAACATCATTTGGCAGTTTAGGAGCCAAAGCCGAGGACAATAATACATCCAGCAAGTGAACTCGACGAAGGGTCCGCTAGGAATCTACCGTGGTATTGCTCTTGCGATACGACGTTTCTCGAGCTCTGCATAGTAGCTATCTAGTGTAGTCTTCTCAGTGCCTAATAACATGAGCACTTTTGTGGCAACAAAACTGTTAGAACCAATGGAATCTGGTTTACTGCAGTGAATGAACTCGGGAAGTGAATAGAACTAGTGGAATCTGTAACAGGTTGAATCCTGGTGAACTATCACGTGGTTGTACCACGTGACCCACCAACCGCATATCTGTGTCATGTGCACACCCGACTCGTTTTTTACGAGTCGGGTGTGCTTCACCGGTTCTGCCAATTTCACCGGTTCTGCCAATTTAAAATATTATTTTACTCTCTCTCTATCAATTCTGCTTTAAATACAATTCTGCTGCATCTGTTTAAAATATAGTATATCCCTTTCCATCGCCTCCAATATTTGGCCATTTCCCCCTGAATTGGCTCCTGAATCTGCTCCTGAACCTGCTCCTGAACCTGCTCTTGAACCTGCTCTTGAACCTGCTCCTCGGCCTGTTTTTGAGCTTTTAGAGCTTCTTGGGCCTGTTTTTGTAATTTTTTTTCTAGTTGTAACTCCTCCTTGGTTTTCCTTTTCTTCACAAAGCGTTTTATATGGTGTAGGTTTAATACACCAGTCTGCTGGAGGGGTGGTTGGTTAAGCTGTCGTTTGGTTTTAGAGCGCCGAATTGGTTCTTGCGCAACCCTAATATTCTCAACCGTAATCTTAAGATTTCGATACTCTTCTTGGATCAATTGGGAATGGCGAGTAAGATATTTAAGACCCCTTTTAACCCTTAGTTTGAGGAGGTCTATATCAATATGCTTGATAATCTTCTCTTGGTTCATCTGAAGTCGTACTAAGGTTTTTGGCGGAGTATATTCAATACTAGAGGAAGAGAGTGGTAGAGATGGTGTGCGTTCATCATTGTGTTGACGAAGAGGACCTATAAACCATATTGTTATTGTCGCTCGCTTGGCGATATTCGAATATCTTGACTGAGAACGGTGAGCTCCAACGAACCACTACTCAACACCGTAGACAAACCACTAAGTGTAGTGGTCTCTACAGTACTGAATATTGTGGTTGTTGTGAAGTCTGCTTTTTCATTGATGAAAGAACTAGCTACTTATAGTATATGGGTGCCCCTCTGCTCTGGACGAATGTCAACATTCGTCCGAGACAGAAGAGACGGTGAAGACGGGACATTACTGTCGCGAATGCACATCGCTCAAGGGTGTCGTTTGCGATGAATGCATATCGTTCAAGGATGCCGTGATATACTAATCTAGTTCCCGAGTCACTGTCTCGGCAGAAGCTTTTTCCGTCTGTTGATGGCCTTGTTTCTCGGCTGTCGCAACAGTTATGGGATCGTGCCTACGTTCACGTCCATTCTACTGAGCTAAAAGACTATAATGATTTCGCTCTCACGAAATCATACTTAGGCTCTACTTGTATAGTGCCACTCTTGATCCTACACTAAACATCATTTGTCAGGTGTTCTTAACCTATGACACCTCACTAGGTTGAAAACCACACTCATCAAAGTTATAGATTAACCGCGAAGGCATACCACGAAGCAGATCATACCAATGACCTATCTTAGCTGGATTTTTAGCCATCATTCGCTTAGAATCCTTGACTTTCTGCTTCTAAGGACCTAGTTTTAGACCTTTAGGAAGACGCTTAGTAAAGCGATATACCCAATTTGGCCCAACAGTTCTAGTATCCTTAGTATCTTCAGAACTAGAATCTTGAAGTAGGCGATTTGCCCACATCTCAACCTGTTTTGGTGTTGGTGGCATACGCCAATCAGTTAGCTGGGTAATTTAGCGTACTAAAATCTCCTCCTGGATATCGGTAAAAACCTTATTGACTGGTTTTTGTTGAATTTTCGCGGTCGCATTGGTTTTAACGCGGTTATGGAGAGTACGTCGATTGACACCAAATTCGCGCGCAATCTTAGAGATATTTGGGTTTTTTTCGCGTTTGGCGCATCAAAGGCCTTAGAGAGATGGGCCTTAGTCGATTCAAAGGTTTTAGGCATGGTGGGTGGGAGATATTGGGTAAAATAGAATGGAATGTGGAATTGGAAGAACCGGTGAAAAAAAAAAAAATTGGCAGAACCGGTGAAGCACACCCGACTCGTAAAAAACGAGTCGGGTGTGCACATGACACAGATACCTCACGATTCCACCCCGAATTATTTACGTTCTTCAAGGATTTTGTAAACAGCATGTGCCTAGCTAGTTCTGAATCTAAGATTAGCTTTAGCCCTTCACAGAATCGGAGCATATCCTATTCCATCGCGGGAACTCCGAATGAACACACATCTTACCGCATAACTTACTACACGTACAACGTAGTAGTAACAGTGCATCGAGATCCCTGTGAACCGACAAAAACCGACATAGCACGACCATTTCGAGCAAGTATAGTAGAGTATCATAAAGCACATACGCATATAGCCAAGACACTGGCCGATGCCAGAATCTGCCTGCATCTCTGTCTTGTTCTCCACAACGACGAGTCTTGCAGCTATGGTCTCGGTCTCACCATACCAGACCGTGTAATCAGGCTTGCCTATGAGGCGGTAGTCCATTCCCTTGTACGTGACCGGGCCGTGCTCCCACGTGCTCTCCACTTGGAGGCTTATGGGCTGTGTCTTCGGTGGCAACTCGTCCGTTACCAGCTTCTTAGCCAGTACCAGCAGGTGTTCTAGTGTAAGTCGAATGCTAGTTTCGTTCAGCTCACTATATCCAAAGGAACATCTAATCTCGACCAGCCAGGCAGCTACGCAGTTTAGTTAGATATCATCCTTTCTTGTTTCCTTATCCGCCCAGTCTCAAGGACTTACCATGCCAGTCGGGGACTTCAACATCCCCGACAATACCAAACTCAGTAGTAGCGAAACTATCGATCAACTACGTTGAAAGGACAGGGCTCACACGTTGCACTATATACACTGGAAAAGGGTATGGTTCGTCCTAGATTCTTAGTATATACGTTGTGCAAAGTGGTGTGAAATGTGTTCGATTCATGTAGCTACTTGAGTTCCTAATATAGTCGTTCCCCCGTGACTCGGGGGTCTGTTTGTTCCGTTCCGGGTTTATGGTATTGCACGATTGCAATATCCATGTTCCGACAGAAACCCTGCGTCAAATCCAGGATCTTGAAGTTGCAGATATCCTGGTATTTAAGACTGCTCATTGCCAGGCTAGGCAACTTTTCTGCTGATCCTCCGGATTCAACACCAGTTTATCATAACCATCCACGGTCATTTTTCCCTTTTTGACCATTTTCCAGCTGTCTACCATCAATTTCCAGCCCTTTTCTTTTTTATCGAGAGGCGACATAGTGGGTACTAGTCCGAGATGAAAAATAAGCTCAAAATGTGGATGAAAGCAAAATTCTGGAAAGAAAGAAAAAAAGAAAGAAGCAAGAGGAAAGAAAATCGAAAGCGCGATCAGTATACTTTGGGACTCCCCAATTAGGCTTAGTTCATATCACCAGCTTGTAGGTCCAAAAGTACACTTCATAGAAAGAATGAACAGAAACAGTGGACCGCACTCTTCGCAGGTCGCTTAAGCTGCCTGAGAACATTACTTTCTAATGAATGATTTAAATCATGTCTTTGTTGTTGATATCGATCATTTTGCAACCAGAACATTTTGCTCAAGTTGTCTCTATACGCAAAATAATGGGCTGTCTTGGCCGGATCACATGCCACGATCCTGGAAACATGGTACATGTGATTTCATGGCATTATTGGGCACTCCAATTGGAAAAGTCGTGGCTCATCTTGTTTTGGGAGCATGGAATCGTGGCACTAGACGAATTTCAAGAATCGTTACTTGGGGAGATGAGAGGAAGAATGGGTTGCAGATGCGATTTGAGATTGAGGAGATACTTTAGCCAATTCATGTATTTCTAGGAGGTAATTAGCTAGTATAATGAAGTCGTGTACCTAGATATCAGGTAGGTCCTACGTGAAGTAGGTCCACCATATCCTTGGAACATGTCGTCTGAGTTGTCCGCTGATTGGCTTAGAGTCCGATGAGTAAGCACTCTATACATAACTATTTTAGAGTCTTGGTGCCTAAGGCTTAAGGGATCGAGATTAAGCTAATCATAACCCCACACCACTATATATTTAGCCCTGCATATTGTGAGTACTCAGGAGTCAGTGACCCTCCTTGCTGATGACACCACGAGTATTACGTATTAGCCCATGCTTTCAACCTTGAATTAATTTTGCACCTTCTTGTTTATTGGAACGCTCAATTGGCTATATTCTCTAGATACTGCAAGATAACCTAAGTAAACATGGGATCTTAGTGGACTTTACACACTTAAAAGTTAAAGCTTCAATTTAGTTATTTATCTATCACTTCCATCTTGTTCCTGTCGGAGTTAAACATACTCGGGATATTTATAGTATCAGTCATGTGACTTCGGGCAGACAAGAATATAATTAGGCTATACACTCGGTATTTACTCCATAGTTACTCAAGGAGAGGGTCAAGATCTTAGATGTATGTCAGACATGTATCTGACTATACCTGGGTACCTAGTAGGCTAGATATGGCATAATATGATATGTCACTCGGTGACTAAGTCTATATCCATTTAACTTTAAGTGACAATCACTTGGTCATGTTCCTGTATACCAAGAGAATAACACGGACAGGGGAAAGGAGGACGAGTCCTGGATAAGACGAAACTTAAATCTAATGGAGAACAAAATGAGTGGGAAATATAGTAATTACTGTTTACTAGGAGCTTCCTAAGTTCTTGGCCCCCGCATCACCTGCCACCTGGTTGCAGCCCGTTCACATACTCTTTCCCGGCTCCTCAGCTCTCTCGTTTCATCTTTATTTCGTCCTTTTCTGCTCACTTCTTCTCTCCTTGCAATTTCTTCCCTCCTTCCTTCCATCGTCCTTTTCACACTGTTTTCTTTTCCCACTTCCCACTTTGATCTGCCTGATCCGGACTTCCCTCAAACCCCGCCTCGAATTCTTTGACCTCTCTTGACCTTGGTCGCAATGTCGGCCCCATCATCGACAACTGTCGCCAGAAGCAAGTCGACTTCTTCACGTTCCGATAGACCTCCTCCATCAGAGCTAAATCGCACTCGGTCAACTGCGGTCCGCTCTACCCAACCTTCCCAGCCTTCCCAGCCCCCATACTCTTCCCATGACCGTCGGATGCCTTCTCGCCGTGAGCCCTCTTCTGAGCGGCCAGACACTGCCCGTGAATCTGTCCGAAAACATGAGCGCAACCCCTCCGCGCAGACCCACCACCGAGACGGTGATGATGGTGCAGGCACTGTCACAGCCGACCGTGCGACCGATTATGTGACGTCCGCAACCGCCTCGCAACCCAGACGCCGGACTACGCTCACCACTCCCACTGGTCAATGGGCACTGGGCAAGACAATCGGCGCTGGAAGCATGGGCAAGGTGAAACTGGCGAAGAATATGGACACTGGCGAGCAGGTGAGTAAAAATCGGTGAATATCGTCATATACCCGCACTAACATCCGGTCGCAGGTCGCAGTGAAAATCGTCCCGAGGCTCTCAACCGAGGAGCATCGCAGCACCCGAGAAACCGAGAGAGCAGATCGCTCGAAGGAAATCAGAACGGCCCGAGAGGCTGCCATTGTCAGCCTCGTCAACCACCCGTATATCTGCGGCATGCGAGATGTGGTGCGTACCACATATCACTGGTATATGCTTTTCGAATACGTCAACGGTGGTCAAATGTTAGACTACATTATCTCCCACGGCAAGTTGAAGGAAAAACAAGCGCGCAAATTCGCTCGCCAAATCGCCAGTGCACTGGACTACTGTCATCGTAACAGCATCGTCCATCGTGATCTGAAGATCGAGAATATTCTCATTAGTAAGACCGGCGACATTAAGATTATTGATTTTGGCCTGAGCAATCTCTTTTCCCCACGAAGCCTACTCAAGACATTCTGTGGTAGTCTTTACTTCGCTGCTCCCGAATTGCTCCAAGCAAGACAGTATACTGGACCAGAAGTGGATGTCTGGAGTTTCGGAATTGTCCTTTATGTTTTGGTTTGTGGCAAAGTACCATTTGATGATCAGAGTATGCCTCAACTGCATGCCAAGATCAAAAAGGGCGTGGTAGAGTACCCTCCAGGTCTTTCAACCGAATGTCGTCACATCATCTCTCGCATGTTGGTCACAGATCCAAAGCAGCGTGCCACCTTGAACGAAATAATGACACATCCGTGGATGAATAAAGGATTCAGTGTTCCCCCTGAGAACTATCTTCCTCAAAGAGAAGCCTTGCAGCTTCCATTGGATCCAGAAGTTATCGAGAAGATGACCGGCTTTGATTTTGGTCCACCGGAGTACATCAATTCACAGCTGACCAAGGTATTGAACTCTGAAGAATACCAACACGCTGTGCGACTTAACTACCGGGAGACACCTTTAAGTCAGGCCGAAAAGAAACGCGGTGTTTTCGATTTCTACAAACGACGCAACTCCGCTGCTAGTCGTGATACTCTTACTACTTCGCCTTCCGTCGAGGCCATCCAGCTGGGCAACGACCCATTGAATGCATTCAGTCCGCTAGTGTCGGTATATCATCTTGTCAAGGAGAAACTTGACCAGGAACGACTAGAAGCCCACCCCAGCGAAAAAGTTGCCATCCAGAAGACTCCGGCGACTTCGGGTGAAATTTCGGTACCCGAGTTGGCGCCTCCAGAAGCCGCCTATACCAACCAATACCAAGTTCCAGGAGAAAAGGATACAGGCCGACGGTCTCGCCCACGAGCTAGAACACATGGCGAAGACGAAGTTACGGAGGGCATCAAGAACTTGCACACATCCTCACCCGCTGGACGCCCCGAGGTTCTCGCAAAGAAAGAAAGTACCGCTGCTGGTATTTTGCGGCGCTTCAGCACCCGCAAAACCAAAGATCGCAGTCGCGATGTCGAGCGAGACCGCGTCAGCACCCCAAACACTCCTACATTCAATGTCCAACCTCCCGCCGACTCGGCTTCTCCATTGCACCGTGGATTTAGTGTGCGGCGAAATCGTCGGGCTGATCCATCACCAGTGCCCTCTCCTGCGACCAGCCAGCCTCAGCAAGATCTTCTCACAGCCCCCAACACAGGAGCAACACAGCCAAGTAAGGTATTGGGACGGTCTACCAGCGTCAATTCTTCAGACTATCGAACTCGACGAGCAGCTAGACGGGCCGATGATGAAACATTGGATGCCGAACGACAACCTCCTTCAACAAGCGGCTCGGATCAGGCTGGACCTAATGGCCAGAGAGATCAAGTCGGTACCAAGTCTGCTTCTCAAAAGCATACTGCGCGCACCATGTCTTTGGGTCATGCCCGCCGCGAAAGCATTCAGGCCCGACGCGCTCGACGCGAAGCGGCCCGAGAAGCCAATTTGCCAGAAGAGACTGACGCCGATATTTCGGGAGCAGGTACGGCTCTTGAAAGTGCCAACGAAGGCGAAGATCTGTCCAAGCCAGTTTATCTCAAGGGTCTTTTCAGTGTGTCAACCACTAGCAGCAAGCCCCTGCCTATGATCCGATCCGATATTATTCGCGTCCTGAATCAGCTGTCTGTAGACTATGTCGAGATAAAGGGTGGATTCAGATGCCGACATGCCCCTAGCATTGACCTTGAAACCGTTGTCGACAATCCACCTAATGAAGATCGACAAGGCCAGATTTCGCACCGCCGCCGGATTAGCTTTGGCGGGCTTCTCGGTCACGATGAGACCCGAGATGAAAACCAATCGGCACCAACACGGCTGCCACGTCGCGGCCAAGCCGCCCCAGATCACAGTTTTGTGACCAACTCCGACGCATCCGAGGAATACATTCCCCGGGATAATCAGCGCAATGGTCCTGTGGGCGAGCGAGTGGTTGGAGAGACCACCACCCGTGTACAAAGCGATACTGGAGAGAACCTCATCCTTCGCTTTGAGATTCTTATCGTGAAGGTTCCCGTGTTCTCGCTCCATGGTATCCAGTTCAAGAAAGTCTCGGGTGGTATGTGGCAGTACCGAGAAATGGCCAAGAAGATCCTGGATGCTTTGCGTCTGTGATCACACCCTGCGTCAATCGATGAAACCAAAAAAGCTTTCTATGAGAATATCATTATTTTTTGACTTCCCATAAGCATTGCTAGCCCATATTCATCAACGACGTATCCGCACGAGCATATCTATTCCATGTTACCTTTGCAAGCCGCCTCTCAATTCCATGCTTAATCTTTTTTTACTCCCCATTGGAATTCAGCATGCTTTTAGCCCCATCAGCCTTATTGTTTTGGTCCCCGTTTTTTACCATCATATATTAGCCTCCCACACATCGCTGTCGGCTGTCCCCCACTCGTCGTGTACAATAGAGACGCATTAACGAGGTCCCTCAATTTCCCCTGCTTTGTTTTCAACTCCCTGCGATCAAATTTCTCGGGATGATGAGTGAATAGTGTTGTACAGTTTATCGTTGAATACATTGGTAGTTGACGAAATTTTTATTTCAAATGTGTTTCAAGGACTAGAAACTGCATAGGCAGTGACGACATGCATTACTACCTAAGTTATCAAGACCTCCTTGGAAGACTCATAGAAAGATTCAAACTTCAAGCTACACATTGGACCAATAAGTTCTCAATCTCTTCAATGGCCCGTAATTTCAGAGTTAGAGCCTGCATTTTCTATGATTTAAAATATGGGGGACTTACGGTGGGAAGTTAGTCGTAGGGAACTTTCGAGTAGCCAAACTTCTTCACCAGTGTCTGCCTTAATGATTCTTCATGTTGAGTCAGTACCTAGTTACTCTGTAGGTAGTAAGAATAAATGAACCATGAACAGTTACTTAAGCAACTTATTCTCAATTTCTGGTATCAGGTCATGAGACTCACTAACATAGGCGATCCTGCATAGTCAGCCAGATCCGAAGTTTTCGATATTAAATTGGCTTGAGACATTGTGGAAACATGAATTAACAAATGAAATGTGATTGAATAGATGACCGAACTCGTGGGGGAGGCCAATTTATAATGAGATCATAAGTAAAGTCCTCATTTCGTGATTACGTTATTACTCTGTAAATCTGTCTGTACATACTTGTGCTAGTGTAAACTCACGAACCCAAGATCTGTTATTCCGATAAACCGCCCAGTCAGTATGCTCCACATCAGTGATTACATAAATTGGACGGAGGTAAGTAAGATCTGGGAAATAACGCCACATGTCTAATCTGGCTAGTAAGCTGATGTCCCTATATGCTTGTATCTACAGAGGAACGGCTAGATTGAGGGCTGTCTTACTCACAGATGGATATACGCGATTCTTATATAGTTTCGCCTCAGATGGAAATGATCGGCGCCTTAAATCGATGAGACAAACATCGTTGATAGTGATACCTAAAAAAGCGTAGATGAATTCATAGCAATCAATTGTGGAGAATATGGGGCACCCAAGATTCTATTCCAAGATTCAAGCTAAAGGCCCCACGAAGATACTTAATGTAAATCTCCACCGATGCCGATGCATCCACTGCGATCCAGTGGCTCCAGTTCTGTAGTAATCAGCTAAGTTCGAAGTTCAATGTTCAAGAGCGAAACAATTTTAGTGCTGAACACTGTTAGCATCTTACATAAAGATACGACTCATGACTATTTAAAAAGTTTAAGTGTCCAGGTGAAATTTTGCTTGCGAACCTATCGTAATGAATCAAGGTTCAGATGAATAACTTGATATAGGAACAACCTTGGGAGGAATCCAGGCCCCTTATCTTTGTAAATTCAGAGCTAACGAGTCAGTATGATCACATAATCGCGGGGTTGTTCCATCTTACAGAGATTGGGTTCCACAACATGGATTCTTAACGAATCTTCTATCTACGACTTTTCATTCCAAAATTATCGCTTTCATTTCTAGAGAGATCAATCAGAGCTGGCTTGAGCAAAAGCCTGACTAGCGCAACCTTCAAAATTAGAGCAATCAAATTCATATCACTACGCGGTCTCCACTCACTACAATCAACATCTGTCGGATTAGAAATCGACTTTATTCCTTCAGTAAGGGCTTTGATACCCTTGCTCAGGTAGATTTACAGACTGACATATCATCAATTTCAAAACCCGAACCTTTTTCAACCCAAACCTGGTCCCAAGGGCCTCAGATCACAGATGTCTATAATCTCGCCCTGAATTGACGAATAAAGTCTTAATTTTGAGAATATCAACATGACACTCGATGCTACCGGAGCCTGATGGCTATCGCGTTTCAATAAGCATCGAGAATATCTACAACTCAACCTAGGTACAGGAGAATCTATTGATGACCTTCCCGATCCTTCCGATATATAATCATCTTTGATGCGATAAGCCAAACGTCTGGGTTAGTATTTGGCCCCTCTCAGGATTCAGTTTTGGTGAGTCAACCTCTCTAGACTTGCTCGTATTTTTCTCAAATACTTAAATTCAGTGACTTCCTCTCTCACAATATCTTAAGTCTACATTACCCCTTTGTATTTGAGATGACTTCCAAGGCTTTTAGGACAATCCATTTAGGACGATCTAATTGCAGGCCTCGATAGGGATGAAACTTCAAAGGGTCGGGTCAACTTGTCCAGCAAACGAGACTTCGATCTCAAGAAAGTCTAAGATTTCTGTGACTCTTCTGCTCCTCAAAACTGGATGAGTCTTGGGCGCAGCATTGTCACTTGCACAGTCAGAAGTAATGAACCGCTGAAACTAAATTTAAGCAATCAAGACTGCGACTCATCACTAGCGGGGCTAGGGGGTGAATGTTTATTCCAGCTACCCCCCGTTAACGCACTGGTCATTCACACATTTGAACCCGCAATATTGTCAATATATACTTGGAGCGTCCTGAGGGCCCTTGTGAGGAAGCAATCCCCACAATTGGCAGGTCTTTATAATCAAAATGTTGAACAAAATCGCTTTCGGAACCCCCTCAAACTCGCCTTGTCATTCTTTCAACAGATAAAATATCCATCAAGTGCACCAGTGTGGATTTCACCTCAATTTTACTTTCGGGTTACTTTCACTTTCAGTCCATCAGCGCTCGTGCGCTAGTGATAGTGAATACGAGCAATTGCTAATCCGGGTATTTATATGGCGATCTCCGAGATTTCCAGGTCTTCACGGCCCTAGGCCAATCGCATATTACCAACAGCATTCTCTTCCGAAAAGCCTGAAACCCCGGCAACGAATACGTGTTAACGTAAATGCCCTGAGAGTTTCCCCAGAACTCGCGCCGTCCTCCTATTTGAGATAACCTTGAAAGATATTGATTACCTAGGTAATCTTGAACGTGTGTCAGTCTGCTTCTATTTCACCTCACATTCACATTCATTTTGATCAACCAACGCACGTGCTAGTAACAGTGAAAATTAGCCCGCGTATATATACCACGATTTCTCTCTTCCTTTAAAAGTTTCTTTTTCTTTACACATGTTCCTAAACCCTGATTTTGAGAGTCATCTTGGACTTGCGTCGATGCTGAAGTCGAACGTGGGCTTGCGGCCTAAAGGTTGCTAGCATGGCCAGCATTTTACGGTATCAAACTGCCTCGTTCGACACGCCGGACAATGAATTTTTATTATGAGTGAAAAGACCGCCAGACCTTGAACTATATAAGTGAGGCATATGTTTCACCTCACGTTCATTTTTGACTAATTACCTAGGTAGCGCATATACTAGTGACAGTGCTCGCTTCTAGTATATATTCCAGGTCATCTCTCTACGCCAAGGTATTTTTTCTTCTTTACACATCTTTCCAAGGACCCACCGCATGAGTCTCTTCGGATTCGCAAAGATCTCTAGGTCCTGATATGACGGGTGTTGATGAGGAACACGTATTCCAAAAACGCACTGGCTATAAAGACTTGTGACTTACTTGTCAATGCGGACCCAAAAAGCTACTGGAGGGGAAGAAGCAAAAGAGCTCACTCAAAAGAAGTGTATCGGCCTGTCGAGTTCCATCTTCTTCATTAGAATTGAATCTGGCTATTCGTCAAAAATTGAGGCGGACAATACTAAATCTCTTCAACTTCCTTCTCTTAGAGAGAAACGAACCTATGTTACCAAGGTCTGAATATTTTGAGACATACGGATATCATCGGAAAATGCCGACTCCCCGTACTGTTTCGTACAATGTCACTTGTTTCTATGTCTGAACAGCCGAGTAGCACCGCGATAAGTCTATCTGTTTGGTGCGACACCGAAGAGTGACCTGACCGACGAATTCAACAATAATGGTTCCTCGGCCTCATATCACTTTCACCAAGGAGGGAGTGGTTGGCGATTTGCCCATATTTGAAAGCGAACAACCTCACGCTAAGAGCGAGCGAGATCTTATCAGCAATCCTATCACCCGTCATCCGTCAAAGTAACGTAAAAAAAAGATGCTCAATTTAACTTCGCGGTCCAGGCTAATGCATCAATGTGTCGTATTTTATTGGCTTATAAATCGAGCGCATCCTCAGCTCTCTTTTGTCCAGGCCTTTATTGCAACGAATCCTCATAGCCTGGACACCGTCTTCCTGGTTCTATAAAGCTACTTGGTGGAACCTGGTCCCTATCTAGCATGCTCGCATGCTTGCACCAAGGACACCATTCGTTGTCACGAATATGTCTGGAGGCACATGTTCGATGAGGCTAGCCTCCAATCTTTTCCCAGCCCGGCTCAAGCTTTCCCTGTAATAGAATATGCAAATTCCACTCCGCAACCTTGCGCTCTTGGATACAGTAACCAGACTTAATGCTGGAATTACAACCAAACTAATCTGGTTTTCTCTGTATTCATTTTTGCGAAGAATATGAATGCCGATGCATCACAAGATCTCTGATTTATGAAGTCCAGAATAGAATACAGTGCTAACTTCTAGCTAGGCATGGTTCAGAAGCCGCGGGAGGAGGTTGGCAAGCGAAGGACTTCTGTTTACGGGGTGGCGACTGACACCAGCACTTTTCACTTCATCAAGTTGGATGAGAAATCCGTCTTTTGGGTTATCCCAGTGGGCCCCGCAGATGGAAAAAAGGGCAAATACTCAAAGATTCTTCGGATCTTAGTTTATATGATCCGAAAAGCAGCGACAACCTCTCCCACCCACTCCAAAGAGTCAACAGGCAATAATGATGATGGACCAATTTCGCTAGATGACATGCAAAATGCTGATATCAAGGCGATTTTGAAAAGAAAGAGATAATTACTCTGTGGGCCACTGAAGGGTGAGCCGGGCTAAAGAGACAGAGCTTTGATACGTGGCTGCAGCGGCCTATTGATGAGCTTATCCTACACAAGAACATGATCTTCTATCGGGCAGTTTTCCACCTGCGGGGACTCGATATAGCGCATGAGCTTAATACCTTCATATTCCCATTGACCGCTGTAGTACTTTGGAGTCTGATTAGGATCCATGTTGTCGAAAGTTCAATTTGTAGTTTCTGTGAGTTAGAAGACTTCTTCGTGTTGGATTAGTAGCAGACTAGGGCGAACAGAGCGTATTTCAGTCCCCGTAACTTTTCTTTCTACTCAAGATGACCATTTTTGAACAAAGGACGGTGATGGACAGTGGAATGTAGCTATCTAACAATAACCAAGAAAAAAGAAAGCACCTGCCAGAAAGCAGAACAGAGAGAACAATAAGACTTTGGAATCGACCCCAGTCGTTTAGAACCTTGGAAATGCAATTATCATTCAGCCTTACCTAGGTTACCTAGCTTCGAGAGATTTGAAAAAAATTCCGAGACTATGTCATTTTGTGATCATCAAATTATAAATGTAGAGTGCTAGTTAAATCTTGGAATCAGAGGATTTCCGGACCGAATTCGTCTCCCCATTATGACCTGTCTGACCTTCAAGATCGTGAAGTATTCTCCCAAATTTCTGGTTATCCTTCGGTCCAAACGACAATTGTCGAAAGACTCTATGATTAGTCTGTTCACGTAGAACCTCATCTTCCGTGTCAGATGAGCCCCGACAAGCATGAATAATGAACATGATTCTGTCCACGCACGTGGGAATCAAGTGGCCGAGAACGCACCACAACACGCCGACTGTGATTATAACAGCCACTAACGCCGTGACTATCATATAAACAAGCAAGTTACGATCAGGAGCATTGCTCATACTGAAAATGCTGACGGCAAGACCGACAGGTAGAAAGAAGACGGTCACGTATGTGAAGAGAGTGACGTTCTCCGATTCCCTCAGGGCCTTTTTGGATCGGATCGCGTCTTGCGCACTGGTCACAAGAGCAATGAGGAACTCGATACGAGCTGCTGTTGCTTTGATTTCACGCACGTGGTCTTCAAAATGGGCTTGCTTTTGTTTGATTGCTTTGCGATATTTCTGTTCGTCTTCCCTCGTCCAGCGGGGTCTCTCTCTACCCTGAGAGCTTTCTCGGCCATTGAATTGTTCAGTTAACCCTTGGAGACTGTTGATGTTGTTCTTTAAAATGACCAGGACCTGGAAACTTTCGCGTAGTTCCCCGGGCTTTCGATCCTCGAAGCTGTCCTTGGAAAAGTATTTTTCTCCTGCGTCTGATGCGGTTAAGCGCGGCCCTTGTTCGATTCGTCGTAAGATTATTCCTGTGCTGCTGCAGACTTTTGCCAGAATATGATTCAACAGGATCAGCTCCAGAACTTTTCTCTGTTGCCAGTGCGTGTCGTGGCTGCGATCGTATTCATCCAGAGGGGGGTAGTTGGCAAGCTCTGTAGGATCTGCAAAGTTCTGCAACACGTGGCTAGTCCAATAACGATCGAAAAAGTCGCCCACGATCCGGAAGCTAATCACTGCATCAACCAGATAGGCATCATTGCCAAAAATTCCGCATATTTGTGACTTGAGCTGTCGAACATGGGTAGGGGCTTGTGCAGGCGCTTCGCCGTCGACAGGCTTATAAAACTGAAAGAAACGGAAATGTACTTCGGTCACCCAGTTGTTGACAACTGCTGAAGTGTCATCATAGAAGTAATTTGCATGCAGTTTGGCATGTCGATCGAAGAACTGTGCCATATGTACTCGCTCAAGTTCTGGTGATGCGATGTAACACATGGTAGAGACAATATAGTCTGCAGCTCTCAGGTATATGAGGCGCTTTTTGCTCTCTTCAGCGCTGCGCTGTTGCTGCAGTCGTTCCCACAAGCCTTTGTATGAGTCATATACACCTTGGACACACTTCTCATCAACAGACCATTTGCGCTGCTTTTTTCCTTTGCGGACGTCGTCGACTGTCGCAAAACATCTGCCTATAGGGTGGAGCGTAAAAGGATTCATTGCCTGTCTGAGGTAATAATTACGCATTGTCTCCTGTATAGCAAGCGGAGCCTCGGCCTGGATTTGACGGAGCTTTTGTCTATCCTTTGGTGGAGTAAAATCCAGAAAATCGGGATACTTATAGAGCCATTCCTCGGGTAGTTCGACGATATTGCTGAGGTCCACGAGTCTGCCGTATGGGTTCTGCCGCTTAAGGGTTCTTTGGATTGCCAATGTTCGATTCTGAAAACTGAAATAGTCTTGAGTGGCGCCAGGATTGATACCAGAGATGGGAGATAGATCGATGGTTCTTTTTAGAGACGGCATTTCTCCCTCAAATGATCTTTCTCCTGTCTTAGATGCTTCGCCAGAACTAAAATATGCTACTTTCTCTCCCCTCATTGTCCGTAAGAGGATAAAAGGAATTTCAAAACCGACGTGGAAGTAGAAATCACGAAAGATTTCACGATCAAACAGCACTGGCTCTTTGCTGAAAGAATCTAGTTGTCCCGGGAAAAGTCCATTCTCTGATGAGGAATTCAAGATAATCTTTTGGGCATGGATGAACATCTCGGGAGGCGTGAATTCACTTTCCAGTTGATGGCCTTGCTTCGCCATCTCAATGGCTAGACCATAGCGAAGGGGATTGTCCCACTGTGTTTCATCGTTGCTGGCTTCATCATGCTGAACTTGCGCTTTGATCAAATGCTTCCATACTGTTTCTTCGCCCTCAAAGAAGCCCCATTCCAGCCCATAATATAGGATCGTGTCGCGAGAATGTAGCAGGAAGCGAGTTTCACGTGCAGTACGAGTGACACTTAGCATTCTCTTCTTCATAATGTCGTTTTCGAGTGTAAAACGTCGCAGGTTCTGCCTTCTTAGATCCTCTGACGTGAAGTTTAAACGCGGCTCCAAGGTAGACTTTCGCGGCCCTTGATGTGAAAGATGTTTCTTTATATCCAAGAATGTTTTCAGAGTATCATGAGGACTCTCCTTCTCTGTAGCCTCCACACGCTGAGTCAAGTCCTCGATGTTCCTGAGCGCCTTCCATATCCATACATGATCGCTAAGACGATATATCGGAATTTCTGAGTCGCTCAAGTGCTGCCATGTTGGAGAGATGTGGTTTCTGGTGTCTATCAGTTGTTCGAACCAGCCCAAGGTAAATCGCCCCAGCATGCTGCAAACAAACAGAAGATCGTCTATGTCTGAGAACACTTTGACATATTCTGTTGCTTTAATGATGTGGATCGGAATGTTTGTAGGGCTATCTGGCGGAAGATCTGTTTCCTCCGAGTTCTCCATTCTTTTGCCATTGATGTGAATGTTCGAAGAGCAAGCGTCGTCGGCATCTAAGGAGAGGATGCATTCAAGGTGGCCTCTACATACTTCATGGATCCGTTGTCGCAACTCTAGTGAGTCGGTTCCCAAGCATTCGTACATCTTCAACATGAACATGAATGAAAAACTGTCATAATTAGCTTTGATTTGAATTCTTGGGAGGAAACAGTTCATACTAGCTTCCTGATACACTGACATTGTGATCCCCAAAATCGCCACAAGTTAGAGCTACTGGTCCCAATCGCTTGTTGGCTGGTACACTCCTATGAAGGACGTCTTCCTTGCCCCCGGGGGCATTGAGTGTGATCATCGGGGCTGGTATTAATGTTTTGGAATCTGATGAGGCATTCTTTTGAAATGGAATACTACACACAGACAGTATATGTTCAAGATTTCGTCGTAGGTACCAGCCCAAATCTGGATCAGAGAAAGATGAAGTTTCCAGAGCAGGTGCCTCAGGCGGAACAAATTTGAGATCATCCGAGGAGATTAGACATCGTTTCCAGTCCTCCTTGAGGGTAATCATTTGAAGCTTGAATGCCGCGGTAACCTCTACCTTGAACTGCTTGTTGAAATCATGTTCAATGAGGATTGGCTTGTTCCCCTCTAGCTCTTGTGCATTTCCATCTTTGAATAAGCCCACAAGCACGCAAATACGTTCTTGGGTCATATCAAATCCCGCGGCATCCTCTATGTCTATGATTCCGTAACCATGGGGTCCACGTAAGCATTGCATCTGTAAGTCTTCTCGCTTCTCCAAGAAGTCCAAATCTTGCATGCTGAAATTAGGGTTGAACTCTAGTTTGAGCGGGTCCGTAGATATGCTCCGTCCAGTAATCTCCATATGCTGTACTATCACATTGTCATGGCACCAGAGTTTGACGTTGATTGTAAAGTTATCAACACTTTTATATGAGATGACGGGCCAACGGTCTGCCAGAAAATTCACGGTGGGTGGCTCCGATGATAAAAGGTTTAATACTCTAAGCCCAAACCCTGCGTTGAGAGTTTGTGCACTTTCTAAAAAGCGCGATGTGCGCCAATAGACATACCAAGCCTGGGGATTATCAGGTAATCCCAGGCTGATCATGCCCGAATGAAGACGACTGCTCTTCATGGGACGACAGATACGCAGCAGTGAGCCATAGATACCGGCACTTGCTGTCGTTCCTTGATCACCAAAAGAAACATAGGGTGCATGCCTTTTTGTCGTATTTTCATGCGGTTGCTCCTGGTCGTCAAACTGGAGATTTGCTGATCCATAGGGAGTTGTTGTTGGTCGTGGGGCTGGGAAGAGGTCAGTATTTTCTCCAACGCATTTGGTACTTTCAGCCCACACTCACGCTTGACTAAATTTTGGAAATGCTCGTCATCTATGCCCGGAAGATTTAGAAATTTCATTTCGATCATCTTGGGTGGCTTCATGGTGGTGAGAAGAGAAGAGCTCAGAAGAGCACAAGGGCTCTTCTGAGTCTAGAGATCCCTCTCTCGTATGCTTAGACATGATGATCCCGTGCTAGTGAACATTTAAAGCACTAGCTTTCGTAAATAATCAGCTGGTCTTTTGACCACTAATATGACCTCCTGCGTCAGATGGCCCCCTAAGCCCCGCTTATTAATGACACGTGATGTAGTGGAAAAAGCAATTTTTATCTATCTACAGAGCGGGGAAAGAGACCTGAGTCTTCACAAAGTCGCGTTGAGAAAGCCTCACACTTAAAAGGAAGGAAAGTGTATAAATACAAGTATACAGACTGACATAAAGTTTGGTTCGATGATATTGTCAAGAAATAATAAAGGCGGTATGTTATGGCAGTAATTAATAGATAGGATGCACTTACTTAACCCCTCAAAACGGTGTAGTAAGTATATGGCAGACCTCATACGCAGAGCGAAATATGCTCTCTTAAATCGATTCCAAGATTGATAATTTCAATGATAAGACAGTTATCTTGCTTGGAATACGCATTTTACTGGGGATCCTAAGTCCTCTCCTTTTTTTTCCCACAATCTTGAAAGATTCTATACACTCAGGCTATTCCATATTCGTTTGAGTTAGTTAGCACATTACGCCGGAAAATAAATTTCTTATGGGGCGCTCGACAAAAGTCCTCAAATATTTCCCACAAGTTAGCTAGGTAAGATGCGCAGAAGGAATATTAGTTACATCATTCCAGGAAAAGCAAGCTGGAATCGATCATATTTTTGTTTCTCATACTGCAGAGTAAGTCTAGGTACTTTCTGAAAAAAAAACTTCCTCTCACAATAGGCCAACCTCAGGAGTACGGAGAAGCTCAAGTGGTCATATCTAGCCATTAATGAAAAGGCCTCCCATAGAAATACATGTTTTTCAATCAACAACCATGCCACCAATTCTCCGCCAAAAAGCACAATCTGAGCACAGTCCCTCCGGCAATAAACTCTCTGCTTTGGAGGATAAATTAATAGAATAACGGATAGTGTCTATAGGTTCAGGGGTGCAGCTCTGACACATACTATGTTAAGAGATATGGCCAATCTACTACTCCAATCCCTCCCTATGCAACATTCGCACATGCCTTTTGCCACCTCATGACAACTTAATAGTTTACAAAGTGTTACAATAACTAACTTCCAATTCTAGTAACTTATTGATGCTCGAAAGTCTCACCATTTTCTATCAAATTGTGAGCTAAAGATACTCGAAGAGCTGAGTGATTCCCTCCCCATAGGCTAGATAAAAGTTCTCTCCTACTTTCGTCCATTGGAGCTTCATACTTCTCTTCACTGAAAATCAAAGTGTCTTATATGCACTCTAGTGCATAACCCTGACTAATTGAGGAATATGCATATAGGTTGCATACGCAACGGTGCGTCCTTGGTCTCTCCAAATTGGCCCGACTGGCTGAAATGTTCTCTCGCAGATTTCAGGTTCAGGAACCTTTGACCAATCAAGTTACTCAATCTTCAATATATCTGTGTTATCATACAATATCCTCACCTTTACATGGAGATGCATGGTGTGCAAACGGTCACTAGCATACTGGGATTCCTGCGGTCTAGTACAAAGACTCGAGAAGAATCCTTATGACTCCTGCATTTAAAATAATAGCTCTTTTCTGTTTCTATCATAGTTTCATTAGTACACTTGATAGTAGGCTCCGGATCGATGTTCATGTTGTGAACCTGGATTTTGCCGCGAATTTTCAACAGACCCAGATAGTCTTGAATTTTCCATTGCGCTACATATTTGGACTTGGCTTTCGTTTATTACGTGCCTGCTTCACGTTCTAACTACCGATTATGCTGCTTATCATTACCTGCTGTCATATGTTTTGTAAAAGGTGATTATTCAAATTTATTCTGCTAAAATAACAATAGTTAACGTTGTCCACATGGGAGAAGCAGCAAAGGAAGAAAATGCAGAAAAGAGCTCGCCCTGTAGATGAGGAGTATTAAGCTATTTGCGTCTATGTAGTCCAGAAGAGGGACCGACTGATGTGCATTGTTTTAGGGTTCCAGCAGCCAAAATAGGGTGGATGTCGCCCGAGATGGGGGAAAGCTTGAGTGTTAGTGGGGTTGATTTCAGTTGGAAGTAGATCACTCTCTTTCAATAATTGAATCACCCGAGCGAGGCAAAGCAAATATTGGACGTGAAGCGATGTAAATCAAAAATCCATGAAGTCATATCGGTCTTAACTATAGCTTCAATTATTCCAACTGTATATTGAAATGTTCAGTACGGGCAGAAATAGGTCTTGTATGAGCAATTACTTCATATCCATATTGAATTTCCAGTGTGTATTGTCAGTATAAAAAGGTCAGATGTTCACTTATCTCCCCTCATAGATTCGGATTTCGCCGTTATCAAAGGTGGAGTACGTATGCCGATTCCGACCGAAGACTATAACTAACTCAATGTCCCTTCCTTTGACCAACTTTTCTAAAAATTTAATTTGATATATTTCCACCTCATCTGTAATGCCATCCCCAGAACTGAGTCAACAGCTTCCTTGCATCCGTGGTGTTAAGATAGCCGGCTCTTCATCGCATTGGGATATTAACCTCGATTACCAAGACTCCCATGGCACAATTTCCTCTATAACCCCGCATGGTTCTTCTAGAGAAGAATCTCAATTTCCACTCGTGTTACCAGCATTGACACATCCACACATTCATTTGGATAAAGCATTTGTGCATAGTGCTTGCGAATATGCTCACCTACTTCCCTCTAATGGGTCATTTCAAGAGGCCTTGTATTTCACAACTAAAGCCAAGGAACAGTTCACTTATCCTGGCCTTCTTCAGCGAGGTGAATGGCTACTAGCTGAGTCAGTCGCGTCAGGAGTTACAGCTATGAGGGCCTTTGTAGAGGTCGATCATACAGTACAATTTAAGTGCCTAGATGCGGCAGTCACGTTAAAAGAGCAATGGAGAGATTCATGTCACGTCCAAATTGTCTGTTTTGCGCAAGATCCTATATTCTCTGGCGAACATGGAGAAGAGAATAAGACCATAATTGAGGATGCTCTCGAACGGTATTCGCAAATTGACGTTATTGGAACCACTCCTTATGTCGAAACAAGTCCTGATGCTTCAAAGAAGAATATTGACTGGGCGATTCACCAAGCCTTAAAGCTGCACAAACACCTTGATTTTCATCTCGACTATAATCTAGATACCACCAAGGAACCCTTGGTCTGGTACATCTTGACAGCCCTGCAACAGCAGAATTGGAACACTCGCTCGACAAACCAATTAGTAATGCTGGGTCATTGTACGAGGCTGACCCTCTTCAGTGAAGAAGATTGGATCCAAATCTCGCGCATCATTCATGACAATGAACTTCCAGTTAGCTTTGTGGGCTTACCAACTAGTGACATATACATGGCAGCGCCTCCCGGACAAGAAAAGTCCCAAAATCCACCTAGGGGTACTCTGCAAGTCCCGAAGCTGATTCGCAACCACGGACTCGATGTAGTCATAGGAGTGAACAATGTCGGGAACGCATTTACGCCGTGGGGATCTGCAGATCCATTGTTCTTGGCTTGTCTTGGTGTAGGGATCTATCAGGCTGGAACGCAGGCAGATGCAGATCTCTTATATGAGTGTGTATCTACGCGTGCCCGTGCCTCTATTGGTTTATCGCCGCCTCAGAATTTAGCTTTCGCGAGTGGTGGTTGTACTGATTTTGTCATATTTCGAGATCGAGATGAGACTGGATGCGGCGTGTCCCGTCAACGTGATAGTGTGAGAGCAGTTGTATGGGATCCTCCTGCACGTTTCAGCAGAGACGTAATCATCAATGGTCGATTGAAAGGTCCCGTTAAGGAAGGGGTTATTTCGGATTCGGGGCTCATTTTCTTAGGACAGAAATGAAGAGTACCCAATAAATGATTAATATGCAGTTTCGAATAATTGAAATTGAAAATTCAGCAACGCGATGTAGCAATGTCAAGTGGGCATAATTACCAGGTGATTTTTCATGACTATTATATCTCCCATTCTACACCAGATCCTTTAATTATTCTATCCAATTCCACTTCGAAATAGATCACAAAGAATGCCCACTTTACTCAACTTCTTCCACGTCTTTCACCATATCCAGACACCGGGAAAAAATTCATAGCAAAACACCTGCATCATCCAAAAGCCCCGTCGAAATAGCCTACATCGTAACAATATGTGGGTCCAAGGGTGAGGAGAGTGAAGACCAAACCAAGGCAGGCTCCAATCTCACCCGTATCAAGCCAAATAGCCCGAACAGAACTCTCTGTACTACTTGGAGCTTTCTTATAAGCATACTCGGTTCTGTGGCAAAGCAGAAGACCTCCGCCAACAGCCCATTAAAGTAGATAGTGATTTGGAGAAAGACTGCGACCTGATTTGGGATTGTACGGTCCTTCGCCGCGGTACATGCGAGTGGTCATAGCATGGGCCAGCTTGATAAATGAGCTTTTGAGCTGCGGTAGTGTAGATCATGGCGAATGTCAGAGCAAAGAATCCGACTATAGCAGATCAAATTTTTATTGACATTATACATGGCAATCAATAAATCAATACTATACAGCAAGAGCATTCCGAACGCCAGAACGTAGAAAACAGTACGAAGGAAATATGGCGTAGTAAATCAGCCCAAATGATAATCCCACAAAACCAAAACCAAACAGTTCATCACGAAGTATATCCCACTTCCTTTGCTCCCCTCATCTTCTTCCATATAATCCACATTTTCTCCCATCCTTCTCTTGTGATTCAATCTTGGTAAGGTGTATTCGTCCAGGACTTCTCGGTAAGTCATGGGTTTCGAGGTTTCCTGATATCCAGCGTTTCCACAACGCCGCACCACTGTCATCTCGCGACAAACATTATACATGGCTACGGCGGCTAATATTCCTTGTTCCAGGGTTGCTTGCTATGCGTTGGATGATCTTCAGCTGAAGATGTTAGGTCGATATTGAAATCAAAGTCCGAAAATCGACTACATGAGACTGCCAAAGTGAATAGCGACCAAATGGCCAAAGAAAAAACAGATCTCAACTTCTAATTTAGTCTATAATGATTAAATTCACCTAGGTAAAATCTATTCAATATTTTTCTCTATCTTGTCATCCATTACTTCCAAACTAGATCTCGCCTTGTGAATACCCATCGGCTCGGCCCGGTTCCATTATTTTTTGGAAGCTATGTAACTAACTATTTATTTAATTTACTCGATAAAATTCGCTTGACTGCATAAGTAATCGCTTATCAGTTAACTACTTTATCTCACCGTGTTAGCGGTTGATCTATTTCCAATATGAATCAAATTCAAAATGAGCCCCACCAAGGCCCCTGGCTAAGGTACCACACCGGCTAAACTTTCCGTTCACTTCCAAAGTTGTCTCTGATTATTTAATCTGTACTTTTCTTAGTTATCTTCTGATGAGACGTAGTAGCCATGAGATTGTGATGACTATATTGATTATTAAGACCCCTAGGTAATTCACGACCTTTCTTTTCCCTGCATACTTTGCGGGTGCATCGGAATTTGATTTCTGATACAGTTGAGATATTACGGGAATAATTTTGACCAACTTAGCAACTGATCGACGGTTCAACAACTTGAAAAACTTCAAAACCTATATTAGGAAGTGCAGTCAACTGCGGGGAACAATTAACAATCAACTTATACTGTATCATACGCTTCTCTCTATGCTTCTTTCTCAAGAGAGACAAGTCACAAGTATGAAAAGCTTTATTGGAATTACGCTCGCTGTAGCAGCGACTATATCGGCATCCGCCTTGGATCCGGCACCAACCGGAGCCAGCTATGCGTCTGGCTTTGACATTACCAGAAGTTGGGGGAATTTGAGCCCATACAAGGACGTGGATAGCTTCAGTCTCCCTAAGGGAGTACCCCAAGGATGTGAGCTTTCGCAAGTGCACGTCCTTCATCGTCACGCGCAGCGGTTTCCAACAAGTTCAGTCCTGGATGGTGTAGGCATGCAGGACTTTGCTTACAAATTGACAAATTATACAAAGAAACACTCTGGAACAACTGTGGCCATCGGCCCGCTCAAGTTCCTGAATGATTGGGAGTATCTCATTGGCGGTGACACCCTAATGGAGACAGGTGCAGCCACTGAAGCTACATCCGGAGCCTACTTCTGGACCAAATACGGCCGACTCCTATATCGTGCTGGTAAGGATTACGTCGCAGCCTGGAACCATACTCTTAATGTCTACCCTAATGGCACTGCTCGCCCTACCCCGGTCTTCCGTACCACTTCTCAATCTCGTATCTTAGAGAGTGCTCGGTGGTGGCTCAGTAAGTGGCCTATCCCTTTTTTTTTTAGGCGTTTAAATTACTTATCATCTAAATTAGCCGGGTTCTTTAGCAATAGTGGCGCGAAGGATTCCTATGACCAGTATAATCTCGTCGTTATTCCTGAAGCCGATAGTTTCAACAACACTCTGGCTTCATACGAGGCCTGTACTGGCGATATGACTGAGGGGTATGTGAATATTGATTTATACTCCCAACGTTCTTTATTCCATGGAGCGACTGTTGATAATGATGTATAGTGATGACGCAGCAGAAATATTTGTCGCTCGTTATACAAAAGATGCTCGCACTCGTCTTTCCACCTACCTTCCCAAAGATTTCAATCTGACCACAGATGATGTTCTGGCCATGCAAAACCTTTGTGTCTATGAATACACCAGTCTTGCAGGCTCATTCTTCTGCTCTCTTTTCACTGAGCAAGAATGGAAAGACTATGCCTACAACCTTGACATCCAGTACTACGGAGACTATGCCTATGGTTCTCCTAGTGGTCGTGCCCAGGGCATTGGCTACGTCTTGGAACTTGCTGCCCGCCTGCAGCAGAAGCTGATTACCACCAGCGACACCAGCATCAACTATACATACGACAACAACATTGCTCAATTCCCTGCCAACCAGCCCTTCTACATGGACATGTCCCACGATGACATTATCATTTCGGTGATCACAGCTCTGGGTCTCAAGTACTTCAAGTTCGGTCCTAGTGGCTTGCCTGCTGATGTAGATCATGCTCTCGATCGGAATTTCGCCATGACGAACATGACTCCCTTTGGGGCGCGTTTTGAGTCTGAGATCTGGACTTGTCCTTCTGATGTCTCCTTTGAAACTCTGGACCCCGTTCTCTACACTAACCCAAATCTTGCCTCAACATCTGATACCACCAAATATATCCGCTTTGTCTTGAACAGTGCTCCTCTGCCTCTTGATGGCCTTATCGGTTGCGAAAAAGCGGATAATGGGTTCTGTAACGTTGACAGCTTCCTGAAGGGTGTGCCCACTCTGAAGAACAATGCTCAATACCAGAAATCATGCTTCGGTACATACCCCACAGGAAGTCAAGTCGGAGATGGTGTTCCTTCCTCGTAGCGGAGTTGAAAATCTATGAAACAATGCATCAAGTTGCTGTCTGTATATAGGTCACGGCTTCAGTCACGGTACTTGCTTCATTCTGAATGTTATACAATCCTGTTTCATGAATATTCGATAGTTCTATGAGTATAAGACTTTTTCTCATATCCACATGATGTCGCAGGAAAATATAGCAGCCGCCTTATCTGTGGGTCGGTACTAGGCTCCAAAAACATGCAAATTGCGATGCACTCAGCCCTAATTCTTCCCTCCACCCAAGGCTGATCTTCTGATAACAAGCACATGATCCCCATCCAGTGCGCCAGTAGGATAAGAGCCGGTGGATCTCTGCTCCTTAAAAGCGCAAGGAAGTCAAACTCCAATCGGCCCATGAATGAGGCACAGTGAGCAGCGTTCGACCCAGTAGTCCGTCCACTCCGAGCAAGTTCCAAGAGCGGGGAAAGGATGCGAAGAGGAGCATAGTAGATACTGTTTGCCTCAGAAGTAAACTCGTCAATGTCACAGAGATCGGCCAGATCCGAATCAAGGCCTCCGCGTCCATGTTGGATCTCACTGAAAATGTGGCGTTCTTCTTTGTCGACTTCTGAGAATGCAGTTGCCCAGATGCTTTCGGCTATATATGGCGCTGCCATTTTCAAAATACATCGAAGGCCACTTTGTAGACATAGCCAGTTCATGGCTTCCGGTTTGTTTGTGAGAACCCAGGAATCGGTGGGTTTGAATCCCTCCGGGCATATAGTCATGACGCCCATCAACATGCAAGTAGATAGAAGGGCATCAACATTATCTTTTCTGAGATTCATGGAAAGCGCTTGCTGGTATAGCTGAATAGCATTCTGCCAGAAATAAGACTCCGCAAATGCTCGCTCCTTGTTGGGCGATAACCGATTTAAATGAAGCGAGCCGACTCCGAGAATCGTGTTCATCAAGTAAGGATTCTTGAATTTGCCATAAGCGACTGGTTTGTATAGATTTTCGAAGATAATAAGAGCTTACCTGGAATGCAACGCGAATCATATCTGTCCGCATTACATGTTGGATATTAGGATTCGCCATTATATCTGTTGAGCCAGTAACAAACTGCCTAAAAGCCACTAAGCTTATGGCGTTTCGAGGGCTTTTGCTCCCACGGACATCATACTCCCAGTTCGTGCCAAGACTCAACGTCTGTTCAATATTTGTTGCAATATTGTCAAGGGAAAGGGAAAATAATGTGGAAGTTATATCGGGAGATCCAATACTCACAGGAGAGACATTTACAGGGGAGAGGTCCGTTTCAGAAGGATAAATGCATTCTTCCTTCCTTTTGGTGCATTTCAGGCAGCTCGGCCTCTCCTCATCGCACTGAACGCAACATCAGCACCCTATCCCATAGATAATTAGCTACCCCCAGGTACCATATAACACACCTTGACTCTTCTCTTCTTACACGTTATGCAGCCTGCTCGAGATTTTTTGTGCGCGCGTCTTGTGCTATATGGAACTTTTTTCTTTTCTGCAGAGACTCGAAATACAGTCTGCAAACTCCGCGCATTGGTACAATTAGAGGGGTCCACTGACAAACTGATCTTGGACATTATCTCGACATATAAGAGTTATCTCAAATATCGATTCAAGAGACTTCAAAATCTGAATCTAATGAGGCAGCATCAATGCTTAGCATCCTTGAGCACATTCCACCCCTGATTTAATCAGTAGCTTAGCAAAGGTGAAGGTTTAGTCACACACCCAAGGCACGTGACCGTCAGTGAGTCACATGATCTCGATGAGGCTCTTCCGAATGCATTCAGCTAGTGTAATCTCTGCTTGAAACTAATCAGTAATTGTAAACTGTCAAAATCCAGCTGTCCAATGCAGAGCACACTCCACTTCAAATGAATATCACAAAATATATCACGAGAACGTGTTCCCCAGCTCAGGCCCAACTGGATCAGCTTTTCAGGACAGTTCTTCATCTTATTGTCAGTTAGCGCCCTCCAAGGCTCGTTTATTCGCCAAGAAAAAGCGGGGAGAATAATTGTTTAGATTGACCTAGAACACAAATGGCCAGGAGTAAGCCCTGGTCCCTTGGGGGCTTGAGTCGAAACGAAACTCAATGCGTCTGAAGAATCTTGGAAGCTTTCAATCCACACAAATATTAACCATTATGTTCGTTGAGCTCAGGCATAAGATGGTATGCCAGATCATTCAAGGCCTACCTATACGGAGACTGGAGTACGAAGTAAAGAGCAATTTAGTGTCTCGTATTTCTCGATAGCTCAGGCTTAATAGCCATATGCTTACCGAAACAGGTTACAGGTGTTTGTTCCTGATCTTTAATAAAATCGAGATTACCCATGGATTGTGACAGCTAGTAGTGCCAGCCTCTCCATGGATAATCTCATTCGACTGGAGCTTGGCGCGTTTCATATCTCACTTTCGTCAGTATCTTACCTCATAGCTGCGTGATATCGCTGTGATTGGTCTATTACGAGAAATCACTGTTTCTTACTGCGGATTTCATCGGATGCAGGGCTAGTAGTTTCATTCCACAAATACTCTAGTTGACTAAAATTATAAAGATATCCATTCCCTTCTTCTCTTCTGTAGCTTTTTCACGTCATTTATTGCTCACCGAGTGAAACTTGCTGGCACGAGTTTCCCATTCCACTCATTCTTTTCAATTCTTCTCCAACTTTTACACTCTTTTCAATTTATCAGGATGTCTTCCTCTCAATGGCTCGTCAAGGGAAAGGTCCTGGGAGTTTTTTTCATGGTCTTGTTGCTTGTTCTTGTCCTCAATCTTCGACCAGCGTCTGGCTCAGTTCACGAGAGAGTGCTTCAGCGAATGTACACTAAAAGAGCAAGTAACAATGACACCTGGCAGCCAGCAGCTGGAGTTAAATGGCAAATCCAGCTATCCAACCCCGTTGAAGACATCTCGATGGATGCGGATATCTTCGACATCGACCTTTTCGACAACTCAGTAGACACTATTTCCAAGATCCACAAGAAGGGCTCTAAGGTTATCTGCTACTTTTCCGCTGGTACATACGAGGATTGGCGCTCCGATGCAGATGACTTTATCGACTCAGACTTTGGAAATGACATGGATGACTGGCCGGGAGAAAAGTGGCTGGATACTCAATCAAGCAATGTCCGCGGCATCATGCAATCTCGTCTTGATCTAGCACAGCAAAAGGGTTGTGATGGCGTTGACCCAGACAATATTGATGCATACGGAAACGATAGTGGCCTTGATCTGACTGAGTCCGACGCGATCGACTATTTGACTTTTCTTTCATCCGAGGCGAAATCTCGTGGCATGTCCATTGGTCTGAAGAATGGAGGCGACATTATCCCCTCTGTCATTGAGCTGATGCAGTGGTCTGTCAACGAACAGTGTGTTCAATATGACGAGTGTGATGTCTATGCTGCTTTCACCGAAGTTGGGAAGCCCGTGTTCCATATCGAATATTCTGGCGAGATCGATACCGACGTCGATACCAGTAGCAAGTTAAGAGTTCGAGTGACAGATCAGGAGAAGTTGTCTGTCTGCGATGTTATCAGTGCTGGGAGATTCTCTACTGTGATCAAGAACATGAAATTGGATGCCTGGGTTGTATACTGTTAGTCAACTGGACAACAACTGAGAACTGTCCTATACGAACTGTCCAATTTTGTCTAAGAGCACAAATAACTATCGTACTCGTGGACCCTTCATGTCACTCGAAACCCTAAGGCTAGATGGTTATAGTGCTGTCTCACCTCTGTCCCAAAATGCTATTATGATGTACCATCATATCCACTACATTTTCTAGTTTACGAAGTAGCAGATGCGAAGCTATCATTAAATAACCAGATGTAATTCTATTAATTCTATGTCGTAAGTAATATCCCATCTATATTAATTTGATTTGTTGAATCGAGTCGTGCAAAATTTCAGCTCAATTACGCGAATTGGCACATATAAGATAGGCGCAAGAACAAGAGCAACTTCGAAGCCAAGATCTCCAGTAGTCTCGGCCAAAGGCCCTGTATACCAAGCCTGACCCATACACGGTACAATCAAACCAAACGAAAGGGCCATAGCCACGATACCCGCAATTCCAGATGGAAGTCTTCTGGGCGATTCACAGGAGTCCGGGTCATATTCGTCGAAATTGCCTTTGCGGAAGAGAAAGTGCTCTGTCATCACCACACCGATGAACCCCGCAGACCAATATGCAATGACATAGAGGAAGTTCTCTAAGCTATTGAAGAATGACTTGGCAGCGTAGATAGATACCGGGATAGCGACTGCAGTGTAGATGATGGTAAAGAAAAGTCGCGGAATACGCCTCATTATTGGAATGACGATCTGGAAGTTGAGTGAGATGGAGTACATAGCTGCCGCCAAATTTCCAAGGAGAGAAAATGCTAGAAGGACAGAAATAAATTTTCCAAATCCTCCGACGGGATGCAGCATAGCTTCTAAGACTCCACCTGCGCTATAGCTATCATAGCCAGCTTCCCAGGAAGGAATCATCGGCGTTGTTGCGCCGATTGCAGCACCAAGGACCATCAATGGGACGGATGGCACGAGAAGACCACCATAGATATAGGCAAAGATACGCCATGAAGAAACGCTAGGGTCGCAGTATACCGCAAAATCGGAAGACATGGCTGCCCAGGGAATAAGAAATCCAGCGATGACACCTGCAAATGAAACGATGGTAGACCCGGATGCCGGTTCTGTCACTACTTGAGTGGAAAGATGCTTTCCGCCGACTCCAGTAGCAACTAGGATAGCGACTAGGGCAAAAATCCATGAGTATCTTTCAAACTGGTGCAGTGTCTTGTATCCACCGAAGGAGATGACCATGCCACAGATGGCAATAATCACGATGCCCGCTGTGGCATTAATTTTGCCATCTGACACAGCGGACAGAGTCATTCCTCCAAGAACACAGTCGATGATGCCAAAACCAGCAATTGTGCAGAGATTGAGGATAACGATTATTGTGATGAGATAATAGCTGAAGAGATTACCTATTAATCAAAAGTCCATGATATATGATGTTAGGGAACACATACCCAAAAGTGAAACGTGAATGCAACATCTGCCTCAAGCCAGTCTTTGCACCAAACGTTCCCATATAGGCAGGAAAAATCGAGCAAAAAAGACTGAAAAACAGAATAACAAGTGAGGCATCTCGAAGGCTAAGACCGTAGGAAAGAGTTCCCACCATTCCTGTCACGATTCTGCTCAATTTAATCAGTGATGATAGAAGAAATCCTGAATATATGACTCACGGTAGCAGATTAGTACTCATTGTAAACCAGACAAAAAAGACATTGATGAATCGCTTGTCAGTCCGCTCCTCGATAGGCACAGGAGCAATGCCACGCAACTCAATGCCCCAAGAAGCAATTTTGTTCAGCCATGCTCTTGGAGAACGGTCTCTCTGTAACTCGGCAGAAGTAATGTCGGTAAACCGGATGTCCAAGGAAGCTTTCTCAGGCTTCTCCATCGTATGATCTATAGAGGTTTCCATGCTGAATGATGGAATTGTCAAGTGTTTTTTTCTCTAAAGCTTCTAACTAAAGCTTTATATATGAAGTCAAGACCCCAAAACTTAGAACCCCGGTCGTTATGCCCCGGATGCTTACTGTGGGGGTGATTGAATGATAAGATCCTGAATTTCGTATTGATAAGAGAAAAGAACTGCCGGAAAGATACGACTTCTTTTCCATTTATGTTTCAATATTTTCCATCTACGATTCAATTGATCCTTCCAAAGCCAATAACTATGAAACTAGATTGAAAAGAAGACAACTGCCAATGGTATTACAAGATATATCATGATTTATGTGATTTTGGAGCTATTAAAAGGTGCTTCAGGTCACTCCTGAGATGGCAAAAGTGCTGACCCACTCTCAGTGAGAATGTATCCGCTAAGGCTGGATTAGAAGGGTAACGGGTCGCCAAGCCACAGATAGTTGATAATCCTTGTGAAAGACACTAATTAAATCTATTCCCGATGAGACGGCTTTTAAACTATAAACTGACCAATCAAATTATTCATAAAAGTCATCGGAAGCCACTTGCAGGGCTTGATTCGTTGATCATTATCAAGGATACTGATTGGCTAACAGACGATGTGATCTAAAGATTGTGACAAAGACTTAGTCAGGTTATCTTTGCCGTCCACAGGTCCGGCAGGCAAATACCTGACCCCGCAAGCTACTCCTTGCGCGCGTGCTAGGGTACAAAACTACATTGTGCAGCTTCAAAAGCCAGAAAAAAAAAGTTTTAATCATCGCATCTTCCGGTCTCATTTCACTGCACAGCTTACATCAACCATGGACTTGCCTGTATCTTCTACAAGGGCTCTCATTGGCCTTGTGCTTCTGGTCATCGCCATCGGCGTATACTTTAAAAAAGCCAGCAAACGGGGCCTTCCCTTGCCTCCTGGGCCTCCAGGAAATCCATTCTTGGGTCATCTTCGAGTCATTCCACAAGATCATCCAGAGCACCAGTTTGTGACATGGGGAAAGGAGCTTAACTCTGATATACTTTACTTCAACATCTTGGGAAGACCCATGGTCGTACTCAACAGTGTCGAAGCGGCACACGACCTAATGGATAAGAAGGGAGCAAACTATGCCGATCGCCCACGCTTTGTTCTTTTTGAGGTTATGGGATGGGGCATTACCCTCTCATTTTTGCGGTGGTCTCCCAGATTCAAGCTCCACCGAAAACTCATTCAGCAAGCATTTACCCAGTCAGGCTGCAAACCCTATCGGCCTCTTCAGCTGGAAGAAGCCCGTCGAGCTGTGAAGTCCATCGTGCATAAGCCTCAAGACTGGGAAATCCTCCTGAGAAATTTTGCTACTGCCGTCGTGCTGCGCATTGGCTTCGGCATTGAGATTCAGGAGGAGAATGACCCCTATGTCAAAATGGCCATTGATGTGGAAGAGGCTACTGGCAAAGGTGGCGTCCCAGGGGCTTCGATCGTCGACTTCTTCCCAGTTTTCCGTCATCTTCCCAACATTGTCGAGAAAATCTCAGCGGTGTTTCAGCCGCTGGTCCATGCTCGTCACACCAAACCTAGCATTCAACTTCTTCACGACGCGCCGTGGGATGTCACAGAGCCTTCTATCCGCTCCGGAAAAGCCACCCAGCCCTCCTTTATGCTCAGTCACTTTGGAAAATACCTTGCAAATGAGAAGGCTGGCAAGTCGAATGAGGCTACTGTTGCCGATATCAAAGGAATATGCGGAACGCTGTCCATTGCTGGGGCTAATACCACATGGTCTACTGTGATTGTCTGTGTTCTCAATCTCATGTTGAACCCGGATGTCCAGGCCAAGTTGAGGGCAGAGATCGACAGTGTGGTCGGTGTGGATGATAATGGTGATATCCTCCGTCTTCCAGACTTTGAGGACCGGGCCCAGATGCCTTACCTTGAATACGTTATTCAAGAATCAACACGCTGGGCACCACTCTCCCCACTTGGCGTGCCCCATGCTTCTATCGCCGATGATACATACAAAGGCTATCACATCCCAGCCGGATCGGTAGTCTTTGCAAACGCGTGGGCCATGTCACGGGATGAGCGCTATTACTCTTCGCCAGATGACTTCAACCCGGACCGATACATCCCGCAATCAGAGGGCGGAAAGGGAGAGCCCCTACCCGAAGGTCCATTTGGATTTGGACGAAGGGTCTGTCCAGGCCAATACCTGGCACTCGCCAGTGTTTATATCATTATGTCTACTTTGGTAGCCACTATGGAGATGAAGTGCCCCGTTGATGAAAAGGGTGAAAGAATCCTCCCGAAGGTGACGTTCACCAATGGATTGAGTGGTGTCCCTGACAGCTTCCCATGTGTCATCACGCCGAGGTCAGAAAAAGCCCAGGAGTTGATTTTGGATATTTAGGAGGCTACTAGACCTTTAGTTTTATTTATGAATGTATGCCAAAGTTTTATGATTAAAATTCGCAATATTTGAAGATCTTGTAGTGTTACTAAAGCTTTTCAGATTATGCAGGGCAACTTTAAATATAGGCAGTACCCTATGTAGCAACAACCTTGGCACCAATATTCAAGGTAATTGAATTTCAAGGCGATAGAGTGAACGAATTGCCTGCCGGAAACTGCCCAGGAGCCAATTTCTCCACAGACTTTCCCTTACATACAAGATTGCTGTGCAGTCTTGGAAATTGTAGCTATAGTTCAAAAATGGAAAACAACATGGAAGTACTATCTTTTCGGAAATCTTACCTGTTCGTAGAAATGCTAGTTTCAGTCGTTATGCTCTAAAAACTATTCCTTCCACCAAGGGAGATTGTCAATCTGAACTTAGTTGACGCCATATCAACGACTCATGGCATGGTTGGAAACATATCTCCATGAATGTCAACAAGTTGAAATATTGGATGAATTATCGAATATGTAAGCACTGGTAGATCAGCGGTTAGATCGTGTGATTGCAAGTAATTACTATCATCACGAGGTCCCGAGTTCAATTCTCGGTCGGTGCTTAATTTTTTCCCCTTTTTTTAGCCTCATTCTCTCCACTCATAACCCTCCTAGTTACTAGTTATTCCAAAAATATTTACCATAAAGATACATTACTGGATGAAATTATATAATGTGATTATATGGAGTGAATCTTCCGCTAATCGTCTAGAAACCCAGAAAATACCTTCGCGATCTGTTGAGCTGAGTCCCGGAGAAGATCCGCACCTTGATCTAGAACGCCTAAGACATATTCTGTTAGTTTCCAGAATCCATGCAGACTTCAAAGTTAACATACCACTCATGGAAAGAAGAGAATGTGTTGCCCCTTCGTACACCTTTACAGTTACTTCAGACTTGATACCGCCATTCTCTTTCCAAGCCTTTTCCAACTGTCCAGCGTAGGCCTCAGCTTCAGGCGCCAATAAGTCTTGGCCTGATACCGCAATCCATGTCTTCGGGCTCTTTGCCAATAGAGAAGTAGGTGCAAGATTAGGCGAAGCTTCCCAACCCAAAGCATCGGAAGGATTAGGCAAGTACATGCGCCGATACCAATCCATCCGAGCCGGTGTCAACCACGGTGCATTGCGATTTTTACCCCAGAAAGTTTCAGTGGTAGCAGTGTTGTCAATGACTGGAAGAACGAGAAGTTGAAAACAGATGGGGACCGGCGGCTCAAGCTGTGAAGCCTTCATTGATAGCACTGCTGCTAGATTCCCACCAGCTGATGTGCCACCGATAGTGATTCGCGAGCTATCAGTACCTAGCTTGGTCGCTCCCTCGGCACTATACACCCATTTTAATGCGTCAACGGCATCTTCAACTGCTGCAGGATATGGGTGTTCTGGTGCCAGGCGATAATCAACTGTCACAACCACACAGCGCGCCATTTGACAGATCAAAGTGCAAAGGTCATTTCCATCTGATTTTCCACCAATCGCCCAGCCACCTCCATGGAACCAGATAAATACAGGCCACCCGGTACCGGGCTTTGCGCCTTCTGGTGTGAAGATGCGGATTTCATATTTTCCCATGTTCAGGTCTTCACTTCCTGCTATCTTTGCGAGTGGCGATTCTGTTGATGGCCAAGGCCGAGGCCCTGTTCGGGCTGAGCCATCCCATACTTTTTGGTCATCTGGGATCACATATTGAAAGTAGTCGTCGTGAAATTTTACGTATTGTTGGTTCAAAAATGGTCTCACGCTAGGGTGGATAGGTTGGTGAACAGGTTTGGGGGTCATTGTAAGTGGGATAGAAGGGAGATGGAGGAAATGAATGGGACTGGATTAAGGGAAGAATCAATAATTAAACGTTGGAAGCCGCCTGAAGCATTGACTGGTCTAGTTAACTAAACAATGATTCAGTATTTTGGACCCGCTTTCATTAGCCACTCCCTCCTGTTCCGGCAGTTTTTGATTTTGTCTAGTTGTGAGTTCCAGACGAAAATTTTTATTTTTTTTGGCTTGTCTTCCTGAGCCATTGTCATATTCACTTTACTCTAATTCGCTTTCACTCTCACTTTAATAGCCACACTCACTTCACTTTACTTCACCAAGCGGCATCTTTATCTTTCTTGGCGTTAGATAAGATCTTGGCCTATTAGAGCCGGAATTGCCACATGCCTCCCGGACTCGGCAATCCTTTCACTGCCAGCCGTGCCAACATCACTCAACATGGTCGATCTTATGGAATCTGAGTCTAACCATCATCAGCTTATGGATCAGGCCACCGAAAAGCCGGTGAAGAAACTCACTAGACACTCTAAAGCTTGCCGAAGATGTCGCAGACTAAGAAGCAAGTGCATTAACAGTGGAGATGGAAGCAAATGTGAGGCATGTCGACTATCAAACCATGACTGCATTTTTCTAGCAAGAGGCCAAAAAACTTATGACGATCGGGAATTCCGTCGTCCAAGAGTACGCTCTTCCAATACCAGTGTGAAGGGGAAAACTGGTCCAGCTTCAACATCGCCGTCAGCACACCCAGATGCGGGGTTCCAGTCTAGTGAGTCGTCTGGGCCAGGATTGAGTGTACAAGGCCTCTTAACTCCAGGTATCTCGGATCCTTGGGACTCTTTACCTCCATTTGAAGAACTTTTTATAGGTATCAATACCTTCACAAAATCTTTCTTCCAATTGGGGTTTTTGCCAAAGACGCTATTTTTCGAGAGGTTGCGGAAGCAACCTGATACAGTCAGTGTTTTCCTGCTGTTCAGTATTCTAAGCATCTCTGCTCGCTTTACTCCTAGTTTGGTGAACAGATATGGTGGCGGTTCTAGTGCCACCAAACTATATCTCACTCGGGCCGCCGCCTTGATTCCTGAGCAGATGTTCCGACCCTCGCTTGAAGCAACTCAGGGATTTTTTCTTCTCAGTATTGCAGAGTGGGGGAATGGAGACAAAAATCGCAGCTCAATGTATATGGGTATAGCAGTGACCATGGCTGGCATTTTACGACTGCACCGGGAGGAGACCTACAATCTCCCCGAAGACGCGACGGCTGAGCAATTCGTCAATGCAGAAGCTGCGAGGCGCACATTCTGGATGCTCGAGAGCTATAATAACCTTCTTTCTGGTCTCAGTTCCCCTGTCGCCATCTCCTACAATGACATCTCAGCGCTTTTACCTTGCAGCGAGCCTGAATTTTCATTTGGAGCCTTAACAGGGCCCCGTGCTGCGCTGCTTGGCACAATACCAGCCCTTAAAGACCCATCATTGGCTCATTCCCAAAGCAGATCGCTGTTTGCAACTTTGCTGCAGACACATAATCTATGGGGTCAAATAGCAAGGACGGTTGGCACGGATGCCGACCTACAGGCCCCAGAAGAGAGTCGGATGAGCCGAAACGACTATACGAGGCTTTTAGACGCCTTGAACCAATTTGAAATAAACATTCCGATTCCTCACCGCTGGTCGGTGTGGAACCTCCGAGGTTTCAAATCGGAAGGCTTGGACCTGGCATTTCTATCAGTGGTGATGGTTCTGAGATTGAGCAACATAGTGTTACGACGGCGATATCTTCACGACAAATCAATTTCCCAGGAAGGCTATCCGCAAGACACGGGACATGTTACAACAGAGCTATTCGAGAATATGCTTATTCTGCACGAACAAATCGACGCATTCTTTGACTTCCGCTCACCCGAGCAGGGTTTCCCAGCTCTTATCGTGTTCTGTGTTTATGTTTGTGGCTCTCTAGCCAACCATCTGCACCAGAAACCAAGCGTCTGTCCGAGCATTGCTCCTCAGGCTGAGGAGATCCTCCGGAAATCCTTAACAGGATTGGGTCAGTTGCAACACGCCTGGCCCCTTGCTCGACGCTGGAATAAGGCACTCTGTAGAGCCAGTGCGCGGATTAGAACTCAATCACAGGATGAAACATCCCCATCAGTTGGATTCTCACCATCCACAGAGCTTATTGTGTCTGAGCTTCAGCCATCGCCCGGGGCAATACCTCGACTCAATGATCCATTCCCAACAGATGTGATGCTGGCAGAGTTTGAGACTTACCCCTGGAGTGATATCTTTACGGATTTAATAAATAATGAGTACTCAATGTGAAAAGCCAGGAGGGCTATCAGATAATGATTGAATGTTTTTTTTTTGACGTTTTAGAATGAGTTTCGGGAATACAAAGGTTCAAATGCTGTGACGGGTTCAAAGTCGGCAATTGACATATTTGTTTAATTAGACTACATAGAATTACCACTTCTTTCTTAGCTTTTTCAAGGCTTCTTCTTCTGAGACCACATCGGCGTATTTCGCATCCAAGTCGAACAAATTAGATTTTTGGATTTCGGGCGTGCGGTCTCCACAAGCAGATCCAACAACCTATATAGAAGTCAGTGATTTCCGAAGGTCTTGGATGGAGTGTCAAATTAATACCATAGGCCGGAAGCCGTGCTGCATTGCATCCAAAGTAGTCGCCCTGACACATCCAGAGGTGCTAACACCACAGATGACAAGCGTATCAACATTAAGTGTCTAAGCAGTGAAAGTATTAGACATATACACTTGGAAGATCTAAGTTTCTAGCATCGAAACTAGGTAGTTAGCACATACCTGAAGCTCAGTAGCCAAAGTTGTACCAAAGAAAGCACTAGCGTACTTTTTCACAACGACCGTATCGTCAACAGCAGGTTCGAGACCCTCCACATAGTCAGCCAGACCTCTGGGATCCCCCTTTAACCAAACACTAAGCGGCTTCGTTTTAAGCCAGAATAGACCGGCATCAGCCATGTCAGGCCTTGTATATTTGACTTCGCTCCACACTACGGGGACTCCCCCTTCTCGCGCAGCTGATAACAAGCGCTTCATGGAATCTGGGGATGACTCTGCGGCCGGATTGCCTAGGAGCGATAGAGGCGAGCCCTCGGTCCAGTAAGCCTTGCAGACATCGATAATAAGAAGAGCTGGTCGTTCGCCCCATCCCATGCGATTTGCGAAGCCAGAACTGGCGTATGATGCTGAAGAAGGGTGTTCTTGGGGAGTCATGACAGGATATTTTTTGATTTCCAGATTTCCAGATTTCTGATGAGACGTGATACTTTGAGCGTCTTAGTGTTGCTACAGGAGAGTGTGAGAGTAATTATGGTGGATATCTATTCCAAGTATAGGATCTGTACCTAGATAACGGGACCTCAGATGGCGATATCCCGGCAGGCAAATCTAAAGTCGTGGCTAAAAAAGCGGGTCCAAATACTATTTTCCACGTTGTATAATGACAGCTGGATCCCTGATGTCGATTTTAGCTTAGTTAAATACATTTAAATTTTCCCGCTTTTGGAAGAATTCGGGTCGATATGCCAGAAAATGATGAAAAGCAACCCTCGGCCGAGAGCATATCAAGAGATCAACCACTACAACTACAACTCGTCCCAGAACCTGAATCCAGCTGCTGCCCGAAAGGCGAGTCAGAGCCGGTGTTAGACCCGAGCGAATCACTATACGCACCTGCATACAGCATTTTCGGCAAATATGAAAAATGGTTCCTAGTTGGAATGGCCGCAGTGACAGGACTGTTCAGTCCTCTGCCGGCAAACATTTACTTCCCAGCCCTCGTAACTCTAGCCAAGGTCTTTGATCGATCGACTGAAGAGCTCAACCTCACAGTGACAGTATATCTGGTCATGCAAGGAGTGTCGCCTATGCTCTGGGGACCTTTATCTGATCGTCTGGGTCGCAGGCCCATATTCCTCGTTTGTCTCTTCATTCTAATCGGCTCCAGTATCGGACTCGCACTGTGTCCGACATCGGCGTTTTGGCTCTTGCTTCTTATGCGCATTTTCCAAGCTGGTGGCTGTGCAAGTACCATTGCACTCGGAGCTGGTGTCATTGGAGACATTGCAACAAATGAGGAACGTGGTGGGTACTTTGGCATGTTCAATCTTGGCCCTATGCTAGCTCCCTGCATAGGGCCAGCAATTGGTGGTGCTCTTTCTCAACATCTTGGCTGGAGAAGTATCTTTTGGTTTCTGACTGCTTTCTCTGTGGTATGCTTCATTCTGGTCTTGCTATTCCTACCGGAAACTATGCGAGGACTTGTCGGGAACGGCAGTATCTCACCAAAGGGGGCTATCTACCGCCCACTCGTTCCAATTATTGGACAGAGAGCAGCAAGATCTAAGCCAGAGATGAAATCAGAGAAACCACAAGCTAAACAAGGATCCATGAATCCTTTCCGTCTGTTAACTTACCCCGACATACTGTTGACATTGACCTATACCGGCATTGTATACGCCGTGAACTATACAATCACAGCTACAATCAGCTCATCATTCGCCAAAGTCTACCCTTTCCTGTCAGAAACTAATATTGGGCTTTGCTATCTGACAACCGGGGCTGGTATGATCCTCGGTTCGACTATTACCGGCAAAATGTTGGATCGCGACTACGCGAAAATCAAGGCTGCATATCTCGACAATAGAGAAAAGTCGCTGCAGGACTCTACCCAAGATGAGGATTTCCCAGTTGAATATGCACGTCTCCGAACGATGCCTATACACCTTTTTCTTTTCGTCGGATGTGCTATTGCTTGGGGTTGGTGCATAGAACGAAAGTTATCAATTGCAGGGCCGTTGATTCTTCAAGTAGTTTGTAAGTACCTAGCAACCCCTAATCGTCGTGAAAATCTTTGACTTTTGACTAACATCTTACGTATCTTCTTAGTGGGATGGACCTCTATCTCTATTCTCAATGCGACAATGACACTGATGATTGATATTGTTAAAAAACAGAGTTCCGGTGTTATTGCCTGTGTATGTGATTTTCAACCACACTATGAGAGTTTTGACTGACTTTTAAACAGACAAACCTTGTTCGCTGTTCGCTAGCTGCAGTCCTTGTCTCGGTGATTGACAAGTCTACTGATAGATTAGGCTATGGCTGGACCTATGTCCTCCTTGCTGCTATTTGTTTGCTCCTCTTACCATTGATCTTGATGGAGATGCGATTAGGCCCAGGATTTCGACGGAAACGTGGTGGATGTGATATCCTGAGATGATAAAATGAGACATTGACATTATTTGGAAAGTAGGTCTTTCGCATAGCAATAGGATAGACAAATAGAAAATAAAGGTTGAATGTACTATTACGTCAACAAACTTAAGGCCATAAGCCCAAGTAGAGAAGCCTTCAACCCTTTCCATACGCTCGAGGTCCTTTCAGTGTGGAAAAGATCATAGTCATAAAAGTAGCTCTTGAATTAACATGTAAAGGATTAAAAATTGAGTATGTGATGTCGGTCGTAAGAACATTTCGGTGAGATGAAGGGCCAATTCAGAGTATTAAATATCAACATGCATAGTTCGCCGGGGTATCAAGTCATCCGACCAGCGGCTGTAAAGCTGGAGGGGAATGGTGTGATGCATCAAAAGAATCAAGCTCGCTTCCATTTCCACTATACCCGATAACGTCACGATTATCGTCGATGATACGACCGTATTCTAGTAGAAGTAGGTACAAGTAAATGTCCAAATCCTGGTTTCGAAGCGAGAGTTCCGCCCATTGGCGACTCTGGCCGGCTATCACTTCGGCTTCGAAGTCATGGCGAGGAACGAAAAGTCCAGGACTTGGGAAGGATTCCTCTGTTACTTCCTCGATCGCTGACGGGTGAAGACCGATGAAGTAAGTCATGAGAGAATATAAATCCGTGAATCTATTGTCCATTGGGATGAAGTGCCGCCAGGCAAATAGGCGGGAGTCGTGCCACTCGCGAAAGATGGTCGCCTTGATGCCTAATGACTTGCTTTGGTGAAAGGCACGCCATCGACCAGAGAAGCTGTGGCCATCAATATCTACCAGATATTTCGACTTGAACTGCTCCGAAAATTTCTTTGGCTTTTTATATGTCCAGACGCTGTCGTAAAAGGAGCAGTTAGGGATACAGCCCCATGCCTCCGTGAAACCAACATCGAAGTAGGATGACGCGAAATCGGACGGTTGGAAATTAGGAACAAGCTCATATTGTTCACTGCTGCTCTTGGAGAGAATCGGGACGGTTTGCTGGTTCATCTCTGTTGCATTCGCCAGACGCACGAAACGTTGGCGATGCAAACGGCTCCAATTGTCCTCCACTTGGGTTCCGCCAGAGGTGACACCCCGCCAAAGAAGAGAGTCGGTCTTCTTATCCCATTCGTAGTCGTGGTGCGAATTATACATATACCGCTCGTCTTTCAAGAAGTACATGTTCGCTGGAAACAGGATGTCGTTGTTCACGCTGACCTTGCATTCACTAAACACCGGAATCAACTTCCGAGTGATGAGATTACTAGAAGCGGAAAAGAGAAAACCATGCTGATCTCCAAGAGCAGGTCCGACGGTGCAGAGGTCAGTGGAGCCTGTGAAGTTCGAGATGAACCCGCCGAAAGATGACTTGTAAAGCTTATCCGCTTCCTCAATTGTCATATTTGTGTTGCGAGCAGGAGATTCTGGCGAACAAGCCTCTTTCGCAAAATCCATGTATGGCCTCCCAGCAACTGAAAAGAAATCAGGACGCAGCTCATCGTTGACACTAGAAGTCTCATTATAGAAATACTTCATGTCTAGCGTGAATTGATCCTGAGCATCTATCGGCATGATCCGCCTGCTTTCCTCGATATTGAGATAATTTTGAATATCCTCATATGTAGCCATAATGCGAGGCTGATCCATAGTGTTCATCGCAATATCCATGTCCGGTAAATACTTGATCATACGATTTATGGATGCTTCCAGAGTCTCAACGCGCCATCCTTCCGACTTCGATACAATCTTGTGGTCCCGAATGCGCAAGCCCGCGATTCCCTGTTCTTGTTGGAGACGAGCTGCCATCTGTCGGATTTCTGCTGGTGGGATGGCCCAAAACGGTCGCATATCATCAGTAATCTGCTGGAAGTCGTCGATATTGTACACCTTATTCTGCCGCGCGAATTGGTACCATTCGGTAAATCCTGGTGGTGGATGTCGGCCGTACCTCTCGCGGTATTTGGCGACTGTGTCGCGGAAATTTGTAGAACGGCTTGCCTCGTACTGGTCCCATCGCTTGTTCGCCTCGTTCATCAGGTTTACGATAGGGTGGTTGTCGCGCGCAAAGGCACCCTCAATATGTTTGGGACGAAAAAATGAGAGGCCATGTATGATAGTGGTGTGGTCAACGCCACTGGTCAGAAATATGAGGTTGATGAGACAGATCAGAGTGGAGGCCACAGCCAGGAACAGGTAGAAGGACCTGCGCCTGCCAACAAGACTGTTCGCGCCAAGCATTCTGGAATGCCCGAAGGTAAATCCGAAACAACCTTAATAGGTAAGAGTAATGCAAGGGGCTCAGTCCTCAATCTTATAAAAAGCACGTGGAGGACATAGTGAAGGTAAGGGTGAAGGGGGTGAAAGGTGGAAAGAGGTTAAGAAGGAATTACGACCCAGGAGGGGAAAGTGAAAAGTATCCCCACTGATATGGGCATTTCATCATTAGTTACTTACCTTGTTAGTTAGCCTTGGGCTAAATATTCTTGATTCCTGAATTCTATTTAAATTCCTATTACTATGTTACTATGGGGTAAATCTTAATCTTATGGGTTTCATATTCTAGATCCTTTACCCCTTGAATTTAATTTCATGATAAAAGTGATGAAAAATGGGGCGAAAACAGTTCTAGGCCAATGTGATTCCTGATTGGTCAGAGCTGATCACATATGATTGGTTTAGTACTCTACTCAAGACTCCACTATATCCCACGAATCATAATCGCGAACCATCTTCATCTTGTATTTCCCCAACTACTGAGTTATGGCTGCCAAACGCCCCCGCGCGGCTTTTGAAGCCGAAGATAGTCATTCGCCTTATGCCTTCTATGGAACCCCATTACCGCCTCTCGATGATAGCACTCGCGATGATGGCTCGTACATGCCCGTGTGGAAACAGGAGGTGACCGATGAGCGGGGAAGGAAACGACTGCATGGTGCTTTCACCGGTGGATTCAGTGCTGGGTAAATTCCGGGATACAGAAGAGAGGCTTGCGCACATCTACTCAACTCTGTATAGGTACTTCAATTCAGTCGGCTCAAAAGAAGGATGGACTCCCTCAACATTCGTCTCGTCGCGTCAAAACCGCGCCCGCGATGCGAAACAGGCTACGCAGCAACGCCCAGAGGATTTTATGGATGAAGAGGACTTACGGGAACAAGAAGAGGCACAGAAGCTACAAACATCCGACGAGTTTGCAGCATTCGGTTCGACGGAGACAGATACCACCCGGCGTGCGGGTCTCCTGGATATTCTGATGCCAGGAGGGGAGACAATGGGAGTGAAGCTACTCAAGAAGATGGGCTGGCGAGAGGGCCAGGGGATTGGTCCAAAGGTACGGCGTAATGCTGACCTGGGCCAAAATCCTACCGGGGATGAAGAATCTGGAGAAAGCTACTTGTTTGCTCCTGAGAATCCGCCAATGGTCTCCTTCGTTCGCAAGACTGATCGCAAAGGTCTTGGGTATGAAGGCGAGTTAGGTATAGAAGACTCGACTAAGGCTGAACCCGAAAATTCGGATTCCTTCTTCGGGAAACGACTAGCCATCAAGGACAAAGAAAAGCCAGCCAAGTCGAAGGATTCTCGCAGAGGATTTGGTGTTGGGGTTTTGAACGATACCGGCTCAGACGACGAAGACCCTTATTCTATCGGCCCTCAAATATCTTATAACAGGACCATTGGAGGCGATAGAAAAAAGAAGAAAATCAAGCCAGGCCCTGCGATTGCATCGGCAAATCCTCTGCTCGAAAATAGGCCAGTTTTTATATCTAAAAAGATGGCAGCAGCCCGTGGAGGATTCAAACAATGCCGTGATGGACGACTACCACTGGAAGGATTCCTTCTCGCTGATTTGGTTGCAGGCTTGGCTCTATCTGACAAGGTATACGAAGCTCCCCAGATCCCCGAGGGCTGGACGTCTGCTATCAAGCGCTCTTCAACTGAGCGCGATGCCCTGAAATATGTCTCTACGGCTGACGCTGCCAAGGCATCATCACTCGACTCTACCTCTCGAGCTGCGGTGCTTGGTGAATCCCAGCTGCCAGGAAAATCAGTCTTCGACTGGATGACACCTGAGGCCCGGGAGCGGATTGCGAAACTCACAGGGAACACCAATCTACCTCCGGCACTGAGCGAAAAAGCACCGAAAGGGTTTGAGGTGTCTGATTCAGTTCGGCGAAGAGACCTTTGGGATCTAGTTCCAAATCTAGATAAGCAGGTTGCGGTTCAAGCTTTGACTCGGGCTGTTAGTGGATGGATGCCTTATGCAGAGGACTTGGATAAACGGGCGCGCTACCGTTCTTACCTAGAAGTACGAGCAGGAATCCGGGATTCTCTTCCCGATCGAATACCAGGTTCTAGCACCAATGATTGGATGAACGAAATGCAAGAGTTCGCCCGGGCAGCCGAAGTCTTCAAACCCATGTCCGGTATCATGGCATCCCGCTTCACGTCAGCTTCCTCCGGACCAAAATCTGCCTCGGACGCACCCGACTCTTCTGAAGTTGCTCTCAGCAAACCTGCAGAAAAGCCCGATCCTCCAGCCATCGCTGCCGCCAAGGTTGGAATGTTCGGACATATGACGAGAAGCAGCGACACATTCTATCCCTCGCGTCTCCTCTGCAAGCGTTTCAACGTCAAGCCCCCGCGGCATGTACAGTCTGACCCGGGTGAACAGCCTGGAGGTTCCAACCCCGGGCCTGGCACTCGCTTCCAGCCTGCTGGGTATCAGCAACCAGCGGCGAAAGAGCTGGTCTCCCAGGAGGTCATGAATGTCATCATGGCAGAATCAGGGCTTAAACCCCATAATGCTAGGCCCGATGCTACTCCTGGATCAGGTCAAGTCCCTCTGCCCGTAGTTCAGCCTGAGCACAACGAAGCACTTGAAGCAGAGCGACCAGATCAGAATATCTTCAAGGCCATATTTGGCAGCGATGATGAAGGGTCAGAATCAGGAGACGACCTCTAAGTAGTGATAGTTAAAGGGAAAAAAATATCCGCCGTGTAACCAAATACATGTGTAATACTAAATGCTAGCAAAAATTCCGAAGAAGATGAGCTTTGTTTCCGCTGTATTTGATTCTCTTTGTTTAGTCTCTATTTTGACTTCCCGATTAGATAGCTTATCCCTTTATTGATTCCCGCATATTTAGCGTACTTCATATCAGTCCACCACTTCTTCCCCCCACCTTTTCCCCTCCCCAGTTTATGGTGATATCCATATTACCAGCAAGATGGTATGCGTATTCTATACCTGGTCAGGGGAAATAGCTTAGAGAGTTTGGCTATATATCAAACTCACACCCCGTGACTGGTTAACAGCACTAACATACTGCCCCAGGGTTGCTGTACCTCTATCTTTTCGCAGGGCGCCGACGAACAAACTGAGAATCCACAACACACGTCCAACCCCACTACGTATCATTCTCGAAATATAATCGACCCACCTACCCCATCTCCGTCTTATGACCCTGTCACATTGCAACAGCACTTCAACTTACCAATCCGTCCACATAATACTTGGTTCAGCCGCCGTCATGTCTGGACTCGTGCTAAGATAGATCAGGAACGCCGAGATTTCTTCTTCACTCGTGTCACTGGACGGCCTGAAGTATGGGCTGCCATCGATACTGCTCTCACATTGATGCGAGCTGGTGATATCGCGACTGCGCAGAGTATCATTGATGCTGCTGGTATAACTGTTCCGACTGGGGATTTCTCTGCGGGCTGCTATGATGAGCAGGGCGTGCTATATCGTCTCCCTCGGTGTATTGTCAGTGATCCAAAGAACCTGGCTGAAGATGCTCCCGAGGATACATTGATTGCTGCAAATGATCTTCAGGACCATGATGCAATCCGTGAACAGCGCCGCGCGGAGAGGGGAAAAGGTTCTGAACGGGACTTGATCACTGTTAAGGCTCGCCTAGTTGATGGTAAGGATGTTGTCGTGGTAGTTGATGGGAGAATGAGCGTCGGCTTTGTCGCCCAAAAGATCCACAAGGAGGCAGGCGTATGTTCTTTTTTTTTTTTTCGCTTGGTAACAAGTTGATTCTAACATATTTCTACAGCTCAAAAAGGACAAAATTATCAAAATCGTGTATCTGGGTCGGGTGTTGCATGAACATGAGTCTCTACTCGATCAGGGATGGCGAGCTGACCATATAGTCAACGCCATGGCTGTGTTTACTCCTTTGTATGACGCTGTCAGCGACATAGAAAACTCGACTCCCAATGCCAAATTGCTTGCTGCGGCTAGATATCGCGATGCAATCTATGAACGGAGCCGTACGGGGAAGAACAAAACTACTGATCACGACTCGATCAGTGTTAAAGTCCGACTAAGTAGTGGTGATTTAGTTTTGAAAGTCGATGTGGAAACAAGCGTTGGTGAATTGGCGAAGCAAATCCACGTGGAAGCCGAGGTATGGCTTTCTTCTTTTCTCTTTTGGGCTTCTTCGCCTAGCAGCAAATCTGATTCTAACATATGTCTAGCTTGATAATGATAAACGTGTCCGACTTGCCTTGAAAGGCCATATGTTGAAAGAAGGCCAGTCTCTTCCCGAACAGGGATGGAAAAATGGCCAGGTTCTCAACGGCATGATTGTGTTCGCTCCTCTCTCTCTTTCCCTTGTTGACGTTTGATTTTGATTATAACAACCATTGGGTATAATGATTTGTTTTTCTATATCTCTTTCCTCGGGCTTCCCAGTCACATCAGCATCCTTTTTTCTCTTTTACGATCTCTTCATTTTCGCGCAATTATACCCCGGAGCATATCTTTCCATGATTTTTTTTGATCTTTGCAACGTCTTTCAAATTCAGGTCAGAATCAAATGGCAGTCAATCTTGGCTATGTAGAATTAATGATATATATGCTCTCTTTCACTTCGAAGGATGTTGGTTTGGAATCCGTATCGTACCTCAACATCCATCTCTTTACTAGGAAGTAGCCCAGTATGGACTTAGATAGGTAAATACCTAGTCCCTACATTCCAGTCCATGCTCTCATTGTTCTGCGAGTATGTGTAGAGTAACTATCTAGCTATCATCTAATGCCCAAATGGGTTCCGGGAATATTCTTAACTTAGGGTTCAAGTATTACTTGGGATTGATGAACAAGGTAGTTAGGTTAAAAAAGGATCTACTATGAAGGCATAGTATCTAGATTCCTTGCAGTCACTAATGTAGGTAAAGTAACCCTCGGAGCCATAGAAGGTAACAGGTACCTGAAGAGCCCTGAAGCTGAAAAAATGAAAAGAAAAAAAATGCATCATCCGTGAATCGAACACGGGCCTCGTCGATGGCAACGACGAATTCTACCACTAGACCAATGATGCTAGTTGATGAGTTTGTGGGATATTTTATAAATTATATTCCAAAGCGAACATGTGACCAATCAGCCTTAGTTTAGCCCTTAGGCAGCTAAGGTGGACATCATAAGGAAGTAGGTTCCAACATTCCAAGGCAGGTAACTGGGTATCCATAGATGAAACTAATCATAGTAATGTATAGGTTTCGTAATTAATGGAGATTTCAACAAGATGATTCATCCATGGTGGATGGATTCACTCGGGAAACCTTCGAAGTTTCCAACTCCAAAATATACAGTTCCTTGCCTATTCCCATTTATGGATCAATACGTAGACATAACCTCGCAAAATTTGTTGTTAAATATTTAAACGAGCCTTGATGTACCTACCTCCTGGTGATAGGCACATACAAAGATAGGATTAGAGGTAAGACAATTTTTCAAATAGCCGAAGCTAAGGCAGAAGTTTAGCTTTCCTTCTCGCCCTTCTCGCCGCTAAAGATAAGAACCAACCTCTTGATAACTCCTCCATAAATATTTCTTTCTCTTCAGATAATTATAATCATGGTTGAAAGTTCTGCAGAATCTCTTGCTCTGATTTCCAGCAACCGCTTCCACCGCACTGTCACTCTCGACACAAAATATGGCTCGCTGAATTTCTCTTTCGCCGATGTTGGCAGCACCACAGGCCCCACGTTGCTCTTCATACCGGGCATGTTTTCTTCCCGCTATAACGGCATCCGTTTACATTTAGTAGCAGAGCGCGCAGGTGTTCGTATACTAACGGTCGACCGACCGGGCATGGGCGCTTCGACCGATGTACCACTCTCTCAGCGAATTGCCGTCTGGGTCGATATGCTGCCGCGCCTACTGGCACACCTCGGTATTTCGCATGTCAGCCTGGTTTCGCATAGTAACGGCACGATGTACCTGCTCAATACATGGGCTCAGTGTCGTGAGCTTATAAATCCACATGTAACTTTCTTAGGTATTTACTCCTATCCCAAGACTTTTAGCTGTATCTATAGATATGAGATACACTGTCCACTTAGGTAGCTCTAGACAGGAGAATAATAACCTAACATACCTCACCTAGCTCCATGGGTTGATCCCGCTCACTCTCAAGTTACAACGTGGCAAATGGCAAAGTACATACCCGCCAAAGCATTCGCACTCTGGCACCATATTCCGCGCTTCGTCGTCACCCAAGCCGGCCCCGTCTTTGCATCAAGCAATGTTCTGATCAACATGACTAGAAATAGCAGCAAAGAGCCTTCAGATCAGGGGAACACAGAGCAAGCGGAGCTCTCTCGCCTTGCGTCTCGCTTTATGTGGGATGAAAACACAGTCGGTGCTAATAGTGAGGCCCTCACGTGTCTTCGGAAGGGTGACAGCGATTGGGCAGCCTGTTCGGATTATGCCCAGTGTGCGCAGACACTGGCTACTCGGGAAAGTTCCGGAGGTTCATTCAAGGTTCGCGCGTACTTTGCTGCGAAGGATGCTATGATAGGTGGCCGTGGGCAAAGATATTTTGAACAGTGCTGGCAGGCACCGGGGATGGACGCTATTGACTTCGCTTCTAAAACTGTGGATGGAACGGATCATGATAGTCTTGTTGAGTCGATGGAGGTATGGGAGGCGATATTGTCTTCGATCAAATAGAATTAATAACAGCCCTGGAGGTTACTTTATACAATAAGCAGAAATAAAAAGTTATCTACTTACCCAGGTAGGTAGAGAATCAATTTAATTTCCATTTTTGGCCTCCCCAGTCCGCTTTGGTGCTTAAACCACAGAGCTTACTGCTTTGTTCTTACTGAATACTAGAATAGAGGGTTTGGCAAAAACATAGTTGAGAATTTTGACCCAACACATGCCTAACCCAGGAAATAGCAGAGGATCTAACAGCCCAGGCAGATATCCCACTAGCATAGAATATCCTAATACCACTGCTGTGTCAAACTATGTTGCTATATAGTAGGAGGCGGATACCATCCGTAGTATGATAGCTCCCCGGTGCCATCTTACTCTACCAGAGTTTCGCAGAACACTGTTAAACGAATTTCAGGCTTTCATCTCACTGGAATTTCCTAGATAACCAGCAGAGTTTATTCTGCCCCGCTAAATCATTGTGGACTGGCACTTGATGAAGTATAAGTATGGCAGATTTGCCCACCCCTGTTTCCGCTGTCACCTTCAATGTAATCTGATCATACAATGTATCAATTCTGATAAAGCAGGATTTTTTTCAATGGTAATAAGCACAATCGATATTATACTACAGATGAGCTATAAGATCTGTTTCCCAATATGCCCGTAGATACAGATAACATTGGAACCTGGGAAATCTTCCGAAGGTTGTATCCTGTTTAACAATGCGCCTATTAAATATATTGCCTAGCACACGCCCATCCTGGAAGGACCCTTGCATAACTAGATACACATTGGCAAGGCTTATTTCATGTAAGCCTTTGCCGCTCATCACGACATGATGGTAATTGTGGGTCTCGAGTAACCTAGAGATCCTACCAAGAAGCACAAATTCAAATTCAAACAAGCAGCTGTGGTACCCTGAATGAAACTGTTGGAATATGGAACAAAGCAGTCATGTGATCAAATTGTTACTATATAATAGATAGCAAACTAAGAATGAAAACCAGACTTTACAACCACTTCAAAGGACACACAGATATCATAGGGGCGTAAAGCGTTACCTGTGATAGGTGTCAGAAGTGGGCGTTAGCCTCATCACCTTTATCGAATAGCTATTCCACACTTGATACAGGCGTACCGACAGAAACCGATGTAGTCTGTGAAGAAATTGAATGGTTGTATGAACATTAAGTGTCAACTGTGATATACATACTTTAAAGCTTCAGAAGCCCCTGTACCCCCTGCCCCATGCTGCTTCAAGTTTGCGATCTCCAGAGCATAGCGAATGCGAGGTCAAGATAGTAAAACTGGGGATTGCTTAAGGTCTACCACGGTAATTTCAATTTATGTCTCTTTTGTTAGATCTATTGATCAGATGTGGTATGAAGTAATTCCTAGTTCCTATAGATCGTTCAATAACCTTGGAATTCAGTGGATCGCCTCATCTACTCTATTTGCATACCAGTATTCATCCTGCGCAATTTTCGTCTCATACTTCTTCCACTATTTGGCATTCTTGCTGCAATGCCTAAGCCTAAAACTCATCTGCCACATACCCTATAACAGCCCCTAAAGCCTCGAATCCCCAGGCGCTCGCTGAATCCCTACCCTAGTGGTAATTCAGTTTGACCGGCCGGATGTGATGGGACCAATCTAAGGCGTGCTTAAGCACTAGCAGAAGGAATGGTGTTCAGATCCAGTAAAGCCATGACTCCGGGTGTATCGAAAGCGACAACCGAATACTCCAAGATGCAGTCTTGGACACCTTATTTTAGCCGAGACTGCAGCTTATTTCGCTCCTACCTGTCAAGGAGGAATGCAGCCCGTTACTATATGAGAGTTGACTTCAACTCAAGAAAGGAGCGAATCACTAGTAATATTCAGTGAGTGCTGATTTCAAAACCGATAAGTCATAGTTGTGACGCAAGGTTCCCCAAAACATTTTCTAGAGATAATTGATTCAAGGGGAGTCGGCGGCTATGCGAGGTCAGAACAGAAATTGGTTGGGACTGCATCATCGCATGACCTTCTGTCTATACCTGTCCCTGTCAGTAGTTTCTGAAGGACTCTACTAAGACGGTAACGCTTAGTAAATATGATCCAGAGGCTGTAGTGAAGGTGTTGGTTGGTCTGGGGATGGTTCCAACACTATATTTATTGTTCTTGTCCTTTTTGCTTTTTCTTTTCTTTCGCTTCTGCGTCCGCCTTCTTCCATGAACCTTCATAATGATGTGTCACAAGAGCCTCTCCCTGGTCCGTTGGATATCCGTTTTGACGAGCAGCGAAGGAAACTCCTGGCATTATCAGAACATCACCAACTAACTTTGGGTATTTGATGCCTGAAAAATCTCGGTCATCGACTGTTCTGCCTAATAGCTTTCCGAGACTCTCTAGGATAGCTATGGTCATTATCTTAGGACCGGTCACATTCACAACGTCTGACAACATTTCTAAAGTGATTCCCGATATAGGAACACTGTTGGTATTGGAAATGCCCTTTAATGTGTTGATCACAGAGTCAACGATCACTTGGAGATTGCGCGAGGATGGTTGCGCTGCGAATACCCAATTACAAAATTGGGATGCAACCTCGGTCCCTGGCCCGCGGTATGAAAGGTCGAATTCCAACCCCACAATCATATCGATATTCTGATCCTTATATTGTAAAGGCACCCATTCAGCGACTGATTTTTCGAGTGTGACATCTAAGTCGCTCCAGTACCCGCCTTCAGCAAGGATAATCAAGTAACGAAGAAGATCTGCTCTTAGAATAGGTATTGACAGGGATTCGTAGACCTCGACAATGTCTGGTCGTGTCTGATGGTAATATGTTCGAACAAATGTTTCGCTTGAGTAGTCAGTTAACAGCTCCTGACGAGAATAGCGATCTATGTCTGTCCAGCTATTAACCCATTTCCGCTGTTGTTCTGATAAATTATAATTCTTGGCGGAATGCCACACTTTGTCTGGAATGTTGTGAATTGAGGTTCTGGTGCCGGATAAATCATCGCTGGCTGGAGCGTGTGAGATTGAATCTATATTACCAGTCCCAACCGGCTTGAAGGAGGTTTTGGGATTGGGTAATGATATATGTATTGGGTTCCAACCGGTATAAAAAGAATAAAAGAGTGCTAGGCACATAATGGCAGCAACAACTGAGCGCATAGAGCGCAGGGTCTTTGAGTTGAAGACTGATAACATTGTGTATAGGCTCCTAAGGGGAGCGAAAAGGATTAAATCTAGAATGGAGCATCAAGATATATGGAAGAGAAAGGATTCTTGCAAGATCAAAGCAAGGGGCTACATAGATCATTGCATCTCACCAGTAATGTTGCTAAAAAAATGTGATGAAGGCGAAATGTAGCTGCCTTGATAGGGCCACGTTTTGCTTCCACACGTGCTATGGTGGATCCTGATACGATCAGATCTGATACCATCGATCTTACATAGTACTACTTCTTACAGAGTATTTATGCCTGTAATAAGTACTCCGTGCTACACTTCCTCTTAGAATTTGACTCTGTCTAGTCAACCGGTCAGCCTTCACAACTAATAGTATCCACACTAACTAAAGCAATACATGCCGTGGCATGCCGTAGCATGCCGAAGCATGACAATGTTTCAGACAGTACCATATGGAACGCTGTCTACGAGTCCGCTCACAGTATATTTTATGTAGTGGAATGGGCTGTATTTACAATATTTCGCAAATTCCCTACAAAATTAACTATGTAGCTAAAGTATTTCCCACCTGACTGGAAAAAGGAGGTCGACTTAAAGGACTAATGATAAAGTACCTAGGTAGAGTCCTCCACATCTTCGCCAGCTTCATATGCCATACTCTTACCCACCGTATCTTTATCTACCACCTCTTCATCTACTATTTCCATTATCAACTACCACATCTTTATTGTCTACCATGTCTTCATCCACAGCCGCGACACCCACAATAGTTGCACAGGCTAGTGAATGACATACTGCGACGGAAGCATCAGTTAGTTCGAGTCTGGATTGCAGGCGCAGTAACTGGCCCTGCTGCAAGTATCGCAATAACTGCTGCGCTTATTGGCTGTCTCATATTCCGTCAAAAATAGAAGTAATCTGCCTTTCCCCACAATAAGTCTATCACAAACCAGAACTTTCCTTACCAGACAAGATCCGATAAACAACCGCATGAAATGGATGAAGAATACTATTCACCCGTATATGAAATATGAATTCAGCTCTTCAATTTACAGATAAGAAGGCGGTGATGAATACAGTGGCTGAGACATTGAAATAGTCCGAGGATCAGCTGAACCACTGTCAACGGGGTCAAACATAAACTTTTAAGTTAATCTCTTTTACTTAGTTAATAATAGTTAATAGCGAGATGATTTGGCGAGAAGTATAATAAGAGTATAGTTACGTCCAATGTCCCACCTGATTACCACCCTATGATTTATTGTAAAGAGTATTTACAGGACAGGGTCACAGACCCCATAACATGCGGCGTACGTACGGCTGTGTTCTTCGCATGCCTCCGCATATTAGTTCCCGCCTTGAGTTCTTGTTTTCCTGTTCCTTAGTTGATTCTTCCTATTTATTAGTCGACATAATGTAATGAAGTTCTTATATTACGTCTCATTACAGCAGATATTATTATTCTGATAGAGTAGGAATGATAACTACAAAGGAAGCTTGATGGGATTGAGGGGGATAGAAACCATGTCATGGCTGTTGTCGGAAAATATGTATTGCAAATACACTGGTCTGATACTGTAGCTATGGAGTTCCTTTAACCCGCTTGATAAGCAGATCAAGAGGGCTCCACATGGGACAGGTATATCTACCCTCCAGTAGCTAGTATGAAATGGACACTATGTACTGCCCACTATGAACCATACTGCTTAGGTCAAGTAACCTCCCTTCAGGCTGGAATTGTGGAAAGTACAGATTCTAGCCTTCAGATGTGGTCTGTCGGCACTGATCAGTTGACGAGCTGAATCAGACTTGTGAGTTGAAAAGCTCTCAAAACCATGAGATATTTACTCGTCGCAACGAATTGCCAATTCGTACTAGAAAATCTTGAAATCCACTTCAGAAGTCTGGCAGATATTGGATTGTCTCCTATTTTACTGGAAGAACTCTGACAAAATGATCCAAACCGCTCGGGGATCTGATGTAGATATGTGAATTTGGATTTAACTTGGGTAGTTAAACTGACACCTGAGGCCAAAAGATATAGCCAGCCAATTAAAAATACATTTCGTGCAAACAGTGCAAACGCGTATCAAGGAAAAAAAATAATTTATCAATAGAAAAAAGAAGCTCCGACACATGCAATTGACAAGACACAATGGCGGAATCCCAGAAAACTCCCTTCGTGAGGGACCTTGCCTCAAGCGGTATGTATCAATACAGAAACAAGCTCCTAAAAATAATACTGACTTATGACTTCAGACCGCAAAATCCGCGACAAGGCTCTCGAGTCCCTCACACTGTTCTTGCGCTCGCGCAATGATTTGACTCTGATCGAACTTCTCAAGCTATGGAAGGGTCTATTCTTCTGTGAGTCAGACTATTACAGTCATAAACTATACATCCGCCCAAACTTAAAAAGACTCATTTTCTCGCCTTCCAGGTTTCTACCACTCTGACCGACCGCTCACGCAACAAGCTCTCGCTCGCTCCCTCTCCTACTCTCTCGTTCCTTCTCTCCCCCGTGCCACAGTCCACCGCTTCCTACGCGCATTCTGGATTACCATCGGCCGCGATTACCACTCCCTGGACCGATTGCGTTTGGAGAAGTACCTAATGCTGATCCGTTTCTACGTTGGCGTTGCATTTGAGGTTTTTGTCAAGGGCGACAAAAAGGCCCAAGCAGATGGCAAGAAGCGCAAGCGCGAAGATGCCAAGACTGGCCGTGGCAAGAAGCAAAAGAAGCAGGTAGAGAGCGAGCCTGCCGCCACTGAGAATGAGAATGGCGACGCAGAGGGAAAATGGGCTGATTTAGAAGCTTATATTGCTATCATTGAGGAAGGTCCCCTCTGCCCGGTTAACTTTGACCCAGATCAGCTATCCAAGGCTGAGTTGGAGGAGGAGGGAGAGGATCAGCCGAACTTTGTGCCCATGCCTCATGGCCCTGACGGTCTGCGCTATCATTTGGTTGATATTTGGGTTGATGAGTTGGAGAAGGTTTTGGAGTTCGAGAACTCTGAGGAAGGTGGTGATGATGATGATGAGACACCTAAGCGCAAAATCAAGGGCGATGTGCCTATGGAGCTCCTCCTGCGGCCGTTGGAGAAGTTGCGTTCTGAGAGCCCGTACAAGCCCGTACGAACAAGGGCCGCCGAGGCACTAGACGATGATCGCTTGATTGAGTGGGGCGTTCGTACCCGGGTCAACGAGGATGACGAAGAGGATACCGACGGTGAATGGGGTGGTTTTGATGAATAGGTGATATACCACGACGACGCATGTATCGCTCAATATTCTGTTCATCCTTTTGTATAGCATTTTCTAGCGCGGCTGTTATTTACGACAAAAAAGTTTGGCTACAACATCTAAGCTCAAATGTAGAGATTTATTGATATAATCTAGCTTTAGCATTGTACAATCTTCGGCATATAGTAATTGCTGCGTCCTTGTCATCGAATGAGAGCTCGCCAATTGACAAACAGAAACGCAGCCCCGAAGGCGAAACAAATCACAGCGCAAGACCTTTTGCGCAAGGGTATCATGAATGAAGAAAAAGACCCTGGTGCATGAGAAGAAGGCATGGAAATAGTCGACCTCAAACTCAGTTTATGGTTGGAATGTTGGGCACCGCACATGGGTTGTCATTTTGGCCCTTTGGCTTCATACAAATGCCCTGACTTGGTGAGTATTGTGCCCAGACCCTGATGAACCTCAGCTTGGAACGCTTGGAAGGGAATACGTTCACCATCGATACTGATATACCCTTCTTTTTTATGTGGCACAAGGCGAAATGCAGTGGCCTTGCGGATTATCACATCAGGCATACTGAAAAATCCACCAGTAGGGATTTCATTCATCATTTGGAGCGTTGTCATGCGGCTGACAGTTCCGTCAACCGTCACAACATCCATGAATCCATCGCCCGGGAGAGAAGCAGGGAAGAAATTGGTATCCTCGGACATGATCGCCATATTGCCTGCGTAAAAGTTGGCCATCCGCTGTCCGGGAACGACTTCCCAGTCCTGGGGAAGTGGGTCTGACGCTGTCCCGAACTGAAGCTCTGGAAGCTCCGGCGACTTTTCCGCAGCCTCGATGCGGCTGACATCGAGCAGATGATCCTTTTCACGAGCTGCATATGCAGCGTAGTGGTCCTTGATCGCATTCTTGTCATCGATCTCGACCTTGATAGCCAAGTCGCAGGGATAAACTGTGCGTTGCAACAGGCGGACGAGAAATCCATATGTGAATCGCTGTGCACCCATCCATCGAATATTATCTGTGCCAAGGTCCGCATCGGCAATGATACCAAACGATTGAGACAGGAAGGAGAGTGTGCGAGAATTTTCCTGCGTGACCGAAATCAGATCCAAGGGTGTTCTTAGACCCTTCACGATTGCCAGTGCAGCAATCGACACACTTCCCGTTCCCAGGCAGTTCCATGCCATACCGTTACCAGAGCCACAAGGTAGCGCAACAACAGCAACCTTAGCCAGAGCCTCTCGTGCATTAGGTCGTTTGCCCAGGCCGTTGAAGACTTCGTACGGCAAACCATCGCCGGAGCAACAGACGATGGCGTCATAGGCGTTAATGTCGAGTTGTTCCGCAATATTTATGGCGTGTCCACTACTCTCAGTCGTTTGCACATCCACTTTGCACTGAGCAGCAGCAAAGATAGGTGCTGCCTGTTTGTGGTAAAGGCTCGCAGCCGTTCCTTTTCCGCCGAATGGATTGATCAAAACCTTCAAACGTTTCCCGCGTAGTGCATTTTCGTAGACCAGGTTGAGTAGTTCATTCACCCATACTGTGACGGCAGGTTTCTCTTTATCGACAATGGGATATTGGAGGACGGCGGCGGTGACTGCGTCTTTGCCCGAGGGAGCGGCATAGGTGATGACCAAGCTCGAGGCAGCTACTTCGGCGGCAAGGATATGGTATAATGATATGTCATGTTTGGTCTTGGATGGTGGATCTTTAAAAACACGTTAGTTTCCGGAAAGAAGAGGACGCCGCGGTTGAGTTGTGAATCGCAGATAAGAGTTGGTCCCGGCTTACTTGACTTAAATAGCCCACAGTATTTGCGTTGCGATTGTCCAGGTTTGCGATGGTCTTCAGAATAAGTTAGATATGGTTATTCCATATGGATATCGTAAGTACGGACCAACAATCAAAAGTGAGCTGGTGTTTAGAGTGAGCACGACCGTCTTATCGACGAGGATCATGTCATGCTGTAGCAGTGCTTCCGACTGTTCCGCGGATGAAGATGAGTCTACCATTCTGGAAAATGGCAAGGGGTAAAAAATGTTTTAAACTAGTACATGATATGGGGAGCCGCAGGTATAGAATGTTGTCAATGGAAAAATGAGGGAAGGATCAAGTGAGCAATCAACGATCCGCGTTCTACCGTGCGGCTGCGGGTCCCTGCACGGACTAGAATCTAGATGTTGTGCAACATAAGGAAATCAGGAATAATATATTATTTTCTATTTTCAACTCCTGAATACTTGAATTCCACAGAGCCTCATTGCCCTCGGACTTCATGAGAAAAATAAGAAAATGATCAGGGGGAAACATGAATAGTAAAGACAAGACATAAGATAAAGGCACTTCATGGCAGCCCGCTGGAATAGAATAAAAAGTAACAAACCGCAAATCTACTTATGATGTGGCGGCCTTAAGACCCTTCAAAGAGCCAAGGCTCAAAGCCAGACCCTGTGAACGACTTCTGATACGAACAAAGCCAGTGATAGGCCCATCATCTCCCTCCTTCTCAATGCTTAAGTTCGCCAATGCATCCTCGCCTAAGATATACACGTTAGAATCTTCATAACTGGTCATGTTGAGAGTTGTTGCTTACCGAACACGCTCCGGGCGTAAAGATTAGCACTCAGGAATCGGCAGTCACCCTTCAGGGAAGCTTCAGGGGCCAAGCAGGCCATGTTGGTGCTATCCATCAACTGTTTGAGGAATTCACGCAGGTTTTTGGCCTTGGAGTTGATATTGACCTTGTTCTCCCATTCAAACTCAGTCCACATAGTTCGGAACTCAGTCTCAGTGCAGTGAGCAGGTTGGATGTAGTCCATAATATCGGCGTGAATATCGTTGAGAATGACCACGTGGGTCTCGGTGGAGCTAGCACCATCGTAAACAATGTTTCCGAAAATGACACCAGTGTCAGTGGACGAGACCTTGACTGTCGCTTGGACATTGAGGAAGTCACGCGGGCCAAGGTTGTGGGTGGATGGCCGCTCAACGACCTTGAGATCTCCTAGAGTGGCAAACTCCACGGATAGGTTCTGTAGGGTCTCGGTGGTTTGGTTCACCAGCAGAACATCCAGAACAATATCGAACTGGTGAACAGTGACATAAGCCTCGGCGTAAACTGGATCAGAGAAACCTGTCAACTGGACCACTCGGCTCAGCTTTGATGGTGCGCTCTCTACAACGGAATCACCACCGGTAGCCTTGACAAGATCCAACTCGATCTCCTCAGCTCCCTCGACGGCGTTCTTCTTGGCGAATTGTCGGATGGGAATAGCGTCATCAATCTGGACAGCAGTCTTGGCCTTCTCCACAGCTTCCCGGGCGGCTCTCTTTTTGTCCTCTACCTGAACAATAGCACGGAATGCTTTGCGAGTGTCCTCAAGGAAGGTGGTCTCGAGGTCCTTCTTTTCAGTGAACTCAGCCAGTGAACGAACACAGGTCATGATACGGTCAACAGAGTCCTCATCGATCGGGGCCTTGACGAACTGAGATTGGCCAACACGCATGATGGAAATCAAAATCAACATGGCTTCGGCGCGGAGGGCATTAGTGCGGGCAATATCCTGCGACACAATCGAGTGACGCATCACCAGCTTGGTCAATGTGGACGAGAGAACAGTGGCCAAGTAGTAGTCACCATCCAAAATAAGCTGGCGCAGTGGTGGCTTCTGTGCGGCCTTGACGGCTTCAAGACGAGCAGCGGCGGAAGACTGGCTGGTGAGAGCGCTCTCAGTGGCGTAAGTGCCGTCGGCCAACACCTTTCGGGAACCAGAGGGAGCGGCCTTTTGGCCATTAACAGGGGCCGGTTCATGAAGGAGAACGGTATCCTCTGGGACTTCATCTAGTAGTCGTTGTTCGGATGCCAAGATAGGGATTTCTCCAAGACTGGCTCGGATCTTTTTCCAAGCCTCCCGAATATCCTTCTCCTCCAAAGAGTACTCCCCGACCACCCAAAGAACGCCCCGATAGACCCTGCTAGCTCTGACCTCAGTTAGAGTCGAGACCAGGCGGTCAACGACAGAACTACGAAGGTGAGGGAATTTCTCAACAACCTCCTTGACGAATGAAATCACATCAATGGCGGAGTTGTTATTGAAATCGGCAATGAAATCCATGAGGAGATCAACGACGCTGGCGGCAATCTCAGAAAATTTGATGGCACATGTGTGTATTGACTGAACCAGCAGCTGGCGATATTCGTTGTTCTAAATCGACGGGTTAGGCTTTCTGAGATATAGATTGAACACTGATGGGAGACCGTACCTGTTCATATTGCTCATCAACGGTCTTAGCGAGTTCCTTCTTGAGCAGCATGACAATCTCCTCGACATTCTTGCTGGAAACCATTTCCATTGCAATACCAAGAGCCTTTCTCCGCACATCAATGTCGGGGCTAGTGAGGACACGCAAAATCTCCATGGTGAGATCATCCAGTACGCCCTCATTGCGAATCCGCAGCTGATCCACGCGGTCTAATACAATAAGTTTGACGTTGTTGTCAGCCTCACGAATGGCGAGCTCGATCAGCTTTCCCGCGGCGGCCTTCACGGCGACAGGGTTGCTGGTAAGGGCAGTAAGAGATGTGGCGGCTTCGTACACAACTGTGCTAGTAGAGGCATCAAGGAGTTCGAGCATGAGTTTAAGGTATCGCGACTGTTATTGGTTAGCAACAGAATCTTAATTGTCTTAGCTGGGCTCTAAACCTACCTTGTTCTGAGGGTTTTGGACAGCATCCTTGCGCAGGAATTCCAGTTCAGCCAACTGTAGAAGTTCATCGGTGTTAGGAATGGTGTCAAAAGTTGTGCGAAGGTATTCAAGAGCCTTCTCGTGACTGATGGTCATCAGTGCGGCAAAGGCATTGCGCTTGCATGTGCCATCGGTTTCGGCTTCAAGGAAGGTTTGGATCAGTTCCGGGGCGTCAGGGATGAGAGACTCCGAGTGCTGGAAGATGGAAGAAACAGCCCATACGGCATTCTTGCGCACATAGGCGTGACGGTGCTCCAGACAAGAGCGGGCCGTAGAAAGGAGGGGCTCGAGGAGTTCGGGTTCCCGCAGCTTGCACAGGAAGCGGAGAGTATTGCCGCGCACATATTCGTTGGCATGTTGAAGGTCATTTCGGATACCGTTACTAAAGTTATTATAAGTCTTGTCAATTCGCTGGGGCTGGTGGGGTATTGTTGGTCGGGAAGTCTCCTTACCAGACCAAAATCATCTCCTGTTTCAACTTGCCATTGGAGTCAAGCTTAGGGCAGATCTCGTAATAGAAATAGAGAAGCTTCTTCAGTGGCTTGCTCCTCGATGGCATAACAAAGCGAATGATGTGCATCAAAAGTTCGGGCATGGGGTTGCCATTGAGCATGATCGCAACCACCACCTTCATGGTTTCTATCTTTGTCTCATCGGTACCCTTCTCCAGCTGGAGACGCAGCTCCTGCAGGGTCGGCTGGTCGGCTGTGTTGTCCTGGTGGACTAGACTGTAGGAGTTTTCGAGGAATGATGCCATGGTGGTGGAATTGGGCGACACACGGAGTATCTAGTATCTGCAAGCTGTCAGTTGAATGTTTTGGACACATCAGCTTAAGCCAAACACACCAAAAGTTCACTTCCCAGAGCAGAAGTTCAAGGGGGGAATTAAGGAACGCGCAATTAATATTGTCCAACACCCCTCGCCAGCCAAGAAATAATCGGCGTGTTGGTTTGAATGCGCGAATGGGGTGAAGCATAAGGTGTCCCCTTTGCGGGCCCATATGTGTGGATGACTAAGACATTATAGGCGGTGGAAGGAGCGGTAAGGGAGCTGCATCTTTGGCCGCAATTTCATGCCGTAATATTTACATTCCCCTCCGCCTTTTATCGCGAGCAACATCTACTGCTTGGAGCCAGCTCTCAACTCACCAAAATGTCGGAGAATGACAATTTTTATCTACGCTACTAGTAGGGATTTAATGCCTGAGCCCAGCCTTCAAACCCTTCTAATAATTTTGTAGCTCCGGACACAACGGGCGGTTTGGACATGAGTTCTTAGGTAGGTCTTTCTCCCTAGGATGTGATCAATGTTCATTTTGCTCACTCGCAATCAGAATTCGATTTCCGTCCTCTTGATGGGGGAAGTGCCTCTGTACGATATGCGAACAATTCTAACTATCGCAATGACTCCATGATCCGCAAAGAAAGTGAGTATAGAGATAATACCATGTAATGCGCCGGTAATCTAACAATTGTATAGTGTGTGTGAGCGCCGCCATGGTCCAAGAGATCAAGAACATCATCAAGGACAGCGAAATTATGAAGTACGCGACAGATAATCAATGCATCCGAATATCAACACTAATCAGGCGTTAGGGAGGATGATTCAAATTGGCCGCAGAAGAATAAGGACGGGCGCCAGGAATTGGAAATCCGACTGAATGGCGAACATATTGACTTCGAGGTAAGGATAGCCCCGTGGAGACAGTTTGCAACTCAAGTGCTGACGAATTCGACTTCACTTTATTTAGACTGCGAAGATCGGCTCTTTGATGGATGTGACCGAATCCTCGGATCCCGAGGGACTTCGAGTCTTTTACTACCTTGTGCAAGACCTGAAGGCTCTTGTGTTTTCACTTATCTCTCTTCATTTTAAGGTATGTACTCGGTACTCCAGCTATTGAATTATAACTAATGGCTCTGCTCAAACAGATCAAGCCGATCTAAATAAACAGAAGGCAAAAGAATACAGAAATATGAAGATTGCTTTAATTATGCCAGGCGTTTATCATCAATAACTACCATTTTCTCATGAGATTGGGATGAAATCCAGATGAATTCAGAAAATTAATGACTTTTAAATCAACACTGCTTACAACCTGGGCAGTAGACAAAACTTTAGAATGCAAGTGTACCTAGACACCTAGGCAACCTTTTACCAAAGACTTAGAAAGGACAGCCCTAGAGACCTGTGGTACTCTGAAACTGTCAGTCTTTCCAATTTGAAAGGTTAAGAATTCGGAACAAGAAGTAGAGAGAAGCAGTAGTTATATTTAGAGATGTACAGCTAAGAGTCTTAAGACCTACCAGTGTCGGGCTATATAGCCCATAATAGGTTGAAAAGGCTTCTAGATCCATCATACTCACACTAACAGCGTATATTGTATTACATAGTTCCAAGATAACCGGTTCACCTGAATTTTATAGATCTACATTCGACTTAGATCTTTCATTATCGTCGCTATCATCGTCATTAGAACCAGATTCGTTGTGCCATGTTCCATTGTCCTTTCGAGCCTCTTCCCAAACACTTTCAAAGAATAAAAGAAATGTTATAAACAGTACTCAAATTCCGAGATGTACAACTTAGGTCAATCAATGCGAATGACAGCTATTTTGCGCTGGAATTCGTCAGGTGATAATGGCATTACCACACGTGATAGGATATTTAGAAGTGGGGGCAACTGGCCGCCCTTTTAAGACGGACATACTCCGTACAACTTCCTCCAATATTCTAAACTTTCTACTTTCCACTTTCTACATTCACAGTAGTTCTTGGTGGCTGGTTTCATTAGCTACCCCTGATATCGACCCAATGTCTACGCTCTTCTTCCCTTGATTCCGTCTCAATGCCAACTCCGAGTAACAACCCAGCGAGTTCGATCGCCGAGGTGATATCCACCCGCAGCTGTCCCCCGGAAACTGGACTATCAGCCAGAATAGGATCACCAGACAATATCGAATTGAACGGAAATGGCTCAGATGATGTTCTTACACCCGCTAGCGCTATAGCGCCCACCGTGATGAGCCGCTCCGAAGATGGGACCGCTCTCTTGGTAAATTATCCACCAAAGGTGGAAGGGCATATCGCTAGAGTGGACGATGATGCCGGCCCAGCAAGGTCCGGTTCACCAACAGACTCATGCGTCCGCAGCGAGTCCCCTGTTATGCCGCTCAAACCATCGCTGCTGCGATATGAATTTTCTAACGTTCGGGTAGGTTCCCGATAACAATGAAATCGCCACCCTATCGGGCTAACAAATATAACAGCTTCTGCCCAACCACACTTCCTCTTTTCTTCGCTCTGGTAGTAAATTCACCGGTACACAGCAGTCAGACTCACAAATGTATAATGTTGACGTCGAGATCAAGCAAGTGGACATGGCCGAGTCCTACCTTTGCGGATATCTGCGTATCCAAGGCCTCACACCAGACCATCCCACTTTGACCACCTTCTTCGAAGGAGAGATCATTGGTACCAAGCACACGTTTATAACCCGTAATGAAGAATGGGGTGCCAACGAAAGGACTGACATGCACCACTGGTCTCGGTTTCCGGCTTGGAAACCGCTTGCTAAGCAAGCCAAACGAGCTGACTTTACATACCGCAACTTTGCCCAGCGTGAGCATATATTTATGAGATGGAAAGAATACTTCCTCGTTCCTGATCACCGCGTGCGGACGATCTCGGGAGCCAGCTTTGAAGGCTTCTACTATATCTGCTTTAACCAGATTGAGGGCTCTGTGAGCGGTGTATATTTCCATGCAAAGAGCGAGCGGTAAGCCTAGATTGCCAATTTGACTCGACTTTTGACAGCTGATCGTATTAGCAGTTTTCAACAGCTTGAGCTGAAGCATGTGGAGGATCGTGGATGCGCTCCAGCACTCGAATATCGTTAAATTCATCTGCTCGACTGCTGGTGCTGAATTCATCCATTTCGCGGGGCGAATGGATGAATCCAACAATCATTTCACAATCCCCATTTGATTTGCCCTTCTTTCTCTTAGCCATGTGGCAAAAACGGCGTTTTACATCCTTCCCATCCTCGTCCCCATTTATCAAACTTATAAAGACGCTTGGTTTTCCTGCAGGTTGATACCATACCAGGCGTTATTCTTCACCTCATGCACTTCTCAATCTCGCCAACTAAATCATCTCGCAATTTGGACAGCATTTTCGAGAATTTCAACCTTATATAGCCCGTGCTCGGTGTCAACTAACTCAACATATATTCTCAGCTTTCTTCCTCATGCCTCACGACTACTAAATGGCGTTCTCTATCCTCCGGCGAAATCGGTGTCTTTCTCCTACTTCATCTTGAGCACAACTTCTTTTCAGCTATCCTATTTCAACGTCATATACTATCTATTTGTGGATTTGTTATTTGTCATATTTACATCTTATATTCGGCGGTTATTCAAGACTGCAATGTGATCTTTACGTGCGCAGAATATTTTCTGAATACATTGCCAAATAAATCTTTGATTCGTAAATGAATTGATTTCTTCCCAGGGTCCATGCTCATTCGGGATGTACACACAGGCATACCTTGAACTTGGAATGTCTCTACCTAGACGGTACTACTTGAAATTTAAGGCCTCTAAAGTCAACCTTGGTACCCTATGGTAGTATTTACCTACGTATGTAAATTTTGTATATGTATTGGACTTGAGGAAAACCTTGAATTAATTCTAACAGGCAATTTACATGTTATTTGCTGGTCATGTCTGGATCATAGCATATTGATTTACATGTCACGATATGCTTCGTAATGCATGAGCAATCAGATATAAAGCAAGGAATCAAAATTCAGATCAGTTTGCCACACATATTCTAATCCAGTAAGAATTGAATTGGAGAAATGCAAACGGCAGCTGAGGGGGTGCATGAGCTGTCGTAAGTAAGTAGTAGTGTAGATAACCAGGATTATCACCGAGTGGAGCCAATCTCATTGGTTGTGTCCTCGCACCGCCACATCCCTATCATCTGGGCACTTTCAATGTACCATTCATCAGGCTTTTCTGTCATTACACGGCCATGGAGCTCCCTGACATTGTAAGCAATGATTCGGATGGCTCGGGGTCCTCAGATGAGTTCCCTCCCCAGTACCCTTTGAGAAACGGCCATTCATCCTTCGAACCCTTCGAGAAAGGCCAAACGCCTGCCACAACCATCAACTCATCTCCTCCATCCCATCCCTCGAGCCTTTCTGCATGGCCCAGTGGCTCGACTACAAGGCCGCGTGGGTCTAGTGTTGGGGCTGCTACATCGCTTGAACCCCCCGATCCTCATGCGATGGCGGTCGATCCACGACTTCAACGTCCAATTGGCCCTGCAAGAACCCCCTCCAACACCTACGCTCCCCAACGGCGTCCACCACAATATATTAGCTTCCAGACTGAACGCCAGCGCTCCGCTTCAACCAAAAGACCCCCCGTCGCGACCCGAATGCGCAATACCGTGCACAAGAAAAAGCATATGTGCAACGAATCCGTGACCCTCAAGCTTGGTATTACCACTTTGATGACGCACCCAGCCCCATGGGAGATGCAGATTTGGAAGATCCCTCCCCAGGATCGGAGGTTCCTTTCGACGACGATGTTCATGACCCAGATACCCAGCTCTTTCTGCCAGATGACAACCTACCCACGGTCGAAGAACTCAGGAATCCAAAGAACCAGGAGCGCCTGGAATGGCATTCTATGTTAGCTTCTGTTCTGAAAGGAGATGTGGTGAAACAAGAAAAGCAGCGATTGCTCGGCTCTGTGGAGTCCAAACGATCGGCTGCTCTGAATACTGCACTGTGGATCGGCGTTAAGGCTAAAACATGCGGGCGGAGCATTGCTCTCCAACGAAAGCTCATTGAAGACGCAAGGGTTCAATTGGGCCCAGTAATCGAAGAAATCATCAACTTCCAGATTAAAGGTGAAACGGAAATCGGCAAGCCACCGAGGCAGCAGGTCGAAGATGTCGTGAAAAAGGTGGAGCGTTGCGAGGCCCTATACTCAACGCTAAAAGAGATGGAGTCGGCCAATCCTCGCACAGCATCTGAAGAGTTCTACTCTAGCCGCGAGGCGATCTTTGCCTGGCACAATATTACGGCTCTGATTAATACTGAGCTGGCTGTATTGCAAAGTTGGGTCGGAAACGGCGCTCTGGACTTCAGTGAGCCCAGGGTTAAGTCTGCTCAAAGCGATCTATCCGATGACTCCTCATTTTTGGATCGAATTATGAAAGAGGATGGCCTAAAGACTCTTCAAGGTGGTCACAGCATGCTGCATGGTATTGGCGAAGTCATTCAGAAAGCCAAGAGCACACTGATTGGAAACGCAGAGGCTTTTGCCAAACGTCATTTACCGCCATACATTGAGGAGCTCCTAACTTTGATTAACTTCCCTTCACGATTGATCCAAGAGATCATTCGCGTTCGTCTATCGTATGCCAAAAATATGAAAGATCCAGCCCAACAGTCTCCCATTTTGTTAGATCAGATGATCTCTCAATTTCAAATTCTCATGAGAGTCGCGGTCGAGATCAAGCAGCGCTATCTAGCTATTTCAAGGCCAGAGCCTGGATGGGATCTACCGCCCTGCGTTGATGAGAACTTCGATTCGGTGATTCTTGATGCTATGAAATACTACTTTAAGCTGTTGAATTGGAAACTCAATGCCAACAAGAACACATTCAAGGAGGCAGAGATTCTAGAACAGGAGTGGGGGTACTCCTACGAAATCGGCCGCCAGCTTGAAATCGGTGACATTGAAGTTGCCGAGCAATTTAGGTAGGTCCAAATATGGTTGTAGTCGTTAACAGGGAGAATCTACTAATGCTAAACAGCGCCCTGACTGCCAAGTCTCTTCAACGACTCATGATTCACTTTGAACGCGAGTTGGTACCGAGACCCAACGAAAGGGTTGTAGATATGGACAAGCGGTACAAGAGTATCCTAGATTCAACTCGTATTCGTCAACGAAAATTGTATCGTTTCTCTCGATTTCTCTGCGAACTATTCGAAAATGCTACGGAATACAACTTGCCAGCTGATATCGCCTACGAATTTTTCGAGGCGCTGCTGGTGTCCGACCACTTCCTCGTCACATCGCCCACCTCGGTCGGACAGAAAGGCGTCTACTTGATTGCGCACCATTCATTGTGGAATCGCCCTACCGACATACAAGCTATTCTTGCCACTTCGTTCCGGCAAGATGACATTCAAGATACACATATTCCATATGTACTGGTTATCCGCCCCGAAAGGCCACTGGGCTGGGCAGGTAAGGAGATGCAAGTGGATTTATTAGAACAGCCCACTGATGTGCGTCTCGGGAAACTTCGTCTTGTCGTTGAGGGCATGCAAGACCGCTTACAAAATGCGAGAATTGAGCTGACACACCTCACTGGTATCCAACTGGATATGGTAATTGAGCAACGTGCCAACCTCGGGCGCGTCAACGTAGAATTGAACAAGATCAAAAAGATCTCGTTCAAGTTATCCATGGCCATTATGGATAGCGTGGCTGTCATCAAAAACCAGCTATTAGAAAAGAGATGGGAGAACAACGACTTGGTTCAGGCTTGCTACGCATTCGCAACCGAATTTGGTCAACGTTCTTCCAACTATGTCGACGCTAACCGGCGCGCAATGAACAGTGCCCGGTTGGTGGAGTTGTCCCTTGACTGGGTGTCTTTCATTTGCGATCAGTGTGACGCTGCTGATCGGAAGACGTTCAAGTGGGCAGTCGCTGCCCTCGAGTTTGCCATGGCAATCACCTCAAGTAGGCATCTTCTATCTATGGACGAGGAACAGTTCAGTCGCCTACGTTTGAAAGTGGCAGGCTGCATGTCTCTTCTCATCTCACATTTCGATATCATGGGCGCACGTTCATCTATGGCTGCCCAGGCTGAGAAGCAGCGTATGGAGGAACGCGCTGGAGCTCGAATGGTTGGTGCCGGTCGAATTTTGAGCGATGAAGAGGCGTCGCAGATTGTTCACGAGACACGGTATGCGCGTGTGACTGAAATAGAGGACAGGCGAGTAGAGGAGGACGCCAAACGTCAAGCTTTGGGACGCGTGTTGGAGGGCTCAAACGAGGCAGACCGATCTCTCACTGTTCTCTCTTCATCGGCTACCCACGTCACTTTGCGCTGGCAACAAGGCCAGTTCATTGGAGGCGGCACCTTTGGTTCTGTCTACGTTGCTATCAACTTGGATAGCAATTATCTGATGGCCGTGAAAGAGATTCGTCTGCAGGATCCCAAGTTGATTCCTAAAATTGCGCAACAAATTCGTGATGAGATGGGCGTCCTCGAGGTGCTGGACCATCCCAACATTGTTTCCTACCATGGCATAGAAGTGCACCGTGACAAGGTCTACATCTTCATGGAGTACTGCTCCGGTGGTTCACTTGCCAGCTTGTTGGAGCATGGCCGCGTCGAAGATGAAATGGTCATCATGGTCTATGCGCTTCAACTTCTGGAGGGTCTCGCTTATCTGCACCAAGCAGGCATCGTTCACCGCGACATCAAGCCTGAGAACATCTTGCTAGATCATAATGGAGTCATCAAATACGTCGATTTCGGTGCGGCAAAGATCATCGCTAGGTCAGGCCGTACAATAGCTCCGGCGTATGACGGTCCTGTGGGCCCTGTACCTAGGATCAAGGATCCTCTTCTTGCAAAAGACGACCAGATTGGTAACCAACGCAAGAACCAAAAGAGTACCACTGGAACTCCCATGTACATGTCCCCCGAGGTGATTCGCGGCGACGACGGCCCCGACCTGAATCATCGTCAAGGCGCCGTCGACATCTGGTCCCTGGGCTGCGTGATTCTTGAAATGGCCACTGGCCGTCGCCCGTGGTCTACTCTTGACAACGAATGGGCTATCATGTACAATATTGCCCAGGGAAACCAACCTACATTGCCAAGCCCCGACCAACTTAGCGATCTGGGAATCGACTTCTTAAGCCGTTGCTTCGAATGTGATCCTCTCCAGCGATCTACTGCTGCCGAGCTCTTACAACACGAGTGGATTGTATCCATCCGTCAACAGATAGTTTCTGAGCCTCAGACTCCTGGCAGTGAGATGAGTTCGTACAGCAGTTCTAGCAACAGTAGCAACAGTCGTCAAGGTTCTACCTACATGTGATATCATCTCACAGCTTATAACCTTCCTCCTTCTCACCCCGTCTTTTATCTTTGACAACCCTTTATTGCAATTGGCTGTTATATCTTCCGAGGATGTCTTATGAAAATAAATTCATTCTTCAACCACTCGCTCGATCTCGTGACCTTTCTAAATCAATCCTCAAACGATATCGCATGTGATACCCCTGTACTAACGCTTATTATCGAATTGTTTTCAGCCATCGTTGTTCATTTTCACTACTACTATCTTCATATTTCAGGATGCGGCCATACACGATATCTTATTTAGGGGCTGTCTTTTTTTGAACTTGGGTGTTGATCCTTTGGCTACTTTGCTTCCGGTGGGCAAAACATGGTTCTTTTTAGCTGTATCTTACAGATCGATACAACTACGATATACTTGTATCCTTCCATTGGACTAATAATAATCCATTATAAGAATGAAGTGATAGTGAAAAGGAAAGTGAGAGAGTGTGAGATATGTTTAACAACTTCTACTAAAAAGCCCAACATACATGCCGGGGCCTTCATTGAAGGCTTACAACTCTTCTCTTAACACCTTCTATCGCACCACTTCGATGGGGGACCGTCTTCCTACATGTTTAGCCGCTATAGTCATTCCCCAAATATCATTTGCCATGTCCGCCTGGATTCGCCTGGCGACGCCTTTTTTTGACTTACCGGCTAGCTGAACCTCCGCAATGCTTACGGTTGAAATAGAATCCAAGGAAGCACTATTCCTCTTGCTTTAAAATAACAATGAACTTATCGAGATCAATAGATATTTACTTTTCTTGATGTAGTAATCACCGCACCAGTGCAGTATGGTGCAACTGCAGGCCATGTCCCTGAGTTGACCATCATCGTGCAACAGATTAGGAGTCTAATGTAAGCAAATTGGCTCCTAATTCTCAACTTATGTCGTCTCGTTGGTAACTCATGTCTGTAGTGACCCTAGCGGAACAGGCTACAATAGCCCAAATTTTGAACCTCGCCAAAATATTGTTCGTTCCCTAAACCCTACCTAGATCACCCCTCTAAACACACACTATGCTGTCTAAATTTAAATTTATCAGGTCTTACCGTTTAGCAGTAGATGCTGAGGCTAGTGTTTGACTGTCTGGGGAGAAGATCATTGATATAACCTAACTAGAATGGCCCTTAAAATCCTCAAAAAAACAATCTACATCACTTTAGCCTCAATCAGCCCCCTCCTTGTCCCCAGCCGGATCGACATAGAGCTTTATCGGCTTAGATACTGCTGCATTAAGGAGCTATGTCCTGCTTTACTGTTAACTCCATGCCATTCAGAATGACCATCTTGATATCCAGCAGGGTAGAGTGGCACTTTCTTAGCTGAGGGGTGAAAAAGTCGTGCAATTGGCGAACATCAAATAAGTTTAGCTCCTTGACATTGGCGATTGGTTGCGGCAGATCTTAGAGTACGAGCTTGCCGGGCGATGGAAGCGCTCAATGTCGTGTGGTGGCCCTCGCCACCACTAACGTCAACCATGAGCATAAGGAATATGTCGATGTCTAACTATTTGAACCAATCGACACGTAGCATGCGTTGGTACAACATATCCAATAGTCTTTTGATAGTCAAGGATCAGTGCAGTACTTATGCGTTAGCTTAGTCTCACCCTGATCTCATCCTAATTTCTCACAATCGCCACCCAGTCCTCGCTCTGTTTATTGAAAATTCGCCCTGGTCACGCGACGCTAAAGCAGTGCTCAGTGTGATGTGAGAAATGACATATCCAATGCATGGTCGTATGAATAGTCCATTTCAGTAAGCAAATCAGGATCGAATTATAATGTACCTGGCAGCACACGAATCAGCGCCTTGGCGTAATAATGAACTATGATTGATTACTACATCTTACTAGGCTTCCTTATAGTAAATCCTACGTGTAATTTCTATTTGGCCAAGACACGAATTTGGGCAGCTGCAGACGAGAGTCTTGTCCGGTGAATCACGTGGCTGCCCAATTCGGGTTAGGATGAAAGTAGAAGTCTCGACCGGCGTTCTCGACTTGAATAGACACATGAAAGTGGGCCGAAGACCCCGCTCCCGGGCGCTCCACCTTCCTACAAAGTACAATTGCAGTATCTCCACCGAAGAACCTGATCTTCGTACGCAGATGGCGGCAAGACTGACACCTCCAGTGTCATAAGAACGAAGGTCAAATAACAGGGATCTTATACTTAGGGACATATATTAATTTGCTTGTTCGCTATTCCTTAGTGGGGTCGAAGAGAACCAGAGGGGTATATATGAGAACGTGGGGTGATCTTCTTAGTCAACTATTGCCTGATTATCACGACCGTGAATAATGAATATGTATTTGCTGAAAGAAGGCTGAGTCAATTCAAACTACTGCAAAAATAGATACTGTAGATAATGATATCCCCTGGTTCCCCTACTACACATTATCGTTAGAATTTAGAATTCATCCCTTATCATTATATAAAGTTGCTTAATTAGCTAAATCCGCTGAATTTTCAGCTAAAATCCCTCCCAAAATGCCTTCTACAAGATATAAAACGTCCTACAAGCCCCTAAGTGTAACAGGCATGGATCATATGGTGGTCGGAAAGTGGATAGTTTCCTTTTCCACTTTAGTATTTACTACGCCGTAAGAAACCACACATTCAACTTTAGATTCATATAATCATTAGTAATATAAGCTATTTTAGCCACGTTCTTGCCATTTTTTGGATCTAATTCTAGAGCCATGGTTTCTTTTGCTCATCAGCATCGATATCTAACTCTTGAAAAATCTAGACCTTCCCATTAGGATTGGAGCACGTGATAAGATGCAAGCCCTGTCTTCGTCAGCGTACATTTGAGAGTCAACTAGTTATAGGATCCAATACCGTGGCTATCTTGATTGTTTCAGGGGTTTCATGTAAAGTTTTCTATCCTGCTGGTGCCTGTTGGATGACACTGATCTTATCATTTCTTTTGTGTGTGGTGGCTGGCTGCATACTTCGCACATTGGCCCATTTATCAGAAGCTAGGAATTAGGATGAGAGGCTAGGGAAAATACTGTGGACTAAGTACTGCTAAGTACTGAAATTTCCTTGCAGAAGATGGAAGATCATTGATTATCAGATAGATTAAATGATACATATAGACTCAAAACATATCAAATTTCTTTTTATCACATCCAGCATTGTGATTGACTCAAAAACAGTTACTTACAATACCAATTCTGACAATTCTGACAATTCTGACAATTCTGACACGTACTAATTACAACAATCCAGATTGATTTCATGACAAATGCTAGCTTTCAATCTAACGGTAAAACGTTAGACTCCGTACACTAACCGAACAATATCCAATGATCCTAGAGCTTAAAGACTAGACATCGATTTTTGGAGTCGATGGTGCAACATGATGCTGACATTTCGACGAGTACTGAGGAGTTAGAACTATTCTTCGGAGGGATCCACTATAGGCTTCCAAGAAACTCCAAACTTCTTTTACATAACCAACAAAAGGTACAACGGCAGCTGGGCCCAGACCAGGACGTATAGATGTGTTCTGCATTATAGCAAATGAAATGATAGGCCAAGCAGCCTTAATGGATCTAAGGTGCTATAGCCTATGACCGGTAGTCAATATCCTAAAAGGAACGTACTGTGATATCGAAATACTGTGGGGAAAGCCCTTTCTCGCGAATCCAAAACCCTGTGTGTTAATCACGTGATCAATGATCCCGACTCACAACCCTAACTCGTGATTCCAAAGCCGCTATGAAACGCCTGACAGTCGGTTGAAACCGCCACACAACTACGGGACTCAGGGTCCATTTTTCTTGGGTTTGAACAAAAATTACTCCCACTCCTGATTGTATACCTATGAGTCTATACCTCTTTCACCCTTGAATTTCATACATATCTACGTCTATTCAACCTAGAACATATGACCACAGGGTGTGGAGAGCAGGGCTTCCCGGTGACAGGCTGACAGCTAATACTGTAAAATCAGAGCTCTTCATACGAAGATTCGACTAAGAGCCGCCGCCCTCTTTTACGCAAATCTTTATGTAGGTAATTGTTGAATATCTTCATAAGCTGTCTAATGATATTGATCTCTTGAATAAAGGATACTCTAAGAATCTCTTCTTTCTTTATTCTATATTAGAATACATTGTGTCTCAAAGCTACCTATACGGAACAGCTTGCCGTCGATAGGCCTTCTCACTTCTCAATGATTGACTTCAGACTTACAAGAGCAGCTATTTTCGTTGAATTGCATCTCTGAACAATACCATTTTGTAGCCGGTGCACCTTATAAAAGCTATTCTAGCGCTCTACAAGTCTCCATATCTTCCAGATACCTTTTTAAGTAAATGATGGCTGATTGAGAAATCAAGGCTCAGTCGTGGCCTGTAACGTTAGTCAAATCCGTAACATTGTAAGGCGATCCGTACGCAAGCACAAGATTTGAATGAAGTTGACTATTTATTCATGAAAATTGAATATTCTTAAAAGAGAGTAAAGAATGTTTTTCTTGCCGCCGCAAACCTTATTTGAGCAATCAAGGCCTTTTGATTTCTTCCGATCAGAAGCTTACATACTGACACAACTATACGACAAGTTCGCTTTCAGATCCTCTATCAGATCTGCTATCATCATATAGGTCTCGATGGCTACTAGCCTGACTGCTTTTATGCGTAGGACTGATGGTAGTGATGACAATTTGTGTTTCCTCTGACTCATTATCCGCTCGCCAGGCATGTGGGCCATTTGGATTACCCCGTGCAACAGGCAGCGGGAAGTTTTCATTGTCCGACTTGGATTTGGCATAGCTAGAGCGGTGGAAACGGCGAAAGAGTGGACGGATAGTGGCTAGGCTGCCGGCAGTGATACCTAGGCAAGCTTCGACGTTGGACCAGATGGAAATATTGTTTTGTGCACCTATCAATTTATTAGATATAAATCCAAATAGAGGCTCAGAAATGCTGTAGACTTACTTAATAATTTAGGGCTCATATATTGGGCCACATATGGGATACGAGCGATATTTGCTGCGCTAGCACTAGTGACGAGTAAAAGGTTAGATCATTCTCAGGTCAAGCCTTTTTTTAGGGGAACATACATGCCACCCATGGCTAGGATACCGGCTAACAGAGCTTTGGTTCTGAGCTCCATCTGTAGCTTCCAGACCATGAAAAGAGGCAGAATTGCAAGCGTCAGATCGCAAATCATCGAAGTGACACTATAGACATAGGTATTGGCAATAGTACGGCTGATATTCAGACAGGATCCAGTTATATCAGCCGAAGGTTCGTATAAAAGAATGGCTTGACGCCACCAGTAAGAAACTGGGTGGCACTGGAAGGTGAGGAAAGCCCAAAAGACCAGACCGACGACTGAAGTTACAAAGATAACACCATATAAAATCCATATGTGAGCCCGCACAACGGTCAGGCGTATTAGAAGGATAGCGATTGATATCCTGGCCATTGCACAGACCCAAATATAAGAAGTCGAGCCTAGCCACCACCACTAAGAGATGTTAGTTCAAATGTTGGTCCGAGATAAAGGGGGAAAGCTTGGAACGGACAAATAAACAATTCTCCAACGTGCCATGTACTAAGATTGGTTCCATTTCCAGGCCTGTTCCATTTAAAGAGCCCATGATACCACAAATGCAAAATAACATGTTTAGAAGCTGAAGGTTAACAAGTAGATGAATTAGTTTCTATAGTATGAATAAAGGGAAGACATTTCTTCAACTGACCATTGCAAATACCATAAATGCGTCATCTAATCCAAAGGCCTTAACGATATTAATTCGGACAAAACATCGCAGACAAACGGCGAACAGGGATATAGCCAGCGACACGGTCGCCACAATGAACGCCGTCAAGCTTCCACCTTGTAATGGAACCATGCTGCTTTGTGATGGAACCATGCTACGATCTTGTAATTGAATCATTATGAAAGATCGCAAATTATTGAAATGAAGAAAACCCTTTTGAAGTGTGTGACTGACTATCGGGAGAAGAAGCCATAATAAGGAGAAATTATTCAGTGTCCAAGTACCTAAAATTGAAGAAAAAGTACAACAAAAGATACTGGATGAGGTCAAAAACACCAAAGTCCGTCCGGCCGGAACATATCTGTCGTGTTGTGTATGAATATCCTGATCTAAAATGGGATGGTGCCCCGGGGGATCGTCAAAATGGGTTGGATAGGACGAATCTGATTACTTTGAGGTGATTGATTGTTGAAAAATAGATGCATCAGATGTCAGACTACCATGAAAGCCCAGAGTCCACTAGCGCATTCCACTAGTACCGGGGATACGAGCCGCTGCCATTAGAGCCATTCCGGAAATTGTATACACACGGGCCCCTCTTAGTGTGACATCAAGAACTATTGATCCAAGCTTTCGTCTGAGCTTTTTGTACGACAATACCCACTAGTGTTTCCTTTCCTAGAGACAACGATTGAAAATGTGAGGGGTTATTATTAGTATTTTTTATCGATTTAGTGGTGGGAGAGCCGTGCGATTGAGTATACGAAGAGATATCTACATAGAAAATGCCGTTCCTTGGCCACCCAAATATGTAGTAGGTGTCATTGTTTGATACTCGGATCGAGAAATCTATATGAAATTCCATCATGGGGTGGAATATTATTATAAATCATCAACAACATATGTAGGTATTACTGACCTAACTCCACGCATTTTTTTCACAAGTGCAGAGATTAATGGAGTCCCATCCATCACACCTCCTGTAAGGAGTAGGTTCTAACATGCGGTATCCGTAAGCCAAGAGAGGAATTGTACAGTATGCCTTAGGCAAAGAAAAATACGACATCGACTTTGATTAGAATTTGATTCAAGATATAAACAGCTACTCTGATCAATCTGATCATATCTCCCTTAGGAGCTTCCTTTCATCCAATAAGGCTTTTGAAAGAAGTTTAAAGACTCCGCCTGCACGCTCAATTAGCTCATTCTGTTTCGGTTGACCTAGATGACAATACCTTCCTGGCCTAGATAGGCCCTCGGCCTTGACACCTGCGGCAGCTTTATTATCCTAATGAAATACTCGAATTGGTAATCCCCACCAATTCTTCACTATAGCTAAGCTAAGAGCTGAATCGCTTCAAATATCTGCGATTTGTCCCTGAATGGAACCAACCAATGAAAATGGATTCCATCAATATAGAAATGGCAAATTCACTGGTATCCCTTGAATCCAATGAATACTGCCGTTGAAGTCCAGCGGAGTCTTGGAAGTTATTTGTAAACGCTCTTTGGTCAGAAACTAGGGTTTTACAGCTCTAACACTCTGATTCTGCGAATTTGATGTCGCCAAGAATAAGAGTGTTGTCAGTTTGTAAACAAACGATTCCAAAACTAGTGTCATTTCGATGAAGGACACAGGAATCAAATATTGACTATATTACGATAAAAAATAACAAGTGATATTATCGATAGACCACGTCTGAAGGACAGGGTCTATACCTTCCACAAGTCCAGCCTGAAGGGAGGTTACTTGACCTAAGCATTATGGTTCGTATGCAGTGTATAGAGTGCGTTCCATAGTATCTAGCTAATGGAGGAATAGGTAAATATACTCGTTCGATGTGGAGCTCACATGGCTTACTTGTTACGGAGAATCATGGCTCCATATTTCATATGTCAGACTAATGGTATTGTATTTGACAATACCTATGTTCCAACACTGAAGAAGCTTTAAAAGTCCGCATGGCTAGAGATATGATAAAACAAAATACAGTAGGTCAAGCGAATTATAGATGAATATGTAGTCACTATTAAGGAACAGTAGGGTAAAACACGAAGAGACAGCAAGATTAAAGAAAGAAACTGGATATGGTGGTGTACTAGGGGAGTATTTACTCCGATGGCTCAGTTTCTCTCTGAATCCATACAAAGGTTTTCAAATCGATGAGTTTAGCCGACGCACCGCAAGATTTTCCCTTCGTCATCGCATCTGCGGAATTCAATGCGCCTTCGGTCCATTGAATCTCTACTTGCCTTCGTTCATAGGCTTGGCGAAGCACCATGAAGCGCTTCTCCGCGGTCGTTCCAAGTTTGACGAGGCAGGCGTACAAGGACTTTGAGTCAGTGCATATAACCAGTGGGGATAGTCATTTGTAATATTTGGTCTCACGTCGATTTGATCATGTGCCATAGCATATATAACTCAGATGCCAGAATGCTTCGGTCAAGTCGGTTGCACTTCGCTGAGATCTAATGAACAATGTTAGCGTCCTGTCCGAGAGCATTCGGGATAGCGAGGGTAAAGACATAGCCGATCTGCGATGTCAGGTCTGGGTTATTAGCAAATGGTGCGTCGGCAAAGGCAAGGAGTTGAAGAGATCTCGCGTCCAATTTCACGAAGGTCAATACTCTGGCAGCATATTCAATTTGCCTCAAGGGAGCTTATCAAGAGCTTTAGCGTCGTCTAAGATTGAATTTATGATATGAGCTGTGTAGTTGAGATCAAACGCTGCCCCCGGCCGGTAGATGGTGGTGATCTACGCACCTTTGGTGCGCTGGGAAGCGTAACGTTCCTTTAATGTTATTTCCTGCAAGACGGCGCTGGTGGTAGGTTTTTTTTCGAATTATCGTAGAGAGCTTCATAAATTGCCATTTCTGGCCTAACGAGATCGATCCGTCTAAGTGTACTTGGATTAGTCCTCTCTTGAACTTTAGCGGGTGATAGATTGAGAGTTCTTCAAGGTTCTCAGAGAGAGAATTTCGCTTTCATAGCTCCCTCGCTTCGTTGGTGGCAAACACTTCATTAGCAAGGAGTAATGTATTATCCGTTTGTAGTCCCACGATACTAAATTCATCCTTGTAAACACAGTATAGGAGAATGGATAAAACTTAGAGGGTCCCATTCGTAGCTGGTTGATATGTTACGAATAGCATGTTTTGAACCAATGATCACTAGCTTCAGGTAGCGCCAGAGAGGTTTGATATCACTTAGAACGGAGATATGTGGTAGACCGAGCTTTTAGATTAATTTGCGAGATGACCTAGTGAAGAACGTACGGTTTAGGTTTGTGGTGGACTAAGCATATGCTTGCAAAATGTCATGTAGATATGGCTTCGCGTTAGGTTTTATTTTAGTAATGGGGTATGGTTATCTGGCTAACACGTTGGATTGTCGGCGATTTTGTTAAAACTATTGGTTTTCTGGTATTATTAAAGAGTTGTACGACGGGTCGGAATTCTTCAAAGGCTTTGTTTGTACCAGAGTTCTTGATATTATCAACGAAACGGGGTTTAAAAATTCGTGGGCGAGGTTGGAGGTCAGAGAGTTAAGCGAATTCGAAGACACCTTTTTCAAGTAGACCGGTGATCTCATCCTTGCGGGATTTCTCGAATGGCGTGTGGTGTTTCAACTATTGATAGGGATTTCTGAAAACGAATTTTTTGTATAGGAAGGTACAGAGAGTCTATATCCTTTTGATTCCGGGCTACCATTCACACAGTGTAAAGTCTGGTTTTCAATGTACGGTATGAAACCGTAAACTAAGAGAGGGATTGTACAATAGGCTTTAGAGAAGATGCAAGGAAGTGTGGTTGAAGATGGATCAACAGTATATCGAAGTTAATACCACGATTAATGCTTGAAGCTTTCAAAGTGCAGTAATTGACATACACTTTATACCCATGGAGACCACCTGGTATCCTTAAAGGGGGAGCATGAAATGATCTTGATGCGCCAACTATCTATCGGGCAGGCCGACAGCTCACCGACATAGTGGTTTTCCACCATTCAGTGGTCATAACGCATGCTGATCGGTTGACCGGTAATTTCTCCTGCTGATCACTATAAGTATTCAGGAGCCCGAGATGTCGTTACCTCAAGCAAGGGAGTCTGTGACTTCGTGCTCTCGCAGGAGCCGGTCCTGGGTACCCCAAGGGTTCACTGACCCTGGACTATCGAGTCCTTCCCACGGTTCTCTTAATGCAGAGAAACTATCATTTCCAGATACCTGTTCCACTGTACGCCGCTACATCAGCACCCTAATGACCGATGAGCGCTTTCAAAAAGGTAGTCATAAAGCTACTTAAAGTTAGTAAAAATCGTATGAAACAAGCTATTGTTGCTGGAAAGCTTATAAGAGGCGTTTATAGTCTCACTAGTGAAAAGGAGCTCAATGATATCAGAGTGCGCTGAAACCTCTCACTTAAATCCTATCGTCCTGAAATCATTGCGTCTTCAGAGGTAAAAAGAATGAAGCGATTTTAGCATGAATTGGGAATATTATGGCGTTGAACTTAGCTTCAGCAGTTGTATCCGAATCATTAAATATGATATTTTCAATGATATTAATAAAATATATATAAAGAATATGGGTAGTAAATTTAGATAGAAGTTAGAGAAGTATAACAATGTTCATTTGGGTGTTCTTTTTCAAATATGGCTGTCACCCGCGCAGGTCCGTAATAAACTGGCAATTTAAGAAAGGGGCCAGTTAGAGATTTGGAAAAGTGATGAAACGTGCGGTGGACTCAGGTTGAGTGTATTGGAGTGAAGATGTCTCTAGCTACATGATAAATTAGGATATAGTGGATTGAAAGTCCTAAAAAGGCAGAACGTAAAGTTTGATTGTACTGGACTTCACGTGGTTCCAGATCACATGGTCAGACGTAGATCTCAAGCTCAAGCTTTCCCCACAACTTCTTCACCTTCCACTTCAACTCTCACCCCATCTCCTCCGCCATTGATATGGCTTCTCTAATTCCTGATGATGACGATGTGGGGTCGGGCAAATTCCCTACTGACCCTACCCAGTTCGATCGCGACCCTCGGATTTCCTTCTCCAAGCTGGACGACAAATACATCCTCGAAACCTACAATGGCCAAGAGTTTGTGTACGATTCAGTTATCAAACGGTGGGTCCAAACAGTTAGTACAAAATACTCCCTGATTTGCGCCATAAAATCTTCGCAACTCTTCGCAACAGGCTGCCTCAAGCGCAACTTGCTGGTCGCCGAAACTTACTGACTTTTCAATTCCTCGCAGGTTGATGAAGATCTTATTCGCCAGCAACAAGAATTCTACAAAGTTGAAGGTGTCGATGAGAATGAAGCGGTCCACCCCCGAGACAAGAAAAAGCGCAAGGCTGACGAGGATGTATGTGTCGCGCAAGATAATTACTTTTGTTCTTGTTTTCGTATGAGCTTCCCCCGATCTGACACTTGATCTCTATTTCCTAGGAACACGCGAAGAAGCCCAAGAAAGCACGCATGAACACCGCCATTTTCGTTTCCTTAATTCCTCACAACGCCAAGCTCGATGAGATCCGAGAGGTCTTCTCTAAATTTGGCGTCATCGCTGAGGAAATCGACAGCGGTCGCCCCCGAATCAAGATGTATCATGATGAGAACGGCACGTTCAAGGGGGAGGCTTTGATTGTCTATTTCCGACCCGAGTCGGTCGATTTGGCGATTCAAATGCTTGATGATACTGACTTCCGACCTGGAGTGCAGGATCCATTGGGACGTATGAAAGTTCAGGTCGCCGACTATTCCTTCAAAAGCCAAAAGGAGGCGCCTACGAAGACTAGTAATCGCGATAAGAAGAAGATCATTGCTCGCACCGAGCAGATGAACCGGTACGCATGGCTCAAATCACAGTGGTTTCCGTCGCTAACATTCTTGAATAGTAAACTGGCGGACTGGGATGACGATACACCGTACGCTTCCCCACAGAAAGACCACAAGAACGAGAAAACTGTGGTTTTGAAGCACATGTTCACCTTGAAAGAGTTAGAGGTATAAGCTTATCTGACCATCGCATCTTCCACTATTTCTATTTACTTTACTAATTCTTTTGATAGGAGGATGTCACGGCCATCCTTGATATCAAGGAAGACGTCCGAGAGGAATGCAGCAAAATTGGCGAAATCACCAATGTTGTGCTTTATGACAAGGAACCGGAAGGCATTGTTAGTGTCCGATTTGTCGATGCTGAGGCGGCACGGCAATGTGTCAAGGTAAGCCCTGGTATCTTTTATTATGCATTCCCCGCTTACTCATTATTTCTTCTAGGTCATGAATGGCCGCTACTTCAGCAACACTCGCGTGGAGGCGTACGTGTCAGAAGGCCGCGAAAAATTCAAGAAGACCAATGAACGTCGCGCAGATCTCGAAAAGATGGCAGAGCATGGATTCGAAGATGAGGAAGATGAGGAAGCCGACAGACTTGATCAGTTTGGATCGTGGTTGGAGGGCGAGAACGAGAAATCGGAGAAGTCGGAGAAGTCAGAGAAGTCGGAGAAATAGTGAATTAGCCGGTGCCTTCAGAACTAATACCTGGTATTGAATAATGGAAATTATGGAATAGCCATTAATTTATTATGAGCTATGTTTAGTGCCCAATATTACAGTAGGGAGTAACTCGTATGGTCCGATTGCTGACTGATCCCATGATTGGAGCTAATCCCCATCGGGAGACTCCCCCCTGAGAAGCAAAAGAAAGTGTTGTTGATCCCCACGCACACACACCGCTCACCCTTCTCCTTTCCACTTTCCACTCCCTGGCGCTAGGTCACTACTCTTCTTCATTTCTACCAACTTCATACTTTGTGACTTCCATATCACTAATTCGCCATTATGCGTGAGATTGTACGTTTTCCAACTACCTTGAGACGCGTTTTTGTTGATCCTGCCTCCTGGAAGGAAACCCCACTTGTTTTGCTATTATACTAACATCAACTTTTTCCGTCAATAGGTCCACCTTCAGACCGGCCAATGTGTAAGTTTCAATCTTGAGATGGAATATTCCGCGGGGAAGAAAAGGTTTTATGTTGGAATGTTGGCTAAACGAGGGGTAAACAGGGTAACCAAATCGGTGCCGCTTTCTGGTACGTGCCTGTCCTATCTTGACACGATGTCAATTGAAGGAAACATGATATACTAACTCAATTACAGGCAAAACATCGCTGCTGAGCATGGTCTTGACGGAGATGGACAGTAAGTTCCTTGGATTGATGCCATGGGTGGAATGGCGGCCTGATTTTTTGATTTAGCTACAACGGTACCTCCGACCTCCAGCTGGAGCGCATGAACGTTTACTTCACTGCCGTAAGTGACCTTGATCTCGCGTGATACTAAACAATCGATCTAATTCTGATGTCGTTTACAGGCCAGCGGTGACCGCTACGTTCCCCGTGCCGTCCTTGTCGACTTGGAGCCCGGTACCATGGATGCCATCCGTGCTGGCCCCTTCGGCAAGCTCTTCCGCCCCGACAACTTTGTTTTCGGTCAGTCTGGTGCTGGTAACAACTGGGCCAAGGGTCACTACACTGAGGGTGCTGAGCTCGTCGACCAGGTCGTCGATGTTGTCCGTCGTGAGGCCGAGGCTTGTGACTGCCTCCAGGGTTTCCAGATCACTCACTCTCTGGGTGGTGGTACCGGTGCCGGTATGGGTACTCTTTTGATCTCTAAGATCCGTGAGGAGTTCCCCGACCGCATGATGGCTACCTTCTCCGTCGTTCCCTCCCCCAAGGTCTCCGACACCGTTGTTGAGCCTTACAACGCTACCCTTTCCGTCCACCAGCTGGTCGAGCACTCCGACGAGACCTTCTGTATCGATAACGAGGTATGCTTTCCCTAACAAAGTAGGACAGAAGCAGTGTAGAGGATACTAACTCTATTCTAGGCTTTGTACGATATCTGCATGCGTACCCTGAAGCTGACCCAGCCCTCGTACGGTGACCTGAACCACCTCGTTTCCGCCGTCATGTCTGGTGTGACCACCTCCCTCCGTTTCCCTGGCCAGCTCAACTCCGATCTCCGCAAGTTGGCTGTTAACATGGTTCCCTTCCCCCGTCTCCACTTCTTCATGGTCGGATTTGCTCCCTTGACCAGCCGCGGTGCCAGCCAGTACCGCCAGGTTTCCGTCCCTGAGCTCACCCAGCAGATGTTCGACCCCAAGAACATGATGGCTGCCTCTGACTTCCGCAACGGTCGTTACCTCACCTGTTCCGCTCTCTTGTACGTATAGATCCTAGTCTTATGTTCATGCGCCAAACTAACTTTTCTCTTTAGCCGCGGTAAGGTCTCCATGAAGGAGGTTGAGGACCAGATGCGCAACATCCAGAACAAGAACCAGGCCTACTTCGTTGAGTGGATCCCCAACAACGTCCAGACCGCCCTGTGCTCCGTTCCTCCCCGTGGTCTTCGCATGGCCTCCACCTTCGTCGGTAACTCCACCTCTATCCAGGAGCTGTTCAAGCGTGTCGGTGACCAGTTCTCTGCCATGTTCCGTCGCAAGGCTTTCTTGCATTGGTACACTGGTGAGGGTATGGACGAGATGGAGTTCACTGAGGCTGAGAGCAACATGAACGACTTGGTTTCTGAGTACCAGCAGTACCAGGAGGCCTCCGTCTCCGAGGGTGAGGAGGAATACATTGAGGAGGGTGAAGAGGAGCCTCTTTAAATGCGCCAGGATCTGCCTAATGAGATCTGCTCGCAGTAATACCCACAAGCCTCCACTCTCTGACCTTCGGGCCGGCTGAAGTATTTTGTTTGAGCGTCTACTTTACTTTATTGTGTCTCTATTTCCCTTGCCTCTGTATCCTGGTAATTACTGCCATGTCAGAATAGCATGTACTGGAAAAGCAATTGACGAATTGACGTCTAAACAGCCGAAAGTAGCGTCTTAGCAAGTAAACATATCTATTTAATATCCAGATGGAAAATGCTTTACCCTCCCCATCACCAAGCAGCAGCCTCCCAAGCATCCAGGACGATTATTCCAAAAATTGGTTTGATATTGTACCTAGGCAGAGTGCCCCAGTGCGAGCGTAGTAATCCACATAAACTACAGTCTTATAATAGCGAGATAGCGCAGAAATAGTTTGCGTGTAGTTAGAAGCGCAGAGAAAACGAGAAAAAAAAAAAAAAAGCTGCAGCAATGTGGTGTGGTATGTCGTATCTATTCGCATAAGTCGACACGGAATTTGCCCTAATAAGAGGGCCAGGGAAGTTTGACAACATAGTTTTACCCAGGTCGAATGTCTGAATGATGTGTGAATCTCCAACCTAAACAGGAATTTATTCACTGACTTGGGTCCATTCTCTTCACACTGCTTATGTACCATTAATAATTAATTGCTGCGTATAATAGTTCCTGCTTTCCCCGTCCGCCTACGTGAACACTTCCCATCTCTAATTTCTAACGCTTAACAAACCACAGTTCCAGCGCTCTCAAGGGTGGAAATGAGACCACCGTAAATGCTGCTCCCATCCAGATACCCAAGTCCGAACCTCCAGTGGCCTGCGCAAGAATGCCAGAGTAATAAGATTGGTCCTAAAATCGACTCATCAGCAAATGATCACAAAGACCAGACAAAAATAAGACGTACCATGCCAATAATTGCCCCAGCCCATCCAATTAAGAAGGCGATTCCAGCCGCAATTCCTATTGGCAATTCGCATGGACTATTCCAAGCAGTCCAGTCATACCCTTTAATCCGACGAAAGATGATATCCTCTTCAATGACAATCATAAACCAGATAATCACCCAGTATCCGATCAGCGGAAGAAGACTGTTGAAAATCTCATAAAGTGAGTTTCGACCACCCATAGCACACGCAGTATAAGCCACAGTAGTAAGCGTGGTGAATATAGGCTGCGACACTTTCTGAAAAACACCACCAAGCATCTGGAAGTTCATACCCATCGAATATGCACCGGGGGTGTTATTAGCCACGAGCGCCAACACATTTATCACAGCGCAGAATTTCCCAAATCCACCGAGCGCGTCGTACGCCATCATTAGCAGACCTCCGGGATTGTTGCCGTACTCTTTGACATAAGCCGGTGTGCTGGCCAACATAGTTCCGAGTCCGTTTCCGAGAAGGAGCGTGAAGCCCATTGCGAGTCCTCCGCCTGTTACAGTTGTCAAGAAGGTTTTCCATCGCTTCACATGCGGCGGGTAGTAGACATAGTAGTCTGCGGCCAGTGGCGCCCAGGAAAGACCGACGGACACACAAAGTGAAAAGAAGGTGACACGCTTGGCGCTTAGATGTTCTGGAGAAGACTCGATGTTGATATTGAAGTCGAAATGCGGCCCTGCCGAGCCAAGCATAATGCATAGAACCATTATTTGGGGAACCCATGCGAATCTAGAATTCGTGTCAGAGAAGGCTGCTGTGAGGTGCTATGTTGTTCCGTTGATCTTACCGTTCATAGATCGCAAAGACACGCATGCCAAACATGGCCATAACCCAACTCGTCAACGCCACAATTACTATACCAACCATTACTGAGATGGTCTCGCCAGAAACTTTGGAGAGAATCTGGCCTCCAACCGTGCAGTTGAGCATGCAGTATCCGATATTAGTCAATATGTTCAGGAGACAGCAGATCTTGCTAGGCCAATAACCCATGAAATACCGGGACACGATCTGTTCAAAAGAGGATTTATCAGCTAATGGAATCATCGAAATTCTGGATGGGGCTTCAAATTACCAAAGTGCGATTCCCACTTCTTGGGCCCCAAGTACTCATATATCCCGCCGTGCACAACCCAACCAGGTTCCCTAGCATGGCGCAAATGGCCGCATCTCGAAAGCTCAAGCCCATCACATATGTCCCCAGTGACCCTACAATGATATTGTTCGTGGCCAGCACCATACTGAACCACATGAGAAACATATGCAGCGTTGTTGACGATGTCACGGGTTGTCGATCCTCGAGAGAAATGCGTTCAATGCCGCCTGTTTCCACGCTTTTCAAACTGGCTATCCATTTCTGATATCTCGGCTGCGGCGGTGACTTCTCGAGTGGCGTGTCACTACCCGTTGCGGAGCTGGTATCTAGCTCGAGCTGGTTTTTACTGTGCAGGGAAGGTGAAGGAGGAGCTTTTTCGACATCAAGATACATACTTGAACCATGTGTATTGACTGTTCGAAAGCTTGAACACTGATCTATCGCAACCTTAGTTTTGGTCTTGAATCTCTAGACCTTAAGGAGAAACCCCCCCCTCAAACGTAGACTTCGAAGTATTATAAGGATTAAAAAGTTAGAAAGAACTAAGATTAGAAGGGAGAAGGGGATGTGCGGCATGATAGATTAGCCATAGTAACATTTAAGGTTATGCAGTAATTTTTTTCCCTGACATCACCCTGTGCATGAATAGCAACGGTGCAACAAATCCACCGACTTGATACAGGGACATTCCACGGTAATTCACGGCTCCGGCAATCAAGGATGAAGATATAGGTGGTACCCGGTGCATAGGATGCCGAGGATCTAACTCGGTAGCATACCTATGTAAATCTCCAGGGCTCACAGACAATGAAAAACAGGAAATTTGTGTGCGGAGTCACGAATATCAAGGTTGATTACCTAGGCGGAAGTGGAGTCGATGCAGGGTTTTGTAGAGCATGTTTCGGTCATTGGGAGCTCTCTACATTGGTTCAAGATCAAGAGATAGGGATAACATCCAGCCCCATGACAGTGCTAGTTTCGAGCTCAGTGAGCTGTTACTAAGAGCCTTGGAACCATGATCAACGATTACTTGCCGGATATGGGAAGTCCACATACTATATATTCCGAAATTCTTTATCTGGAATGCTTGACATGCAAGGGGAGATCTGTTCCTACATAATTATTGATAGATTCTAATAAAAGAAATTACCAAATGGGAGAATAGAGCCTTTTGATTGATTGATTAGTAGGGTATGAACAAGGTTTCAAGTTTGGAATACTCCGAGAGGGCATTGCGCCTCTGGCATATCTATGAGATCTTTCCTGCCTTGGAAGGTCCCATATGCATGCTTACCTGCTTGTTCCAAGGTTCCCAGGTCGTTTCAGAGGTGTCGGTAGGGCTTGCTGATTGGCAAAATATTTTCAACTGCTGCAATATTGCTTGTGATGAATCTTGGAAGGGCACATGAGTATTTATCACAGCTGGTGAAAGCTGACACAGATGACAGAATGCCTTGAGAACCTTTCCCAGGTGGAAAGTTATCTCTCGTAATATCTAGGTAATATTATCACCCATAGACGGGACATCTAACTGAAGATGACGACCTATGTTCGTTAAGAATATTCGAAGCGCTGAAGTTCAAAAATACAATTTTCTCGACCTGCGTACGAAGCACACTAGCATTTTCTTGAAAAAAATAGGCTAACCTGCCTACTACCAATGTTGTCAATGCACAGACAGCCCCAAAGTTTTCCTTGTCATTCATCAAGTCCACAAATGTTGCTGCAGGGATGTGTCAAATTCTACCAACGTCACATCTGTGGGGAACAGGTCATTGAAATATTGCTAGCTCCAGGGCTGTACTAACACTAATACCCAAAAGGGATAAGTTAATGTTTGATTTCCCGAATGTACCCGGCGGGAGTAGCACTGCCACTTAGGGTTACCCATTATCACCGGTATCTTTATCTAAGTAGGTTAAGCTCTTTGTTTTTTTTCTGCCGCAGCCTTTTGACGCTAACTATATACGCAGTGCTCCGTATTCCATAGGATCCTATAATTACTGACCTTGGACGTAGCCCATAAGTGACTGCTGCTGTTTTTCTTTTTCTCTTTCAGCGATATTTATCTAAATGGAGAAACCTACATCACTAGAGAGTCATGCTCCTCGGCTCACAGAAAAAGAGCGACCTCTCACTCTGTCTATGGACTGGAATTTAGTTGTCGAGTCGTATCCTGATAATGTTGTCGTCCAATACCTTATGGCACCTCTTGCTAAATATCCTGAATTGTAAGTAATCATCCTATTCGCCTACCTATGTATCTATATACCGCATGTTCTACGTTTTGTTAATTTTTTATTAATAATAATATATAGCGTGTTTTTATCAATTCCTTTCACCATTATTTTTGGATTCACGGGTCTATGTTGGGGGCAATCCTGGCCTGTTTGCGAACAAAAGACAACTTATTTTTCTTGGTTTTTAATACTGGGATTACTTAGCTTAACATTTTATGGCCGCTACCTTCTAAGAAAGCTTGCAAGGCAGAGGGCTGTAACGACACAACAAGCTACGGGAATGTCGGAACGGTGATTTGAGTAGTCTTACCGTTCGTGCATCTGCAACTAGATTAAGATACGGTATGGTTCGAGTTGTAAGAGTTGTTCCATTAAATCTCGTTCTCGCTATAACTAAATAGATCAACTCACCAGATTCACTTCATGTCGCTGAACCAATCAGAACCAACTGCACCGGACCAATCCCATCGATCCTGTATCTCATCTTAGTCTGGTGGTATCGACAGGGAAAGACTACACTGAGAAACCTTAAGGATTTAGAATCCATACAGAGCTGGAACGACAGATGTGGAAGGACTATTGACCCTGAATGACGGCCGTTTCTGGCGCTGGAAGCTGTTATTTTCGGCGTCATTTTTACAGGTCTTTGGATTTTTTGTAAAAATACATTCATTCACCCGACTCCATTCCTCAAGGCTTAGATCATCGGTTTCACTATGTGTACTTTCTTAGATAAAGACAGTCTATCTAATAGACGAACGTATATTGTTGTTGAGCGAGCGAAGTGAGTGAAACATCATATACAATAGGATTTCACACACACCTTACCCTCCTTACAGACTTCTTATTATTCATTTTGAACATATGTACTCGGGATATCACACGCCATGATATCATCATTGATTGAGCCACAATCTCTTCGTGCTTCCACTGCGTTCGCGTGGTACGAGCAGTGGCATTGTTCCCCGTGAGAAAAGGCGAAAGCGAGTCACAAATGCCGTACATGCTGCTTCGCCGATGTAGATATGCGGCGAAGATGGATGGTATCTGTGGAACCAAGCACGGTCTCCGATGATTGGGTTCTGGATACTTGTTGCGTCGGGTGCATCCACTGATCGAGATTGGGGAGTTTACATTGTTGAGTACCAATCCAGGATAGATGATGGGTATACAGATATATATGTACCTTGCTGGGCTAGGATGGTCGTTTACCTCGGCCACATTGGCGGAAGTAATTGACTGCTCTTTCAAGCGTTGATTCTCAGCGAGCAGTTCATCAAGGTAGCTATGAAAGCGGAATAGTCTTAATCCTGATACCCACGTTGAAAATAGCGGTGTTCTAGAGGGTACACAGGGACGTGCCAGAAACCGTGCGTGACGAATTACACAGGGAAGAGCAAGACAAATTAGGGAGAGACAAACCCAAGGGGGGAAGCCATGTCATTAGGTCTGGTTTTACCTTCAGGTCTGAGGTCTCTACGTACGTAGTAGAGAATATCAGATGCTCTGAATAGGGTGAAGAAAGATGATATTCTAACTTCCCAGCTGATCTGGGGAAATAACGGAAGGCAACCAAGCTGCTTAGTTACCTCCGGAGTGTAACAATTGGCCCCCTCGAGTAATGAAAACGGGAGGAAAGGAATTATAGACATAATAGAGATCATAGTAAGTGAAGTGAAGTTAAGGAAATGCTGTAGTAAGGTGAGTTTTGTTACGGGATGAATACAGGAATTTGTACGCTGTAAAGATCCTATCGGTAAACAAGAAGAATTAACTAAGGGAGGGAACGGGGTCCTGGGGACCGGATGGATATTTACAGAATCTTTGCGTGGCTGCCAGAACATATAGCTTCATAGGTTTGAGTCCATAAAGAACGCACTGTATATCCTAGAGATAAGGTCAAAGTCATAACCCAGACATTCGCATATTTGAGATAACCTTTCGGGCTGTCAGAATGGATGTTATAATGCTGGTGATAATTGATAACTCACTCGATTTTGTCGCCTGCTATATACTTCACAATGCATGGGAGACAGTATGGAACGAATCCATCTTCATGAATGCCAGTCTCATCACCATCCCCCATAAGCCGTATGAAAAACTCGATGCTTTTCCGTTCCTCTGCGAATCGACCGTACTGGTGAAGAGGCTGGGCAACTGAGGAGATGTTAGGAGTACTCCTTAATAGTTTTGTTTCTTAATTGCTACTTACACAAAATAAATAGTTCCCAACTCTTGTAGCCCCATTGATGCTTTAGAAGCTCAGATATGCACTGATTAACCCACAAGCATCCCGAGCGATATTTTTCAAGGTTTTTGTCATCAGAGTCACTGACGAATTGTCGCATCATCCGGTTGACAGAGCCTTTAGAGTTTCCAACAGAAATAAGGACAGTACAATAACACACAAAGATAAGCTGATGATACTTTGCTACTCGTTTTTCGAACTGCCCTTTATTTTCGCTGCCGGCCACAAATTGACCATATTGATAGCCTCTCATAATTAAGTCTATATCATCCTCTGGATGAAGCGACGTGATTTCTAGATCATGTTCAGTAATTGGAATAGGGCTGCTTGACCTTCCAAGTAATATCTGAATCGCCAATCTATTCTTGTCGATGGTTGCAAAACCCGCTGCTTTTCGGGTGTCATTCCATTCCTGAGTCACAGATATAGAGGAAGCAAACACCTGGAGATCTCTCTGCCATTGTGGTAGATGAGGTGACTTCTTTCGGACACAGTTATTGGAAAAAGAATTGCCCGATAGATAGATGAATTGGTCATCAGCACTTCTGATATTTGACGCAAAGTCAAGGGAATCTGAAGGCGGAGAGGGGTTTTTGCCATCAAAGGGAAACACTTTACTGTAAGCTTCCATGATGTTGACTTTTAAAAGAGAAAAGGAAGATACGTAGGTATTCAAATTATAGCTGATCTCGATTGAAAAGCTGAAGTGGCCACCTGACATAAGCAGAATTCCTAATTAAGCCTAGTATAAAACTGAGCTGACCCCGAAAAGTTGACAAGGTGTAACTATTTAAGGCCCGATCCTATTTTAGTTAGTTGCTATTAACTAGTCATCTCCCGTACTTGGCATTATTTACTGCCATAGATTGAATCACCTGATTGTGGAGCAGATGTTGGCTTTTGAACTTCAGCTCTGCCTAGAAAAGCATCATTCTATGCATGCTCTTATAAAAATGAGTTCAACATCTTTTGGCGACATAAACTCAGGGACCCAGGCTGGAGCCAATTATGGAGGGTATCAATATCTCGTCTGGTTCGTGATATAGAGCCCTTTCTGAACCAAGCTAAATTGATTTAGTGAAAACATTGATTAAAACTGGAGCATGTGTCAATACCCAGGGTGGGAAATACACTAATGCACTCCGGGACGCTGCATACAGAGGAAGAACCAAGGTAGTGCAGATGCTACTCGACGCTCACGCCGATGTCAATGCCCAGGGTGGAGAGTATGGTAATGCCCTCCAGGCCGCTGCATACGCCGGAGGAACCGAGATAGTTCAGATACTACTCGACGCTCACGCCGATGTCAATGCCCAAGGTGGAGAGTATGGTAATGCCCTCCAGGCCGCTATATATAGAAAAAGTACCGAGATAGTACATATGCTATTTGACGCTCACGCCAACGTCAATAGCCAAGGTGGAAAATATGGCAGTGCCCTCCAGGCCGCTATATATGGAGGAAGCACCAAGATAGTACAGAGGCTACTCGACGCTCACGCCGATGTCAATGCCTAGGGTGGAGCATATGGTAATACACTACAGGCCGCTACATATGGAGGAAGAACCAAGCTAGTTAAATTATAATGTGATTACTCTCGATCGACGGAGACACATATGTTATCGATAACAGCATCAAGGGCCTAAGATTGTTCCGGATAACTATTATCAAGCCATTCCTGGAAGAAGAAGATCAGCAAATCTATATATCACCAGATACATAAGATATGTATTATCTCCCTCCTCTCTGAGCATATCAGCATCCAGTGTGAAGGGCTAAAGCTAATCTTAGATTCAGACTAACTAGGTCAGAAACTATGTACAAAACTCTTAAAAGGAACGTAAAGGAATCGTCGTAGAGTCGAGAAGCCCTAGAGTGGAGACTGGCGCATTCTTATTTTGCGAATATAGGAGGTTTCTATTATAGAGAAGACGTTTCATTTCCCTTGACCGCATTGCAATATGCCGAAGAATTCGAAAACCTTGATGAGATAAAATATGCTAGCGAAGATGCTATTTCAGATAAGGGCAAGCAAGACTTCTCCGCAGAGTCGGTTGCACTTTTATAGATCTTATAGCTAGTTCTTTCTTTAATAGTTAGAAAGACATATAACTTGCCTTCCTCTTAACTAGAGATAATCACGCTCGGTCTAGCCATTTTCGGAATAGCCACATACATTGTCTATTGGTACAAACCCTAAGGGATGATCTTATGGCTCGTCCGGCTCCGCACAGGAATCAGGAGCGCAGTCCTTCCAGGGACTGCGCATACTATCGGGTATCGACCGGTTACATTTACAACCACTTCAAGAGACACCGTATATTATAGGGGCGTAAAGCGTTACCCGTAATAGGTGTTAGAAGTGGGCGTTAGCCTATCATCCACCTTATCGAATAGCTATTCCACCGGTGTACCGACAGTATAATTACTAGCATCAAGATCTAGGTATGGATCCGAGAGAAGTGAGGGTAATGAAATGTATTAAAATAGTACATTGATCGATAAATAGTATATGACATATCAATATGTGAAGCAATGAAGAAATCTAATACGAAACCAAGTTCCAGGAAAAGAGAATTTGGAATCTAGAGAACAAATACAAAGGCCAAAAGGAGTGAGCAGGCTGAGACCAAACCTGCTGACAACATAGTGTTTTGCGACACAGAGCCGCCAGTGAAGATGGGTCCACTAGAGCTTATAGTCGGCGAACCGGATCCACCTTGGTAAATACCTGATGAAGGGGATAGGGAAGTAGGAAGCGCGGAAGAACTCGCGACCTTGGTGATGGTCGATTTATACAAAATAGTTGGTGTCACTGTTGATACCGAGGTGGAAACAAGCAGTTCATTTGCTTCAACACTGACAGGCTCGATAGAAAGAGTCGTAGACTCGGGCACTGGCGTCAAAGTCACTGTTACGGTGGCAGTGGAGCTAGAAAGTGAGCTGGATTCAAAGACAAAGTTCGAGCCTGAGCTTGAAACAGCACCAGAGCCAGAGCTATAGGAACCCAGTGTAGTCGTGGAAGTAGCGCTTGCTTCGGCTGCGGTCACTGGGCAGATAGTGGTGGAGAGAATAATAGTCTCGGTGGTGAGATGGGTTGTTTTCTCACGAGCAGGACAATCAGTTACGCTCGATGGACAAGCAGTGATGGTAGCTATACGTGTGCTGAGAATGGTTGAAGTGGTAAAGTTCTCGTCACTAGCGCCAAGATCAATGGCGACATTGGTAGCGACACTGGTAGCGACACTGGTAGCAGTTTGAGTGGCTTTAACAGCAGTAACCGGACAGATCGTAGTAGAGACAACAATTGTCTCGGTGGTGAGCTGAGTTGTTTTCTCACGAGCAGGACAATCAGTTACGCTTGATGGACAAGCCGTGATGGTAGATGTACGTGTGCTGAGAATGGTTGAAGTGGTAAAGTTCTCGTCATCAGCGCCAGCGTCAATTGTAGCAGTTTTAGTGGCCTCAACAGCAGTAACAGGACAGATCGTAGTAGAGACAAGAATTGTTTCGGTAGTGAGCTGAGTTGTTTTCTCACGAGCAGGACAATCAGTTACGCTTGATGGACAAGCTGTGATAGTTGCTGTGCGAGTGCTCAAGACCGTAGACGTGGTGAACTTGTTTCCACTAGAGCTTTGTCCTGCACCAACAGTGGTAGCAGCCGTTCCAGTGCTGAGGCTACCAGTACCAACAACGCCTGAAGATGAAGCAGTGACTCCTGTCAAGGAGGCGACAATGGAAGTCGAGCTTTGTCCTGTGCCGACAGAGATAGCAGCCGTTCCAGTGCTGAGACTACCAGTACCAACGACTCCTGAAGATGAAGCAGCGACTCCGGTCAAGGAGGCGACAAGGGGAGTTGAACTTTGCCCCGCGCCAACAGAGATAGCAGCCGTTCCAGTGCTGAGACTACCAGTACCAACAACGCTTGAAGACGAATCGGCAACTCTTGTTGAAGAAGCGATGAGATGGGACGAGCTTTGCCCCGCGCCGACAGTGATAGCAGCCGTTCCAGTGCTGAGACTACCAGTACTAACAGCACCTGAAGATGAAGCAGTGACTCCGGTCAAGGAAGTGACGAGGGGGGTTGACGTTTGTCTGATACTGGTAAAGGTTGCACTAGCTGAAGTGACGGCGCGACTCGACTGAGCAAGAGAAGTGCTGGAAGCCTTTGGAGGAATAAAGGGAATAGATGACGAGCTGAGAGACCTCAGAGGAGTCGAGCTAGAGCCAATAGTTGGCTGCGAAATAGCAGAGGAAGATGCAACAGATTGAGAAGGCACAGAAATGGAAGAGCTGGAATGAAGGACCACCGAAGAGGAACGCGATACAGACGATGATGGTGCTGCGGATGATGATTGCAACACGGAAGATGGCACAACTAGCCTGCTAGAAGAAGCCGAAGAACTAGGATGAATAATCACCGAAGAGGAACGCGATACAGACGACGATGGCGCTGCAGATGATGATGATAGTAAAACAGAGGACGACATAGCAACCGGTACGCTAGATAAATGCGAGGGCGTTGGAGTCGGAGTCGGAGTTGGGGTTGGAGTTGGTGTAGGTGTAGGTGTGGGCGTTACGGTCACAGTGGTACACGTGCTGGATGTCGGCCCTGAAACAACAACATTGTCGATGTCAATTGCTGCACCAGCATAGTCCCCGGAACCATCTGCACAGTAGGCGTATATCTCAAAAGTGTGGGTTGCAGAGCTGCTAGGGGTAAACGATCCAGATAAAGTGCTCCAACCGACATTCTGGTTGTAAACTGTTTTGCTGACCTGAGCGAGACGTCCAGCCGTGCTGAATGAATCCATATACATGTATAGCTGGCAGCTCATCAATACGTTGTCTGAGTTGGGAACTAGACGATAATCATAGGAGATGGTGTAGGTATTGTCTTGCAATAAGTTAGAGAGATGCTGGTAGATGAAAATTCCAGTGACCTGATGATCAGACGCCTGTAAATAGCTTGAGCCATCTGCGGCATCTCCACTAACAACTGAGCCCGAGGTTCCCGAGACAAAGCCCCAGCCTGTGAATCCATCTTCAAAAGATGCATTCTCAATCGTACCCAAAGGGGTACAGGTAACGACCTCTTCTCCAGTAACTAGAAGTGGGCTAAAGAGGAGTATTAAAGGGATCCATTGTGGTGGCCGGAACCACATCGTGATAATTTTTAACGAAAGACGAAAACGAGGGACAAAAACGAGGGACAAAAACGAGGGACAAAAACGAGTGTGTATCAAATGAGTGAATAGGCTATAGCCATGAGAAAGAAAGAAAAGAATCCCAATTTATTCTAAAATGAATTGAAATTTAACCATCGGCAAAAAGAACCATCTTATAGATACTTATAGATAGTAATACTCTAAATCGAAGCTATCGAATTATCTAAGCCCGGAAAGGACAAGCCGGGCTTGGCTAATCACTCTCACTGGACGCCATGCACGGGCCCGTTAATCCCGGAGTATTTATTTATCGGAGATAGCCTATTGTTACCAGCTTTTAGATCTTCGCCAAACTACCGAGCTCGAACGTTTGCATCTCTATTGCATGCAAATGAGAACGGATATAAGCATGGGGAGTTCAGTTTCTCTTTTGTCGCTACTAATACTCACGAGTATACGATGCATCGCTGCAAGCCACGAAAGGTAGCTAAATCAGAAACAACATCATATTGTTCGGTGCAAATGACTTGCGTTCGATTTCCGTCCCTGAATCGCTTCATTTTGTGGCGCAGATCCGATATCCAACCTAATAATATGGATCCAGTGCATCAAAAAATGACACCGGAGGAGAATTCTGTCAAAGTGGATAATGAGACCTAGCAAGAGGTCAAAAGCGTCAGTCTTTTGTACTGGTCAGAAAAATCAAGGCAGACCTTTTTGGAGTGCTGATTTTTAAAATCCATGGGAAAATTGGGGGGTTTCAAGATGATGTTTTCATGAGCGACTTTGGACTACTTCAAATTCAGTGGCCATCGCAGCATAGGTTGCATCCCATTCACATAGGGCTCGTTCGCATGACCTTCTATCTTCTTTGATCGCCTTTCGTATCGGAAGTGCCCCTATCGAAGAAGTTTTGATAAGAACACCCACCATGGGGAGATTGAGGTCGTCGAGGATGTTCACAATATGGTCCTATATTGCTAGTCAATAAAATTTACCCTCCATGTACATGGAAAGTACGAGCTGAGGTTCCTTCTCAGTCGGATCAAGTCTAAGTGAGATGAAGTCTAATGGATAATAAGAACTTCCAGGTCATCAATTCTTTGATCAGATATGACCTTCTTGTTTCATCCGGCAGATATTTGGCACTGGACCTCGAAACCCTTGATTTCAACATTTATGTCAAATCCATTGTTTCCAGATAGCACGAGAAGCTTGGAGCCACACCTCATCAATATTATTGACGGCTTGCACAAACCTGAAGGGCTGAAGAAAGATCTTGGTTTATCAAAAGCGAGTTGCATTTTTCGATTGGGAATTGGTATGCCTTCAATTATATTCAGTATCCGGCTAAGCACTAGGCCCTAATCATCCGAATACCTACTTTTGACGAATGGTGTCGGAAGGGTCACTTCTCATCTGCTCAACCTACTCAGGCAGTGACTGACGCAATATACGAGACCATGGTAACCTCTGAACCACTTTCTCAACCTAGTCAACATCGCAGACTATCAATTTTCTCCCATCTCTTCTGCGAAAATAAAAGTCTGTCTGTCTTATGCTCTAGAGGGGGATTCTGATTCATTACAAAAAGAAGACAAACTTTAATCCCATGGAAGTGTATTCAATGACTTTGAACATGTCATCATACGAGGTATCGGATGTTATTTTTCGGTCTCTATCAATCTATGAGAGGCTAAATTAAGTCAAGGCTCGTTGGGCTGACCAAATAGAACTTTCCTGTGTTTACTTTGATATTACCAGTATTTAATTCGCTGAGGGAAGATAATATAATTAATAATTAATTAGTATTAGCGTTGTTATTTACAGTGCGAAGACTTTTAGAATAATGTTGGTTTGTCCTAGGTCTTGTATCACCTGTAGTAAAAGGAGTGGTTAGTATGATTGATAAAATTACGTCACGTGAATCCTCTAATACCACCAAATCTTCGAGTCATCGCTGATCTAATACTAGTCTTCTGCCTCGGCCTGCTGTTATCCGGCTCTCCAAATACTATGGAAAGATACCAAGGTTACCAGGCTTTGCTTGTATGCTCTCTGTGCAAGAAAGGCAAAAGACAATGCGATAAACTACTACCCTCCTGCTCTAGGTGCAAAAGGTTCGTTACGTTGTACACTCAGCTAGGTAAATTCACTAATCAATTCTAAATTTTTGTTGTTCAGAACAAATCGAGTGTGTGAGTATCCATCCACCTCTACGTCAACAATTGCGCAGATCCATAAAGATGCAAGGGCGCTCGATAGAGCCTCAACTCAAACTTGTATGAGGTGCAGATTTCACAAACGCAAATGTGATCGACTAGTTCCGAGCTGTTCTCGCTGTGTCAGGTATGCCCCTTCATCCCCTGGAACCAGTTAGCGTAAAGCGGCCTCATTGTTTCGGTTCGAGACGGTTGACGGTATTTCTGTTCAGATTGCACTCAGATTGTGAATACGGATCCGTCCATAATGACCAACCATACATACTGCCAAGCACTCAAGAGGAAAATACATATCTAGAGCGTACAGGCTCCGTTTCAGGGCCCAAGGCTCCATTCGATGCACCCATAAAATATCGCCCCTACATGCAAAATTTGCTAGAGTTTTGTAAGTCTCTGCTCTAGTAGCCACCAAATATCATACTGCTTGACGAAAAGCTTGACTCCCCATATTCCCTTCACGTCAACCAAGAAGCTCAAGATAGCTTAAAGGACTAACATTAATAATCGAGATTAGTCTTAACATCGGTAGCCTCGCCTTCCAACATTGCTGTTACCAACAGCTTGGCCGCACATCTCCACTCGAAATGGGTTCAAATTGCGATGTTAGACCCTTGTCTATTTCACGCCACAATGTTTAGCGCATCAGCAGCAATTGATCATCTGAACAAGCGTGAAAATAATACAATTACGATATATCACCAAACATGGGCTATTCGTCTGCTCAATGAACGTCTTAATATGGACCCCCCAGCTTTAGATTATGGTACATTGGGATCTGTAGTACCCTTGATACTTTACAATGTGAGGAATCCTTCTCAAAATACAAAGCTTATCCGCTATTTCACGCCGTTACTGATAAAGATGTAGATGGTATCGTTGGACAGAGCTTCGGCGATAGCCCATCAGAAGGGCTTGATAAAAATGCTGCTCTTGACACCGAAGCCACTGAGGGATGGAATAGGACCGCTACTTGGTATTATAAAACTGTATGAAAAAAAGTCTTCGATATCATCTGCCAGTCTAACTTTATTACAGAACCATGCTCTCTCTCGCCTGCGTATTCGACATGCCCCCCGTCTGGGATTGTCTACTGTCGGATTCAGTTCGTCCAAGTTCCATCCTCCGCAATCTCATCACTAGTCCTATCTTTCATGGTAGTGGATCTACCTTAGCAAAGGAAACCATGGATGCGATTCTAGATGTGTACGAGGCAGTCTCCCAGTTTAATTACATTAATCAAGCCGATGCCATCTCCACCAGCGAGGTAGTTGAACGAGTCCTTTCTTTGGCGAAGAAAAATAACATGTTGGATCGCAATATAACTGAGCTGACACCTGTTAATACTATTGATAGAGTTGACGTCTGCTGTCAGCTCTGTTCATTGATTTTTTGGAAGTTGCTTCAAAATCCAATACGTCTTGAATCTGGCATCCCCGTGGCCAATGTGGAAGATACCAAATTACTCATGCAAACTTTGACGAAAATAGAGTCTCAGTACTGGATCAAGAAGGCTCCAGAAGCATTAACATGGATCGTGTTCACAGGGGCCGCCGCATCCGCCGATGAGAAGGATCGAGGAAAATTTATTCAGATTGGAGGACTTTTCCTGGCAGCAATTGATTCGGACAGCCTGGTGTTGATAAGACAAGGTTGGAGGTACTTCAGTGTATTGAAGAGGCTGGCTGGTCTTTCATTCCAAGGTTGAATTCTGATTTACCAAGTGGGCGGGTTTATTTTAAGCATTCATCCAATGACGCCCTTTCCTTCACACCGAAAAATGGGAATCGAGGATGAGGATTTCAATAGCCAAGGCTATTTATCTTCCTCTCGGACCAATTCCAGAGATCTTGTGCCATGCTTGGATCTCTTGCAGCTTTGCTAGCCACTGAAACTTTACCAACCGGCAAAATATACGCTCCGTTATCGCGGTTTATATTAAAAGATGTAGATATCGCGGCATAAACAATGGCCTTTGCTCCTTTACGCGGACCTGGAGCACCCAGCTCCACAAGGGGTTTGATAAAGCGATACATCGGTGTTGATGACAGTGGACCCTGCGACAAGCCCCTGTAGACAATCAGCTTCTTCAAGTTGAAGGCCAGTTTGATTTGGCAAACAAAACATACGTTCTGACGGTTCCTGGATGCAGAGAAAGAGACATGATCTTGGCATATCTTTTTGCCAATTCTTTGGAATGCAACACATTGGCAAGCTTCGAGTGGCCATACCGAGCCCAAACTGAGAAGCCGTTTCTCAAGTTCATGTCAGAAAAGTTGATACCATGTTTTGGTGCGAGCTTTTCATGTCCATCACTGGATAAGTTCACAATTCGGACTGTACCTTCAGGCACAGACTCGATCGTTTCCAGAAGGATCGGAAGTAGTAGCTTTGTGAGTAGAAAATGCCCAAGATAATTCACCTAGATAAGATATTCAGTCATTGACCTTTCTGTTTCAGTTGGAGATGAATGTCCTTACAGCAAACTGCATTTCAAATCCGTCTTTAGTTTCTTCGTAGGGTACACACATCACCTAACCTCAACTTAGTACTCTCGCAGAGATATCTTGAAATTGCATAGAAGAGGAAACGCCACCTACGCCGGCATTATTCACCAGTATATGAAGGACCGATTCGTGTCTGTAAGCCAAGATTAGTGCATCTCACATGATTACCAGAGGTCTTACATATGTGACATACTGGGAGAACTTATCGGCTGCCTGTCGGATACTGCCCAAGTCCGCAAGATCAAGAGGAAGAAAATGGACATCGGCAGCGGGGAACTCCTCCAGGATGGTATTTTTAGCTTCCTCGGCTTTTGAAGCCAACCGACTAGCGATATATACACGGGCGCCGTGCTTAGCCAACTCAATGCTTGTACCAAATCCTCTGTCCAACGTTAAAAGTTTTTTCTTCTCGACTTTCCTGTAATTAATTGATAGATAATCAGGTCCTTGTCACTTACAGACCCGTGTGTCCACCAGTCACTATAGCGACCTTCCCGGATAGGTCGGGGGTCGATGCCTCCGTATTACCTCCCATGGTTCTTGATTCTCGATGAGTAAGATAGGCTTGGAAGCTGATCTTGAAGTGTGAACTCGACTGCACATCATGGACTTTTGGATGAAAAAGCTCCCCTTTTATATTCTTCGGCCTGCCAAAAATAATCTAGTTTTCCAGGTGCGGGTGCGGCCGTCTACTGCAGGTGCTTCTCGCCTGAGACAGAAATTGTTCACGAGCCGATTGGAACAAGAAATGGGGCCTGCGGGCGGACGGCCGCACCCGCACTTAGCCGGAGCGGCTAGATCGTATCATAGATCCACCTCCCCCCCCCCCCTTTGATCTGGTTTAGCGTCCGCATAGCGAAAAGCTTGCATTGGGTTTATTTCTAGTATCAATATTAGAACACTGATTAACCGAGTAGAGCTAGAGCTTTTTTAGTAGGGTATTTTTACCGTCTTCTGCCTAAGGTCTAGATTGGCTTATCAAAAGAAAATATCATTCAGTAATTTCCAAGGTTACTAGCTTGCATAAGTTAGATGTCTAGAGGCATACTGTCAACATTTAATGGTATACTTTGATCACATCCCCCAAGATCCCAATAGCTGAACAGTGTTTACATTTATGTACCATTACTGAACTAGTTTAGCATAACCCATAACCAATTAATATATCGGAATCGAAAGTAACGCTGAACAGAAGATTTTTGTAGTAACTAGTGTATTGGCAACTTCTCAGTCGATTGTATATTCGTTCTTTGGTGATTCCTGGGGCGTTGCGTCGGTAATTAACTTGGTTTCCCTTCCTTTGTATCTGTCGGTTGTTATTACCAAAGCAGGTAGCTACCTAGGTATCGATTCACGTAGAATAATAGACATATGCATATGAGGCAAAGTGAGGTCATATCTCTAACTGTCAGTTTAGAAAAAGATATAGTACCATGCCAGAGATCATGTGAGCCCGAGCATGTCAGCTGATCTTAGTTCCAACAATATTGTTTACTCGGCTCCATGTCTCTTACTCAATCATTTCCTACCTATGTGTCCTCACAGAGAACTTCGAGGCTGTCCATGCTGGAGATAGCTATGCCACGGAAGGGGTTGCCTATTATTTTGAAGTATCGCAAGATAATAATCCAGGGTAGGAGGACTATAGGTCGAATTTTGACAATATTCTTCACCTACCCCATTGTTATCTATGATCTACGGTCTTTACAAATGCATCAAGAACGCTTTCCCACATCTTTACGATGTCGGTGCTAATTTTCCAAAACACCAAGATGATCTGTTTGCCATGCCATAATTAGTTCCCATGGTTTGAGATGCGGTCATAGTGCCGTATTCACGAGCGTATTCCTCCCCTTGATCAAGTGTAGCCAGTTAAATGGATCTAATGTCCGCCATCTAGGACTTTCTGGGTATCGTTATGAACAATTTAAAAGCCGACCTGCCTATACGCTGAAAGTCTTCAATACCTAAGTATAGATGATTACTCTTACAAATTACTCGATAATCCTGTCAGATATCAATTTCTTGGAGGACCTGGGCATAACAAAGTCTTCAAGACACCAAAACAATAACTATAAACATAATCTGTGCCCAGTTTATGCCTAGGTGAAGATACATGGTAGGTATCCTACTATACGCTGAGCAAAGCACGATACTTGAGCAAGACTTCCAGCTTTTGAAGGATACACGCTATAACATCGGAAAAAGCCAGCCGTAAGTGGAGGTTCTTCGAAGGATTCTCATGCGTATCTTCCATGATACCGCTTGGTTACTGGGCCGGAAGCACCGATAAGACCCCCTTCACTGTTTTAGTTTTACAGTCTTTTCTCGACAAGCTTCAAGAAATTACAAGAGAGGAGGCTCATATGAAGTGCAAACACCAAAAATTGCAAAATATGGTGAACGATCTGGTTTAGATTTGGAAAATGTCAGATCAAGGCTATTTTGTACCGAGTTCATGACGTAGAACTTCTCGTTCTTAAAACCTGTTGTATCCATTTGAATCATTTTTACTCGTTCTTTTACGGTCAGAAAAGCTCCTCTGGTGTTGAAATGAGAGGTGGAAAAGTATGTGTCAGTCCCCAAGGCCATGTTTCCATATTTCTGTATTTCTGTGATAGTCATGCCCGCAGACCAGAGGATTTTGTTCTGAGTCTCAACTTTCTTATTTACTGTTTTTTCAACTGAACATAGTAGTCAATTTGATCCACAATCTAATTTCTCGTTCTTATTTTGAATAAGAAAATTCGTGGGTACGTAGTTCTTCTTGTCATTAAGATATTTAGCGTCCACGCCTGGTCCCGATTTGGTATAATCAGGTGTGCGTATACCATCGTTGATACCACCTGAGACTCTGAGCTTTATCTAGGTCTGAGCTCACTAGTCGAGTCTGGCCCTCCCACGGAGTTGCCAGAAGATCGTATACTACTCAGTTGCCCAGTGGATTCCGGGCCATGTGCTGGGCTTGGCCCGTGGCCTCTTGGCAGATATTTCTGCAGCCTCGTTGCCTTCCACGTCCTGTCTTGGCACCTTTATAACCTGAATGTCGTGTTGAAAGGGGCTTATGATTTCGTGGTTGCCTAGGCCTGCCACGCCTCAGTGGGTGGTCTGATATCACTACCTAGGCATTCCTACATGATCATGGGCCTACAGTTCGTATTCACTAGGCAAACGAGTGCTTTTATGAGTGCTACATGATATGGCTTAATCCAGCAATCCTTTGAGATCGACAGATCGTGGGTCCTTGAGTTCCCGAGGCCGTCAATCAGTGGGCCCTAGGAAGATGACACTGTCGATAATCTGCGCTTTTTTTGACGTTTAGTGGCCGAGCAAAGTAGTGATGTTGAAACTGAGCACTCAACCATTTAAGATTGTCGCTAATACACTCAGTAGTTGCTCATTCTTTAAGACCTGCTAAGATTGAGAGTAACCCTGGAGGTAAGTTGTGCAGATATTCAAATGGAAGTAGCACAAATGTAAATAAGACATTCTATACCGTCGGGTCGGTCATTAATAAGCAGCCGACGGAAGAATGAAGAGGAAGATATCACGAGATGCGAAGAATGACAGATCCGGATGTAGTCAGCATAGGGCAGACTACTAACCCAATTAGGAAAGAAACCAATGAAAGGTTAGATGCTTATCAAGTCTTGGCAGCCCCAGACCGCGGCTGAAGTTCGGCTCATCTCTTATTCCTTGTGCTGTTTCTCTTCCATGTGTGAAATCAGCCCATTGTGTGGGCCCCGGAGAAAGGGGCAGCTACTCCGTACCATGCGAGGGTTTAATTAATTTATAGAACTATCTCCAATAGCACAGATATTACCCAGATTTTACATCTCCAGATTGACACGGTCCAGAATAGTCTATGGATCTATAACCATGTTAACTATAAATTATACCATGGTAGTTATTCCCCGGAGCCACATCCGGAGATGGTCTGGTCAGATGAACGTGGAATACGTCAAGAAGTTCGGAGCTGGCACATGAACTGTGTCAAAGCCAAGAGGTCCTGAGTAAGGTAATATACTGGGCCCCTCGCTTCTACTTGTTGAGTTGGGATTTTACCAATTTTATATCTTGACTAATTGGGAAGAGTGATTTGTTACTATGAGCTTATCAGTGGTCCGTGTGAAGGTGTTCGAGTTCAAGATCGTATAATAGCTATCTATTCCGTACTCCGTAATCAGATCTTGACCCAGTGATAGGTTGTATAAGAAACGTTATGATATTGTAACGAATCGGAATCAATATCAAGAATTTTACACAGTACGTTGTAAGCGAATAAGTGATAAGCGGGAAAATTGATAATTTGATGTTTAGATAAGAAGTGGACTCTGATTGGATAGGATACAGCTTCATATCTACAGCCAGTGGCGAAGGTCCATTTTGACCTTTTTGGACCCTAACACTGATTAGTTCGCTTCTTGAAGCAGACACTATACTCTATATAGTTACTCACCCCGTATACGAAAATTCGTGTTTTATTAAGGTGGTACCAGATGGTCGTCTTTTGATATTGTGTAACGACGGAGTAATTGTGTAGATCCATCCCTTGACAGCTCTTGTACAAGTAATCACCAAATCCGTAATTCCCCGGAATTTAAATAACCATGGAACCGTCGAGACAAAATCTAGCATGTTTGAGCCGGGGATATACTCAATTGGTCTGGGAAATGTCTTGGCTGGCGATATCGGTGAGATAGCAGTAGCAATCAGAATGACTGATGTAGTCGTAGATAGTGGGAACCAAAGACTAAGATCGATTTCGGGATTTCTAGGCGGATCAAAGTGGATCCCCCGTTTGTACATTTATTAGGCCTTCCTGCACAGTGCGAATGACAGATCACTTTTCCATCCTCCCTTCTCCCTTTTCTTCCTCACACATCTCCAAAGGGTTCTTTCTTCTAATCCATCACTGACCCTCATACTTTCCTTCCAAGATAACCTTTCGGTTCATCTTCCCTTCTCGGTATTGTAGAAAGTCCGATCTTTGCAGCTCGAATCCTGTCATACAGTGATCTAGCTTCCACGATGTCGGCTTACCCCACTACATACAATGGCACCGGAGCTGATGGCGGTGACTCTTTGACTGAGGATCTCAACATCTGGTACAATGTAGGATCTTCAATTCGCTGAAGCAATGGCAGCAGGGAACAAGACGAGACTGACAGTTGATACAGGCCGGTGATATCGCTTGGGTTATCACCTCTTCCGCTCTTGTATTACTTATGATTCCTGGTGTCGGGTATGGACTACTCTCCATGGAAACTTCAATGCGCTTCAGCTAACATGCATAACTATACAGTTTCTTCTACTCCGGCCTGGCTCGTCGCAAGTCGGCCTTGTCCCTCATCTGGTTATCTATCATGTCCTGTGGTGTTGTTACCTTCCAGTGGTTCTTTTGGGGATATTCCCTCGCCTTCTCTCACTCCGGTGGCAAGTACATTGGTGATCTAGCAAACTTTGGTATGAAGGGTGTTCTAGCACAACCATCTGTCGGAAGCAGCAAGGTACCAGATATTCTCTTCTCAATCTTCCAGGGCATGTTCGCCGCTATTACCGTTGCTCTCGCCACTGGTGCCATCGCCGAGCGTGGTCGCATGCTTCCTTGCATCGTGTTCATGTTTGTTTGGTCCACCATTATCTACGACCCTATCGCCTGCTGGACCTGGAACTCTTCTGGTTGGGTCTTCAAGATGGGAGGTCTCGACTTTGCCGGTGGTACTCCTGTGCACATTTCTTCCGGATGCGCTGCTCTCGCTTACTCCCTGATGTTGGGCAAGCGTCGCGGCCACGGCACCCACGAGCTTAACTACCGTCCCCACAACGTCACCCACGTCGTCATCGGCACCGTCTTCCTGTGGGTTGGCTGGTTCGGATTCAATGCCGGTTCCGCTCTCTCAGCTAACGTGCGGGCTGCCATGGCCGCTGTCGTGACCAACCTTGCTGCTTGCGTTGGTGGTGTCACCTGGTGTTTGCTTGATTACCGCCTGGAGCGCAAATGGTCCACTGTCGGTTTCTGCTCCGGTGTCATTGCCGGTCTGGTCGCCATCACTCCCGGCTCTGGATTTGTCACTCCCTGGGCTGCCTTTATCTTCGGTGTTGTCGGTGCCATTGCTTGCAACTACGCAACTAAGCTCAAGTTCCTGCTTCACGTCGATGACTCACTTGATATCTTCGCCGTTCACGGTGTTGGTGGTCTCGTTGGCAACATCCTTACTGGTCTCTTCGCTGCGTAGGTCGAGCACACCCAAAAAAGACAAAGAATTTTACTAACAGACTTATAGTGACTACATTGCTCATTTGGATGGTGTCACTGTAATCCCCGGTGGCTGGATTAACCACAACTACATCCAGCTCGGCTACCAGCTTGCCGATTCCGTCTCCGGTGGTGCATACTCGTTCTTCGGCACTTGCATCATTCTTTTCGTCCTCAACCTTATCCCTGGACTGAGCCTGCGTGCCTCTGAAGAGGATGAGATCATGGGTATCGACGATGCCGAGATCGGCGAGTTCGCCTACGACTACGTTGAGATCCGTCGCGACATTGTCCACGGTGTCGAAGGCATTGACACCAACTCTCACCGCTCCCTTACCCCTAACGGAGAGGGTCCAGCTATCGAGCTCAAGGCTTAAATGCCTGTCAAAGACTTGAGTCTTGACAATATAATACATTAATTTCTTTATTTTCGGACCAGATCTCATGTAAAAGGAGTTTCCTTTGGTTGTTTCCACGCCTCGTTTTCGATCTATGGAACTCCAGAATAACATCCTTTCTTCTTTCACGTTTATGCTATCCTGATACCCTTCTTTACAATCAAGTCTATCAATGTTGAAAATTAAATATCTCACATTCAAAATTAATATGACGACCAGACCCCTTACCCCGGTAGCTGGATACCTAAAGTTACTACATTCTTACTGGGTTCTTGTCGTCAACAATGGCTCCGTAATATCAGATCCCCGCCCTCGAATCCAAACATCAACAATCTTCGAAGCCCCAGAGTCAATATCCGAATCAACAACAAAATACCAACCGTAAAAAGCCCCAGTAATACAAGCATGATTAGGAAAGATCTTCACCAACCCCCCAATCTGCAACGGAATACTAATACGCCGTTGAGCCTCATCCTCCCACGAAACAATCGCATGTTCCTGACTAATGCGCTCAACCATCAACCTCCCACCCTCACCTTCACCATCCAACCCCCAAGAAGAAAGAACTCCCCAACCAGAATAACTCCCACAAGGCTCACGACCCAACGCCAAAGTCCCCGCAGCAACAAGCGCCTCAGGCTTCTCCCGCTCCCCGTCGTTATAAACACTACACACCTCCGCCACAACCGAAAGTGCAATCTCCTCCTCCAACCCCCCAGCACCTAACCGCGCATGTGTCGAGATCTGCTGCATGTCCAACACGGCATAGTTACCAGCATGCAGTTCAATCTTAATCTTGACACCGGCGGTATCAGCCGGTCGCAGTAACGCCCTCAACTCTGCAGCCTCGGACGAAAGTGTCGCTTTCCCCTCACCAGGAACAAGATTATGAGATGAAACAGCCTGAGGCGTGGCCCCAACACTAATCACCAATTCTCTTTGTGGTAAAAGCCCCACCCACCTATCCAATGCATCCTTGCACCCGCGTATCTCAGCGGTAAGGTGGCTCATTGCCTCTTCGGCTGTGGTGGCACTATAGCTCAGACTACTATGCGAGTAAAGTCCGATTAACCGCGCAACCCCGTTTTTTTCTGCCTGGGCTAGTTTGTCCAAAAGTCCGTTCTTGTTTAGGCTTAGCGGCGGTAGTCCTGCACGGTGATACCCCGTATCGACCTTGACGAAGACACAAGCTGGGAAGCCAGCTGCTTGGTAGAAGGGTTCTAGGTAGCGCACTTGATCGGGATGGTCGATCATAAGCGAGATACTATCCTCGCCTAGCTTGCTAGCTAGGAATGCGAGACGGGTTATCTGCGACGGGATGAGCGGGATCCCGTGCAGGATGTTCACATGATGCTTTCCACTTTCCTGTAGGGTTTTCAGGAAGGGAAGAATGGTTTCTATTTCTAGAATTGTAGACGCGATGAAGTTTGCTTCGACGACATCATCGTCATGTTGCAGTGCAGTGAGCTCAAGTGTCTGGAGTAAGCTGGTAAGTAGTCTGATTCGTGTGTCTACTAGGTCTGGGAGGAGCTGGGGAAGAGGACGGACTTACTTTGTGTGTTTTTACATGAGCGCGGAAGCCGACATTTAGGGCTTTCACTGTGCGCTTCATGCGCGCGCAGTGTCGGCGGATGATTGCTCGGTCGAGGACCGCGGCGGGTTTTGGTACGCTGGCGATGTCTTTGCCTACGTAGTATTCTTGTAGCTCTGCTTTGGATGGGAGAGACATTATGTCTATGATTCTTGAATCTTGATAGGGTTGAGTGTGCCACGTGATGCAGATGAGGTTAAGGGAGTAGTAGGTATTGAGTAGGTGCGGAGCACTGGAGAGAATATCTCCCCTCTATGAATGTGGGGCAATAGTGCTCCGTACTTAAAAATACACAACTGGTATTCCGAAGAGTGACGAACAATACAAGTATTTTCTACTGTGAGGAGTCCTGAAAGCGCTTGAAAATTTTGAATATCTGCGAAAAAAAAAAATAATAACAGAAAAGAAAGAAGCAAAACCGAGTGCGAGTATCAACCATCATTTCTTGTCAACAAAAAAAAGTAATTTGCCATCTTTTCTGCAAGGGCTATACTAATCTTCTCTGTAGATCTTCCCCTTTTTTCAGTTGTCTTGAGACCATGGATGGCCGTTATACTTCTTTTGAGATATCGCCTGTCTTTATCGGTTACCTCGACAACTGGAACGATGTACACGAACTTGAGAGCTTAGTTCAAAGTGGTTTCTACTTCTCTTGAGGTTTTTGAGGAAACAATTTGGTAGAAATATTCAAATAATTCATAGGAAGTAATTTAGAATGTTCATCACAGCGAAGTGAAGAATTTAAACATCATATCAACATTCAAAGAAACGTAGTCAATTACCGTTTGAGAAAGATCAAAGTGCATAAATATGGTGACCGAACTAAACTCAAAGCACATGGCTGGTATTCGAGGTCCAAGCAAACTAGAGAAAATTGCCAGAACACAGAATGAAATGGCACACAGGGCTCCAGAAGAGAAAGTGAATGAGGCAGAACCAGTGTAGATGTGGTTGAAGGAGCTGGTTGTGGGAGATGAAGGCGAGGAAGTAGAGCTAGAACCAACGTATGGAATAGACGAAGGGCCTACGCTGTAGGAGCGAGGCTAAGAAGGTGTAGTGTAGAAAATATTGCGTGCTTGTTACGCCAACTATACCAGCTCCTGATGGTTCCTGGGAACTGATTTGAGCAGCGGGGCTAGATGCCTTAGTAATGACGAGGATTGAGAGTTAAGTTAAACTTGGAGATTTTGATACGATAGCTCTTTCACTATCTCTACTCAGGATCCACTCGCTTCGCTATATAGCCGGTAGGCTTTGATACATCCAAGAGTATTTGTGCGACTTTCCAATCGCTCTCTTACGGTCTCATTCAATCACACTCTTTCAAAATACATAACACGCGGAGCATATACCCCCTCGGAAATTAGCTTCCCATCATAGACGAACGATCACTAGCGTTAGAGGGGAGTTTCTGTTTTGCGTACTTTGCCTCGTAGGCGACGGAGCTGAGCGAGGTAGTTCTATGGGTAAATATTATTTTATCCAGAATTAAGATGAATGGCTACGAAGATAGGGTATTGATATGCGACTGAAGTCTTCGAACCAAGAGATATCGCCTTCAACTTAAAGGGTCATAAGAAAACCACCCAACTAGATGAATTCCAGCAATACTAAGAGATTAAACGACATTTTCTGACAGGCGAAAAATTGTAGGCATGGGCATTAAAAATACTCGACGGGGGAATAAGAAAAAACAAAAAAAAAAAAAAAAAAAAAAACAGACCTAAAAGGTGACCCTAACTCCGTTCTTTATGATGCTTATTTTATTGTGATGAAGTGGCATGAAACAAAACAGTACCCAACCGCGGAATTAAACCTGCGAGTGGCTTTGACTTGAGCGGGATCGTTGGGAGAGAGAGCGACGGCCACGGCTGGACGGGGTTCGATCAACTGCCGGGGGCGCGTGCTCAAAGAAGGGGATCAAGTCTGGGTTTTGGCTGGGTGGGGTCCGGGCATTGGGCGAGTAGTCGCTGATGACGTGGTCGTCGGCTGCTGTGTCTGGGTGGACTTCGATTCCTTGTTGTTGGTCTAGGCCGCCGTGCGGAGCGTTGCTCTGGAAGGAAAACACCTCTGGTTCGGCAGGGCGCTCTATGGGAGACCAGCCGGCGATACTGCCGGCGATGACACCCGCCATCGCAGCTGCGGGACCAAAGGCCGAGTTTGAACGGGACCGGGCAGTGTTGCGTCTGGAGCGAGACTCGGGGTCTGGAGTCGAAGGTGCGAAGACAGGACTTTCACCGTTCTCGGCATTTGGAGTGGGTGAAACAGAGGAATCACGAGAGCGAGAGCCACTGCGAGACCGGGGCAGTAATTCTTGTGGGTGTTGCAGCTTGTGCCGGATGTGCTTCAGTCGTCCTCCGCGGACTCTCTTGATGAAGGCCAGCTGGTCGTAGATCTCTTCCAGGGCCGGGTTCCACTCGTAGCGGTGCTCGTCAGAGACCACAAGTTCGGGTCCAGCTTCTTTATGGTGCCAGAAGTGGGGGATAATTTTGCTGATGAATTCGTCGGGGATAAGTCGAATCACCACCGCGATGGGGATAGAAATGGCTCCAAGAACTAGACTAACTGCCCACTGGCCACCTTCATTCAAACGCTTCACGGAAAACGCTCTGCCACCAACGAAGATGATGAGAATTTGACCGCCGACGATGATTAATTGAATTCCAATGAACCATTTGTTGCGCCAGATTCCTTCCAAAATGTTGAGCTTGTTGTCGATCCGACGAGAGTTGTACTGGTTGAAGATCTGCATGAAGACGAATGTGTTGAAAACAACAGTCTGCATATGATCAGCGTCCCAGGAGAAAATGGAGTCACCCGCAAAGTTCAGGACCAATGTCACTACGAGCTGGTAGATTGCCTGACCGATGATCATCTTCCACATGCAGAAGGTGATGAGCGGATCGGATTTAGATTCAGGACGACGATCTAGAACATAAGGCGACGGGGGATCAGTGGCAAGTGCAAGAGCGGCAAAGGTATCCATGATGAGGTTGACCCATAGCAGCTGGACTGCGCTGAGGACTGAACTTTCGGAACTACTTGCCACGGCCGAGACGAATGTAAGAACGACAGCAGTGATATTCACAGTAATTTGAAACTGGACACAATGTTAGTCTGGGGATTGAGGATATTTAAGAGTAGATCTACCTGGAGAAACTTTTTCACTGCGTCACTGACGGTCCGACCCCATGCCATGGCCTTGACAATAGAGGCAAAGTTGTCGTCCATGAGGATAATGTCCGAAGCTTCCTTTGCTACCTCAGTACCAGTCACACCCATCGCAAAACCGACATCGGCATTCTTAAGAGCCTGAGCGTCGTTGGTACCATCACCAGTCACAGCAACAGTCTCGCCCAGCTTCTTGAGCTGGTTCACGAGGATCTTCTTGTCCTCTGGACTTGAGCGCGCAATGACCTGGAGTCGGGGGATGATCTGATTCATCTGCTTAGAGCTGAGCTTGCGGAACTTGGGGCCTTCGATAGCAATGCCGCCAGGTGTGTAGATACCACACTCCTGGGCGATGGCCTTGGCAGTCATGATGTTATCACCGGTAACCATACGAACGAAGACACCTGCGCGCTGACACGTGTGGACAGCTTCAGCAACACCCTGTCGAACAGGATCTTGAATACCAAATAGACCAAGGACAGACATATCTTTGAATATAGGCTCGAAGGTGGCCTCGGATTGATCAGTTTCCTGAGTCGGTGCTCCACGAGGTGGCCATTGTTCGAAATCACGGTACACGAGGGCAATGCACCGCAATGAACGGGTTGCGTAAGTTGTGATAGTATTATCCAGGGTGGTTCGGTCCTCGGCAGTCATCGGGATCTCAGTAAGATCACCGGTAGGATCGCGCACAATGCGGGTCGACTTTGCCATGAGAATCTCTGCAGCACCCTTGACTAGCATTCGGTACTTGCCGGTCTCCAGCTGGACCACAACTGCCATGCACTTGCGGCCTGAATCGAATGGGTACATCTGTGCGATCTTTGCACTGGCGCGCTGTTCACTTGGAGGTCCCATTCCAAGATAGTCTCGCGCGAAGGACAGAAGGGCAGTCTCGGTCTTAGATCCAATGAAAGTGTTCACACCATCTGATTCTCCCTCAAAGGCAGTTGAGTTCAGCACGATTGACTTAAGTAGCAGCTCCTTGACAGATGGAGATAGCGTGGCCACAAACTCTGAGGCAGATACATCTGCAGACTGGGGGTCTGAAGCCTTTCCAAACCGTGAGGTAGTTCCAAGAGTTGCAGCGACTGCCGTCATTTTATTCTCCGTAAGGGTTCCGGTCTTGTCGGAGCAGATAGTGGTCGCGTTGCCCATTGTTTCACAAGCTTTCAGGAATCGGACCAGGTTGTTGTCTTTGATCATCCTCGTGGTGGCAAAGGCGAGCGCAAGCGTGACTGCTAGTGGCAAGCCCTCAGGAACCGCAACGACAACGATGGTCACAGCGACGATGAAAATCTGCAAGAAGGCCTGTCCTTTCGCGTCACCGCCGCCATCCATGTGCTTGAGCCGAACGAGGAATTTGATAAATAGAACAACGAACAACAGGAGACCAGAGGCAAGACCAAGCTTGGCGATGTACTCGGCGAGTTTGTTGAGCTTGGTCTGCAACGGGGTTGTTTCACCCTCCTCTTGAAGAGACATCATAGTCCGACCATGCGTCGAATGAACACCAGTGGCAGTAACCAAGAAAGTTCCGACGCCCTCGGACACCTTCGCGCCAGAGACGATAAAAGGGTCCATCTTCTTGAGATCCTCGTGCTGCTCAATATTCCGGAAGACTTCTTCACCGGGGGTTTTGCGGAGCACATCAGATTCACCAGTTGCGGAGGATTCGTCGCACTTGACATCGTGGCCGGCAATCAAGATACCATCAACCGGGACCATGTCACCGGGCTCCAAGTGCATCACCTCGCCCACCAGTATGTCATGAATTGAGATCTCAATGGTTTTACCAGATCGGATTACCTTGACAAGTCTGTTCTCCTTCTTCTTGTTGAGCTTGGCGAACTGCCGTTCCTTTTGCCAATCGTTTACAGCACCGACAGTGACAACGATGATGATGGCAATCAGAATTGCAAGACCTTCGACCCATTCCACACCAGGTTCGTCCGGGTTGGCTGGATGCAAAGATTGCGGGATACCAACAGCGAGTGAAACGACAGCGGCAATAGTCAGCAGGATCAAGACCTTGTCGTTGTATGCTATCCATGCCAATTCCCAAATTGTCTTGAGCTTTCGCTCCGGTAGGAGGTTAGTTCCAAACACGCGCTTGCGGTCTGAGAATGGCCCGCTGGAATCTGCCACTGCAGGGCTATCCGGCGCAGGTGGAGTTATCAATTGAGATGCTGATTTGCGCACTGATGATGAAGTAGGCACCTGCTCCATGTCCGCCGCCCCATCCAAGCTTGTTTCATCTAAGCTCAGGCCACTGTGGACATTCGTACGTAGCCCCTTTTCAAGACCCTTGATTCCGCCCAGGATACGAAAGGCAGCGAAGTTTTTTGGGTTGAGGAGCTTATTGAGCTGGCCAGGTGAAAAGGCAAACTTGTTGTTTTGGACCACAAATTCATCCTCTCGGCCAGGATCCGGGGTAAGTGCATCCTCGTCGTAGAGATCGTGGTTTTTATTAGAATTAGGAGTCAGCTCGGACTGGGAGCTGTGTGATGCGGCGGTAGGCGCATAAGTCTCTCCACCGTAGGTACTAGAAGTCTGACTGGTATCTTCGGACTCCAATGAGTTACCACGTGACCGGGTTCCTGGAACGGACAGAAAGTTCGAGTGCGAGTCGAGATGTTTATTCTTTGGCGACGAGACATTGTGAGGTGATGTCGGGTGACTTTCGCGATCACGCGCTTCGGACGAAGCATTGGATCGAATTGAGGAGGAGTAGCGGCCATCATTGGGGGACACGCTACCATTGTACAGAGCATGTGAGTCTATGGAAGTGATATGATCGGGCGAGCGGTGCAGTAATGGCTGCGGGCTAGAGTGGGCAGCGAGTGGGCTGTCATCTGGCGAGTTCACAGCGGACGTGTCGATAGTTATGGTAGGAGCTCTGGCTCGGCGAAGGGGACCAGTGGCAGAGTGGGACTGCTCGTCACCTCCATGAGAATCGGACATGACTGTAGATTCCAAGCTAGACTGATTACCGCTTGAAACGGTATAGTCAAGAACTGGAGGTTTGCATTGGGAACAGTGAAGATGGAAGGGATCTGGTACTCAGTAAGGTGTCAGATCATGAAAAAGTGGAGAAGTGGCAGCTCCAGTTCTGTTTTTTTTTTTTCGCTTCCAGATTACAAACAAATGGAATAGGAATAGAAAGACAAAATCAAAATCAAATCAAAATCAAATCAAAAGCAAAGAAAGGTCCACAAAGGGGTGAAGTCGAAGGGAAGTGTAGATGCGCACTAATATCTGAATACAACTAAGATCCACTCTGGTCGAGACTTTCCAATAACTGGTTCTTCTTTGACCCACTTGCTTGCACAGCCCCGGAGTGGAGAAGCAACGGGAAAGCAATTTAGCAATTTAGCAATTTAGCGATTTAGTCCATGTCAAATATTTAAGAGAATCACATTTGCACTGCCTCAATCCAGGCCATTTTGGGAATCATTCCAATATAAACGAATTGAATGAGCGCATTTTGAGTTTATCGGGTGACGTCTCCTAGTGGTAGTATAATGCATCTACACTTCTAGATCTTCCACGTCCAGAGGTTCCCAGCCTATAGATATCCTTTAGTCTATTAGACCTTTTCAACCTTACCTTCTCTCTGATTGGAATGTTGTCATTATTCCAAGGTTTCGCGTTTCAACATTCCGAGCCTAACATCAATATATATATCCACCAGATCTACCATCACCAAGCGAACATCCATGGACAGCATCCATCCTGGGTATCAAGCCCTGGAGGTAGATGGATATTCATAAGTAGGTAATAAATACCTACGTATAATGAGTCTAGGCATTAGTTGGGCACCTACGGACCTCGGGAGTATGTGACTGTGGACAAACCTAGCACCATGGCCCAAACGAGCCTTTCCCTCGGGATCTATATTGTACTAGCTGGAGCACCTAATGTTGGTGTCCCCATTGGACACAGGCATTAACAATGATATCCACTAAAGTATTTCACCACTGAACGGGTCACACTACTGAACGGGTCACCCCACCAATTTTACGCGTCAGTCTGGTGTTTCCATTTTCAACTACCCACCATGCCCCCCCTAAATGCTCTATATGTCCAAGACAAACAGGATCAGGAGAATAGGGTCTTATTAGCTTACCAAGCTTACAAGAATGGCGATATATCATCAATGCGTAAAGCTGCAGCTATGTTTAATATACCATTTTCAACCCTCCAACGCCGCCATTCTGGTGTCCAATTTCGTCTTGAAACACACCCACCGCAGTCTAAACTGACTGAATCTGAAGAGGATTCATTACTTCAATGGGTCGTCTCTCTAGATGATCGCGGCTGTGCTCCTAGAACTAAAGATGTTGGTAGAATGGCTAATATCCTACTCGCCGACCGCGGAACCAACCCTCCTCTTACGATCGGTAAAAACTGGGTTACTAGGTTTGCGACGCGTTTACCTGAACTTAAGACGACCTATTCAACACCGCGCGATTTTACACGTGCGCGTCAAGAGGACTATAATGTGATCAATAATTGGTTCAAACTGGTTGAAAACACGATCGCAAAATATGGTATCACCACCGACGATATCTATAATTTTGACGAGACTGGGTTTGCGATGGGACGATGTGCGACCGCGAGAGTGGTTACTAGAGCTGGTTATTATGGTAAACGCGCAAAAAAACAGCCTGGTAACCGGGAATGGGTTACTGTGATAGAGTGTTTAGGCGCGTCTGGTTACGCACCTCCACCCTGTATTATCTTTAAGGGTAAGGTGATGATGCAGAGCTGGTTTGCTCCTGATCTAGGTTTACCACCTAATTGGCGTCTTGAGATTAGTCCTAATGGCTGGACATCAAATCAAATAGGGCTCCGTTGGCTTGAAAAGCTCTTTATACCTGCTACTGCTCGTACTAAAGGACGGTATCGCCTTCTGATCTTAGATGGCCATGGTAGCCATTTAACACCTGATTTCGACAAAATCTGCCAGGAGCATGATATTATACCATTATGTATGCCTGCGCATGCGTCTCATCTTCTTCAACCTCTTGATGTTGGGTGTTTTGCGGTGTTAAAACGCTCTTATTCTCGGCTGGTTGAGTCTAGAGTAGAGCTTGGTTTTTCCCACATTAGTAAAGGAGATTTCCTAGAGATATATCCTACTGCGCGTATTGAAGCATTTGCATCTGCTTCTAATGCGTTTGCTGCAACTGGAATCGTGCCACTTGACCCTACTAGGGTGTTAAAAAAGCTTACTATGCGCGTCGATACACCACCACCACCACCCTCTATAGGAAGCGATTCAAGTCGAAATTGGACACCTAAGACGCCTAGGACGCAGAAAGATTTACGACGTCAACACCAAGCTATATTACGCACTGTATCTCGAACGCCACCAACACCATCTAAGAGAGCATTAGACCAGATAGTAAAGGGTGCAAATTACCTATATCAAGAGAATGCTCTCTTACGCCTGGAAAACAGAGATTTACGCGCCGCCCATGAGAAAAAGAAAAAACAAAAAGAACGTCCGAATCGTCAATTAACAGTAGTAGGGGGTCTTACAATTCAGGAGGGATTAGACCTGGTTGACGCGTCGAATGGTGGCCCTAAACTTAATGATGCCAATTTACAAGAGGGCCAGGCGCCTGTAAGGGCGCCTGTAACCCAACGCCGGTGTGGGATATGTAAGACACCTGGACATAGGAGGGAAACCTGTCCTAGTAGGCCCATTCAGTAGTTTTTTTTTACTATATTACATAGTAAATAATGGAGTTATTGGGATTCATAAAAATAAGTGGGTCAAACTGACCCGTTCAGTAGTGTGACCCGTTCAGTGGTGAAATACTTTAACCATCGAATAAACTCTGCTAGAACCTTGGAACCACAGACGTTTTCCGTGCATAACTTCTTGAATTCTTCGACGGAGCCGACTATAGGTCGTTCAGAGCGGTGTCGGCAGAGTACAGAATTGATAGGTGATATGGTATGATATAATCCAGGGTATCCAAGTAGGAACGTGACCTAGGTATGTCTAGGTGCTATCATTCCTTTGACTTGGACATAGCTCATTTACCCCCTAGGTACTCCTTACCTCAGGGTATCCATATCTGTTTACTCCGTAGGTATTTAGCAGTAAGTCTGGTGGAGTAAAGGAAGCCGCCCCAGGGCCAAATGCAAATCCTCTTCAAGTGTTTTGGATCCGACGTGCACGGGAGATTAATAACGATAAAAAAAAGGATGTTTTGGTTGATTTGTCATCTGTTCAGTCCGAAATGACTAATTTACTGTGTACGTAGAAGGCCTCGGTAAGAATCATGCTAGTGTAGATCATAGATTGAAATTAAGGTCAAAAGCAGGGAAACCATTAACTTTATCTAGCTCAAAAACGGTGTTTGTTTTGATCTCACCGCTACTCCATAGAACCACAACCTTAACTCCAAGGTTTTATAATTCCCAAAAAGGGGTCCACAGCTGTTTGTGGCTCTAGTAGGATAAATGGCCCACCTGCATGAAAGAATGCATGGTTGGCCGAGTGGTTAAAGGCGTGACACTTAAGCGTCCTAGTGATGTCATCTTGTAAGAGTTCGCGAGTTCGAATCTCGCACCATGCAATTTTTTATTTCAATTTTTTTTTTTTATACTTACATGCAGATCTAGATCTTTAGTAACCTGAAATGGTCTTAAATTTTAGATATTTTATCATCGGCAATACAAGGCTTGAAGACATAATTACTAGCAACATATGCTTTATTTGTTCAATTGACTTGATTGTCTAGGCTGTATTCTTATTTTATTTGACTGTGGTAATGACTACTTCTCACCTCCATCACTCATGCTCAACGAGCTTACCATCGTCATTCTCCGCCGTACTGACTCGCCAAAGTGCCAATGTCTGCCCATCCTCGCTAACACGGTCTTGCTTTGGGTCTGTGAGAACCATAGCCTTACTGGACAAGGCTAGCACATCCATAAGCTCAGCCATACGCTGTGAATCCACAAATGCTTTGGTCACTTGCGGCGTGCTTGCGGCCCAGATCGCTACTGTCATACACAGAGAGAGCAGGTTAGGCTGCTCAAAAGTGTGACTGGAATAGTACAAGACATTGTGGTAATCAAGGAGGATATCGGGCACGTACGTCCGACGAATGTGTTCGTAGTCCCTCTCTTCTTCCTCTATAATGAGACTAATTAGCATGTGTGATATCAAAATGTTAGGATTTGGAATTACCGTTCTCGGAGGGCAGCAGCCATTCATCCACCATTACTGCAATACAGGCCTCGATCGCTTCTAGGTATTGCTGCAATTCTAGAAGGTGATCCTGCACAGCTACCGAGTCGCGACGGCGTTGGGTTCTAGGGTTGGGTCAGATATTGATTCAAAATGGTGAAAATTGGAGCACTGACTTTGAGACCAGGTCGTAAACCCCGGCAAAACTGTTCAGGGCATTGAAGCAGAGGGCTAGAGTTTCGAGATTGAACATGGACAAAGCCAGGTCGAAGGCACTGCCGTGGTCAGTGATGAAGACTGTATTGCTGCCAGAATGGCTGCGCCTGTGGCTGCTTCTCTTTGACTTGTTCGGGCTAGATGGAAGCTCATCAAATGGTGTAGAGGGTGCGGAGTTGAAGAGGTCAACCCCAAAGGACTCATGTGAAAGATCTGACAGGAGCATCCGGTGGCTCAGCTCCACAGCAGCAGCAAGGTTACCAGAGACAAAGAACTTGCGATACAACCACCCTCCAAGCTGGCAGATTTTAGGCCATTGGCCGCCCGCACACCGTAGCCATTCTAGGCTGCGGATCAACTTGTCATCCTCGTCCGAAATTCCTTCTCCGATCAACCCCTTCTTTGGAGGCAACAGAACTCGAGACCCGTCCGGTCGTCCCACCACCCTGGAGTATCCGCTCAACACTCTCGAGTGCTCGATTGATGAAACAGTGGTGCTGAGCCATGACCATTGAGTATCGAGGACGGCACTGATGTCGATGCTGTGCTTTTGCATGAGTCGAATCTGCTGCTTTCTCTCTTGCGGGTCGGTAATATCTATAAGAATCTTCGAAAAGACACGATGGCCCATGTCTGTAGGTAGAAGCGATGCGTAGAGAGGAATGAGGTCAAAGAGTTTACTCTTTTTGAGATTGGCAATATACCCGGCAACAATAACTGAAGCGGTCTCAAAAAAGTCGGTGTCTGTCCGCGCGTAGCCAATAGATTGCACGATAAGATAGGCATGAGTTGCCATCTTCATGATCTCATTGTCATTCGCAGCCGCCAAGTATGAATCGTTGACTAGTGTCAACTCCATCTCTGGGATTATTGACTGCCCAGAACTGTCCATGTTGACCTGGGAAACCGCCTGCGCGAGTTGACAAAAGTAAGAATCGTAGCTCTTGCTCAAGATCGTAGCCTGAAGTTGACGGAAGGGAGTGCGCGCTTCGACACCGACCCGCTCATCGCCGCGCATGTACTCAAAGAACTTTTGAAGTTCTGCGTGTCCAGCTGGTTCCGGCTTGAATGCAACTGCAGTATTGGGGGATTGCTCGAGCTTCCGGTGGAACTGCTTACAGAAGTCCTCATAGCGCGCGAGAACCACCCGATTGAGGTACACGTAGAGGTAGTCATCAGAACTAGTACATACCTTCAGCGCAGCATCTGTGTCACCGCAAAGTAGGGCATATACGGCTTGCTCATAGTCGTCGGTGCTGGGGTTTTGCGAGAGAGCGTAGCAAGCCGAGCGCCAAGAATCATGAGCCCGGCTGCTCATCATACGGGTGAGCCCGTCATCAACTGGTGTCCGCGTATTGCTGGTGTGTGGATCCACGCTGGAACCGCACATGCTCACGGCTCTCCAGTTCTCAAGACTACTCTCGGCCCATTCGCGGATCTTTGTCCAGCGCTCGCCCTGTCTGAGCATCTTCCAGCAGGTCATCCAAGTGGCGCGTTCGTGGGATCCATCTTGCGGCTGCAGAGTGTGCTTTTGCCGGACAGGGGCATCAGGATCCAGCTGTGTAATCAATGGCTTTTCATCACCATCGCGCAAGAGAGTACGAGTGGCGGCGTCGTCAGTCGGCTCCAACGGGTGTGGCCAAACACGAAGTCGCTTGTGCGCCTTGATAGTCTCCTTTGTGAAAAGCCATCCGTGTGCCCACAGGCCCTGACCTCTGTCCGCCTTGGCCTCCATGTCTGCAATCAACGCATCAAGTTCCGCGTTGCTGTCGCTGGTTTTGTAGGTTTCCTCCAACCATCTCAGTGAAAGCACACACTCGAGGGCGTACTGGTCGGCACCTAGGAATTGTTCCCAAATCTCCCGATCCGAAGAGTATCGATGAAGGATCTGGAAAGCAGTCTGTCGTCCTTCCTTGAAGCTGGCGAGATTTGTTGAGCCGTCAATGCTGATAAGATTCGAAAGTAGGCGCCATGTGTCGGCCTCTAGCTGGAAACGCTTCAGCTCCTCCTTGTATTTCGCATCATCATCTTGCGCTAGACTCGTCCGGAAACCCGACTTAGCACGCTTGATAGTATTCTGTTTGGTGATATCCTTGATAGCGTTATTCGCCAAATCCCTGTAGCTCTCCACTAGCTTGTATGCTGCCTGTATATTCTGGAACTCGTCGGTGCTATTCTTGCGCTTAAACTGATCGAGCTTGTCTGCGAAAGCCTCAATTTGGCGAGTGACGCGGTCGGCAGTACGGCGAAGGGGCAAGAAGGCTTCCTGTGCACCGGCAGCTGTGAAAAGCTGGGGAGAATCTTGGAAAATGTAAGCGCATGGCTCTGAGTAAGAAACAAATGAGAGACAAACCTGGTTTTCTACCAATCATGCTCCTTTCCATCACTGACTTCAGACTAGATTCCATGGGGAAGACAGATCCAGTTTCCGAAAGCTCGTTACCATTGACGTTGTCTGTATCCTCGTCCATCCTCTCATCCTCCTCCTCATTCACTTCCCCGTTCACTTGCTCATTCACCTCCTCTATATTGTTAAGAGGTTCGTTCTGATTCATTGACTCATCATCGTCATCGAGATTGATGATTTCCGGAGCCGGTGGCTGCTCAACCTAAAAGAGCTGTGAGCAATGGGAAAAAGGATCTGTGAAAGAAATTAAGCCCACCTGAAAACGAGAGCTAGCAGTCCTAGCAGACCTCGTAAGTGGGGCCATGACTGGTAGCAAGCTCCGAAGTTGTTGTTGGGAAGGAAAGCTGGGGGAAAGAGGAATTCGTGTTTGTCTCTTTTGGATTTGAAGCGCGTTCGGCCCAAAAGGGTTTAGCGCATTCGGCACGGGACCCTATTTAATAACTGAAATTTCTTCCTGGCTTCTTTTCCTTTTCTTTTCCACAAATGTCTATAGGCTTTCATTAGAGTCTCGGAACGAAGAACTCAATTTTCGTTCAGGTCCTTGAGGCCTCTCTGCGTGCTCAAGATTGTCTTATAATAATTCCAGTCCTTATAACTAGCCTGGCTTCCACACAAATGGGATCTTAGCTTTACGGGCTGGTACATGCCATTTCTATTCAAATGGAATCTATTTACTGCTTCTCAGCAACTTGGGCTCGCTGCTTCATCTTCAATCGCAGCAAGTGTGCTTTGGGACAGCTTACTGTCGATGCTTGATCGCCACGGTCCTGATAGAATGCGTTGCAACACTGGTAAAGAGCGTCTATCTGTGCCTGGCATCTTTCCTCCTTGTAGGAATTTTTAGTCAGGCAATCTGGGCTTGGTTAGCAAAGCTGCACCAGAGTACAGGAACGTTCCTCAATTACCTTGAATAGCGCATGCACGCGGATGGCAAGGCGGGTCGTGCGACAGATCTTGCTTTAGATTTCCCTGCATTAGTCAAATTAATATCAATATAGATTTGCAATGTTTCCAGAATACATACCATTATGATAACTTTTTCTTAGTAGACAAATAAGTGTTGGAAGCGTATCGAAAGTGTCGGATAGTTGCTGCTTGCCAGTCGCAAAATAGATTCTCCGGCCTTTTGTGGGGCGACCTTCCTGCCTTTGATATCTCCCACTTACGCTCTTTCAAACTCACCCTCTACAACCTTCTCTCTTGTCCTTTCCAAAGTTGCATTCACACTCTTATCTCATACTCAAGTGCTCATCAGCCTGGGCATATAAATTTCTCTGAAAACCTCTTTTTATTTCTACCAAATTGTAAGTATCCCTCCGCGTCTTGAATCGCGTACGCTCATTTCTCTAACAATTCGATTCCTAGAACTCTGTTGAAATGACTGAGAAAGAAAGCTCCACCGCTCCTCCCCCTTATGCCGCTGCACCGGCTGCCGCTCCTGCTGAGCACTTTAACATCAAAGTGACGGACAACAACAACGAGGTTTTCTTCAAGATTAAGCGCACTACTCCTCTCAAGAAGTTGATGGACGCGTTCTGCGATCGCCAGGGAAAGCAAATCTCAACTGTGAGATTTCTTTTCGACGGCACCCGTGTACGCCCCGATGACACCCCCGAGGCTGTAAGCACCTTCCTTCTATTTACTAAAAATGCCCTTTGATGGCTGACCTCTCTGGTAGCTTGACATGAACGACGGTGATACTCTCGAGGTCCACCAAGAGCAAATTGGTGGATCTAACTAAATGTCCAACCACTTCGAGGGAAACTTTTCCCCGATGGACCGACTCGTGTGAACATGGCGCTTGTGTTCAATTCGGTGGACTTTGGAGCATGGAATGGGAAAAAGGCCTTCAATATCATCATGGCTGGGTGTGGTTCATCGCAGGGAGTTTCACTTGTTCTATTAACGAGGCAACGAATTTACAGAAAGCCCGCGGGTCGTTTTTCTTTTACTTCTGTGAAATTTATTCCCTTGACTAGGGATCGCTAGAGATTTCTTCTAAATTATTATCTCATTCCAACAGTTATAATAGCTACTTCGGCAATGAAATGACATGTCGATAGTCATTTGTAGCCAGCGAACCTGGAATGGTAATACTCAGATAACTAGGTATCACCCTAGCAACTGCGATTATGTATATACGTAGGAGTAGGTTGAAGTAGACCACATTATAAATGTCAATAAAAAAAAAGGTAAAAATATAGCACCAACCCTTCCAAGGTTCTTAGACAATTCAGTCAGTCCACACCGATGCCTTCGCCCGTTCTTCATTTTCTTTGGCCTTAGCCTGCTCTTCGCGCTCACGATTCCGGCGCTTGATTTCTTGCTCTTTGGTCGCGCGATCATAGGCGCGCTCTTCCTCAGTACGCTTAGGTGCCCTGATGCCCAATGCACCAGCAATTAGCCGACTAGCAACCGCAGTCTGCTTTTCAGGTCGCCGAGTCTGTCCTACAGGGGACGCCGCGCCCCATGCCCGAGAAACCTGCGGTGAAATAGGCGTGGGCGGAGGATCTAGGGGGCCTTCCGCACTCGTCGCGCTGAGGGTAGGCGAAAGAAATGATATTTTTGCTTTGTCTGAATCTGAAGGAGATAAGAGCTCCTCATCTGACGATTCGGCTTCATCTTCCCAGGAATCGGCGACCGGTTGTTTAGATTTCTTGATTTTTGGATTGGATGTCGTATTCTTTGTCACAATTGGGCGAACGAGGTCCTGAATTGGTCCTTTTCCGCCGATGGACAGATCTTGCAGTGTGGACTGCAGCTCAGCGCTTGGATTAGACATGGGATTTGGCGGGGTTGAGTATTATGTGGTGGTTCTGTATATGAATATGCAGAGAGTCCAAAGATCTCAACGACAGTCACGAGTGTACTTGGAGAATTGAACAATGCAAGATTCTGGGAATCTAGAACAGAAACTCCAGGCACCCAGATGGTTGCGTCAGAGCTATTTCGATCGTGGAGAACGGGGCTAGACCAGTATGTGTGGCGGTAGACTTTGCCCGAGGTTAAGTATGTATCAGTTCCAGGGTTATTACCTCCATAAATAGATATATTGTCAGCTCAATAGAGTTTCTAAGACTATAGAAATGAATTTTGAATTTTGAATTCTGATATAATAATACTCAGAGAGACAAACAGACTGCTTAATTAGGTAGTTATAGAGTGTCTGCCTGCAAAGTCAGGCATGATAATGCACCTTGCCATGTGGGGAAGCTCCGAAAGCCGGATAGCCGACAGGTATTCTTATAGAACAGACTGCCATTGACATTTGCATCTCAGGGCATTTGTCAAGCTCATATGTGGTATATTAGACTATAGCCACAGCTTGAGGCCAGACCTGCAGTAATTTTCACCATGTCCCTGCACTTCCTACGACGCGTGCCCCGGAATGGACTGAGCTTAAGCCGGAGCTTCTCAAAATCCTCGCGTGCAGCTAGTTATGCGGATACACTGCCAAATCTGAAGATAGGTGCTCATACAAGAGTTCTATTCCAGGGGTTTACAGGTAAATCTTAAACTTTGAAGCATCATTGGCTTTGACTTTAATGAATTTCAACCGCAGGACGACAAGCAACTGCCAATGTCAAGGAATCGCTAGAATGGGGCACCAATATCATTGGAGGCGTTAAGCCTGGAGTTGAAGGTGAACATTTGGGACTCCCTGTGTTCCCTTCTGTCAAAGTGGTAAGTTGTTGCCGAGTAGGAAACATATCATATATGACTGACATGGCTGCAGGCACAAGAGAGAGCGAAACCTGACGCCTCTGCAATCTACGTACCGGGTAACCAAACAGCACATGCCATTGAAGAAGCCATTGAGGCCGAAATTCCACTGGTAGTCGCCGTGGCAGAGCATGTTCCTATCCATGACCTCCTCCGGGTAATGTTCACTCTTGATACTGTCCTAGTTTGCTTCTAACATGGACTACAGATCCATTCCATGCTCCAAACACAATCAAAGACTCGTCTCGTTGGTGCTAACTGCCCTGGTATCATTTCTGCCATTGGTAAGTGTCGGATTGGCTTCCAACCTCTGCCTTGCTTTGCTCCGGGAAACGTTGGCATTGTCGCGAAATCAGGAACACTGAGCTACGAGTCTGTGGCATCGACCACTCGAGCTGGCCTGGGGCAGAGCCTTTGCATCAGTATGGGTGGTGATGTGCTGGCTGGAACTAACTTCGTCGACGCTCTCAAGATCTTTGAGCACGACCCTGAGACACAGGGCATTATTCTTGTTGGCGAAATTGGCGGTACTGCTGAGATGGATGCTGCTGAGTGGATTCAGGATTACAGGATGCGAAATTCAAACCCCAAGTAAGCTGTTGATTGAATTGACACTATTGATCTTTTGCTGACTTCAGAGAGGCCTATCATGGCTCTTGTGGGTGGCTTGGAGGCACCTTCTGGTCGGATTATGGGACATGCTGGTGCCTGGACTGCCCCCGGAGAGCCTGGGGCGCAAGAAAAGTACCGAGCACTCGAAAGGGCCGGAGCTGTCATGGTCAATCACCCTGAGAAGTTCGGCGAGGGGATGAAGGCTTTACTGGGTAGCTATACCAGACCAGGCGTAAGCGTATGTCTGCACCTTTGTATGAATTGGCTTATATTAAGATTTCTTAGTTGGACTCAGCAGGCTCGCAAAGGCGCGGTTTCCACACTTTGCGGCGCAGTACTCCAGTCTCAAAGGCAGGAACTCAACACAAACGCAACCTATATATCAAGCAATTCCAGGCTTTTGACATTCTGAAGCAGAGATCAGTTCCTGTTAGAGAGGTCGCCTCTGAATTAGATGTGTCTGTCTCTATATCAATTGATCGAACAGCCCTGTCACCTTGCATTGTCGCATCCCGAAACGCCGAGTTCATTGCTAGACAGTCCCGAAAGTTCCCATTCAGCTATACCCAAGCCACCTTTGAGAATAGCAAGCTTGCTACTGAAGTGGGGTCATACCTGGATCTTCCTGCATCGGCCCATAGCATGCTTGCAAGACTAATGCAGGTATTGTGGGAAATATTCACAGAAAAGGAGGCTTTCGTGTTAGAGGTACGGTTCGGGATTGCAGCTGATGGCACTTTAGAAGTCCACAGTGCACGGTTTGGCTTTGACGACGCCGCATTCCGTAGTTCAGGACGTCAGGAAGAAATCCACAGCTTGCGAAATAAAGATGAGGAAGTTCCTGAGGAAGTCGAGGCTGAAAAGGACGGTATTGTTTATGTCAAGTATGATAAACCCAATCAACAAATATGGACAGATGCTGACGGTAACAGGTTGCAAGGCGAAGGTAGCATCGGCACGTTAGGTATGATTCGAGACGTGGCTATTGGAGAACTCTGAAATTAACATATTTGAATCAGTTAACGGAGCAGGACTTGCCATGAACACAGTGGATGCCCTCACATATCACGGTGGTCACTGTGCCAACTTCCTCGACACTGGCGGCAAAGCGACCTCGGAGACTGTCAAGTCATCATTTCGTATTATATGCGCCGACCCGCGCGTCAATGCCATCTTTGTCAATATCTTTGGTGGACTAACGCGCTGTGATATGATCGCCGAGGGCATAATCTTGGCTTTTAGAGATTTGGATATGAAGGTGCCGGTGGTGGTGCGGCTGCGCGGAACCAACGAAGAGTTGGGTCAGAAGATGGTGAGCGTTGCTCGTTTGGAATCTTGCTGCATAGATATCCAGATTGTACTGACATCATATAGATCTCCGAGAGTGGACTTCCTCTTCATGCTTTTGATGGGTTCGAGGGTGCAGCGAAAAAGGTGATCTCGCTAGCGAAGAAGTGATTTGTCCATGATTATGCTTCTATAAGCTATGTACTGCGAGTACTCGTCATACGCTGCTTCCAAAATTTCTAGAGGGTTTCCAGGGTTTCAACCTTGGAGGTTTGTGATATAGCTCACAATGTGCCGGTCGATATACCTACCTACGGTTGATTCCCCTGCACGAGAAAAGTATAAATAGCAGTCCGAGTCTGCCAAGTATTTACTGTCCACTGGGGCAAACTCATCGACTTAGGATCAGAAGTTCTTGCTTGCGGTAGAAATAGGATGTTTATCAAGAAACCTCCCACATTTGATTCAACCGAACGTGCTAAATCAGTAGAAACAATAACTACATAGCGGATAAATCGATCCAGTGTATCTCTTGCGAAAAGATTGTCTATCACTTTACCAAAGAACCCAAATATCCTTGATATCACAGAACAAGGCCTCCAATTTCCATATCACCGATTGGGAAACCTTGGAATACAGTAAGATATTTTAGAGGATCTACTCGGTAGAGCTGGATTAAGAATGCTGTTGATGCCATTGATTACTTTTATCCATAGCTATGGTACGGTCCATAACGTTATTAGTCCACTGGACTCCCTTGAGGCAGATTAACTACACACTAAACTATGCGATTGTGGCGGGCCAGTCATCGGCGATATAGAGACACTTGTACAGGAAGAAGACCGATATCTGTACGCACCATCATTTCCACCGACTTTTATAACAGATCTAATTGCCTTGGGATAAAACCTCAGGAGGTACTCGACCTTATAGCGAAATTGACAAAGATAAAGAATTCTCCAGGCTCTTTGCTAGGCAAGTCTTCTCGAACATTGAGCGCTTCAGATACCAAGATATGATCTATAAGTGCCTCAACTTCCACTTATAAGGTTAATTCTAAGGCTCTTGATCCGTACTACCAAACTCACTTCATTCTTACTCTCAGTCTCAGTCTTAGTCTCAGTTCTAAGGCTCAGTTTCAATTCCCGCTGTCACACTTCCCCCTCAACGGTATAAAAGAAGTCATATTCCCATGGTAAACATCTCCATTCTACATTTCTTTGCCGGGTGATCATACATTGTCTATCTTCGGATCCAACGTTTTCTCTTACTATATCGTCAAAGGGAATGATCAGCTAGTTTCCATCTTCCAAGGCTCTCTCAACGCGAGAGTCATGATAGATGAATTCCTGGATCTTTTTTTCTATGCTTTCAGCCTTCAACTCCATCTTATAGGATCAGGAAAGTTTGCAATAATCACGTAGCGTGGGGCTTTAACCATCTGAAATTATATAAATATGAGATGAACCAGGGTAAACGTGTGGGACACTACTAAAAAGGACTTCAAATCAATGCGCAATCGCCAGACTATCGGTCCAACGGCTCAGTAATCTTTAGCTTCTACTTTACATTGGTGGGCGAGAAGAGGTCATGGCTGTGTTATCAGGCGGGGAATTAGGAGGGTTTGATGGAGGTAGATATCCCTTGGATGTATATTCATTACGACTTTATTGTATTAGAGGTTATAAAAGTATCGATGGGGACGGATGATACTACTACTGTTGAATACTGTCTACGGGTGGTGTGGCATTCAACATTCAATATTATCAATTCATAATTCGTTCGTAGATACCAAGAACCTAATGTTCATTGAGATGCAACTTCTTCCCCACAAAACGGCGTTTAGCAGGCTGGTCTCCACGATCACGTTCACTAACACCCTTAAGCGCATAAAGAAGCATTCCAGCATCGAAGAACCCATCTAGAAAGGGAGTTAGTAATTTCGAAACAAAGACAAAAGAAATGAATCAGGAACATACAACCACCCATGCCATCATCATCCATATCCCCACTATCAGTCGTCGTAGTCGGCGTTTCCGCACCACGGGTGTCACTCCGCACGATCCGGCCTCTACGCGGTAAATCATACTGAACTCTATCACTCGACTCCTCAATCTCCCGAGCCCGACTAGTGCGCGGACTAGAAGTTTTGTGATGAGTAGCATGCATCAATTTCCTTATCTCAAGCAGGTACAAATCAAGCGTCTGCATGAGCCGTGCTGTCTGGCGATGTTTAGACGAAGCACAGAAGGAGATCGACTCATCTTTGATGATATAGCCAATGCCAAAGCCGTCGGCAGATGTAGGGCCGAAGCCGAAGTGGCGCAGACACGGGTTTCCGCAGTTGGAGGTTGAGAGGATTGTGTTGTTGATCTTGTCCCAGCCTGCATCGGCGAATATAGCTGGCGTGGGAGGGGCTGTAGTGCGGAGGAGGCCACTTGTTGTACTGGTGCTTGTGCTGTAGGGGGAGGAGAAGCCTGATTCGGATTGGTTTGGGGACAAACGGGGGGATTCGGGGTTTTCGCTTGGAGTTGAAGAGTCGGCTACGGAGCTTGTTTCGAAGAGGCCTTCGTCGAAAGAGCGTTGCCAGAGACAGTAGAGCGCGTAGAGGTGGCGGTCTTGGCCTTGGCCTTTTGAGCAGTCCTTTGTTATGGATGTGTGGCGTTGTGTTGCTGTGCGGAGAGCGTCAATCTTCTGCTGGGCCGGATGATCGCCCCAGAATGTTTTGACAAAATCTACGCTTTCGGGGGATACGGTGCGGACTGCTTCTGTTCGGCCGTGCAGGTAGACTTTTGTCATTGCGGGCTCGTAGGTGTTTTCGACTCGGCCGTAAAGACCGTAGTATGCGGCCTGGAAGGCCATTTGCACAAACGCATCTGGCGAGAAGCCCATTGACGTGATGAAATTCTTGCCGAAGCCTTCGAAGTCGAGGACTTGGAATTCATGTTGGTGGAGTAGATCTGAGAGGTGAGATTCGGCGAAGCGTAGAGCGATGTTTAGTTCGGGAATCATGTCCCATTCCAGCTTGCGTGGCGTCGTGCTGACATTTCCAAAACTGCGTGGGTCGCGCTTGGCTGGGTCTGGGCTGGTTGTTGCCCAGAGACTAGGGGCCTGGCCATTGATTGTCTTTGCGAAACGGAGGATGGTGTCCGTGTATACGTCGCTGGCGAATCTCAGTACGGTATGTCCATCCACGCCCGTGTGCTCAAAGTTGATTCCGGCACTGCCATTTTTGCAGACGATTATCTGCAGTTTGTCGTACCACCTATTCGTGCAGGTCCCGACCTGAACGCCCTTGACCACCTCGCTCGTGCCACAGAGCATGTTTGCGCAGAGCTCTGCCGTGCTTGAAGGCTCTGTGTCATCTAGACATAGCACGAAGAGCGCGGTGTCAACAATGTTGAGACACTCAGCATTGTTCGATGATAGATCTTTGGTCATAATATCACGCAGACCAGACCATACTTTGCGATTTTCAGTGCTGAGAACGCCCAGTGCACCCTTAGCCGCATGCTGGAGCGGAGTCTGAGCAGCATCGTCGATGATTACATGCAGATTGAGCGCAATGTCTTTCTCGGTCATGATCAGATCGCTGTTATCGTCCAGTACATCAAACCAATAGAACTGGCCCCGGCACATGATGACGATGTGTCTGGCTGAGGGGTCCTGGCTGATGACGCATCCATTGTCTGTGGGAAGTCGAGCTGTTCCAAATAGCCGCGAGTACTGGTACATACAAAGAGGTGTTCCGCGTACAGTATCTGGAGGGAGCTCTTCCCGACGCACAGCACGGACAAATGAAAGGGCAGAGACTACCAAGGATGCAGCTCGAGTGACCTGGTGATTGCGAGCAGGGGTAGGATCATCTTCTAAGAGGAAAAAGGGATTGAGGTTGAGAACAACCGCTGTACAAAGTTAGAGATCTACCTTATCCTTAACTTGACTCGGCCAAGAGGGCCTTGAAACTCACGATTATCAAAGTTCAAGTAAGAATCATACCCTGTAATAGTTAGCTATCTTAGTTTAAGTTAACCATGTTACAAAAACACTCACAGAACTGCTCTATGTAGCTAGTCTTAGAACCGGCATAAGTCTTCAATCTCTCTTGAAGAACCGGTCCATCCGTCCTGAGAAAGTCTTTCACCGCAGCCTTCGTCTCTTCATGTTCCCGCGGGGTCTGCAAGGCGACGAGAGCATCTAGGTGTCTCTGACAAGTGTCTTCCAAATCAGGAATAGGAAGTTTAGGTAAAGATTCTTGGTTGGCGAAAGTCAAACCCTGATTCTTCGGTTTATGTAGCTCAACGCTATCATTCGAGGGTCGTTCTTTCAAAACGTTTGGCCTCATAACGGTATGTCCCTGGGAAGTAGCCCCGAGATTCCGGTTGGAGTCCATAGGATTACCGAGTGGCTTTGGAGAAGTAAAGAAACGAACTGCCGTAGAGGAATAAGACATGATGTCAGCTAGATCGGAAATAAAGCGTGATGGCAGACGAGATAAGTAGGAAGAGAAAAGGTGGAAACAGCGATGGAAATAATGGCAGTTTTGTAGGCAGTAGCTATGGTGGCATTGAGGCTACCTAGTTCTTCGTGCAGAAGTAAATCTGAAGTCAAATGATATCAAAGGGCAAGTAATCTAATAGGGGAAGAATGAGAACAGACAGGCCAAGTCCCTTATATAAGAAACGAACAAAGCAAATGAAATCTATAGAACATTGCAAGTAGAAACTTTGAGACTCTTCCTACTTTCTCTCCCCCTCAATCTCCCTACTTTGGGTTGCCTTGGACCGATTCGGGTCTAGGGAGTCCGGGGAAATGGGACTTACCAGATCAGACGAACATGGGCTGAAGAGACCGAGACGAATGTGATAGCTCCGGAGGAACGGATAATTGACCAGATGATACTAGTAAGACCAAGCGGGTAATCAGAATCAGGCGTGAATCGGGCGTGAATCAGGCGTAAACCAGGACCCGCTCAGTATTAAAACAGGAAAGTGGCATAAGGGACTATACAATAGTGAGAGTAGATATAAATTACTGTATGCAAAGAGGTCTATCATGTAAGGGAAGAAATCTAGGATGGTTCGGTCGAAGGGAAAGCGGGACAGCACGTGACCTAAGCAGGTCATCATTTTGGTCATATAGTACTTCATAGTACAGTACAATATCAAGCACGCTAGGAGACATCGATGAAATAAAAAATATTGACAATTGAACGAGTCTCCCACATATCCCTCTTCCAGGTCAAAGATAGCGGCCAAATACCTTTCCAACATAATACATACAACAGGACATCCTCGGATGTCAGAACTCCGAGAACCAGGTACTTGACACCGATCATCTTCACCCTGGAGAGTCCCGGACAAGATAAATCAAGTCAGGGCTTGAACATGCAGAATAGTGAGAATGTTAAAGTAACTCAATAGTACAAAATGCAGATATTGATAATGAATGCGAAGATTTCGTAAAAAGGGATTGGGCAAATATTCCAAAAACACAATCCATCCACCTTGCTCACAGTGGAACAATTTCAAGAAGAGGTGTAAGTTGCGGCACCAGTGGGCTGCAACACGTTCGCACCATATTCAGTATCAACGTTTCCAGCTGGTGAGTAGTTGCAGACAGTGAAGGGGACAGCCTCGGAGGAGTCGACATTGCCCAGGCTATTGCAGAGAACAGTGGCACAGCCAACGTGGGTGGTGGCCTTCCAGACGATCTGACTGAAGTGACCCCAGGCGTCGAAGTTGGTCATGCTGGGGTCAGATGCTCCGTATCCGGGGTAGTAGCCGATTTCACCGTTGTACATCATGTTGGTGATCATCTCACCAACCTGACTAGCGGTCTTTCCGTAGCCAATGTTCTGACCGTAGCCGCCACCATCAATGGAACTAGAGAAATTGTAAGTTGTGGAGCACGACCCAAGTTGAGGCAAAAGAACTTACGTATCGTGTTCGTAAACACATTTAGCGGCAAGAGTTTGAGCGCTGGACTCAAGATCGGCGCTCCAGTCGAGGGACGATACGGTGTGGTTGCTGCGGTGAACGTTGTGGTTGTAGAGCGCCTTTTGCTGGTAGGCACTGGTGGCAGTGGCAGCAGCAGCAGCCGAGGTGGAGGTGGCGAGAGTCGAATGAGTCTCAACGACGACTGGTGCAGCGGTAGTAGTTTCGGCCGCGGCGGTGATCGGGGCAGGTTCGTAGGTGGAAGTCCAGGCAGAAGTCCAGGCAGAAGTCCAGTAGAAGGTCTCGGCGTTGACCTCTTCTCTTTCGAGGGCGGTAGGTTGGGCTTCGGGAACCAGGACAGTCGACTTCTTGGCGAGTTCTGATGTCGCGGTTTGTGCGGCAGTTACGGTTTCAGTGGATGTCTCCTTCACAACTTCAGCCTGCTTAAAAGCTCCGACAGTCTCAGTCACAGGGCTAGCGGTAACCGTCTCGGTGACAGTGGTAGTGGTCCAATCGGTAACGGTAACGACCTTTGTAGTGGCATTCACACAACCAGCTGCAAGAGCAGCGATCAAAAGAGAGTAACGCATGATTGAGTAAGATCACGGATCAAATCGAGATAAACTTCTCCAGGAAGTTTGGCGGGTCAAAAAGCTGGTGGATTTGGGCAATATCAACACGCAGATCGACTGCGTGAGCGTGGGTTAAAATGAGAGTGAGTCTAAATGAATGACAGTGCCTAAACACGAAGATTTCTTTCCAACGAGGGAAGAAAGAAAAATTGCACCTGGCAGGGATGGAGAGTTCGAGAGTTTGAGTAAGGATGAAAGAGTAGATGTATGGGAGGCAGAATAGACAAAGGGGTTAGGAAGTGGGGCTTTGGTCCTAACAGTTTGATTAATATTCGGAGATTTGGTGTCCTTTCTTAATTAATTTTTAATTAGATGTAGACTTCTTCCTTCTACTTGTATGATCTTTTTGTATCTTCTCTTTATTATTTTTTGCTTCCAACCTCATCCAAGCACTAAACATACCAAGCCCGCCACTTCCTGGCGTGGGACATTCTACATTCCACAGATACACCCAATTAGTTTAAATGAACCTTGAACATTGAATTCTCCGGGATCCAGAAATCCCACTTTGTTCCAGACTATTTACCAACGCCCCTGGGCGGATCCTTAATTCCAATCTGGTACTTTTCTCCCCTCTGCCTTACGGAGACAGTAGCTATACTCAATCTGCCACAGGGTAAATAGGAAATTGACACATATGATTGACCAGTCTAAGTTGGTTATTATGAGAGAAGTTTTAAGTCAAGAGTTGATCCACAGATCTCGATCTCGAAGGGGAAAACCAAAACGAGATATACGTCGTAACTCAAGTTTCAGCCTCGAAACAGCCACCAATCACATTCCAAATATAAAGCCCGATGATCACGCACTATACAACCGCGTCGGCGCTAAGAAACTTGGCTTTGTGGCTTCTTTGGTCTGGACTGGTTTAATCCACTATGAATGGGATTGATTAATTCATACCTCGTTTTGACCCGTGTTTCAGCCACCAATGATTCATGATTGCCCTGGCATTACAAGTACGTTAGCCAGTAACATAAATTATGAAAAGCAAAATGATAAAAAGAAAATGGGTCTCTCTAAAGACGGTTAGGTCTACTCCATAATCCGCCCGTTTCTCTTTTCTAGAAGCCGGCTTGTGTCGTTGATGTCTGAGTATTCGGCCTGTGCCGAGTCCAAGTGGATTCATGGAAGTACGTAGATACTTTGTAAACCTGTCGAATATGGTATGGTACAGACAAAAGTACTAGAAGCCTGACGTAATCACCTAGTGTCTTTTCCAGAAGTAATTCATAATAATATCAAAATCCGACTGTTATCCAGATGTCCCCATAAATGGCGATCGGTCACTTCGTTAACGCCATCGAAAAAATATATATATATATAAAATAGGAAGTATAACAAGTAAAGACAGCCCTGAAATATAAGGAATCAAACGAAAATAGATATCTCATCTCATTTTAAACATCAATCGTTCGGCATCGACCAGCATCGCAAACCACCAAGTAGTTTTTTGGCTCAGTGGCTTTTAATTCTTTGATCAAAGGGTTTCGAGACTTCAACCAGAAAGAGTGGTTACCCACAAAATCCTCCAGGTGGGAGGATCGAATATCTACAATGGATCCAACGGCCACAGTCGAGAAAAGGCAATTGCCCAGTTCCGCTCGCACTCGTCGCACAATGGATTCCAATGCGGGCTCTACCGTCCGGCTGTGGCTGTCTCCGCTGCTGTATACTCCTGTTACAGTCCGAGTACCAATTTGTAGACCTACGATGACATCAAGCATACCCACGAATAAGAATGGGTGTTGCATGATCTCAACCGCAAAGGAGGTGCATGTCTGTTTTGCCAGCACTCGATACTCATCGTCTCCAAGTAATGCAGATAGTCGTAGTAAATTTCGTGCAATAATGGCGTTGACAGATGGTGTGGCTGACTCAGTGCCGGTCTTGAGTCGGAACAGCGGTCCCGGCATTCCAGGGGTCAGGATGGCTGGGGTATTGTAGTATCCAGCAGTCACGGAGCCATTCTTTGCCAAGAAGTTCTCATTGAGGTATTCTAACGAGAATTAGCCGTCTTGTCAAGGAATATTAATAATGACAAAAAAAAAGGTAATACTTACTTTGAAGACGCTCGGCAAGTTGCAAATAACTGTCATCAAAGGTTGCCTCGTACATGTCCAGCAAACCACTGGCCAAATACGCATAGTCATCAGCGAAGCCCGGGGTATCTCCTCGACTGCCATCTCGGAAAATACGCCACAACTTTCCAGTGGACCTTTCGAAGAGGTTATCTTTAATAAAGCTAATGGCACGTGCAGCCGCATCGCGGCATTGGACCGCTTTGGAGCTCTCAATTTCATCAAACAACACACTGCACTTGGCCAGTGCACCAATTGCCAAGCCATTCCATCCCACGATGATCTTGTCATCTAGATCGGGCCGACCTCTCGATTTCTCGCGGTGTTCATGCAGCTTTTGTTTCCCACTTTTGATAATCTTTACTACCTCGTCCTCGCTCAATCCAAACTCCTTGGCGAGCTGGCTAGGAGTGACTTTGATAGATAACACGTTCTGGTTCATAAATTCGTCGTGTGGGTCATATTCTGCTGCAACATTTCCATCAGGAAGCACACCCCAATGGCGAGCGCAGACCGGAGCGGCACGCGGACCAAGGATCTGGGTAAGCTCCTTCAGTGACCACACATAAAAGGCGCCCTCTCGCTTCTCTGTATCATTCGTACTGGGGAAGCTGTCGGCATCCTCAGAAGAGAAGAACCCACCAGTAGGCGACAACAGGGGAGATGTTGTCAAGTAAGTAGCCAAATCATAGACAGCACCCAGTAACTCGGGGTCATGTGTCAGTCGGAATGCTTCCACGTAGGTATCCAGCAGCTGTGCCTGATCATGGAGTATTTTCTCAAAATGAGGCAGATTCCAATCAATTGTAACACTGTATCGTGAAAATCCATGGCCGATATGGTCGCGAATACCACCACGTGCCATATTTACCAGGGTCGTGACAGCCATCGCCATCGCCTTTTCGCATTCGTCTTGGCCTACAATATCAGTGACTTGGCTCGGGTATGCTTTCAGCCGAAGGAGGAAAATGAGATTGGCCGGAGTGGGGAATTTGGGCGCTCGGCCAAACCCGCCATTGATGGAATCATATCGCGATGCGAAGTGCTGGTAGGCCTCTTCTAAAAGTTCAATGTCGAGATCTTCGTCGTCGTCCGGAGCGTCGTGTTGCGAATGAGTTCCTTCTTCGGCAAATTCTCGCAATTGCTTCGTGATTTCCTTGGCGCTCTCCAGGCATCGTTGGTGCTGCGTTGCCCAGACATCTCTCAACTTCTCCAGAATTTCTACAAACCCAGTGGTCTCAGGGCCTTGGAGTATACTCGAGTTGGGACCAGGCCAATAGGTGCCTCCAAAAACAGGCTCCAGGTCAGGAGTAAGAAAAACATTCAATGGCCAGCCACCCGAGCCAGTCGTAGCTTGAACGTAATTCATGTAGATGTCATCGACATCTGGTCGCTCTTCACGATCAACCTTCACCGGGATAAAGGACTCATTGAGTATCGCCGCCACTTCTGGGGACATAAAAGATTCCTTTTCCATAACATGGCACCCTAGAAGTCTGTTAGAAGACTAGCGATGCAGAACTCGGTTTACAACGTACAGTGACAAGCCGAGTACCCAATACTGAGGAATATGAGGCGATTGTGCTTTTTAGCTAGATTGATCGCCTCTGCATCCCATAGCTGCCATGCGACAGGGTTTTTCATATGCGCCCTTACCTAAATATCGGTAAGTCGCGTATGCGGGGAAAATACAGGCTAAATTAGGGTGCTCACATAGGGCGACCGGCTCTGCTGAAGCCTGTTGGTCAATTTAGGGCCCGCGTCCTCGGGACCATGGTGCTGTGACTGCATGGATGATAATTGGATCCAGAGTGGTAGTAAATAGGGTTTGACGCAAGAATAAGAAGTATACTAGGGATGATTTAAGGATGTTCCGTGTAACTCCCCAAAATGAGAGCGATAGGACGTTCCGGATGTGGGGTTCGCGCGTCATCGCGCAGGATGTCACGTGCCATCGACTGTTATACAAATTTTGTCTACGTAGTACATCAGGTTACAGCTTGTTGGAATTGCAATATTCTTTTAATTTCATCATTCATAAATCTCTATCTAATCTTCACCCATAAGTTCTGCCAACTCGCGCTCTTCCTCCTCTGTCAACATTGATTCAGGTTCGGCACTTGGCTTCTCCTCTTCTACTGGTCCATTCTTCGCCCATTCCACTGCCTGTTGCAAGTCTGTAGGTTGAAGAGACCACTGGCGTAGTGTACCGTCAATAGCCACACTCACCACAGTAGATCCAACCAGAGCCAGACCAGTGACTTCTTCAAAATGGCCTGAAAATGTGTGATAAAGCTCTCCAGTCTAGAACAGTCAGCATCGAGTAAATGATAAATAAGATAAGGTAGAGAGGGTAGAGAGGGTAGCGTACGGATCGATTCCACACTCGCACTTCTTCATCTCGACAGGCTGTGATAACCCAACCGCCAGTCTCATGGACGACTACGTCTCTCACAAAATCAGGATGATCTAGAGTCAGGTTGGGTTTCCAGCCATCTGCACGGACTAGACACTTGGCAGTTTTTTCGGCGGAGGCAGTCCACATATCTCCATCTTGGTCAAAGAAGATCTTGTATACGCTGGTCTCATGTGGAAGCAAGATTTCTCCTGTATCACCACCAGGGATCTTGAATTGTCGGATTTCTCGGTCACTTCCAGCACTGAAGATAATCGGTTGAGACTCATCTGACTCAGGATCGATTGCAAGATCCTGGATACCTCGGAGATGACCCTTGAAGGTTTCGATCCGCTGACCAGTTACAATATCGAAGACAAGTACTTGAGCATCTGCACTTCCTGTGATGAGTAGGTCTTTCCCACCTACTCGAGCAGTGATGACAGATTTAACAAAATCAGAATGCCCCTCATATTTTCGCTGAAGCTGCCGCGAGGCAACGTCCCAACTCCAGACGGTTTTGTCCCAGCACCCTGCAAATAGGAGCTTTCCGTCAGGGCTCAAGCAAATGCTTGTCAATGGGGCAACTGGGCCTCTGAATAAGGCTACTGTCTCACTCGTCTGTGGTCAATTAGTAAGGTGATTTATAAGATTAATTCGATGTTACTTACCTCGAGGACAATTCGTTTCACAATGGCGCTACTGAGCGCCACATAAACGGATCCCTCATTCCATGGATCAGCTTGAACAGCTAGAATCTTGCTCTGTAGCTGAATAGGGTTTCCATTAGTATTCTGAGATTTGGCTTTTCTTCGCTCTTGCTCTTCCAGCGAAGCACTGTAGCCGAACTGATCAGTACGATTCAAGCGACCAAAACAGCAGGTCTTCTTACGAAGTTTGGAAAAAGAGATCGCGATTAGAAGAGGTTGTCATTTTATTGATTGAGTTATTGAGCAAAGTAAATAGGGGATCAGTCTAAAGGATACTTCCGCACAAGGCAGAACTGCTATCGGAGCTCTTATGGACCGCCCTAGCCCGAATCCACCAAAACCACAGATTTTGCTTCTTCCTTCTTCTCTTCCCTTCTCAACCTATCCACTCTCAATTCTCCCCCTTCTTAAATTCTTCCACTCTTGAACCCCCTTTCTCTTTCTTTGTTTAATTCATATTGCGCGATTTCGCGCTGTCCGCGAAGATGGATATGAATCATTTGATCGGGTAGGTCACTCGAACGCCTGTTCGGGTTTGTGGGGCTTGACTGGAGTTAACACCTGGCAGTCAGCGTTTCATCCTCATCTCAAAGAGCGATGTTCGGTATGTGCCACCTATCTCAACCAAGTAACTAGCCTCATCATGCTGATTCACCTTCAGTTATGTTGGAACCCTTCACGAGATCAACCCGGAAGCGTCCACAATTGCCTTGGAAAATGTGATGTCCTATGGCACAGAGGGGCGACGGGGAAACCCTGCCCTTGAGATTGCTGGCTCTTCCAGCATCTACGAATATATTGTCTTCCGAGGCAGTGATGTGAAGGATATCAGCGTCGAGGGAAAGAAAGAACCCGCACAGCCTGAACCTCACCGGATTCCGGATGACCCCGCCATCCTCGGAGTAAGTCTTCAACTTTTTCGTTTCTTACATTCCCTTCGGCCTGGGCCAAACCCCGTGTGCCAATGGATCACCTGATGAAATATTTTCGGATGTAAACACATATTAGCTCTGAATGCGCAAAACCGTGTGGAGCTTTCCGTTGCCTTCCTTCTGATCGATCAATCCCCCCCAAATCTTGCATTTTCGCATCTGTTATTATCCTTCTTTGAACCTTTCTGACTCGGTCAAAATTAGAACGTCTCGCGACCGGGACCCGGCCCTGGCCCCGATGGAGCTCCCCCTGGCCTTTCTCAAGGACCCGCGCAGCAACAACAGGGTGGTCCCCAAAACCCCCAGGGTTATCCTCAGCAACCTCCGTTCCAGGGTGGCATGTACCCTGGTTACGGACAGCGCTTTGGACCCCCTCCGCCGTTCCCCCCCAGGCCCGGGCTTTCCACCTTACGGCGCACCCAATGGTGCGCCCCCGGGATGGTTCCCTGGCCAAGGATACCCTCAGGGCCCTGGCTTCCCTCCCCACATCCCAGGATATCCTGGACCACCCCACCAGCAGCGCCCTGGCCCCCCTGCAGTAGGCCCCAATCCCACATCTGAACTTCCCGGTGATAAGGTCGCTACAAAGTCTACCCCTCCCGTGGCTCAGAACGCACCTACACCTCCAGTTGAGTCAAAGCCATCTGTAGCTGAAGCTCTGGGTCCGGCCGCAGCTCATGGTGGTAGCTTTAAGCCCTCTACCCCTCTAGTTGGCCCAAAGCCTGTTGCCCCGACTGGCCCTGTGGGTGCTAACCAGGCTTTCACTGACGCTACTTCTGCTGCCACTCGTGCTGTTGCCGAGGCCATGGCCAAGTTGCCTCCACAGCGCCAGCACGATGCTTCAGTCGATGGTGTTACGCGCAAGATGAACGAAATGCGTCCTTACAATGACAATCGTGCCCCCCGTGGTGGTCATCAGCATCCTCGCGGTGGACGGGGTGGCGCTCGTCCTCCCAAATCGATCGAAGTCCCCACATCTGATTATGACTTCCAGACTGCGAACGCTAAGTTCAACAAGCAAGACCTCGTCAAGGAGGCTATCGCCAGCGGAGCTCCTGCTGTGGAAGCGGAAGCTCACACTCTTCATGGAGATCCTGACGAGGAGGAGGATAGCTCGGCTGCTCTTTACAACCGAAGCAGTTCATTCTTCGACAACATTTCCAGTGAAGCCCGTGATCGCGAAGAGAATCGTCCTGGCGGTCGCGAGTGGCGCGGTGTTGAGGAAAAACGTAACATCGAAACCTTTGGCCAAGGTAGCGTTGATGGCTATCGTGGCAACTACCGCGGCCGTGGCCGTGGACGTGGTTATGGTCGTGGCCGTGGTGGCTACAACAACCGTGGCGGCTATGGCGGTCGTGGCCGCGGCAATCGTGCTACCTCGCAGGTTTAAGTCGATCCATGGATCACTTACTCTCAACTTGCAATCCTTTTTCTTTATCTATCACATAATGGGTTTACATACCTATGAACGACATGAATGATGACGCCCGAATGTTTTATTGTCCTCGGCGCAATTGGGATCAATGACGGACATGGTTGACAATTTCTCAATTTTTGATGCAAATCGGCCCGAGAATGGGAGTTTTCATCGCCAGACCTTTTTTTTACTTTTTAATCTTTTTCTTATGCATACCCAACACAGCGTCGTTTCTTGTCTCCTTCCGTTGGACAGAAGTGAGAAGGTGCACGAAGGTTTTCGAGATGATCCTAGCAAGGCTGGACAGAGTCCTGGCCTATTCTTGTAACATAACCTGTTTCTGAAGAAACTACCATTAATGAAAAAAAATGAATAAGAGGCCGTTAGGGCTGAAGCAATACTCTCAGGCAATTCCCGACTTGTAGACCAGATTCATCTATTTCTAAAGTAGGACACTGACGCGTAGACTGCACGTCGCTATTTTGAACCTATATTCTTCCAAGGTTTGCAGCCTCCCGAGGTCCCAACCTTGGAAAGTGATCGCTAAACAGAGGCGAGGACTCTCTTGAGGCTTTGTTGGACCGAGTATCTCTTGCCGATGAAGGAGATATCATCCTAGGTGCACAGTAGTTCGAGGATTTTTGCAGTGAGGGCAACCTCTGGTAGGGAGACCTCGGGAATACCCAGACCTGAAGGCGGGATGCTTAAGAGCGAAGGGGCATACCCCGAGGAGATATGAAAAGCCTGGTTTCTTGTTTTTGATTTTATTTTTATTTTTGCTTTTTTTTTTTGCCTCGCATGCAGCCAATCGTCTACATTGGGCAGATTTATTATGAATCATTTCAATTATATTATTACTAATAGGTATCTGTTGTTACTTAACCTGCTGAGTCCCGAAATGGATGAATGCCTTCCAACCTTGGAAGTTGTATCCAATTAAAAGGAGTCACTTACTGTTTTCATCCAAGGGACACCACTGCCCATGTAACAAGCGAGGTCTGGTAGTCTTAGTTTTTGTAGTCCTATATACGAAGGCCGGTGCGCTGGCAGCGGCTTGTAGAGCTTGTTGTGGTCTTGATAACGACTCCTCTGACATCTTTCAACAGTAGCAAAAGTGTCAGCAGTAGTGGCGGGGCTAATTGAGAGATGAGAGCTCTCTGAATATTAGGGTAACTTCCCACCTAGGTACTAATGGCAGATATGAAGCTTGGTATTTTGAGTGTGGGGGTGAATATGTGAGATACTGGCTGATACCTTCCAAGATATCAGTCTGGAGTCTGAACGGTGAGACTGACCTTTAGTACCTACCTAGGTAGGTAGGTATGTAGTGATAACAGAGGCTAATTGTGGATGAGAGCAGCATGTCTCCGGGGCCGTATATGGTTATGTCCAGTGTTTACGGAGCAGCACAGCCTCGGTACTATCTAGGCATGAAAGGCCATCCTTGCCACTGGAGGTTGAGAATATATACCTGGGATGGGTTGGTCCGGTTCAAGAATATAAACCCGAGCAATAGATGCTTCATATATACGTATATATTATCGGTGGTGCCACCTGTTTGAGGACAATTCACTTACCGTACCATACCTAGATCCCTGATGATCTTCGGTCTTCCACTTTTCAGGCCACGGGTATCTTCCGTTTCTTCGCTTCTAGGGTAGTTGCATCGGTAGACCTACCTATTATGCAGAGTTGGCAACTCCGTAGATTATTTGCTATGGAAACTATATCCTCTGCATCATGCACGCCACATCGCTAAGCAGCCCTAATTCCAATCTAGAGCCTCTAGGTAGAACCTTGCAACCATGCAAGATGAAGCGAGGCATACCTGTAACAAACAAACGTCCACGGCTTAAAACTCAAAACAAATACCAGAACGCCAAAGAAGGCGAACATATACGATGTATATGCATCGTCATCTTCCCGACTTTTCAGGGTCCACCTTGGCAGATCCATATCCAGATCAAGAGTGGCTATTCAAGCGGTTGGCTGAGATGTGTCGGGGAATGCGGAAAGAGGACTTTTGTCGGTCATGGTAACAAGTGCGGGATAATATCGGTTAGACGGGGTACTCTGTTGTTACAGGACATGTTTGCTTTGGCAAAAGACTTATCTTGGTTCTAGATCAAATTCACTTAGAAGTGGACAGACGGGTTACAGAATTCTGAAGATCGATTTGAGGACTGTAGGTATCGGGTGTCATAAACGCCGTAAAAGAACTAGTTAAAGTGAAGGACAGCCCGCCAAAAGAACCTTGAAAAATGCAAAAACCAAAAAGCAAAAAGCCAACATTGCAACATATTTCCAATACATACTTTCATAATGTACTTGGTGTACGTAAAACGATCGCTAAAAGACAGAAAGAAAGCCAAGTCTGCCGTCCTTTTAACCGTCCAAGATAGTCCAAAAATTCACATGATAAGAGATAATAGATTCGGTAGGAATGGTCTGTTAGTGCCGTGGGTTTCCAGTCCCGGGCGAGGGTGAGGATATTTTCAAATAGGAGGATTTGCTTTGTATGCAGGTGGCGAGTGGCGAGGTTATGAGCAGGACTGGATGGGCGAACGGGTGACAGGCCATACCTGGTTCCGAGAAAGAGCGAACAAGAAAGATAATAATGCAATGTTCAAAAAAAAAAAAGAATGCGTGGATCATTAGATCGGGATATCAGAGTAGCCACAAAGACCAAGCCCAACGTTGACACCAATGTCAACCGTATAACCATGAAAAGGAGATGGCAAGGGATGTGGATGAGGAGATGAGTCATGTACAAAAGGTGTAGGATCAGAGAGCTAGAGAAAGATCTGGGTTCAAAATCGAGGGAAAGAGTAGGGGGGTTTTTTTATTGAACGGAGGGAGGTGCAGCCTTCATGACCATCTGACCATTAGCTCGTTTGTATGCCATCTCCACGCCGAGCTCAGCCATCAAGGCCGCTCGACTTTCGCCAGAGAAATCTCGGTAACCATATGATTCCTCTGTATCTGGTCGCATACCATTATGCATTGAACGTTCATCAATTCCGAAAGAATCTTCGTGGCTACGCTTCATAGAGCTAGGTCCACTATGATAAAGAATGCGCTTGCCGGAGACAGAATCGTACCCCGATGGACTGGGCGGAATACTAGACTCGATAGAAGTTTGCAGATTGGCATATTCTTGATGAGCATTTTTGAATGACGGAAGGCTATGAGCCATTGATGGCGGTTGAGCCTGGTGCATGTGATTCGGCTGCATCTGATATTGGTTCGGGTCAACCATCATGTACGGTTGCTTCGATGCTTCCAAACGGTATCCGTTCATGTTACTCTTTGGGTAGCCCGGCCGATCTTGCATTTGAGGTCCCATTGGATAGCCGACAGGTGATGCCTCATATTCAGATATAATCGATGGGTTGCGAACGTTGGCGTAAGTACTTTGAGGTGAGTACATTGCCGTTTGAGCCACAGGAGGAGGGGTTGGAGGCATGTGGGGAGCAGGGTAGTGAGATGGTGTCGAACCGAAGGAAAGATGTGATTGATAGGAGGGTGTCTGGGTGTGAGGTATGGGTGCGGGTGGCATCGGCCGCTGATATTGTTGTTGTCCAGGGAAACCGTAATCTGGTATTGACGGCCTCCTTTGTATCTCAGCACCGAAGCCGTACGGTGTTTCCATATTGCTGTTGTTGCTATTTGACCGAGGGCGTTCCACGGACGTTTGGACATATCGATCTGGTGTTGAATACCGATCGCCGCCATTTCTTGTAAATGCGGCAGATCTTTCCTCATCATAGTCGTATTCATCATCGCGCTTGTCCCCCCGTCGTCTCATGCGAACATCACGACGGATACGCACACGGCATCCCTGTTCGGCGATGATGCGGCTCAGGGATGTGCTGGTGGCCAGACCGGGGAATTTCTTGGCGCTATATACCATGAAGGGGACAGTTTTGACCTCGAGGCGGAAGTGGAGAAAAGCCTGTGGTGATCCTGGCTTTCCTGTACTCGAGCGACCTATTTGGTTGGGTAGGGGAGAATGTGAGTCCTTGTCGGCATCTTTGGCGTCCTTGATCTCCTCGTATAGATGGAAGTTCAGTCGATATCGACCTTCATGGCGCACCGACAGATCTGGGAAGATGAAATAGCCTGCTTGTGAAGGACGGTCGAGATAAGCAACACCAGCGACCGGTACACCGGTTAGTACAGGACATGACTGCGGGCCAGCCACTCGGCCATGGGCGATATGGCGAGCATTTTCCAATGTCGCATAGAGAAAGAAATTGGCGTTGTAGGCGAAGGTGATGTCAGTTTTTGGGGTATCAGTCCCGGGCTCAGATTCAAAAATGCGTAATTCTACGACTGGCGGTGGATCAACAGGACGACGGTCGGCCGACGCTGATGTATGTTAGCAACAGACGATGCGACCTCACATGGTGTGAGTGAAGCAGTGTGAATACTTACATTTAGCACCGGCACCACATGCTCTCGCACGTTCTGGTTGTTGCATGACACTCAATTTATAGGTGATCTGCTTGCCTTCACGAGTGATTCGGCTGGTTGTTGATTCGGTCTCATTAGGAGTTTGCATGATGGGCGGTCGAGACGCCATTACTGTATAGCACGGGGAATTATATATGGTTCCCCGATATTATTCTATCGATGGCAGCGACATCAGCAATGTGTTGGGACAGATTTGACTAGGTTTGGTGAATGGTTGTCATGTTGCCGGGGTCGCGTACAAGTCGAATGCCGAATCTAGTGACGCAGCGGTCGCAAACGATTCGCTTTTCCTTCCAGTTGAAGGGGTCGTCGCCTATTTATTCTCCCCTCCCCTTTTGTTTTCTCCCTCGATCTGAGTTATGGTTTGTGGGGACGATTCGCAGGTCAATCGGATTGGATGTTTGGTGAATATTTGGGGGCAGGATTTGCAGGATTGCCGAGAGTCGGGGAGATATTGGTGTTTCACAAATGAAAATGGAAATGGTGCGAAATCTGGTTAGATATTATCGTTCCAGGTAAGATAGAGAAAAAATGAGGGAAGTGGGAAGGGGAGAGAGAAGAAGATAGTGAGTGTCTGGGGAGGGGGTGACACTAAGACAGACAAGTTAGGAAGTACACAGTACCTGGTACGAGTGGGTAACAATACACGCTGATTAACTGCGGGTGCTGGGGTTAAAGGCAGTAATATTGGGTAATCTATGTATTCTATATATCCTGATTTACGGGTTGTTGATTCCCTAACAAGGAACCAAATCCTTTTTTTTTTTTCTTTAAAAAAAAAAGAGAAGAAATAATCTAGTAAATTGAAGGGGAAAAAGAAAAAGCTTGTAAAACCAGTCATTTCGGGGCTGTCGACTTTTGATTCTGTGATCTGCGCTCTCTCTTAACCTCTTCACTGCGAGCCTTATCCCATTCAGTGCTAGTGTCATTAGGGCTCCTTCGTGGTATTATTTTGTACAGTAAAATTAACTGGGGGCTGGACTCGTCGATCTTCCAGATCCATCTGGGTATGTCCTTTCATACCCATGGAACTGTGAAGTCGATTCCATGTTACCCAGCATCGACGTTCCTGGAACAGAAAATCCAGCCCAATGGACCGGACCTTCTGGTGATAACTTCAATGGGATGGGCGTGGTTTGATCGTACCGCTGACGCAAATTTAGATCCATTACAAGATACACAAGATACGGTACCTAGGTAGTCAACAGTAATATACCCTATTTCATATTTCATAATTCATATTTCCTACTTTGTTCGGATACTTAGGTCGGGCATATCCAGTCTGGAGGGCTCTAATCAAACCCCTGCCAAAACCTGCCAAAAAGCGCCGAAACCTCTTTAGATCAGGATTACGCAGGTCCAGAACTTTTGGGGATATAGTTGACCCAGGAAATCCCAAGAAACTTAAGAAACTCTGGGGTGGCGTCCCGAGACTTTGGTCCGTATCCATATAGCCGTTTACTTTTCTGATGTAGATGTTCAGGACAAGCAGTACAGGGAAAAGGGAGCGATGAAATGAGGGTTAGAAGTTTTCGTCAAGCCACCGATTCCCCTCCTCTTGGCAACTGCCATATTCAACCAATTAGGAAAACTAAATGCGAGGTCCAGGACCGACTATACGGATTTTGGTAATAGCCAAGATCTGTCGCCAGTTGTTCATCCAATGATACCTAGACATGACTCGTGAATAGTGCATTATGACAGAGATCGACCATACCTTGGGCTAATGTGGATCCGGAAAATCTCCAATGTTTGGTATCTCTAGGATGATCCTTGTACATTTGAAATATAGAAAACAGCCAAGCTTCGCTTCCACACGGTCCGCTTCCGCTCCGAAGACTAAATTGGGAAGGTCTTAGTCACTCGTTGTCATTTTCTATCCATATTACCGTAAAGTATCGGCGGTGGAGAATATGGGGTCTATGGAGTATGCATAATTCCTCTGGATCCTCACTACGTAGAGCACAGAGTAACCGGGGTTATTCGGAGAGCGGCATATTCTGTACTCCATAATCACTGCTGTATTGACAAACATCTTCTAGTTCGGGGTTAGGGTTATCCGGAAAAGCCCCTATTTCGAGTTCTAGAATTCTCCATATCAAGAGACGAAGGTATTATATCCGAGCTCAATTGGAACTTTTAACCGAAGGTTAGTACTATGACGGCGGAGATCATCGTCGACGAAGATGGTGCTACCTATGGCCTGATATCAACTAATCTAGAATTTGAAATAATTACGTAGGTACAGAGTAAGGAGTTAGGAAAGGGTCTTCGATTAAAGTGCATGCACGGTCCCATAGCAGGATTACTCCAGCTCCCACCAGTAGCATGAACTTGAAACTAAAACGTTCAACGCGAGTGGACCCAAAGTTCAACCGCGAGATCGGCATTCCAGAAGGAATTTCCACGTTGAACCAGAAAAATTACTTGCGCGGCTCAGATAAATTGATTTTCTGGTCTAATGAATAAGTGGCTCCATAGTGCGAGACGCCCAAGCGCTTTGCGCTGTCAATGCCCAAGCTATAGTTTCGCTTAGAGTACTCTGCGGGGAACTGATGTTGAACCATGACTTCACTGGCTAGTTGAGGATATAGAAGGAGCAACTACCTATAGTGACTCAACAGATCCTAGAGATATTTCTAACTATATTCCAAGCTCGCAACTGCCCATATCAGGTGTCATACGGGTAAAAGTCTTCAATTGATAAGATATCGGCTCCGAAGCACGGAATACTAATCTTGTTCCCGTTAGACCTTCCGTCTCGTGGCAAGGCCATTTCAGTCATGTGAGGACCTAGCCATATTGTTTTCCTTGAATTTTGAAACTTGCAAGGTTGTCTACTTCGGAGGTCCCCGTTATGGATATAAATTTTGATGTTTCCCGCCCCAAGCTCCGAGATCCACTCATATGTAAATTGCTTTCACTAGCTCAACGGCTTTTCCGCACTCATCGGAAATGAAGTCGGATTAAATTAGGTACCTATCTATATGTCAAAAAGCTACTGTGCGTTTAATAAAACAGGTTATAATCTCGAGAGGAATATTGGAAATTTTGCAGAATTTTCACTCAAGTATGGTTTCAAGAGAGGAAATGAAATGCTCTTAGGGATAAACTGGTATGATGCAGCCCGTGACTTGTTTAGCCTAGTGGTATTGAATTTATGAAAACCACGTGGTATTTCAAGGCTGGGTCACTCTAGCTCAGGGTAACGTGGGCCAGTCCGTATTTCCATCGATATCCCGCGCCTTAAAATCACTGTTCCAAGGTTGCCAAGGTTGCTAGTGGCTATAGTGTTCTTGTGGGACCAACATTGTCTTCAAAATTTTCAATACGAGCCTTTGGAGCACATAGTACAGAATGCTAGCTTTTCTGTGTTAGCTGACTGTATACGGACTTTGTTAGCAAGAGGGGCTCATTAGCTTCAAATACGGATATATCTCCACAATAGAGTTTGTATAACCGTTTTAGGCACCAACATAAGTGATTGCTTCGTAACTGGGTACTTTCTTCTTTTAAATCCCAATTTTGACTTTCTATTCAAAACTGACGGACCGGGGACGTCTCATTTAAGGGTCAAGTATAAATACAAGATCAGTGTTTCCAAACTTGTGAAAAAGAAGAAATAACTCTTATTTCGTGTCTTAGACATCGACAGTGCAAAGATTTGATGTTAATTTTGGTGAAGAGCTGATATTTATCTCTATCATCTGGTTCTGGATACAGATACTTGAGGCTCTTTTTCTGTACGTTGGGGAAACTTAGAAATTGAAAGATAGAAATGATAAATACAAGAATATGATAGCTGACAAGACAAATAAAGTCTGCTAGTAGTTTAGGTAACTTGAAGTCTCCAAGTCCATCGACTGTAGTCAATATATGCATATGCTAACCTCCCATAACACACCCGTCGCTCTGATTGGCCCACACAAAATATGAAAGCAACGTCACTTCGCCTGCGAATTACTGATTCCTTATGGATCTTCTGACAGTCTTGCCAGACTTCTCAACAAAATCATACACACACATATTACCTCCACTTGAGCGCAGCAAAATCACCACAGTCGACCTAATCACGCTTGACACGCTTGAGATTGCGAAACGCGCTCATGTGCCCCCAGCCGATGTCCGACGGCTCTCAACCCGTATTATCGAGGCTTTACATACAGATCTCGGATTTGAAAAGACCTCAAACATAGATTCGTCTTCAGATGAGGCTCCCGGTCCCAGCGTTAATCGCGCCAATTTCACACTCGGCCCACCTACAAAGCTACACGCGGAACAATGGGACATCATCAGCACGTTAGATCCAACAATGGATGCATTACTGGGTGGCGGGATTCCAACGGGGTATGTGACGGAGGTTACGGGCGAGAGGTATGTTACAGATAGAAGAAAGGAATAAAGAGAAGAAGGCGACTGACCATGGCCTTGTTATGTCTAGTGGGAGCGGTAAGACGCAATTCCTCCTCAATATTCTCATGGCTGTTCAATTAGCGAAACCGGATGGACTGGAGAAACGCGCCATCTACATCTCTACTGAACACCCACTTGCAACGAGCCGTCTAACACAATTGCTGGAATACCATCCGCTTCTCTCGAAGCTTCCTGCCGACCAAGCACCGTCGCTTGAAAATATCCTGTCCATCAGTGCCATGGACATGGAGGCGCAGGACCATATCCTTAATTTTCAGCTTCCAGTCGCTATAAAGCGGTATAATGTTGGATTGGTCATCATTGACTCCATCACCTCCAACTACCGTGCCGAGCACTCTTCCACCAATATGCTTGGTATATTAGCTCGATCGACCGAGCTCGCAAAACTAGGACACTTATTGCGCAATCTCGCTGCAACGGAGGATATCGCAATAGTGCTGGCGAACCAGGTGTCCGATCGATTTGAACCTATGGAGAATAGAAATGGTGGCTATCAAGCGTCTACCCGTCTAGGGATACCGACCACCACAAGCCCGAGTGGCATCGCGCGTGAATCCGGTGCCGTATCACCGAGGCCAAGGAGCCACACAGACAGTTCCAGGTCTGTGATTCAACAACCACATAACAGCTCTCTTCCCTCTTCGTCTCCATTCCCGTCATCTCCGCACCCGACTCAGGACGAACAGTTTGACGGCTCTTATCTCATCGCAAACCCAGCCAGGAACGAGACCCTCAGCCTACTCCACCAAGAACGGTTTTTCACAGGCTGGGGAGACGCCCCAGAGCGTGGGCCATCTTCTCTAAAGACCCCTGCGCTAGGAGTCGTTTGGTCAACACAGATCGCCTGTCGTATTGCGCTGAAGAAGAATGGATTACGTGTGCCCCACCCTGAACTGTGGGAGGGTGCGTATCCAATGTCTACTCCAACGCCACAAGCACAGGGGAAACCGTCCGAGTCGAGACCTGGGTTTTCATCAGCTAAGGAAATTCAGACAGAAAAACCCCAGGCTGAAGGTGAAGGGAATGACCAGTCTGTTCCTTTGAGAAAACCACCTGTTCAACCGGAGCTTAGTGAGCCTGAGCATATTACGCGACGATCAATGAAGGTTGTCTTTTCTCCTTGGGCCGCGGGCTCTATTGCGGGCGAAGTAGATAGACGTGGTGAGGTAGATTTTGAAATTTGGAAAGGAGGGCTGAGATGTGTACGTGATGAGTAACGAGTGAATTTGTTTTTATCAAGTCGATCAGCATGATCTATCTGTCTATATCACGAATGACCAAGATGAATGATGTCTTCTTTAGGCTCATCCTCGAATGAAATTGTGCGATGACCAACTCAGGATTTGACATGGCTACTCCAAATGTTTGCTGTAAATAAGTTATTCCAATTGTTTGGTTCATAGCTGCGGGTTGTATATTTCGTTTTGGGAACATGTAAATCTGTAAGGATAAATCTGACAAGAATCAATTGGTAAGACCTAAGGTTACTAGAGAGGATAACCTTAGAGAGCGTTTCACAAGTATCATTTCCAGAGATCTGACAAAACGAGAGACAAGTCTACTACATACATCCAACATATCCACTCTTCCAAGAGGAGGGGAAAAAGTCCAAGCAATCTAAGAGCAATAAGATAAGCAACACTATCAAAGCAAATCTTTTCAAAACCCTTATCTATGTCACGTCTCGTCATATCCCCGCATGTATAAATCAACCATAAAAAAAAAAAAAATTGGGAAGAAAATTTTAGAAAAAGAGCAAATCCGGAAACAAGCCAAAAAGATAGGGCAATTCTCCCAATATCTAAGAGCAAGACTTTTACAGCTTGGCAGGAGGAAGACCGATGCCGTTGATGTTGCGGAAGAAGAGCACTCCCTGGCTCTCACCCTTGGCATCGGCCATTGGCTCAACCCACTGGCAGGTGCGAGCACTGGTCCAGAGGGCCTTGAGGAAGCCAGTCCAGCCGGTCTTGGCTTCGGTGCGGTAGTGGTCGCCCATAACCTTCTGGATGGCCTCGCTAGCCTCATCGGCGTGGTAGAAGGGGATTGTGCTGATGTAGTGGTGCAGGACGTGGGTCTCAATGATGCCGTGGAAGATGTTGCGACCAACGAAGCCGAAGTCACGGTCAATAGTGGCAGCAGCACCACGAGCAAAGTTCCACACCTCAGGCTGGTAGTGGGGCAGACTGGGATCGGTGTGCTGGAGGTAGGTGATGGCAACTGTGAAGAAACAGGGTTAGGAAAAGTGTTTTCTTTTTTAATTGATTTGAGATCAAAACTTACCAAGCCAGTGGTTGACCCAGACGTAGGGGAGGCCGTACCAAACAGCCAGGTTGACCCAGCCGTAGTTGGAGCCGACATAGTATAGGACACAGCCCATCAGGAATAGACCCAGGTCACTCAGGGCAATGAGCTTGGCATCCTTGGCCTCGTACAGGGGACTGGAGGGGGTGAAGTGGTCGACACCGGTGAAGTAACCGTTGACCTTGCCCTTTCCACGGCCCTCACGCTGGTCCTCGTGGTTGTTGTGGCCGGTGACATTGGTGCTAAGGTACATGAGCCAGCCGAACAACTGCTGGAGCAACAAGTTGGAGGCAGTAACGATGGGGGCCTCCTCGGCGAGCTCGGAGAGCTCCTTGATAGTCTTGCCAATGCGGGTAGCGTACTCGGAACGAATCTTGGGGACGAAGACCATGTCACGAGCCAGGTTACCGGTAGCCTTGTGGTGCTTGCCGTGGGAGATCTTCCATGAGAAGTAAGGGACCAAAAGGAAGGAGTGGCAGACCCAGCCGATAGTGTCGTTCACGACCTTGGAGGTAGAGAAGGCTTGGTGACCACACTCATGGGCCAGAACCCAAATACCAGTACCATAAAGACCTTGGACGATGGTGTAAAGACCCCACAGAGCGAAACGGACCGGATAGGAGGGGATATACTCCGGGGTCACGTAGTTGTAGTAGAGGGTGAAGACTGCGGCGAGAACAGCAAAATCCCAGAAAAGATAGTAGAGACCGGTGATGGCAGAACGCTCAAAGCAGTGGGCTGGAATAGAGTCACGGATCTGCTTGATTGTGAAGTCGGGAATCTTGAATTCCTTGCCGTTGGTGTCAAGCATCTTAGAGGAGGCGTCCTGTTCGATGGAAGACAGGGAAGAAGAGGAGGGAGAATGGCGAGGTGTGTCGAAGGGAGAAGGCGACACGGAGCTGGCCGCTGAGGCATCAGTCACGTTGCGGTGCAGCGCGACGCGCTTGGGAATAGCGGTGGATGACATTCCGGAAGAGTCCCTAAGGGTTATTTCGCTCTTTCTAATTTTTCCTTCTTTCTTCCCTCAAATTGTACGTTGCTCTCAATCCAACAGTAAGTACTTGGATGAGGACTAAGAATGCTCTTGTGAATGACCTGTAAAGGATAAACTAGAAAGCAGTCAGTATCATCGAGCTCTGAAGAGTTATGAAGTATCGGCGACTCCGGCTTATCTGAAGATGGTGAGAGCCATACCCTTAGTATTTTAAAAGATTAAATTCCCTTGTGGTCACACCAAACCAAGATCTCAGAGGGAAGAATGGAGAGGAGAAAAAAGGAGTGAAAGAAGAAAAAGGAGGAAGGATTGATAAATAGAAAGATTGAACTCACCTGAATGTGAAGGAAAAAAAGCAATTAAAAAAAAAAAGGGTCGACACGGACCGGTGGTATTTGCAATACAGGAATCACGTAATTTTGAAGTGATCTATTAAATGACAATGAAAGGGTGTCCACATGTATTAGATAATAAGTAATACCAATTACGCTCCTCCTTCTCCCTTCTTCTGTCTGTATTGATTTCAATCATTTGATCTACAGCTGACTTATATTCAGCATGAACTTGCAAATCACAGTGTTCGCAGGGACCATATCAACTTATTGTTGTAGCATGATTGGCTGGTCTAACGCCACTAGTTACTACGATGGTTCTTCAACCTGGGGGAAAAATGAGTGCTAAACCCTTTTGGGACCTCAACATTTTCCACTAGTATTTGATAATGATATTGATATCTCTTCGGCTTTTAAGATTAGGTTAGCCAATTTCCGTGAATCCATCTGTCACTTCAATTGTCTTTGACTAATTAGAGTATCCTGAAGTCAAAGCATTCAGAAATATTCAAATAGAATATGGGTTGAAGGGCTAAAAGGGTGAACCCTCATGTGGATACGATCGACTTGGACTCGTTACAAATTGCAGATCAAGTGGCAATCATGCAACGTGTGTTCAGCTATTCGTTGGGAGGATCGCATGATTGAATATGAATATAGGAGAAAAGAAGAGTAGAAAATTCAAGAGATGGGGAGATCTTACTCTCAGTAAAGGAGAGTATAAGATGGACAGCAGTATTAGTCTTGTTGGGTTGAGTGGGTCTCATTTGTATTGTTGGGGGTTTTCTCCCCGGCCAATCGCTCTGTCTTGTCATTTTTGCAAAACACATTACCATTTGGTATTTTATTAGCACATCTATCTTTGATCCCGAATACTCCGATTCATTTTCGATTTCCTACTGTGTTTCTTTCTATGTTCTATTCCTGGAGTGGCTATGACTGTATCATTTCCATGACGCTTTCATTCTAGGTCTAGACATAGTTCGTAGCCTTGGATTGAATAGTTCCAGAAGTACGGATATCTCCTGACATCTGGACATGGGCAAGATAGAAGCCAACTCATTAGTGCAGACCGTATTTCTATTTCCAATTCTTATTTTGATTCTATACATTCTCCCTCAGTTCATTGTCCATGACCTCATGACCTCTCCTATCCTAGTGATAACCCGTGGACCTTGGAGGCCAGCTGAGTGGCGGAATAGAGAGAATGAACAATGAGATAAGCCAAGAATGTTGTAAATTGCCAAGCCCTAAGACCGAGGCTCGCAATCCCAACGAGAGAACGAGGGAATGTGAGAATCGAGATTACGGTGAACATCGAGGTCAATGGGTCTGCATCTGCATGATGTGCAGGTCACAGGTTCTTTATCATGAATCATCTCGTGAGTTAACGTATCAAAGGCAGATCTACCCCCTGAACTTATGTCTCGCTAGGAGATACTGTGTAGCATTATATTCAAACATTGAATATTCCATTTCATAGACGGGCAGCACAGAGTTCATAATCAGAAGTACGGAGCTTATTCAAATATTATCAAAGTAGCTCAAGTACCTCTCTTATCGTTCTTGCCACTTCGTCTATATCCTTGCCTGAAGTCTGTAATATCCAAGGAATTTCCTTCTACGAGGCAGTAAATCTTGCATCCTGCAAAGCTGTGGCGTTACTTGAGTTTGTTTTTCTCAGATTCACGTCTGCCCCCGCGTCTATCAGCCGTTCAATCGACTGTCTCACCAAAGGCAGGCTGCAATCAGCGGATTGCCATATTTACCCACCGATTGAGTGGGATTAACCTCTGCGCCTGCCTCGAGGAGACAATTCATAATATCGATAGAAGTACATGCCGAGGCCAGTGCAAGAGTACTGCCAAAGTCTCTGTTTTCAGTGGCTGGTCCAAGTCTGCCCCCCCGTTTCCAATAGACACTTTTATGTTCGACATCTCGCTGAGAGGCTGCCGCTGCAAGCCCACTATCAAAATTACCACCCTGTAGCGATAGATTCAAATTTGCCCCTGCTTCAACTAAGAATTTGAAAGCTCCGATTTTATAATCGGATGCTCCGGCTGCTGTAAGTGCACTACCGTAGTTGCCGTGCTGTAGCGACAAATTCACGTCGATACCGTGACTGATCAGAAGCTTCACAGACTCGGTGTAACCACCGAGGAATGATGCGGCTTTTAGTAATTTACATATTTTATCCTCGACTGCTGCCTTTTCGAGAACACAGCCATACCGTGCTTCAGATAGGAACTGCCGCCTTTTATACCATGTATCTGACACTATCAAGGAACTTATTGTTGACAACTGCCAGGAACTGCTCTTACATGTTGATCTTTGCTCCAGAGTCAATGAGGATATTGACAAGTTCGATGTATTTTTAGATACGGCCAAGGTGACAAGACCGTCTTTCTCAAATTTCTTGTGAATATTCGCACTCGCGCCGACCAAGTACTTGACTGTTTTAAAGTTACTACCTCTGGCGTTGTATTTAAATACTGCCGCTGCGAGCGGAGGCCCACAATCTTCACTTCCACTAGACATTTGACGGCTTCCAAGTAGTTGTCATCCGATACGGCTCGTTCAAGGACAGTGCGGGAAACTCGCCCCCTTAACAAGCAGGTCAACATCCGCACCTGCCTTCTGTATCAGATGTTCCGCACCCTTGGTGTTTCTAAACCGGATTGCAACAGCTAGGAAATTTCTAAACTGGTCTGGCACTCTCACATTTGCTCCTGCATGCACAAGAATTTGGAGGAGCTCCTTGTCCTTGATTTTCGCAGCAATCACCAGTGAAAGCAGCATTGTGATGGACTCCTCATAATCCTCACGCAATTCTTCCAGATTATAGCTTTGGCTCACATCAGCATGCGCTTCCTGGACGAGATATCTAGCTGTTTCGATCCGCTGCGACACCGCGGCTAAGGACGGTGCCATCTTTCCAGCTCTCTAGCGTCATGTCTACATCCGCTCCGTCTCCCACCAGGAACTTGATCGTATCAATATGCCCCCGATGTGCCGCCGCTTCAAGAGCAGATCTATAAGATTACCCTCAATCTGCTAGTTGGCATTAATTCACATTTCAATCAGAGACTTGCAAATCGACGTACATCGAGCCCGAGCGGCAAGGGTGAGGAGATTGGGACCTCTGTCGTTGACTCTTCCAGGGGCGTCTTCCCACCAGTCTAATAGAATACCGACGAACAAGAAGTGGCGCATTGCAAAGATGGACAGTCCTCCTGGGCTTATTTCGCTAAAGAATTCTTCCCAAGCGAGTGGATTGCCTTGGTTGAAGTCGCATGTGTCGAGACATAATTCATCAATGCCGGCTGCAACGTAGTAAACACGGTCGGCGGGCTTAACACCATAGATCTGGTCTATTTCTTCGAAATATGCTGCCATCAGTTTATATCATCGCTGTTACTGTCGAATGATCTTCTCTGGAGAAAGGTTTCAAAAAGGAAAACAGGGCTTCTTCGTTATCCTGGGCGTTTTGGACATGCTTTGGCCATTGGTGCCTCATGTAGATGTGGAATGGATGCATTAGATGGGATAAGTCATCTAAACTAGATGAGCTATCTTCGTCGGCATTCATCTCAATATATTCATCTCTATATGTATCGTTCTCATCTTCGCTCGCATCATCCTCATTTTCATCCTCAGCTTTATTATAATAATCAATAAACTATGAAAGGAAAGCAGTGACAGCATAGAGATGAGCCCGCGGTAAGGTATTGCATCTTGATTTCAACATATTCGTGGGCGTAGAGAAGTGCAAATGGCCAAACCTTTAGCTGCGAGTCGATTGTAAGGAGATCGTTGCGAAGTGACAACAGGCTTTGCTCGCGAATTTTCTCAGCCAGCGCAGGTAATTCGTGTTTATCTGAACAGCGCTGATGAGCTGGGAGCTGGTCAATGGCTTGTCTGCAGCGTCTGCAGCAATGATCAATAACATAGCGCGGTCCGCGAGAATCTGATCAAGGCTCTTCCAAAACACTTCGATGTTACTCCAGGTCTCGTCGTATGCCTCTTGAGGATATTTGGAAAGTTTCGAGCCGGGCTGAGACACTTGACTGGGTATTATACTTCTCAATCTGATGGATCTAAATAACGGCCCATTAGAACATTCCCTGGCTGCGCTCGAGAAGGGTGCTGAGAAAATTGGGCCTGAGGCGCTTGAAGAGCGGGGCCTTCTTCAACTTTTCAAACTCAACATCGAGATATTTGTAAATTTCGTTCGTTTATAGCTGGCCGAGATACTCACACTAGAGACTTTTTCCAATTTATTTCGAATCTCTTTGTCTGGAAGGCTTGAGATGAAGATTTTAACGGGATTCTTCGACTCGCGCAGGACAGCATTCAAATAAATCAATGAGTTAATCGCGTGTCTCAGAGTAACATAATCGTTTCTCCGTACCAGGAGAACCATAAAGCCAAAATAAAGCGGACAAATTGGTATCATCTCAATCACGAAACTCCTTATCCTGCAACAATCACTTGCCAGTGCCAGGTGTTCTTTTTTCACGTTGTTGCAAGTCTTGCCAAACGGCACTACCGAAATCTATTCAAATCTATTCCAGCATCTCGATGCACTCATGTTCGTTTGCATTCTGAAGCAGATGCTGGATGTCTTCATCCATGCCCGCTATTGAGGTATTCAAAGTATGTAGCATGCCTATCATACCGTCATCTGCATTTATTTTGCGTCTGGTCTCGCAGGCTTCGACATCACGGAGAAGTTCGTCTTCTTGTTCACTGAAAGTTGATACGCTGCCAGGGGGTTTCCGCGGATTTAGAATGGCTTCCAGTGTGTGCTTTGCCGTGTCCGTCGAGAAGAGGACTTCCGACTCTGTGAGCAGATCGAGGGAGGTTGTGTAGCTTGCTGTTAGACCGGACTCAAGATTTTTGCACAGTTCATCATCGCGCAGCGGACAGACTTTTAAGATGAAAAGTCCACAGACCTGACCACGACTAATGGCACGAACAATCTTTTCCGTAGTAGCAAGCATGGCGACCATCTGCTCACTCTCGATGACGAATATCTAAAAGTATAAGTGTGAGAGGAAGAAATCGATAAGATGAGCTAAAGTACTTGCAAGAAAAAAATTAAGGACAGCTTATGGCGCGTTAGCTTGGGGAGGTGCAAATTGAATGGCAATATTACCGGTTTTCTCCAGCCATTCGACGATTCTCGTGGTATAATTTCGGGGAACTATATCTTTTCCACCAACTTTGACCGCCCAGAATATCTTCTCGCATTATTCCTGGTGTTTGTTGACGAAATCTACTAGATCACCGACGCTGAACTTGATGGGTCCACTCATGGGCTAGCCCATTCCCATACTCTTCAGCTTCTCCTGCTTCTAGCGCAGATAGTGAGTCGAAGGTATCCTGCCGCAGGTCTTTAAGGAGCATCAGACTGTTCAAATGAAGATGCTCCCAATGTGACAGTCTCGGATAAATCCTCCAGCTAACGCTGTGGTGAGGAGAAAGTATCAGCTTTGTCGAGCTGGATCTGACTCTCGGGCTCTCTTCCACATGCATATTCCTCATCGGTGGCCCGTTTCTGCTTGCTTGCTTGGCAGCCGAGTAAAATGCATTTTGGCCTCAGAATTTGACACTGAAGTATACAATATTCAGGGATGGATGTTTAGTCCCACAGCCTTTGCTGAGCTAGATGCAAGCGAAAAGATAGTGTAACAGCCGCAGCTGAAATAGGGGGAAAAAAAGAACATCTGGTAGGTTGCTCTTGAGTGGAGTCAATGAGCTGTCAATATCATGAAACGATATACTTTCTCATCTCTGCCCCACCCTCATCGTCGCCTCGATCATAGCGACGCCATAGCTTCATTTTGTGGGTTTGTGGGGGTATGTACATATTGTATGACAATAGTGAGGATTTGTAAGATGAATTTTGGATGTGAACCTGTAGAGTCAATTGACTGAAATGTTTACAGAGCGTACGAATAAACAAGCCCTAAAATAAATAAACTGGCTATACATAGTAAACTCCGATCAGGTGTGGGTCAGAAGCTTAGAAGCGAATCTCATCTCAAACTAAATCTCGTGAATTTCCCCAAATCTCCACAATAGGGATGAACTCCACGCAAACATGAATCCACTTATAGAAAGTGGACGGTATTTGAGTATTCTATTCCATGTTCCTGGCTCGTTTTATCTACCCCTCCTTTTGGTATCAAAAACGCAATTCTAAGATCGATTTTTCCGCACCATTAGTTTATCCGGTACGCTATTTAAGTCAGAGCCTTTTCACCGCCACCAAAGATCTCTCTTCCTTACACAAATCTCTCCGCCTCATAAATTCAAAATGTCTAAGCTCTACGTTGGGTATGTTCCATTTGATACTGCATCTTTCATGTTAAGTTGGCTAATTTCGGTACAATAGAAACTTGTCCTGGAACACCACTGAGGAGAGCCTCCGTGAGGCTTTCGGTGCCTACGGCAACATTGTCGACGCTGTGCGTTCTTAATTCCATCATTCTTTCATTGCCAGTACTTTCTGACAACTTATATAGGTCGTTATGCGCGACCGCGAGACTGGCCGTGCCCGCGGCTTTGGATTCGTTACCTACGGTAGCCAGGAGGAGTCTGATGCTGCAATCAACGCCCTCCACGATCAGGAGTACGTTTCAGTGTCAAAATTTTTTTTTTGTTGAATTACTGAAAGCTGACAAATATTTTTTAATCTAGGCTTGACGGACGCCGCATCAAGGTAGAATTTGTGATCTGACCCCGCTATCTTCGAATATCTAACTGACGTCTTATCTTACTCTAGGTCAACGTCGCTACTGCCCGAACTGGAGGTGGTGGTGGTGGTGGTGGTGGTTACAACCAGGGTGGTTACAACGGTGGTCAACAGTCTGGCTACGGTGGTGGCTACGGTGGTCAACAGCAGGGACAGTGGCGTTAAATCGGAGATCTAAGTTATCTTCAAATGTGTGGCCCTGTTTGGTGTGACTAGCGAGGGGCCTGGTACACACACAATGTCAAGTGTGACTAGTCGAAGTTTGAACTGATACGTATCTTAGCCATGACTCAAAATACCCAGAGACCTTTCAACTTCCAGATGAGCATTTTATATATTGAAGCTGTCGTGTAGTTTGATCTTGGGCTACCCCGCCTGACGTCAGCGATATCACATGATATCAAGTTTCTCTTCCTAGTTAAACAAGACTTCCCCATGGGGACTGGGGAATGCATTCCGAAGGTACGAGGCTAGACATTTTGACGACAAAAGTTATCTATAATTTTATGAAACCAAAATTATATTCATGACTCATGCGATCTATTTACATTGGCACGCTTCTGCTATTCTTATACAACAGACCTGTACAGTATCACAACATGAAGAATAAACATGTATGGGACCTCAGTGGACCTCAGCTCGTCGCTCGGAGTCCACCAGCCACGAGGACCCACTAGGGCTACCCGTCGCACTAAGACTAACCGTAGTCTTGCGTAAATCAGGTAGCACCAACAGTGTCTGGCCATAGTTGCGATAATCAACTTCACAGGGGATTAGCTGGCGCTCGATAGGCATGATGGGCACCCCCGACTCTGTAGGAGCAGAGGGTGTAAGCGACTGCTCCAATATAGGGGCAAAAGTGCGGATCTCAAGGCCGGGCAAAAGCAGATGGCCCGGTTTCTGAGGAAGAAGTAGGACGGTGAAACGGGTGGTCTCGCCCTCGCGGGCAAGGAAATTGCCGCGGCGTCGACCACCTAAAAGCCAGAGTTCTGGGTTGGCGTGAAGCTCGTATGAGCATTCCAGTTCTTGACCCGGAAACTCTTGGGTTTTTGGTGAGCACCAACGGCGTGTGTGGCGCAGTACCACCTCGGCAGTAATCATCTGGCCAACGGCCGCATGGGTGGATCTAGTGATCAAGGCATCGGCGGTGGGCTGGAGCTGCAAATCAGCTGTATGTACTATTTGGATTTCGGGGATGTCGACGGGAATGATAATGCTGCGGATGGGAATAGTAGGCTGAGAGGGGAGGCAAATGACGGGATTATTCTGATACTGATTAGTGAGTGATAAAAATATTGTATGGGATAAATATACCTCGTGCCAAGTCTTCAACCAGGATTGTACATCCTTGGTACATTCCTTGAGTGCCCCAAGCAAGTCATCCCATCGAACGGTCTGGTAAGGGAGAACGTTCACCTCACGCAGAAGACCAATGACCTCCATGTCTGCCGTGGTTAGCTGGGCGCGGAAACAGCTGAGGATGTGTGAAGTAAATAGCGTTGCGTATTGCTTGTAAGGACTCGAGTCAATCGCGGCAAAGAATCGCTTTTCAATCGCATCTAAGCATTCGTCATCCACACATGTAAAGTGAACCTGCAGGCGCAGACTGCGTTTCTTCCCGTCCGACGTGGTGGTTGTGCCTCCAACAGGACGTATCTTGTAAATAAGAGATGCTGGCTGCTTGGGGAAAACATCTAATGATACGGGGCCCGTGATGCCGGATTGCACCTCGTAGACATCCGAGCTGGGCAGGTTGCAATTGGTGATGCGCAGTGGGATCAGCATGGCAGGGCTGATGGTGAAACGTGAGAAGAGAGTTTCGTCCTTGAAGATGTCCTGCACATTGACGGATATTGGGAGTGTGGAAATGACATTATGCACGGTCGAGAAGGCAAATTGGCCGTGGTCAGTCCCGTAATTGATCTCGGCCCTTGTAGAGAGTGTTGTCAAGGCGTCCTCTACAGTGTATGGAATGCGCATTCGTACGAATGACCGGGGCGGGAGATGAGTGAACTCAATAGCCCCAGAGTCGTTGTTGGCAACAACTTGCAGATCACCCTCTACAACCTCTGTTTCAGCGATTCGCAAGCGGAGACCCGCAGTTGCCGGTCGCACACGAATTGTGCCCTTCTGGATGTCATTCCGTCCGCTGCTGAGTTCCAGCTCCAGCGTACGCATGGCCTCTAGGTTGATCAAATGAGGCGAAACCACCTTCGCTTGAAGACTGTCTAGTGGAGGGAAGCAGAAGATGAATGGCCGTTGATCAGTGTCATCAGTGCTTTCTACCTCCCGAAAGCCGACTGGAAGTGAAGTGTGTTGTCCGCTGTTGAATGTGAATGTGAGGTTGCCAGACTTCATCTCAAGCCGATCCACGAAAAATTTTCCTTCTAGTGTAGTCTATAAAAGAGTTAGACATGTAGCATATACACCAAGAGCTCCACTTACCGAAGAATCAACGAGGATCTTGGTCGCAGTCGATTTGACCACAAAGCTGGCCGATCCTTCAATCCAATGATCTGTGTTTTGAGAATTGGCGGCGCTGACCAAGCGAACCTTGATTGAGTCAATAGTGATCTCTGGACCCAACAGGAATCGCAAGGACATCTGTATTTGAAATCCATCTTTATCATCGTAGAGGCGAATGGCCGGATCCACACGCAAGTCAGCAAAGAAGTCGACTAATGGAGTTGTGACATCTTTTTGGAGCCGACTCACGCCCTCAAAGAGGTCGGTGACGTATTCAGCTAGCTTTTCCTGCTCAAATATCGAGAGCGGCATAGACAAGGCTTTCTGTCGGGCAGATAGTTGTGACTGCGAATATGCAGCAAACTTGGAGAGGAGCTTGAGCATCATACGGACGTAGTCTTCGTTCCGCTTGAGTTCTTTCAGGCATCGCGCATAGAGTTCCAGCATACTTCCCTCCAGAATCACCCAGAGCTTACTGCCATAGAATGGAGCCATCTGGTGGAAATAGGAAGCAGCAGTTTCATAGTCACCCTGGCGGAATCGCAGAACAGCAATATCAGCTAGGGCCATCTCAGCTGAGTTGGCACGGCTTGCGGCCATGTTATGACGAATAATATGGTCCGTCAGGTCTTCGTAGAGGGACAAGAAATTCTGCTTTGTCTTCAACGCAGATTTCAAAGCAGGAAGTTCAATACCCACAAGTGAAGTCTGTATCGATTTGCCATCTGCCTGGGGCTTGTCATCGGAGTCTTCATCCAACGACACATTTGTCATGTCATTCGTGCCAGAGCTATGACTCTTATCAAAGAGCAGACCGAGATCATTCCACTTCTCAGCCCAGCCCCTCCGCTGAGCGATCTCCTCGAGAGATCGACGCGCTAGAAGTAGTAGGTCCCCTCTTCCAGAGGCTAGCTGCTCGGAGCCGGTCCTTTGAGTCAATATTGGTGGAGCTTGAGGGTGGTCCAAAGTTGACCTGCGTGCAAGAGGACCGACGCTATCGGACATATCTTGAGTCACGGGACGGGGAGGTCGAAAAGCAGATATCAATGAGCTTGATCTGCGGGGTACGTTGCGAACATCTGCAGTCGATGCCGCCGGTGCAGCTGGTGCAGCGGTACTTGGGGGTTCATTGGCTCGCGGCACCATGTGAATAGAAAATTCCGGTAGGATGAGGTTTGTGGTAAAGGTCTGATTGAGGACTTGCAAGGCAGAAGAATAGGCCCATGAAGACACAATGTTGCTAATGATATCCGTTTTAGCATCATTTTCCACTTCTGCTAGCCCAAACTCGAGGCCGTGGCGAAGTGTGCGCGCGGCAAGACTAATAAATTCGGAAGCCCTTCTGCAGATGAAAGAGAGAAGAATTAGATCTGCTGGCTTTTTGGTTCGTTCATTATTGGCTAATGATGGAGCCCTTGCTGCTCGCAAAAGCAGTGTGAGCTGTCGAGAGAAGATGTAGGTTCGGAAATCGGAAATCGAGATTTCACTTGCCAATATCATATCCCGATAGGGTATTTTATTAGAGGTGAGTGGAAAGTCTTCTGGTTTCATATCCAGAAAAGACTCTTCGTTCTCGTCGCTGTCATGAGCATCAGTCTGCGGCCCAGATTCCAAGGCTTTTTTGGCAGCTTCGACCCAGACCTTGCTCGATGTCTGAAGCGTATTTCCATGCTGTTCGCCAAATCCATTGACTTGGTCTCGTATAGCAGCATCTAACCCAGCAGATAGCTCGTCATATCCGATCAGCGCATCTTCGAACAGGCCAACATTCTCAAAGCCTCGCGCGAGACCTTCCTTGAGCATAAAGAACGTGCAGAAGTTCCAACCAGGAAGGCTCCGCTGAGAGTCTTTTTCCTTGATGTCTTCTTCATACTGGGCCACACGGAGATCGAAAGAAGCCAAAACACCATTCTTCATCTTATCAATCAGGTCCTCAAGCTGCTCGCGCTGTTCCGGAGCTTTAGCCGCTCCCACCTGGGGAATCCGTAGTTGTGCCACGCGATCGATAGCGGTCTTGGCTGTCCCATTGAAATCCGCCTTTACCTTCTCAAGAACGGTAGTTTGGCTGCGGCCCCATTTTGAGGTCGACGTAGGGGTCTTATCGGCATCCCCATCTTGAACCACATGCAAGATAAGCCAGTCAAAAGCATCGTGTTTTTCTTGGCTGCTTCCAGCCACTTGAGAGGTGGTCGTCGACCCATGAGCCTTGATCCAGTCCCGCAGCGTCTTTCGTGCGGTAGCTTTGTATGTATCATTATCGTCACAGCGGAGGAGGTAGACTTTTAAGTATGGAGTTTGTCGCAAGCCAGGAATTTGATGGCGTCGGTGCGGGACATTTGAAGGGCCATCGTTAAGGGACTGGCGATCGGATTCCTCAGCCTGCGCGGGCACGAAGCCGATACGGAGCGATTCAATCGATCGAACAGGGCGGGTTGGCGATTTCCAGTGAAGGTTCTTTAGAGGAAGTCTTGATTCAATGATAGGTTGTACTAGTGAGAATAGACCAGATGGATCGGTATACTCGACTGTGGCGCTGTTAGCAAGAGTACTGTATTTGTCAAGCGGAACGGGGGTTAGCACACCAGTCACATTGCTCGAAGCCGCCTTCGAGGGGTCCATGGTTCCCGTATTTCCAGGGATAATCAATGGCCCTCAGCGCATTCCGATGCAAATATCACAAGCTGTATAACTCCCAAAGGGAAAGACTTTGACAAGTTCGTGTGTGGGAAGATGTCGAGGCCAGTTCCGCGGCTGTTATGCCCATGCACGGGCCACCGTTGAAGTCCGCTCTATCAACATACTTCCCTCTTTAGCCGGATGTTCTATTTGATATGCAACTCGAAAGAAGACTGTGAGAACATTGAATCAAAACTAAAGTTGAGCTGAGCTCCTACAGATTATTTTTCGAGTAAATGCATTAAACTAAGCAACGTCACTCGACAGCCACACCGTGTTTAAGTCTTCCTTCCACGACTTTGGGTCGTCCAGGCTCTCCATTGATTGGCAATTCGCGCACAAATCTCCAATGCACTTGGTGCTTCCATCCCTTAGTCTTCCAGTCATTTATTGTACCAGATGGGAACATTGTGCACACATCCTGAAGGACTGGATCATGCGCAATGGCCACAAGAACATTATCAGATGCATCAAACTCCATTAATCCCTTGACAGACTTGACAGCCTCCAGGGGGTCATCATACCAGGAACTTGAGCTACTCGCAGGTTGGTAGAATGGAGTGTTTTGCGCATGAGCAGGTCCTGCAGGATGACATGCAGTAAATAAAGAACATGGACATGGCACTGGGAAACTTGAGCCTAGGTTTGTTTCCTCTGGTAGTGTATCTGGCATTGGAGCGTACTGATTCGGGCGATACATTCCAGGAAAATGACATATATCACCACCCAAGAAGACAAATGTGTCAGGGGTCGTACGGACGAGAGCTGAGATATGTCCCGCAGTATGACCTGGCGTGCTGAGGATATAAAAGCTCCCATCTCCGAAATAGTCATGTGCAGGGAATTCCCCAACCTTGAGTGAGTTCTCATCGAACGAGAGCTCATTGAGAAAGCGGCCTTCAAAATCAGCATCGAAAAATGTTGAATTGGGGTTTGTTGGGTAACCAGGCAGATATGTGTCCTTGAAGCCGCTGCCCACAATCAAGTCTGTGGACTTGGGGAATCTTTGAATGTTCCCAATATGATCCCAATGAAAGTGGCTCCACACTACCGCATCGATAGACTGGGGATCTACGCCTCCGTCAAAGAGGATTTCGTCAATGTCAGAAGTGACTCGCAGGCCCGGAATGCCTTTGCTTCGAAGGGAATTTAAGATCGCAGGGGGAAAGTTCCACCAGTCCTTCCGAGATCCCATATCGTACAACAGGCGCTTGTTTAGCTGGGTATTGTAGATGTAGAAGGCATATGTGCGCAAATTGAGAAACTCATGACCCTTGATGGTCGGCTCGAGTAAAGCCGAGGAAGTGGCCAAAATGTCACAAGTAGTATTGACAATGGAAATTTCACATATACTGGAAGAAGGAGGGATGTTTAGAGAAGGGGCTATGTTTTCCGGTATTTTAGCACTCTGCATTTTGAGAAAGAATAATAATAATAACAGTCATAATGATTGAGATGTATGAGGGGCTAGGAATGAATATACCCGCCACCCCGCAAGTTGACATGTGCAATGCTTATCTCGCAATTGAATTGCGTGTAACCCTAACCTTAAACGACTGCATTGTAAGCTTGTGTCAGTGTACTTTCTCGCCGTCTTTCTACTTCTCTTGAACTTTTGAATGGACGCATTGGTGGTTCCGCGTCGCAAGCATGATGTGGTATCTTGAGAATGACATCGATCTAAAATTTGCTGCCTAAAACCTTGATAGCCGGGTTTTATATTTCGCTTTAAAATGAGTTCTTCGGAATCATTGTGGTTATACCATATTAATTCATCAACTGGATAGGACTGATGTTTATGAAGAAAAGTATACGTAGAAGTGTTGTCATGGTAAGCACTAAGAACTGATTGTACCGTACTTCCGAGTTGTACTGCATACCCGGAAGTCGTGCCATGCTGGTCTGGCCGGAAAGGGTGCCGAACTCCTTTATGCTAGACATTACCAAGAAGCTTTCTCCTTTTTTGTTGTCAAGTTCGTTGTAGAGCTAGTCTACATAAGGGGAAATGAGTTTAAAATCAATGCTTTCCAGCCTTATATTTTAGGTGCTAAACCATAAGGTTCTTGATGCCTAATCAGGAAAGGTCTACTTTTGACCATGTGGAAACAAGGTACTCGCACCAAAACTTCTCAGAAGAAAAAATGAACTGTTGTTTTTATCAAAGATTGTGCAATCTACAATGTCAGGAATCAGGATTGGACACTCCGAACAGAAATCATTGGAATAACCTCGGTAAGGACGATCTGCACGATCTGCACGATCTCCACATTGATGGCATCCGACTCCGAGTCGGCTCCATGTGTACGTACGATATAAAGATCTCCCGCTTCGCAAGCAATTATGTAGGTGGGTCAACGTGGGTTTAGATATTTTGACGGTGTCAAATGGCACCATCAACTCATGCCACTTGTAGGAGGATGGATCCGCCAACGGTCCCCCAGGCGTCGGAAGTTACCTTTTCCAGATTCCTCTTCAATGACTCCTTTTGCATCGTATATCCGTGGACCATTGGTCGCATATTGCCTCGGTAGGTCATTGCTTCGGACTCCGAACTGTGACATTTGGCATGTTCGGCACACCGGAGGGAATGAGGTCGGGCTAGAATCGGGTCCACGCCCGGTGTATGTGGTTTTGTAAGTATACGAACGTGCCACAAACATGATACTAGAAAAATGGAAGTTCCAGATGTCTCATGTCACCTAGGCACATCTGCCCAGGCCCCGGGGTAGGCATCTATGGACAGTATAAATATTTTGTTTGCTCTTTCCAAGCTCTAGCTCAATCCATAATCCATCTTCCAAATAGACACTAGCCTTGAATCGATCATTTCTGATCTGTGGACGTGCTATCTAGGTAAGATCCGATCCACGTTTCAAGGTTATATTTATGCACACCCATTGCTGACGAACAAATCACTTCCAGAACATTTCATATCAAAATGGTTAAATACGTCCTTACCGGTGTAGATGGTGGCCTTGGCCACTATGCAGCAAATTTTGCCCTAGAAATCGCTCCTCCGGGTACCAACTTGACTTTCACTACCTTCAGCCTCAACAATATCCCAGCTGATACTCTCAAGTCATGGCGCGAGAAGGGCGCGACAGTGATCGAAGCCAACTACGATGAAATCGAGGGCCTCAAGGCTGCATTTGTCGGCGCCGAAGCCGTAAACCTAATCTCAACATGGGCATTTGGTCGCCGTGCCCAACAGGCTCAAAATGTGATTGATGCCGCCAAAGCCAACGGTGTGCGTCGAATCTGCTACACATCATTTGTGGACGCTGACGATCCTCGCTCGGTGGCTGATATGCCCTTCTTGCCTCGGGACCATAAGATGACCGAAGAGCTTATCCGCACTTCTGGGCTGGAGTACAACATCCAGCGCGACTACCTATACCAAGACAACATGTGTGTCTTCTTTGCGCCATCATGGAACTTCAATGATCACAAATGGCTATTCAACTCACACAATGTTCCTGGCGCCTATGTCGCCAAGGAGGATTGTGGTCGTGTTCTCGGTGCTCTTCTCTTGGGTCGCGGTGAGCCTAACAAGGTTTATACTATCACAGGCCCTGTGGCTGTGACAGATAAGGAGATGTTCGATTGGTACTGCAACCTGACTGGTTATAAGGGAGAGTTTGTTGATGTGCCAGATGATGAATTGCGGGCTCACTGGCTGGGACGAGGGCTTCCCGATGATGTCTCGGGCGATTTTTCGAATATTCCCATGAAGCTTTGCATTGAAGACCTCCTGTGCTGTGGCCAGATCCTCGCAGAAGGCTTTATGACTCAACCCACCAACCATGTTGAGCTTTTGACCGGCCGCAAGCCTCTTCCTTATCAAGAGGCCTTGGTGAAGTACAAGAATGGTCTTGATAAGTTCTTGTGATGATTGCGGAAAATTGAACCTGAAGAGGAAAAATTTGAATGATTTATTACCTAGGTAATGTTGTGGATTTATTAGTGTTGTGCATGTGTACATAGTTATAGATAATGTTGATGTTTCAGCCTACAGAGGATACCTACTATCTGTCAATGTAACATATTAGATAGTACCTATTTACCTAAATAGGTAGTCTTCCGAGGTTCAAGAAAGCCCTGGAGGGGTCTTAGTTCAATAATGTATGTAGTTGTTTCATTGATATTGAGGTAAACTTAAACTAACAATGGCGCTATAAACTTGAATGTGTGTAATCATATCGCGTCATAAGAAACAGAACCATGTGGAAGGTTCAGTTTGTGAGTGAATTTCGCTGGAGCATAACACCATATCCATAAGAGCATATGGTTAAGAGGTGAAAAAGAAAATAAAAGAAAAAGAATCTCAAATGGCCATGTTCACAGCCCGCTGCGTGGAGCGAGCCTTCACGTAATCATAACTGGCTGTGACGCCTTGCCAAATCCCTGGCACATAGTTTCGAATCCAGGCACAGACAACAAGAAGTAGAAGAGGAATCTAAAAAAGATCGTTAGCATTGTTAAAGGGCGCTGGATGTGCTGGGAAATAAACAACTTACCCAGATGAAATACAGATTCCGATCACTACCAAGTCCCTTCATACGACGTGCTTGGTGCTCTCGGAGGTGCTTCTGCTGCGCATGCGAGATCAACTTTCGCCCAATAAAGATGTCTTTGAGATCATCTTTTGTTGACTGAGGCTGCTCAAAAGTATCTACAGCTGTCGATGATGATGCGATAAGCTCGTTGGTTTCCGCCTCAAAGTGTTCATCTAATGCTGCCTCTGCTGCTGCACTAAGCAGACTAGATTTCTTCAATGAAGCTTCGTCGTCATGGTCTTGCTGGTGTGGATACAATTCTTCGTAGGACGGTGGCTCGTGAATTTGGGCAGTGTTGCCCTTCAATAGATCCCACCATCCATCTCCAGCGTTAGGACGATTTGGCATTAAATTAGTAATGCGACGCATCATTTGATTGCCTTGGTAATCTGGCATAGTAGGAATCGGAGGCAGAGCAGGAATGTTCGGAAAGGCGTTGGACACGCTCTGCTGGAAATGGTTGATTTGCGCAGCTAGCTGGTTGCGCCATGCCACAACTGCCGCTGGTGGTGAGAAACCAAGGAGATCTCCGGCGGCCGTAGGCTGTTGTTCACCCACGTCCACCACTGGAGGGACGATATCCTGGTGTACACTAGATCGTCGTGATGAACTGAAGTATGAATGGCCGATATCGGAGTCATCGCTATCTAGTTCTTCGCTATCGTCCAGTTCATCTGAATTGTCCATTTCATGGCCTAAGGACCCGGAAGCTGATGATACCTCCCAAAGCGAGTTGAGTGAAGCAGAGCTGCTACGCCGGCGACGCATGGTAATGGACCCAACACTGCGAGACCTGTAGTTGCGTGAAGGAAGGAGAGCAGCCTGATGAGCCGAGAGCGTAGTTGCCAAGTCAGCCGGGGTGAAGCCACGCAAGCTGTGAGCATCGGCGTTGGCACCTGCAAGACGGAGTCGGTGGACAATGTGAGCATGTCCGTGAAGAGCAGAAAAGTGCATTGGCACGTTGCCTGTATTGTCCTGCACATCCGGATTTGCTCCCCGAGCAAGAAGACCAGCCACAAAGCGAGTCAGCCCCAGAGAAGCAGCGAAGTGAAGAAGAGTCTGACCAGTAGAACTACGAGAGTTATACCGTGGCGGCCGTGGGCTGTTATCCAAGTCCAGAAATTCGAGATAGGTCAGCATCTTCGAGTCGAGATCGCTGAGAGCCTGGGGTTCCAGACCCGGAACCTGGCGTTGGTGGCCACCAGACGAACCGCCTTGCATGTCCTTCTGCATGTTGAAAATGGCAGTGGGGTCACTTCCCATGATCTGCTGAGCCGTCTGGAATGCGTCTGCTTGGCTTCCCAGCTTTTGTCCCAGAATGTTGAGAGCTAAACGATACATCTGAAGTTCTCGGTCATCCACATATCGAAAGAATAGCTGCTGTTTCGGCATCATGGACTGTGACTGCTGAACCTGACCGAACGTGGGGTGCTCATGTTTGAACATCACTGTCACCAGTCCAGGTTGGAGTGCTGGAGGAGTCAGACAGTTAAGGCACTTATCCCCCCAGAATGTGGTTGTGGTTGCAAGGGTGTCGCCAAAGACAACTTCCATGCCGGGATAGAATCCACTACCTAGTAGCGTAACCTCAGTACCGCCGGCAATCGAACCCTCAGCCGGTACCAACTTATGGATCACAGATGGCAATCGGCTTGGTGAAGGAGTAATAGACGGCCATACTTGACTAGCGGTATTGGCGCCAAGCGCAAGCGCGAGGTTTGGATCCTGGAAACCATTACGTCCAGGACCACCGGGTGTTCCAGGACGACTGGCATGGGCAGAATTAGGTGCGGACACCACAGGTTGAGACAAGTTGTCCAAGCTTTGCCGTTGAGCCGGAGTTGGGTTGAAAAATGGGTTATTGTTGTCATGGGCCGGGTTTGGAGTTGGCGGGCTATTCACATATTGCCCAGACATTGACGAAGGTGTCACAAACGGCCGTTCTATTGGCGAGGTGAACACACGGGCAGCCGCAATTTGTGCAGCATTATTCATTGCCGAACCGGACGCCTGAGGTGACTCCATTCGCGTCATAGTCAGCTCTGAAGGTAATCTCCCAGAGTTGCTGTGTTTCCGTCGTTTCGTCTGCGGCCCGGGGAAGTCGCTTGGTGACGCCTGTCGAGAAAGGTTTCGAGGGGTTTGTGAATTTGAAACGAGGCCATTGGTTGGGGTTTGAACGGCAGCAAATGAGCTGGGCGTGAGTTGGTACTGCGAGTTGAACCTTTGCTGGAGACCCTGAAGATCAGTCGGAGACTGCGGCGAAGCAAATGCGCCGTTGGAACCTTTGGCGTCATTCGATCCGGATGAAAAGACACTGACGCCAGGCATTGATGATCCATCCGGTAGAGAGTGTGCAGTTGGAGCAGAAGGGGCCTGCGTTTTGTGGTCGTCGGTGATCATAATGGAATTTGTGATTGACTGGGAGACAACGTTGTCCAAATGATCTTTCACGGTAAAAATAACCTGGAATCCAATTTTTTCGTTTTGGTGTCGACAGTAGCATGCGATGCGCATCGGCAGCTCCACCTGCATTGATCCCGGGGTAGCGGAAATATCACTGTAGCCAGCTGAGGCGCTCTTTGGCGGCTCGGTCCACTCTTTGATTTCACTGGTGTTAAAGACTATCACCCTTTTTTCCTCATCCTTCTGGAAAAGCTCATCCTCTTCAGGCTTTCGCTGCTTTTTCCGAGACGCACGTTTCCGCTCTCGTTGGATACAGCCCGCACATATCTTGACATCCCCACCATCCAATGGTCGCTCATCTTCCGCCCCAGATGAGTATCTCTCGCCGCGTGTTCGAGCAAAGGCTCTCTTCAATTTTCCCCGGTCCTGCATTGCACTTGTGCATACTAAACTTGCGTATAATTGAAGCGTGTCGGGAGTAGGTTCGGTGGAAGAAGGCGCGAGGAATTTAAGTTTCGATATTGTGTGCGAAGGAAGGCGTAATTTCTTCACACCGACCGGCAGTGGAGAAAGTGTCAATCGAATGGGAATCTGAGTTTCGACGCGCGACTTGAGTGATGTTGGATGCACCGTAAGAATGGGTTGCATAGAATTCATAGCATCGGGAGGTGACTGAGCCGGGGATGAGGCGAAGTTGGCGGGGATTTGATACGCTGAGGGGGAGCTGAAGTTCATATTTGGAGACATATGGTTTAATGGCGACTGTCCGTTCATATTAATTCCTCCAAAACTCTCCTCCAGTAACGATGATGGGGACTGGCCACCCCATTGCGGAGCGGGAATTCTGTCTGTGTCATGGCGGAACAAGCCTGAGAACGGAGACTGCTCCCTTGCCCCAAATGAGAAGAATGAAGATCCGGCAATCGGAACCTATAAACTACAGTTAGAGAAATAAAACTAGGGAGTTCCGAACTTTAACGGATGACCCACGGAAGATGTCGACACCGGCATAGCAGGGGTACCAGAAGGGCTCCATATTTGAGATTTGATAATTGTTTCTGGTTCAAGTGATGATGGATTCTCGATATTGAGGGGGCTAGGGCTGCTCGCGGCACTTTCAAAGTCAAATGCTGCGTCCATTGCTTTGTTACTTGACTCCAAGTCCGGGTCCATAGGAAATCCAGTATTGAGTGAATATGATGGGTCTATTGTAAATGGAGATTCTTCTTTAACTGAGGACAGATCGGGTCGTATCCAGTCGTCAGCCGAGAAAGCAATAGATGCGCGCGGGTTCTCACTAAGAGCCGCAGAAGTTGTTGAAGCAATCGAGGGGTGTCGTAGGCGGTCACGTGGAGACCCAGAGGTAGAACTAGGACTGGAATTATCTAGAGATTCGGCTGGTGAATCTGCAGCCATGACTGGTGGTTGTCTCAAGGGGTGTTGATCGTAAGTCTTGGAGGACTCGGTGCCTCCATTTGAGCGAGAATGTGTTACTCGAGCAAATAAATCGTCAAAGTCCCCTCCGGCGGATCCTGATGGCATTTCCAGATGTGTAGGGTCGAGAAAGTCCATTTTGGTGTCACGGAAGGCGGACTCCATCTCATCGTCCATAATGATGGGGTCCAAGGAAGGAAAAATAGGCGAGGAGTGTGTTTCTGATGGTCCCATTCTTCGTGACTGTTAAGTTGAATAGCTAAGTTCGATTTGAGTTGAATGAGACTAGCCCGAGGTCACAGCATTCGGGGAATTAAAGGAGCCGGAAGGTCGCGTGAATATGGTTGGGGATAGAGGAAGGCGTTCGTTTGCAGGTAATGTGGGGAGATGGCGAAAGTGAACCGCTGCAAGTCTCACGTTATGTACCAGGAACGAACTCTGGAGACCATTGCTCCTGGGACACAGTAATGAATATTGAAGGGGATTTGGGGAGTGTTAAGGGGTTTCTCAACGGAAAGTTAAGTTACTGCCTTGTGGAGTCCAGACGGGAAAATTGTGAGAGCCCACCGGCAGAACCACAACGGGTGGCTTGGATATGTAAGATTGTCCAACAGCGGGGAATTTACTCTGTACTGAAGATTGAAATCAGAGAGAAGATTGTGATAAGATTGAGAATTGGATTTTTGCTTGCATTTCATAAATCTGATTCATTACAACCACTTTCAATGTTGAAACCTCAATCCTCAGGCCACAATAATTTGAATGGCGGTGACCAAAATAACCAATACTAAAACACGCATTACCAAATTCTATAATGATCGCTGTCGTTCAATACAGTGTAATTACCAACATATTAAAACGGCAGATCATGATTCGCACGCCTTCTCTTGCTTTCTGTGTCCCCCTAGTGAACTTTATACTTCCTTCAAGATCACCACAGATAATCGTTGCGCACATGGCCATCCTGATGCTCCGGTTTGAATATGCTTAAAGATCGGCTATCATTCTGTGGTACTTGTGCAACTCGGGCATGCTGTTCACTCAACCCCATGCATCTGTCTATACTTGGAAACGACCCACCTCCAAATTACCCCATCTCTTCCGCGGGACCAACGGGTGATTGGGTTGAGCTTGATGCATGCATGATCGTTTAAAAGCCGAGACCACAAGTACTGAGTACAACGAATGCCCTGGCAATGCTAGCATTCTTACTGTTGTGTAAACAGGACCTCTGTTGGTGTTAAAATGCGACTTTCCATTATTGCAAGGGCATTAAGGCCGTCCATCAAGGTCGACTATGGAAAAAGCTGCACTTTCAGAGCTAAAGCAGCATCGCATACCTGTCAAAAGCCGAAGAGTTTGCCTGCGAACCTTAGCATGGAATTTTAGATACGCAAAGTCCTTAAATCTGCAAATTTCTGAGAAGCAGGCTGATTTATGCCACCAGAGAACCGAAAGAAAGCCTTTGTCCCAATTTTTTTTTATCTTTCTCCGATATCTATTGATGCTAATTTTAGAAGCGCCTCACATAACATTGAACAGCCCAGGTTTGCTGTGAGAGTACGAAATACTTTTCGTATCTTTGCAGACGCCCTCATCTCAAAGGTGATGTTCTGTTTAAATGGAATTCCAATACAAAAAGCTCAACCTTGCAAGTGAAGGGCCTCAAAATTTTAATCAGTCTATGCTGCACTATTGCGTGCCGCCCACTGGTGTTTCAGAATGATTGTCCGGGAATTAAAATATTAAACACTGACGATGCCACGCCTCATGAAATAGATGTCAAAAAATTGACCAAATGATTCAAATATCGTTTCTGTAGAATTTATTCACGAAATAGATTCTAGGGATGATTGTTGAGGCGCCAATATGAATGGTATTCGAGGTCATTGGTGGCTAAGAGCCTCTATATGCTCATAATGTGGATGCCAGCGAGGCACTCAGGCCCCTGAATGAAATTACATCGATGAGCATGGAGATTGAAAAGGAGGTATGATGCCAAAAGCATCATATACGATGCGGAGATGAACCCATTTCGTGATTGTTATCTGCAACCATGAAACGTAGTCTGTCGCGAAGAGCCGCCCATGAACGACAGCCACTTATACACTATCTCGTCACTCCTTAAGCGAGCCATACAACGCCCTCCTACAGATGCAGGGACACAGTTCAATCAATTCCATGGCTCCTTTCGGTGGTTCGAGAATGTCCTTCTCATATATCTCCTACCTTGGCGTTTGTCATCTCAATCGCCTAGGCCTATCGACCTATGACCTCTCTCATGAGTGTGGGACTTGTGGAGGTCATTATTTAATTAAGGAATGTAGGCCGATGTCAAAACTGTCATGCAGGTACAGCTCATGATACAGGAATGCAGATTGGATAGCCCGACAGAAGGCATTTTAACCGAACTTTCCAAGGTTCCAATGCCAGCCTTGGAGCCAAGCAGTATATAAAGGCCTAAGATGATGGCCTCTTCAGTGAATCAACAAAATTTCTCTTCTATTTCAACATTCTCTTCTTCAGCCTTTCAGGGCCTAGCATCACCTTCTCTTAGGGTCGACCTCATTGACTGAAGTCCCCATTGTCATTCTTTTACCAACAACTACATTCTTTCTTCAATTCATTCCACGCTGCGGATTCACTTCGCTTTCCAATAAATTGAAATCATGTCCTTGTGCAAGACTGCTGCCTTGATCCTAGGATCAGCTGCTTTAGTAGCCGGCCACGGCTATGTAACTGGTGCAGTTGTTGACGGCACCTACTACACGGGATATCTCATCAATGAATTTCCATACGAGACTAGCCCACCAGAGGTCATTGCCTGGTCTGAAGATGAGACTGACCTGGGTTACATCGATGGAACTGGATACTCAAGTGCCAACATCATTTGCCACAAGGATGCTAAGGCAGCAGCTCTGGAAGCTCCCGTCAAGGCCGGTGGCAGTGTCGAGCTGCAGTGGTCCACTTGGCCCTCCAGTCACCATGGTCCTGTCATTACATACCTAGCCAACTGCAATGGTAATTGTTCCAGCGTGGACAAAACCACCCTGGAGTTCTTTAAGATCGATGAGGGCGGCCTCATCAACGATGACACTGTTCCTGGCGAATGGGCCTCCGACAAGCTGATCGCCAACAACAACAGTTACACTGTTACCATCCCAAGTAGTATCGAGTCGGGAAGCTATGTTCTGCGTCATGAGATTATCGCTCTCCACTCCGCAGAGAACAAGGACGGTGCCCAGAATTACCCTCAGTGTATCGACCTCGAGGTGACGGGTGGTGGTGACGATAAGCCTACTGGTACCCTGGGTACCGAGCTGTACAAGGACACTGACCCTGGTATCCTGGTCAACATTTACTCCTCCCTGAGCACATACAGTATACCCGGCCCCGCTCTATATACTGGTGCTGTTTCCGCTTCGGGTTCTACTACCTCCCCGGCCTCAGTCGTTGCATCACCCACTACTGTGCCCTCGATTGTTGCTCTGAGATCTAGTACTTCACTGGATTCCATTACATATATTGTAAGTATCAATTCCTATACCTTTTCGCACCTAGATACACGGAAAGCTTTTACTATTCAAAAGTCAGTTACAAGTTTTCTTGAATGTACTTACAAAATTTTGCAGTCCACTTCCACCGTCATAACGTCCACCCCCAGTGCCACCTCGAATTCTGGTGGCGCTACAAACGTTGTTAAATCCAGCTCCACCACAGCTAGCCCTACTGCATCTGGCTCTAGCCAGGTGGCTTCCAGTGACTATGTTGCTAGTGATTGGAGCACATATCTGAGTTCTCTAAGCGCCGACGACATCCTTAGCCTTCTGCACCAAACATTCAAATGGATAGTCACCGAGAAGAAGCACGCCCGGGATATCATGAGCTAAATTCCCCTGTGCACCTTGGAATTGTCGTCTACAACAATGGTTCATGGTAAATATGATAGTGTTTTTATATCTTATGTATCTTCAGAAGTTGGGATCTGGTATCTCGGCTTTTTCTTTTCTGTTCTTTTCTTTTCTTTTCTGGCAAGGTCCACATCAATGAAGTATCTAAATAGGTATCTTAGAGAAGTGACAACCAAAGTTCTTGTTATTCATTATTGTCGGAGATGTTACGACTCGTGAGATCAGACACTCCCTACACATTGAATGAAAGCATATTCACTTATCTACTTTTATAAACACCCACTACATCTCGCAGTGAAGCTCTTAGATTTTGTATAAAGATTGACTTAGAGATTTCGACGACTCCGAATACAAAGTGTTCCAAAACTTTACAGGGAATACCTAGTGGAATAATGAATGCCGAGGGTCAGGTACCGTATTTCCCGAGGTCAAAGATGTGAGAGTGTTCAACCTTGGAAGGCAGTAAAATAACAGACAGCTCGATGACATGATCTCGAGGTTTTCATAGCTCGTAAAATCCCAGAGCCTTTGAAGACCTCGGGAGACATGTAAAGCTTGGAAGTAACCTTAGAAATTCCTAGCATGTTAGAGATGGAGACACATTTCCCTGCTGTATTTCCATAATAGCGTGCAAGCGACCATCTCGGCTGTAGGCAAGTACCAGAAATTTTATCCTTCAACCTTACCTAGGTAGAATCCCTGTTAATTTAGACCCAGTAGATGAGAAATTATGTTGTGACATCAACATCGGTTGGTGAAGCCATCGAGGTGCCCGTATATTCTAAGGGGTTACATCCATATATGTCGTTGTTACGACGGGCGGCACAGAATATTCCCATCAAGGGTCTTAACACCCTTGGACTGATAATATTATTCTATATTGGAGTTCATGATACCTGAGAATTGACAGACACACTAGATACATACATAGATAGATAGACAGGTAGTGATTGATGGTGATATGAAACGATCACCCCCAAGGCTGCATCCCCAGGGCCAATTCATCGATATAGATATCATTAAAGGCTAAAAAAAACTTGGAATGCAAGAATTGCAAGTCTTGGAGGCTACCAGGGCATCGGGGGCTTGTTATTTATTCCTGAGAACCTTCTAAGGATTAATTTGAATTTTTCCCAGGGTGCAGTTCTATGCTATGGCCGTGATGTGGTGTTTAAAGAAGTTGGGACCTACTGTAATCATCGTCTATGATATTATCAGGACACCAAGGCAATCAGAACTACTCAGATATCTGTCTTATGGACCTAGTCCGACGAAAATATCTCAGCCTAAGTCTTCCAGGGCCAAAGTGAGAAGCCGGCCCTGGCTTCGAAGGTTCCGAGGCTCTAGCCTTCTGCCTACTTACGAAGCAGGTAAGAATCTTTGTATAGTCATGAATTTTCGGAGCTACTACGATGGCCAGGTTACGACTATGGGCAGGATATGCTACATGAGACTCTTGTGATGTCCATGTAAACTCTAGCACTTCAATTTGAATAATAGAGAAGAACATCAAGGAACGGGCAGTGTCCTTCAAATCATTATATTTATTCGTATTAGCGTCAATTCGATGCCGTAGTAGTTAGTGTACAGTAAAGCCTTCCGAGTCAACGGGTTTATATTTTCTGCGTCCTAATTAGGATTGGATAAGGTATCTAGGCTCTAAGAGCCTAAGCTAAGGGCAAGCATGCGTCTAGGTCTAGCGGGTACCTTAGGCGCAAGCTTGGGATGTGGAGAACATCAGCTATTTTTTCCCATCACATCGACCTCCAAGATTGATCATCAACCTCGCATAATTGAATCTAAGCTGGCCTGCATCTTTGACCAAAAGATAAAGGCTTCTAATTTCACTTCTATCTTTATTACTATTCTCTTCCTTCTCCATAATGTTCAAGAAAAAACCCACAGTCAGTGATTGCTCCCCCGCATTGCCCCTCCTTGACCGCATAAATAATTCTGACTTGTTATCAGATCAAGAATTTGTCTCCCTTGCGATCTTCTGATCGGAGGAAGATTGCAGACCAGATTATCAGCGATTATGAGATATCCGCTCCTACAAATCCTGCCACGACCTCCGATGCTTCCCCTGGCCCAACCTCATCCTTGAACCTGACCGCAATTCGAAACTCACTCCTCCCAGAAAATGTGTTGACTGCACGCTTTACCACAACTGCAGGTCCAGATTTACAAAAGGTCCAAGGCATTGTGTACGTTGGCGCACATTCGGACGAGGACGAGCGAGTGTTGTGGTTTAAGGTGGAACAAGGGCCTGGCAGCAACAAGCGCCTCTATCCGACTGTCTACACTCTCTGGCGTTATGCAAACTTGCTTCCTTTGCTATATACCCCGGAGATGGTGATGCAGAAGCTTCGTGGTGGAGCAGATCTTATGACTCCCGGACTTGCAAATGAACCACCTTTCCCCGAGAAGGCAAAGCAGGGAGCTGTGGTTGCTGTTGCAAGTCTGGATAGCCATACTGTACCACTCCTCGTGGGCATCTGTGAGATTGATGTCTCCGCTCTAGGGAAGGTCCAGGGTACCAAGGGGCATGCTGTTCGGGGTATTCACTGGGAAGGTGATGAACTTTGGGCCTGGAGCGCTTCATCGCGTCCTGGACGGCCAGCTCCCGAGTATCTTCAGGGATGGGACGAAGAGGTCGAGGAAGTTACAGAAGCAGCTGGTGGCTTGACACTGAAAGATCAAGAGGAAGAAATTCCTACCAATGATGACATTGATGACTCTGCAGAAGAGCCTGTCACCGAGGAACAGGAACCAACAACGAAAGGTAAAGAGTTCATCTATTCATCCAAGATATTGGAAGTCCTAACCTATTAACCAGACATCGACGATGCATTTGTCAATGCCTTTGTCTTCGCCCTTTATCAGCTCAAACAAGACAATCCCACTGCTACGAACCATAATCTCACACTCCCAGTCTCAGCCTCAATGTTGATCGCCAACTTAATCACCCCCTACCTTCCAGTATACTCATCACAGCAGGCGCAATTCTACAACATTAAAAAGACCAGCTGGAAAAATGTCAAAAAGTTCATCAAGCATCTTGACAAACTGAAACTGGTCAAGTCTAAAGACCGCAATGGCCAGGAAACAGTGATTTTGGATGTCGACTTTGATGATCATCGCGTGCAGAGATTTGTTCCTTATAAACTACCCTCAGCCGATAGCTCTAACAAGCCAGAAGGCAAGAAGACTGTTGTCACAGATGACGCAGATCCATCAGTGGGACAGACTCTCACAATCCAATCTCTTTACCGGCCCACAGGGAAACTCATGCCAGATATCTTCCCAGCGCTCTCAACCGCCAACACCAAAAACTATTACAAGCACGCCGAAGTTTCTAGTCACCTAGATAAGTACCTCCAGGCTCAAGACCCACCTGTTGTTGCACGTGAAAACCGACGCATCATCACTCTGAACCCGTTCCTCGCAAATACCATTTTCACCTCCACTTCCTCCGATGATCAAAGCACCCTACGACGCGGAATGGTTACTCGAGATGCCCTGCTGAAGCGGCTGGTGGAAGATCCCTCCCTACTTCAACCATACTACGCATTTCTGAAGCCTGGTCAAACCCTAGCGGATGTGAAGCCCAAGTCAGGAACCCCGCCCAAAGTATCAGTTATTCTCGAGAAGCGCACAGGCTCAAAGACCGTTACTAGAGTGAGCAATTTAGAGATCTTTGGTATTATCCCTGCTGTCCTGGCAGAGGAGCTACAGAAGAAGTGTGCTAGTAGCACTAGTGTGACACAGGCTGTTGGTGCTACAAAGGGCGTGATGGAGGTTCTCGTTCAAGGGGACCATCGCAAGATCTTGGACACGGCGCTCACGCGCCGTGGATTGAAAAGCCAGTGGATATCGGTAGTGGATAAGACCAAGAAAAAGAAATAGCATGTTTAAATAGTGATACAAGTTATCAACTATTGAATTGGATCTCTGACACACTTCTACCAAAATACTGCCCTTTCAAGGCGTAAACACCTAATCAAAGAAGCTCTATTTCACCAATTTCTATATCGGTGAATACCAAGATATTTGTGCAGTTTGTCATGCTTACATGGCTCTCATAAAAATTTATTTACTTCTGAATAACTTCATGAATCGCAAGTTGGTAATCCCAGGACGAAGAAAGTTGACAAAATGACGCCTTAGCCAAAAGTCATCCACTGAACTTGAAAAAACAGTAGGATTTGGAATTGGCTTCCATGCTAAATACGCACATTTTCTTTCTCTACCCCTAATTTTGGATATACTAAACATATATGGTTAATACTATTCTGATCTCTGATCTTGGATAATGGTGTTGTAATGTATGAACCACAAATTCGTAAATACAGAGTGTAAAATACTGAAAATACCAATTTACAATCCAGAGAATTCCATTGTATCAATTCAGGTCTTGGCAACACATCGCATTCCATTTCTATCGATTGAAAATCGCAGTACGAATCACTATCATTTAGTAATGGAATGCTATTATGTGTACTGGTAATAGAAATTTGTCTTTTCTCGCTTATTAACGAGAAGCCGCTTTTAAAAAGAAAAAGAAAATACAAAACTCTACTTTTTGCGGAAGAGGCGAGAGAATATTGCTCGTCTGCGATGTCGGACAGCTTGAGAACCTGGGTCGGAGGTCGCTAGGGTGTTCTCTTGCATGGGGCCCTCTGCGTTGTCATGAGTTGCTTGAATAGGTTGAGCAGATGAGGAATAACTGTTTCTGCGCCAACTATTAAGAATAGATATCGAGGAAAGGGTATCTGGGTGATCCGGGCCTAGTACTTGGCTGCGTAGTCGGACACATTCTGTCATCAACTGCGAAGCAGCGTTGTGCTCCTCTAATGACTCCAAGGTGTACGCATGGTTGTTCATACTGGTCAGAGTATCGGGATGTTCGGGCCCAAGCACCTGTTTGCGGGTATTCATGACCTGCACGTTGAGCTTTTCAGCTTCGTTCCATCGCCCTTGGTTCCAGTAGGTCAATGCTAGATTGGCCATACTGCTCAGAGTATCGGGATGTTCGGGCCCAAGCACCTGTTTGCTGGTATTCATGACCTGCACGTTGAGCTTTTCAGCTTCGTTCCATCGCCCTTGGTTCCAGTAGGTCAATGCTAGATTGGCCATACTGCTCAGAGTATCGGGATGTTCGGGCCCAAGCACCTGTTTGCTGGTATTCATGACCTGCACCTCGAGCTTTTCAGCTTCGTTCCATCGCCCTTGCTTCCGGTAGGTCGCTGCTAGATTGGCCATACTGGTCAGAGTATCGGGATGTTCGGGCCCAAGCACCTGTTTGCTGGTATTCATGACCTGCACCTCGAGCTTTTCAGCTTCGTTCCATCGCCCTTGCTTCCGGTAGGTCGCTGCTAGATTGGCCATACTGGTCAGAGTATCGGGATGTTCGGGCCCAAGCACCTGTTTGCTGGTATTCATGACCTGCACCTCGAGCTTTTCAGCTTCGTTCCATCGCCCTTGGTCCCCATAGGTTAATGCTAGATTGGCCATACTGGTCAGAGTATTGGGATGTTCGGGCCCAAGCACCTGTTTTTGGGTATTCATGACCTGCACGTTGAGCTTTTCAGCCTCGTTCCATCGCCCTTGGTTCCAGTAGGTCAATGCTAGATTGGCCATACTGCTCAGAGTATCGGGATGTTCGGGCCCAAGCACCTGTTTGCGGGTATTCATGACCTGCACCTCGAGCTTTTCAGCTTCGTTCCATCGCCCTTGGTTCCGGTAGGTCGATGCTAGATTGGCCGTACTGTTCAGAGTGTCGGGATGTTCTTGACCAAACAACTCTTTCCTCACTTCGGTCGACTTCTGTGCCATTTTCTCGCTATCGGGGAAATTCCCCTTTTTCAGTGCAAACCATCCTGCTTCATGAAGCAGGGACGCCCATTCTTCTAATTGGATTTCGGTTTTAGGTTTCTGCTTCATAGCATGTAGCACATGAGTGAATAATAATTCGCATGTTGGCCAATTCTCGATGCCGCCTGTTGGAAAATTGCTTGAAAGTCGCTGAATGAAGTCTCCATGCCATCTTTCATACAGTTTGTGCGACTTAAGCCACTCTTGCATCGCTAGCTGGACTAGTCGGTGCATTTCAAGATTCTTTCCATCCACATTAACGGAAATCATCGAGAAATCTCTGAGTACTAATATATCATCTTCAAGTGCGTCGACCTCACTATGCTCACTTTTCCTATCCTCCTGCTCATCGTCTCGGAGTAAATAGTCAGGAATTCTTTGTCGATCAAAAAAGCTCATCAGAGATAATAAATCGGCTGAGGTAGGCCTGATTCTTTGAATATAATCAAAGGAGATCTGCCATGTGATAAGGATCGAGTTCTTAGCCTCTGGGTCTCGGCGAAGGTGACCCCCCTCATGATCAAGGAGAGAGGTCTTCTGGTGGTCACTCTCCTGGAATTTGTCGAGATACTGTCGGACTGACTGTCGTGGCGCTCTTCGCCTTATATAGGCCGCTGCTTGCACAATCGCAAGTGGCATAAACTCAAGTGCTGCAATCAGTTGAATGATATCATCCTTTTGTGTTAGGGTGCCAAACTTTTTCTCAAAAAGTGCTAACGCTTGAGATTCGTCCATTGGCTCGACTAAGATAATTTCCTCCTCTTCCACTATTTGTAAGGCCACGCGCCTACTCCGACTTGTGATCACGATAGAGCCTCTAGATAGCTGGGAAAAGTATGCCCAGATCGACCGATCTAGCTTACTTTGATCATCTGACGTAATTAGTGGGATTTCATGAAGGAATTGGTCATCATCAAGATTATCAAAGACGAGAATCCATATATGCTTCTCATCCTGTAGCCAATCATGAAGGAGTTTGAAGATGTTCGCCTTGGGATCCTGCCGGCCAGGGATCTTGGCTCGGTCGGCAATCTCTCGGCAGCTCTGCTCGAATCGACTTTTATTACTCGCGTAGATCCAGAAGATCCACGTCTCGGTAGATCTATCTCGAACTCGATGACAGTGCTCAATAGCAAGTTGCGATTTTCTGTTTACTTATTAGTAGTCTCGAATCCGCCCGCTATTCTTCAACTTACCCAACGCCACCTAGACCGACCAGTGCGATGCGAGATCCAGGTAATAGGCCTCTCCCTTCTAACTGATCAAGTAGCGTCCCACGATTAACAAAGTCTAGGTCGCGACGAAATGGAATGGTTGAAAGAGGGGCTGGTGGGGTGTCCGGTCGCTCTAGGTCATTATCAGTGGAGTTAACCTAAGGGGATCTTGTGAAACCAACCTGGGGAATGATAAATTGAACCATGATTAATCCCCACTTGGAGCCCTGAGTTTGGACCACCTTGAAAAGTAACCGTAGACATTAGAAGTGTTAGGTTTGTATTGAGGATGCTGGAGCAAAGTCCAAATCTCAGGGCACCCTCAGCCGCACCGCCAGGTGACCAGGGCGCTAAGAGTCTTTCGTGCATTCTATCTTTAGAATAAATCTAGTATTATGTAAAGTGAAGTTGTATAAAATCCCCTTTTCTCATCCAAGGCAAGCCATCTACAAAGTAGAACCCTATATAAGCCTCCCTTTAGAGTTTAGCATGTGTGAAAGGAAGAGAAGTCTGTGCTCATCATATTCTTTACTACAAAGTACTGGCCCATAGGAGCCCCCAAGTCATCGTCTACTAAGTACTGTAATTGGAGAAGAAAGGGGAAAAGAGTGAGATTGGTAAAATATTGGCAGCAAATTCCCTCTTACTAATACTTCGCCTACCCACTCAAATAACACTTGTTGAATGATCCACTGTTCTACGCATCCTTGAGTACATGCATATTTTCAGATATCCCAACGTTATTGGTTAATCAATATTCAAGATTATTTAATCGTACACGTTGTAAATAAGTATTAGGGTCCTGATACGTGATATCTATTTCAGACTAAAATTAAGATAGGGAAGAGGAAAAATACTGCATACATAGATTTACAGTTTGATTTAATCTACACCTGCCGGGCTGCCACCAGTTGACCTACCTGTGCTAGGCATGCATCCAGAACCTTGGAGCCCTTGAATCCTCTATTCACTACAACAACTTTCACTGAAAATTACTTTCGCTCTTATTAATTGTTACTTGGTTTGGGATAAGTCATTGTCTTCTCAAGCTTACAACTCAACAGCTATCTCCGTCTACTGAATTTGATATCACTGGAGCACTATTCAACGAATCTTCCTCCGATATCGATTTGGGATACTGGGCTATGCCTTTCCATGTGTGTTCAAAAGTCATGTCAGCAGTATCCAGAGTGACACTCTAGATCAATCTTCAATCGCCTTCGTGGACGATATCCTGATTGCTATAGACCTTCGCGGATAACGCCAGTCTTGCCGATTCATCTCCCGAAACGTTGATCGATACACTGAGTTAGATGAAAAACGAGAAATGCACACTAGCTACTAATTACGGTAACCTGATCCGAAGTGCCACATTCTTTACTATGGATGTATGTACCTTCCTCATATCCAAACAGTACACGACGGGTATGACAATGAAGGACCACTCATTTCAGCATATATAGAGTGTCAATCAATTTCGAATGTCCACGTGGGGTTGATATTTTGACTACCGAAGTGGATGGAACGACCTCTTGAAATTCTTTTAAATCCCGCCAGCATTCATGAGAATCACCAATGGTGCTTCTTATGCTCTTCGCACTTACGATCCTTGAATAGCGTAGCGGTATCGAGAACAGTTCCGTTGGAGCTGCTAATAAACTCATGGGTGAGATGAGTGCAGTTGTGGAAGGTGAGCTTACTCCATCCATAAGCAGTGTCCTGAGCATATCGAGAGTAAGGCTGCAAGGGCATCTTCAGCGAGTCCAGGCCATCGTAGTGACCGGCAGCACCGTTAACAATGTACCACGGAGCACTGGGGTTGTTCAACTCGTTGGGATCAACGTTGAAGTTGCTGATAGGGGCGTTGCGCTCGTAATAGTGGTTGTGACCAGCAAGAACGAGATCAACGTTATATTGGATGAAGAGAGGCTCAAAGACTTCGCGACAGTCTTCGCAGATGGAGCTGGTCTTGTTTTTTGCATTGGCGTACCAGGGACGGTGGCCGGCTTTGAATGGAAATTGTCAGTTGTAATCATATCGGACTACTGAATCTAAGGAAACATACCGGCTATGATCCATGGGGTCTTCTTGCGATCAACAGACTCCAGATCCTTCTGGAGCCACTTGATCTGAGCATCTTTCAAGGCAAAAGGTCCAGTCTCCTCTCCCTCAGTTCCGCCATCCTCATCGGGACCGATGAATCCATGACCGAGATCAGTCTCTGTATCCAACTGAATGTAATGGACCATACCGCTGTCGAAAGAGTACCAGAAGTTACCCACGCCACCAGACTCGCTGCTTGGCATGCGGAAGTGGTTACGGTAGCCAGTAAAGTTGGTCTGACCGGGCATACAGATGGAGACATTGTACGAGATGTTGTGTACAGAGTCGGTAGTACCACCATTATCACCTATTGGCTGTCGTCAGCTTCTTGCAGAACATAACGTTGGATATTTGCGCCGAGTGTAACTTACAGTTGGCCTCATGGTTACCAGGGCCAACCATGTATGGTTTCTGCGAAGTGATAGGCTCCATCTGATCGTAGAATTGATTCAGAAGCGATTCATACACTTTGTAGCCATCGGCAATGGTAGTGTTTGGGAGGAAGCCTTGAATCTCCTCCTTGAGCCAGTAATCAGCGTAGGCAAGGTCACCGGCTGTGAGATAATTTGATTAAAAAATATTTTGTGTGGTGAAGGAATTATTTAACAGGAGCCATGGAAACTCACGGTGCCACAAGAAGTCAGTGTCTGTTCCCTCATTCTGGAGAGACTGCTGGGTGTTATGGTCACCAATTTTGAGAGGACTTCCACCACCGGTGGTGGTCAGGCCGTCGGCACTCATAACACCCATGTCAATCGCCACAGCAATTGAATATGGGGTCTTGTCTCCTTTAGGGCGGACAGTCTTGAAAGAGTATGGCTCCTTGTCCTCACTATGCACGGGGAGGTAGTAGTAGGTAGTACCAGGCTCCAGACCATTTAATTGAACATGATTGTTGTAGGTCAAAGAGGTTTCATAAGTCACCGAAACATCTGACCGAGCAACATGATCCAAATGCTTGGGGTTACGGCCATAACGGACAGTAGGTTTAGACAGCTTAGAGTAGGTATTCCAACTGACCGTCATGCCATTCTCACCAGCATAGGCCAGACGCACTTGCATTGGGGAAATCTCATCGCTAGATTGATAAATTGGTTTTCCAGCAATAAGAGCCGGAGCCGCCAAAGCTGCTACAACGGAGAGAAGATGAACCATTACCTCCAAGTAAGTGGAAATTGACTCGCGAGATTTACAATCACAAATAATTTGGTGGACGGGCACACCTTTATACATTATGGTGGGGTGATACACATAGCAAATTTTAGGAATTAATATACCACATGATACTCCATACATTGGGAGGGAGGTTCCGTGAAAATGAAGTGATTCCATCGGAAGTATAGAGAGACACGTGGAAAGCGTTGGTCGTATCATAGGCGGATCCAGGAACATAGAGCTACATAACTACTAGTCCATATTCTTATACTTCCAGCGAGAGAAGATGATATAGAAGTCATACTATTGGCTGGATTTTACTGTCTACTGTCTAGTTACCCCTGGACCCTTGAAAGTCTATATTCGGATAATGAAGAGATGAGCACTAGATGCACCGGCACCGTCAAATTGGATAATTTTCATGAGCACGGTCTTCATCTGGTGGATAAGTAGAAGAAGGTATTTATTGCCATTTGGAAATTAGGAGAATGTGCCGATTAGGGTCGGTGTCCAACTTTCTGTTCTTCTCATAACCAGCCCCTTCATAACAACAGCAAAATCACTTACCCTAGTAGTGGGCCCTCGCGTGGCGTATCCAACTTCCCACTTTTTTACTTTTGTAACTGCACTAATCGTTCGTTGGAATATGCCTCCTAAAGAAGATCAAATTTCTCTTGCCATATCTGAACTAAAACCAGGTCAAATATGTTCGGTAAAGGCAGCTACTGTCTATGGTATCTCAAGCTCTACCCCCAACATCGAATCAAGGTTACGCAGCATCGGCTGCCCACATAGATCAAAACGGCTGTCCCTAGACTAAGAGGCATTTTTAGTTAGATGGATTATTGAACAGGATCCTTGGGGATTTCTTCCCTCTCATATACGTGCGCATGAGATGGCTATCCTACGATCCGGCGGACATTGACAGGTCCGCTCACTCCGGGCCACTCTCCCTACCTTACGGGGTTGAGAACAGGTAATCCCAAGAAATGCTACGCTACCCACTCCTCCAGTCGTCGATACGAATCAACGCCAACACCTGGTAGCTACTCAGAAATCGTAGTGTAGTCTCTCAAAAAATGTGTGTAGTGCATAGTATTCCTATGAAGATGGGAATCATGGGATTCTCAGGAAGGCTTGCGCTTATTAACTGGTCCTTCATCAACATAGGTTAGTTAATTAGAAAAGCTTGGCTGTCAAAGTCTATTCAACAGGATCCATGTGTCAGTTGTTTAGTAGACAAATCGATGCGTCTAGAATTCATAAAACATAGCTAGTAGCTATCTAGGAGTTATACAATCTCTTTTCTCGTATTGAAGGGTAATAAGACATACTGTCTAAATATATTTGGTCTATAGATAAGTGAAGGACTACTTATCCTAAGTGTCTCTACAACTCTCAATTTTCACCAAAGCCAGAAAGAAACTTATTTTATGTTGAATCGCAGGAATAGGTATTGATTGCGAAGAAGATCAGTCCACTTAGTAAAATCGTTAGACCCTCTATCATTTTGAAAGGAAAAAAATCCTTAGACCTTATTGTTTCAAGATATTTTGGTCCCTGATTAGCTATATACGACCTCTAAGAATGGCTAGACCTCAAATCTGATAGAACTACAATGCTTAAATACCATATTTCTTCCCTGGGGTGGTGGACGGTAGCACCACTGTGGTCTCGCGCGTCAATAGTGTCCGGCTTTGCGTTGAGTAGTAAACTGACAATCTTACTCATGCGTGATGGAAGCTCATCTGAATAAAATCCATGAATCTTCCTCTTCAGTCAAGATACAATGCAGCGGAATCATTCCTTCATCATCAAGTACAGACACCATCTCTATAAGGTCAATATCACATGGATGGTCCGTCAAGGCTAATATTGTACCTTCCAAATTCAAATATAAAGCCGCCATATGTAGATATGTCACTTTCTCTCCATAATACGACATTCGAGCATGAATATAAGCCCTCTTGATAGTAAGACGCGATATCATCTCGTAGCTCGCAAAGGAAGCTATCATTCCGAGAAGAGACTCGTACCTCTTCTTTCTCATAGATATTAAACTCTGACATGGAGCATTCATTCACTACCCAAAAGCCAGTTGAGTAAATTTCTCCCATCGATCCCGAGTCTCACGTATTATTTGATGAACATTGATAGTACTCAATCTCTCCTCTATATGATGATCAAATTTATGAATGCATGTTGTGATAAGAATCAGCCTCTTCCAACGAAGGCGTGATGAGATTGGAACCCGTGTACCAACTATGCAACGTCCCAAGAGGCGGGTCAATGATTTGGTAACTATAAGAGCATTTTCTGATTTGCTGCAGTACAAGGTTCATTCACAAGAGAGATGTTGTTGCGGTAAGATACTCCACCAGAGACCTCATAGGTAACCGAAAGATAGTCTTGGATCAGTATGTGTAGCGCATCCAACACTGTCATAAACTGTAGCACGAACAGCCTTTCGTCTTGCAATGTGTGATAATCATTGAAGATATGCACATATAGGCTATCAATGTAGGAATGAAAAGCCGCTAGATCATTCCCCGGATGATTTCACGCAAAGGATTTTGCCGGGAGTATTCTTACACAGGTGATCTGTCTGTGCCATAGAATGCGGACGATTAATCCTGGCCTTTAGGATCATTGCTAAGCTAATGAAAGGAGATTTATGCCATTAAACAAGAAAAAAAAAATAATAGTACATTTGTGAGAGAAGAGCTGAAAGGGGGAAGATAACTGTTTTTATAATTGGATTCGGAGGCTTTTGGTGCTAGTCGCGTAGCTAGTGTATTTCAATTAGTTATCGTTTACGCTGCTTGAAGTGATTTAGTTTGACGTTGTCCTCTCTATTGTTGTTGAGATACGAAGTGAGATTTATCGCATTTGATATCATGGCCTCGAGGTCATTGGAAGGGCTATCGAGGGTGAAGCACTAGAGCACTCCTATAACATTTGATTGAGACAAGCCAGTAGTATAACAAAAGATGTTTGCTAGAATGACGAGGTTCCAAGGGAGGTCAAGAGAAGATGTTGTAGTACTCCGGAGTCTCGGATGCGTACCTCCGGTAAAAGCTTCAATATGAGTGGGGTAAACACGCTAGATTACTAAGGCGTCATAGTAGTTTCACCCCACCCAGAGTCTTGCTGTCCTCTCTTTCCGAGTATTGATAATATATCCATTGAAAAAAAAACAAGTCCTTGGATTTCGACCGAAATGACTGTTTATCACATTGGTAAGCCTCGAATTGACCCAGATTCATCCCCGCACCCCACCTTAGTAGGCTGAGTGCGGGTGTATTCATTTAGACGACTGAATAATATGTTAGTTCTCTTCCGCCTCAAGGCCGGCGTGACCCCAGCTCAGGTTGAGAGCTGGGCTACATTAGCTAGGAACATGGTTGGCACAGTCCCAGGTCAGTTATCATCCATGCTGTCAGAAACAAAGGAGTCATAGACTTATGAGGTGGAAACAGGCCTTGTCTCCTTGCAAGCCAATACTCCGCTGCCTATCTGTCTCCCCCGTGCTAAAGGCTTTGACATGGGCCTTGTGGCTGTTTTGGAGAAGCCAGAGGATATCGCAACTTACGCTGTGCACCCAGCTCATCTCGAGTAAGTCCAGCAGTCCTGATTCAATGACTTAACGTGGACTGACAGCGTTCTATAGAGTTTCGAAGGTGAGGGAGGAATTGTGCGAAGATACCCTGGCTTATGACATGGAGTTTTAAGTCGTAAATATGAGATATTTGTTATCTAGTTCAATTTATAAGATTGACTATGCTTTGATAACTCCACCGTAACATTGCAAGACAAAAGAATTACATTTCATGGAATTTAAGAAAAACATGTTGATAACTAGGTATGGTTCACCATAAACGCCATTAGGAGCCACTCCTATTTCACATCCCAAAATGGACGGTACTATTGCACTCGCTTTTGAATATCTTCTAGCAAGACACTGGAAATATCAGAACTGGCAAGATGTTATTCAGTTCTCCATTTACTCCGCAGTCTCAACCTTCTTGCTGGGGCGGTCGCTGCTATCGTCTTCCCGTTCACGCTTGTTGTGGGTTTTCAAGACGGGGACACCGCTGTGAGAATTAAATCGTTAGTTCCATTATCATCCACTGTCATTAGGAAGAATGTATTGCTTACCGCTCATCTCTCTTCTGGCGATCGCGGCTCTCGCGCCAGTCACCACGATCTTCGCGATCACGACCGCGACCACCACGACCGCCGCGACCACGGCCTCCACGACCTCCGCGACCTCCGCGACCTCCACGACCTCCACGGCCTCCACGACCGCCGAAAGTGGACTTAGCCGGCTCCATCCTACCAGCCTCGATATCGGCAATTTTTTCGTCACAGTATTCCTTCTTGGTTTTGATAAGGAGGTCTTCACCCTCCTTCCATTGTGGCTTCTTCTCCAGAGCTAGGAATTCGGCTTGCTTTTCTTCGGAGTCGAACTCAACGAAAACACTGCCCTTGAAAGACTTGTTGGCGGCAATGCGGCGAAGGCGGACAGACTGAATAGGACCGTAGGGTGCAAAAAACTTCTCAATATCCACTTGGGTCGTGGGACCCTCTTCACCGAAGCCCTTGACGTAAATACTGCGAGGCATAGACTTGTCTTCCCAGACCTTCACGCCATTATTCTGGTGTAGCGGCTTAGAAAGAGCCACCTTGCGCTTAACAGCTTTGTCGTCATCAACGAGATCGAGAGTCTCGGATGTCTTCAGTGCCTCGACAATGGCACTGACTGGCCCGAATCGGCGCATCCGCATGAACGACATGATAGTGGTAAGCGGCACGGCTTTGTTGTCGGTTCCTCCGACTTGCGACATCATAAATTTGTCGATAGGAAGGTTAGAGTCGGAAAAGTAGAATTCAACCTGCTTACGAATCTCGTCATGGTCTGAACTCTTCTCCAATTCAGTCTCGTCGGACTTGGTAACGTTGGCCTTGTCGGCCGATTCAGACTTCTGAGCGAGCTTAGAAGCCTCGGCAACGATGCGGGCTTCCTCGGTGTCTTCTGTATTGGCAGTCTCATTCACAACATTATCAGTCTCCTTGAGCTCAGCATCGACAGCCTGAACACTCTCGGTGGCTTCCGCAATCACGTTGGTGGGCTGTTCTTCAGCCATGGTTGAAACGATTAAAAGATTCACACAAATTGGAAAGTGGATGGAGAGGAAAAAAAGAAGTTAAAAAAGGAATGAAAAGTTCCCAAAAGTAAACAAGTAAGGAACTTGAAAGAGGACGTAACTAGAAAGCGCTGCGGGCAATAATTTTTTTTTTTTGACGCCGATAGCTCCAGTAATGCCTGAGGCTGAAGCACTAACCCAAGTTGGAGTTCTGCATTCGACGTCCTTAGTCATCGACTCAAATGAGTGCTGAGTCATTCATTCATTGGTAGTTAACTAAAGTAAATCACATACAAGCGGCGCACACATGCGAGTGGCGCACCCAGGACACCATAATAAACTCGAACAAATTGAATATCATATGTCAACAACCACCCGTTGAATTGACTTCAACTCTTGAGTTTGGATCATTTATAGTTGATAAAATAAAAATATAGAAGAAGGAATATAATATCGTCAATTAAAGTGTAGTTAAAGCTAAGATAAATAAATTACATCGTAATTTATGGTATCACTATAATCCATCTAATTAATTTACTTAAAATGAATGAGATCTTTATAAGGATTCTTATCATTTTATCTCACCCAGTATTGATTCTTATGAGAGTTATGGTTGTTGAGATATGATATTTAATTTATTCGATTTTACTATGGTGTTCTAGGTGCGCCACTTGGTTGTGTGCGCCGCTCGTATGTGATTTACTTTAGATAGTTAGCTAACTAAATAAGTAAATATTTATTTATTTACTCCGTAGTTAGCTATTTATTTATAGAAGTGACAGCACTAGGAGTCCAACTGGAGTCCAGGAAGATACTGTTCACATATTTCTTGTTTGACCGTTTTAGTATCTTGTTGAGATGAGAGGACTCCTAAATTTGATTTCTGTAATCCAAAAAGGCTTGGAAGTTATGAATAATTAGAGCGATGAAAATAAAGCTACAGGATCTATAGACGCAAGCTTCGTTTTGTATAAGGCATGCGCTCAAGTGTTGTTCAGTGGATACCTAGGCAATAGTTTGTTTACTTCGAACCTACAAAATGACGTTTGGATATTTCAAATATCTGAATTACTGAATATATTAGACTTCAAACAATCAGATCCACGGATAAAATCCAATGACAGCTGAAATTTTCCTTAACTCTCAATCAAATGTGAGAATCAATTTAGAAGTTCTACACCTAACTTGCTTGGTTGTCGTGCCTGCCTTCTAACCTGCTCAGGTAGATGACTACATGAACCCTCTCTTCTCTCCACTACCAGACTCCAGTCTTCCAATCTTCCTAGTCGTCATCTGCCTATTACCTCTGACTTGCGACCTTCACTCCATAATTCATTCTTCATTATTCATCTTCAAATTTTCATCCTTAAATCGCCTGTTCTCGGAATGATCTTATCACCTCATCCAACCCTGTGAGCTCAGAATCTGCGCATCAGCTAACTCCTCACCAGACTAACCATTTCTCAATTGAGCAGATAGATGATAGATCTCGCGACTTGACAACATGGAACAGTACGCATACTCAGTGGCTTCCCCAGGGGTTTCAGAGCAATGGCCGACTAGGGATGTATGTGCAACGTTCTTATATTATGTTGCTGTTAGTATCTAACGTTGTTTTACAGATTGTCTTCATGTCGATTATGGGCCCGTTAATGGCAGCGGCCTTCTTTGAGTGGTTCCTATCGCTTGGTGCGTTCATTTACTGCCTGTTCAAGGTATACCAGAAGGCCGACCATTGGTCAATTAGGGCTATGGCGGTGGTGATGTTGATTTTGTTCACCGTGCTTCGGTAAGCTAAAGGAATCTTGGAGGAATACTCAAACTAACAATTAGTGCCCGCCGATAGACTTATTTTCCTTCCGATAATGATCATGACTCTGCCGCTGCCACCCCAGATCACAAAATACTTTCCACCAAACTTGGTGTGGTTTCTGCAGTGGTTCGCTTTCTGGGCTTTCTCGATACTGCTCATAGGACCATGGCTCTTTTGCATTTACAGACTTGTCACTGGCTCGTTGGGAAGAACGAAGAGAATCAAGGAAGTGCTCGATGATCGGACCGCCCCGAAGACCGTGGTCGTGATACCCGTGTACAAGGAGGGACCTGAAGTCCTCATCAAGGCCATCAATTCCGTAGTCAACTCTGATTACCCGTCCGCTTGCATTCATGTTTTTCTTTCATACGACGGCGCCGCAGTTGACGAATCTTACTTGCGAGTCATTCACTTTCTTGGAATCCCTGTTGCGATGAAAATCTACCCTGACAGTATCGATATCATTTACAAAGGAATTCGGATCACAGTCTCTCGTTTCAAACACGGTGGAAAACGACATTGCCAGAAGCAAACTTTTAAACTCATTGACAAGGTCTATAAGCAGTATTTGAAACGACACGATGATCTTTTTCTCTTATTTATTGACTCTGATTGTATCCTGGACCGGTATTGTCTGCAGAATTTCATGTATGACATGGAGCTCAAACCTGGTAGTAAGCGTGATATGCTTGCCATGACTGGTATCATTACCTCCACCACAAGCAATAATTCCATCCTCACGATACTTCAAGACATGGAATACATCCACGGTCAGCTTTTCGAACGCTCGGTTGAGTCTAGTTGTGGAGCTGTGACCTGTCTACCCGGAGCACTGACAATCCTAAGATTCTCGGCCTTTCGCAAGATGGCCAAGTATTACTTCGCAGATAAGGCTGAGCTGTGTGATGATCTGTTTGACTTCGGAAAGTGTCACCTTGGAGAGGATCGCTGGTTGACGCATCTCTTCATGATCGGCGCAAAGCAACCATACCAGATTCAGATGTGTACAGGTGCCTTTTGCAAGACGGAAGCCGTTCAAACTTTTAGTAGTCTGCTGAAACAACGACGTCGCTGGTTTCTGGGCTTCATCACTAATGAAGTGTGCATGATTACTGACGTTCGACTTTGGAGGCGTTATCCACTGCTTTGTCTAGTCCGTTTCATGCAGAACACCGTTAGAACGACTGCACTCCTATTCTTCATGATGGCGCTTTCTCTGATGACAACCTCGAAGAGAGTGACTGATATCCCAGTCGGTTTCATCGGTATCTCTTTCGGTCTCAACTTCTGTCTGATGTTCTACTTCGGCCTTTGCCTGAAACGATACAAAGCTTGGCTTTATCCATTGATGTTCATCTTCAATCCATTTTTCAACTGGATCTATATGATGTACGGGATTTTCACCGCGGGGCAGCGGACTTGGGGTGGGCCTCGAGCTGATGCAGCAGCCGCAGACTCCCATACCACTCCCGGGGAAGCTATTGCAATTGCAATAAATCAAGGCGATGAATTGAACGTGGATGTGGACACATTCCGTACAAGTCTGGTGCGCCGACCATCCGTGCCGGTTCGCCCTTCAAATCATATCGATGGGCGATTTGCACCCGCTAAGCAGATCCTTGATGGATTCTATGTTGACAGTAACAGCAATAGCGTGCTCACACCACTGCACACACCACTGCCTAGTGTCCATCGATTGAACATCCCAGATCAGTTTAGTAATTCGGTAGACTCTCTTGCTAGCGGCTCTTCAGACGCTTTCTCCATGTCAATCTTCATGCAGACCCCTAACGTGGAACGTCTGATGAACTTGGAAGACCAACGGAAGTTGCATTGTGCCCGCCAATCTCTCGTGTCGGAAAATATGCCAGTCACCGCCAATACGGAGGATGAGGCAGGTCCCACCTGTGACGAAATCTGGTCTTCTGCAGACGATCCTTTCCTGGTTGTTCAAGGAACAGCCCATACCCCGGCTGTGACAGTCCATGGTGATTTAAGCGATTCTACTTCCGAACATCAAGAGAGCCTGTTCCAGCGCATTCATCACAATGGTCCGTATGAGATGGTCTAATCAAACATGAATGGCAAGACACAGGTTCCATTTGGGCCGCTTCAGCCAGTCAAGTCTCTTGAATATCATTTCTGCTCTCTGACGTCAAGATCAGTTTCTTTTATTAGTTCCACTTTTTTTAGTCTGCCTTGTTCTTTCGTGTTTCGTGTTTCGTCTTTCAATACGCTTATATATGAATTATGATTGGATTCTCCTGGGATATCGACAGGAACCATGCTCTGAATTTGGCAGCTTTCAACAAGATACCCCTTATTAAATGGTAATTCTTAATTGGAAATGGTGCCTGAATCTTCTTTCTTACCAAGCAATTCTTAGCCAATTGAATCAGACAATTTTATCTCTCCACCAAGGGCGGTGTAAGTGAACATTTTTCTGCCTGTTCTAAAAAGACGGTGAGAGGGAGAGATCAATCTAGCAAGCACTGGAAGGTTCGATGAGTCCTCGCACAGTCCAAATGGCAAATCCGATCCTATATAGCCCCAAATAAAAGTAGTTGAATTGTAATTACTTCATAGAATAACGCTAATCAGTCTGTGTTTCTATTCAAAACTTGCCATAAATTCAAGGCCTAGGCGAAGTACTGATTAACTATCATTCCCCGCCAATAATAATAGTGGAGTGGCGTGCAAATTCTCCCCTCCAAACTTCTTTCCGTTCTTATTAGAATCCTTTCTTCCTCCATTCTCTCATCCACCTTCATCCCCCTCTACTTATCCCTCCCTTCCTACCCACAATGTCTGTTGTCGGTATTGATTTCGGTGCCCAGAGCACCAAGATTGGTGTTGCCCGGAACAAGGGTATCGATATTGTGAGTGATTTGCCCCGCGGAATCTATTCATGATCTCACCGTGCCTGACCTGCGTTTATATGCGCGTCAGAATCATAATGAATGAGTACTAATCAGAGTCTTGAATATCTAGATTACTAACGAGGTTTCCAACCGACAAACTCCGTAAGTTTTCGCGACCGAAATCACCCAGAAACTTGAAACATCAAAATGCTAATGGAAAATTTGTGCCCAACAGTTCCCTCGTCGGATTCACTGCCCGCAGCAGAGTCATTGGTGAGGCTGCCAAGACACAAGAGACCTCCAACTTGAAAAACACCATCGGGTCTCTTAAGCGCCTCATTGGCCGCAGTTACAACGACCCCGATGTCGAGATTGAGAAGCAGTACACCAGCGCCAGCATCGTTGATGTCAACGGCCAGGCAGGTGTCGAGGTCAACTACCTTGGTAAGAAGGAGAAGTTCACTGCGACCCAGCTCGTCGCTATGTACTTGACCAAAATCAAGGATATCACTACCAAGGAGCTGAAGGCTAAGGTTCCCATTTCTGATGTCACTATCAGTGTTCCTTCCTGGTTCACCGACATCCAGCGCCGGGCTATGATCGATGCGGCTGACATTGCTGGTCTCAATGTGCTCCGTCTCGTCAATGACACCACCGCTACCGCCATCGGTTACGGTATCACCAAGCTCGACCTTCCCGGCCCCGAAGAGAAGCCCCGCCGTGTCGCCTTTGTCGACATCGGCTACAGTGACTACACTGTCAGCATTGTCGAGTTCCGCAAAGGTGAGCTCAACGTCAAGGCTACTGCTTTCGACCGTCACTTCGGTGGTCGTGACTTCGACAAGGCTCTGACTGAGCACTTCGCCGACGAGTTCAAGGAGAAGTTCAAGGTTGACATCCGCACCAACCCCAAGGCTTACTCACGAACCATCGCCGCCGCCGAGAAGATGAAGAAGGTGCTCTCCGCCAACCCCCAGGCCCCTCTCAGCATCGAATCTTTGATGGAGGATGTCGACGTCCGCGCCCTCGTCAAGCGTGAGGAGCTTGAGCTCATGGTAAAGGTCCTCCTGGACCGACTTACCGTTCCTCTGGAGCAGGCCCTTGCTGATGCCAAGCTGGCTGTTGAGGATATTGACTTTGTCGAGATGATTGGTGGCTCCACCCGTGTTCCCGCCATCAAGGAGACTATTTCCAAGTTCTTCAACAAGAATCTCTCATTCACCTTGAACCAGGACGAGGCTATTGCCCGTGGTTGCGCTTTCTGCTGTGCTACCCTCTCCCCTGTGTTCCGTGTCCGTGACTTCGCTGTGCACGACATCGTCAACTACCCCATCGACTTCACCTGGGAGCAATCCCCCGAGATCCCCGATGAGGACACCAGCCTCACTGTTTTCAACCGCGGCAATGTGATGCCTTCCACCAAGATCCTTACTTTCTACCGCAAGCAGGCCTTTGACCTCGAGGCCCGCTACTCCAACCCCGAAGACATGCCCGGAAAGATCAACCCCTGGATTGGCCGCTTCTCCGTTAAGGGCGTCCAGGTCGATGCCAACAACGACTTCATGATCTGCAAGCTCAAGGCCCGCCTTAACTTGCACGGTATCCTGAATGTCGAGTCCGGATACTACGTCGAGGACGTCGAGGTTGAGGAGCCCATCCCTGAGGAGGGTGATGTAAGTGTCTCCAGCAAATTATTTCATCCCACGGTTTTTGATCCGTACTAATCGTTTTCTCAATAGGCCATGGATACCGAGGACAAGGGTGAGGAGCAGCCCAAGAAGACCCGCAAGGTGAAGAAGCAGGTCCGCAAGGGTGACCTGCCCATTTCAGCCGGCACTGGCGGCATCGACCAGACCACCAAGGACGCCCTCCAAGAGCGTGAGAACGCAATGTATATGGAAGACAAACTTGTTGCCGAGACTGACGAGAAGAAGAACGAGCTTGAGGCTTCCATCTACGAGCTCCGTGACAAGATCGACGGTGTCTACTCCGAGTTCGCTAACGAAGACGAGAAGGAGAAGCTCCGTGCCAAGCTGATGACCATTGAGGTGAGCATTCAACCTCCAATTCCATTTATGACTATTTACTAACGTCTTGCTTCACAGGACTGGCTTTACGAGGAGGGCGAGGACACCACCAAGTCCGTCTACGTTGCCAAGATGGATGAGATCCGCTTCATTGCCGGTCCCATCATCCAGCGCTACAAGGAGAAGGTCGAGGCTGAGCGTGATGCCATCCTGAAGGCCGAGGCTGAGGCAGCTGCCAAGAAGCGTGCCGAGCTCGAGGCTAAGAAGGCCGAGGAGGATGCCAAGAAGGCTGAGGAGGCCAAGCCCGAGGGTGACGCCGAGATGAAGGATGCCGATGAGGCTCAGTAGATTTTAACGCACACGTTTTATTTTCGATGTTGATTTTTATTCGGACCGGGGTGTTGCGTAAAGCGACCGGCCGCATGATGACGAAAAGGCTCAGATGATTTTCACCCTAGACCTGATCCACACGATCAGATATCATTTACAATTTATTTTTTTGCCCCCATAACCTAACGGCCAGCTATGAAGTAGTGATCGACCAATAGCATAGATCTGAAACTTGCCATTAGAATAAGGCTTTAATCTGTAACACGACTTTAAATAACCCTAATTTTTGTGTGACGTAAATTTCAAGCTTTCCATGACCTCGTGGGATCCGTGGTTCGCGGCTCATGGTTCTTGTATCTGATGATTCATCACTATACCGTTGCATTCATACAGTACTCAACAACGACGTACGAAATCTATGTACATTGATTTATTAGACTGTAAATACGCGTATATTAGGTGGTATCAAAGGGTAGTCCATATATGGAAACACGTCGTGTGCAGCGCGGGTGGGGAATGAATAAAATTGTGCATAGATGAGGCGCTAAACTAGTAACTTGCTAGAAGCTTATTCACATCTGTCAGCTTCGATTGGAAAAAGAAATGAGTTTCTATTTCCATATCATGAGTATCTAGTACTAGGTAAGTTGTAACAAGGTATCTAGGTAACAAAAGCTAACTAGGATCACCCCCTAGAGTGAACTGGGTTGAACGGGGTGGGTACAACACCGAGTGTGGTAAAGAGGCACACGATAAGGGGGGACCAAGGGGGCGCGCACTCTGACATCTCCCCCCGGATTCTTCGTATTCGCTGATTTTGTTTAATTTTTTTTTCTGCTACTTATTTGTTATATTCAATTGGTGCCCAACTGAAACGACTCATACGTGTTTATAAGCTCAACCCCTCCCATTCACGTTACACCCCTTCCCTTTCTAGCCCAAATCCCGATTTCTCTATCAAATTCCCAGTTCTTGGCAGGTGATATCCGGTACAAGCCGCCCCGCCTGAGGTCACCAGAGCAGGTTCACTTACGGCTTCTTTTTCCATATGATTTTACCTCGGATTGGTCAATCATCCGATAAGTCTATGATTCTGGGACCTTGCCGGATCTGACTTCTTTCACTCCAATTTCTATCAATTCTTCCATCCTCTTCTTCTTCTCACAAGCAAATCAACCTCTGAATTCAACCCTTGGATATCACTTGACAGGGGTATTGAATAAAAAGTGCATACGCTCATATATAAGCCACCAACCCAGCTCCAGCATGAGAACCGGAAGCCCTATCCGTGATTCTTCCATATATTAGAACCTGGGATTCGTCTGTCCATCGTCCCAAAGTCCGTTGGACATGCAGTGGCCTGTCTTACTAGTCGCCGTCCCTGTATTCTGGTCCACAGTGGTAGCAGCACTTCCGACCTCCTCAGACGACAACGTCCATACTGCCCAAACCATCCCATATATCGACCCCACACTCACCGATCCGCTATGGTTAAAATACGGCCTGAATGCTTCGGCCGAATATAAATATTTCCATGAACCTGGCAGGGACGATATCCTCGGCCACTATGATTCCAGATTCTTCACCAAGCCTGTCGGCGACGCCAGACGCTCAGAAACACTCACCCACATGATCCGCGCATACCTCAACTTTTTCAATGAGAATAATCTAGAGACTTGGATTGCTCACGGCACATTACTAGGCTGGTGGTGGAATGGAAAGGTGAGATTTTTTCCAACTTTTTCCGTCGCATCAGATAAGATCGCTAAAATTTGAGAGGGAAAAAATAGATTCTTCCTTGGGATTGGGATGTAGATACCCAAGTACCAGAAACCACCCTTGCCTATCTCGGAGATCACTTCAACCAAACACTCGTCGAATACTCTGCTCCTGACAGCGCTGTCGAGCGCAGATATCTAATCGACATCAACCCTTGGTCCCGCCAGCGCGAGCGAGGAAAAGGCCACAATATCATCGATGCGCGCTGGATCGATATCGACACTGGTCTCTACATCGACATCACCGGACTGAGCAGGCTAGAACCGGAGAAAAATCCCGATATCTGGCAGTGCAAGAATTTTCACAAGTACAATATCGGTGAAATATACCCTCTACGATGGACAACTTTCGAGGGCGTTTCGGCCAAGGTTCCGTTCCAGTACGATTATAACTTGATCGAGGAGTACTCTCGAAAAGCTTTGACAAATACAAAGTTCCAGAAGTGAGTTTTTTTTCACCATATTATCCGAGGTTCTATATATGGACGATGGTACTGACTTGTCGTAGTCATACTTGGTTGCCGGAGCTTGCAGAGTGGGTTCCTGATAAGACTATTGCTCGATTTGCCCATCATTCACCCGATGAAGATGACGAGAGACAATATGAGTGATTGCACTCTACGGAGTGAGCTCGACAAAAACCGAGACCGAGTCTGTTCAGTGTTTAGTCTATCCATATGAGAAGGACTCCTCGTCTTTATCTGCGTGACCCTATCAACCCCTTGGAAGACTGAACGGAGTTTGTCGGTCTGCCCGCTGTGATGCCATGGCCGATTCATTCCGGTTTAACTTGTACCTAATGTTTTTGACCGCTGATTTTGGTTTGATGTTGACTCGATGATATCTACTCGACATGATGCTTGGACATGTTTGCGCGTTTTCACTTCTTGTATATGCATTTTTGTTGGAACCAGCTGGTATACCTGGGCCGTTGCTGCTTATTTTTTTTAATTTGTTCCTATACCTTTGGCATATATTACTATCACTTGGGCGGGAGGTTTGTGAAAAATGGTGTATCTACTATTGTTTTTTTAGAAATTGACTGTCGATTCAATTATCATTGATATCTCAAGATAATACCAAGTACAAGTACGTTGGATCTGCCTGCCTCAGGAAACTATGTAGTTAGATCATTCTTATCTCCGTGCTGACAAACTAGGATCGAATCGCGTCGAATTTCAGCCCTATATGACGTTTCACCACCTGAGCAGCTTCCTTTATATTCCCTATACTCATCTACCTAGCCTCCGTCATTATCTATCCTAGACTCATCTATCTGGCCTCCGCCATTATCTACACAGTCATGGAACCTCCCAAAGAAGACTTACTAGTAGTGACAGTGCACCACCAAGGCAAAGAGTACAGCTTCCAACTCCAAACATCAGCAACACTACAAACGCTCTCCGCCCAAATCGCAAACGATCTAGACATCCCACCAGAAAACCAGAAGCTCCTCATAGCTCCAAAACCAGGAATGCAAAAAGCGCCCTTCCAACCAACACCACTCACAACCCTCCCACTCACGAATCCCAAATTCAAAATCACGCTCCTGGGCAGCTCAGCGCAAACGGTACAAACCCTCAACAAACAAGCCTCAGAAGAAAAGCGCCGCGCAGAATCCCGCGCAACAGCCATCGCTGCCGCGCGAGCCAAGCGCCCAAATACAGCCTCAACACCCCGCGGCATCCACACAATCTCAAGCTCAAGCGCAAACTACACATTCCACCGCCTCCTCCCACTCCCCTACCTCCCAAATCCAGAGCGCGCCCTCCAATTCCTAACGCGCCTCCGCGATGACCCAGGCATTCGTGCAGCGATGGCCAAGCATGAATTTTCCGTCCCGCTCTTAACAGAGATGAATCCTGCCGAGCATACGACCAGCGAGTCGCGCACTCTCGGTCTGAATCGCAACAAAGGCGAAGTCATCGAGCTGCGTCTGCGTACGGATGCGTACGATGGGTATCGCGATTACAGGACTATTCGAAAGACGCTTTGCCATGAGCTTGCCCATTGTGTACATTCGGATCATGATAGGGCATTTTGGGATTTGACGGCGCTAATCGAACGCGAGGTGGAGAGTTCTGATTGGAAGTCTGGTGGGAATCGACTTACTGAACAGGAATTTTATAATCCGGGTGATTGGGAGAGTGCAAGGGGTGAGGAGTTTGTTGATGAGTGTGGTTGGACTGGTGGGGAGTTTGTGTTGGGTGGCTCTTCCACTGCTGGAGGGGGTCGAGGGGATATAAGGGATACAAGGGATGCTAGAGCCAGGGCTGCTGAGGAGAGGCTGAGGAAGGGGAGTCAGAAGGACGGGAGGGATGATGTTTGATCTTAGGTCTTGACTGTGCAGTTTTTTAAGCAGCAAGAAAATCCCTGGCCCCTTTGGGCTCCCTATAGTTGGGCTTTGACGTAGTAACTGTAATTAATTTGGATTTATACCCTGAGCATTTAATCTGAAATCAGCTTTATTCGTATTTAGCTACCTCCTCCCTAGCTAAGGTACTCCTCAGTTGCGAGTTGATCGCACGGTCTGCGAATTGTGTATCAGAGTGCGTCTTGAATTTCTCTCGTCCCTGCGAAAAATGCGCCTCCATGCGGGTGTCACTGAAGTAGCTCATGGTTGACTGCCATCTCACAGCTCACTAAGCCGGCACTTTTATAAGAGCAGTGTTCTCCATATCAGGGATAGGGAAGTTACAGGGGATGTACACGCTTCTGTTGTGGGCAGGGATTGTGGGAATAGTGGACGGAGAGCTGCTCGATGCGATTCCAGCACGATCCGATGCCCCCTTTTCGCGTGCCATTCACATGTCACTAGCACTTTTAGCATATTCTGGAGATTTCAGAGCTCGGATTCTCTAATTTTATGGGCAGTTCCAGCCATTCATAAGTTAGAAGAGTGGATGGGTCATGTTGGCGCACACATAGTTCGTAGACGGTGTCTGCCGACTCTCAGAGACAAGAAGGATCTTGGACAACTCATGCACTGATGTTACTCATCCAACTTGGGGAAATGGAGCCTGGCCAGGATCAAGCCCTGGATAGAAGTCAATAGATTTGGAGTCACGTAGGAGCGATACCCTTGGCCGACAAATAGCGAGTCGTTCTCAGGTTCGTTACACTATGACTCTATTCACCGAGCAAACTACATGGTTTGCCAACTCAGATAAACCAGGCGAACGGTGGCCAACTCTCACATAGACGATGACCACATAGTCTCTGTGGGTCGAAATTCCACATGGCCATCTTGAGCAGAGTACCAATGTATGAAACCTTGGAATCGTCAACAAATGCATCTGGGTGAGCTCTAGCTCAAGTCCTTATCTGGACGAGATCTCTGTTTTAGTGGGGCAGGTTCCAATAGTCTCAGTCGCCCATTATTTCTTCTTCGTTAGAAGACATCGTCAAGATGTAAGTAGATCACTTTGGCACAAGTCTTAGGACTCTCAAGCTGTGGAGAAAGGGTGCACAGATAGAGCTTCAGTCCAACAGGCGTCCGGAATGAGTCCACTGAGGGATTAATACTTCTTGAGGTAAGAATAAGTGAGAGTACTCTCCCTCAGCCAATGGTCATAGTGCTCGCTGGGTCTTTGCCATCCATGATTGCGCATGCTTCAGCCGGGAGCGATAAAGCTCTGCTTGAAAGTATGATCCGCTGCATCGCCCGAGATGATGTCAATGAAGTCGTTCACTTTGGGAATTGGAGAAAGAAGTGAAATTAAGCCCTCGTGAGAGCAAGTGTCGTGAAAATAAGGGTTATAGGAGTAAGTGTCGTAGGAGTAAATGCTATGGGAATAATGAGAATGAGAAGAAGACTAATACCTATCAACTGGCGTCCTTATAAAGGGACTTCATGTGGCGATTGATACCTACGTAGATAGTAAATGAGATCAATCAAGTATCGATTTTTACCATTTCCGACCAATATTGGTCATTTCAAAGATTTTTTATTACCTGTCGAAATACCTCAGTAGAAATGTAATTTTGGTAATCAACAGTGATCAAGCCACACTTTCAATAAGCTAAGACCAGGAAGGAGCATTGTACCTGCATATTATACCTGCTCATTCACAAATAGACCAGCCATACCCTGCCCAGTACCGATACACATACTAGTGACTAGTATCCTCTTCTTGGTCCGTCGAGCCTCACTGAGTATAGTGGCAATTTGGCGCGCACCAGTCGCACCGAGAGGGTGACCGAGGGCAATAGCACCACCACGCGGGTTCACCTTTGCATGGTCAAGGCCGAGGGTATCAATACAGTACACAGCCATTGAAGCGAAAGCTTCGTTGATCTCATAGATTTCAATATCATCTTTGTCAAGCTGGAACTTGCCCAGTAGCTTTGGAATGGCCGCCGTTGGTCCGATGCCCATAATGCGAGGAGGGACACCAGCTATGGTGGCACCGCAGAACTTGGCCAAAATGGGCTGGTTTAGCTCGATGGCCTTTGATCGACGCATCAAAAGGACAGAAGCAGCTGATAGTAGACAACAAGATCAGCATCGCCATTTCAACCAACGTGATCAAGGATTGACATACCACCATCAGTAACCTGACTAGAATTCCCACCAGTCGACTTATCGCCAAAGTCCGGGAACGCAGGCCGAATCTTTGCAAGCGACTCATAAGTAGTTCCATAGCGAATCCCCTCATCCCGATCAAGAGTAATGTTTTTCTCCTCACCAGTCTTAGGATCCTTCACCACAACAGGAATCGGCACAATCTCATCATCAAACCAACCCGCCTTCTGCGCATCCTCGGCACGCCGGAAAGATTCAGCAGCATAACGATCTTGTATCTCACGCGAAATCCCAAAATCTTTCCCAACATTCTCAGATGTCTGTCCCATAGGCTGCATACAATCAGCTGCCTCTTGATTCCGTAGGACCTCGGCATTAAACGGTCTCTCGAGCCGGTCACCAGCTGCAGACATTAGCTCTGCACCTAGGGCGATACCAACGTCGATGGCACCGAGCTGGATCTGATTCGCAATGTCTTGCACGGCTTTTAGTCCGGATGAGCAGAAGCGGTTTACACTTGAGGCTCCTGATGTGTGCGGGATGCCGGCTGCTAGGGCTGCGGCGCGCACCATGTATGCGGCTTTGGACTCGCCGACCTGTTCCATACATCATGATGAGATTGGTCGCTATATGATCTGACGGTTGACTTACGTTGCCAAGACAGATGTCTTCGACTAGGGCTGGGTCGATCTTTGACTTGGCTATTGTCTCCTTTAGAAGGGCATACAAGATGTAGTCTAACTCTGTATCTTTGAAGCCACCCTTAAACGCCTTGGTCAGAGGTGTGCGTATAGATAGGGTGATTACAACATCCTCAGGGTTCTTCTGGGTGCTTTTTCATTCGTTAGCTTGGAAGGTTACTTGGCTGTTGCCGACTTACATTGCGTCTACTCCAGTGTTGGAGCCCTTTAGATGGCGCATGAGCGAGCTGAGACGATCTGCGGCCATGATTTGTGAAGGGAACTAATAGTCAAATCTGATGACTTGCTTCATATTTTGTTAGCTATTTTTGATGACGCTTTCGGTTGCGGGGAAGCATACTGGGCAATTGGATAAGATGGGGTAATGATAGAATCGGGACAAATCTCCTGAGCTATAAATGAAGATATATACGTACTTAGTTGATACTGGATGTTATAATCCTGGTATAAATTTAGCAATAACTCGATTAAAGAGAATTGGAGAATGCTAGGAAGGAGAAAGAGGGGACACAATTTAACAAGTAATGAACTCCGCATGACCCCAAACAGCCGAGGCTCTTTTTATTGTCCAGACTTGGCCGATACATCCACATTGCTTGCTGCTACGCATGTATTAAAGTCACTGCTACTTCTACTTCTGAAATTTCAAGCATGAGGTCCGTTAGCGTTGCCGACTCGGCTCATTCATATTTCTCATGTGCATTTATTCAAGGTTATTCAGGGATATTGCTTAAAGCAGAAAATAAAGAAGAGAGAATAAAGAACAGAAAATACATGTATAACGTAAACTCAAGGTTGGCCCTAGAATATCTCGTCTTCCAGGCCTTCCATACGTCGGACAATGCTTGGGCTCTGATCGTCACTGAGGTCGTCGTCCGCTCCAGCAGTAGCCAGTAAGTCGGTCACAATTCGTTTGGAAGCTTCTCTGGCTATAAATAAGATTACATTAGATTAGCATATTACTGGCAGTTTTTGTAGTTCACCACCTACCAGGTGTTTGCATCAGACGACTCTGAGGGATATGGAAGTGCATCGTTTTCGGAGGACTTATTTCGTTGTCCAAATCATCGTCGCTATCCCACATAGCACTATTGCCCCCGTACTTCTTCGCTGGTGTCAAAACACTCATACCAGGCGTGGGGCGTTCGCGAAGGCGATTGCTACTCGTGCGACGCTTGCGGTTTGTACCCGGGGTATCATTCATGTCTTTAACGGGCGAAAAAAGCTCAGCGTTGAGTTTTGGTGCTTCAGGTTCAGGACTGGAGAGCGGCGAATCGTCGAATGCATATCGAGATTTTTGCTTCGGTGTGGATGCGAAATTCGAGCGGGCGTTGTTGCCAGCGCCAGCATTATAGTATCCATTGCCCAGAGGAGTTGCTTGAACACGATAGGTTTTGTCGAGCATTTGATGCAGTACAGGGTCCGTGGACTTTTGGTAGCGGGTGTCCCTCGATGGGGTTTGCAATTTCGTCGATGACACGGGCGGAATGAATGGAGAGGACATCATGCTTTCGGCACCATAATCATGTTGACGTCCCGGAGTTGACGGCAGAGTGAATGAGTCGGGCATTTGGAAAGGCGCACTCGCCTCGTTGATCTGTTTGCGAAGGTTCTCGTAGTCAGACGAGTGGGAGTGGTCGATAGAAGAAGCCGTTAGGTCATCATCGTCAATGTGTTGATCAACGGCACGGGGAGTGCTGTGAGAGGAGATGGCTAGTTCAGAAAGATCTAGATCATCTGCTTGACCGTGATGCACATTTCGCCGGGATGTAGGAGTATCATAAGAATCGTCTTGATCGGTTGTCGTGCTCTGAGTTATGTCGGCAGAAAGTTCCTCTTCAGTTGCAGTGGACTCTTGCGTATCATCTGCGTTCGGCCTCTCCTCGTAACCAGATAGAGATACATTGGCACTGGCCTCGAAAAATTGCTTCCAGAACTGGGATTACTGTCAGTAGCCAGACAACGGTCATCGGTGGTCACTCTTACCTTGGCGCCGTTCCATACTTCGTGAGAATGTTCAGTATATTGTTCCACCAGCGGCAGAATGCTTGTTGTCACGATGCGATGGGCTTGGCTGAAGTTGTGGTCAATCTCTGACGATAAGAGGTTTAGTTTCTTGACTCAAGGGTTTATTTATTATCGGGCGTACCTTGTAGTGTTAAGGTAATTGACTGTTCTAATTTCTCCAGTTCCTCTGTCAAAGACAGCGGGCGCGGAGGCTGCATCGGTTGACGAGACATAGCCGATTCTAAGCTAGTTGCTGGATAGAGAAAATACAAACAGTGAACAATGAATATCTTTTGACAACATTTGAAGACGCGAAGGCAAAAGCGGTGTGTTTATACCCGATAAGGGCTGGTGGGGTCATGTGTGGGGTTTATGTAAGTAGCATCTAGGCATCATCGGACTTCCCTTTGACTACGTTCATTTCCTCTCTATCTTTGATAAATAACCAAAATATAGAACAAGAGGCAGGACTGTGTTAAATCTTCTTTATATTATGCCTGCACCTCTTGCTAAAGGTCAGCAAAGCCTTTCTATACTTTTCCCGGCTTATCCGCTCGGAATACGATCTTATCAGCTTCGAGCCTCTCGTATCTAACTATCTTCTAGGCATTATCGTGACGGTATCCGTCCTGGTCGCTGCTGGCATCGCTGTCTATCAGTCACCACAGTTCCAAGAATGGATGAACAACTCCCGCCGAAAGGTCGCCGTCGCTCTGCATAAAATGGGTGATGAAATCCACCCGCGCGGCTCCGCTTCCCCGGAAGATATATCCATGAGAGAGGAAGTCGGAGAGGCAGCTCAAGAACGCAGACGGATAGCTCGTGCAGAGATCGATCGGCGAGCTTCTTACTTAGAATCACTACGGAACGGACGGGATACGAGCCAACCTCTCAACAGCTTCGACACGCTCGTAGACAACGAGGGAAATCTACGTATGTCCCAGAACAATGAGAACCAGCGAAACATCGATTTAGTTGCCATTTCGACTAGTGTCGATATGGGCGCACCTCAACCTGTTCGTCGTGGAGCTAAGCCCGATTGGGTTGATTCCATGGAGGGCAACCGACTACAGCTTGAAATACCTTCAGTGGCAACACCTAACCGTTCTTCCGATCCGACTGCAGAGTTTACACCTAAAACCGAGGTTACGAGTGGCGATCCATTTTTCGATCCATTTTCCGACTCTCCAATCAGAGAGCAGACACCCGTGTCTGCATCGAGCCATACATTAGACAACGAATCTTCCTATGAATATCCTCACTCGGCGTCAAATTCTAGTCAGCACCCCGATCTTCTCGACGACTTAGACGAATTCAGCCACGGTAATCAGTTCCAACACGAAGTCTCATCTGCAGCATCCACTGGAGGTTTCAGTCATATCTATGACTTTAATGATACATCATCTGATGGAACAATGAGTGACTTAGGTGCACATTCAGATGGGGGTATCGCTACTCCAGCCTGGTCTGAAGTCGGAAGTGTGATTAGTGATAATGATGCTGGACATCATCAGCTGTAATGCGACTTACAAGCTATTAACATGGAACGAGAGTTAGGAGTACGGCGCAGTTTGTCTCTTATTGATTGGTATTTTCATTCGTTTCATATCTAGGGAGTTTAAGTCCTTAGGGTTTTAGTATACGAGCGTACTTTCTTGAAATAAGTGACTATTTAAGGCAGTTTGATAATATCAACACCTGTTTCTTCTTAATTCGCCTCGCAAATCCCTCAAAATTACCCTCTAAATAAAATATCTTTCGTTCTGAATTTCAGATACTACTACCTACTACATCTACACATTGCAGACTGACAATAAGTCTCAAATAAAATCTGCACCAGCGTAGGGTTTGATCTGCTCAAATACTGAAGATTATGGGTTGTCAGTTTAGTTTCAACTCTAGGGGCTAGGGCTTCAGAACGGCATTCGACAAGGGAAAAAGCTTGATTAACTTCTAAATTCAGATACTCATACAATTTAGTAGTGCTTGTTGTACACGATTTCACCTTTCCTTAATCAGTCTAAATACCTATCGGAGCATCTTCAATAAACTGCACTGATACCTTGGAACTCGAACTCAGGAGTTCTGGTAGAATTGGATGGCTAGTGATCACCTTACTTAGGTCAACGGGAACATTGAGACCGTGCAGCGTTTCAATGGCACTCAAGAATGCATACACATCGTTTTTGCCACGCATAAATGTGGGAAAATAAAGAGAGAAGTTGAAAAGCTGAGTCTGATTTTGCTTCAATGAACTCCTTAGTGCTGAGTGAGAGCCAACCTTGAAAAGAACGGCTCCAACCGGCTCTGCATCGCCGGCGATGGTAACTCTATAAGGATAGTTTTCACAAGCCATCATCGCGCCAGGTTGAAGGTATTATTGTACATCATCGGCACCGGTGCCAATGGCCACCATGGCTTCATGCTTTTTTGGTAGCTTAGTGATAATACCACAATGATAGGCAATTGTGATGGCCTCGTTGGCTGTGGTGGCACCAGCAGCATATGTGGCAGCCATCTCACCGCTGGAGTGACCAACAACGGCATTGGCTTCGACTCCGATGGAGGCAAAAGATCTACCAGAGCTATTGGAACTTCAGTGCAGAGGCTGTGATAGCTCATCAGATTCAAGCTTGCTAGTTTCAGCCCCTTGACGAGCTCTTCTTCAATGTGCCATTATGATGCTTCGTCAAGGTTGCATAGAGACTTCCAAGGTTGAGGCTCTTCTTGAACCCAGGATAGAGGGGATTTTTGGCCATTGAGCACATTGGCCAGTGGAAACTATAAGAATGTCAAGCATATTATTACTGGTGTTTATCGTGTATATATGGTATTTGTTCATGTGAGGTCGTTCATTGCGTTATAATGGATGTCAGAAGTTAGTAGACTCAAGAAAGGGCCATTAAAAGCATTTATGTCAGCTATGAACGCCATCTTTTGGCCCTGGAACATGGAATTCAATCGGAAATAAATTGAGGGGGAAAGCCTCTAATACATACAAAAGAACTGAAACATCCGCCCAACGCAAAATGCTCAATCTACGTCAAAAAGACGCGAGAAGATCGACTCTAGGGCCACACATGATATTCTATTCTTGTAAGATCTAATTGTATGGTGATGATGAGGATAATTATGCGCAGTCAATACTTCCTTTTTGCTATCATACATTGGAATATTTAACGAGCTCATAGTTCTAACGTATCATCTAGAATCGATTCTATCGAACCCGAGCACAGATAACCGCGTCCAACGCCACTTGCAGAATGTAGTAATTCATATTCCGCATGATAATACATTATTCATGAAATACTCTGTACTGTGAAGAAATTGGACGATGCTATCCCTTTGTGCCGTCAGCTGACTACTTAGCAGTTACCGTGGTCAGTCTTACGTTTGAATTTTTAGCCGTTTATGTATTTATTCTTAGTGGAGTACTCTTTATTAATACTCCTTACTCAATAAAAAGCCAGTATCATGGGAAGCTACGAGGTTGAATTGACCAATTGATAGATATTCGCCGTTGCTTCAAAGGTTCTATACCTTTTCCGATGATTCCATACTTCAACCTCCCATGTTATAAGCAAGCCATAGAAACTAACTATTTACCCAGTACCTCATAGCTGGATTATGAGCACCAGTTACAGACCCAACTGCCTGATACCCCCGTGTTTGCCACCTAATCTTCACTTTTCTCCGCCTGTTCTCCGGTAAAGGATCTACATCTTTAGACTTTTCGTTCCCTCCAGCACGTCTCTTCTCCAATGTTCTGACATATCAAGCGTATCTTTCTAGGGAATAGATAGTACTTTGGTCATATATCAGAAGATCAAACAAGCTAGCCTCTGCGTGCATATACGGGGTACCCCACGCAAAGTGATCCGCTTTGATGCAGAGCCTCGACATCGGGAAACTCCCCTTTTGAAGTTTCCAAACAATATCTATTGGTGATGTTCATGACGATAATAGGAAGTTTCAAGTACTTTATGTGGCATTTCACGCAACCAATTGCCCAGGTGATCAAGAGTCAATGGCAGTAGGCGGATTCGTACGCAGCTCATGTAAGCTCGAATCAGTGACTGCAACAAGAGAAAGGGTTATTCCAAACTTCCGAGGTATAAACCATTTGAAATACAGTATGCAAGTCTGAATAATGAAGACACCTGGCAAACCTTAAAGGTGAAAAGAAGCTTAATTATGCTAAAATAGCACTCTTTACACATTTGATGCTAAATGGTAAAGATCATCCACTGAGCAGCAAAGGAAAAAGATCGACATGGATTCATCTAGATTCATGAATGTCTCGCAGACAGAACCGAGAACATTCGGAATATTTGAAGATGTCAATCTCGAGTTCTTTCCATGAATCGACTTGTTCCGTTTTTCTAGTGTAAAGGAATTCTCAAGGGTAACCACCATCTTTGGACACTATCTCCAAGATGTCATCAGCGCTGGAGTTTGAGTCCTGCGAACGGTTATGCTTGTTATTATTATTACCTCATTTCACGTCATACTGAGGTATTCAGACGGACACCTTGGGAGCTATGGAAAGTATGTACAACTTTAAGATGCCCAAGAGTTCGCTACTCCTTTTGCAAAAATAATAGGAGGTACCTCGGCATCTCCACCCATTCTAACAGAAAACTCCCTGCGAAATAAAGGGTGTGTAGCCACCACTAGTTGGGCTCTTCTCTAGAAGAAGTCTCACAGCTTCATTATCCCCAAAGGAAGATTAGTAGAGCCATATATTACTTTCTGAAGTGACTTCTTCCTCTTTTCTTTCTTCTTCATACTTACCTTGTTTGAGTGGCTGCACTCATGAAAATGGCTTATCATAACTCTAATACACATCAGATCAATGGTTCTCGGGTCTGGCGGATTCTTTTTTCATCAATTATTGAGTCGGTGTTTCAAGGTTAGACAAGATATTTTCAAAGATAAAAAAAGGAAAAGTTTATTTTGCACGCTTAATCTAGCAACTTCGACTGCGTAATATTTCCTTGCACCTGGACGAGGCTTCCTAGATAAGATTACTGAAGCGTCCGATTAGAACCTGGGTAGTATCTATATGACCTGTGCATTCCAAGGTTCAGCAGATTTAGTGGCTAATAGTATATGAGGTACAGACCCTGGAAGGTTGCCGACCCGACCCGCTTCCGCAAAATAGATTGAAATGTGGAGATTTGCATTTATTAAGGTTGGAACTCATATCACAAAGTCCATTAGGCACTGTACAAACCCTTGCAGGTCATGCATAGTTAAGAAAGTGAGAAAACGCTGACACAAGTAAATGCAAACATATGTACAATAGTGAACACAAAACCAAACGGTCCAGCCTCTTGGAAAAAGAATAAACTCTTGTCAACCGCAGTCTATAGGAGGGTTGTTGGAGTCCATCCAAGCCCGGCTAAAAGCATATTTATATTTTGTCGAGAGCGCGGCGAGAGCAGATCTATTCTTTCTTTTCGCTCTCACTCTCGGTCTCGGTCTTCTCAGCCTCGCTCTTCTCAGCCTCAGGCTCAGAATCGTGCTTGGACTCTGTCTTGGCCTTCTTCTTGTTCTTCTGAGGTGGGCTGTGATGAGAGTCCTGCACGCTCAGCGAAAGGTGCTTCGCCTTGAGTCGCTGTTCTTCGGCATCAACCATATCCCTCCACATATCAGGGTCATCTTTGCTTGCAGAATGGTGGGGAACGTCATCAAGATCATTTTGCAAGGCCTTCTTCTCTGCCCGAACGCGACGCTGATCTGAAATCTCAAAGGCAGCAGAGGCGACCAGGACAGCCAGAGTCAAACCCTGTGCGTAAACACGGGCCTGGACAATCTTCTGTGCGCCAGTAAGGTAAGGGCTACGGCCAACAATAGCAAAAGAGCCGACCATGGAGGCTACCCATGTGAGACCGACAATCTTGTAACGCTCGCGACGGGCGAAGGCGAAAGCCCGCTCGGAGAGCGATAGGTTTTGGTTTTCTTCATTACGGAGACGCTCCTCACGATTCTCGTACCATTGCTTTGTACTGTTGAATTGAGTATCCCAGTTGCGAGAGGCGTGATCGCCGGCGGTGATACCGAAGAATGTACCGGATGAGGTCACGAGGAAACTCTTCATGGGAAGAGTCAGATGACGGACGGTGGAGAATCTCCGACCTGCTAGAGCCACTCCAGCTGCACCGGCAGCAAGACCGGCCAAACCGCCAATGGCGCCACCCTTGACGACAACACTATGAAGACGAATTAGTATGGCATGATATAGATTGGGGGGGGCTAATCGCCGATAGCTGGGGGGAAGGGGGTTAAGTCTTACTTGTAGTGAGCATCTTCTTCTTCTTTGGTAAGGAGCTTCATTTTGACGAGTGGATTAATGAGTAATGGAAGAATTATGGGCGGGTAGGCATTTATATAAAATCCGGAAAGCAGAGACCGAGAAAGCCCGCTTCGGAGCATGACGTGCCATACGGGATCTGCTTTTTTTCTGGTGATCATTCGAGATGACTCAGCCGGCCCGTCGCCCCGTTCTACAAATCAAACCATAGTTATCATGGATCAACACCAATTACAAATTCGCCTGCTCAGACAGGCAGAGAGGAAATTTATCGATCAATCACAGGATTTATTCCGGGATGTATAATATCAAATTCAGGAAACATCACAACAAGCTCAGGAACATCACGGAGCGTGATTCGAGACTTACAATATGCCTTTGAGGACCCGATCACTGACGTAATACTCTTCACAACACAACCTACTAGCGATCGTTCGATAAATTCGAGGTCCTGGACTTCAAGGTCATCTACTACACGGTCACATAGCTCATCACCCGTGAAGGGCCCCGCCACCTTCTACTTCGGCACCAAAGCTCTGCATGCGATTCTTTCTTCGATGGAAAATATATGTTTACATGGCTAAAGACGTTCCTAAGTGTGTCATGCCGGTGGGGCCGAAGCAGAAGAAGTGTAGCTATTGCTTAGCTAGACGCCAGGGTTCTATCAAGATATGTGAACTGACTCCAGAAACTTGAAGATATAGTAATCTTTCAAATCTATAGATACCGGCTAGGCAGATGCGAGTATTGATGTCTCGTAGAAAGGAGTTAGATGAAGCCATCGCCGCAGATGGAGATGGAGCTTTTGGGCATTGTCGACGTCTCTTTTAATGGAGCATTCAACGAACCTGTCTTGGATCTCGAGAAAAATCCAGTTGAAGAGGATAGACTACGCTGCACACGACAGCGTATCATATATCACAAAAAAGCAACTGGAGAAGCTTGAAAGGGAACAAAAGAAGATGCAACAGAATACGTTTGATGAACAGGGGGAAAGAGCTATTATATAGACCTGGAACAGGAGGAAGTAGGAAATATATTGGTAGAGGCAGGAAAAGAACTGGAAAAGAACAATAAACAGGAATGAAGCGGCGGAGTTTAGATGACTTAAGTGTCCACGGGTACGGAGTCTTTCTTATAGATCAAACTATTCTCATGATAAATAAATAGCTACTTAGGTATTTTACAAAAAAGCCCTAAGCTTATCAGTACCCGTGACCCCATTGCTAACAGTTGTTTGGTTAAGCCCAGATCGACCAGGGGTACTTCACCCAACGAATAGTACTCCATATCTCTCGAATACGTACTTGAGCGAACTGGACGTCGCAATCAGTGCAGTTTGAATGCGGCCTAGAACGCACTATCATGAGTGGTTAGAATACAGGGCTGAAAGAGGCCCGAGTACTATTTAGTCTGCGTGGCTAAGGTATGGGTCGTAAGAAGGCAACTAGATGCTGGCTTAATTCTATAACCTATCTGCCTGTTTGAATATCAGGTGACTGTCCAACCCCGCTTTTAAGTATTCAGCCTTCACGGCTGAGAAAAGATAAATTTGTATATTTTCAGTCTCCTAACTATTATTCACTATGGCCGAGCTTCTAAGTGTATCAGCAAGTATATTAGGTGTTGTTGTGCCTACTATGCATGGTATACGAGTTCTCCTAGCCGATTTGAAGCAACTTAAAGATGCACCGGAGAATTTGAAAGCCCTCAAACATGACATCCACTCTGTAGAGAGTGCCGTTGCCTCTGTCCGAGCAATCGAAGATGGGGAATGGGATACTCTTGGCCCTGAGGTCTCCAACAACGCAAAGTCGACAGTTCAGATGATTGGCACGGCGTGCTCAACCTTCAGAAACGATCTTCAAAACTGGACGCGTCACTCCCAGGGACAATCTCTCTCCTGGCGTGATCGATCGACTTTTGGTTTCTGGAAGCAGTCTCATATCAAGTCTATGAAAGGGCAGCTGCAAAATTGTCAAGCTACAATCACCAACGTAGTTAGTATAGCGACACTGTACGACTCTCCTGAGCACCAGCATTTACCAGAGTGAAGACTGACCCGGCGTGATTGCCTACAGATACAGTTCCATTCGTCATGCCCACATGACTGAGGACATCAGGACCATTGTCGCAGTGAGGCAAGGTGAAATCTCAACTGCCATCCAAATTACAAATAGTCAATCTGCAGAAGTAGACCGCATGATACAGGATGCAGATGCACCAGACCTGATGCAGGATGAAGAGTGCTCAAATGCAGCTCGTCAACTAAGAGGAGAACAGGATGCGCTCAGTTTGTCTCAAAGGCTGTTCGATGAATTGCTGTTGAAGGTACAGGAGCCAGCTATTTCCCAGGCTATGGCGGAACACCAAGCTCGGCCTGTTTACAATACCAGTTTCTCAGGAGCCAACCATGGTGGACAGCAGATTGGTGTTTCGAATGCTCCTATTCACTTCACTTCAGGTGCTAGATAATTACCCAGGTATAAGGCCATGATATATACGGAACTCTCAACCAACCCTGAGCCTGGTAAGTAAATTGAGTGAATTTCAACTTCCAAGGTTAGGGTTCAAGGTCAATAATACCCACCTGGGCAGGTGCTAGGTATTTGATCTTGTGGAAATCTTCTGAGGTCCATGGGTCATGGAAATGTGCATGGTCAACTATAGTTAGCCCAGCTTTAACTTATAAGTAACTTATAATGTTATCAAATAGACACTTTCCAACCAAGTTGCCTAGTATAATTGAGATCAGTCCCAACAAAACCAGGGCTCAGTGGACCTGCACAATCAAGATCGTCAGACAACCTTGGAAGTCGGTGAGAATGTTGTGTCTTGAACTTTTCATCAGTTGATAATACCGCTCAAGACTCAATTTGCAAATTCCAGCCTTAAAGACTTCCTTTCCTCAACCGGGAGACATCCAACGTCCTTATCGCTTATCATATCGCTTATCTGCACAACCATATCTTTTCTCAGCTCTACACTAACTCCTATGCAATACTTGTCATATCGGCACCACTCTGCAATCGAAGTATGGGCGATCTTCTGTCAGCTGCGGCATCGCTGGTGTCATGGAAAACACTAGCTCTAGCTTTCGCGCTCATCAACATCAAAACCCTTCCCCTAGGTTGGCATGTGAGTCTTGCCTTGATCGTCTGGTATCTGCTATGTTTGCTTTCGACAGACGTCGAGATACCGCCTCCGAAGAGCATCTTTTACTGCCTTAGATGCCTTATGACACCGCTGACCCATCTTTCCGCAGTTTCGTCTATTGTATCATTTTCTGACAAACTTGCGCTTAAAGCCGACTGCTCCTTTCTTTCCCAAGGGCAAGGCAATTCTCGATCCGCATGGCAATCCGACACATCCGGTCTTTGTGCCATACAGCATCACATCACGAACACCTTTGCTAGAGACCGATTATAACCTGCACAAGTCTAATAGCACATACTTTAGCGACCTAGATGCGGCGCGTACGGCGCTAGTCACCCGGATCTACAGTCCAGGAGTTGGTCTTGTCAGCAAAGAACTTGATCAGGAGTTCCTGGTCGCTAGCCAGAAGGAGGGAAAGAAACATATTCCGAAGCGGCTACCTATAATAATCGTGCTTGGCTCCGTTTATTGCAATTTTAAGCGTGAAATTAAGCCGTTTGAAAAATACGAGATGCACTCAAGGGTTATTTCTTGGGACAAGAAATGGCTATACATTCTTACGGCCTTTATGAGGCCTGCTAAGCAGGCCGGTGGTGAGAAGACTCTACTGGCCACTGGAGTGTCCAAGTACGTTGTGAAGAAGGGCCGACTGACCGTGTCCCCGGAACGTATCTTGCGCACAGGTGGATTTTTGCCTCCTCGTTCGGATCAGAGTGACTCGCCATTTGAGTTCTCAGAAGTCGGAACTCCGGTTAGTGGAGAGGGTATTACAAGCTCTGCTGTTGATGGGTCACTCGTTCGAGAAGTTTTGAAGATGAATGAGGATCAAATACCCAATGGTGAGGATCTTGAGGAGGAGAAGAAGGCCAACTCCGACTTGTGGAATTCCGAGGAATGGTCATGGGAGCGCATTGAACAGGAGCGTCTCCGAGGTTTAGCCGTTGTGCAGCCTTTTATCGACGTGGATGAGAATCTCGCCAAGGAGACAGAGGCGAAGTGGAATTCCTGAATATTTCATTGCTTCATAAAACACTGGTTATTTTGGGCATATAGAATATTTGGGACTTTTACACTCAGGTAGAATGTGGAATATGCAGGCTCATATTTTGGTACGGGCTACTCATTCACAATAAAGTAGAATATGCATGCAATGTCTCGTTTTGGGAATTTGAGACCTTGGAGGTGCCCAATAGATTCCACAAATACTCGTCACTTGTAACTCTTGACAAAAGGAAAGTCGTTAAAAGAGGCCTCGTATTACATAGTTCAACTACTATACAAGGTGCGGTGAGATGGTTTTAATTACGGTAAATTATTCACGTCAAATGAAGTCATCTGGGCCGGGATTTGAGAGCAATACAGATAATTCCTAAGAATTTCAATACAAGGTCACATGACATCATATGACCTTCGTATCTGTTTCGACCGTCATGGAAAGCTCGCAAATACTTTTCAATACTGCTTTATCAACTACATAGCCCAAATTTCTTTCATCTAGTAAGTACCTTCGTTTCAAAGTTGTATTTCACCTCATGCAAGGACCGAGCTTCTGGGATACACGTTTAGCCGAGACCGGATGAGAGTTACTGGTATTACCACTGCTCCCATAATTAGTCCACGTCCACTTTGCCCACCTTCCTCAATCGGGATATGTCCACACTTCCTTTCACTTTCCGCTACTCTGATTAGTCCAATTTCTCTCACTTCCAGCTTTGGATCTTACCCCTGCCTCCAGCGTCAGGCCATCGTCAGCCGGTCCACCCTTGGATTTCTCTAGCAGCACCTGCATGATTGGCCCACTTTGCATTTTACTAGTGTTCTGCTGGACTCTGGCTATTTTCATTGGTATTTCTTATTACTAAAAGCCTTTTTGCGTCGTTCTAGGGAAAAAAGAGCCGCCGAGGTATCGCGCACGACTTCGTTACCTACTTCCCCGTTCAGCCTGTCCTCACCCTCGACTCAACTTGAAGCCGAAGTCAACCAAATCTTAAAACCTACTTGCCTGTCTTTGAAGCTTTCCCCGACCGCTGGGAAAAAACACCCATTCGCCGTCGATCAGCGGTCGCTTTACTCGACGACGGCAACCCTGGATTGAACAATCTTCCCCTAGCCGTAACAGCTATCGCTCGCTGTGAAAGATGGCGGAATCACTCGGAAAGTCCCACATGGACTCGGTCGCAAGCGCCTCAAACGTTCCTACTTCCGTCTCCTTCACTCCTCCACAAAGTGCAAATGGAAAAAAGATGCACCCGAAGCTGTACCCGCCGAGCTATCAGATCTCGAACTCGATTCCAAAGCTACCGCTGCCTCAGATTCGATCCCAATAAAGCAAGAGGAACAAATACATGAGGAAGAAGAGGTCGTGCCCGATCATTACTATGGCGATGGAAAGATTCCTGTTTTCAAGCCCGTGAGTAATTATCCAGTATCATCAGCGATTGAGTTCAAAGGCTCTGCTGTTCAATAGGAATAGCTGGGCCTGTTGAGAGTATCGAGGCTAACATAAGATTTGGTTAGACAATGGCTCAATTCCGTGATTTCCAGTGGTATGTCAAGAGGATCGATAAGTACGGAATGAAAGCTGGTATTGTCAAAGTCATCCCTCCAAAAGAATGGTAAGCGCGCAACTCGACTGCTTACAGGGATATTTGCTCAACAATACCTTACAGGATCGATTCCCAAAAACCGCTGGACGAGCAAGTGAAGACCATCCGTGTGAAGAACCCAATTATCCAGGAGTTTCATGGATCACATGGCACCTACACCCAGGCCAACATCGAACGCCCGCGCACATATAACCTGCCGCAATGGAAGATTTTGTCCGAGGAAAGCAGTCACCAACCTCCAGCCCGTCGGGGAGAGAGACGTCGCAATCAGGAACGAGTGAACCGTGCGGCTCCCACCCCTCGCCCCCAGTCTGCTAAGCCAGAGGGGCAGAAGCGTCGACCTGGACGCCCTCCTAAACGCCAGAATCAAGTTAAAGTCAAAGAGGAACCTGTCGATGAAGACGAAAAGTCCAAAAGTGAAGGACCGCCGACACCCGTTTCACCCGAATCGAACCCCGTTGAAAGCAAAACTGAGGATTTGAGCGACGGTGAATCTCTTCCGGCTGCTAAACCCAAGGGAAGGCAGCCGAAATCTGTAACATCGAGACGAAAGAACAACCGAAGAGAGCCGGTGGATCCGTTTGAGGAGCCAGCTTTTGAAGGGTTCGATTACCGCATAAACGATCATGCGGATTATACGGCTGAGAGATGCGAGGAGCTTGAGACTGCATACTGGAAATCGTTGATGTTCAACAACCCCATGTATGGTGCCGATATGCCTGGCTCGCTTTTTGACGACTCGACAACTTGTTGGAATGTCGCAAAGCTGCCCAATTTGCTTGACGTACTTGGGCAAAATGTGCCGGGAGTGAATACTGCCTATCTGTACCTGGGAATGTGGAAGGCCACATTCGCTTGGCATCTGGAAGATGTTGATCTCTACAGCATTAACTATATTCACTTTGGTGCCCCCAAACAATGGTACAGCATTTCCCAGGAGGATGCGCCACGGTTTGAGGCGGCCATGCGCAGTATCTGGTCCAGTGATGCCAAAACTTGCGACCAGTTCCTTCGCCACAAGACTTACCTCGTCTCACCTAGCTTGCTCAAATCCCAGTACGGAATCACTGTGAATCGCCTCGTTCACTATGAAGGAGAGTTTGTCATTACATTCCCATATGGCTACCACTCCGGCTACAACCTTGGTTACAACTGCGCCGAGTCCGTCAATTTTGCAACCGAGAAGTGGCTGGAGTACGGCCGCATTTCGCATAAGTGCAACTGCGAAGCCGACAGTGTCTGGATCGATGTGGATGAGCTACAGCGCAAATTGCGGGGCGAATCAACGCCCTTTTATGGCTATGAAAGTGAAATGGAAAACATCGAATGTGCCTCGGATCTCCTCACACCCCCACGCAGCGTACCTGAAAAAGTATCCACTCGTGGTCGAAAGAGGAAGAATGTGGGCGATGGACCGAGTACTAAACGACCTAAGCTCCACCCTGAAGGACCGCGGAAGCTTCCGTGCCTACTGTGCCCTAACGATCTCGATTACGAGGATCTACTACCGACTGAAGAAGGCAAGGGCCATGCACATCGACGGTGCGCGGACTACATTGAAGAGACTAGCATTCTCCGTGATGATACCGGAAACGAGGTGGTTTGTGATATCGACAAAATCCCTAAAGCACGTCTCGGCTTGAAGTGTCTTTTCTGCCGCGAGGTTCGAGGCGCATGCTTCCAATGCAACTATGGCAAATGTACTCGGGCGTATCATGCGACCTGTGCGATTCTTGCCGGTGTACAAGTTGAGACTGGATCCATTGCTGTGATTGCTGACGATGGGGTCCATTATTCCATGGCGAGCGTCGACCTTAAATGCAAGTTTCACCGCCAGAAACGCCCATCGGGTCTTTTGAGCGAGTCTTCGGACCTGGATCGCCGTGTGATTGAAGCTGCTCGTGGCCTCACCTCGGGAAATTTGATTCAATTCCAAGCCGATAGGGAAATTAACGGGGCAATTGTGCTTCAGAACCGTTCAAAAGAGCGAACTCTTTTGCTCAAGGTTCTTCCACGAGGGTAAGTTTCAATTCTTACACATGTCCCCACCAGGGCGTTATTCCCAGATCCCGAAATCCCGTGTTTCTCAAGCCGAACTCCCGAACCTTGGAAACACGGAGCGAGACGGTACCAAGAAAAAAATTACCAAATACTGATAATAGTCAATAGTGATGTAATCGAGATGCCATATCGATGGATGCTCGTTGTTCGCAAGAGTAATTTTGTACCTCTTGCGCACGGAATCCAACCCCTCCCGGCCCACTTGGTGCGAAAACCGGAACAACGAAAAGACCTTGAGGCGGCAATACCAGCCATAGGAAGTAGCGCGTTTGGAGACAACCGATCTCCCTATCAATGGGCTGAATTTGAGACGGTGGATGTAACTAATAATCCATTCGCTCCACTGGCTACAGTCAATTTTGGAAAAGGAGAGCAGGTGTGGTATTACTTGGGCGCCAACTCCACAGAGAGTAGGGCACAGTATACACACAACCCTACTGCCCCCATCCACAACCCGCGGTCCAATTTCCTGGATAGCGTGAAGTCGCTTGTGGCTGGTGGTGCCAGTACTCGTGCATCGAAGATCTCACCCCACCACCATTTCCATGCTTCCACCGCCCCTGCCCCTCCGTATCAGCAAAATATTTTGTCCCAACAAATACCACGACGACACGAACATCCATACAGAGTGAATCATACCGCCCCTTACCTGCAATCCCGACCGCCTTACCCTTCTACCTCCGCACCCCTGCAGTACCTCGCTCCTCCCCCTCGTCTCCCTGCTGCTGGTGCTGGTGCTGCTGCTGGTCGTCTTGCGATGCCGTCGGCCTTACGATCTTTGCCGAATCAATCCGCACGTCATTCCCCTTACCCTTCGCCCTCGGTCGTAATTAAATCGCACGCTCAGCAGCAGCAACGCCCCCCATCTCCCGTTCCTCAGTCCGAAGTTCGTGATATCATTGCCCGTCGCCGACTTGTTCAGATCACCGAACATGCCAATGTCTTCGCCGGATATACCATCGTCAGTCCCAAGATGGTGGTGGACACCCTGCTGGGTCCCAGGGGCTCGGATCCTCCCGCCAATGGCCTTGAGAAGCTTGAACTTGCTATGGCCCAACAGCGTGTGCAGCCGCGTGCAGCCGATGGTACCTTGTTACCTCTCCAAATCCTTAACATGAGGTCCGAGGAGGTAACCCGGTTACTTCAGATGCTTCGTTTCTCGCTGGTTAGTCACCGTGAGCGATTAGACGTCATTCAGAAGAAAGAATCGGGAGGTATCAAGCTGGAGTCTATCGATCAGAATAGCGTATTGGCGGCTAAAATGCCCGGCAAATATGCATTCCTCGACCGACAACGAGAAACTGTCCCAACAGTTTATCAGTCTCCGTATGACATGCCATCAGGTCTTTCGGAGTATGCTAAAACTGCATATGGTCTGATCCCTTCTGCGGATGAGCCTCCCAAGCCGTCCTTGGCCAATGATTATTTTTCTTCTCTCTGCCAGGCCGACCAGGAAAAGATCATGAAAACATGCGGGGGCTTCGTACAGCGTGGTTTTGATCGGTCGGTCAGTCATAGTCGCCAGAGCTCATCGTCGAATCTTAGATTATCGTCAGCCCTCGCCATGCAGACAGAAAACCCGACAATCGATATTACGACTGTTGATGACCCACCATTGACTGGCCTCGACCTGCCTCTACATGCAGACTCACCGTGCTCCAATTTTGGTCGGTCGCATCTGCGGCTTCAGTCGCCCAATGAGTTCCCCATTCATGGTCCTGAACCCCACCCGGATCATAACGATCTGTTTGGGGATCAGCAGGCAAATACCCGTTTCTGGGCCAATGGGCCATGGGCTGCTGGTGATGGCAACACTCCAAATGAGGAGGAGAACCGGCCATTTTTCGGACCACACGAGCGACTCAAGCATGACTATGCCTCATCTGATATATCGATGAGTAAAGGCCCGGGGTCTTTACATTCTGTCGACATGGCTGGCTTTGGCTTTGACGGGCCCGATGACCTGCTCAATGGGTTTAGCCCCTAGAGCCCCGTCGTGATTGTTGTAAGGCGACTTGATACGATCTCTTTCTCTCGATTCCGTCTCTCCTTCGACTGTACTGCATCTCTCCGTAACGACTTCTGGACTGACACGACTGCATGATTGGGCGTTTTTTTCTTGTTCCCCCTTTGGCCTCGCGATTTACGATCGTTTCAACAACCATGATCTACGATCCACGATCCACGACCCATTTACGATTCGGGCTGATTACGACTAAGCGTTTTGTTTTATATTCCTCCTTATTTTACCTTGCCCTTCCCCATCCCATGTTCTCCCATTGATCTCTCACTAGATGTGAACTCTACTCTGCACTCGATCTATTACTGGAAGGGTTGTTTAGACCGGAGTTCTTATATCTGTGTGTGCGCTTTTCTCTCAAAATTCCCCTTTTCCTCCTTGACTCGCCTCTCCATCTCTTTTTTACCCCCTGCACTCCTCTCATGACGATATCTCAGGCCTACTGTCGCCTGGGCATCTCCCCATTCATGCCCCATGCCCGACTAGATACTTCCAAGCAAGAAATCCCCCTTCAAAGAATCCAGCGAGACCACTGGAAATTTTATCCATTTGATACCCCCTTCCCTTTCTCGGTGACAAGAATTTTGGGATTTGGCCTAGCCCCATTATTCTGTCTGCCTTTCCCCCATTTCTGTCAGTTCATTTTTTTTTTCTCATTTTCTTACCTGGCGCTCATCTAAATGCTCAGAGTTCTTTTTGAATCCTAGCATGTTTTAGATGTGGCAGCCGTCACCATGCTGTGACCCTAAATCTACTTCAGCAAGAATAACAAGATTTTTATGCAAATTGTCCTAAATGATATTAGAACATAGAGCTTCCAGAGTTACAGTTAAAACGCCTCGTTTCCTTTCCCTCCAGGGCTCTCCTTGTTCGGTTCTACCGTTACTATCTAGGTAGTCACATAGACAATGCTCAACCTTCAAAGCGTTGTCTATTTTCACATGTAGCATCCAGGGGATCCAAAATACCTCATTTCAATGAACTGAAGGTTAATAATGCATAGTAGGAGTCTGTGGCAATCAAGTTCTGTCCCATCTGCTGCATATCGGCAGCGCTAAACTCGAGGAACCTGGTGAGAAAGTTATCGATGCCACTGTAAGACGCTATGACGCATTCGAGCTCCACTCATCTTGATATAACCAATTTGCTGACTTACATGGTCCCCGTTGCGCTTCCCTATCTGCGCAACAAACGTTCTCGCGCTGGCTCGAGTGTCGAGCTTGTGATGGTGTAGTTGTCTATCTACTCTTTCGTTAATGGGCGATTCCAAGATTTGCAATTCTCTAAGAGGCTGACTTTGCAGGAAAACATGTCTTCTTTATAGTGAATGGCCCGGGTTGTAGAAGCCATGGAGAGATGGATGAAGTCAGGTCCACGAGTGATATCCAACAAAACTAACGGTTATCAAACATGGATATAACCTTGGAAAGGCTACTGGAATGAATGATGGATAATGAGAATACCTAGATAGGAACGTGCTCTGGTAGATACTCTGCTCATGGAAACAAGAGACTAGACTAATTACGTGCTGCCTTGGGCACTTATATCGAACTCAGGAAATAAAGTACCCTAAGGCAAGGTAAAAACACTAGGTACACTTTTTCATCGTGCCTTTAGTATTAAATAATGTAACATTGATTGATGGAAACGTAGAGGAATCAGAAGAATCCCAAGGGCGAAGTCACATTTTAACCAAACCTTCTTGATTAAATTATGGCGACTGCAATAAAATCCTTAACTAAACCAGAGCGAGCCTGGAAAGGAAGGATGTGACAGCGACAAAACGCAAGGGAGCGTGTCACATCTCCAGAAGTGCAGAAAATAGGGAACTAACGGAGCTTGCGCTTGTTGATACTTAGTCCCACCGCTTGCTGTCGTTTCATTTTGCGGAATCTATCTTCTCCAGCTGAGCCCATAGGTCGAGCAGATGGGTTCTTGGACGGAAGATGGAGCTGCTGAGGAGCCACAGTGTACTCAACATTGTAATTGGTACGATCGACACGTGCGCGGTTGGCCAAACGAGGGGGGAGATTGTCAGCTTCTCGGACATGAGCAGCAATAATTTGAGACGTGGATTGGAAGCTCTTGACGTTCTTACTATGCGGTTGTTAGCAAATGAGATAGAAGTCAATGTAAGGTATATGAACTTACGTAGGATCATAGTTAACTTTCTGAACGTTGAGATTTCTGTAATCATCGTTAAGATGGAGGATGGGACGCGTCCATTCGGCAAGCAGTCTGTCTGACATAACCTTGATGGACTTCTCGGTACGCTTGCTCTTGGTATAGAACAGAACCACCTTGCCAATACCGCTCGCAATGAGGGCATCTTTATGGATCGGGAGCTTGGAAATAGCTGTCAATAGATCACGCTGGATGTTAAAAGCAGGCAGTGAGCCGTCGTCCGAGGGTTCAAGGAAAAACCGAACACCCTGCAGCAGATTGATTTCTGGGTCGACCAAGCTGTCTATGCACTGGGTGCGGCTGAGAAGCCTGAGAACTTCCGGCAAGAGTTTGAGTTTTTGCACAGCGGGCTCGCCCTGCTGTCGACTGTTTGCATCCATTTCAGCGGCAAGAGCCATGCGCTTTCGCATGTCCTCAATTTCCTTATCGAGCATAGCCTCCAAATCCTGTTGTCGCAAGTCAATTATGAGCAAGCAGCGGAATATAGTGCTACAACGTACCAAGCTATCAGCCTTCTTTTTCGAGCGTCCCTTGGAACCCCTCTTATCCTTAATCTCCTGGTCATCCATAATATCTCCAATGTTCTGACGGCGTTCTAGCGAGGACAGTCTATTAGTTGCCAGTTCCATGAGAAAAGACCGCAACTCTGGTGATACATACTGTTGTCAGAACGCCGAGTTTTCTCAGTCTCTTCCGGATAACTGTCGGCTTGACTCTTCTTTGGGCGACGACCCTCCTTCTTCCGACGCGAAGTGCCTTCATCACCGTCGGCACGCTTGCGCTTGTGGCGTCCGATCAGCTTAAGGTTATCTTCATCAATGGGTAGCGGGCGGTCCTCAAGGTCGACATTCTCAGGGTCGAAATTGTCAAACTGTGCTTCGTCGACCTCGGAAAGAAAAGACTCATCGTCGGAGATCTCGTCATCATTATTATTGTCCTCGGCATGGCTTTCCTGAGCAGGATCTTGGATGGCAGCTTCGGTCGGGACGTCGTGTTCTGGCGAGGCAGTGCGCGAGGCGACTTGTGGTTCCGGCGAGGCGGACATGAAAGGCGTTGTGTAATCAAGAGATAAAGTTTAGGAGTGAGAAGATAACAGTGAGAGTGTGGGATTTGCGAGGGGTACGGAGAGGAAGGGTTGGAGGGTAATGAGATGAAAATCAGAAAAAGAAATGAGAATTGGAAGTGAGGAAGTGAGAGAAGGAGGCGGACTCCCGTGACTTCACTTTCAACACTTATGAGATTATTTAGATAACTTCTACTGCCACTGATCGGGGAGATTTTCATGTAAAATTATGATAGTGTAAAGTAAACCGCTTTATACATTGTTTCTTTGATCTTTGAATAATATGATTTTCCAAAAAATAACCCACGAAGCTCAAGATCAGTACTCCATAGCATAAGGGCAGAATAAAGGCGGTCTAGAGTCGGGACTCGCGCATCATCATCTTAAAAAGAACTGCTTCGGTTTTTTTGCTTCTCAATCATTCAATTCAATTTACTCCATTTTAAATCAAGAAACTACTCAGCTCAATATGTTTGCCCCTGGTATGTTGCAAGAATCTCACCGCTGCCATTCTAGCCGTGAAACATATACTAACTACCCGATTCTTTTCAGGTCAAGAACAGATCTCCAAGGAGCAGATCACTGTAATGCCTACCTGCATTTCTTTATTTTGATTTCATAATAACTGACTATATACGAAGGCTGCCGAGATTGAGGCTGCGCAGACCATTAACGTGGCTATTGCCGGTGGTATTCTCCTCTACCTGTGTAAGTCGATGTCGTCGAAGCTCCGCATACGATCAACCGGAAACCGGATGTGCTTTCATTTAGGAACCCTCAATCTGACTTATATTTCCTATAGCTCCCTTCGCCATCGACTTCGTCAAGAAGATACTCTAAACGTATCGCATATTTCCTCTTTTTCACTGCCATAGCCCATAACTATATGGAATCTGGACATATGAAGGAAAATTCCATAATGTATCACCACCTATTTGTACACGTCTTTTTTTTTTGTTCTGGGTTTTATCTGGATAAAAAGCACCATAGAATTGGAACTTGAGATCAATCATGACTTTAATCTTAGATTTGCCGCAAATGAAATGGTATTGATATGCTTTAACTAGCGAGATCGGATTGATATGCGTTGCCTAGCTTGCTCCCCAGAAAAACGCCGGTATCCTATGCCCATGGACGAACAATGTCAAAAGAGTCAACAAGACTCGATAAAACAACTAGAAGCATCAGTGATATCTCCTAACTAGCCATTAGACAAAAGTCTATTCTAGTTCTGTGCCTCTTCAAGGTCTCTCTTCACTGACTCCATCTCTTTCTGCAGGTGCTGGATCTGTGCATGGTAATCATCAAGGATCTGCAGAAAAAAATATTAGCTACAAGTATATCAGAAGAAATATGATCAGAACGTACCTTCTTTGCTTTCTTCATAGTGTCCTCGTCAATTTCATCCCCCCCATTGGACTGAGTGTTGGTCCCGCAACGGCTCATCTCTGCCATCAAACGCTTGGAGGTCTCGTGAATAGCCAGCATACGAGCCCAAATCTCCTCAACGCGACCGTTCAGCGCAGGGTCGAACACAGATCGCTCTAGCAGTGACAGCTTCTTCTTCAGTTCCTCCTCCGCATCGTCCATGGCGTAGCCTCGGTTGCGCAGAACCTGAGTCTTGGCCGCGAGGGCAAGGCAGCGCTTGCTGAGAACAAGATGTTTACGGCGGCAGTCTGCTATTCGGAGAGAAATCTTCAGGTCGTGACGTGAAAGAAGGTCGCTCAGGCAGTTGTTGATTTCGTGAAGTCGTGTCTGCATCATATTGAGGTAATCTTTTTGGCGTTGCGCGCGCTTGCCGAGCTCCCAGAACCCCTTGACAAGCACAGGAACCAAGCTTGGATCTTTCCGCTCACGTAGAGCCTGTTCCCATTTTGTTTCGTCGTCCTCGGGTCCAGGCTGGTAGAAAGGAGCCTGATCTTCACCGACGCTGTTGTAAAGATAGGTTCGGAATGGAGATGAACGGCTCTGCGGATCCCACTTTTCTTTGACAATGGTCATCTGCATGGGCACTGTTCGGTGCACTTAATAGAAGAAAGTTGAATTAGTACGATGGAATCAGAGAGAATTTATTGAAGGCAGTCTTACCTCCAGTGATTGCACGACCGGGAGACCATAAGCTTGAAGAGAGAGATTGCTCTTGCTGTTGAGGTTGAGGATTGACCATAGTGGCTTGGCCGAATTGGGACTGCTGCGGTTGCGCCTGTTGTTGTTGAGCCCCAAGGAGCGATCCGCCAAAAGCATTGGTCTGCGGCTGTTGCGCCTGCTGTTGCTGACCTCCAAGAAGCGATCCAAAAGCACTGGTCTGTGGCTTTTGCGCCTGTTGCTGTTGACCCCCAAGGAGTGATCCACCAAACCCACCAGTAGAGCCGAAGCCAGTTCCTGTAAGCCCGGTTCCTGTTGCAGGCTGTTGTTGTGTATTGCTTCCGAAGCCACCACCCAAGCCTGTAGCTGCAGGTTGCTGTTGTTGTGTATTACCAAATCCACCAAAACCAGATGTGGTTGTATTGGACCCAAGCCCACCAAAGGAAGAACTCTTAGCAAAGAGGCCTCCTCCTGCACCCTGTGCTGCTGGTTGTCCGAAAAGTGACATGATGGGTTATGTTGTGGAGGGGAAATTCACTGATGGTGCTCGAGCTCGAGGGAAAGATATCAGAGCTGATTTGTTTAGATCACGTGAGTGAAATACGTTTACTTCGAGATCGAAAGTCCTTAATGAAGGCAACGCAACACTATATTAGGCTCGATTTAAAACTGTTTTGATAGTATTTATGGATTGGCTTCCATTTTTTTATTTTTACCTTTCTTCTTCTATCTTATCTCACTGTAATCCATTTATTGTCTTAAATTCTGTTTATTCAACTTCTTGCTAAGAAGGTGAGATTACCTCAGCATACAATACCAGCCAATCAACGCTGTGCCAAAGAAACCGACCTTTCATTCCACCGCAACCCGCAGCTCTCGACCAAGTCCTCCCCCGTCAATTGCATCTATACGCCCGACCCAGCTCCGCTCAGATAATCTACCGTCACAATGGCCCAAAGAGATCCTCGGTACGGCCAGTCACTTTATCATTGCCCTCAAAACAGGCAGCTCCCTATTATGCCACGCTAGAACCGAACTAACATTACTATCCTTCGGCGAACAGGTTCAACCAGCATGTCCTCGTGGACACCACCCCCATGCCGGACCACATCCCCAAGGTGGAGGAGATTGGTGCCACCTCTGCGCCCATGATGAGCGCGGCCTACTTCATCGGAGCCCGGTGCAAGGCCTTTAACGATGACTTCATGCAGTGCAAGAACGAGGCGAACGGACGTGGTGAAATCGAGTGCTTGAAGGAGGGCCGGAAGGTGACGCGCTGCGCTGCTAGCGTGTATGTTCTTTATTCCTTGGACTTGCCCGCTTGAACTTGCGGAGTGACGGATTATTGACACGAGCGTTATAGTATCAAAGATATCAACACCCACTGCCTAAGCCAGTTCCAGGCTCACTATAACTGTCTCGAGAACAACAACCACTATCTTTTCGAGTGCCGCAGAGCTGAGCAGGCTCTCAACAAATGCGTTTTTGACAACTTGGTATGCAATTTCTCAGCCCTACTTTACCCCTACACCCAATTATCCAGTTGCCGTTTCTCTCTACAGCCCTGTCATATCTAACCTTTTTCTTCTTTTCTTCTACAGAGCCTGCAGAAGGTTATCCCCGGTGCGCCCGAGAACCAGGTTCCCGTGCACCTGCGTCCCAAACAGAAGTACGCCCAATTCCCCGGTGCGCAGTTCTAAATTTAAAAAAATTCTACGAAAATGGGATTAGTAAACACAATTCCGCTCAAATTACTCTCCACTTATAAGTGAGCGTCCTCTTATCATGCCGTTGAAGGCCGAGGCTTCTTTTTTCTTTATCTCCCTGTTTTTTTCTCCCTTGGATGCGCTACTGGCGCTCGTGTCACATCTTAGTCCGGTGTATGTTTTGTGTAAATAGCTATTGGCATCAGGAATGGTGATATGATTTCTGCTTGATTGACTTGGATTACCTTTCATTTGTTTAATACCAATGCCTCGTGGCAATATGATAAGTGAACTTGGTTCTTCAATTTCCCCCAAATTATGAGCTTGATATAATCTGAAGTGCAGGTGTATATGGATGGGTTCTAAGTACTTCAATCCATCGAAGCCTACTGCCTCTCGAGGATTCAAGGGCTTCCAAGATTCCCTCTAATATCTAGTCTACCTAGTCCTGGAGGTATGAAGTACATCCCGGGATCGTTTCTATATCATACACGCCAAGTAACGAACGAAATAAAGAAGAACGACCAAAAGGACCCTGAAAGAGAAACCCAGTATATCTCAAATTGAAAACCCGTATGTACTAGACAAAAGAAAGATAAGTCGAGCCAGAAGTATCCAAATTTCCCAACTCCGGACATGAATATTAACAGAACAGGAGATAGAAATGCAAAAACAAAAAAAAGGAGAATAGACTAGTAAAGTAAAATCGCTCTTCCCCGAGATAGAAAGAGTGTAGACCGAATGAGAAACAAAACCAGTCTCATCTTATTAGAGAAACAGGTCTCTATGGTACTCGGCCGAGGCTATTAAAACGGCCCAGCCGTGCCTTGAACTCTGACCAGCCTATGCGCAAGCGCTGCTCAAGCCGCCGATCTCCACGGATCCGCATTAAGATGAGTAGCATGCCTAGCATAACAAGATCCCAGGCGAACTGGCGCATTGACGCCCAGAGAATCCACTTAAGCCAGGCCAGGATACCTGACCGCCGACGATGTGTTAATGTGCGGACTTCCAACTGCTCGCGCATTGCGGCGATTTCAGCGGTCATCTTGGTCAAGGCCTGCTCGACTCTGCGGCGCCAGGGGCCACTTCGTGTATTATGTTGGTTGTGGGAATTACAGCGGGAGTGGGTGCTGGCTTTGGATGATGTATGTTTATGTTGATGGGAGGCGTGGTCTGTGCCGGTTTGGGTGCTGAGGTTGTCTTCATCTTGATCTTCATCTTGATCTTCGTAGAGACTGTCACGGGCTTCTTCATACTCTTCGTCTTCATCCTCGTCTTCGTCATCGACATGTTCCTCGTCTTCATTGTCATGGCCCGCCCGCCGTCGTCGGTGCCGGTAGTAATCTTCTTCCTCCGGCTGACTGACGGGGCTGAGCACTCGTAGTTGTGAATTCTGGCCGCCATATCGCGAACTCGGCCTATCATACTGGTCTACTAACCCATCTAGCCGCCCTCCAATACTCCCATACGAACTGCCTTGGTATCGAGATAAGGGCGGCACGCCAACGGCGTTTAAAGGTCCTGACGATGACGACGAAGTAGCATTATTTTTGATTTGGTCCCATACAAACTCGAGCTCGCCGACGAGTTCGCGAGCCTCGGGTGTTTGCGATGCATATGCATGCATCGTATCAATAAGAGTAGAGATATAGCGACGTTTAGCTTCAGTGCGCGACAGGTCGCGATGCGAATACCATGCATCCCTATTAGTTCATATCAGTATCTAGCGATCTCCCGCGAATCTGGGTACCAGGATTATTGAGTGCCATATCATGCGACATACCATTTCTCACACTCTGCTTGCACCTCCGGGGAAATCCCAATCGGTCGATCCATAACGCCCTCCACATCCCCCTCTGCGATAAGGATATATGAGCCAATCTACATCTTCAAAAGACTTGAAAACATCGGTAGAGATGCCCACTTACCCATGCTCTGTTTGTATAAGCCATAGAGCATCAACCTTTCCGCCGCGGGCGGGCGCGCCGTGCCCGTCCGGGGGATTCTCTTGACGGTATTTAGGGCATGAACGAATACACGATCTGGGTAGGCGAAGCAAAGATGTCAATACAGGCTGCACGGCAGCAAGGGGGTTGATATGCAGGTCCAACGTACCTACAGAGTCCGACATGCTGACGCTAGAAGATGCGGTCCGATGGTCTGCCCTGTCTTCATGGAAGCGGGGTTGGGCCTCGGCAATTGTGGTTGAGCCTCATGGAGAGCGAGATGGGGAAGAAGGTGAGATGCTGAGATAGAGTTGACCAGGGGGAGTATCAGAGTGGAATTAGTGAGTCGCGACCCGAAGATTGTGTCCCTTTTTCCCCTTCGTTCTTGCTGAGCCCTTCGGGAAAGTGGCGGTTCCCCGCGCACGCGACAACTATTCGAAAGGTTGGAGATGTGCTGAGTTGTCAATTTAACCCATTCAGGAAAGTGATTCCAGTATATATTGAAGCTTACCCCGTGTCTCTCAAGTACAAGGGTGGCGTGTTTGATGCGATATGGCGGCTGTCGGAGATCGATCGACAGGTCAACTGGTGATTCATTTCCAGATAAGATCAACCTTGTATAATTTACTTATTACGATTACTAGACTCTTCTCTTGGGGTTAGAAATATAGATGTTTGATGAATTAAAATACGTTTAAATATATTGTACATGCTCAATTGTAGGCTTCTTCGCCGATATGTTTTTCCTCCGTCTTCTCCGTAAAAGTGGTCTCAGTCTCTAAGGGGGATCCTGAGATGACACCAATGACCCCGGATTCATCGAACACAGGGGGTCCAGTGAAATGCTTACGTGCGTATATAAAGTACCACGCAAGACTAATAAATCCAAATCCACAAAACACCGCACTGGCATAGTTCATGGATTGGGCAGTAACGGGCAAGGTGACCGGCATACAGAAGATGGCAATGGAGAACACCACCCAGACCACTGTGATACCATTGATGATGAATCCAAATCTGCCGAGAGAGAACCCTGAGTTCCGAACATCCTTACGGCCCCGGACCATGAGGATGAGAATAGGTAGGCCGTACGAGGCGGAAAGGCAAATAGTAGCCACACCCGTAAAAGAGTTAAAAGCTGCAGTGGAGCCGAAGTAAATGAGTCCCAAGAGGCCAATGACGGTAGAGGAAAGGAGGATAGAGTACAGGGGTACATCTAGCGTTTTGTTGACTTTGCGCCAAATCCGGAAAGCCGGGATAGCCCCATCGCGAGCGAAGGCGTACGTACAACGACTTGCAGCAGTGAGGGAGCCAATTCCAGCAAACATCATGACTCCCAAAATGAGGAATAGTAGGCCGAAGCCACCTCCAGCAGAACCGGTGACGGTCTTGAATAGCAATCCAATAGGCTGTCCATTGGCAACGTTGCGCAGCATCTCGATCTTGGGCATCACAAACAGGATCGGGATCAGGTAGAAGAGACCAGTGATACCTGCTGCCACGACAGAAAGAACAATGGCTTTGGGTACCTCGCGCTCGGGGTTCTGCACCTCCTCACACATGGCTGCCACCATACCGTATCCAGTCAGGGTATATGCTGCCTGCAGCAAGCCAACGAAAAACGCCCACCCCGCTGGCCAACCACTGTTGGAAGCGTCATACTCTCCAAATACAAACTTTCCAGAGCGACGGTCATCGGCCATGACTAGCAATGTGACCAGGATGACGATGACGCTACCAGCGGTCCAGAAGATGCAGACTTTATTAATGAGATCGAGGTAGCGTGAGCAGAAGATGTTGATGAGAGTACAGACCAGCAAAACAGCCCAGAACGTCAATACAGTTTGCCAGGCATTGGCGACGAAGTCCTCGTTCCAAAGGGAGATAGCACTCAGAATGACCTGTCCACCACCGAACATGATAGAGAGCGTGACGGTCCAATTGCCAACAAGTCCTAGCCATCCATCGATAAATGACATGATTGGGGCCCACTCTCGTGATGCCAACATAGCACTCCAGTGGTATACACCACCAGCGGTAGGATAGACAGCACAGATCTCTGCAAGTGAAGCGGCGATGGCGATAGAGACGAGGGTGACGAATACCCAACCCCAGATGATGGTAACTGACAATCCATCGTTGAGGGTAATGTAGAGGGTAGTACTGAGTCCATAAGGAGCAGCCATGATAGCAAAGGAAAGACCCAGAATGCTTAGCATGCTCAGATTTCGAGGCAGTTCTGCCTTGTAGCCCATACGGGCTAGTGCCTCGTCGGCAGTGGCGTCGACAGAATTGCGCATGATTCAAGACTGGACGGAGTCTAGAACCAGTAAAGGGGAGAGTTGTTAAAATATGGATGCGCAAGGATTAAATAAGGTGTAGTACAAGCACCCCGCTTGTAGAGATGTAGACAAGATACGCAACGCGGTCTCGGACCGCGGTTTAGGGAGGTTTAAAGGAAAAAATGGCGAGTTTCAAGACATTATGCTTATCAGGTAGATCGTGCCTATCAAAAGATGACGGTTCCGTAATAGACAATTTAAAAGATAAGGAAAGTAAGTACGGAGTAAAAAAAGTCAAAATAAGCTATCTTTGGGGTTCCACTTTACTATCTTTACAAAGACACCTCTCCGTATTAGGAAATAAGCGAACCTGATTGATGCCTTCCATATTTATTTTGCGTAATAAGGCAGAAACTAGGCATAAACCAGGCAGAAACTAGTCCTAATATAGTTGGAGAGTGTCTCTAGTACCCACTATTGGGTGTTTCTATACCAGCCCCCCTATTCTAGCCGATTCCTCCAATGTCAAATGTTATGCTTTTTGCGATCTAAGCTTGAAACCCTCGATCCATATGTTCAAAAAGTTCTATTCTTTGCGATCTAACAGCGGCTCGCTTATCGTTCAAATCCTTCAGATCCTTCGAACCATACATCGTCTTCGTCAACATTTATGTTCATGTACAGTGGCACAAACATGTTTGCATGCCTGCATGGCCATGGTAGCACGAACTGCTACCATTTTCAGTCTGACCAATAAAACGGCTGATGTGTCTATCTCAAAACTATTGTGAAGGGCTAAAGCTAATCTTGAATTCAGAACTAGCTAGGCACATGCTGTGTACAAAATCCTTGAAGAACGTAAACAATTCGGGGTGGAATCGTGAGGTATCTGTGTCATGTGCAGGAACAGTCAAGCTACTTAATTCCTCGTTGAATATGATGTCTAACCATTCTCTGATGTATTGTAAAACCATTCGGAAATATCAGTTTGAAACCATGATGTCTATTGGTTTTTGCCTTTAAAGATGACGAGAGGACAAACCGTACAGCCAGTTAGGCTTATTGTCTTGATAATTAACACCCATTCGCGATTGTCTGGCAATTTGACAAATGTATGCTTCTTATAAGGCTCTATAATGACATAGGAACTTGTACAGACTCCAAGAGCAATACCATACTTATTCATATTCCAAATATTGTCTAGTAGTATGTCATATTGCTCTTTAATCTTTGCAAATAGGCTATAAAACTCTTAGATAGCTCCTGGATGTGTTCCATGAATTCGTGACACATCAATGCATCGGCCAATACAAGAATGGATGCGTGGGTTTCGTTGAATAAACTTTGGTAGCCATGGTTTTCCGAAAGGGTTATAATCACCACTGAGGCGTGAATCCTGAGTCGCCATTTCTCGCGCGCATGCGAAGGAGGGAATCCTTGGTAGTTGATAATTTGAACTTGGAATTTCAAAATGTCGATCAACATTGATATGAAGGATTTCCCGCCGCCCGTGACATTGGCAGCCATGGAAATGCTGATCGAGAAGTGAACACTCTGGCCGCTTTCAAAAATAATTGGCACATGTTTTTTCTTACTGTAGATTTTAGCCAAGCTTCTGCGGCTCCATAGATATGGCAACATGATATGTGAGCCCGAGCAACATCCAGGATTGCAAGCCCCTGTGGAGTCAGTCGTGCGTAGTTCACAAGAATTAGAGAGAGATGAAGTGTCCAAAATCAATAAGAATCAATAAAACTGATCGGAGGAGTTTTTAAGCCAGTGATTTTATTACCACGCGATTGAATTGGTACTAATTAGCCATGGCTGAATATACAGTAGACGAAGTAGTAAGCAGAGATAACCTAGAAACTATACAGCAGTTAATCATACATTAGATATATTATAATGAAATAGCAAGCGGACGACGACTCAAGGATGTGGTATAAGTCCGGCATGAGACAAGAAAATGGTAGCAAGACGCCGTAGCTCGTTAATGTCAAGGTGGAACCGATCTTGCAAGTTTCGGGGTGGAAAGACGAAGCCCGTCCCAAATAGCTCTTCGCGGGTGAAGAAGATGGGGCTTTGATGAGTAAGAGGAATGGGGAAAACATGGTGTGTTTCCGCAAGATAAGGAGTCCCAGCTAGATCTCGCCTCCAAAATTCTAAACGGACAGCGACCCCGAGTTTACGCTTAAAGAATTTGACGATCATGACGAGCTGTACAGCGGGCGCACCCCCAATAAGGATTTTGCGGGCATTTTCCACGAGGCTTTTGTAGGACTGAGAATAGCCAGCTTCGACAAGTATTGATGGGACGGCAGACTTCCCAGGAGCGGAGGGTGGAGCGCGAATGCAAATTGTGGCAGTGTCGGGTTCCTTCTTCTTGTGTCTTGTTAGGCGTGCTGGTGGAGGATTAGGGATTGGGTTTAATAGGTCGACATTTGGAGATGCAAGAAAAATGAGATCCCGTTTCTCAGGTATTTCAAGGAGATTGGCTTCAGACCATATATCACGACATATTATCAGCCATGACAAAACACTCTGATGGGCCCACGATGGCATTTTGAGCTCCAATATCCCATATTCTGGAATAGATGTTTTCCTGAGACTCGGGTATTTGCAATCGATGAGGTTCCACAATGAGTCGCAGAGTTTGGATGTTAGTTCAGTAAGGATGAGAAACTCCTGGGTCCCAAGCTTGTTAAACTTTTCTAAAGTCTCATAGGATCCTCTTGCTCTTCCTCTTCCTCTTCATCGCTCATGCATCGCAACTTGATAGCCTGGATGGGCGGGTGATTCTCCTCAGAGCTTGAGCTTAAGGGCGAGTTTTCTGGGGGGACTTCAAAATAGCAAAGTGCAAGTAGAAGCCGACGTTAGCTATTTATGTCATTTATATTATCATTTTGCGACCGCACCCCATCAAAATATCTCCGAAATTAGGGTTAGCCACCACAGCTTTTCCTAATAACTGATGACCTTGAAATTGAAAACTATTATAGAACTTATAGTAATTTCAAACTTCTGAAATTTCCAGCCTCGTACAAGCCCAAAAGGTAAATGGGATGCACTCAAGAAATGAATTGGGATGCAATGCATCCAACCCCCACGGGTTAGAATTTTGACTTCACTTTTTATACCGCGATATATCACTTGTATAACTGCCCCTCCACTGGTGCTTCTACATCTTCCGAAGTGAATGTGCAATGCCCAATAGGTCCACCAACCGCTACTGCTCCCCATTGGATAGGCATAAGTGCCATATTGACATCCTCTCTGTCTTCAACGGTCCTTTCCTTATTCGGGTCAAAGGCAGGGTGACACGCGGCTGCAATAGCAAGACTGCAGCTTTCTGCCACCGGCATTGCTGACTTGAATGGTTTGAGCCCAGTTCCAATAAGGCATAGATACATAAAAGCACTAACTAACAAAGCACTGACAGCGCCTATGGACGACCAGCCGCAAGTCATTAATCCAGATAATAATGATTTCGAGGCCCATCATTGGAGTAATATTCAACCGCTACCACAAAAAAGCTTTGCGAAATTAACCAGTGGAGAATTGCCGATGTGATCATGAGTGGAACAGAGTAGCGATATGGCATAGAAAGAAAGTAATTGCTTCGTTGGGATGATCGCGGGTTATTTGAGACTCGGAGGCCTTTGCGGTGGATGGCGTAATTGCTCCACTCAGCCGCGAGAGTCATTGAGGTCAGAAAGCCATTGAAGGTGAAGTAGAGGATGGAGAAGATCAATTGGGGAGAGTTGGCGATGAGGACAATAGGAACAAATGAGCTAGGCCAGTTGGTACCCGTCACCAGGTTTTCAGAGCCTGCGGTCCCTAGTCCTTGTTCCCAGAAATTACTGTCATCAGGACCCATCCTACTCTCTGCGTATTTCAAGAGATAGATATTTGCGACCGCAACGCAAACCCAGCTATTGATAAGTTAGGCTTGAAGACCTAGAAATTCGGATCACTCACGGAACTATAAGACTTATCCACTTCCAAATGGAAACAGCTGAGCCCCATCGTCTCTTTTTTCTAAGAAACGGCTTAGGCTTGATTTCTTGACGCGTTTTATCTTTCCAGGTGAGTAGACAGCCACCTTGTGTGTATATGTCCTCGCGCTGAAGCAAAGACGCAATGGCATCGCCGATCGTTAAGATCGGGGGATCATACAAGCCCACCCATATATACAGCAAAATCATAGACTTAACGATATTCACTGCAATCAAAGTAATTGTTATAGGAAACGAGTATTGTAGCTTGCAATACTGAGACGCTTTCTCGGCCAGACAATACTCAACCTTCCACCTTATTTCCAAAGTTTCTGAGGATCTACCGATATACCAACTATTATTATTATTGGCGATCTGTGATCTGAAGGTGGATATATCACTATTGTCAAAGGGACAATATGATCTGTCAACATAACTTAATCCATATAGCCATTCGTATGAAGCCCAAATACTCCCAATATCATCATTTGGGCCATTATTTGTGCGACCCGTAGCGAGAAAGTCATACTTAGAATCATTGAATCTCATATTATTGGTCACAAGAAGCAGTTTGTCGTATTGTGACTCGAAAGTCTGCGTAAATGTAGTCACACATTCGGAGTTGTTGAGATGTTCCAGACTCCCATTCATTGCCGAAGAATGAAAGTATTTTAATGAGTTTTCCCAATCATGAGTTTGCACGCCCCAGGTCCCCTCCATGGGATGTATGTCTTTCCAATCAGTTTGTGCAAAAGACCCAGAACCAGCGAATACTGGATAAGCCCATGATGCTGTTGTTTGGTAAACAGCAGAGTTGTACCTATCATTATTAAGTGGTCAACCTTATACTGAATAGGAGGAGAAAATCACATACAACATATGAAAAGGAAGCGAAGAGAGCGCTAGGCATAGCCATAAGAGAGAGTGCCTTTTAGGTCCCTTCAGCAAATTTCGAATACTATGCACTCCGATATCGAGCCATTTACCCTGTCGATGTGCGTTATCTACAGCGTTTCTTGTGGGGGCAGATAAACATTGCTGAAGAAAATCATTAGGTACTTGTACTTTTGATATGACGAATAAGAAAGATATTTTCTTACCATCCCGAAGTTACTAGCACCTAAAACAGCAGTGCCCAGTATGTTAATCAGCAGATGGAAACCAATACTGATATTATGCACCTTTTCACAATCGCCTTTAAACAAAACTGTGTCTTTGCGATGTGCCGTATAGAGCAGAAACCCTATGTTGAAAACCAGAACGACCAAACTCGCAACAAAGGCCCAAAACATGGAGCCTTTCCAGCCTTCAAACTGGAGTATACTTAGTTTCTGGTTGCTTTGACCAACCTCGTCGTTTAATAAACGTTGGTCATCGTCCCTTTCGACGTCATATGATGTAATTTGATCGAGTTCGAGTCTACTCTGGAAGTCTTCGGAAAGAGGTAGTAGCTCGATGTCATGCAGTGAGTGATGGCAGTGGTAATTATACTGAGAATATCAATACGTTTCTACAGCTGTCCGGGGGTCACTTTCAGCCTTTTGATGATTCTTCCATCCAGAACGATACTCTCTTCGGTGAATGGTCAACTCAGGAAACGGATATGATACTCTTTGATACTTTATTGGATTCAGATTTAGTGGGTACATGGAATATCTAGTTCGTGCCCTAGACTGAAATTTGTAATTACGAGATTCATCAAAAATACTACAGGGTCAATATGCCTCGCTTCATATATAATATACATAACCCAACGAATAGTAATGTTCGTACCTCATCTTTTACCATAACAGTGCCTTGGAATTTAAGAGGTGGATATATAAAGTAATTCTACGATCGGCCGAATTGCCCCGACCTAAAATCCCAAAGACGGATAAATATAAGTCTGCAATCGGCCGAATTGCCCCGACCTGGAATCCGAAAGACGGATGGATATAACTGTTGGAATATGGAACAAAGCAGTCATGTGATCAAATTATTACTTTATAATAGATAGCAAACTAAGAATGAAAACAGACTTTACAACCACTTCAAAGGACACACAGATATCATAGGGGCGTAAAGCGTTACCTGTGATAGGTGTCAGAAGTGGGCGTTAGCCTATCGAATAGCTATTCCACACTTGATACAGGTGTACCGACAATAACTTATATCTGCAATCGGCCAATTCATCCGACGAATGTCCAAGTTACGGTGAAACAAGAGAAAGTCGACATGTCGGGCAATCTGAACTGATACCTATAAGAACTCAAGGTCTCGGCTAGAAGTAAATGAACAAACAGACTACAAATCATATCCACCGTCCCTAATCTACGCTTTGTCAAACTACGTTCAAGACAAGATCGATCATCATGGCTGTCAAACAAGATACCACCAGCATCAGTGCTGCTGCTGAGACTCACATTGCCTCCTATTGCGCCACACTCCTCTCGCCCGATTCTAAAACCTCGACTGAGCGTGCTACCAAGATGGCCACCTATTACCTTCCTAACAGTTCTTTCTCCACGGAGGAACGGCTTATACAATTATCTGGCCCATCGCCTATTACGCCATTGATTGCAGGGGTTCTAGATAGGGTGGGAAGCCTGCCTGAAGTCATCGGCCATAGAGTTGAGGCCGTGGGAGAGAATAGCGCAATCATCTGGCTATCCCTAAAGGTGGACCAATTGGAGATGTCGAATGTGTATGTTTACAGAAGGACTGCGGACGGAGTCGCTGGATTTGAGGGCGGGATTTTTGATGGGGAGATGTGGATCATGAAGAATTTGAATAAATGAGCTAATTAGCTCTTTCATGGTCGCTGTCCGTTCACTACTGGTAGCAGAAATTGCTTCCAGGCTGGTATGGGATTCTCATCAGAGGCTATGGCTATGGAAATCACATGGTGTCATAATTTGTCTTTCTTTCTTTCCCTTTTTCCCTCCAAAAAAGAACAGAAAACGGAGCTCATCCATATTCATATATGAAACTTTGGTTGAAGGTATTCTGTACAAGCATAGTCTAGTACTGAAATAATGAAAACCAGCTACCTTACTTCGAATGTACACTTCTTTTTCTTGTCAGAGTACTAACCTTTTGGAATTTCGGCAACAGCATGTCACTTTAAACACTATATCATAGCTCTTTAATTAGCGTTACTCATACGGTTATGAAAAATTGTGGAACACAATTTGTAGAATAAGCTAATGTACATTAATGACACGTTTAGTATTCCCCTTCGTACTCTCCCTCTTTGAATCATCTCCGTCAGGCCCTCACATCTCTCAGTCACAGTCTATATTAGTACCCCCATATATCTGTCGGTCATGGCAGGTTTTACACCTCCAGGCCCGCTCACCGTGTCCTCGGATACTCAAACACTAAAGGTTTCTTCGGCTCACTACAGAGACAGGAAGGTTATTAAATGTAGGATTAGAGGTAAAGAGCTATGATTAAATAGAGATTGCTATATCCTTTAAGATATTGGCTAATTCATCCTTTGATATAGAGTCGGCAATTGAGGCGGGCCTGAAAAGCGGATATAAGTATTCTATTAAGTTAGTCACTAATCATATGGACTATCCGATATTCCAGAAACTGGATAAAAAAGAGCTCGACTTCGCTCAAGGCTCCAATGCTCACCCTGCAAAGAGGTCCTCTCCAGACTCTCCTTCCGCTTTATCATCACCTACATCTTCCACGAGAAGTTGATGTCACCAAAGATTCCTGGCCAGCTCCTATGCGAGCATGGTAGGTTACAGACCAAGGTATTAGTTCCCGCAGGAAACTTAGCTCAGCAGCTCAGCATATTAAGATAGCATGCCACCATTCCCAAGACGCTCTGAGGATATTAGAACAAATCCGGTCTCATTCTACCGCTGTTCCCAGTAGAGCACCAGGACATTGAACGAAACAACATCATTTTATGGACAAGTAAGCTAATCCCGAGCAAAGCAATATGGCTTGCAGCCGTCATATCTTCTCCAAGAATGGCAGTGAGAGTTGAATAAGGTGCAAGTTGTGAAGGTGCCTGACACAGGTAATCTAATTTAATTAAGCAACTTGGACTGCGATTAAAGTCTGAAAAGCGGGGCCATATAAGAGACTGAACGGATTATGCTAATACTCTCATCGCAGCCTTTAAGAACTTAGGATCCATTATGACCTAGTGTATCGGTTTCTCGCTTTTAATCTGCAGTGTGCACTAAGTGAAATTCTAGATACTCTATCATCCATATTGGTATAATCGTAAATTTCTTATTAGAAAGAGAATTTAGACAAACATATGAGTACTTTTTAGAGGAGCGATATAAGCTAGATTTAATAAAAGCACCTACTCGGACACCTAAGCCAGCAAAGAGCGAAAGGACATGTCTAGTCTATACCTAGGTATATATGCCCTCTCATATCTATAGTCATAACTATCTGTAAGGGCCTACACTTGCGCCTGCAGTCCTCAACTAGAGCCTTTTGAAAAAGATTATGCGCAAGTAGCAAGCTCCATATACATACCCCGCTCCAAAATGCCAGACCGGAATATTCACCTATATTTGATGAATAGAAGATGAAAAGGAGCGCTATATCTTGTGCTGTAACTATAAATCGCTCCCAGATCTTTGTTGAAAGTTCGTGTTTGGCGGTAAAGATAGTTATAAACTAAATTTATATGAGAGTATCAGAGCCACAGAACTACTAGGGGTTTATTTGCATTTTGAGCATTCCTACTCAATATTTAGGGTAGAGGACCCGAGGTCCTAAGCTCACCAGGTACTACCTAAATCATCAACCCTCACTCTACGGTCATATGTATCATTAATGTAGAAACTTGAGATTATATGGAGGTACTTGAATTGCTGAGCGCTTCTTTAGTGAAGAGTCGCAATCCAAGGAACTGCCAAAGTGTATTGAACCCAGACTAGAAAATAGCCATACAATTAGGCGGACTAGACACACCACGAGCACAATTCAACGGACTACTCGAGATAAAAAAGCTCCAACGCCCCAGTCTCTGACAAGTAGTAGCCAGAGTATCCAAATCAAACATCTCCCCAATAGGCACACCCCAACCAGCCAAGATATGATGATGCAAATCAAACTCCTCATTCAAAGGCGGGAAAACTTCAAAACTAACCGCATCAGATGCAACAGCAGCAAAGTGATTATCCCATAAAAACCTTAAAACCCGCTCACTCTGTTCAATGCCAGCATGTTGCGGCACCTTCTGCTGACTATATGTCGTGCGCTGCTCAGCAGACATGGCGGCCCATGTGGCTGGGAGCCCGACGCGCAGGAAGAAGATATCGCCTTTTTGGAAAGTGAGGTTGGACTCGCGTGCTATCTCGAGCACTTCGTCTAGGGAGACCATTTGGCGGGTTAGTGCGTTTATGGCTATGCCCTTTTTTGCTGCGTATGAGACGTAGTCTATCAGTACGCCGCGGCCGGCGATGCCCTTTTTGGCCCAGAAGCCCAGCCCAATGCGAGGGGAGTCTGTAGCTATGATTTCTTGCGCTGTTGTGCCGCCGTAGAAGAGCCTAAGTGAGGGGTCTGAGGTTGTTGGGGCTGGGCCGTTGTGGTGACGGAGTCCGTCCCATTGGGAGGATTGTTGTGGGTTGAAGTGGTACTCGTCGTCGAAGGCAACGCCCTCAGCTACCCATTTGATTTTGTGCTCAAATGACTTGCGGCCGAATCCTGGGGCACGTTAGTACGTTCTTTTGATGCTTTTTTTTGAGCAATTATAGAGTGGACTCTCTGGGGACGATACCTGGTGGTGTCAGATTCTCAAGATCCCAATTCAGACACACTCGCTCGCCGGTCTTGATCTGAGTCTGCGCTGCGTGCGCGACTACTTCCGGAGTCAACAAGCGGAGCATGCCTAGACCTTCCTCCTCCGATCCTGCAGGTGCAGGCCAGTACCTGCGCTTGTCGGGGAGGTCATCATACTTTTCTGGCAGTGGAAGCTCAGTCATATTCGCTTAACTATGGCCTGTATTAGGTTATGCAGCTGAGTTGTGAGGGATGTTATTCAAACTAGCATACATGATAAGATGAAAAGGGGGAGATAACAATAAATAGAGAATCGGAGTAAATCCGTTGACGTCGGCACCCCGCAGTTTGAATTTGATCGAATCGAGATATTCTTACAATTGAGTGAGTTTTTTTTTTTTTTTCTCAAAATAATGCCTTAAACCCACTTTTAAGTCATAAGCATATTGCCATTCTATGATAAATATACCTTGGGATAAAAGAGTACAGATTAAGAGCGTACATTCTGACGTAATGCGATAATCGAGCTTAAAGATCATCCAGATCATCGTTAGCGTCTGCACGCTTCGATAGGTCTGACATCTCATACTCCTCTCGGTTGCTCGAGCCCGAACCATTTCCAGCTGACATGGCCATGGCCTGTCGACCAGTATCAGACGACTCGAGGAAATCGCGCAGTCGGCGTTTTCCCTCCACAAGTGCCTGTTGCGATGCAGCCTCGCTCATCTTCAAGATGGGACCCCATAGGTTAAGCTGCCAGGTGATGTAGCCTCCAATAGCACAGAGGAAAAGCAAGAAGAAGTATGCCGGGTTGCGGAGAACTAAAAAGATAGGTTAGCAAGTTGCGATGAAACGAGAGATTTTGGGAAATCTAACCGGCAATAATTTCGTTCCAGCCCAATGCGAGAAGCAAACCGTAGAAGTACAAGGGCACTTGGGTCATACCACCAATAGCACTGCGCTTGGCCTCGACATAAACTCCGTCTGCGGACTTCTTGAATCGTACAGTGAGTTCCTGGCGCTTTGAGTCGCTGAGAATGGTCATCTCTTCTTCCAAACTCTTGCCCTCGTCCTCGTCAACACCACCAATTGGGACTAGGTCCTCCTCGTCCGCAGCTGTTGCGGAGCTGGGGGTGTGGCCGATCCATCGGTCCAGTGGAGGTGGGGCAGAGGTCTCTGAAAGACGGAAGCGAGAAAGAAGGGGAATCAGAGTGAGGGTAGACTCTCGGGCACGTGTATAAATGCCTTCGATGTCATCGGTTGGGCGCCAGATACGTGGCACGCCATCATCGTCGTAGCGGAACTTATCTTCAAAGTTCTCACGCAGCTTCAAGAGCAAGTTGCCCTCGGTCATCTCCTCGTCAATCTTGGAGCGCAGAACACCCCAAGACTTGCGTCGCAGGCGCCACAAACCTACATCAACCTCTTCCAGGCTGGCGTCAAAGCTGCCGGCGCGCTCTGTGAATCTTCGCTCGGCATCAAGGACTGTCTCCACAAATACATTCCAGATTTGGTCCCAGAATGCTTTCTCGTTGTGCTTTTCACCATTCTCCGAAGTACTAGCACCGGCATGACCAGAACCTAGGTTGTTAAACTCGAGTCCCACGCTTTCACCTAGGCGAGATTGAACCCAACGCTCGACGCGGGTGGCCAAACGTCTCATCTCATCCCGACGCAAACGGCCGCTGACTTCCGACAGTTCTTTTTGGTACAGGCTAAGGAGCTGCTTGTAATTACTCCAAGGGGTGCCTTCAACTACGGTTGAGCGGGCGACCTCCTCAAACTTCTCCAAAGAGGATTTGGTCTCGCGATTGACAATTTCAGCAAAATCGTAGCTCCCACCCTTCTTTTGGCCAGACTTGACCGACTCAGTGACAGCGTCACTGAAATCACTGATACCAGTCTTGTGCGCAGCCGATAGCTGGCCGTGGAAAAGTGCCTTCAGACGAGTATCAATCTTACCCTCCAGCTCAGCCTTCTTGCGCTCGTACACGCCCTTGTGGTAGCGACTAGCTTCGGTCTCAAAGCCCTTGAGAGTCTTCGAGCGAGCTGAGCGCATGATAGCACCCAGGCCACCGAGTACCGCGGGAGCGCCCAAGCGCACAGCCTCAGCTTGCTTGTCCTCAAATGCAGTAATTGCCCCGTCAAATCCAATCATCACTTCGCGCAAAATCTCGTCACAGCGGAATTGCGCAAGCAGTTCCTGTTGAGTAGGCAGATCCAGGTCTTTGTTGTTGACGATTTGGTCCCAGATACCTTCTGCGTAGTGCGAGAAACCATCAGCCGGGATGCGGCGATGGTATTCAGGCAGGAAGACGCCTCCCTCAGAGAACTCGCCCTTGAGCGCATCTCTCTTGGGATCCCGATGTCCTTCGCGGAATCGGAAACCAAGCTTCTTGCACTCTGTCACGAATTGATCTGGTTGGTAACCCTTGTGCGGAAGGCCATAGAACTGGAAATCGAAGTAATCATGGATAGTCGATTTCTCGAGCCCAGCAGGCTTCGAGATTGTTGACCACAAGCGGGATAGATCTTCCAACAGTGTCTGCTGGAGATTAATGAGCGGGGTGGAGCCGATAAAGTCACGGATAACAAAGAATAGCAGGGAGCGGTGAGTAGTGCTAAAAGCTCATTAGTCTTTGGTTGGTATGCAAAGGGAACCGGGGTCTCCTGGTGCTCACTTCTTATCTTTGATAAATAGCTGCAGGTTAACCTCAAACACGGTCTTCAGCAGTCCCATGTTGGCACCCTGGTACAAACCAACCTGGTGCTCCCAGATGTTGACAATGAGCACTTCACTAGTCGCAAGCGCAAAGAGAGCGCTCTTGCGCTCGAAATCTTGATCCTCGCCTCTTTCGCGACCATCCGTACCTTCGACGTCCATAACCAAGATGTTGTCCGCCATGTGCTGTCCTTCGGGCGCGGACTTGTCGCCCTGCTTCTTATTTTTTGAAAGCCAAATACCCTTGGTCGTTTGTCTTCGCTCTCGCTCGGCCATGACTGAAAATTGGGTGCCGAAGAGGCTGTTCAGTAAGGTGGACTTTCCAGTCGACTGTGATCCAAACACGGAGATGAGGTGGTAATTAAAGCCGGCGGGAGTAACATCTTCGAGGGACAGGTACTTGGAGAGATTCGGACTAGAAGATGATTCCAGTAGTTAGTGAGAAAGAAGAGTAATTGACTCGAGAATGACAGAGCGTTAAGTCGGAAAATCATACTTGAACTCCTTATCCTCATCAATGACCTGGACGCCATGCTCGTAGGCGGCGGTATCAGCGCGGCCGATCGTAGCAAAATGGCCATTTGTCATGACTGAAGGTGCCGTTGGATTCCTACCCATTCCCGAGGGGCGTTCGCTCATCTTGGTGCTAGGTCCCTGAATTAGGGAGTAATACTAGGAGTAGGAGTTGTGGAGAAGTGGTGGCGAGAGGAGTTAGTGACGGAAGAGCTTCGTTGGGAAGTTGATGGGAAGTGGATCAACGGATGATCACAAGGTAAGAAAAGCCCCGAGGTCTATCTATGGTGCAACCTCTCAGAAAACAAAGTGGCTTAACTTGCATTGGGGGATGGCTAAGTTGCTGGGGGACAAAGCTCTCTTACATAACAAAAACCCGGGGAACGACACGAACTACACGGACTACACGAACTAACTACGAAGAACTACGACGACAAGGATATAAGGACAACAACACAATATGATGGAAATTACCAATTAATGCATTTTTGTTCTAACACTGAATTTAATTATTATAAAGCTGAAGACGTTTTCAATTCTTATTCCAACTCTCATTTATGATGGCAGCATCGTTGGGGTTTTCAAGCCAGTTCAGATTCCAGCCTTGATCCAAGCCAAGATCGATATTAGCATTAGGCCATGAATATTGTCCTATGTCGTCAAACAATCCAGTGAAAACGTTGGACTCTAGACCTGCAAATGGATTCACCTCGACGCTTGCTCCTTGACCGAATGGCTGGGTTAGATCGACTGTGGAGAAAGCTGCAGCCCCATTAGCGATATGGGTGTCTCCTTTCATTGAGTGCACATGTGCTGTCGATCCCAGATCTGGATTAGACAAAGGCGGGGTATAAATTTGAGTAGGAGTAGGTTTAGACGATAAAGTAGCCGACGTTGACGGACTGGACTCGCCAGTGTTGACATTCATCTTTTGGCGCTGGATGAACTTGGCCCCCGCACTTGCGGTGATAGTTCCAAAGTATGGCACAGAGATCTTACAGCTGTTCATGCAAGAGATATTCCTGGCTTTGTTCCTGGATTCGTAAATTTGGCTGAGTATGTTCGCAGATTCAGCGGCGACAGAGCCACCGCTTTGAGATGCAGCCTGGCGGAGAATCTGAATGACTTCACCGATGAGATTCCAGTCGCATTCATCTTGTGCTGGATCATAATCGGGGGATTCTTCGGAGTATCCAATCAAATGAAGAATCATAAGTAAACCCAAAGTGAAAGACATGAAATCAAATATCTTGCAAAGATAAGACCGGGTAATGGATCGGATCACCTTGTATATGACCAAGGCCTCACGGGTAGATTGGATAGCTGCCCTTTGAGAGTAGCTGAATCGAGAATCGTACGGGTACTTCAGCATGAACGGCATGTGGAGAAGAGCACGGAGCATCTTGGGCATGAACTGGAGCGGGACCCGCTCATTAAACTCTGCGATCTTTTCATTTGAACCGGTTTCCATACCCTGGAACTCGGCTGGCATAGCCTCCCATGCATCCTGTAGCTCTCGATCAAGCTTCAAGGTTGTTTCGAGACTCATCTCAGAGGGATTCTGGTTGCGATCACACATATGGCCAGTGACAACTCCGATGCGCAGCATATACTGCTCAGCAGCCGATGGGGTCGTTTGCAAGCGTCGTGCAATCTGGGGCAAGTAAAAGTTTTCGGCGATTCCGTAGGGTAGGCCGAGAATCAGACTTATAGTACGATCCGTAAAGCCCAACAAGCACCAAGTCTTCAAGCGTCTTTGGAATAGAGTGTCTCCCGGCTGAGGAGTGCGAGTAGACAGATGCATACCGGCGAGATACGCAAACTCAATAGTTCGGCGCGTCACTAGCCAGCACTTGCGAAGGCGACCTTCATTCAAATGATACTTAGCAACGAGCTCACTACACTCTATTCCAGGTAGAGTGGCCGCATAGTCGTCATCACGGACAACTAATCGGTCAACCGCTTCCATGCAGCGGGAAGTGAATTCCTGAATATCCAAAGGAGCCCGTAGATCACCAAAGTTGAAATCAGGCGGTGATTGCAGAAGACTTAAGCAAAGGCAGACCAGAGCCTTGGCTATTTCAGCGGGGGCGACTGTACTCTCGCAGGCATTTGCGCCAATTGAAAATATATGTCGTAACTCAGGGTATTCTTCTTCCCAGATGCACCATATTTTCGAGCCTGCAGACAAGATCTTGCGGATATCTTGTTCATGGGGAAACAATGCTAAAAGCTCGATCCTTACTGCTCGTGCTTTGACCGACATGTCCTTTGCGCCGGCGAATTGATCGTCACTGGATGAATCTTCACGTCGACTGACCACGTAGTTGTCAAACAGCTGCATGACTGGCGCATGTTCAATCCTTTCACTAGATGGTCCCAATTTGTCGCATTCAATTGAGGATGGCGTTAAATCAGACGCGGCGGTTCTCTCGGCTTTGAGGAAGTCAGCAGCTATGTGGTAATGCGTCGCCTCTGGCACTTGTACTTACGACTGGATTTGGTGCCGGCGGTATCATCTAATCGTTTGACTAAGTCTTTAACCACATTCTCCAAATAAGTAACTCGCTCCCGTAAGCTATATCGTTCAGCCTGGGCACTTGGAACGATATGCGGATCCTCCGAGCCATGCTCCTGAGTGATACATTTCGAGCCTCTCAAACGACACTCATTGCAAGCATCCGGACAATCAGAATTGTAGGTACAGCGAATCTTTCGCCGTCTACCTGTTGGCGGGTTAGATTGAATCATAGATTGAATTTGTCAGAAACTTGCATTCGGAGCAGCTTTTTGTGCCTTTTCGCATTTTCTTGAGAGGAGGGCCCTGAGAATCTGACCAGGACTCCATTTTGATTTTGAGCTTTCAGTAAGCGATGGGGAAGGTTGTTGTAGTAAGTAAATTATCGTTTATCGACTGCTCATCGACTTTGAGGATGTATTCTTAGCCCCAGGGGCTCAATCTTGGAAGTATTCTGGAGTCAACTCAAAGGGGAAGTCACATGTACAAAAAGTTGATTATGAAGCATCCAGTCTTGAGTAGTTGTCAAAGCTAAGTTAAATTACAGATAAACCATTGAAGTTAGGCCAGACATAAGCAGCCATGTGGCGATAGATGCCGCGATTCGTGTAACTGAGTGCGTGCCGATAATAATATGGGTCGTGGTTGTTATGTACACCAAGAGTTCCTTTATAGATGGGGTTGGGTTAGTTTCAATTACCTAGGTACTATTCATATATTCAAACATATGATTGCGATGCTTTCAACGTGAGAAGATACCTAGGTAGTTGAAATAGTTACTTCGAAATCTTAGCACCATTTATCAGGCCGTTAGTGGTATGGTGAGCAGACGCTAGCGGACGACATTAAAACGCAAAGTAGTTATACTGCATTACTTAGCTCTTCAACTCTGAGTAAATAGTATGGCATAGCAATAATATGTCCAGGAGCAGTATGATTTTGACAGGGAAAGCCTTCCAAGGTTGTTACGGATGTTGGCGACAACCAGTGCTTCGTCCTCAAAGGTGATAGTACCCCAAAGAGACTGACACTGCAGCCATCGCTCCTCTCAACCCCAGATTCAAGACAACTCTCAAGTCACTCAGCTCTGAAAGAATGGAGTACGATGTGGAAGCAAGAGGTCAACAGTCTAGTAGGAAGTCTTAACACCAAAGCTATCCTGACCGCGTTGGTCGATCATGGAACGGCTCCAGATGTCGAAGAATCGTTGTTGGTAGTCATTTAAAGCGCAAGATATAAAACCGTTTGGGCAATATAACTTCGGCCCAGGTGCCTATATATGTGGCATTTTAATCTGAGATCTAAGGGTTCAAAAGACGACGCCATTGGGATCTAATAGTGATAGTCAGCAAAGGCGACGCACTAAATTATCACATAATTCCACAACACGGACCAGTTTCGTCCGATTGTCCGTCCGTTACATTATTTGATCCGAATTCCGATCAGCCACAACTTACGCCGACAAGAGCGTTTAGAATAAAAGGGAAAAAAGGCAAAGGGAGTTAAAAAAAAAAAAAGGATGAAGAATTGACTGATTTTAAATTTTGATACATTCTTTCCGTTTAATAGGAGAGGGGAGATGGTATAAAAGCTACATCTCCAATATAGTAGACGTACATGAAATAAGATCCAGGCGAAAACTCCGGATTACCCGTAGTGCTGATCAATGATTCCCGCGCTCTGAATATAATGGGACAGACAAACAATAAAAGAAAAAGGTGTCATAATACAGAAGCTGGACAGCGGAGCTGTCTAGCCATTTGAGTAGAGTAGACTTTTTTTTTACTCCATCACACGGGTGATCAGACCCGTGGCGACGGTGCGGCCACCCTCACGGATGTTGAAACGCTGACCGGCCTCAGCAGCGACAGGACGGTGAGTCTTGAGAACCATCTCAACATTGTCACCGGGCATGACACGCTTGCCCTGGTCGTCACCGGGGAAGGTAAGGTCACCGGGCTCATCAGCAGTACGGAGGTAGACCTGGGGACGGTAGTTGCTGCCGAATCCAGTGCGGCGACCACCCTCAGCCTCAGTCAGAACGTACATGGAAACTAGGAAGTTCTGGGCAGCCTTGGTGGTGCCAAGTGCGGCGACAACCATACCGCGGCGGACATCCTCACGCTTGATACCACGGATGAGAAGACCAGAGTTGTCACCAGCACGGGACTCGTCGCAGCTCTTCTTGAAGGTCTCGATATCGGTGACCTTGGTCTTGATGGGGACCTCGGCTCCACCGACAATCTCAACTTCGGTATCCTTCTTCAGAAGACCACGCTCAACACGGCCAGACACAACGGTACCACGACCGGGGATGGAGAAGACTTCCTCAACGGACATGAGGAAGGGTTTGTCCATGTCACGCTCGGGGGTAGGGATCCAAGAATCAACGGCCTTCATGAGGTCATCAATCCGCTCAGTACCAATGTCGGGGCGGCGGTCCTCGAGAGCGCAGAGGGCGGAACCGAAGACGATAGGAGTCTCCTCACCCTCAAAGCCGTAGGTGGAGAGCAGCTCACGCATCTCAAGCTCAACGAGCTCCAACATCTCCGGGTCATCGACAGCATCGACCTTGTTAACGAAAACAACGATCTTCTGGACACCGACCTGACGGGCAAGTAGCAAGTGCTCACGAGTCTGGGGCCTAATTGACGAAAACCGAGTCAGTACAAATTTCTTTTTCGTTTCTTGTGTTTGACAATGGCAATTGATTTTGCTTACATCTGACCATCGGAAGCAGCAACAACAACAATGGCACCATCCATGTTGGCGGCACCAGTAATCATGTTCTTAATGTAATCGGCGTGACCGGGGCAGTCGACGTGGGCATAGTGGCGAGCCTCGGTCTGGAACTCAATATGGGCGGATGAGATGGTGATACCACGCTTACGCTCCTCAGGAGCCTTGTCAATGGAAGCATAGTCGAGGAAGTTGGCCAAACCCTTGGAGGCCTGGTGCTTGGTGATAGCGGCAGTCAGGGTAGTCTAATAGAACATGTTAGACGCGCGGAGGGCCGGAAATTATAAAAAGAGCATCTCACCTTGCCGTGATCGACATGACCAATGGTACCAATATTCACATGGGGCTTGGTACGCTCAAAAGCAGCAGCATATCCACGGGTGCCAGCGAAGACATGTTGGATAGGGTTGACGGCGCGAGGGCGCAGCAGGGATGCCCGGCTGGTGCGTGCGAGGATGTTCAGAGAACGAGAGATGCTCGACATCTTGCAGATCAGAACGCAAAAACGATGAATTGGACAGATAGAAGCAAGAGGGATTGTCGATGGGACGGGAATCGAGGACGGAATCAACAGCCAATTTTTCGGCGCCGTAACGCTTAGTCATTCACTGGCGAATCAAGGCTGGCCTTGGAATAATCCATACCTCTCATCAAAATCTGATCAATTTTTACTTCTCTTTGCTCGGTCCATTCAACCACTTTGATGCTTGGGTTGAATATTTCTTCAAAACTCAACTTCTTTACGATTAAGAACTCGTATCTCAACTGATTCCCCGAGCAAATCGACTTCCGACTACCGAAGCGCCTGCCATATTTGATCTCTTGCCGGTGATCCACCCTCCTCTTTCCGACTCTTCAAACCCGTTTCCATCTCTATTCACATATCATGGATCACTCGCGCGATCCTTGCCCCTGGGTTGCCCTGAGCGACTTTGGCGGTGCCTTCTGCATGGGTGCCATTGGTGGTGCTGTGTGGCACGGTGTCAAGGGCTTCCGCAACAGCCCCTACGGTGAGCGCCGGATAGGTGCTCTCACAGCCATCAAGGCGCGCGCGCCCGTCCTGGGTGGTAACTTTGGTACTTGGGGTGGCCTTTTCAGTATCTTCGATTGCTCAATCAAGGGTATTAGAAAGAAGGAAGACCCTTATAATGCTATCATCGCCGGCTTCTTCACTGGTGGCTCCCTCGCTGTCCGTGGCGGTTTCAAGGCTGCCCGGAACTCCGCTATTATGTGTGCCGTCTTCCTCGCAGTGATCGAGGGTGTCGGAGTTGGTTTCCAACGCATGATGGCCGAAAACACAAAGCTCGAGGTACGTTGAACCAACGGTTTTCACATGTCTGAAATAGAGACGTGTTTGCTAACTAGATTCCACATAATAGCTCCCTCCTCCTCCCCCGACTGAGCAGAAGGCTCTCGCTTAAAACCCCTCCTCTATTTATCAACGCGATCGAACCTATACCTCTTCGGTCGCTGCGAACCAATCATCCATTCTCCTCCTGTATTCATAACAACCATGTCCATATTGAGTCTCTCTTCTTAGGTGTTCGGTCTGGGGTTTTTTCTATTCAACTTGGCCAGGGATGATCCAGTAATTACAAAAGTGCATAAACGGAAGTCTGAGTCGGCCCTGAGAAAGCGAGAAAGTGCCTAGTAACTGTAATGAAAAATGATCCAGATTGGCCAATCTTCTTTTTTGCTTCTGTTATAAGAAAGCTTATGATTATTTCATGCTTTTCATGTCTGGTTTTCTGGGTTGCTTGAGCTGAGCACCTGGGTGGGCACTATAACTTTGTAAAATTTATCGATTTTGGAAGCTAGAATTACATTCATAATATTTATACAGATGGTAGGTATACTGATCATGATACCTAAGCAATATACAAGGGATAAAAGACTCAAGCTTATCCATCAGTCCTTCTTCGCCGTGATAGTAACTTGCTTTCCAGGTTCCCCTTCCATGGGCTTGACCAACGTACCTCCAGCTTCTCTTGTGGCATCCATGACACTTTGTATGACATGCTTGATCTCATCAACTGTCGCTGAGCGCTTATGCTTCTTTTTGATCAAGATGACCTCCACCTTCCGCCCCTTCTCCAGAAAGGTGGCCAATTGTTTCAAGCGATGAGAAAGATCATGTGCATCAATAGCCCAGTTTAATTCGATCTGCTTTAATTGGACCTTAGATGCCTTAGCCGCCTTCTCTTTAGCCTTTTCACTAGCTCGATATTCCATCTTATTCAGAATTTTGCACACTGGGGGTTCCCTCGGACCCCCTGGTGAAACTTGAAGAAGGAAGAACTTGGAGCGGTCGAAGGAATCAAGTATATCATGGAGCCTTTCAGGTTCGTTAAGGCTTCCCTCGTCGTTGACTATTTGGACATAAGGTGCCCGTATAGCCTCATCAGCCGTCAACATCTTGCGAGCAGTTGGCGCAGGGCGAGCTGCGAGGCGGAAAGAGGGCTGGAAGTATCTCTTTTGAACAACATGGAGTGGAGAAAGAAATTGTACAAATCCAATGGCGGAGGAGGATATATGAGTTGAGATGAATGTCTGACGCAGGGCCTGCGCGCTGGAAACGAGACCACGCATATGGTTCATCGTGAAAAATAGGAGAGAGGAGATTTGAAGATGTTGTTGAATTAAACGCCGAAAACAGTCGCCTGTGGAATGAGGATGAGAACCTGAAGAGCTTGAAGGCGATTCGCGGACGGAAGAATAAGTATGGGGAAAGTAGCCGGATTCAGTGAATCCGCCACATCTGCGCCACACCACTCAAACCCTTAATCTCTCCTTTCTCCCCTGTGTTTCTTCTTTCTAAATCTACAGCACGATTCCCTTTCTTGGACTCGTTGTTATCGGAGTTTCAATGTTTTCTTGATTTCAGTCGCACCATCTTCAACCCCGTCTAGTCGCTGCCGCTCTGTCTTTTCTACTTATTTTTCCCGATTGCTCGCATGTCGACAGGAGTTGACAATAAATCATATCCAACCAATCTCATAGATCAGGATTTACTACCTCGCCAACGTTCGGCCTCACAAAGCGCTGGATCAATTCTTCTTCCGCCAGTCCAATCTGTACGCGAATTCGAAAAACGAACCGTCAACATGGCACAAAGTCAAAAGTCTCGATACCTGAAGACCGGCGCCATCATCGCGTTCATCTTCTTGGTCGTTATTTGGCTGTTCCCATCGAATTCTGCCGTGTCCGGCTTTCCTCAGGGTATGCGCTTTCCCCACGAGAATGGCATCTTGTCGACAAAACTAATACTATCTCAACAGAACAAGCACCTGCGGCCGGCGGTGTTACGACTAAGTGCACGAAGTCCTCTGATCCATCCAAACCTTTGATTCAATACGCGCTTATGATCGATGCTGGTAGTACTGGATCTCGCATTCACGTCTACCGATTCAACAACTGCGGCTCTACCCCAGAACTTGAGAATGAGGTTTTCGAGCAGACCAAGAAGAAGGAGGGCGGTGGTGGCTCAGGTCTCAGCTCCTACAAAGAGGATGCTGAGGGTGCTGCTCGCAGTCTGGATCCCCTAATGGAGGTCGCCATGCAAAACGTACCCGACGCTTACAGGTCGTGCTCCCCGGTTGCCGTCAAGGCCACTGCCGGGCTTCGTCTGTTGGGCCCTGAGCTGAGTAACAACATTTTGGATGCTGTTCGTCACCGTCTCGAGACCTCCTATCCTTTCCCCGTTGTTTCCAAGGAGAAGGGTGGTGTGCAGATCATGGATGGCTCTGACGAAGGTGTTTACGCTTGGATTACTACCAACTACCTCCTGGGTAAGATTGGTGGCCCTGACGAGAACCCCACTGCTGCTGTTTTCGACTTGGGTGGTGGCTCAACTCAGGTCGTCTTCCAGCCCACCTTTGAGAAAGCGAAGAATGGCGGCATGCCGGAGCATTTGGCTGAGGGTGACCACAAGTACGAGCTCAAGTTTGGTGGACGGGAGTTTGAGCTTTACCAGCACTCTCACCTTGGCTATGGATTGATGTCTGCTCGCGAGGCTATGCACACCGTTGTGTTGGAGGCCATGTTGGCTGATAACCCTAAGGACCGATCTTGGCTTGCAGCTCCCATCTCTAACCCTTGTATCGGTCCTGACATGGAGCGTAAGGTGACTGTAAAGTTCCCCGAAGGCCATGCTCTTGCCCCTGAGGTCACTGTTACCATGGTTGGTCCTAAGGATTCGTCCGCTGCCCCCCAGTGCCGTGCTATCGCCGAGAAGATTCTTAAGAAAGACGCCGAGTGCAAGTTAGCCCCCTGCTCTTTCAACGGTGTTCACCAGCCTTCTCTGGCGAAGACTTTCTCCCGTGAGGATGTCTATATCTTCTCTTACTTCTTTGACCGCACTGACCCTCTGGGTATGCCTTCCTCATTCACTCTCCAGGAGCTCCACGATCTCACTGCGACTGTCTGTGCCGGTGAGGATAGCTGGGATATCTTCAAGAGCGTTGAGGGTGCCATGAAGGAACTTCTTGACCGCCCCGAATGGTGTATGGACTTGAGCTTCATGATGGGCCTGTTGCACAGTGGTTATGAGATGCCTTTGTCCCGCGAGGTCAAGATCGCCAAGAAGATCAAGGGCAATGAGTTGGGTTGGTGTCTCGGTGCAAGGTGAGTCCCTCACTATATTTTCTGATTCCCATTGATGTATGCTGACATTGTTTTTCTAGCTTGCCTCTTCTTAGCCAGGAATCTGGCTGGACTTGCCGTGTCAAGGAAGTCTCATAGACGTTGATGCAACTTCTTGACCGTTTCTAGCATTTCTTTTAATTATAATGTGATGGGACCATGCATATATAAATAGATTTTCGATATGTTTATGTTTTTATTCTCTTTGGGGTCTTTTCAGCCGACTACCTAGGTAGACCGATCCCGCCTTCTTTGATGTATTACTGGAAATATGGCGACAGCAATGTCTGATCGACATGATTCTGAACTTGATATAAATGACAACTTTATGCCTTCGCTTTGGATTCCTATTCTCTTAATTATCAATCAGCCTTGGGAGGTTTCCATCTGACTGGGACATAAACCCTGATGTACTTAGGCAACGGGCAGTCCAGGCATGCATTTTGTCGTCATTTCTATAAACTGTCAGCTCCCGAACAGCCCAGATATCGGGATTAAGTGTACTGACAAACGTTCAAAATTTTGTCAAGCTTCTGAGCAAGACGTGGTACACCATTGTGTGGGTACATCTTATCAAGAATGTCGGCTGCAGTTGGTAAAAACCCGCGAGGCGAGTTGTTTGAAACGGGGGCTGCTGCAATGATAGCAGAGAAGGAGAGAGCGGTGAGGAAAGCAGTCAACTTCATTATTGCTGTGCTAATGAAAGCGTGGGTTTAGGGCTGTTCCAAGGTTTCGAGGTAGTCAGCAGACGACTCATACTTGTTAAGGAGTGAGCGTATAGCTACCTAGTAAGAAACAGGTCTTGAGTGATGCCAGTTTTGTCACTCGACTGATCAGATGAAGTGGAAATTAGAGGACTCTAGGGCTACTACATCAACTCTCTGGTGTATTAGGTGATCGTATGGCTAATCTAGGGGTTTTGTCTGTAAGGAATGAGAGAATGTGACGCGTCAAGATGATTAGAAACCTTGGAATTGAATCATGATTAGGCTAGATATGTGACGAATGAACGAAACGCCATGTGACAAAGCAGCAGCTGGCATGTTAAACTGTCTTGTTTTATGGCGTGTCCCAGCTTGATAATGAAGGAAATATCAAGGGGGGCAACGATTAACGCAGGCTGAGTTATGCTTCAGCTACATACATGATGGGTATCAATTGAACATGTAATTCGAAGAGCATGCCATCGCATTTGGAACGGAATGAGTATGAGATGAAGATCACAAGGGATCTCATTCAGATGGTGATAACAAGGATAGTTCAGGGGCGTAAGGTCTCAACAATAGCATGCACTGCACCCAGGGACTTCGATCCTGAGGATGCATAACTAGGTAGGTTTTTTCACACTAGTTATATTTTCCAATTGTCATGAATTCTCAACTTCGAATTGTTCATATTTCACTGGTGAACCTCCTCAATCGAGGGTTTGTCCCCATTCGACTGTATACCGCCCATAAGTGTGTCCAAGACATCCGAGTCTGGCTTGAGCTCGGACTTCTTTTTCAACTCTGTGGAAATCTCATCATCGCTCTCCACGTTGCTCCAGAAGTTTGTCTTGTCGTCTTTCTTTTTTTCTTCAAGGACTCCAAGCCCAAGATTCTGTAAATATGGTTAATATTGATCTGTTAGACTGAAATTTGGCTTGTTTACCATCTCAATGTATTCCTTTCCATCAGCATCATCAGCATCATCCAAAACTAGATCTTTGCCTCGTCCAGCAGCGATCTCTTTCTCCAGCTCTTCATTCGCATTTTTCATTTCGGGCAAAAATGCACTCAACCGGGACATCAAGTCCTTATTCGTGTTCATCTTGCGAATGACTGGTTTCCGACGGGCAGGGACGCTAGGTATTGAGGATTTCGCTGTGGAATTTGTAAGACTTTCTTCATGCTTAGAGTTATCTTCTTCATCGTCGGAGGATTTCTCGCTGTCGCTTTCCGAAGACGAGCCCGAGGATGAAGTGAAGTCATCGTCGTCGGGGACGGTCTGCGCATGAATGCTCTTTTCTGCTGCAGCGGTGACTCGCATCTTGTATTGTCGGATTGCGTTAAATACCGTGACTGGTACTTCTATTCGGGTTTTTGGATGATGGGGCGCGACTGAAACAGTGATATCGCTTAGGTTTGATTGCGATGAGGGAGATGGGGCGATTTTTAGTCCAAAATACGCATGGAAATAAAATTAGGTCTCAAGTAGATGAGTAAATGTCCAGACAGAACAGGGCAGATTAGAAATATTCCATAAGAGTTTGATGAAATCCGTGTAAAGAGATGAGAGGAGTTCGCGATTTCAACTTTTTTTAGTGGAGCTTATCAGCGATAACGATAGGAGAAGTAACGATAAGAATACGGAGAAATAAACATTTACGTAGTTAGTTACGGTCAGTTTAAGATTGATTTTTTATAAAATATAGAGCCTTCACAGTATTAAGGGTTATATTGCTCGTCAACAGCTAAATCTCTGCTTGTTATCGTGACTTTTCAACGGCTTCGACTCCTTCGTCGGCGTGGACTTCGTCTGCGACTAGGACTTCTTCTTCGACTGCGACTTCTTCTGCGACTGGGGCTTCTCCTGCGACTGGGGCTTCTTCTGCGACTAGGGCTTCTCCTGCGACTAGGGCTTCTCCTGCGACTAGGGCTTCTCCTGCGACTAGGGCTTCTCCTGCGACTAGGGCTTCTTCTGCGACTAGGACTTCTTCTGCGACTAGGACTTCTTCTTCGGCTGCGACTTCTTCGTCGGGCATGACTCGGAGGACGAGCTCGAAGGTCGTCCGTCTCTTTATTTTTCTGAGGGGTAGATTCAGATTTCGATTCCTTGGCCGCGACTTTGGCTACCTTGGGGGTTTCCTTGGGCGTATCTTTGTCTCGCTCTAAAGCGGGCAAATAACGATCAGCCTCACTGAAACGAGGTTTCTCATCACGTTCTGGTGACCGGACTCGACGTCGGGGTGACTTGCTACGGTGACTGGTAGCAGGAACATATCGGTCGATATCAAGAGAGCCGGGGGAAGGTTTCCGGGTTCGAGACGGTCGACGAGATCTTGACCTTCGCCTGCCAGCTTTTGACCGAGAACGAGAGCGGGAGGATCGTATGCGACGGATGCGGTCACTGTCATGGTCACGATCACGATCTCTAACTCGACTCCTATCTCGACTGCGATCATGACGACGCCGGTCAGAGTCTCTATCGCGAGATCTGACCCTGTTCCTGTCCTTATCCCTGTCCCGGTCGGCGCTGCGTTCTCTGTCTTTGTCCCTTGGGCGAAGAACTGATCGACTTCGGCTGCGACTGCGGCTGCGGCGACCTGGTCGATAGCTTTGCGCATCTCGGATGCCATGATCTCGAAAGTCGTGATAGCCACGGCGATCATCAATAGCGCGGTCTCGGGATCGCACAGAGGCATCCCGGGATCGATCGCGACGGCGATCTGGATCATACCGCGATGTGTGTCGTCGACGAGAGCGACTGCGGTCTCGAGTAAGATATCTGCTCCGGTCTCTTCGGTCTGTTGCTGAATCACGTATTGAACCTCGAGATGGGCTTCCAGGTCTAATTGAAAGTCTGGAGTGCTTTGACTGGGCGGAAGCCCTAGTATTTTCTGTTGTTGGTGGTTTTAGTCCATTCTCAATCGCCTCGGCTGCCTCAAAATCAAATTCAGGCTTTTGGCGCGCCTTAGCGGCAAGCTCTTGACCTTCTTTGAGGAGTAATTGTAAAGCTGCCTCTTCGAGCGACTTTTCATCAAGAGCTAGGGCAGGAGTTGGATCTTTGGACAAAGTAGACTTTTCACGCTTGGTATCTCGACCACGCGGAGACAAGCCGCGGTCAGAGCGATGGGCTGGGGAGCAAGTACGGTATCGATCACGCTCTCGATCCCTGGTGCGACTACGGTCGCGATCGCGATCGCGATCACGGAAACGTTCTCTATCTTCGCGTTTGCGTCGTTCGTATCGCTCCTCGCGCTCACGTTCTCGCTCCCGCTCTCGCTTCTCGTCGAGGGCACGTTGCTCCTCTCGCATGCGTTCACGCTCGGCTCGTCGTTGATCGTCAATTTCTTTCCTTCGTATCCTCTTCTCCTCTTCCTTTTTGTGCTCTTCTTCGCGTTTTTTGCGTTGCTCCTCGGCCTTTACCCGTCGTCGTTCCTCCTCAATTTCCTGCTCTTTGCGCATTTCCTCCCTCCAAACAACCTCACGTTCTTCTCGCTTGACTTTGACGTGAGCCTCGTATTCTTCGTTAGTCTTGCTACCGGATGCCTCTTCTTTGGCCGCAGCCTCATCACCGACCTCTAAGCGGCGAATGGTGCGGACTGAATCGAGAATCGTTCCCAGATGTTTAGATGCGAGTTCGTAAATGGATTCCTCGACATTTTTGTATACATCACCACGGTCCACCGCGCCCTCGATCAATGTGGCTGCTTTTCCTCTTTCTCGAGAAAGGTGTGCAGGTTCACGTTCAATCTCCGATTCCGCTAATGCGAGTAACTGCTCAGTGAATTTGGTCTTAGGCTCCTATTGGTATGCATTAGACACCCAAAGGCAATTGTAAGGCGTGCAACTTTGCGTAATTGGATGCTAAAAGAACTGACCCCATTATTAAACTCGGCCCAAATCAGTTTTCGAATATTGTCGAATCCGCCCTTTTTCTTAAATGAATGTAGGAGTTTGTCAATTGCCGTGTGCTGGGCTGAAGATAGTGGTAAATCTTCGGCTCTAAACTTCTTGTGTCTGACGCTCTCAATATCCACCGAGGGAATTTGGGTGCTCCTCTGCACATCTTCCATAGCCTCTGAAGTGGCCATCGCTGTACAGCTGTACAGGGCAACTGATGGTGAGGAAGCTAATATAAAACAACGATAAGCGAAGCGATAACACTGAAGTTGTCGGGAATAATATTGTTCCGATGATTGAGAACTGCCGGCTGCTGATTTGCTAATATCGACCTCCTTCCGCGACTTCAAGCCCCGACTACATCAATTCCGGCCTACAACTGCACCTGAGCAGAGTCACCAATTTTCTAAGTCTCTCTCGGAACCCGTCGGCCTTTCTACCTATCTTTATCCGTCCACAGCCGACCTCAATCATGGTCCACAAAGTCCTCTTCTGGAGCGGCTTCGGTACGTGACTTATCCAATCGCCCTACTTCGATGCAAATACCATACTATACTGTGGATATACTTCAGAAATATACTGGAACAATTATTCGTCTAACATGGTCGCATTCTTACAGGCATTGCCGTTCGCTTCTGGCAACTCGGAATCGAGATGCGCCCGCTCCTCGCCAAGGAATCTCTCTGGGTCTACCCTCTTTTCGCCGGTGTCGGTGGCAGCTTCGGCTACTGGCTCCAGGGTGTTGAGAGCCGACAGCTCAAGATTCTCGCACAGCGCCGTGAGGCTATTCTCGAGAAGCGCCGGCGGCGAGATCAGCGCGAGGGAAGCATTGAGGCCACAGCATAAAGGGTTTTGATCGATTCAAATGACGTGGTAGAGGATCAGCATTGCGTGTTATCTTCAATATTTTTACATGTACCAAAATTCAATGGTTTGATATCGGCATTCAATCTGCGAATTCTTCGCAGGCGATGTATACGGCAGTAATGCATGCCGTGGAAAATGAAGTGGGCTTTTATACCAACTACATTTTTTGTAGAAGACTATTTGGATTTTCTTCTTCGCACTTTCAAGATTTTGATTTGAGCCAACTAGTACCTAGTAGCTCTGTCAACTTGTCTTTTCGAGTCAACTGGTTGTGTTCCCATATTTGCAGGTGACTACCTCAGGTGTGAACAGGTAAAGTATATGGCCAATGGGATGTGTGACCAGTTCGTAGCTGTTGCTTTACCTATGTAGGTATGGGCTAGTCAATTAATTCTATAATTCGTTGACCCCGGGGTCGGACATAAACATGAATTGATACCCCTGATGTTAATCAATTGAGTATCCCTATCTCTAGATATGTATCATATTGTATTTTTATGGATCCAGCTAGTGCCACCGGGGCAGCTAAGCAAGATCAGTTCTTTAATCGCGCTCAATGGTAAACTGCAGGGAAACTTCCCACCTCTGACCTCCGCTACCATATCCCCCACCGAGTCGGTTCCGAATCAAACTAGAAATCTTCTCACGCAGCCGAGATACATTATCCTCAGATCCAGAAACACGGAGTTTGAGATTGGCCATGCAAAGTCCATAGTGAACCTGCCAGAAACGAGCATCATCCACACCAAAGACTGATGGATCTGCTTCAATATCCTTAACGACATCAGAAACTCCTTCACCGGAGTAAGACATAAGAAGCATTGAGCCCAATGTCCTCACCAAGCTCACCCCTAAAACGCACATCGAGATAGCGATAGTGCCTGATAGAAGCTTATCAAGCCAGCCATATATACGGATCGATACCAGAGGCAGAAATAGTAAGAGAGCGGAGCATGAAAGGGTGAGGAAATGAGAGGGATTGCTCAAGACTGATGGCAGAGACTCGATATATGCAAAGCGCATCGTTTTTCCAATGCGAGCATGGTTCTTCAACCCAATTGCAGAAACAAGGGTAGACGAAATTGCCAAAACGGCAGTAACATCTACACTTCCCACCGAAACCCGCTCATGGGCGTGTGTATGGTGTGGCTCGTGACCAGATTTCTCAAGGAAGTGTTCAAGATTGTGAGAGATCAGGTCCATGCCCATAAATAGAAGTAGGACACACATCGCGAACCCAGCAAGTACCTCAGCCCGCTCCAGGCCAAATGGATGACGAATACTAGATCGCTTCCAGACTTCGAAATTACTCAGAACATCCACAACAACACATAGCATGGCGCCCAGTGAGTCGAACAATATTAAATGGGACAACGCAGTTATAGCCAACGACCCGTGTGCTGTCCAGAGAGTATATCCAGCCACAAACATGTGGCACACACTCCACCAAAACCGTGTTTTCTGTTCTTTCGACATACTAGCACGGTATTCCTTCAGAGTAGGGATTGGAAGTGAATTGGGCAGGGCCAATGGAGCTCGGGGAGGAGGTTCTAGGAAGATTTGATGTGAGATACTAGAGTGTTTGTATTTGTGGCCACGACGCTGTCCAATGTTCTGAAGGTATTCTGTTAATAATGGACTAAATAATTTTACTATTTCCGATCACTTACCGACTTTGCTACCGGTCCCTTTGCCATCACGGTGGTATCGAAGTTGAACGGCCCCGCCGCCGAGGTAGAATCGGTTGAGCCATTTTGCAGCGACACGGAGTAATTTGAAGGTCCAGGGCTCAAATTGAATGAAACCTTCGAAGGACTGAGACGATCCTGGTATTCTGAATCTAGTGATATGCCTTTCGGGAATGTCTCCCGCAGTGGCGACAAGGCATCGCGGTCGACAGTTCGGGGCACATGTTGCTCTGTATAATCATCTGCAGGAGGGGTTGGGGTGCGCGGAGGTAATGGAAGTGGAAGGTTTGTAGCCATCGCGATATTTCCGCGAGAACAATTCTGCTACAAATTCCAGATTGTGATGTGTTTGAGCTTCTCTGGGGAAGGAAAAGGAGATATGGGGAAAACTAGCGCCTGATAATCCTGGCGTCTAAATATCAGGGCGGAACGGGCGGGGCCAAGAGGTCTCGACCCGCAAGGTCGAGTACATCATCAACTGCAGGGTCCAGCCCATATCGCCCAGGTAACAACCTCATCCTCGTCATTCATTGTACCAGCGTTGATTTTTTTTATGCTCCTTCACGAGCTTATAATCTAACGCTCGCTCTCTTATCCTTCTCCTCGAGATGCTCACCATCCTCATCTGAGAGTCGTCCGATGTAGACAACCCCGGTCGTATTGATGGATAACCGTGGTTCTTTTTTCTTCCTTCTGTTGGTGTTCTACCTTCTTCTTAGCTCTCAGTCGCGTCCCCCACTGCCTGAGGAGGGCAGGGAACGCCAGTATGAGCTCGACCGAGAGCAGCATGTGCTCCAGCTATTGAATGAGTCAAAGTATGGCGACTTTGATCCACCAGCGGATAAGTGGCTTCCATATTCAGGGACAAGGAAGAACGATAGCTTTGCCTGGGACCTTTTCCCATATGCTCGAAGTCGTGCACGCCATCAGTTTCAATCTGCTCTCTCAAACGCTGGTCTTGAGCTCCCTTCTGGTCTAGAGGACAACACCTCCTCGCCTCTCAATTTAACGGATTTCTTCTTGCCGGCATATCGCAATACAACTGGAATTCTTCGAGGGGACTGGGTACGGAGCACAGGAAATCCCCAGCGTCGGACCCCCCTTAATACATCGTCCATCGCGCACGAGCATGAATACTTTACCGAGCATTTCGGCTCTAACATTACCGGTAGTGGCGGCACATTCTATTTCAATCTAGAAGAAGTAGACGATGGAGAGATCCAGGTCGGCAAGGGTCTTGTACGAGAGATCAGAGCCAGTGTAACGATTGAAAGCGAGGACTTTTGGGGAAGCACCTGGTATCTTTCACTATTTGGTGTGCATTTCCCGGAGACTGGTGGCATCATTCTGAGCACCTCAAGCGAAAAGTTTGGCGGAATTTTTTCTCTGCCACACTTTGCCCTTTCTGCTGATACCTATGATTTAACTCGCGGTCTTCTAATGAAGTCTCTTGCGGACACCATGTCAGAGAAGCGAAATCGGCCTTCAACCATTTTCCCATGGCCCTCTTTGATCGGTTCAGAACAAATCGAGTTTCCTGCACCCAGATGCGAGCATGTTATATTTCTACAACAACATCCAGTGATGATCAACGATGCCGTTGCCGATCGCCTAACATTAGAGCGAATCGAGCACGAGCTTAGATATCCTATAGGAGCTCCGATTCCAGAGCCTCCACTTACAGTCATGTCAGCGGTGGTCTTCTCCCCTGATTGTGGCTACATATTGGAGACCAAGGGGACCCCAGAGTACCCACCCTCTGACTCTCTCTACCTTTCCGGACCCAAGTATGAGGAGTACAGTAAATATGCGGCTCGACTTATATTTGTGGTTTCTGGAGTATTTGTTGCACAAATCACATTGCTTTTGCGTCAGATAAAAGATGCCTCAACTCCTTCCACTCGGAGTCGGATAAGTTTCTATACTATTTCATCGATGGCGCTCGGAGACGCCCTTGTCATTCTCTTTATCGTTTTGAAACTCTTCGAAGCGGTCTCCTTCTTAGTACTGGCAACGGTTTCATTCCTATCGTTTCTCTCTGTCTGTTACATTGGAATGAAGTTCATGATGGATATCTGGGCAGTTCAGGAGCCAGAACGTCGTGAGGATCCGTCTACCAATCCCTCAGCCCCTGTTCCACGTCCAACGACACTTCCCCCTCCCGTCACTGCTACAGTCCGGGACTCTGGTGCGCCACCGATTATCTTGACACCCGATCAAGACCCTCCACTTGAGGAGTTGGAAACACCACCAGCAGCACCACCTGCGAACAATCGTGCAACTGCACCTACGCCGGGACAGGTACGCAGCGATGTCGGTGCCATGTATGCTCGATTCTATCTTCTTTTGTTTGTACTGTTCATCATCTCAGCCTGGGCTTTCCTTCTACCTCGGCGACTGGGATCGATCTATGCCCGTCTGTTGTCCTCGATCTATCTCTCATTCTGGGTTCCACAGATATACCGCAACGTTATGCGTAACTGCCGCAAAGCATTGCGATGGGACTTTGTCGTTGGCCAGAGTATACTACGTTTGCTTCCATTCATGTACTTCCTAACGGCTCGTGGAAATGTGTTGTTTATTCGACCCGACTGGACAACTGCCTTCGCAATGGCTGGATGGATGTGGATTCAAGCATGGTTGCTAGCCAGCCAGGATATCCTAGGTCCGCGCTTCTTTGTTCCTCGGGGCTGGGCACCACATGCGTACGATTATCATCCTACATTTCGTGACCAGGCCGGTGCGGACGATGACCTTGAAGCTGGAGACTCGTTGTCTATCGCATCGCTTCGGGCTGATGAACGTGATGTTGTGAGTGACAACAAAGAAGATGGCACTAATCGGAAGGAACGCAAGAGAGCGATGTTCGACTGTGCCATCTGTATGCAAGATATCGAAGTCCCTGTCCTTCCCGCTCTTTCTTCTGTGATCGGAAGTAGCGTTGCAGAAGGGGCTACGAGTATCTTAAGTCGACGGGCCTACATGGTAACACCTTGTCGGCATATCTTCCATACTGCCTGCTTAGAGAGCTGGATGCGATTGCGACTTCAATGTCCAATTTGTCGTGACTCTATTCCCCCTGTGTAGATTTGCTTTCTTCCTACAAAGCCTTGGGGGATTGGATATTCAACTCCGGTAAATAGATACATGAAATATTGATTTAATATAGTGAGTTGCATAATTCTAAACTTTTCAGAGCTCCACCTGTAACTTCCCAAGACTTCAGATGAAACTCTCCATCTCTGGGCACCAATTGACTTAGTAATAAGAAGTTGATTACTCGTGTATCTCATTCTACCTAGCTATCACACGTGGCAAAAAAAAAAAAAAGTATCACTGTCATATAATTTTTTGAAGTGGAGCCAAAAAAAAAAAAAAGGACTCGAAGGTTCGTAGTAGGAATAGCCGAACGGGGGGTCGAACCCCCAACCTTGTGATTAAGAGTCACACGCTCTACCGATTGAGCTAGCCCGGCAGGGCTTATATAGGCGGCGGATTTATGCCACTACAAAGCAAATAAACAACTTGTAAGAGACTTAGCTCAATGTGATGGGAAAGTTTAAACCAGTGAAATGTTTAAATCGATTACGCTTTGTTTCGACTAGTGCCATTTTTAAGGTGTCGACGACTGATTAAGCCAAGTTTTAAATAATTCTAATTTTCCCCTCTAACCATATACTGAATAGATTTTGTCAATGAATATAATATTGATTAAACTAAAACTAATTCACGATAGGCAATATTTGAAGTCCGAGGTGACTTCCATCCACATCATGCATATTTAGTAACATTGGAGCAGGTGTAATTGATATGCAAAACTGAAAGAATGTTCGTGTATCGTGGGCAATCGTCAAAAGTGGAAGTGAAGAGACTCTGGGGAGTAAGCACTGATGGTCTTCTACTCAACAGTGATCTTCTTCGTGGCAGAAGCGGTCTGCTTAGGCACAGTAATGGAAAGGATGCCGTTCTTCAAGCTAGCCTTGACATTGTCCTGGTCGACACGAGTAGTGAAGGCAAAGTTACGCTGGAACTCGCCAATGGAGCGCTCACTGGCCCAGAAGCGTGGCTTCTCCTTGCTGCTAGTCTTCTCGGTCTTCTCAACCTGATCATCACTCTTATCTTCGACTGGAGGCTCAGAGGTGGTGTACTCACGCTCGACTCTGCCTTTCACGACCAAAGTCTGCGGGTCGGCGAACTCGATATCGATGTCCTTCTGGGCAATTCCAGGAAGCTCACCATCAAGGTGGTAAGCATCGTCGCTCTCTCGAACATCAAATCGAGGAGCGAATGAGCGAGTTGTGGTCTGGCCCTGGTTTGAGCGGTGGACATCATAATCATCGAGCAGACGGAACAGGGGGGCAAATTCGCCGTTGTGGTTGATGTTGCGGAAGAGAGACATTTTGTTGATGGTAGGTATAGTTCGCACTTTGAACTTATAAGTTGGAAGTTTGAGAATGGTAGATGTTGGAAGCTTGAGAGGCTTTTATACTGGAGGGTTTTGATGAAGAACTGTCAGTTGGGCAGTCGCAAGAGACCCTTATATACCTTCACAACCATCTCTTGAGATGTTCCTAGATGATGCAACATTCCAAATCCAAATCACGCGATAATTCCAGGACGTTCTAGGCTGAATGTCTACGAAAGTACAGACATGTATCTTGAATTGCGAGTTACTTCTCGTAGTATGTAGAAGCTTCTCTGATTGGCTGGAAGTGTCTCCGAGGTGCTGGATCTTTCTATCGAATCACGTGATTTTATTGCTTAGCTTTAGGAGTGTATCTACATACGTCGTTCTTGCGTAAGTCCTTGAAAGATCGTATGATTTTGGAAAATACCTGATTTTGAGGCTAACACTGAGAGCTCTTCATTCAAGGGCCCCGGGGAGCTTTCGGACAAAAAACTACTTGTGAAGTAGGCTTCGACCAAAGCACTGGATAACTAACAGTTAACCAAATTCACCAATTGACTAAGCCCTACTGTCAAGAATTCTTATTCACTTGATTTGGTCAGGGAAGCTTCTGATGGCGGACCTCTTCTTTGATGGGTTGTCAGCCGTGAAGGGCTTGACAGGTATCTATTATTTTGTTGAAGAGAACAGTTTCCTGTTGGACGGATCGAATCAATCTAACATCACAAAGCAGCATATAATAAGGCCATTACCATCAGCCGTCACAAGCCTTCAAATTTAATAGTATGACGACCGTTCCATATATAATAATCTATTCCTCCTCGAGGGTTGCTTTGTAGGCAGCTTCGTCCAACAAAGACTCTAGTGCAGCGACGTCGCTGACCTCGATCTCGGCAATCCAAGCATCACCCTCGGGGCTCTCGTTGATAAACTTAGCCTCGTCCAATAGCTTCTCATTGCCCGAGATGACCTTGCCGTCAACAGGGGAGAGAACATCCGAAGCAGACTTCACAGACTCGACGGCGCCGACGGGTTCACCAGCGGTGACCTCAAGACCAACCTCGGGGAGCTCGACGTAGACGACATCACCCAGAGCGTGGGCGGCGTAGTCAGAGATACCGATCTTGGCTGGGGATCTCAGTCAGCTCGAGGATATTCAGTAATATTGCTGGATCCCGCAAGCAGGAATTATTAATAGAACTAACCAGTTTTGGTACCCTCAATAAGCTCGATCCATTCATGCGACTCGGTATACTTCTTAATTTGAGCTAGAAAAGCCAATTGTCAGCAACCATAGATCTCAATGAACTCAGTTACGTCTATACGATATATTCCAAAGACACAGATTTATCTCCGGCAGCTTCAAAAGTGACATGACCTTCCAAAAGGGCAGGATCACTTACCAAGCGGGCTTTGCGAGAAGCTCTTTGTTCCCCGCGGGAAGCGGAAAGCAGGTGCAGACGCGCAGATGAGAGGCTTCTGGGCCAAGAGCCGGGAAGCAAAGGGACGGATGGTGCGGGTAACAGAAAGCATTTTGGAGGTGGAAGAGAGTAATTGAGGGAGGTATTGAGAAGAGTAAAAAGGAGAGAAAGGAAAGAAGGTGGTTAAATGTTCAAGAAGGAATGGAAAGCGCGAGTTCCCCGGCGGAATCAATTACTGATAACAAAAATGCCAAGACCCACTGATAAGCTCCAACCTCGTCGGATTTTGCGTTACTGGAGCCATCGTCAATCTCTCCACTATTTATCGTAGGTTTGCACCACCGCTAGATGCTATGTTGTATGAGTTAATTGCCATTGTATGTGCCTTTTCTTCTACTTCCAGATCCACATGAATTGAGTTCAAAAGCTAACGTGCGCTTGCTACAGGTCCGCCCGGGCAGCCTCAGCGAGGTTCGGGAGTATGTTTCTCACCATTACCGGCTCTCCTCCTCCTCCCCCGTATACTAATTTGTTACAACAGAATTGCCCGTAATGCCGGTGTTCAGGTCATTCGTTCCGGCGGTGTTGTCCGTGGCTTCACCAACTGGGGCGCGTTCCGTCTGCCCAAGGTCACCACCAAACACCAAGCCCGATACAGTGAAGGCCACCACTTCATCATGCGTTTCGACTCCTCCGGTCCTGTTCAGGCCTCTATTCGCCGCACTCTCGGTCTGGATCCGCGTATGATCAACTTTTCTGTTGTCAAACTTGGTGACAAGCTCGAGGACATCAAGGACGTCAGCGGAAAGGTCGAATGGAACAACACCAAAAATATCAGTGACTCCATCTAGCTGAATTTAAGCGGAAAACCCTTGATTTATATGCTTGCTTTCGATGAGATATCAGGGTCTGTCGAAGTGCTGTCTCAGAAACGGCTTTTAATCTTTTTTATATGTATCATTATCGCATGGGGAATCGGGCAGAACCACACAGTACTGTCAGTACGATTGGCGCATTTTGTATAAAATTTCAATCTGATATCATCTCTTTTCTTGTCTATTTGGGAATGCCGAAAGTGTACAATCATGCACCTTTTTACTGGCTGAAGATATACCACGTGACTCTCGTCGGTACCGAGGTTCCCCATTTCTCCCATCTCCATCTAGGGTTGCGTCTTTGACACTTAAATCTCTTACTAGAAATTCTCCATTTGAGTGTAAGTGATACTGCGACAAGTGCTGGGACTTTATATCTATATATAAAATCTCTTATCCATCTGAGATTTCCTCCCTTTGTGGCCACACGCGTCCCTAGAACATTTGCACTTTTGCGATCTAAATACACCAAATACTCGAAGATTACGGCGTATACAACACATCTTATTTGCTATTTGACGCTTCAAGTTGGTATACTCCATGTTAAATGATCAATCATGTCATCCCCACGAAAGACAGCAAGCGATGAATCATTAGAGCTATCTTTACCATGGTCGTTCGTGGAGTTGATGGCACTGGAATCACTTGGTGTAGACAAATCACATTCCAGTGGTGACGGGACTGAGGAGATTGAGAAATTTCGCTCGCTTGCTGCACCATATCCCCCTGGCCAAGGAAGCCGTTCTTTTGGGGGGCATGTATATGCTCAATCCGCGTATGCAGCATCCAAGACTGTTGGAGAAATGTTTGTGATTCATGTCAGTCTTAATTAAAATCATGATCCCGAGGAACAACTTGACAGAATTTTGCTGAATCCAGGTCCATAGGATATAACTGGGTCATTCATTCTGGGTGGTCGATTAGATATTCCATATATCTATAGTGTTCGGCGAATTCGGGACGGGTTCATGTATTGTACAAGAGCAGTTGATGCTCGACAAGACGGCAAAATCTGCTTTTCCTGTCTATGCTCATTTAAGCGTGGAGAAGGACAGCAAACCTTCCACCACCAACCACCGACTGTTCAGGAGCGTTTTGACAAAATCCTCTCTTTGAAACGACCAGAAGACCAGGATATGAGTCCGAGTATTGATGCAGATTTTTGGATCGAAGGAGTGAAGCAAGGGAAGTTTGAAGAAATGATGTTCCCAGGACTGGATGTGCGGAAGGTCAACATGGAGGACTACAATAATAATACTGGCATTCAACAAAATCCCGAGCGATATAGACAGTTGACCCAGTACCGACTCAAGGGATCACCAGATGAGGATTGCACAGCAACATTGGCCCAGGTCAAAGAGAGGGAATTTGCTGGAAAATATGATAACCTCTACGCTTGTGCTCATATGTACTCCAGTGATAAGAACTCTCTCTTTCTGATCCCGCGTGCTTTGGGGATCAAGCGCTGGGCAGATATGTCAAGTCTCACTTTAATGGTGGTTGTTCATACGCATGGCAAGCCATTGAGAATGATTGACTGGGATGGAGTTACTGAAGATAAGTCGGAACTTCCGATGAAATGGTTCATCCAAGAAGGTTGGACACCTCAATCTGGAGAGAACAGGGCTGTCCATGAGAGTCATCTTTGGAGTCCAGAGGGCACCTTAATTGCAACATCTTTACAGGACAGCATGCTTCGGCTACAGAAACTTGGTCGAGCGGGAAATCTATAGCTGAGTGTTGAAGTCATGGATTCTTGAGCCACATCTTGGAGCTTTCCTTTTTCCTTTTTGATTTTGTCAATTATAGACAAGATAGTGTCAATTACTAGGTATATTTACATACGTACCTATGTACCAGATTTTCTACGCTAGTTCTTGGCGTTCTTCTTCCGTATTAGGGCATGACGTGTATTTAAAGTCAACTTATGAATACGCATATAGGCTAGCGCGATAAAGTGTTCCATGTATTCGGCGGCTTGAAAACTAGACCGCGAATATGACGCGTATAAAATTGAGCAGTTAGTTACATCCCACCGGATCCCTTGAGTGGTGGCGGAATCATAACACATTCCCCAGGTTTTATTCCTAGTTATAAAGGAAAATTCACGTAAGGTACCAAATTCACAGTCCCAATTAGCCCGTTCTCTCCCCGAGACGGAAGTGCGTTCGTCCCAAACATCTCTTGCTCAACATCCTGGATATTGGACACCGGCACATCTGCACTCTTGATATCCCCAGAAATACTTCGAAGATAGTTTCACAATATCGTTGGAACAACAATAACAACAAAATTTGGCTCGCGCTGTAAAAAAGGTCTCAGATCGATGTGGGGAGCTTTTAGATCAAAGGAAGGTTTTTTTTTCTGTTGACATAAATTCGTGCAGCATGTATAATTTCTGGCATGTCCAGGTACGCCCCATCTACCAATCCATTTACCGGCCAGTCCAAGGTCGTTGTGTAGTATCCGAGACCTGCTGCGTCTTGGAGACCTTCTATTTGGGTCCACGAGACTAGAGCTGAAAGATGGTGGGTAGTGTTGTACTTGACCGCAATTGTGGCTGCGTCAGATAGATTACCTGGTGCTTCCCAGTGTTCGGCGATGAGTGTCTAGTTGGAAATCTTTGATGGTCTGGCGATACGCTTGCTTGGAAGGCGGACTTTTGTTCCATTGCAAGTTTAAGCGATTGATTTGTCGAGCTAAAGGCAATATGCAAATTTGTACCGGTCTTGGAATAGTCATAGCCAATTACCGTGGAGGGAAGCTTGGTGACGTGCCCGCTGAGGCCCTGCTTATTGTCAGAAAATCCTATGATAACCGTCTGATTACCAGCGAGACTGAGAGGAATGGTAATGCGATCTCCTAGACGCCGGTAGTTAAGCACTGGCTTCTCAGTTCCTGTCCAAGGATCAAGGAAGAATGGAGTTTTAGAACTTATGATATCCACAAACCCCGTGGAGAAGTGAGTATCACAGAATAGGAACGCATGGTCCATTCCGCTCTGTTTATCCTCCCGCCATGTCGAGTACCATGTGCTGTTAGTTCGTAGAGCAACTTATGGTTGCAGACCTAGATCTTGGAGCTTCGCAGCAACCTGTGCTGAGATTACAGAGTAGACATTTCTAGACCTTTTTAGAGTCTGGATGACTCTTGCTATGACAGTTGCCTCTCCTCCATCTTTCGTTAAATAAGTCCCGGGATCTCCGCCACTTAGAATAACTGGCAGGCCCGCACACGCATATTTCAAGATAGACTGTACACCATCCAGTGTGAGGCTGCTGTTGCTGGTGATCACCAGGGCCTTGTAAGCTGGACCGTCAGGACCAAGTCCACCCTTTGATACCCTGGCTTCAGGAATAGCAAAGTTGTCTGGTGAAAGATAAGAGTAGGTATAGCCTAATTGCATCAGAATTTTGAAATTCCAGATCTCAAATGGGACACATAATTACCTGCGTCAATCAAGTCATTTGAAGTGTACAATGTCGAAAGATTAATGTCAGTGGCAGAGACTTTATTATATAAGGCAACATTGGTGTGGGGAACACCAGATCCCACTGCAGTCCCTCGTCATCCGACTTGGCCGGAACACCCTGTCCCTGGTTTGGACCAAGAGCAAAGTCCATAGCCTCCTTATGAGCTACTAGAGCCGCCTTGAAAAAATTTGCGAAAGCAAGAGTTCCAAATCCGTACTCGCTCCAATTAGCTCCTATAGGTTCCGGACTCAGTTGACCCCCATAGTTATAGAAACCAAGAAACTCAACACCACCAGCACCAATTTCACCAGCCGATTGATATTATCGCTCACAATCTCAGGTTAGACAATTCTGTCGGGAAGCCAGTATCTGAAGCGTGGACAGAGTCGCGCAGCGGGATTGAGAAATGTTCCTCAGTCAATCTGTGCCGAAGTTTGATCGTTGGTGTTAGTGATAGAAGGGCTGACGAAGAGCAAAAAGCCCAGCAGTTTCCCAATCAACGACCCCATTTTGTTACCTTTCTGTCACTCTTGTCTTATTTTGAGTTAATTTGTCTCTTGGATGATTTCGAAGGTACTCTTTATTGCAGAGCCGGGCAACTTGTTGAGCACTTTCGGCATAAATTGGGCCGAGAAGACGAGTTAAATCTAAGGATTTGTGTCACATTATCGCTTTGTCTCTCATTTACGGAACAGTACGAAGGGGAAGTGTGGAGATCCTGTCAGCAATCAAATTTGTTTTAACTAATCTTGGTAAAAGGTGTCCAACCTTGTCGCCAAATACGTATACGATGAATCTAAATGATGGGTGCATGTAGTCGCAGGCGGACAATTCTATCTATCAATTCTTTTTACAGAAACCAAAGGGTCCACTTATCTGTGGATCTGGGGCCTGATTAATTGTATACCAATGGTAGTATACAGAGTAGATCAGAAAGACCAGTGTATCGGGACCTGATTTTCAGATCCAGAGCAGGGATCACCCCCGCTAATAATAGATCTATCTAGGTACATGTAAACATGTGGTTAAGATCTGGCCGGTAATAATTTAATCGCTGAATTCTAGACCGTCCTGTCACTGTTGATGTTGAATTATTCGTGGACAGATTGTAGCAACACACTTTTGGTGGCATTTATTATTTGATCTTGGTAAGCTCGAACCGCTCTTTAGGAAAACGGTTGATTTTTTATAGCTGTCTGTCCATAAATAGTTGTCGGTGCTACTATTACGTCGCAATTGGTGCCACTATAGAATTTTAAGTCTATATGAGCGCCCAGGTGGGTTGCAAGATGTGTTTTGATTCCAAGGTTCTAATCTCTATCCATCTTTAGCAGCTCCCTGTAACTTGAAAGAGAAAAGGTCTCACCGGTTTAGTTCAAAAAATATTGGAATCTTGGATTAATAAAACATTCAAAATGTCTGAACATTCAAAAAGCTTTCGTTGACTATTTCATAAACACCAAAAAATTGGAAAAAGTCAAAGCTCAAATTGACCGAGTGACCAAAGAGACCGCATGACAAATCCCACACCGTCAACTGATAGCCAGGCTGTGATCCAACCAACCTAGTCAACTGAGACCTTCGAGCCACAAGAAAGATCTGGTAGGGAGGTGAAAGCTGTCGAGATGAGGATCATCAAGGATAAGGCAAGTATGCCAAGTTTGGCTCCGTGACCATTAGGTCTGCACCTGGAATCTGTCTGAGGTTCCAACTATAGACTTAGCCTGGATTGGCTAGTAGCATTCGGACGCTCGATGGAATTTGCCCGTCTCAATGCTGTTGAGATTCAATTTCTAAGTCTGTCACTAGCGAGCGTCAGAGCTTAGTCTCCAGAGCAAAATTTAAGAAAACTTACTATGAGTTCGATGTTGAAGAAAGGTTTTGGTGATTCCAATGAGGGCTAGCATTGTGCCTATAATGCCAAAGATGATCGCGCAGATAACTTTAGGAGTCATGGCGAGCTAATTTAATATGAGTCGGGAGGGAGGACGTGACAACATAAATCAGAAAGAGTCGCGTCTGAATTAGCTGAGGATGAGGGCTCGTTTTAATCATAAAAAGGATTGAAGTACGCCGCTATTTATATATAATTCTTCAAAGGGTGCTAAAATATTGTTGTATAAATACGAACAGCGGTTTCCGAGAAGAATGGCAGTCCGCGTTGTGCCTTGAGAGTCTTCTGAGCCGGTTGAACTGATGCAGAAGGCCGAATCACCCGTAGCAAGATCTGAGCCAGTGCTATTACATCAGAATCTCGAAAATTAACTGAGCTGGGACCAGCTCTTTGATTTTTGGATAGCAGAGACGACGGCTCACTCGGCTTGCCCTGCGCTGGCTCGTTCTGTGTCGTCAAGATAGACTAGCTCCCTTGTATTGCCCTACACTGTCTCACTTTGCTTCTACACTGGCTTCACTTGGCTTCTACACTGGCTTATTTGGTTTCTGCACTGGCTTCACTTTGCTTCTGCACTAGCTCACTTTGCTTATACACTGGCTTCACTTGGCTTCTACACTGACTTATTTGGTTTCTGCACTGGCTTCACTTGGTTTCTGCACTGGCTTCACTTGACTTCTACATTGGCTTATTTGGTTTCTGCACTGGCTTCATTTGGCTTCTACACTGACTCACTTTGCTTCTGCACTGGCTTCACTTAGCTTCTACACTGGCTTCACTTGGCTTCTACACTGGCTTATTTAGTTTCTGCACTGGCTTCACTTAGCTTCTACACTGGCTCCTTTTGCTTATATACTGGCTTCACTAGGCTTCTGCACTGGCTCACCACGATACCGCCATTTCAAGCTCTCAGGTTCAGCTAGACACAATGCGCGGGAACTGGCTAGACACTGGCGCTCGGTTGAGCCTGTGCATCACCAAATGCCACTCACTCACCGAAGCTCTTCAAGACTTGTCGTCAAGATTCTTTACACATTGCCTAATGTAGAGCATTCGAAGTGAGCCAGTGCAAGGAAGGACTATCCCCGACGCGGGAGTGAGCCAGTGCAGTGCAAATTGTAAATCGCAAATCGCCAAACAGCGTTGTCCTAAAATCCAGGGCCAGAAATTAAGAAGCCAAGACAGCGGCTAGAGAGCCGGTACAAGTCACCCCAAGAGAGACTGGATATTAGGCTGAGCAAACTAATGCGAGAACGGCTACACTTGCCTCTGGGCCTTTGTATCGCAACTGAGCCAGTGCATACGTGGGTGGAGTAGATGCTGATTGGTGCATGAGGAGTGTCAAAGCCTTCCTACAACCTCTCTCCAATATTCCGAAACCCCCTGACAGTGTTCCAAGATGAACTGTTCATGAACACGAATCTTTCCTTCTCCAGCAAATGACGCGTAATATTACGCTACACGGCCTTGCCACAGTACCTCTATTTTGGTCCAGCGACGACAGAAACCCAATGTTGCCGCTGAAGGATCTTTATTTTAGAGACATAGTGTATGTTTCCTCGGACCAGCTATCGTCCGGTCGTCGTCGGGTGGAATGGCCTACCAGCTTGTTATCCCTTCGCGAACATCTTGGTAAGCCGATAGATCTTTCCAAGCAGTCGTTTCCAAAGGCCGTAACAGACTTCATTCTTTCGGAAATGCAACTTTGCAATACCCAAATGGGATGCTGTCGATACCACTAGACCAAAGTGGGGCACAGGACCAATGGTTCCGATGCTGTTGGTTCGACATGAAGTGAATCTAGCGAGTTTTGTCTATTTAGTTACAGCGAGGATAAGATTGAATAACACACCTCTTACAACTTTGCATCGACGCACCTAGATCTATTCCATCGAGAATACTAGTTGCATATGCACCGTAAGAACGTCACCGTTCCGACAGATGCCCTGCCGACATGCCAGTTTTCGACGAGATTTACACTCCGACGCCTGACTGGAGAGCTTTGATCCGGAATTTATACTGCCGAGCGCGTCGTCAGTCAACAATCTAGGATGTGTATCTGATGCTAAGGAAGGGCTTGTGAGTGTGAGTGCGCTCACTCTCCTAATGAATCTTTGGTCTCCTACTTCCGCCGGTCATGTCTGGCAATTCTGGACTGCTTTTCGTTTGTCGGAAGTGATACAATCTCAATCACCAACGGCAAAATCCCCCTAAAGACAACATCATGGGAGAGCGATCTCACATGGTAAGTTCATCCTATCTTCCAGGGTTTATATACCACATGTTTACTAAATCTTCCTGATAGGCTGGCAACCGTCATCATAAGGAGTGGTAAAGACTTCCTGAATATATCCCAGAGAATTGTAGACTGCGGGTACCTAGGGACATTTGATTCAGCAACTTTTGAGATGGAAAAGCAGTACTATGGAGACAACGTCCTGGTTCAAATTCTTTTAGACTATAAAGGAGTAATGTCTCCAGATGGTAAAACTCCGCCGGAGAGAAACACGTTTAGATTCTGGCTTCCATATAGCGTTTGTCTGGAAGATGCTAATGGTGACGGTATTACGAGGTTTGATGAGATGGAGCGCATCTTCTTAGAAAGTGAGGGCTTAGAGTCGAGTGAATGAAATCAAGTACATTCTTTGTCCCTCACATGAATTGACAGAATAGAATAAATAAGGGAAATCCTGAGAATTTGCGGCGTCTAGGTTGGACCTATCTTTATCAAAATCATGATAGTTTGCTAAAGTTCTCCGTAAACTACTATCATTATAATTCATGCTCACTCCAAGCTCACTCGAATTAGTTACCTTCACTCTAAGGATATTTATATCGCTGCTTTAAGGTGAGCTAGGTTAAAAGATATAAAAAAGACCAAAAAAAAAATCATACAACAGTCAGGATTCTCATGTGGCCACCCACTATACTACTAACTGACCGGCGTGTGGCTTAAACGCGGCCAGTAGTCGGGTGGGTGTCGCCTGGGTGAGCAATGGGTGAGCGCTGCTTTAGCGTCGCGCGACCGGGGGTGAGCAGGGTGAGTACAAAATAAACAGGGTGAGAATCGGGTAAGCCAAGGTGAGCACCGGGTGAGCCATGGGATTGGGATGAGATTGGGGTGAGACTAAGCTAATACATAACCATGACCACTGCAATAATCCTTTAATGTTAAAAGACTATTAGGAAAGCGTTTATAGACTCTGACTTGAATGAACACACTTCTATGCACCTATTCCACTACGTATTCATACTGACTTGGTCAAGTAAATCTCCCTTCAAGCTGGACTTGTGGAACGCATGGCACTGTCCTTCAGACGTAGTCTGTCGACAGTGACCACATGCGAATCCTGACTGTTGTATGTTTTTGTTTTTTTAAATGATATATTCTCCTTGCCCTTGAATATTTACTCTGTATACCAAAAGACAACTAACCCCCAGATCTATCCTTTTGTCCTAGCATACTTCTCATCCTAAGTTCAAGTTTAAAAATCTGAAAACATGTCTGATTCCGAAGATCTCCAAAAAATTGCCGTCAAACATGCTACACTTGAGTACCAGGATATAGTTTAGAGAACAAGAAGAGAACACTCACTATCTGCCATAAACATTGATTACTCGCACCTGCTATAGTCAGTAAATATGAGTGTGACCTACTGAAGTCATGATATATATTTCAGTGATCTGGACAGTTCCATAGACTCTGATTATTCGCAGTGTATCCCGGGCCCGGAAAGTGATAAAATATAAATCCATAGCTAGATACAGCGACCCTAGGATATAATTCCAACCTTGCAGCTCGACTGGAGACTTGGAAGAGACCCATAAATGGAATCAAAGACGTCGGGTTTGAAGGATTCCTAGTTACTCATGGTATTGATTCATATCACGTGATTTATATAGATATGTCAAAGGCCCGATTCCTGTTTTAGTTTAGTGCACTTTAGTCAGCTTGGAATGGTCAACTTGGGCCGTTCCACCTTGTAGGTTTACACACACACACATACATAATTTGACTACAATTTGCTCCATTCCTATTTGCCTATTCGTATCCACCTTAATTGGTTTGTCAGACCTCCATCCGACATATAGTCGTTCCCCCGTGACTCGGGGGTCTGTTTGTTCCGTTCCGGGTTTATGGTATTGCACGATTACAATATCCATGTTCCGACACTAGAGCAACTTTAAAATCTCGAGTCGCTATATACATGGATCGATAAAATAAATGAGAGTGGATAGGTGCACGACGTGTCCCCGAATGCCCTGCACATTGTATCTGGTGGGTGGCTGATTTTGTTGAAGAATCAGTCTTTGTGCGGGGTGAAGAAAAACGGTGAGTGGAAAAATAAACAAAAATGAAAAACACCAAGGTGGGCTTTTTCCTAGAGAAGCCAGTCTCTATTTCGTCTTCTGTCCGTGGTCCTCCTATTCTAGTATCGCTTATAGGGTTGTTGGCGATAATACTAGGGTGGGTGCCGCTGGTATTGGTGCTCCTTATATTTCATTTCGTTTTCCTAGGTGGTTATCGACGTCTGCATTCCGTTGATGAATCCTGGGAGGTTTGGTGGTAGGTATGCCAGGGTCATTCGGCATGCTTCAACTCCTTCGTATGCGGAAATCAATTTTTCGTATAAGTATTCATCCGTTCGCCATGAGGGATTGATTACGTGTCGGAGCTTATAGAGCTCATTGAGTAGTATCTTGAAGCATTGGTGAAGGCTCTTATCGGGGTTCTTTCGGATGGTTGTTCTGAGGTTTGGGCTATCCTATAGTTGTTTCTGCCTTCTGTAGAACTCTGGTCCTTCGAAGAATTCCCTAAGTTTCTTGCACGATTCCGCGAAGGTTTTTTCCCGAAGGGAGTTCGTGAAATAAAATTCCAATGCCGGTTCTTTAAGGAAACTGCCAAATGCGTCCATATACGAATGTTCCGGGAGTCTCACACATTGGCAGATGTCAGTGAAGATCTTGATTTTGAAGTCAAGGCTGGTGCTTCCATCGTATTTTTGACTTTCGGATATCGACTTCATGACTGCTGTCGTTTACCTTACATAGTTGTCCGAGGTAAGGTCGGGGGTAGATCGAGGTGTCCGAGAATGACGACTGTTGTCTGGGTCGATGTTGTTTCCTCTTGGAGTACGGTCGCTCTCGTCGTCATCATTGCTGTCATCACCTGGATCGTCTCCTGGGTTTCCGGTGTAGATCGCGGGTGGTGCGCCTCCGATTTGGCTTTTGCGCATATACCCTCGGTTGTCTGGAACGCTTGCATACGCGTGTGGTTCTGGCCGAGGTGATGAGAAAACATGTGAGGTCCAGTTCTGGGCCTTGCGCTGGACGGGGGGTATTTCCATCGACATTTGGTTTAGCTGGCTGGCTGGATTGGCCGGATCTTGTGGGCGTCGGGTGGCGGTCGTTCCCTTTGGACCATCCAGTGTGTCATTCAATTTGTCCTGGAGTGCTAGAGTTCTCATAGCGCCATTGATGTCTTTGAAGGCGTTTTTGATTTCTGCGTCCGTCCATTCATGTTCTTCTTCCCTTATAAGGCATTCCGTCAGGGAGTCGGCCAGTTTTGGTGTCCATCTCACATAAACTCCGCGCTGGATGAGTGTAGGGTACACTAATCGGAGGCGCACCACCCGCGATCTATACCGGAAACCCAGGAGACGATCCAGGTGATGACAGCAATGATGACGACGAGAGCGACCGTACTCCAAGAGGAAACAACATCGACCCAGACAACAGTCGTCATTCTCGGACACCTCGATCTACCCCCGACCTTACCTCGGACAACTATGTAAGGTAAACGACAGCAGTCATGAAGTCGATATCCGAAAGTCAAAAATACGATGGAAGCACCAGCCTTGACTTCAAAATCAAGATCTTCACTGACATCTGCCAATGTGTGAGACTCCCGGAACATTCGTATATGGACGCATTTGGCAGTTTCCTTAAAGAACCGGCATTGGAATTTTATTTCACGAACTCCCTTCGGGAAAAAACCTTCGCGGAATCGTGCAAGAAACTTAGGGAATTCTTCGAAGGACCAGAGTTCTACAGAAGGCAGAAACAACTATAGGATAGCCCAAACCTCAGAACAACCATCCGAAAGAACCCCGATAAGAGCCTTCACCAATGCTTCAAGATACTACTCAATGAGCTCTATAAGCTCCGACACGTAATCAATCCCTCATGGCGAACGGATGAATACTTATACGAAAAATTGATTTCCGCATACGAAGGAGTTGAAGCATGCCGAATGACCCTGGCATACCTACCACCAAACCTCCCAGGATTCATCAACGGAATGCAGACGTCGATAACCACCTAGGAAAACGAAATGAAATATAAGGAGCACCAATACCAGCGGCACCCACCCTAGTATTATCGCCAACAACCCTATAAGCGATACTAGAATAGGAGGACCACGGACAGAAGACGAAATAGAGACTGGCTTCTCTAGGAAAAAGCCCACCTTGGTGTTTTTCATTTTTGTTTATTTTTCCACTCACCGTTTTTCTTCACCCCGCACAAAGACTGATTCTTCAACAAAATCAGCCACCCACCAGATACAATGTGCAGGGCATTCGGGGACACGTCGTGCACCTATCCACTCTCATTTATTTTATCGATCCATGTATATAGCGACTCGAGATTTTAAAGTTGCTCTAGTGTCGGAACATGGATATTGTAATCGTGCAATACCATAAACCCGGAACGGAACAAACAGACCCCCGAGTCACGGGGGAACGACTATATTAGGAACTCAAGTAGCTACATGAATCGAACACATTTCACACCACTTTGCACAACGTATATACTAAGAATCTAGGACGAACCATACCATTTTCCAGTGTATATAGTGCAACGTGTGAACCCTGTCCTTTCAACGTAGTTGATCGACAAAGAGAGTCCTAGTCCATGTCGGACTAGAGATGGAATACGACAATATAACTCTCGACTGCGATAACCAACAAACAGTTGACCTGCTCACCAAAGAAGGAGCATTTAAGACCAAACTACGTCACATCGACATACACCGTAGCTGGCTACGCCAGGAGGTGCAACAGGGACGTATTAGGATCAGATGGGTGCCTACAAAATCGATGGTGGCAGACGGCTTCACTAAAATCCTACCGAAGCAGAGATTCGACGCCTGGATCCAGCTTCTCAATTTAGAGGATATTAGTGACTTGATCTAACCTAGGGTCATCTACCCCTAGATTAGAGGATTTAGGGCATCAACTGCCTAAATCAGGGACATAGACTGTGTTTTAGAGGGAATTAAGGCGGTTCAACAGCCCAAATCGGCCCTGTGTTAAGGCCAGTTTACACCTTGAAGGGGTGAAAACTGAAGGGGTATGTCAAAGGCCCGATTCCATTTACAGTTAGTCTATTTTTAGTCAGCATTGGAATCCCACCATGGGATTCCCACCATAGCTACACATACACACATACGCATACTGCACTCTCATTTGCCCACTAGAATCCACTATTCATTTGGTCAGACCTCCATTTGACAATAACTATGAATCACGTGACCAGGTGTTTTCTCCATGACGTAATATGTGGGCACAAGGTCGTTGTCTACCTGGTCTCACTTTCTGTTTTGGTAATTGTCTGAAGTAGTGGTCTGGATTCTGCACGCAAACAACCCATAATTTGATGACTGGCTATGATTTTTCAAAATGCGGAAGACACTTCTCCTAGTCTTCATCCATGGCTTTAAGGTATAAACTTCCCGGTGAATTGTTCAGTCAAGTTGGTTTCTTGAACAATAATCTGATCAATCCTTACTGAAAAATTACTCAGGGTGGTGATGATACATTCGACAATTTTCCTGACAGCCTCCGAATAGTCGCTGGTAAGGCTCTGCCAGCAGTCACAGTTGTAAAGGCTGTGTACCCCAAATATGAGACGAAAGGCGACCTGAAAGAATGCGTGGGAAGATTCCGGGATTGGTAAAGAATCCTTGACTGTAGCACATGTGTATGCTCATTTATCTAGAACCGAGTCTAACTGATCATATGCAGGCTGCAAGATACCGTTATTGATCTGGAGGTTGCAAATCAAACAGCTTCACCAACTGTCGACCCATCAGTCCATGTCTTTCTTGTCGGACACTCAATGGGTGGGATTGTCGCTGCAGATGTGCTTCTACTACTAGCAGCTGAGCAGCCAATTCATCGGAACCCAGCATCAGACCCAGTATCAGACGCACAATCTGTACCTCAAGCAGACGCAGAGACGCCTGTTGTGGAACCAGGCACATTCATGTTCCCTCACGTTCAAGGTGTGCTTGCCTTTGATACTCCGTATCTTGGTATTGCACCGGGAGTGGTTTCGTATGGGGCAGAAAACCACTATCGCAATGCAACAACTGCCTACAATACTTTGAATGAAGTTGCCGGACTTTTTGGCTATGGTGGAAAAACAACCACCCCTGCTGCTGCAGCTGGTACTGCATCTGCTAAGGCACCTACCCAGTCTCTCCCTTCCACAGGTGATGCTGCAGAAATACCGTCTTGGCAACGCTGGGGTAAATATGCCATGTTCGCAGGTGCCGCAGGTGCAGCTGCAGCTGGAGGCGCTGCCGCCCTGTACTCCCAGCGACAGAATCTTTCGGCTGGATTCAGCTGGGTTTCATCACACCTGGAGTTTATTGGCTGTCTAGCACGCCGACCAGATCTGAATCAACGCCTTGATGGTCTGGCAGTGGTGCAAAAGGAACGAGACATCAAATGTTTCAATTTTTACACATGCCTCGGAAAAGGTGCAGGAACCCTGGTCGATAATTCAGTCACGGGAAAAACGTCTTTCAGTCAAAAGATAATTCGGTCAAAGAACAGGACTTTCTGTACCCTTCCAGAGGAAGTTGAACATGGCGAGGGCTCAATACAACCTGGGATTCAATGGATCAAGGCCATCAACAATCAGGTTACCGATGAAGTCAGGGCACATGTCAGTATGTTTTTGCCAAAGGACAACCCTGCATTTTATGACCTGGTTGGCGACACATGCAAAAATTTGGTAGCATCGATCGACCAGGGTTGGTACAATTCATCGACTGGGCCGGCCGAACCTCGAAAAGAATACCCCAGAAATGAAGACAGCTTTATGGAGACTGACGATGTCGTCGTTGTGAATGATAATGAATGAGGTCGCTACCTTGTTTCTCTACAACACGGAGTACCTAATGGTATATCTTCTATGTACCATCTCCCTAACACAGATTAGACATCAGATTTCTATTACATGGAGATCTGCTCAAGCAGAAATCAGATATTCGCTTCCAAGGTTGCATGAGCCAGAGTGACATCACCTTTAAATTATCCATGGATGCCCAGGTGGCAGTACTCCATGTATCCGTGCATACGAGAGAAAGCACTGGAGCTCTCTGACCTCGAAAAATATCTTACCTCCCAACATTTTTTGAAATGCGCAGAATTTTTGAATCTCCCCCAAGGATACTTAAGTATTGATGCATTATATTCCTCCTATTCAAGGTTAACAATAGTACTTACCTGTTGAATACGGCCAATTCCTCTCCAACTGGTAGTTTGACTAGGTACTTTACAAATTTACTCGAACTATTGCCAAATGGTCGCGTTAAACGAGCAAGCCAAGAATCAGTCGAATGCTTACTGATCGAAAGCATCCACGCTCGGTTCTACCGAGTGAGTAAACTATCCACGGATTGTGATGGTGTTGATAATCTCGTGCCAACATACTGATCAGGATGGACAAGCCCAAAGATTAAAATCTCCTTGATTGATAGATTGGCATATGTATGTTTGATAACTCCAAATAACCAAAAAGAATCGGTCCTGATTTCAGTAAATTCTGGAAAAAAATCGCCAATTATCAGCATGCTCTAATTACTTTGAAAGCACCCTCACAGCCCTCTGCTGGGCTGTAACATAGGAACGAATGGGAAAAAATGTAACGAAGAAAACAAAAGGTGTCGTGAAATATCGTCACATATACAAGTCGCTGAGGTCCAAGGCCTAGTAGTTATAGCGAGGGGAGCGCTGGTGAGACATGCTACCTGCGTCGTAGTCGTTGGTATCCTGATAAACAGTTTGTCTTCTGTCGTCCTCCAGTAGCTCCTTGACTTCCCATGTGTTCGCCTTGACACCGACGGAGAATTCCAAATCTTCTTTCGTAATCGAATCCCAGAACTGGACAAACGTTAGTCTAGTGTTCACGACTTGATGTTTGATGTTTGAATAGATCGACTCACCTTGTAGATCATCATGACGGCCAACAAATTGCAGAAGGTAGCGAAGAATAGACCATCCATGTAATGTTGGACATTGACACAGATAATATCGCTGAAGACGTAGAGGATCACTTGTCCAATGATGAAAACGAACGTACCGAAGAGAATATGTCCAAGAGGCCAGCGGTCATCCAAAGTGGCTACCAGAAGAAGTGACATACAAACATAGACCGCAACGCATATGGCATTTAAGATGTAGAGAACGACAAATAAGCCGATGGTGTTCTGCGGTCCCAGCCCACCCCATGACTTGAAGGTCAGCAGGGAGATGACAAACGTCAAGGCAAACATGGCAGCAGATGGGAGCCGAATTAGCCATACAGAAAGTGCTGTTCCATCCTCGTACAGCTGAAAGCCTACGAAGGCATTGACAAGCAAGCAGCCGCATAGAGCCGATACCAAGCCACTCTGAACTGCCACAAAGTAGGGGAATGGGCCACTTAAAGGAGGAACAACTCCCGCATCAATGATGAGCGAGCATATAGTGAGAGCTAGATATAGGTAGAAAAGAGTGATGATTTCCTTACGACCTGAGCATAAAAGGGTGAGTATATATCCCCAACCATCAGCTAGAAGGGAAAGACGAACCGACGGCCGTGAACTTGGACCGAACATGCAAGATCATTATCACAGTCATACCGAGTGCAATGATGTGCATGAACGAAGCAGCGCCCTGGAAGATAATCGTGTTCGCAAGCTCAATATTTCGCGCATAGCAATTGGAGATAATGCCTGTGGCGCCGGAGATAGTCGAAGCCGGGCCCACGAGGGAGCACAACGGCATAGGTGTTTTCTCGCATATTGAGTCGAATTTGCCAAAAGTCATTATGTTGATGATCACAAGTTGTGCGACAACAAACAAATTGTTACTTGTTGTATTGGGGCGGTCACGATCGCGAGGGGGCTAGACGGCTGTCTCCACAACGACGGGGAGGGTGGAACAGTGGAGAGAGAGCGACGATTGAAGACTGTGATCTGCTGCTGACTCTGCCTCTTGCGTTACTTCTTGTTCTACGTCCACTTTTATTTCAGCTCATCTATTCAGCTGTACGGCTGTATCAGTCGAGGTCGTTGAAAGAGCGCTGGCGAACCAGAAACTTAGGAGGTTTATTTTTGGCTCATTGGGGGTTCAAGGTCACGGGATGTCTCGCGGTGGTTGTTTTTCCGATTCCACTTTAGGACTACTGTAGCACTTTAGTTAGTTATCCGACAGCCGCTTAGTAATCACATATATATCATTCTCACGTGACTTTATCTTGAATACCCAAGGCAAAGACTGTCAGTGGTCACCTCCAGACTTTAAATGTTAGCCACCTTCCTACCTTGGATTGATTTCCTAGTGTACCGTTAGGTTACCAGCCACCGGCAAGCTGGCTTGAGACTATTCTCGCTGGCTCCACAATACCGATAAACTCAGCGGAGACCAGGATATTGCTGCTTCTTATCGCCTCATTATACGCCATTGGATATAAAAAGTCCGACAGCATTATAATTAGATATCATTTAATATGTAAGCTATTTACTGTGGACCACTGAGGCGTTTCGAAAACGCCCTCGAATAGAACTCTAGAGTCCGATTCGACATGTGGATGTGCCTTTTATTTGCACTCGAAACTTGGCTTGCATGTTGTGCAATCTCATTTTTTCCGTTTTCGATATACTTTCTCAATTTTAGTCAAAATCAATTTTTGAAGGCATTTTTCAATTTGCGCATGATTAACTCTGTGTTCAAGAAATCACACAATAAACCACAAAGACGGAACTCTGCGTGAATGAATCAGGTGAAGATAAGGTCATTGATCGATTTTTGACTATGACTGGTCCCATTTACGGATAACTGAGTGACACCAAGTAAGCTAATGATACCATGGTCCGACAATTAGCGCAAAGTTCTCGGTGGGGAACCTAGTTCTTCTACAAGGCTTCGATCTAATAGAGAATACCAAGAAGAAGCCGGACCTTGTTTTTGAATCGCGGAGATGCAAGTAGAAGCCCGTGAGATGCGGTCCAGATGCAGGTAAAGACGCGTACCGCCAATTACCAGAGATCTGAGAACCAGGACGCAGGGTTAAGCCGGTCTAGCTGTCATCTTTGCTCACATTGAACGATCTAGACCTTTTCTCTGGTAAGTAGGCTACTAAGTTATTAAGTTTCATTAACTACCTATGTAGTTTAGTCCATGAATATCTACATAGGGGACCCAATATATATATATATATATATATATTAGTCTACTTCAACGCCCATGACATGCTAAAGCTTCAATACTAACCACGCTGTAAGCTTGTTTTTGGGTGTTTTTTTCTTCCAGGGATATACCTTGTAATACAAGTAAATCCACATGGGCTCCACATGACCTTGGGATCATTGCATAAAAATTGACAGGGGTTTATTTGGTTAAAGTGGGACAGAGGCCACCAAAATCTCCGATTTCTTTCTATCTTGCCAACCTCGACTTCATAAAAACCCATATTGCTTGTCCAGCGGCCCAAGACGTTGTGCTTCCAGCTTTTTGCCAGGCTGCTTAGCAGCGGACATTGTTATAACCGTCACTAGACTTTTGGAGTGGGAAGATTCTGCCCCTGATCGCCTGACGTCGGCCCATATGTGCCGAATCGACATTGCCGGGTGGCTTTGATCCAAAAGAGGCTTGAGGCTTTATCAATTAAGAATCTCACTTGTTAAAACTGACAAAATCTACAACGTATTTTTGTTGTGCATGAAGATCCTGACTAGCGCCACGTGTAAGTGGAAGAAGCATCAACGGCTGCGAGGAACCGCGCCGATCTCCCTCTTTCCAAAGATATACCTAGATGCTTGTTTCATGAGGTCATGAAGTTTTGAAGTCGGCTTTGGTCGGGATGAAAAAAGGGGTGGGTGAGGGGAAGGGGCTGATCCTTGATACTTTTAGCCAAAATTCCGAACTATGGCCTTCGGGCGTCTTTCTAAACGGTCATAGCATTATAGCCTACCTTAGTCCACAGTCTTTAAGGCAAGATCAAAGCCACAACCAGGACCCGCTTAATGTAAATAATTTAGGTATTCCTCTGTTCTAGGTATTTTTGTTCTGAGGAAAGACGGGTGGGTCATGCAGAGTTGACGTACTTCGTAGATACATAGTCTTATGTATGGAGTACGGAGTTAAAAATTCTCATAGTTTGCGATTTAACAAAACACGTATTGAATAACTGTGTTTCCCCAATCCCTTTATTTCTATTTATTTTTTATTCTTTAATCATTTATTTTTTCTTATGCTTTTTACCAACCTTGTTGATCCGAGCACCCGGCCGATTGAACTTTTCCTTTGTCTATTAATTCTCCGATTTCCATAATTGTGCTATGGATTAAAAATTATATATGCTGTCGTACAATTTCTGCATCTGTTGGCATTCCTTATTTCTACGTCTAAAACTCGACTACATGGAACGTGGATACTTTCACATAGGATCAAGATGTGCAACTATTTCAAAAACTATTATATCTATAGCTCATGCTCGAGTCCAGCCTCTCATTTCCTCCGCACATCTTTAGATGGCAGCAAAGACAGTCGCTGCTCTGACAGTCCACACGACCGATTTATCGTCGTCGTAGGCAAATGTCTACTTTGCAGTACATCACGTTAATTCTATTCCATTTTACATATGTGAAAGTCAAGAGCTCCAATGTCCATGTCATCATTTTCCTGAGAAATTGAATCTTTTCCGAGTATATCGATGGCCTGTTTTGCAGCTGCGCCGTTAGCATTGAACATGATCTATTCATTTGGCTACACCCTATACGCGCCTCAAAAGCCGCTCTTCTGAGCCGATCACCACCTCGATGTGAACATCATTTCAACAATCGATACCCAGTACCCAACTGCTAGGAATTGATCAACTTTCACCAATTTTCTATTCCTTTCAAAGTTGGAATATTCTTTGGACCCGTTTCAGTTCTGATTTCATACTCCGGAAGTATTGGAAGTTTTAAAGCAATTCTACGATTTGTGATATCTCATCAATTGAGCGCTTATTGCAATTTCATGATACGTAGGGCCATCTATGTATTTTTTTCAGTCCTTTTGTTCTCATCTATTGGCGTTTGGGTGGAATTTGAGAAATGGTCCAATTAGAATTTAGAGCCCTGATACATGACTTTTGGGGCCCTTAACATCGAAATAAAATTATTATTCAAAAGTATCGTCCTTCATGTACAGAATGCCATCATTCAAGAATATAAAAGTCTGGGCTTCCAATGGTCCTGCAGTATTTACAGACCAGCTTCCAAGGTTCCACAAAAGCACCGGCACCAGAAAATCACATGTTGCAGGTCCTCAACATACAATAACTACTTAGCTGGACATGCACTGCTGCCTTAGTTTTCTGGCTCGAGTCCCAAAAAGCGGCCACAAATGAATTAGGTAGTGACTGCATCCAATGGTATCTGCATCCAAGGTCCCGCACAGGGCAACGTGGTTCTACTTATTAAAATCTTTCTCATCAAATCCTGCAGCACGTCAGGGGGTGTGAAGAGGTCCTAGCGCAGTCTGATAACAGCTCGAAACCTTCAAGCTTCTGACATCTGAGCTTCCAGGGTTCTAGCCTATTTACACATGCTTCGATTGCATGTGTGCTCCAAGGCTGAGTACGCAATGCCACCCCTCCTATTGCAGGAATCTGTGCATCTACAATTATAAAAGTATTGCAACTGTGGAGATTGAGTATTGGAGGGGTATCTGCTAATATTTGTTTTTGTTAGTCTTTCGGGGCTTGCGATTATTTTGAGTGGCTAGGTACATGGATGTTAATGGTGACCTATGTACTAGCTAGCGCGTAAAACCTCGGGAAGAGATAATCATGACAGGTAACACTGTTTCACTAACGATCAAGGTATAGCTTGTCAACTATCTAGGCATGAGGCGCGATTCGGGAAAAGCCCGCTGAAACGAAGCTTTGATTAGGGGTGCCTCCTGCAGGGATTACAGCCTCCTATGGTCATTCGGTTAGGTACTTATGTATTATTTGAAGAAATTTTCGTGTACATTGCGCTCAAGATCAATACTCTGGACAATAATCAGGAGGTTTCTGATTATTCATAGCTGGAACCCTTGTGTATAATCAAAATACATGCACATAAAAATAATACCCTTGGTCAAGTAGCTTCGTAACTTTATTTACGGGGTTTGTGGGTAGCAGAGAACAGTGTTGCCAGAATATGATTGGAAGCTCTGATGCAATAGTGCTGGGCACGGACAGGGGCAAGGATGAGAACCGTAGGGCCTATGACGCCTAGTGCAGATAGTAGACGCGGGCCGGACAATGATAGGGGGTACAGCTCTAATTACCCACATGGGCAGGCCATGTTTCGCACGTTCTCCGAGCCTCGAGCACGGTACGGAATAGTACTGAGTATGTTAAAAACCTTTCGATGGCGCTAGCAATGACAGTATTTAGTATTGTAATAGTAGTGCTCGGTCCGCTTTTCCGATGCGCATTGACTCTCTCTTTTTTCCCTTTTTTTTAATCCTTCAACCTTGGATGTCGAAAATACAATCGGAGTTGTTTCTCAGCCTTGGGGCTCCGGCACTATGAAAAGTTATGCATTTGCGTCTCACCGGCATTAATTGAGTTATATTGCTCATTGCTCAATGCCCCCATGTTTTCCAATAATGGCTGAAATATGGTTGGCGAGGAGAAGCGGAAGATAAATTATGTGCCGTGTCGAGCGTTCATTGGACCTTTGATACCAATTACAACAGGGAAAATTGTGCTACCATGGATATCTTCTCCCCGGGTTATAAGCCTCCCGAGCTAACGGCATATATTCAGCAGCCAATATTCACGACAACAGGGTTAAAGGAATATTTCAGACACCGTCAACCCTGCCGGTGTCCACATTGGGTATTGTTTGCCCAGATGTTGTATGATGCCCAGCCTTACAATTGGATACCTATCGATTGCGCAAATTTCCAAAGCCAAACAATACACATCACTTTGCGTATATTTCCACAAGTTCCTGCATATAATAGCATTCTAGATGAGTCTCTTGCCAATTTGGAAACCTCAAATTATCTGCAGTATTATTGCCTATAATTTATTTCGAAGATTTGACATGTAGCTGGTCTTATCTGTCCACGCCTGCTGGCAGTCCACGTTCCATGGTCAAATTGTGTACGGAACTTTGGGTAGTCTATAGTCACCCTAGGTAACATTGAAAGTACGACATCGAAGACAAGTTTTCAAGGTACAATTGCCAGAGTCATGATTGGATCAGTTGATAGCTAGTCAAAACCTTCTTCTCCGCGATATTCAACTAATTACACTATATTTTCTCGTCTGGAAACCTTTAATATAGATTAATACAATAACGTGTTCCTCAATTGACAAGACTATTCAAAGGTTTCAATCTATCCATACATACCGCCAATAAAGTATTTCACCACTGAACGGGTCACACTACTGAACGGGTCACCCCATCAATTTTACGCGTCAGTCTGGTGTTTCCATTTTCAACTACCCACCATGCCCCCCCCTAAATGCTCTATATGTCCAAGACAAACAGGATCAGGAGAATAGGGTCTTATTAGCTTACCAAGCTTACAAGAATGGCGATATATCATCAATGCGTAAAGCTGCAGCTATGTTTAATATACCATTTTCAACCCTCCAACGCCGCCATTCTGGTGTCCAATTTCGTCTTGAAACACACCCACCGCAGTCTAAACTGACTGAATCTGAAGAGGATTCATTACTTCAATGGGTCGTCTCTCTAGATGATCGCGGCTGTGCTCCTAGAACTAAAGATGTTGGTAGAATGGCTAATATCCTACTCGCCGACCGCGGAACCAACCCTCCTCTTACGATCGGTAAAAACTGGGTTACTAGGTTTGCGACGCGTTTACCTGAACTTAAGACGACCTATTCAACACCGCGCGATTTTACACGTGCGCGTCAAGAGGACTATAATGTGATCAATAATTGGTTCAAACTGGTTGAAAACACGATCGCAAAATATGGTATCACCACCGACGATATCTATAATTTTGACGAGACTGGGTTTGCGATGGGACGATGTGCGACCGCGAGAGTGGTTACTAGAGCTGGTTATTATGGTAAACGCGCAAAAAAACAGCCTGGTAACCGGGAATGGGTTACTGTGATAGAGTGTTTAGGCGCGTCTGGTTACGCACCTCCACCCTGTATTATCTTTAAGGGTAAGGTGATGATGCAGAGCTGGTTTGCTCCTGATCTAGGTTTACCACCTAATTGGCGTCTTGAGATTAGTCCTAATGGCTGGACATCAAATCAAATAGGGCTCCGTTGGCTTGAAAAGCTCTTTATACCTGCTACTGCTCGTACTAAAGGACGGTATCGCCTTCTGATCTTAGATGGCCATGGTAGCCATTTAACACCTGATTTCGACAAAATCTGCCAGGAGCATGATATTATACCATTATGTATGCCTGCGCATGCGTCTCATCTTCTTCAACCTCTTGATGTTGGGTGTTTTGCGGTGTTAAAACGCTCTTATTCTCGGCTGGTTGAGTCTAGAGTAGAGCTTGGTTTTTCCCACATTAGTAAAGGAGATTTCCTAGAGATATATCCTACTGCGCGTATTGAAGCATTTGCATCTGCTTCTAATGCGTTTGCTGCAACTGGAATCGTGCCACTTGACCCTACTAGGGTGTTAAAAAAGCTTACTATGCGCGTCGATACACCACCACCACCACCCTCTATAGGAAGCGATTCAAGTCGAAATTGGACACCTAAGACGCCTAGGACGCAGAAAGATTTACGACGTCAACACCAAGCTATATTACGCACTGTATCTCGAACGCCACCAACACCATCTAAGAGAGCATTAGACCAGATAGTAAAGGGTGCAAATTACCTATATCAAGAGAATGCTCTCTTACGCCTGGAAAACAGAGATTTACGCGCCGCCCATGAGAAAAAGAAAAAACAAAAAGAACGTCCGAATCGTCAATTAACAGTAGTAGGGGGTCTTACAATTCAGGAGGGATTAGACCTGGTTGACGCGTCGAATGGTGGCCCTAAACTTAATGATGCCAATTTACAAGAGGGCCAGGCGCCTGTAAGGGCGCCTGTAACCCAACGCCGGTGTGGGATATGTAAGACACCTGGACATAGGAGGGAAACCTGTCCTAGTAGGCCCATTCAGTAGTTTTTTTTTACTATATTACATAGTAAATAATGGAGTTATTGGGATTCATAAAAATAAGTGGGTCAAACTGACCCGTTCAGTAGTGTGACCCGTTCAGTGGTGAAATACTTTACTATATGCTTTACTTTGAGTCAAGTACTTTTGTGGCCGTCACTTAGCAGACTACGAGTGCCCACTTCGGTATTTAATTTGCACTGCGGAAATTTACTCGGCCGGCTAAAACAGATAATGTCTCGGGTGTTTCCCGAGGTTTTACTAGATACAACTAACAAATAACCGATATACAAGCGTTTGGAGCCCCCGGCAGTAAACAAATAGCGACAATTAAGGTATGCAAGCGGCACTCCACTCTTCTGCTTCAGTTGACTTAAATAGGGGCCGGAACCTCACGGCGCTCACATCCGTCCAACCAAAAATCAATTATCCACTGACTTTTCCCATAGTACACAGGTCTGTGCGTGATAAGATTTTCGGTTAGCTCCGAAGCCACTGCCGCTATCCGTCTCCCCGAGTGATTGATGTGCGTAGTGCCTAAGTAATATAAAATTGCAAGATCATTTACCCAGTTTTAGGACTTTTGATTGTATTTACAATCGTACTATTGAAGTTGAATATTCGTAATCTTGGGGTGAATATGCCAAATAGAACCTAAAGTTAATATCTAGTGATCCGTCTACGTCGTAGAACCGGATTTGAATATTGGAGTTAGTGTTTATTCCATCATTAAAATAGTTTGTTGCTGAATGTTGCTTTCAAGATGCGCGTAGGTCGTGTAAATTATCCCTTTCTTACTAATACCTCCGCTTCTATCAAGTTATAATTTTTACATGCAGATTCCATAGGATCAGCACCCGGGAGTTGGTCACCCCCTAGAGTTGGCCCCTAACACGCGTGGCGTCCCCCCACTTCCCATATCTTTCACTTTTCTAATACAGCCTGCTATCCGTCTGAAATGCCTGCCAAGGAAGAAATACCTCTTGTCATTTCTGATTAGGATCTGGCTGAATTGCATCAGTCAAAGCTGCTCTCACTATTTATGAGATCCCAAGATCTACCCTAAGATATCAAATGAATGGTTCCGAAATTAAATCAGTAAAGGCTATCCCCGGCTCACAAAGAATTTCTAGCTATTGGATTCCTAAGGATTCCCTTCTTTGTATACCTATATAGATCATCAACCCCTTGGAAAGGTATAGCTCCCAAAATTATCCAGTGAAACCCCTACGTCACTTCTTATATTTGTAGATCTACTGAGACCTCCAGGGCTCTTTTAATTTTTGAAGGAAGCTGTTGCGACAGCCGAGAAACAAGGCCATCAACAGACGGAAAGTATTTCGGCCGAAAAAGCTTCTGCCGAGACAGTGACTCTGGAACTAGATTAGTATATCACGGCATCCTTAAACGATATGCATTCATCGCAAACGACACCCTTGAGCGATGTGCATCCGCGACAGTAATGTCCCGTCTTCACCGTCTCTTCTGTCTCGGACGAATGTTGACATTCGTCCAGGGCAGAGGGGCACCCATATACTATAAGTAGCTAGTTCTTTCATCAATGAAAAAGCAGACTTCACAACAATCGCAATATTCAGTATCGTAGCATCCACTACACCCGGTGGATTTTCTACGGTGTTGAGTAGCGGTTTGTTGGAGCTCACAACGTCTACTATTCTCAGTTAAGATATTCGAATATCGCCAAGCGAGCGACAGAAGCCCCTTCTCCCCACACACACTTCTTGCGTTAAAAAATACATCCTAGACCAGCTATATACCACCCATGAGAATGGCTAGATAGTCGATTTTCTCCGGATTTATAGTTCCTCAAAGTTGGTGGAAGACTGCGGCCCATGGAATCCAGCTAAGGGCCTTGAATTATCTTAACTTCGATATCAGCCCTCTTTATGCCACAAAAACGCCAAATTACCCCTCCTCTTTCTCAAAATTCTTCAGAGATGATCTTTAATACACCCCAAAGCTACCGAAATATACGAAATTCCGAGGAAGTTTTTCAAACAAAGTGAAATTTGACTCAAGATCAAAGGGATGCTCTTAGGAAGCTAGCAAACTCCTTAATGCTAGGTGAGAGCTAACGGAGCTCTTGTTTCTAAGCCTACTTCTCAAATTAAGACCTTTCAGAATCAGAAAAGAAGTAGATAACTATAGACCCTAATACGCGATTTACAGACATAGAAAATATTAAAACAGCACATCCAGAGGCTAAAGTTTTAGCAGAGCACCGGTGACAGGAGGCAAAAAAGCTTCAGATAAAATAGCTAGGGCGACCTACAGGATATGATGTTTGAAATCCAGACCTAGTGTCTGTGGTGGAAATAGTTCCGGGTTTTCTAAAATGTTTCATAATTTAATTTTATGGCCAACTCCCGGGTGCTGATCTTATTCATAAAAATAGTGTCTACCTAAGTAGGTATAAAGATGGTTCCCAAATGAGAAACACCGCAACAGAAATGAATGAATTTTCAATAGCACTTCAACTGGCTTCTCATATGTTTATCATGTTTCTGTCTCCAAATCTCCAGGGTTCCGGAGATGTACTCTCGACCTTGGAATTGACATAACAAGAAGTACCTAGGTAGTAATGCCATTTATAAGGCTAGGTACCGAGTATTGGAAGGTCCACGGGTGTTTATTTCCAATGCCTAGGTGCCCAGGTGGATTCCAACTCGTGGACTCTTCTAAACACCTGGTGATTACCCGTTCTGGAGATGCCAGGAATATATTTCTGAGGCCACTGCCTACGTAGGTTATCTTTATAAATGATCTCAAAATTCAACTCAGCTACTAATGCCTACTATTATGTCGTAGACCTATATTCTTTTTCAAGGTTACAGCTCAAGTGAGATAGGGACCTTGAGATTGGTTGGAATCCCCAAAGTCGAGATATTATCTAGTGTAAATCCTCACGTAGTATTCACTTTCTTCATATGATTCTTTTAGAAACGCACCTCCGGCCTAAGTCTAATATTCTTGGGTATCACATAGACAGCAGGCAAGGAGCTGTATCGAACAGGTTTGAGGGGCACCCTTTGACCAGGCCGTCTGGGGAGACTTGTAGTATTTTGATTGTGCTGTAATGCAGGTTTGTTGTCAGCTGATTGGCAATACTTCTCGGTAAGGCAGATACTTGATATTTGTCTGCGTAAACTTGGTGGTTCTTGGCCAGAGACAGTGATTAGGCTGCTCAAATAGTAGAATTCTTCTTCCCCCTGATCTTTTTCTATCTCAGTGGTTAGAGAAAGTCGTTTAGAAGCAATTATTTCATCTGAAGATGATAGAGGTTGATCAGTAGAAGTAGACGAGGGGTCCACAGTGGCTGCGCGAGCTGGTAGTTGACTGACTACCAAGTTTGTATCATAACAGCAGGGCAAGTCTCGCTTGGTAGGTGACATGGGATTATAGGGTTTTTTTTCTGATTGTTTAATCTGAACATTATTGCCGTCTTCATTGGCATCCTCTTGGGTTATAATTTCCGTGCAATCGGAATCGTTGCTGCCCCGGCGACGCGTGTCAAGATATGATCGAAGGGTAGAGAAGGTACCTTGACTGCTGCCAGGCGGGCAAGTGAATGAAGTCATCTCAGGAATACTGGCAATGTTTTTGTCAGTATTGATTCATCGTGTTGATCTCTTTTCAAAAGCGTCAGATGGTCACTCACCTCGTAGAGTGAAAGCAAATGCAGTATGGAAGTTACTTTAGGAACTCGAAAACAATCATCTGAATCTGGGGCTGAAATGGTGTTGAAGATGGCGCTGGTGGTAAAAAAAATCAGCTGTTTCAGGTTAATGCATTAACAAGGTAGGTGCAGGCCCATATCTAACCACTACCCAGTAAATAACCCAAAAACTAATTTAACAAATGTAATGTTCACAATTTTCCCAGACCCCAAAGAAACTCTGAAGCACAGGTTACTTCTTAAACTAATCTAAGCTGACATCGTAGATATCCAATATCAGCATAACCTAACAATATACAGCCACCTCTCCATTCAAAGGTTTTATCTAATGATCTCTACTTTACCTAGGTACTATACCAGTGGGTAGGAATACGTCAAGGGACTTTTGTCTTCTCTCATGTATAGTCTATAAGGTAAACCGGAACTGGGGGTGATCATCTCCCAGATTCTTCACTTGTTCCTCTGGCCACCCCCAAACGTTTATCGCGATCACCTCGATCTCGCTTCCTATTCTCCAAACATATGCCCACAGCCATGATGGTAGCGGCCAGCCAGACAATCACGCCATGGCTAACCCCACCGCGAAGCCAGTGTGATAAACGGGCGCCTCCCTTTGCAGAAACATGATCGATCCAATAATGCTAGCAAAGCCAGCAAAACTAACCTGGCAGGCAGATCCTTTAGCGCGCTTCCAATGGTTAGCGAGATTTTTAGACAGGAACACAATTGCAATCGGACCAGAGCAGATGCCGCCGCCTGCAATCAAGTAGCAAGCAGCGTATCGGGCGCCGCGGGATAGATGCTCAACGTTAAGAAGCATACCATAGCCGATGTTGGCTATCAGGACGCAAAACACGAGAAAATTGTAGCGGTGATAGAGCCGGTCAGACAACCAGGAGAGGATCAAAGTGAGACCCATAGTGAAGATATAGATTGGGATTGTGTGTACTCAAGCCTCAGCCGAGCGCCAGTCATACTCCTTCAGAACGGTTAGCAGGAAAAAAGACATGGCAAGACCACTTGAGGTTGAGCTCATGTAGATCAGAGATCTGTCAGATATTTGGCATTTCTCCTAGGTAGAGACGGTTTAAACAATAAGGGGAACAACATACCCAAGCCAGATTTTCCAGTCAAGGAAGATCTGCTTGACTGCAGGCCGGTCAAAGGTGTCCATCCGGAACTCTCCTCCATTGCCAGCTAGACGCAAATGAAGAAGCTCTTTCTCTCTCTCTCTTTAGGAGAGAAAAAATGGCATTGCTCCGGCCAATCTACTAGTATGGAACATGCGAAAAGGGCAACAAACGCCGTTATGACATGACGCCTTCAATGATAAAGATCCTAGAGCTATATTAGTTCTTAAAATCCATAAACATCAGAAAAAGTGATTCCTCTTACCATCTCCACCCTAGATAGCCATGCTGCGTCCCTAACTTGGAAATATCAAATGCTAGAATCCATACATCAAAGGAAGTCAGATACGGGGAGGAATGAGGATCAAGAGGACATACACCACCAATGGCACCTCCGACGGAGGTATCAAAAAACATGAGACTTAGTCGTTCCTGATATTCATATCGACAATAATACATGGATGTCACGTATACGACTCCTGGAACGAGTCCAGCCTCGAAAAATCCTAGCAGAACTCGAAGAGTATACAGCCTGATAAGTTTGGATAAAGCCTGTGCACATAGTGGTGATTCCTATACAGGTTAGAATTATGCTTGGAATCATCCTATGGATTAAATTAGATTACCCCAGAGGAACATCAACGTCGGAAGGTAGAGAGAAGGCCTGAAATGTTTGAGCAGGATGTTGCTTAGTATCTCAAGTGGAATGTATAGCACATAGAATAACTAGATGTCATCAGTAAGAGCCCAAAAGCCTTTAGTCATTTAGGTATGACTGCCCGAACTCACAAAGAGAGCAACATCATATCGGTTTTCCACGTGAAGATCCAGCTCTTCACTCATTCCCTGAATCCGGGCATTGCCAATGTTGATACGGTCCAGATAGGAGAGCATGTAAAAGAGAAAAAGAATAGGCAAAATGAGAAGATCAATCTTCAAAAGAAGTTTCCTTTCTACATTCTTGTCACGAGGAACAATAGTAGAGTCTGACTTGGACAGCACTTTTTCGCTCGTGACGAGATCAGTGGTCATGATTTCCTTCTCCATGATGCTAATCGGTAGAAACCTTAGAGGGATATGTTGATCTTAAGCTGAGAGTTTGGAAAGAAGACGCATAACTGCATATATGCATTCTATTCTGAGTTTTATCTGATGTTGTGAACAAAGACCTAACCTTGAAACCATACGCTACCAGCAAAGACACATCATCAGCCGACCAAAAATCTTACTGAATTAATTGATATATACATGGCAACTGCGGGAAAAATAAAGAACTTTGAAAACAGAGAGTTTGTGGCTGACTGCGTAGGGTCTTTCTCAGGACGTATGTGAGCACTAGTCCGTCGGACTCGTCTGCCTTCCCGATTGGGGGCTCGAGACTTTTTAGCTGCACATAATCTTATTCCGAGGTCTTTATTGGCCATTTAAAACGTAACCTGAATGCCTTCCTAATATTTGAAAATTCACCGGCTGGAATTCACATCTCAATCTAGGAAGCTAGTTACTAATATCCTTCTGCTTTGAGACTTTTAAATTTCATAAATCTGAATATCCAGTAGAGTAGTCAAAAATTCCAAGAGCTAACGAAACATGAAATTTAACTACGCATGCTCAATGCCGTTCTTCAAAGTTCCAATTTCCGACACAAAAATCCTCATCTTGGTTCCTGGTGTTAAGAATCTCGGTGGAGTTAGATGGAAGCCAACTCCTATTGAAATGGAATTAGAGTGGCATTTTGGAGAAGAACAGAGATTAGCTTACCTCCTGGCGTTCCCGTCATAATGACCGTACCTTTCTGTAGAGTGGTACCTGATGAGAGGTAATGAATTAAATATGGAATGGAAAATGCGAGGTCATTTAGATCACCCTTTTGGCGCAGCTCCCCGTCGATTCGTGTCTCTAGCTTAAGCACAGTTGGGTCGGGAATGAGACTAGTTGCTACGAGAACAGGACCCATCGGTGCATAGGTATCAAACCCCTTTGAGAAGCACGCCTGGGGCATTGGGCCTGCAAGCTCGGGCTTCGTCTGCAGCTTCCGGGCAGAAACATCGTTACCCACAGTATAGGCGGCCACATAATCCAAAGCATCAACCTCAGAGACATCTTTTGCATCTCTACCGATCACAACGCACTAGAAGTAGCGAAGATCAGTAATTAGCACAACGATTATATACCGATTTTACGTACTAGCTCTCCCTCATAATCGGCTTGTTCGTCTTGAGCGATCTTTGGAATTATCACATTCGCACCGTGATCGTTTACTGCTGTACTAGCCTTGATGAACAAGGTTGGGTATGGTGGAGGAGCTTTGCCGGTCTCTCGAACTGCTCGAAAAATAGAATAATCAGCAAGTCTGCTAGCCTATTGTCAACCAAGTAGGGTTAAACTCACTATGTGTCAAGTAATTGAGCCCAATGCACCGAATGAGTGGCACAGTCGATGTAGTAAGAGGGCCCAGAAGAGTTTTTACAGTCACAATCTCATTAGTTACTCTGGTAGTACCTGTTGTGTCATACAAATCATCACCCTCGATGACTCTGGCCTGGAGTTGTGTCGACTCTATTGTCTCTCCGAGATCAAAGTCAGAGCTTGGAAGAACAGGCTCTCCATACAATAAGCGCCCATCAGTGGCTTCAAATCGGATCAAACGCTGCCAAACTGTCCTCATATTGGAATGCCGAATGTTGGCTCGACATGTGGTGAGAACTAAGGATAGAGATCTGAGGGGTTAAGTGGGGTAATGGGACCTACTTATACCTCTCAACTTATGAGACTTACGAGAGACCTTCGCTTGTACCCCTTTTGTCATTATTTTTTTTAATTCCGACCATTTTGAGAATAGCTTCAGGAACAGCTCTGGAGGACTCCGGTTTCTGATACTTAGAAAGTTTAAGATTAAAATACTTCGGGAATAAAAGATCTACGATCAAACTATTAAAGCAAATTAACTGTAGTTCCAAATTCCATCGAGCAATCAATTCTAATGCAGGTACTCTAAAGGTACTCCTTGAACCACGATACCGCCTGCACAAATGCCTGCTCCTTGGCAAACTTCTGACGAGGCTGAGAAAGGTCACAGCGCACAGAGAAACCATGCTCAACGTCAGAGAACAGATTGATCTGGTAAGGAATATCTTTCTTGTCAAGAATGTCCTCGGCAAGGCGACGTTTTTCGGTGGTGAAAACAAAATCGCGGACTAGAACTATTAGAGTTTGCTATAGGGACTAAATACGAGAGAAGAGCTTACCTGCAGCCGCAATGCTGAAAGGTCCCTCGACTCCGTCCAGCTCGGTGGGTTCCATCATGGTCGGGTGCGCCGTGAAGCCGGCATCAAGCTTGCCACCCTTAAGGTATCGGGCGACATACTTTCCGCCAAAGCAATATCCCACGCCACCAATGCGCTTGCAGCCAAGCTTCTCTCGCATCTCCGCCAACACAGTGTTGATGATGGGTTCCGTTTGCTCTGGGTAGTGGTTCTGCAACCAGTCCACGAGCTTAAATCCCTCTGGGCGGTTGATCGGGATGGAATCCCCCTTGAAGAGATCAGGCATAACAACAAGATACCCAGCCTCCGCAAATTGGTCGGCAATCAGCTGGGCATTGATGAAGTTGTGACCAATAACATCAGTCAAAATGAGGATGGCTTTCTCGGTGGACCTGTCGGCCGGGTAGGCAAAGTAGGTGGAAACTAGTGGCGGGGTTATGAGGGATCGGGATCGGGGTTGGAATAGCGGGGGGGGGGGGGGGGGGCTTACTATCGCCGATATCCTTGATTTCACCCTTGGCCTCACCCTCGTGTAGGGAGCCAGTAGTGCAGCACTTAGAGAGAGGGGCGGAAGTAGTCATCTTGGCAATCGATGTTGGATTGTATATGGTGTAAAGCTTAACAGGTGGAAGAAATGAAAAGTAGAGAAAATAATACGAGCGGGAAACGAGGCTACATTTCTAATTCACAGAAACTATGAGGAATGCAAGACGAGTCATACCCTGCAATGGATAGCACGAATCAGAGATCATAAAGTACTCAAATCTTAATCGATATTGGGAAGACTGTTGCAGAATTCCTGTTATCAGCTGCAGATACCACGTAGTAGACAAGGCTTAGTTCTTTGTTTCTTAAAGTCCGGCTTTATCTCCGCTTTATGGCCGTTAAATACGGTTTAAAGTAAGACGGATATTTCCGGCTTCACATGATTGATCAGATCATCTAGATCTCGCCGAGGAATCTAAGCTAGGCCTAAAAAGGTCATAGGTCACAGTAGGGCACATAATTCGCCGGAGAAGTGATAGGATGTATCTCGGCGATTTCGAGCTGTAGGCCGATAAGAAAAAGTCCCCATTGAAACAATTGAAACATATTTGGAATTAATTTGGTCAGATGGAGCGAAGCTCAACCTGCATGGACCTGCATAGACCAGGCGCACTGCATATACGATGTCAAGGTGGATCATTGGAGGCCCAGCCCTGAGACGCAGCTATATCGACCTAAGCGGATCGTGAGGCATTACGGTACCATGCACAAGATGAGCGCTTGATAACACTCTTGATACTTTTTGTTTGTTTGAGGGACGATCATTCAAGGCTCATACACAGTAATCATGGTATAGAAGCTCATCTGGGGCTGAATCCAAGGCTCAATCCAATTCATGGAAAAGATAGCGAGGAGGTGTAAGATTAACAGTATATATACCAAGAGTCGGCCTATTAGAGCCGAATCAATATCCAGGTACCGTCGCACGAGGCTCGGAACATGATGCTGCGTAGAATATTGGCTGCTGCAGCCTTGGTCACCAACGTGGTTGCGTTTTCGTCTACTCTAGGGATGATCAATGCCCCCATCATACCCAAGTATCTGGACAATCCAGTATGTACATTGGACTGCATATGTGTTGGTATCGATCTGCATTTAACCCAAAGATATCAACAGAAAACTCCTGGCTCCAATCCCTGGCAGCACAAGACTGCAGATCAGGTCAATCCCAATGATATTCCATATACAGGAGTGGTACGAAGGTACCATTTCACTATCGGAAGGGCCACGATTGCTCCAGATGGAGTAGATCGACCAGTAATTCTTGTCAATGGCCAATTCCCTGGTCCAACTATTGAGGCCAATTGGGGAGATACCATACAGGTTACTGTCAAAAATGAAATCTTAGATCCTGCTGAAGGAACGGCGATTCATTGGCATGGACTGCGTATGCTAGAAACTCAGTGGATGGATGGGGTTCCTTCTACTGTGCAGTGTCCTATCACTCCCGGAAAGTCGTTCACCTATGAGTTCACAGCCGACGCGTATGGGTCAACCTTTTGGCATTCTCATTATGGTGCTCAGTACTCGGCAGGTACTTTCGGACCAATAATTATCCATGGGTGAGCAGCTTCCACGGATAAAGTAGGGATTCCTTTCTGATCTTTGTTTAGACCCGAACATGCTCAGTACGACATAGACCTGGGCCCTGTCTTCTTGGTATGTTAAAGTCAAATCTTAAGAGCTATCAAAACTAACCCACCATAGTCGGACTGGTATCATGCGGATTATGTTGAGGTAGTGCAAAGTGTCGTGGGACTTCCTGCACCGACAACTCAAGCCTACTCAGACAACAATCTCATCAATGGCCGCATGCCATTCGACTGCAGCAACCCTAACATCACCACCAACCATCTGACCTGCTCGTCTAATGCCACATATTCCAAATTTCAATTTACCAAGGGAAAGACTTACCGACTGCGGGTCATGAATGTCAGCAGCCAAGGTTTCCAGCGCTTCTCTATAGATAACATGAACATGACAGTGATTGCGAACGATTTCATCCCCATTGTACCTTACGAGACAGATGTGCTCAGCATTGGCATTGGGCAGCGCGCTGATATACTGATCCACGCGACTGGTGACTCGACCGATGCTGTTTGGATGCGCTCAGACGTTAGTGAAAAGTGTTCCGTCAGTTACCAGGGACATGCGAAAGCGGCCATATACTATGAGGATGCCGACCTGACCCAGCTACCAAATACGACCGCCACACAGTATGACGACTCATACTGCGGAAATGTTAGTGCAGAACTTTTATCCCTGAAATCTCATCCAACTTTAGAGCGAATAGTTGATGGTCAAATACAGGTCCCGCTCAATGTTACCACGCCAGTATATGCGATGGACCCGCCCTCAGATCCCGCCACCACACAACGCTTGGATATTCGATTCTTGACCAATTCCACAGGCAACAGACTCTGGTATGTAAATAACAACACATTTCGTGCCAACTACGAGTAAGTCCAAAATCCGAAATGCCATAAACCAGATAATTGACAATCCCCACAGACACCCCATCCTCCTCCTGGCCAAAGCTGGAAATGTCTCGTACCCAAATCCGGATTGGTTGGTAAACAATATTGGCAGTAACAGCTCAGTCCGGTTCATCATATACAACTATAGCTTAACCCCGCGCAGCCAACATCCAATGCATCTCCACGGCCACAACTACTGGATTGTAGCAGAGGGTTTGGGTGAGTGGGACGGAGTAGCCAACCTAAAGAATCCCATGCGTCGAGACACTTTTGTCTTACAGCCCGGGGACCCCATCAAGGGAGCGTCATACATGGTGATGGATTTTGTGACCGACAACCCAGGAGTTTGGCCATTGCATTGCCATTTGGCATGGCACGTCAGTGCAGGTCTCTACGTGAACATACTGGCGAGTTTTGATACTTCACAGCTTTTGACAACTGGCTAATTAAGAGCAGGAACACCCAGAGAAGATCAGAAATCTGCAGATTCCTTCTGATGTCTATCAGACTTGTCATGATTGGGCCAACTATAAGGGTGTGGATTTGGTCCCCGAAATTGATTCGGGAGTCTAACAATATTCGTTCAAATTCAAGGCTCTGGCAATGAATAGTCTACTGTGTTCATGATACCTACTTGAAACTTTTTATGCGGTTATTTTTTGAGATGCTACCTCTGTACTTAGTTCCTATTCAATTGTTACCTCACTTAATATATACATGTAAATCCACTGTAATTCTATCGCTCTGTTCAAAATCATAATTTTCAGGGTTGGATGTAAAATGTGTTGAATCAACAATAACGTCAAGTATGCATAATGTTGTATAATTTCCAAGAGCTTCACATCTACTCTCTTCTTTACTCGTAGTCAACAAGGGCTACGAAGCAATAAAATGAAGAGTTATTGTAAGATATGTATGCACGACAACATAGAATGTAGAGAGTCTACCTCGGTGATGAACAAAGACGCGTGTTTTATGAGGTTATATCGATGAGTTCAAAGGCCTAACATTTGTAGTATCTCTCTTTTCTATTAACGACCACAATGGCCATCAAGCAATAAGTATGTATGGGAGTGATTAAATCCTAGGTCACAATTTTGGATAAAACAATTCTCTGGCCACACGACCAGGAGCAGTCAGGTTAATAGTTTTCAACCAGCAGAAACATGATCTCGGATTTCTCCTCACTGATATACGTGACACCCATGCAATTGGGTGGTTAGAGAAAAAAAAAAAGGATCAGGAGAACAAGACGGCACGTGCTAGTGAATCCGCTTGTCCATATCGAAAAGTGAATGCTCTCTTGAGCCACGTTCTGAGATTTTCCTATGACCACTGCGGTCAACATCTGACCTAGCATTCAAAATGAACACATCCGTGGACTGACCAGCGTCGGTTGACTCAATATCATCGAGCATACAGTCTATGTGCAGATGGATGCTATGGTATAAGATTTAGCCTTTCTCGAGCCCGATTGATGATTAAAGACGCATCTGAATGGAGAGATTTTTGCGAAAAGAGTGGTTATGAGTCTAAAATTGTCTTGGAATTGAACTATCTATATGAATATGTATCCGAAAACTTCATCACATTCCAAGATACATCTGAAAAATCAGGACGAAAGCTCAACAATAGAAACATTAGGTTCCAGCTTCGCATTTGACTGATGCAATGACGACAAATTGAGAGGGACTGGCTGTGTCAGAGCACTTGCCTCTCTCATTTTGACTGCAGCTGCGAGATTATCCAACACTCGCTCAGTCTCTTCCCAACTGATGCAGCCATCGGTAATACTGACTCCATATTTGAGTCCCTCCGTCGCAATGCTTTGCTGGCCTGCTTTAGTTAGTCACAGAAAACTCCCTAGCCTCGAAACTTAGAATGAGGGAGAGTAGACTTACCTGCATGAATATTACTTTCAAGCATAACACCAGCGATTGGCATTCCATCAGCTATCTGCTGGGCAAGGTCTGCTGCCACAATCGGTTGCTTTCGATAATCCTTCATTGAGTTTCCATGGCTGCAGTCTACGACCAGTCGCACCTCCTGACCAGACTTGCGCATCGCAGCTTCAGCTTGCTGGATGTGCGCGCGGCTGAAGTTGGGACCACTTTTGCCGCCGCGGAGGACAACGAAGGTATTTTGATTACCCGTACTCAGTCGCTCAATGAGGAATCCCTCATCATCTACTGCAACGAGAGTATGGCTCTGTGCAGATGCCTGCATGGCATCCAGGGCTACACCCAGCGTGCCATCTGTGCCATTCTTGAACCCAATGGCCATGGGCGCATCACTGGCGACTTCGCGGTGTGGCTGGCTCTCAGTTGTGCGGGCACCAATAATTCCACAGGCCAATACATCTTCTAGAAACGGTAGCACAAACGGGCTTAGCACCTCCGTAACGACGGGCAAGCCTAGCTCTGCTACACGCAGCATGATCTCTCGTGAGACTTGCAAGCCCTTGGCAAGATTCCCATTTCCTTGCGTCAGATCTGGGTCATGCACGAGGCCCTTCCATCCCACAGTGCTGCGTGGCTTCTCAATGTACACACGCATAGCAATCAACAGCTGGCCGCGATGTCTTTCGGCTATGACAGCAAGCCGTCTTGCGTAGTCCATCGCAGCATCTGGGTCATGAATACTACATGGCCCAATAATGACCAGAAGTTTTGGACTTGGTGCGAGATAGTCATGCTCTAGAGGGAATGGAGCAGACAGTAGCCTGTTAATGGCATCTCGGCCTTGCCCGACAGAGCGAGCCGCTGCACCCTCCTGCAGTTCCAATTAGTACTTCCGATTGACGAGCAGTTTTAAGACAATAAATTACCAAGGGAAGGGCCTGCTTAAGGGTTCCTGGAGACAGTCTAGTTCTTGAGGTTGCCATTGAAAATTTTGTTTCGGAACGTCGGCTCAAAGATGATTGACTAGAGATAAAGTCTCTGATATATCTCGAAATGTGTCTAAAGCTTTTTAGTCTTTGATATTCCATTCACCAAGATCTTTATATATAAAGATACCTAGACGGGCTTACTAGATATTCAGGCCCCTTTGATACGAATTACCTGGGCGCTTGGGCAGTCAACCCTCTCCACAATGCTGGAATGGAGGTTTGATCAGCACATCAACGCATCAACCCAATGCAAATAAAGGACCGCTCAGCTGTGGGCGCCTGATAGCCTGGGACAGGTAGAGGTGATCGACATGCAGGTACCTATCTAGGTATAGGACTATGCGCATATCACTGTTGATCGGATTTAAGACGAAGTTCCCGATAGCTCCAGCATCCCGATATTGCAAATGATTACTGAACCCCTCCGGTGAATTTATTTGACTCGGTCATAATCAATTGATGCACTACGTGTCAAGTAAGCATCATGAAAAAGAAAACATGCTGCTCTGTCGAGCCTGAAAAGTATGTAAGATGTGTACATGTATGAGGCAAGGTTTGAACGTGTCGATCTAGAGTCTAGGCGCAGCAATCCATAGATACCTAATACAACTTTGGAACATCTGAATGCGATGTCATAGACGAAATAGTTCAATCTATCTCTTCAGTATTACCGGTGTATTTTCAGTACTTTTCGTCATCTCAAGCTTACTTAGAAAGAATGCAAATGTGGATCAATTGGTTATTAGCAGTAGACGATCTCGGGGCCTCGGGGGAGAAACGACGGGCGCTGGAGGCCCCCGGGCGGGTGCTACCTAGGTACTCTTATGAATAAATCTAGGTACACAGGTGCCAATAAAAACGTGTCTATGTACTTTATTGTTTTGTATTCAAGAACGAAGAAAATAAAGAGCTATCTATCGAACCAGTATATGCCTAAGCATTCCACAAAATGCCTATCTATCTGTCTAATGCTTTCCACTTATGCGACCTGTAATATCTTTTTCAGATCAAAACCCAAGATCACAGTTTAGATCCATGGCCCATGTTGCGCAATCTTGGACCCTGAAAATAGAATATCGTTGGTAAGGGCATCATCACCACACACAACATCGCCAGCAGCAGAGTTCCCCATTGATAACCCAACGACTCGTACAGTTTGAACCCAATCAAACTAAAGACGAAGCCCAGGACACTGCGGGTGAGAGTCATGGCAGCCAGGGCGCTGGCGGAATAATGGTCAAACGAGTCCACCAAGTAGGTTGTCACACAGATGTAGGTCATCAGCATTCCCATGGAGAAGATTGCTGCACCAATCAGCGGAACAATCCAATGTACATCCTCACGTGCAGTAAAAGTGAAGACTAAGAGTCCAGCTGGGACAATGCAGGCCCCAATCTGCATGAGCGGCATTCGATACTCGGGGCCTCGGTTCTCCATCGAACCTTCCTGGTGACTGGCGCGCGCTTTCATTAGATCGTATGTGCGGTTCAAGCCGACTGCGCAGACGAAGACACCGGCAAAAGAACCAAAACCAACGCCCAAATAGGAGAGTCCTGTCAGCGATGCCGGCCACCTGTATGATGGAAGGCCATACAAAGGCTCTGATCCGTACAGAAGAGGGAGTGTGACCATGTGGAGATATAAGATCCCGTATATCCTGCGAAAGTTATCAGTCACTTGTATCTTAGGCTGTTGTGTAGAGCTGCATACAGTGCCATATAGATGCTCATCGCAGTACACGCGGGTGCCATCACTAACATACGCGCAGCTCGGGTCAAGCTGCGAGATAGTAGTTGCCGATGACCAAGAGTGCTATCGAACGCACTGCGGTAGTCATTGTTGCCCGAAGAGCTCCGTTGCTTGGCAGCTTTCTTGCGAAGAATCAATGGTGCGAAGCTCTCATTGAGAAAAAGGAAAGAAACAACACTCGTAACACCAGATGCTATAGCCATTATCCACGGTACCCATCGCCATTTTCCAGTGCCAGCCAGAATGAAGGCTCCAATGATGCCACCCAGAGCTGACCCTCCTGTTGGACCAAAGCTATACACGGACTGAGCGCGTCCCCGAGTCTCTGGTGGAAACATGTCTCCAATAGTTCCGCCACCGATACTCGGGCCTGCAGATCCAGCCATGCCAGAAAGTAGACGGAAGACGGCCAAAGCAGCCATATCGGGTGCTACAGCACATAGAATATTGGTGATGGTAAAGGCCACAAAACACGAAACGTAGATTATTCTACGGCCGTAGAGCTCAGATAGTGGTGCCAGGAATAGAGGTCCCAGCCCAAATCCAAGTACAAATAATGCGGTAGGAAGACTGGGGGTATACGTGTCCGTGAGATGGAAATCGTGTGCAATGGCCGTGCCAGTGACAGCTAACATAGTAGAAGCCATTGGTGACAAAGTAGCCTGAACACTGATGAGCAGCACATTCTGCCATTTCTTCCCTGTAGTCCAATTTCGAGGATTGCTAGGGTCGTCTGGACCTTGCCATGTCTAATGAAGATCCGATGAGTCGCTAGTTCGCCTGTATCGTGATGGAAGAAAAACCTACCACTTCAAACCCATTATCCATTTCTGAAGACTGAGGAATCTTTTCGGTTGCTACAGCCATTGTGCTTCAGTGTTCAAAGCTGAGACGATGGACTCAAAAGGAATAGTAACCATCTTGATGAAGACAGAAGATGAACGGTCAGCCAAATTAGCCCAATGCATTGGAATTTCTTGTCTCACTCAGCTTAGTACCAGTAACCATCAGATTCTGAACCCCGCATGTTTTTTTCTTATCATGCATCTACAATCGATTCCAGCCGCTAATAGCCCCAAAATGCCGAGACTTGGTCTATAGAAATCGCCGGGCCAATCACATGGGAGCACATTTCGCCCATTAGGCGCCCGATAGGGGTCTCAAAAAGCTCGAAAAAGCGCCAATTCGTAGTCGGCGATATTTTAAGGGTTAGCCCCACCCATTTGGACTCTGTAGCGACTGTTTCAAGAAACTATGGACACCTTAGCCTTAATGCCGTTGTGATGATTATTAATATGAAGTATGGACGGCCTCACTGTCATCCAGGCCAGAGCAACTAAGTATATAAAAGCTGCAATATATCATCATTAGATTCGTACAGGTCGACTGTGTTGTTATTTTCGAAGTCGTATCACTTTGATAGAACTACTTCAATCATGGCGCCTTTACCCAGAAATATCCTGCAAGTCCTGTCTAGAGCAGCTCACTCCAGCCCAGACAAGGGCATATCTATATATCCCCCTGGTCAGACAGAGATTCCACAAGTTCGCATTACCTACGCAGAACTCCTCAATGATGCTCTTGACCTGGCTCGGCGTGTGAAGTCGATCCCCAGCATTACACCACAGACTATCGTGTTGATCCATCTCGATAATCACCACGACAACATTCGATGGCTATGGGCTGTCATCGCTGCAGGCCTGGTCCCTGCGATCTCAACTCCATTTACGAATGATGTTGATCAGCGGAAGAAGCACATCCTGCACCTGCAGCACGTTCTGCGCAATCCTATCATTCTCACCAAGAAACGTCAGGTATCTGAGTTTCTCGACATACCGGGATCTCGTCTATACACTATTGAAGACCTGAAAGAATCATACCACATGCAAGGTGCAGACTCCTGGAATGATGGATACACTAAGGGCCCTGGAGATCTCGCTGCCCTCATGCTAACTTCGGGAAGCACGGGCAATGCAAAGGCAGTTAGTCTGCGCCATGGTCAGGTCATTCACGCCGTCATCGGCAAGTCCCTATACCACGAGACCCGTGGCGACGATGTCTTCTTGAACTGGATTGGCATGGACCACGTTGCCAACCTTACCGAGATCCACTTGCATGCCATGGTACTCGGAGCAGACCAGGTTCACGTGCAGGCCGGCGACTTGATCGCTAATCCACTCTCGTTTCTATATCTCATCGAAAGACACACAGTCGCATACTCATTCGCTCCAAATTTCTTCCTGGCTAGTGTTAAGAAGGCGTTAGAAGCCATGCTCCAGTGCATGGAATCGGATACATCCACCACCAGGAGCCTACCGAACGTCTCCTCCCTCCGCTGCCTAATCTCCGGCGGAGAGGCCAATTCGGTTTCGCTTTGCGCGGCATTCAACGAGCTTTTGGGTGTCTTGGGTGCTCCCAACGCCTTCATCAGGCCGGGATTTGGCATGACAGAAACGTGTGCTGGCAGTATTTACAACGTGGACTGTCCCAGCGGGGATCTTGTTCACGGTCGCGAATTCACCTCTCTGGGCTGGTGTATTTTTGGAATGGAGATGCGCGTATCCCATCCTGACGGCGGTATATGCAAGATGAACGAGATCGGCCAGCTGGAGGTCCGTGGGGCGAATATCTTCTCCGAATACTATAATAATCCCGATGCTACTGCGGGAGCATTCACCTCCGATGGATGGTTCGTGACCGGGGACCAGGCCTTCCTAGATGAGTATCAACGTCTCCACATGGTAGGTCGCGGTAAAGAATCCCTGAACATCAATGGTGTCAAATACTATCCACACGAAATTGAAGGTGCGATCGAAGATGCCAAGATTGCAGGTGTGACGCCGTCGTTCACGGCTATCTTCCCTTACCGTTTGCCTGGCGCCGCCTCTGAGACTCTTTGCGTAGTTTACCTGCCGGCGTACGACTTTGACGACTTGGCTGCGCGCGCCAGTACGCGGAGTGGCATCCGCACTGTTGTCATGAACCATTGCATGGCACGACCATATAGAATCATCCCACTTGACCGCGCTTTCCTGGTCAAGACAGCCTTAGGCAAGCTGTCCCGTGCCAAAATAAAGGCAGCCTTCGAGGCCGGCGCATACGATGCCAGCATTAATCAGGATGAGCAGTTCCTGAGGGCACAAGGCGAGCCAGTTGTTCAGCCAGCTACACTCACTGAGAAAGCTGTACAGAGCGTGTTTACTGAGGTATTTGACACTTCGCGTGACACGCTGAGCATCCACACCAACCTGTTCGATCTGGGTTGTTCATCGCTAGAGATCTTCCAGATGAAATGGCTCTTGCAGAACAAGTCGGATCTACCGGACAATATCCCTATAACCACCATCATCAGTCATCCGACGATTGAGAGACTAGCGGCGGCCCTGGACCCAAATAGTAACAGTCAGCGGTCCTATGACCCCGTCGTGACCCTCCGCACTGGCGGAACCAAGACTCCGTTGTGGCTCGTGCACCCAGGTGTTGGAGAGGTACTCGTCTTCCTCAACCTGGTCAACCATATCACCGATCGGCCGGTATATGCCCTACGAGCACGCGGATTTGACGGTGAGCCATTTTTCGAATCAGTCGATGAAATGGTCGACATCTACCGAGCCGCAATCCAGCGTGTTCAACCAGCTGGACCCTACGCTATCGCCGGCTACTCATATGGCGGAACATTGGCGTTCGAGATGACAAAGCAGCTAGAAAGGGACGGAAATGAGGTGCCGTTCCTCGCCGTCTTCGACCAGCCGCCCCATATCAAGGAGCGCATGTCCGCCGGTGGTTGGGCTGATGTACTACTGACGCTGGCTCGATTCTTCGATCTACTTCCCGACACCCAGGCCGAGGAGACTGTAGCTGCGCAACTCAAGGCTTCTGGTGGTGGACTGCATGATGACGTCGACCAAGGCGCGCTGGTGGATATCCTCTTGTCCTCTGCATCTGAGCAGCGACTAAAAGAATTTGGCCTCGACCGGACCCGTCTAGCGACGTGGACGAGTCTAGCGCTAAATTCACATACTATTGCTCGCGAATATGAGCCTCAGGGGCGAGTTTCTACGCTCGAGGTCCTATATGGGCAGCCCATCGCGGCTGTAGCGCGTACAAAGCAGGAGTGGTTAGATAAGAAGCTGTCGCGGTGGACTGACTTTGTGGATGATGTGCAGTTCCATGAGGTTGGAGGGCATCACTTTACTTTGCTGAGCCCGGAACATGTTGGGTCGTTCTATCGGACTTTGCGCGATAGAATGGAAGCACGAGGGGTATAGAATGAATAGAATGGATATAGAATGGATAGAAGGGACTAAGATCATTTGTTTATTAATCATCATTTTTCACTGTTTGGGTATTCAAGTTGTGGCCCACAAGAAAGCGTATTGGATTTAGAAGTGAATATATTATTCGATATCTATTATATTCAATCTTCTTTTTTTTAGCCATTCATACAGTCCATTTTCCAACCCGTTTTTCTAATTATCCAAAGTATCGTGGACCTATGAGCAAAAATAACTGATTGTCCCTGAAAAGGCAGTTTGATGTCCGGTTTCACTAGGTCAATTTTTGAGCTATTTTGCCATTCCCAATTGTCAATTCCCCGGAATTTACGTGATCAAATCCTTTTCCAAAATCAGTTACACCATGCGAGTTGCAACGGTGGTCAAGGCAAACTTTCGCCAGCCTATAAATGCCCATTCTTGGAGACTACGGAGTAATACGTTCCAATTACCGAAAGTTCTCTAAGATGTTCAAGGTTGTGAATGATTTGGGCTCTATGGTCTAGATAGTGGGCAAGATAAAATAGCTGATTCATAATCCATAAGATCGTTGCATAGTCATGTGGTGTCTCCAGTGTAGAGATCTCCTTATATCATCCACAATAGCTCCTAGCCCACGCAAAACATGTTGCACCTGTCCCATGTCACTCTCTTGATCGAGAATTTTTCGGTCACTTTGGTGCGAACCTCGTATCTGATCTATACTTGGCGTAATTTCCGCCTGCATAAGGGTAGATACTCGCTTTAAAAGAGCCGCCACGGCGAACTCGATACGACTCAGTATATGAAGCGCGAGCATATCACTAACCATCTCCCTCTCATCATCTTCAACGTGATATCCACCGATCTTCATGTCGATAGCGCCCCTCGCAGTATGTGGAATGTGAGTTTGGGGCTGGGAGTGAGCAGGGGTCTGATTTCTATGATCAAGCGCATGTGTACCAATATGGGGGTGTTCCATCGGTATCGGCACAAAGTTGGCATAGCCTTGCAGTAGTCGAAACGTATTTCGGAGGCTCAATGCAGAGAGCAGCATGGCTTCCTCATGCGTATTACCATGGCAGGCGGTAGTACAATGGGTAAATTCCTTTAACGTAGCAAAGGTTCTCTGGGCAGCAGAGAGAAGAATATCTACGGGTAGTGGGGCCCCAATGCATTGTACGCGCCGAAGATGTGACAAAAGACTTGCATGTTGCTGAAGGCAGGTGCAGGTGCATGGGCCAGACGGGCCAAAAAACGAGAGGGAATTTGTTGCGCCCTGATCCGTGTCGGTGTTCCCATTCCATGTCAATGCGTCTGACACAATTGGGGGAATGATAGATGGCCCGGCATGATTTGATTCCATTGTATCCTGTGACGGAAGTCGGTCAGCTTCCGTTGAAGTGAGAAGAATTATCTTGACAGCACACCATTAAAAAGTCCTCGTCTAAGAAATCGTAGCCACCGGAGTCTGAGGATGCCATTGATGCGTCGGGGTCGGCCATGTACGGCATGCACGAGGCTGTAAAGGGACCATTGTCGATCATCTGCCGCGACTCATGGATTTGTCGTGGAAGGGTTGATGTATTAACGTTGTCTTGTGACTTTGTGATCATCGCATTCGATCGCGGCGACTTATTCTTCACACCTTTAGGACGGCCCAGTGGATTGGAGAGGCTATAGGCACAATCAATATCCTGATTTGATAATTGGCAGTTGGCACAGGGCTCTCCCCCAGAACAACGAAGTTTCCTGGTGTGACACTGGTCACAGGCAGATCGGATACGTCTCATTCCTCTGGAAGTCATAGTAGATTTATTTGGTACCTTACTACGGGTAGTCACCAGTGCTTATATTCCATGCGTTCCACATTTCTGGGGCTGTATCACTACTTGAAGCCGTTTTATCTTTTTTTTATTTGTTTCATTTTCTGTGACCAGGGTCAAAGATTTGGTGGCTTGCAGGTTTCGAATGTTTGCAGAATGCTTACTACATTAGTACATAGTAGGGTAAGCCTGTAAGCCCTCGGCCTATCAATCACAGACTCGTTATATGACCAGATCTTACACGAATCTCATTCCGCGTTGAATAATCCAGATCTTGGGATTGTACGAACAAGGATGTGCGGCACGACCCACGACCCCACGAACTATGAGATGGTAGGGCTTCATTGGATCCTGGAAAGGAAACCGAGATCCAGCCGGCATTGGCGATTTGAAATGTCAGCTTTTGATATCGTGTCGTTTTCCCCTTGCCTCCTCATTTTTTCTGCCTCACGTGGCAACGGACTTTTGCCCCTTCATTTCGTCATGCAGCGACTTCAAGAGCGTAAGGCCTTCTAACCCACCAAACTGCGGTAAAAAAAATGGAAGATCAATGATATATCAGAAATTCAAACGGACTTTACGAAGATAAATGCTTCGACCTTGAACACGAGGGAGACTAGCTACTTTTGGACAACGTTGGAATCCACTAGTCCCGATATAGTCACTGGTGACGCTTATAAAAAGACACAGTACCGCGGCACCCGTGCAATGCCACAGCATCTTGCAGATATCTAGATTCTAGGAGTTGTACAGGTACAACTATTTCATACTTTCGTATCTGCCAATCGCCTGGAAGCTTGTGTAATACAACCATGATCCATCTCAGATCTGACGAAACTCTTCTAATGAATCTACCTTGGTAGACAAGTCTTTCAACAGTTTGTGATTTATACATAAGCTCATAATATTCACTGGTATTCTGTAAACAACCTGTAGCCTGATCAATAATCTGTGGTTAATAATCTGTAATTAAGCGTAATTTACTCGTTAGAAATCGGTGGTCAATAGTCAGTAATCTGGTCAGGAATTTGACCAAAGCTGACCATATTTTTCATAGATTGTAGTCGGGAATTACTATTGTTAAATTCTTGATCAGTAGTAAATAGTCAGTGGTCAATGGTAGGTGCTAAACTAGGATTGGACTTTTGATCACACTGTACACATCTCGGAGCAGAAACTTGTCAAAAGCAAGATAGCAAGTGATTTAATAAAGCAGTAAATCGAACGCGTCTGTGTAGAGATACATATCTTTGACATGCTTGTTTCGTAAGAGAAAAGGGGTCTGATGCTTTGCCATAGATTCCGATGATATGGATGTCTCGAAAATCCACAGAGATATGCGTGGTCATTCAAGTCAAGACTCAAGACTCAATTGGCTACCTAGCTATTACCATGCACAAACTTGGGGTTAGGCTTATAGACTAGAATGCCTAGGAATGAGGTGAGGTTGAGAGAAAGTAAATAGTGAGCATTGATGGGGAAGTTACAAGTGGAGAACTTATCATCTTATCACAGTTGGATCAAGTCTAGAACTTCAGAACGGAGATTTAAGTTACAGGTAATAAACTGTGATTATATATGCAAAAGCTTTTGAAAACCTATACATAGACAAAAAAAAGAAGAAAATGAATATAATACCTCGAGCCTTTTATCCTGATAAATGAAATATGAACAGATGGGAATGAACGAAATTAGGATGGAAAAAGTGTAGATCTCACAAGATCGATGGCGCTTCAAATCTCCCCCAATGACAATGTAAAAACAAATTATGAAATAAAATAAAAATTGACACTCTCAACACCATTATTCCGGTATGAACAAGATCGTAAATTCATGGCTCAGATATCGTGAGAATTGGAAACGAATGGACAGAATTCTGAAGAGTCTGGGGACAGCGAAAGGCCTGGCAGGCCCAAGCCACTCTCGGCTGGTTTGATCATGGGAAGGTGAAATCATCAATGCGCACCCAATCTCGAGGCACATCCATGCTGCGGTTGACACGGCCACCTGGAGTAAGAGGTACGTCGACACGGCCTAGCCCCCGATCATCTTCATCGTCGTTCTCCTCATAAAATGAGAGGCGGGAGAAGTAGTCTTCTAAAACTTCTTCTCGGTCACCACTACCAACTATTGAGGTATAGTCTGGGGGTGGAGTCATGAGAGGAGGTGGTGGAGGGAGATCTTCAAAGGCAGGTGGGGCGAACGACGGCGTCCGGAGTAGATGGATGGGGCGAGCGACCGCGGCTTCCCGATCATTAGGTTCATGGGCTATATGTGCTTGCGGTGGGCGAGCCAGGCCTGCAGACCCGTTTGTGAAGCTTCGGGAAGAGGAGTTCAGGGTTGGCGGGTGATTTAGAGTTGAAGAGGAATCATCTCGATCGACGCTGGGACGAGGGTCTCGTGCCACGGGCGCACCGGGACAACCGCATTCAAACTCCTGGGTTGGCGGCTCTGGCTCCATTGCCGGTCTGGTATATGCGGGGAGATAAATGTTTGCCTGTGTGGCCATGCATGAAAGAATGTGGAATGGAGAATCGATGGAGATCTCGAAATGTCTGCGCTTAGTACGGTCCTTCTCGTCGACTTTGGAAAGACGGAGCACAATCTATGAGTGGAATTAGCAAATTGGTACTTCGTGCATAATAGAGAAAAAAAAAAAAGCATGGTCACTCACCTTGATCCAGTGGTTAATTTGGATATTCTCATAAGTGGTGTCAAAATGTAGACGATGAGCTTCGTCCCGACCTTTCATTTCATGACAGCTGGGCAATTGCACATTGAACTCCATTTCAGTCGGACCAACTCCGTGGATTTCACTTCCGAGATTACCCAACAAGTTCGTCCGGCTTCGATCCACGACTTCTTCACCTCTTGCAGCTGCAGCACGCTGGTCCCAATCGATGCCACCACCAGCGGTGATGCGCATAGAGCTACCAGGGTATGTGCTGGTGCTGGCAGATTCAGCTCGCTTTTCAAACAGCAAAACCTTCTTGGCAGGCTGTAGACGGTGCACGCTTTTATCGGCGGTCCAGTGTTGGACGTTTTCCGTCACATAGACCTTGATGCGATGGCATTCGACCTTGGCCAGCGGAGTCAACTTGAACGCAATCGGGATCTGCGAACCCAGCGGGAACGATTTCCCGGAAATAACTATATCATAGTGTAGCTGATCTTCCCAGTTCCGGGAGATGGCAATGGGTTCTACCTGCTCCAAGGAGCCCTCGGCAGGAGTGCGTATGACAGGGATTTCCAGGTTTCCCAGGAGGTTCGGACGGAAAGCACCTGATCGCTCGACGATAGCCTCCAGATCATATCGCACATATCCCAAGTCGGTTTTGATAGTCTCTGGTGAAGACCCGTCTATAGGGAATTCAAAACTGTACAAATAATCACCCACTGGGAACATCCGGTAGCTCCGCTGTTGCGCCTGCGCACCTAGGGGAGGTTCATTTTTGCTAAAACTCCGGGAATGACCGCGGGCGGGTTGCATAGAAAGGCGGGTTGCATCTCTTCCGGTCATGGACAAAGAATTATAGGAGTTACTCTTGGAGAATAGTTCTCGCGTGGTCGCAGATACCGCGTCCTTTCCAACACCCGGCGAGGCTGGTTTAGCATATTGGTAAAAGTGGGCACCGTAGCTGTTGTCCATCAATGCGGTATCACCGTGGTTGAAATAGAGGACTCCATGTGTGAAGAGGTCCTTCTTATCGTGGAAATTGGTCTTTTTGGGGGGAATTCCTACAATCCATAGATGTTAGTGTCGAGTCAATGAAAAAAAAAAAAAAAGCCCTAAGATTATGCGCACCATCTGGCCAGTCTGTTTGGGCTTGGCCACGAAAACAGATGGAGATCTTCTTAATCTTGACAGATTTTGTGACTTTGAGATGTAGTTGACCTCTTAAGATGGCCGACCTCTTTGTACTAGGGTCATTCTGGTCGTAGCCCTGGAGAAATATGACAGGTTCTGTCAAGGCGATTCCCACACTCAAACCACTCCCAGTCGCAATGATTTTCTCACTACGAAGAGGAGGAAATGGAGTAGAGATTTGCTCGGGAATGGTCGGATGGTCGGCTACTCTCCGGGAGAGTGGTCGTGCCTCACCAGAAGCGGTCTCAGGTCGCATTTCTCCAGCAAAGGTGGACCAGTTATCTGGCACCGTCCTTGGAGAAACGATGATTTCTGATACAGGACGAGGGCCTCGAGTACGTCTTGGAACTGGTGCTGGTTGCGGGGCGGGCGGTACTCCGGATGATCGTAAACGAAGAAACCGCTTCGCGTTTTCCCGTGGACCCGCCAGTTTTCCTAATATAGATCGACGAGTTTGTAATGGAAGATCTTTGACTTCAGGACGGCACCAGGCCGAACGAGTGCGGATGATATTTGAGAGGTTGGAAAGAGAGAGTGAGAGAGGAGTGAAATCGGGCGGGGAATCGTCGATGGACAGCGGAACCTGGGGGATGTGAGCCATTGTCGCCATACTTTGAAAACCAAAAAAGATGAAGACGACGACGAAGATGATTTAAGGATCTTCCAGATGTCATCGGGCAGCCTTTGGGCTCATTTTAATATTTATCCTTTTTTTTTTCCTTTTTTGCCTTTTTTTCCCTTCTTTTTATCTTCTTTTTCTTTTTTGCGCCTTGACTTTTTCTTCCCTTTGTAGATCGGATATCGGGAATTGATTTGGGGTTTAAATGGGGAAATGAGAGAGACCAAAACAGAGACTTATACTTACTTATTTCTGACTGAAATTTGTATCCTCCCCCTTTTTTTGACTTAATTTCTTGTGACCCTGCAATGTAGAAGCAAGGAGAGCGTTTGTGACAGAGATGGAATTCTCGGGATGCTGACTTCATAGCACAGGGCACATAATGATCATCACTCCGCAGATCTTGGATGTGAGGCGTCAGATTGGCTGATTTGGGCACAAAGTGGTTCTCTTCTAAGCCGTTAATTTCAGACCGTAATGTGGCTTAACTCGTGAAACAGGAAGGGAAAAATCCAACCTTTTAAAAGCTTTTGATCGATGATGACATGATATTCAGATGGACATTATATCCGGCGATCCGGGCTGGGCTTAGGCTTCCATTACTCCTCTACTCTTGGGCTACTTTCCATTTCTATATCTATCCACCTACCTGCCCCTTAGGACTAACTTTACTTCCAACCTTGGAAGGTTATGTGGGACCCGGAGATTTATAAAGATTCAAGCTGAACCCTATTGATATTCCTATGGGGTAGTTCATACTTTCGAATGTATAAGAAATAGTTAGTGTGTTTTACATTCCTTCTAGAACACGGATAACACGGGATACTGTAGAATTACTGTGGGACATCTATAACGGTTATTACGGCACCCTTTTTTAATAGCAATTGCACGTTGGAAGCTATAGAGGGGATTCTTCAAGTATAAGTTACTAAGTATTATATAATCATACCTTCCAACATGTGGCAATGCCCCAGGTACCTACTTTGTAGCAGATCGTAGATCATCGAGTTTATGACAGCTGTTCTAGTCTGACCTCATTAGGAGGCAAAGGCAAACTTGTTCCACATTCGACGTGTTCCCCATTTCCGCCTAAGAAAAGTTTAGCGTTTATGATAGACCGTTCTTATCATACGAGGTACTACGAGGTACTCTAATTTCCCTCTTCCATCTTCCATAATTCCACCTTCCATAATTCCATAATTCCAGTTATTCTTCTGCTTCCAGGTCGAAGAGTTTCCGTACTTAGTTTGCCCTTTTTCTCTCCACTGATTTATCGTTGATCAGACCACTTGTTAATCCTACGTCATTTTACCAGATTATACATGAACTAGTCCTATACTTGTACTAGCGAGTGACGAAGCCTTTTTGGCGTTCTTAATAAGGTTTATGAGACGCCTTTTACGTCAATTTTATGACTTTTGATCTTTTGATCTTTTAATCTTTTGATCTTTTGATCTTTCTATTTATATCTTCGAGGTCCCATTCTGTCCCCCATGGCTCAACCTCAGAAAATAAGCTAGGTTTGGCACATGGTACTAGACCCATGGACCCAGCAATGATCTCTAGAAACTGTCATGTGTATCAATCAATGTACTTCTGCAGCTGCATGTACATGGTAGATCCTGGCATGATCCGATCATCCGGACCTCAGACAAACCAGTTGTCGTCGAGCTCACTAATATTCATCAAGCTATCCCCTTCCAGCTGATTCAAATCACCTGTGCCGCTATCGAGGTTTTCGTTCTCCATAAACAAGTCATCGAAACTTGATTCACCAGGGCCTAGCATATCATCCATGCTATTTCCTTCGGGAAATGCGCTAGAGTCACCCGTTGCCGAGAGCTCCATGTCAAATGCACCCCCGCCAGCAGGGATATCGGTTGTAGTCGTGGTGGGTCCTGCTGATTGTTGTACCGCATCAGGTTTATCGTTGCTAGTGTTGCCAAATGCCGATCCTGAGAGAAAAGCTTGATTTTCCACATCGTCATCCCCAAAGTCCAGACTCAGATGGAAGGAATTAGACCCCTGGTCGTTTAGAACGGAGTCGAAATTGATTCCATCGTCTGTGAATGTTTGGTCCAATTGCGCTGTGCTATCGACACCGCTTTCTTCTTTCACTTTGACGTCTTCACTTGGTTCGCGTGTTGGTTCGGCTTTGATAGGATCTGATACCTCTGCAGATACATCCACTGATGCTGAATCTTCAATCTTGGCTTCAACGCCAGGCTCTGCGCTCACATCTTTTATGTGAGCATTGGGCGATTGTGTCTCAAGGATCTGGTCTACACCCCCCATGACTACATCTTTTGTAGATTGTGGTACGACCTCTCGGGCCTTGATAGCCTCGTAGTCCCTTTCCAGGAATGCCTTGGCAATAAACTAAGAAAAAATGTCGGTGGCAGGTCAATAGAAAAGACGGAATTCAAACTTACTATTTGCTCTGAAAGATTGTCTAGAGCTTCCTGGAAGCTCTCATGATATAAAGGGATGGAGCGTTGAAGATGGGCGACTGTGGGTATAGAGGCTGATTGTCTAAATAGTCGTCCCGTGTCCACAAGCTAAGGGTCAGCTAGGTCAGTATTGGCGAATGGATGTGTATGTTTTCTTCTGGTGAAGTGATGCGTACGGTTCGCTCCACCAAGGCAGATAGTTCCGATAAAGATTCTGGATTGTCCATGGTGTATATATTAGGTAATTCCCCTAGAATAAATCGAATAGATCGAGTTAATCTGAGTATGTCTGACTAGGTGGGTGTAAAGTAGAGGGAGAGGAGGAGGATAGGACTTAAAAGATGCGGTTGTACACACGGACTGACATAAGCTAATCCTAATTAGGTCAGGTGGGGGAAGAGTGCCCCTAGCCGCTAAACACGGAGAGAGATGGTAACTGTCTCTCCTTCTCTCTCTCCTCTTTCCTTCCATCTTTTGCATTTCTATCTCTTTTCTTCTCGCGGCTCTTCAAAAGCGATTCCGCTGGTATCGGGGCCTGCGTGCTTTAGTTTCTTTTCCTCTTCTCTCCAGCTTTCCTAGCCTCTTTTTCGTTGGATCTATCCAGCGCTCTGCTTCCCTTCAGCTGTCAACGACCTTCTGAGAAAAAAAAAATATTTTCCCCCCACCCCCATCGTCCAACTTCCTTGATCAATCCACTTCTATCTCCATCAATCTGATATTGAATTGCTGGGTATCTTGTCATTCACTGGCTTCTCTTTTCTTTGTCTTTGCTCTTTGTTTGCATTGAGCGAGCTTTCTGGCCTTTGATTGGACTCAAACCTGTCTTCAAGCCCCGCGCCCCTGATATCAGACTTATTGACTTTTTGTCTCACGTTCGCGACTTCTAGCGAATTTTTGCATTGTCCAAGCAACTAGCATTTCTTAACAGCCTTCCGTTTCTGCACTCCGATCTTCCTCATCTTCTTCGAGCCCATACACGATGGCTGAGAACAATACCGCCTCTACTCCCTCATCTCTGCCCTCGGCTCCCCAGCCTGCTCCTGGTGCTCAGAACCAGCAGTATGATGGCGCCTTTGACGGTGCCCCGGGCAATGGTCAAACGAACCCATCCCACATGCCTCCTCCACCTCGCCCGCCGGTCATCATTCCCCAGAACAACAACCCCATTCCTACGGCTATCACATCGCCCATGTCTGCGGGTATGATGTCCCCAACGAGCGCAGGTGGCTACGTTCGTCGCGCTGCGCCTGAGCCAAACAAGAGAGCTTTGTATGTCGGTGGTCTGGACCCACGAGTGACTGAGGACATTCTCAAGCAGATCTTTGAGACCACTGGCCACGTGCTGAGTGTCAAGATTATCCCCGACAAGAATGTGAGTGACAGAAATGATCTGCAGGTGGCAAACGAGCTATGTAATGAACACCACCTTACTGACCTTATAGTCTCAGTTCAACTCCAAGGGCTACAACTACGGATTTGTTGAATTTGATGATCCCGGTGCCGCTGAGAGGGCCATGGCGACTCTAACTGGACGTCGCATTCACCAATCGGTAAGAACTATAACTGATTTTCCTTTTGGTCACTGGTTTTAATTATCCCATTCATAGGAAATCCGCGTGAACTGGGCTTATCAATCCAACACTATCAGCAAGGAGGATACCTCGAACCACTTTCACATCTTCGTTGGTGACCTCAGCAATGAAGTGAATGACGAGATCTTGACCCAGGCCTTCTCCGCCTTTGGAACTGTTTCCGAGGCCCGTGTGATGTGGGACATGAAGACTGGGCGCTCGAGGGGCTATGGCTTTGTTGCTTTCCGCGACCGCAATGATGCTGACAAGGCGCTCAACGCAATGGACGGCGAATGGCTTGGCTCTCGTGCGATCCGTTGCAACTGGGCTAACCAAAAGGGACAACCTTCGATCTCTCAGCAGCAGGCTATGGCTGCCATGGGCATGACTCCTACCACTCCTTTCGGCCACCACCATTTCCCTACCCAGGGTGTGCAGAGCTATGATATGGTTGTCCAACAGACCCCCCAGTGGCAGACCACTTGTTACGTCGGCAACTTGACCCCATACACCACCCAGAACGACCTAGTTCCTTTGTTCCAGAACTTCGGTTACGTTCTCGAGACTCGCCTCCAGGCCGACCGAGGGTTTGCCTTTGTCAAGATCGATTCGCATGAAAACGCTGCCATGGCTATCTGTCAGTTGAACGGTTACAATGTTAATGGCCGTCCGCTGAAGTGCTCTGTACGTCGAATTTCTTACTCAATTTTTTTTTTTTCTTTTTTACTAATTGTCCTACAGTGGGGCAAGGATCGACCTCCTACCGGTCAGTTTGACAACAATTTTGCACAGCAGGGTAATACGGCTGCCTTCAACAACACTACTGGATTCTTCCCCCAATACGGTGGTCCTGCTAACCCCATGAACCAAGGTGAGATCGCAACCTCCGACATCTCTAAAGATCGTCTCTAACCATTTGGGTAGAAGGTGCTGCACCAGCCGGTCGAGGCTGGGACCAGGGTAACAACTTCACTGGCCCTGGTATGCCTGGCCAAGGCTTCCCTCAAGGCAATGCCGGAGGATACGGCCGTGGTCAGGCTATGTCCCCGTCTGGCAACTGGGACCAGTCCAACGCCAACTTTGCTGGAGGCTACCAGGCTTAGTTCTGTTATAGCTTTTCACTAACATCCGGCCATGCGTATGGCTATAGTCAAGTATCTCGGCTTGTGCGGCTCTTAACCCCCTATTCCCCTCTCTTATTTGCAAATTTTTCAACTATTTTTCGATGTGTTAAGTGGATTCTCAAGCGATCTAACTGCTTTCTTTTGAAATGGAATTTGTGTCTTGTGCACCGAATACCCCCTCCAAGTCCACCTTTTTCGATATTTCCCTGATTTCGAGAGTGCGAACATTTCTTCAGCCTCTTCTTGAGTTCTATTCAATGTTCTTAAAATAAAAGCGACCTTGATACTCTCTGCCGTTTTGTGTCGGATCCATTCTTGTCGATTATTTGCTAGTTTCTTTTTTTCCCCCCATATTTCATTTCTCTTCAGTACACGAATTGTGCTGTATGAAACTTTGGTTTTCTTTATTTTCCTTTTTTCTTAGGCTTGTACCTTTCCATTTCCACCCACAAAACAGATGTCTTTATGCGCTTCCATGGGTTTTCTTTTCCTTCTCGGGTTGACAATTCGGTCTGTTTGGAATCTGGGCATTCTTCTCATTCCAAGTATACGTATTTCATGTCGTGGATTTCCTTTCAAGTGCTTGACTTCATTTGATCTCTTTTCCCATCGTGCCTTTGCTGGCGTTCTAGCCGATATACCAATTTGCCTTCAATGCTCTCTTTTCCTCTTTTCTTCCCGATTATGACTTGATACATCTACTTAGGTAGAGTTGAAGAAACATATCTTTGTCATACGATGAATACCCCTGCATTCATGGTTGGTTCCAATGGCTACTGTGGTGTCACACTTGGCTGCTTTTGACCAATCCTCGTCCTGGCCTGCTGCCAGTTGACCGGAATGTATTTTGGTTGCTTCATGACTTTTCATTTCTGCCCACTGGAGGGGACATGGCTGCTCAACTGCGTTTAATGTTCGCTTATTTGTGCTCATGGCCCTAGTAGATTTGAGCACGTAGAGGTAAGTCCGGGTCCTCAATATCCTAAGGTGCATGCCTAGGTAGCCCTCCAGGCTGTATTATGACCCAGGGTAAACTACATTCTTAAGGCCTAGGCCAAGGGTCACTTGACTAACAAGATATATCCTCTTATAAACACTTCCAAGGCTAATTATTCCAGGACCACATCAAAATTTGCGATGATAAGGCAAAAGTAAAGAGGCTACATATCTACTGTGTGTGAAAACCAAATACAGCGTCAAGTGGCAAGAAATATCGTGGAGGTTGAGAGGGTATTTCTAATTTAAGGTTGTTTGTAGTTAGCTCATTTATGACCTGAATTATCGGGCGACAATACTTTAACTTGACTAACGCTTTGCAAAGCAACACCAACTGATCGTCGTCTCTTCTCTTCTATACTTCAATGTCGGGATACTAAACAGCTGCTATAGGTGATGTCCAATTTTTTGCATCTCGCCTGCGCCAGTGGATGATGGCAAATATGCGTAATGCGGAGCTCGTGATCGACACCCTTTCCAATCTCCCTCGATCCAACAGCGCAAGCAACACCCACGAACGAAGCCTCTCGGGCTCTCTCCTCTCAAGAATTTCCTTCCTTCACTTGAACCATCTACCGAACTCTCCACAGGGGCCACGCAATATGGAACAAGCAGGTTTCAACGAGGATCTTCCCAACATACCACAAAATGCGACACAAACGGGTAGCAAGGCCATGGCAGCAGTGATACAACAACAGCGCCGCACGCGACGGCGACGTGGCTCCTTACGCAAGACCGCACTACTAGGCACACGACTAGAGTCCCGCGACAAAAGGGCTATGAGCAAAAATGCCGACTCCATTCGCGCAGACCCTAGCAGACAGCTCGACGTGCTTCGCTTTCCGAAAGACGAGAACACACCACCAGAAAACACCTTCCCAGCTCGAGGCAGCTTCGACGATGACGCCGATGACTCCCGACAAAGCTGGTTTGGTGCCAACACAGGCCATAATATACTCCGCCCGACCATCTCGCGCCGCCACCAGGGTCTCGCACCGCACAACCTCCTAAATGAAGAAACAGCCACCGACGACGAAGACCTCCTCTCTCTTCCCCGCATCAACCCCTCCTCAACCACCAATTTAGCAGGGAAATCCGCCTCTGCAAAAGTCGCCTCCCCAACCGCGCTCCACATCTCAACCGCTGGCTCGGGCTCCTACTTCCCTCCTATCCCCGCCGATACAAGCTACAGACCAGCCCACCGCGCCAAGTCATCCCCCCTCGCTACACACTCAGTAGAAATGCAGAGCAGTGCAGATATAACATGGGATTATTCGGAGACAGAGTGGTGGGGCTGGATTATCCTCATAGTGACGTGGCTCGTTTTCGTCGTAGGAATCGGCAGCTGTTTCGAAGTTTGGAGCTGGGCGTGGGATGTTGGTGAAACACCTTATGCGCCGCCTGAGCTGGAAGATGACCCTACATTGCCTATCGTGGGTTATTATCCTGCACTTATCATTCTCACGGCTGTTATGTCGTGGGTTTGGGTTGTTGTTGCTTGGGTTGGCATGAAGTATTTCAAGCACGCGAATATATCTGGTGATGATTGTTGATTCTTTGTGAGATTTAAACTGATACCCCTGTATAGCACTGTACATACATAGTAATGTTATAATATCCAACCTTCCAACAAATATATAAAACGAGACGACCGAGGACTAGACATTAAATATCACAACCTTGAAATGTTGAAAAAGATGTTATACTTGAATCTTAAAAGCAACTCCCGAAAATTGTAATTCCTGTAACTAATGGTGTCTAACCATGGGAGGAAACAATAACCTTGGAAGTCTTTCGCATAAAAATGAAATCAGATACCCAAACCCGTCGACTCCAATCGTAATATAGTTTTGTCTTATTCAGAAAAATTACCTCCGACGCCTTACGAAAAAAAAATTTGTAGTTTTCTATGCGAAGTCAAACCGGCAACCCATTTGAGCTTAGTGCGATAATGCACATTCGGCGGAATGGCCTAGTCGAGGTGCTTCGGCTCCATCTAGTTGAGATACCGACGATGCGCAAGTCTTGTTGGCATTTGGCGGTGGGATAGTAGTGCCAGGCGCATTGCTGACAAGGCCCTTTGATACCGCATAGCAAGAGGAGCGGTCATGGTTAAGATCCTCGCTATAGAATTCATCAAGAATTGGGTGAAGCAGCACGGTCTGCTTGTGGATTGTAACCACTGAGTTCGTCGGAACTGAAACCCAATTGTCTAAGCTAAAAGTTAGCCGGTGTCATGCACTGAAGGGGAGGAGATATGAAGGAGATATCCTACGTCGCTCGAAGGTAATCGGCTCACTGGCTACCAACACGATATCGGCACCCTTGTCGTGACGCTCCATTTTGAAGTGACCCTTAGTGCTGCCCTCTTTCCACTTCGTACCTGATGAAAAGTACAAACTTGCTGGCTCATCAGTCTTGCTGCTGATGTATCGAGTACAAACAACAGTGTGTCCATCGGTCAAGGCAAAGTTTAGCAAACTCCGCGTCTCGACCCCGGTAATGTTATACTTCTCGGGAATCTGACGCACGAACTCGTTGATCTTGGCAATAGTCTTCATCATCACCCGGCGTAGGAGGGCTTGTCCGAATCCCTCCGGCCCAGGGTCAGAGCTTGGATCTACACCTTCCTTCTCGAGTAGATCAAGGAAGAGCGCAAATGCCCACTCGCTATCAGTGCCACCCTTGACACCCAAGAACCACCGATCCGCAAGTGAGCTTGCGAGGGAACGCTTGATGTAACTAAAACCACCAATGCCGCCGTTATGCATCCACATCAAGGTCTGATGCTGGAACGGATGGCAGTTATTCTCAGCAAGAGCGCCTTCAGTGGTTGCACGCACATGAGCAAAGATAAGATTCGAGCAAGTCTTCGAGGCCAGACGTTCTAGGTTCTCGCAATTCCAAGCCGGAAGCGTGGAAGTGAAAATACACGGCTCAGGTCCCAGCTTGGGGTCTGTGTAGAAGCCTACGCCAAAGCCATCTCCATTGACGGGGCGTCGATTATCCTTTTTCGATAAATTTAGCCCCCACTCGAAATATAATCACGATCCAGAAGACCACGTTTCGGGCTAAACATACCAATCTTAACCGTGAGTCATAGGATTGAGTGAGAATGGAGTGACTAGGCTCTGTGATGAGCTTGCTGAGACGGATCTCATTGAGTCCTTTGTACACCTATCCGTATCTTTGTTAGTCTGTGGCAATGCGGTATATCATTCTGACTCTTCTCTTACCAAGAATCTGCACATATTGAGTGGAGATCGGATGTGACTCTGCGAGATCGTGACAAGTACTAATGTGTCTCTTCAAGACCCAAAGCGTTCTAGAGGGGGTTGAAGTCGTTTTCAAGATGAAAAAAGGAATTTGACTGCCATATAACCACCAGGTGTTGATCCTGCTAATAGTCGGTGAGTCGGGCGTATTTGACAAAATTCCCTGATTGGATATCGTAGATCGTAAAATAGATCTCGAAACAACGCGCTATTATTGCGCCAACAACAAAGGAAATTGAGAAAGGAAAATTCGAAGTCAGGGAAAAAAAAAGGCGAAGTTGAAAGAGAATAGCAGTATATCCCTTTGAACCCTTTTTCAGATCCAAAGATCTCCAAAACAACTAACTCACTGGTGCATCACGTCATTTCAAGATCACGTGATGCAACTACGGGTAGCCAAGCGGTGACTTTGCGCAGGTCATGTTGATGTGGTCATAGCATTTCTATATCTTTCCGACGCCTTTGCTTTGTCGAGCTTTGAATGAGATATTACATCAACCATGAGCGGGAGGATACTCTCCCACCGACTTGCTCCGCTTGTGCGGACTGGCCTGGCCCGACATCTTCATAATGCTAGCTCCAGGACAGGAGGTTTACTTCGAGCTGATGGTGGCGCTGGTCTAAGACGACGCGCTTCTTTTGGTTCTAGTGCTATTCACAACAATGTTCCGGCAGTTCGGGCATTTTCATTTGCTCGGCTACTTCCTAAGCTGGCGCTCAAGCTTGTCCGGGTGCCGGCTATGTTTGGTGGAGCGACCATTGCAGGCCTGGCTTATTTCCAGTACCAAGCAACGCGTATGTATTGTGAGGAATCAAAGAAACTGGCGAGTCACTAACAAAGCTTTAACAGAGGCCGGAAACTATGCGATGGACGTGTTGAGGCAGGCGAAGGATATGGCGGGGAATACAGCATCAGGCATCTTCGACGGCATACAGGACGTGGCGGAAAGGACACGAAACGGCTGGGAAAAGACAACGGGTGATGTAGAATTTCCAGAATGGCTACAAAAAATCCTCCGACTCGACGAAGGTTCCAAAAATGGTGATTCTGGCGGCGGTGGAAAGGAACCTAACGAAGCCCGAGGAATTACGGCGGGAGCGGCTGCAACTGGTGCAGCATATGGCTATGAGAAGTTGGATGATGATTCGAGAGGCGATAAAGAAATTGCCAACGACGATCAGATGATGCTCCTTACTAGAAAGATGATCGAAATTCGGAACATCCTGCAAACTGTCGGCCAGTCTGGGAGCATCACACTTCCGTCAATCGTGGTGATTGGATCGCAATCTTCTGGCAAGAGCTCGGTCCTAGAAGCCATTGTTGGGCACGAGTTCTTGCCCAAGGGTTCTAATATGGTCACTCGGCGACCGATTGAACTAACTCTAGTCAATACCCCCAACGCTCAGTCAGAGTATGGTGAATTCCCGGCTCTCGGACTTGGCAAAATCACCGACTTTTCGCAAATCCAGCGTACCCTAACTGATTTGAATCTGGCGGTACCAGCGAAAGACTGCGTTTCCGATGACCCTATTCAGTTGACCATCTACTCTCCGAATGTCCCGGACCTTTCTATGATTGACCTCCCGGGATACATTCAAGTAGCGGGTCATGACCAGCCCCTAGAATTGAAGCAAAAGATTACTGATCTCTGTGACAAGTATATTCAAGCTCCCAACATCATTTTGGCTATATCGGCCGCCGATGTCGATTTAGCCAATTCCACTGCCCTCAGGGCTAGTCGTCGAGTGGATCCTCGTGGAGAACGTACTATCGGTGTGGTCACTAAAATGGATCTCGTCGATCCTGAGCGAGGCCACGATGTCTTGACTGACAAGAAATACCCTCTTAGACTTGGATACGTCGGAGTTATCAGCCGAGTCCCCCAGACAAGCGCTCTTTTCTCTCGAGGCTCTGTAAATATAACCACTGCCATCGTCAAGAACGAGAACGCCTTCTTCTCTAATCATCCCACCGAGTTTGGCGCTCAATCTGAGACTTTTGTCGGAGTTTCTACGCTTCGCAAGAAATTGATGCATGTCCTCGAGCAAACCATGGCATCTAGCCTCTCGGGAACAAGGGATGCCATTGTTCAAGAGCTCGAAGAGGCATCCTATGAGTTCAAGGTTCAGTACAACGATCGGCCTTTGAGTGCTGAATCTTACTTGGCCGAAAGTCTTGATGCTTTCAAGCATTCTTTCAAGGCATTCGCTGAATCCTTTGGTCGACCGCAGGTGCGGGAGTTGCTGAAAGCCGAATTGGACCAGCGTGTTATGGACATTCTGGCACAGCGCTATTGGAACAAACCTGTAGAGGACTTGAACCCGGCCCTCCCAGACCTTGACCCTCTTAAAGACCTACCCAAGGCCGATCCTGACTCGTTGTATTGGCGCCGAAAGCTTGACGCTTCTACCTCTTCACTCACGAAGCTTGGAATTGGCAGACTGGCCACTACTGTTGTTGCCAATGCTCTCCATAACCACGTGGAACAGCTCCTCGCAACCTCTACCTTCGCTTCCCATCCAAGCGCGCACAAGCAGATTATTGAGGCTTGCACAAGCATTCTAAATGATCGTTTCTTCAGTACCAGTGATCAGGTAGAGAACTGCATTAAACCTTATAAATATGAGATCGAGGTTGAAGATCCTGAGTGGTCCAAGGGTAGGGACAGCGTGAGCAAGGTATTAAAGGAGGAGCTCCGCGCATGCGAAACAGCGACGAAGCAGGTGGAAGAAGTTATCGGAAAGCGGAAGCTCAACGATGTGATGGCGTTCATCGACAAGGTCAGGAAGGGTGAGGTTGTCCTCGAGGGCAATGGATCTGGTGGTGCTGGTGGCTTCAGTGCTGCCCTTTTGGAGAGAGGTAAGTCGCGACCCTTACAAAACCCTTCAACTACCAAGACTAACTTAATTTTTCACTGAAGGTCGGGAAGGTCTTTTCCTTCGTGATAGAGCCGATATAATCAAAACAAGGCTTTTGGCCGTTCGCTCCAAGCAGTGTGCCTCACAAAAGAATAAATACTACTGCCCTGAGGTTTTCCTTGACGTGGTAGCAGACAAACTTACTTCTACGGCGGTTCTCTTCCTGAATGTTGAACTACTGTCCGAGTTCTATTACAACTTCCCCCGTGAACTGGACATGCGTCTCGGTCGTCACCTTTCCGATGAGGAAGTCGAGCGTTTCGCCCGTGAAGACCCTCGAGTTCGCCGCCATCTTGATATTATTCGCAAGAAAGAACTTCTCGAGCTGGCCCTTCAGAAAATAGAAGGTATCCGCCAGCTAGATGGCCGCAAGATGCATCGCAGCTCAGATCGCCCGCAACCTGGAAAGGAGACCGGCAGTCGTTGGAATATCTTCTGAAAAATTACTTATGACTGGCTGATTTGTTGCAATCTTTCCCCTTCCTGTGTCTGTTTCGATACCTATTACATTTCCTACTTGTAACACCTTGATGCCTTCCGGTTGTTTCAGTTATATTCCCCTCCTTCACTTTTCTGCTTCTCCGCTCTGGATATGATGCATGTCTTTGTCTAGATGGGTCCACCTTTGTACATATCTCATCCTTGGATTTCAACCCTGGTCAAATGGTCTATCTCGTGAATCTATCTTTGTATACACTAGTATCATTAATACACTGAATAGCTCATCGCCTCATCTCAAGCACCGGTAAGTCATGAAACAACCCCAGGAATCTTCATCCTCTCCGCATATTCAATGAATCGTCTCCAGCCGTAACTGGCAATCTATCGAGGAGACTCTTTACTATATCCCAAGAAACAAGGGTGTCTCAACAGACAGGGCTCTCTCTTGGACTGAAAGAGAAATCTGTCTCTGACGCCGTTACATCATTTATACACCATAGGGATATTCGATCGACCAGGTCAAGCAGCCGGATCCAGATCCTCTAGCAGTACAGCACATGTGTCTATTGGATTAATCACCTTCACTATTGCTCTCTTAGAAAAAAATGCTAGTAAAGATCTGCAGGAGACTGGTTCAGTGAGCAGATTCTTCCAGAATGACTACCTTCATTGGCTTGAGGCTCTTAGTCTTTCAAGAAGCTTATACCATTGGCCATAGCTAATTGGTCGACTAGGTCTTCTCCCGTGGCTGTAAGCTCCTCGCCTCAGCTGCATTTGACCATTCTATCATGGTGTGGGATGCTAGTGGTGGTCAATGCCTACAAATTCTGGAAAACGTCACTCATGTGAAAGCATTCGACATCACCAACTCATATCTTGAACCTGACTCCGGTACTGCATGTTTGTCTTTTGCTTCAATGGAAGCACCGACCACTATAAGCCCTGGGATACTGCGATTTTCAGGATGCAATATCAGTTCCGATGATGTATGGATCACTTGGGACTCAGGGAATGTATTCTAGTTACCACCAGAGTACCGCCCAGTTGCTTTTGACATTTCAACACCCGACATACGCTTTGCTTATGCTTCGGACGGCTATTATGAATCACTTTCGATATCCCACGACCCTTACATGTGCTTGCAAAGCGCTGATTGACCCATATATCAAGCATAATTTACATGATATCAATCAACCTCTAGAACTCTTGGAAGCTGATATATAACCCTAGAGGATTGTACTTAATATACACCAGATTATTTAGTGATCACTATGTCAGGCCCCCGTGTTTGGTGGCTGAATTGATCATGCCAAAACTCCAGGGCGGTAATATATCATCGCTTCCTACCTTGGACTGTTATTATGTGAGGTTGCACTACCCCTTGCGCACGTGCATAGTTATCTGGGGCGGATTTTATGCATGTAAGTACTCCAGGGATTTTATAACCGAAAGGATTCCCTGCCGAAATATGTATTGTTATTCCAAGGCTCACCTGGCAGCCTTATGGATCCTCTCTGGCACTCGTTCAGTCATATAAGATTCTTTTCCTCGGGCACACGTCAGGTCGAATACAATCTTAGCCTACCTATGTGTTCCACCTCGGTACATCATATGTAATATCTTTTTTTCCAAAGTTTTTAGATGCCTCACTTCGCGTTCGCGGGTTCATACCTCAGGTTTACAGGAGGATTGCTTCTCTTCCATTCGTTGCTACCACAATTACCATACTCCTTCCAGGTAATTAACTTCCTATTTAAGTACATATTTAGCTGGGTGTCTCGCAGTTCGATGCTTACATTTATCCCCTCTTATGCCTTCGGGCTCCACCTTTTGGTGCCCTTTGATGACTCAATTCATCGATCGTCTGGGAAATCTACGCCGTAATGTGGCTTGCCAAGATCCACTTCCTTCTAGATTGGGTCTATGGGTCTTTTGAAGCATAGTGTTGTAGCTTTTCCACATTTATATCCATCAGTGTGGCGATGATGAAATTCAGGATCTTAAAGGCTTCCTTCACTCGGGTGTAACATGAATAGAAGTACTCAAATTAGAACGAACAATCCTTCATGCGCCCAATTTGTCGTATAAATGTTATAGGTTTTGAGAGAGCGATCATCCACGATCAAAGCGGGACCGATGTTCTCGGAGTTTCAGAACTATGGGGGCCATCAGAGTTGTCTTTTCATAAAAGTACACGTTTTCCTAAAATAATAAAATTTTAGTGAATTGAAGTTGAATCAATTCATCGTCACAGCTGTTCCTATTATTATGGCTTATTCTGGACTGAGGTCTTGGCTAGCCCTAACCTTCCTATTATTGAGCTGTTTGAAGACCTGCTTTGCATTTGATCCCCGAACAAAATGGGCATGGACGGACATATCTTGCGATAGACATCTAAATGATCTTGAGGATGCATGGAATGAGTATAGAGCTCTTGCAATCGCCGCTGATAATTCTTTGGCAACAGCCGATTCCATAACCAAAGAAACACGACAAAAATTGTTCAACCCGGCTACCTCAGACGATATACAAGAACTACGCAGTAAGCTGCTCATATCTCTCAAAAATATAACAGAATCTAACTAAGATGGTCCCAAAGATAGATTTTATACAATGAGGGTGACCGGTCAGTTGAATACGGTATTGCCATACTACCTGTACTGTGACTTTTCTGCCTTCCAGTATGTCCGTACAGCCAACGGAGTAAACCTTGCATCAAACCGTAAGATACCCCTGAGTCAAGCTTTTGGCTATTATCCATACAGAATACTAGATGACTTACTAACCTTGGAACGTCTATATAGAGCGCTACTGGCTTGCCAGAAGATCTCCACCAGGTGTCACCGTAAAGATTAAGGCGTCTTCAAGTGAAGATTTATGTACCGGGGGAAGTGATGGCGGCCTAGATGGCTTTGCCAGTCTGAGCAATCAAGTAATTGTGCTTTGTGACAGCATCTGGGAGCTGGAGCCGGAGCGGTATGCGTGTGATGAAGAGGTTGTGCAACGAACCGGCTATAACATTGACAGAATGAAGACTATTGGATCCAGTCTTTATCACGAGATCACTCATCTGCGACTAGGAAGTAAGTTCAGTCACATATCTCTGGTCGTTATACAGTTTCGGAGTTATTTTACTAACCTATGCTATCTTTGTAGCTGAGGACGATGCCTATACGTTCAGTGACTGTCTTTACATTGCTCGACAAAGTTTTGACACGGCTAGGGATAATGCTAACTCTATGATGTGGTTTGCTATCGGTATGTTCATTCCCTTGAAATGTTGACATTACTCCTAGCTAATATCAAACACAGCATCGCTGTATAACAGGAATAGGTGGTATACCGGAAGGGCAGCGCCAATCAGGTAAGCTCTGCTGTAGCTTGTTTGGGTATCCAGGTGGTAGAAAATCATGATCCAGACACTTAGGTGTTCATACCTAGGTAGGTAGTTGATCTGAATTATGTCCGGACACGTCTGGGCTACCTACTTAGGTAATGTATATATAGGGATATCAAGCCCTGGCGGTAGACACCCATAGACCTGCCACCCTCCATTTTGATAATTTTATGTTGTCGAAGTTTCTCGATTTCCTTTCTATAGATTTGCTTTCCGAGTCTTATATAAGATAGAAGTTGACAACCCTGAGAAAATTTCCAAAGTTCCGATCATTCCAAAGCTGTCCCATATAGACGGTCTCCAATGTCGCCGATTCCTGGTTTAATATAACCCTTCTCATCAAGATCTTTGTCGATGGCTCCCACAAAGATTTGAGTACCCTCTGGCCAAAAGTTGGCCACTTTTTCAAGGCCAATATCGCTGCCAAGCAGAGAAAATAGTGTGATCTTCTCAACACCCCAGTCCCTGAAAGTAAAACTGTTAGAATATGCGTAGAAGCGTAGAATCAAGGAAGGGGAAGGTTTTGATTGGGTTATCTTCGAACGTACTTCAAAATGTCGATTGCCGCCTTTGCAGTGCCTCCAGTAGCCACAATTGGATCAAGAATGTATGCCCTTTTGATCCTGGGGTTTTTGTGAGGAAGTTTGTTATAGTATTCAACGGGCCGGAGTGAAACCTTTTCCCGGAAAAGGCCAATGTGGTAGGTGACAGTATCTGCGTCTTCGCCGAGGGCTGCTAAGAATGGATCCGCCATGGCCAACCCAGAACGCAAGATAGGAATCACCGCAATCAATTCTCCATCAATGGGGTCTTCTAGCACATGCTTAGTGAGGGTCGTGGTGAGCTGCCCCACGAGTCGGCGAACAGCACCGGTTTTTAAGGAAAGGTCTCGAAGTTGTGATAGGATCTCTGCTCCTTGAGCATCTTTAATGAGGGTAATATTTGACGCCATATTGATGAAGATTTGGGCCTTCCTAATAATTTGAGGACCAAATTAGACGGGAATCGGAAAATGGGAAATGGGATTTTCAACTTCGGAGTGATGAAGTTGGAATCATATATGCGGTCATCCCTACGATAACCCTGTTTTAGATAACATTGATAAGAATCAAGATATGGGGGATAAGCTGCTCAGAGATAAGAAGATAGACACTATCGATAAGCTGATAAGAAGTAAAATGAACTGCTTTATCGACGCTTTAACTATTATCAGATATCGGATAAGAAACAGCTTCAAGTCTTCTGGGCATAGAAAAGACCCGGAATCACACTTTTGACCTTTTCAAACTTGACTCCCCATACAATCTGAAGTATTGATTATCAACCTGCCATCACCAAATCATCCATATGATGCAGAACTGTCCCAAGGAAGGCACGACTAACGGGGACATGGTCGACTCTAGACGAATGTACATACTGCCCCAGAAGAACCACTTGTTAAGCTTGATGACAATACTTCGTGATTCGAATACTACCTCTACGAGATTTGCGGAAGTGGCCGAAAAGGTAGGAGATCAACTTATCAGCGCGGGTGCGTATTCTAAGTTTTGATGTTGGTATATGGGAACTTTTGATCTGACCTGATATCAGCATTGGACCTTCTTCCATTTGAGGCTTCAACAGTCGTTAGTCCAACTGGCTCTTCATATCATGGAGTGCGTGAGGCCTGTCTTTTATGTGGTGTGAGCATACTTCGTGCAGGCGCAAGTCTGGAAAATGCACTTCGACGTGGATACACGTATGAATCTTCGAAAAGTCCTGCCTGTAATACCTGTTATCTGACCTTTCTTCAAAAAGCGGACCATATAATTTCGGCAAGATATTGATTCAGCGTGACGAGAAAACATCGCTCCCAACTCTATTCTACTCAAAGCTACCGCCAGATCTCGCATCTCGAAGTATGTCCTTGTTATGTGAAGCTTTGGTGAATCTTGACTAATTTCTGGATCCATAGAGGTGATATTACTTGAGCCTATGCTAGCTACGGGAGGCTCTGCATGTGCAGCTATTGACCTCATTAAGAATCACGGGGTTCCAGAGGAAAATATCATCTTTGTCAATATTTTGGCTGCTCGAAATGGAGTGGAAAAGTTATTTGAAAGCTTCCCCTCGATCAACCTCGTCACCGCTGCGGTGGATGAAGAGCTTACACCATCTAGGTGAGTACCAACCGACTGAATTATTGGTAGAGTGGAGCTGATATGTGACAGCCACATCAACCCAGGACTAGGAGATTTTGGGGATCGGTTCTACGGAACCGAAGAATGACTCAACTTTGTATTAAATCTTATGTCTGATTTTATCATTGTAGCATTGTGTCTGCTGTTTTTGATTGTAATTTTGGAATTGCACGGCTGGAATTGTCTTTTTGTCCAAGTTTTGAGCCAGCATAGGTATAATGCCATTTATATCTACTTATTTGTTCATATAAAATCCATAAAGTTTAAGATCATAACCTTCGAATGGATGAAAATCAATCGACCGTATTCCATGCCAAGGGATCAAGGGTCACCTAGCCCTGTACCTACCTAGGTAGGTACTTAGGTATGACAAAGCTCGAAAGTTCCCCTAGATATTTGGACGAGTTCCCGAGATCTTCTTATCGCTTGGGCAGTAATTCAAAGTAAAAGTAGGAGAATTACTCAAATTTATGAGATGGGCCCGGGTATTGCGATATTCTAGAGCCTTGGAAGGAATTCTTACGAAACATCTGAATAACTAGGAAAGGTGCGATTAAATTTGGAGGCAATATTGAAACTTGATTTGAGAAAATTCATGTTCTTCCTTAACTACAGAAGGGGTTTGAGAAACTAGAATAACGTTCCATCTCCTTCCATCAGAATTGGACTGGACTTTGTCTGAGGGCGGAGCTTTGCTGCAAGCTCTCTTCCACCCTTCCACGAGCCAGCTTCCAGCATTTGCGGCATATTCAAGTTAACACCTTGTTGAGCAAAGTGCTCACTAACAAGCTCATGAAGTTTATCAAGCAATGCCACTGTCATAGCCCGCCATTCAACAATTACATCACTGGTAGCACCGAAGCATGGAAGATCATTCTTTGAAGTCTCCAATCCTTGTTTGAGGGCGTCATCTTTCAATGTAAGAACACCTAAGTCCACAAAAAGGCCTCCATTTCGATACTCTGGTAGACCTGTTCCCCGGTCCAGGTTCTTCCACTTCCGACCAAGAATCCGCATGAAAGGTACAGAAAGAGAGTATGCCAGCCATTGGGTTAACTTGTGGAATGGTTGAATATTTTGCGTGCCATTTTCACTCTGCTTGCTGGCATTGATCTTTGCGAGAACTTCTAGAGGCCAGGCGTCTCCGATGGGAATTCCTGCAATGCGGGTTCGATCCGCTGGCCAGGCAGGGAGCAGAACATCTTGCAGAATTGACCATAGATTGTCATAGTTTAGTTCATCTGGCTCGGTTCCTTGTTGAATTATATAGTCTGCATTCATTATGTGAGCGAAGTAAAATGATACAGAGGGTGCAAATCAAACTTACCTACTAGATTTCCGGGTCGGCCATTCTCACCAAATATCTTTGGGAGGCTCAGCAAAGACAAGCCAACACTGTTCAATAGGCTGACACGAGATGTATCACCAACAATTTGGTTCTCAGTGGTAATCTGATAATGTTTTCTAAATGTCTCGATATTCAGAGCAGCCAGGCCATGTCCTAGAAAGAGGTCAGTTCCATTTCTGATATGATGTCCATAATCCTTCTCACCATCCACAAATTCCGTGTCAGCCAATTTCTGGCTCGAGAAAGCCCCATCTCGGAACATATACAGAGCTGAGACTGCAATTCCCTCACTCCTTCCGTAGACTTCGCCGGTCACAGGCTCAGTGAAAGTCCAAAAATCTCCTGCACCCGCATCAAGAAGAACAGAGACAAAGAAAAGATCGACGAGGCGACGTGTAACCTCGAGCTCGTCGTACCCCCTAAGTTGCCACGTTTTTATAAGATCATTGATTCGAGGAAAACCACCAACGTCGAAATGCTGCCAGCGACCGTGAGGGGGGATTTGGTCGAACTTGTCCGGGCCAAAGTCTCGCTGTGATGTTGCTGTTTAGCCATTATTTTGTTTGCGGTCTTAATCAGTTCATAGATTCAGACGTACTTTGATGATATTGGCAACAAATTCTGCAGCCTCTGGCATTCGATCAAAGTGATAATTGAAGTGAGAAAGCTCTCCCTTTACCCCGGCTTCCAACACCAATTGGGCTCGCTCACGCACAGCCTGTAGGCTCTTCAGATATTCGATATCTGCCATTGATGACTTTTCCAAAACTGTTGCTTTCTAGATTATCTGTGAATAATGCCTCTGCTTTGGGACTTTTCAATTGGGCGTTTCAAGAGAGCAATGATCAAGCATTAGGTCATTGAGGGGTATACAAATATTGATATGACAAGGGTGATAAGGCGATAAGATAGCGATCGTGGGTTCTTATCCTTATCATATCCTTTATCAGCTTCTGATAAAGCTCTTATCTCTGTTCTAATCTTATCGTCGACTGTAGATCGAAGTGAGGGGGATACTCACTGATGTAATACGTTGGGAATTCTATTATAAAGCCTGCTTCCATGGTACCCAAAACAATTCAACGTTTACATTATTCCAACTATTTGTGATACTTGATTCCATTAAGGTCCACATAATCAGCATAATGACTACCACAAAACCTGAGACCACCTCATCAAGGGATGAAGGGCGTATTATTGTGAGTTCTAGCACCTCCAGTAACTGCAATTGCCACAATGCTAACAGCACAACTCAGTTGACGACATACCCTGGTCAGAGCGTCGTGGACCCAGTACCCCTGGAATGGGGTAAAGCAGATCCTCAAGAACGAGGGCCGATTCTCGTTTCCCGCAACTCAGAAACTATCAAACGACGAAACGCCATCGGTGCCCACGGCGGTAGCTACTCCATCTACAATGCCCTCGCAATTGCAGCGGGTGACCTTCCTCCCAATTTCAAACCTAGTTTTGAAAACACCCAGCCTATCTTTGACTTCCCCTTCCAGCCCGCCTGGGGCGACAAGAAGAAGATCGTTGCAATGGACCCCTTCGGCCACGACGTTGTGCGACATTTTCACAAATATCTCGATGCAGGCCTAGATGTCAGACCTACAATCGCCGTCACAAGGGCTACTATGCGCTTGGCTGAGATCACCGAGGCTATTAAAGAGGGCCGGCTCCAAGTTGACGGTGAAGTCGTAATTAGCCGTGAAGGTGACGTCCGCGTTACGAAGGCTGCTGTCGAGCCCGTATGGTACCTACCAGGTGTGGCTGAGCGATTCGGCATCGACGAGGGTGTTCTCCGCCGGACGCTCTTTGAGCAATGCGGTGGAAGTTTCCCGGAACTTATCACGCGGCCTGATATTAAAGTGTTCCTTCCTCCTATTGGAGGCCTGACAGTTTATATCTTTGGTCCACCGGAAAAGATTTCCGACGACAAAGTTAAGCTTGCTCTACGTGTTCATGATGAATGCAACGGTTCAGATGTTTTCCAGTCTGATATCTGTACTTGTCGCCCATACCTGGCTTTTGGTATTGAAGAAGCTATCAAGGAAGCCCAGAATGGCGGATCTGGAGTCGTAATCTACTTCCGCAAGGAGGGTCGTGCTCTAGGTGAAGTGGTTAAATATTTGGTATATAATGCTCGCAAGAGAGGAGGTGACACTGCTGATAAGTACTTCACTCGTACCGAGAATATTGCTGGAGTGAGAGATGTAAGTTCTCCAAATTGTCCCTTTATCCTGCTGCAATACTAACATATAAACTAGATGCGTTTCCAGGCTCTCATGCCGGATGTCCTTCAATGGCTCGGTATTAAGAAGATTGACCGCATGCTTTCCATGTCCAACATGAAGCACGACGCAATCGTAGAGCAGGGAATTCCAATTTTGGAGCGAATTCCTATTCCTGACCGTAAGTTCAAATAGAAAACTGACCTCCCAGAATATTATGCTAATAAGGCCGGATAGATATGATTCCTGAAGATTCTCGTGTGGAGATTGATGCCAAAATCAACGCAGGATACTTTACTACTGGAAAGAAATACACCGACGAGGAACTGGCCAAGGTGAAAGGTCGCGGATGGCAAAACTGGGAGGATGTCGAACACTAAATATCCGGTCACATCTTTTATCAGGGCCAAGGCCAATATAAAAATGACAAAATGATATGAAGTTCGGTTCAAAGTGTCTCCTACCTTGGTAGTAAATTCTATCTAAGACATATAGCTTGTAAATAGGCTCCGAGACGTTCGATCTAAAAGCATCAATTCTTATACAATTGAAACATTCCATGATTTGAACTCAATTTGCACTGCAGTGCTTCCTCTTGTTTCGATTTGAGAATGTAATATGTTAAAAAAATTATTAACAAGACAGCCGAATCATCCATATCTCACATGTATAGGAGCCAGGCCAAACCAGTCATCTGTAGCCAAAGATTCATCCGGGGTAGCATAGTTAATAATAGTACTCTTCATCCTCGTATACGCATGAAGAGCCTCGACCCCATTCTCGCTCCCAACACCACTAGCAGTCTTCGCCCCTCCCCAAGGACTACTAGGGTCATTTCGATGATGAGTGTTCACCCAAACAATACCAGCTTCGATTTCCCCAGAAACGCGGAAAGCCTGAGAAAGATCTTGAGTCCAGATACTCGCGCCCAGTCCAAATTCAGTGTCATTCGCCAGCGCGATCGCCTGTGCTTCTGTGTCAAACCCAATAACGACAATCACAGGTCCAAATGCTTCTTGACGCCAGATAGACGATTTCAATATACTGTCTGTCCCGTTTGCTGAGGCGAGGATTGTTGGTTCGTAGAAATATCCTTTTGAAAAGTTGAATCCATCAAGAGCACTTGTGTATGTCATGCGTTTCCCACCTGTGATCACTCTTGCTGTGCCGTCTGATAAAGAATCATCGACCAGCTTTTCCACACCTTCCAGCTGTCGGTGCGAGATTAGTGGACCCATCATTGAATCTGGGTTGCTTGGAACTCCCATTCGATCTGGAATTGTCTCGATCTTGGTTTTCAGCTTTTGAATCAACTCTTTCAAGATTGCATTGTCCACAATAATTCTTGTACTTGCGATGCACGTCTGCCCACTGGCGATGAAGCTTCCGAATGTGACACCATTGACAGCGACGTCGATGTCAGCATTTTTGAAAACGACTAGGGGCGCCTTTCCTCCTAATTCTGCAGTGTATTTTGCTAGGTTTCCACCGACTATTGAGCCAATTGCTCTTCCGGCTGTTGTCCCACCAGTCACATCCACCTTTTGCACAAGAGGGTGAGATACGAGTAACTTGCCAGTCGTTGCACCATAACCAGGAAGAACGCTGAGAACCCCGATTGGAATTCCCGCTTTGTGAAGGATCTTGGCAAGCAACAGAGTCGTCAACGGTGTTAGTTCGCTCGGCTTGATGATAACGCTGTTTCCTGCCGCGAGAGCCGGAGCCAGCTTCTTCACTGCAATCAACAGTGGATGGTTGAAGGGGGTTATCTGCACAACAACCCCGAGTGGTACTCGATCTACAAAGTTGTGCAGTTTGCCAGTAGTTGGAAGAACGGCTCTTTCTTCAACGCGGAGCAGTGAAGCGTAGTATTTGAACCACTTCACGAGAGACGGTATTTGAGCCTTCATCTCTTTTATTACCCGGCCAGTCTGTTTTGACTCCAGTGCAATAAGTTCAGGTAAGGCTTCTGTGAGTAGAATGGCACAGTTATCCAAGACATCAGCTCTGTGGTGATGGCTAGCGCGCGACCAAATGCCAGACTTGTAAGCCAGGTGTGCAGCAGAAACAGCATCATCAACATCTTTCTCAGAGGCTGCGTGGCATCTGATATTCCTTAGCTTGCTGTATTTACATCCATCAGGTTTATCTTACTCTGCAAATATCTCCCCAGTTGCTGGATCTTCAATAGGGATTCTTGGCACAGTTAGCCACGTCTCTTATCATCGGGGCTTCCGAGGCTCACAAAGGTGATCCTCCTGGTTGCTCCTTTCCAGCCAACCATAGATAATACTCGTCTGACATCTTGTTATTAATTTGAAAGGGGATGATCAATGGCTTGCGTTGTCTACTAATGATTCGTGGGGTGCGGGAGAGAAAATAGCTTATGTCGAATCAACAATGGACTTTAGATATCAGAATATCATTCGATTCTCAAATCTGTGGCCAACAGTAAGCTGATACGATAGGACAATACCAGGGATCTTGTCAGAAGGATCCGAGAAGGGATAAGATGAAGGCGGGCGAGCAAGAAGTACAATCCCGCCCCCGCTCGTACTTCCACGATAACAGATGCAACGTCCTTATCCGTATCTATAAGAAAAATAATAAAAAATAGGAAAATAAGAAATCAAGAGAGGAGGTCATCGACAATGGTATATTCAAAACAAACACTATAGACAGTGAATTATATCTATCTAAGTAAATCACATCATAGTTTCTCTGGCATCTTCTCGACAGTCACCTCGTAACACGTTTCCTCATCATTAGAAAATGGCGAGTCATGAACACCAGCCTCTGGCGCTAATTGCTCGAACGCATATCCCTGTTCTTTGATAAACTTTTGCTGTTCGGTTGGCCAAAACGTGCAGATAACGTAGTAACAGACGAACGAGATGGTGAAAGCCAGAATCCACGCAATGTCCATCAGGTGTTCTGCGGCCGCAGAGACGTTCGCTCCAAGCTCTCCGCAGAATCCAGGGAAGGGAAGGGCAATGCCGATAATATAGGCAATCAGAGCCTGGACGTTCCATCCGCGGTTGTAGTAGTAGTTTTTGTTGTCCCTCTTCGGATTGTACAGTGCGCGGGTCACAACGTTTCCGTTCGTCAGCAAGAAGTAGTCACAGATCATAATTGCGACGACACTGGCCTGTATTATTGTTAGGATTTATTTAAAGCAGACATGAGGGGCAGGTCATACCAAGAACAAGCCGTATCCGCTGAGGAAAGTCTCAAACTTCGTTGCTGATACCAGAATTTGCCAGGGGCATGCTGCCCACGCCAGGATCTCGACGAGGAACTGACCGCGGCGCATGTTAAGATATCTGGGACAAAGCATGGCCGCATCGGAACCGAATGAGATCATGTTTGCGGCAATGTTTGTACCCAGAATTTGGATGAACCATGCTACTGCGCAAAGGAATACGGCGAATCTGACCTTTGGAGACCAATAGTTATCCAAGATCAATCCCATCATGTCCCATTGATTCCTTTAATCCTTGTTAGTCTTAATTTCAGACAAGGGAAAATTAGGGACCTGTACCATGTGTCGGCATTGAACTTCACGTTCACAGCACTTGTGGCGAGGATACCGAGAGTAGCAGAAAATGTCACTGCAAAGGGGTTGATGAGCTGCAAATTGTCAGTTAAATTGATGGAAGCTTAGGACTGTAAAGGGGGTAGAACTCACTAGCTGGGTCCAAATTGGTGCATTTCGCTTGTAAGTCCAACGAGCGTAATCAGGTTGGTTAGTGATCAAAGTCGCAGTGTTACTAGTACCGGTTAAAAAAGACCGTATAAATCTGGCATCGTTTATACATACCCCAATCCACTGTTAATACCAGCGAGAATTAACCAAGCCAAGCTACTTGAAGAAGAGGTAGACGTAGAGTAAATACTTCCGATGTGTCCCTTGGTGTTGACCATAGCCCAGATGAATAGACCGATGATGGCCGGGAACGAGACGGCAGTTTTGATCACAAAGAATATACGGAGTTGGTACGGTCGGAAGTGGCAGAAGGGCAAGTGAATCAGCCAGGCAATGAAGAAAGCCAGCATGAGAGAAGTAGTAATGCCAGCACCTGTAGGAAGGTGATTAGGGATATCGGTGAAGTGGTGTCCAAAAATAGCTCGCATGATGATGAACATGTACTCGGCGCCAGAATACACTAAATTCAATGTTAAAATGATACTCACATTGAATGAACATCTTGAATATTGGGACTTACTCTGAACCGAATACCAAATGACCGCCATCAAAGCTCTCGCAGCGACGAAGTAATAGCTTCCCCACATACCAAAGACACTGCGGGCAACAACGGGGTATCCAATATGATAGACAGATGCTGCACGAGAGTTGAAGGCCATAGCGACAGAAGAGATCAGCTGTGAGATGAAAATCACAATAATAGCCTGCCACCAATTGAGACCGATTCCAATCATTGTCTAGGTATATGCAATTAGCGAGTGATTACCGACGGGTATAACTAACAACTTACAGATCCTAGTGTCCAATTTGTGAAGGAAATTGACCAGTAGAAGGTACAGTAGTTCCACCAACGCCATGCTGTTCATGATCAATAGCTATGCTAGTGTATCGAGGATGGAGTGCTCACTTTGCTTCTCTAGAGGTGTAGGTAGCAGATCTAGATGCCAATGAAAATGTCATCAGTCAATCGTTCAAAGAGCAATTCTTCCCTCCTGTTCCTTACCCTCGTTCACCCATCTTGAGTTGTTCTTTTCTCCTTCTACCTCCTCCAACTTGAGGCTGTCTCGAAGCCGTACAAGATAGCCGGACATGGTGAAAGCCCTACCTAGGTAGGTTGAGGTAGCAAGTGGAATAGAGAAGGATAGAAGACAAACAAAAGAAAAAGCTTAGCGGCCCTAAATTTAAATCAATCAAAAATCGATTAGGTTAACGCGCTAATAAATCCAAGGCTGATAGCATCCTCAAAAACGGTACCTTAGTGAGGGTACTTGGTTAGTTGCCCAGGTGGGGTTAAATATGGGCCGGGCCATCTACCTAATTTGTTCCGTGATAAGCACACATGGGGCAAATAAGTTGATTGGTTAAACCGGAATTCATACGTATCAAATTCCTAAATTGGCTATTGAGCACGCTTTGGTCTCCACTTGTTCTTATTTTCTTATCTAGCTTGCAGAATTTGTAAATTGTAGCTCCCCAACGATCAAAACGGATTAGTTCCATCGCAGAGAAAAATTGATTTCTTTCTCATTCCACAGGAGAGTGCACAGAATTATCAGAAACGGTATCGACTGGATGTATGAGAGGGATCTCATACATCTCAATAACAATTAGAACCTGCTTTCATGCGGGGAAGTCAGAATCTTACACCTAGAAAAGGATTATTGCCATCCTAGGAATGTTGAGATCCTTCGAAGTTTTTGCCACGGAGACTAGTAGCTAGGTCACAATTTCAATCGTCCAGATATCAACCTTGGCCGCTTCACGCTTACTACTTACTGCATACTACATGCTACAGAGGCGAATTTTATTCGCGAACCTATCAGACATTACTACCTTGGTAGATCAATTGATATCTAGGAACATCCAGTATGAATTTTATGTAGCTCTATGTACGAACTACTCCGAACTCCACATTCTTCCACTATTCGTCCCAACGGGCCGAGACCGTTTTGGTTGTAGTGAAAAAAGGGCCAGTACGTCTTTCCAGGAGCATGTCGATCTTAAGATTTTAGATGTTAGCCAGGGAGTATCAGTTAAACTATGTCCACACTCACCTCCCATAAAAGAGCCCTTATTGCTTGTTCGAACAGCGATACCATACGGGGCTAATACTGTTAGTTGATGACCATCACTGCCGGGTAGAGCTCGGGTCTTTACCAATTAGTGGAATATTGATTCCAATCTGCCCTACATTCACACGCCGTTGGAAGGTTTTGGCATGTTTACCACTAGTAGTGAAAATGGTACAGCCGTTCCCATCTGCAATAAATTAGTAATGACTCGGCTGACGCTTTGTAGTACTCACATTTATTGCGATTGATCAGCTCAATAGCGTCGTCGAGCGTGGCCATCTGCATACAGATGAGGACCGGTCCAAATATCTCGGTCTGGTAACATTCCATGTACGTTTCCACATTAGTGAGGATCGTCGGCCCTAGGAAGTTTCCATCGGGATATCCAGGAACCTGAACATCGCGGCCATCACACAAGATGGTAGCGCCCTCCTCCACCGCACGCGTGATTACCCCTGCGATCTTCACTTTAGCCGCTTCGTTGATCAAAGGGCCGATTTTAGCGTTTGGGTCTCCTCCGTAGCCAACGAGCATAGACTGTGCAATCTCTGCCAGTTTCGGTATCCATTCTCGCGTCTCGCCAACAAAAACTGCTACGCTCAGGCCCATGCAGCGCTGTCCCGCTGCGCCAAATGCACCGCCTGCTATCGCGAATAGAGCTGGCATCATGCTGGCATCTTCTAGGACTACGCCGTGGTTCTTGCCGCCACATTCGGCTTGAATCCGTTTCCCAGCTTTTCGGGAAATGTCATGCACTTGGCGTGCTACTGACTCAGACCCTACAAAGCTGACGGCTTGGACTTTTGGTTGAAGTATTAGCATCTGCACTGTGGAGTGATCTCCATGCACAATGTTGAATACTCCTGGTGGGAGCTCGGCTTGTAACACTGCTTCGGCCATTACCCTTGAGACTGATGGTGCTTTCTCGGATGGTTTCAGAACAACTGTGTTTCCAGTGATAAGTGCGTATGGAATAGACCATAAAGGAGTCATGAATGGGAAACTGAACGGTGTGATTGTCACGCATACACCCTACAGAATCAAATTAGTGCTTGGCTTCAAATATAGTTCTCTTTCAATTCAAATCTCATACCACTGGCTCATAGAACGTCTGAAGAAGTGTTGGCTCAGACCCAAGGAACATGCCAGCCATTTCTGGCCCGATTGAACAGGCTGCATGGATACAGTCCAAACCGCGAAATACTTCTGATTCAGCATCTGCGATGGTCTTCCCCACTTCTCGGCAGAGATATGATATCTTTTGACAACGGTGAACTCGGTCAGTTATACACATTTTTGTCATGGCTAGCAAAACATACGATTGTCGTCGATATTCCTTTCAAGACATCGATAAGTTTGAGAAGGTATTCTCTTCGTATTTGAAATCCTAGGTTTTCCCATCCTTGTTGGGCTTCCTGGGCGGCATTTACTGCCCTCTGGACTTCTTGATGAGTGCAACTGGGTACGCGAGAAATCAGGCCTTGAGTAGCCTTTCTTATACTCAGCATTTATCATGATGCGATAGACATGTTACATATTTACATACCGGGTCAAGCACGTCTTTCCAATCTTTTGATGCGGACAATACGCGCACATTATTGATGAAGAGATACGCGTCTGTACACAACGGTGTGTGTTGTTCTTTTTCGCTTACACGAAGGATCTCGTCAAGTTCAGAGAGGCTCGTTGTAGCTGCTGGATCCTGGGAAACAATTGGTAAGTTATTGCTCATTCATATTTTAAGTACCTAGGTAGTCAAAGATCGGAAACATCAGTCCACCATGGAGTCAGTACCTCGTCAATCTCTCCTAATTCTCCCAGGAACAGCTGCATATCATCATCGCCGGCATTGAGTGGGTAGGGGAATGGAGAAAATCTCACACGATGTAGAGATCTTGTGGCCTTCGGCATTGTAGTAGAGAAGGGTGAACCCGAAATTACGGAGGGTTGTAACCCCACCTTCCAACCATGAATGTTGTGGGGAAGCGCGGGTAGTTAGGTCAGTCCAGTTCAAAACATGTATATAATTAGATACAATCCTTGCATATATTAAGTTAGTTATCAGATTGGAACCTTGGAACTTATGAATGCTTCTATTCTATATCTATGATTATAAACCTTCATATACAGCTTTCTTCTTTTCTCTATCTCCTGTCCGCAAATATTGAGTCATAGAATGATCGGCCTACCAACATTAGCAATGAAAAAAATATATATATATAAGCTCTAGAATGGTGAACTCACCCTTATTAAGCTTAATAAATCGATGCTCATAAGGACCGATCTCTGCCTCGAGCATCATGGACTTCGCCGGCCTATACTTCTCAGGCCCCTCATAAACCCAAGCCCAGTGATACTCATCACACTCAACATAAGGATCATCATGAAAGATCCTCCTAACCACCCACCCATGCCCAAGGAGCGCACGACAAGAATAAAGTTCCTTATCATCAAACCCCAGCCCCCCAAGCGCCAATCTAATCCTAACACTGCGATGAATGCGCTCATTGGTCCTAGCCAAGAACGTATCTGTCGGTGCGGTCGTATCCCGTTCTATGCGGCGATACATGCCTGGTGTGCGTGTCGTCTTCCCAGCTAAACGGTAAATTCCCGTTACAGACTGTACGAGCTCGCCTAACCCCCATGGTCGAACGGGCTTGTGTTTATGGTAGATGTCCTTCGACGCCCATCGCGTAACATGCTTAGCGTGCTCTGCGTTGCGGTCTGCTTTGTCGTAGTAGTAGCAGACATTGTCATCGAAGATGCGGTCTATTAATCCTTCTTCGAAGGATATTCCTATTGAGGCTAGTTGATCCACCATCCAGACTAGAGACACATTTGCCAGCTCTTGGTCTGGAAGGCCGCCGCCAACGTTGGAGTGCACGCCACAGAACCAGACTTGACGTAGGTCTGTCTTGACGTGGCGGGGTCGTTCCCAGATTGCTGGGGCGAATGATGTGCGCTCTTCATCTAGGGCTAGTGCTTGGAATGCGTGCTCGATGCCGTTTGATAGTGATGTGTTGTAGAATTTGCACGTAGAGCTGGTCAGTATTTCTCTGTTGGATGGCGATAAGATGTACTTATTGTTTAGAGGACCTAGGTATTTTCAGCTCGTTTCCTAGATTTGTATACGGTATACCTATACAGTTCAAAATTAGCTCTTGTCAATCACTTTTTGGTCTAGGTAGATAGATACCTAGACTTCCGACTGTTTCCCAGACCGCAACGCATCGAACTCGGATACGAATTCCATCTTGATCATAAACTCGCGTAAGGCCCTCCTGGTACAATGTGAGCACTGGACTTGTTTGAACCCCCAATGGAATAGATACATACATATTCAAGACGGTTCCTGTATTCCTTCCGATGCCTCGGCTTGTTAGGAAAGGGCTTAGTAGGGAACTTATCCCTGTGGTGACTACCTTCCATACGTTGCATATCCTTGAAGATCGGATAAAGATCCTCCATACCTCTAGAATTAAGAAGTCCAATTTCGGAGATGAGACCCTGAATCAGTGCAAATGTCAGGTATTGCTTGCATATAGGTTTCTACCATACTCACAGCCACGCTACGCGCAGTGAAAGCACCCCGCGAAAATCCCACGAGAATGATTTCATCGCCATATTCATAATTTGTGGCGATGAAGCTATACACTTCACGAATATCCTAAATCAAATCAACGTCAACATTCTTGGACCACTTCTCCCATCAGATCAGATTACAGATAACTCACTTCAGAAACCCCAGCTCCGAATATCCCACCAGCAAGTGCATCAACAATACTTCCGGAAGTTCCGACTCCAGAATGATAATACACGACCTGGATCTTCCCATCAAATGCCCTCCTCTTTAAAGAACGATAAACACGAGTCACATTCGTCGGGATGGAAAGAGTAGTGTGAGGCTGTTGTAAAGTCGGAGCATCATAGCCCTTTTCACTATTCACCCATGTTCCATCACAGCATGCAACTATGCGTTTTCCCTGAGCCATTGGCAGTTGCTGTTGGTGTAGCCGGCACCTTTTTGGATTATTCTTTTGTCTTGGATTTTTGGAAACTCAAATGTATGACCTGCGTCTCGGTTGGCAGCGGAAGTAGTCTTGATCTTCAATTTTCGAGTTCGAGATCCTTGTTTTGACCCTTTTCTTTTCTCTTTTGGGAATAAGAAGTTTTCTTCAAAGTAAGAAAGCATTTCTGGAATGAAATTAAAGAAAATATTAGTAGTGGGGGGAGCGGCTCATTATCCTTTGTTTACTCTGACTTTTTCTCAAACACTCAGCCGATATAGATCACCTGATGAGAGCCTAAGGCAACAAAAAATCGAATCTAATATCTAAGATGAAAGTAAGATCGAAGATGAAAAAGAACCTTGGAAAGATGACGACGAAATTCATTGGTTCAACAAAGCAAATTCTAGACAAATATCCCTGTCCCGATCTATTCCAATAGCGTACAATCCAAGAAAAATAAGCTGAACAAGAGAGAGCGCGAATTAATGCTGTTCCTCATCTGAATGGGAATTTCAAGGTTTGGGCACGATTAGCAAGTCGTCAAGAGCGGAGAGCCGAGGTCATGAGGAGGGGAGTGAACAGTAAGTGGATAGTCTATTGCGAAACTGATACCAGGGAAATGAAGATGATAGCAAAACAGTCAGGATGAAGATGTGGCGTGGCGTTTCAAGAGGTAGGGTTTGATAGACCTCTGGCAAGATGAATAAAGATGCTGTAAACACAATTTATCGCGTTAGAGTACAAGTATTTGCTAATACATTACTCTCGGGACACGTCACGGCCGAAGAGACGGGCCTTAACCCAGTCCATGGCGACAAGAACACGGTTGCGAGAGCTGAAGCACATGCTAAGGTAGGCACTGCGCCAGAAAAGGTAGGTCAGAGTACCACCGCTGGCAATGTTGCCGCTCAGCCAGCTGATATCGGCAACAGCGCGCTCCTTGCCAATGTACGCCAGACTACCTTGGTGGGAATACTGGAAGGGTCCGATCTGTTTATGTCTCCGCAGCTGCTTCTGGCGCTCACGGATCTCATCGAATACCTGGTTGCGCTCCTCGTCGGACTTAGTCTCAGACTGCTTGGCCGACAGAATCTGCAGCTCCTTCTCGATGGCCTCGCTCTTACCCATCGTGTTGAAGAGACGAGCCAGGAAAGCACCCTCCTGACCAGCAACCTGGGCAGTGGGGGCGTAGTTGGTAATGGCGCAGTCGCCGACGGCCCAGATGTTCTCCGTTCCATTGACAACCAGGTACTCGTTCACGGCGAGACCGCGGCGGGAGTCCTTCTGGGCGGGGATCTGGTTCATAAGGTCGCGAACAACGGGGCGGACGGCGTTACCGGTAGCCCAGACGAGAAGACCGTAGGGGATTTGCTCGAGCTTCTTGGAGCCGTCGGGGTTGGTGCTCTCGGCCTCGATGTACTTGTCGGTAACAGCCTTGACCATGGTCTTGGTGCGGATGGTGATCTCCTCCTCCTTGAAGGTCGATTCGGTGTAGTCAATCAGTTGCTTGGAGAACATAGGCAGAACGTTAGGAAGGGCCTCGACGAGGGTGACGTGGAAGTTGTCGGTAATTTCGGGAACCCACTTCTTCAAGTCATCGTTGAAGAAGTCCTGCAGTTCACCAGCAAACTCAACACCGGTAGGGCCACCACCCACGACAACCATGTGCAACAGGCGCTTGATCTCCTCGGGGGATTGATCCTTGAAGATGGCGGTCTCAACACAGTCCATAATACGCTTACGGATGTTCTGAGCGTCAGCGACTTCTTTAAGGAAGCAAGAGTTCTCGCGAACACCGGGGATACCTAGAAGTTATTAGCTTACTTTTCTCTAGAAAGATAAAGAGAAAAAAAATATGTTGTCATGACCACTCACCAAAAGTAGCGTTCTCGGCACCGACGCCGATGACAAGCATGTCGAAAGGAACCTCGGTGTTTGTGATATCACCCTTGACCTCCGAGTCGTCACTGATGTGAACAACACGTCGCTCGTAGTCGATCTTGGTAGCTTCGGCTTCGTAGAACTTGACGGTAGCCTTTTTCTGGCGGAGGACGTTACGGATAGGCTCCATGATTGAGCGATGCTCGATCAAACCGGTAGTACATGAGGGCAGCAGGGGAGTGAACAGGAAGTAGTTACGAGGGGAGACGACGATGACATTGTAGTTCTCAGTGTCAAGCTTCTTGAGCAGGGAGACAGCACCCCAGCCAGTACCTAGGAAGGCAGTGAAATTAGTGAATGTTCCTAACCAAAAGTCAATTGTGATCACATTATCATACCGAGAACAACAAGGGTCTTCTTGTCCGGGGAAGGCTCGATCTGCTCTTCGGGGTGGCGGAGCTCGTAGATACTGTAAGCTAGGACTCCGAGGAGGCCGGCACTGCCCATCCAGGTCAATCGCCAGGCCCAGCGAAGAGCACGGAAACGCTTCTTAGGCTTGGGGACAGGTGAGGGAGTCGGGGCAACATCGGCGTAGCCGCGACGAGCGACACGCGAGATAGTCTGGAAGCGGAGAGGCTTTGCGCGGAGAGTCTGCGTCGAGGTCGCGACCGACCGGCGCGTCATAGACTGCATGAGGGCCGGGGAAACCATTGAGCGCATTGCTAGCGTAGTGCCAGCCATGATGGGCCCAGAAGCTTGAAAAAAGCAGATGGGGAGTGGAAAAAATGGGATGATTTTTGCTAGAGCAAAGGAACAAAAAGTTTTGATGGGTTAAATCTCATTTCTGTTTTGGGCGAATCGGTGTAGGCGGCTTAATTCTGCCATATTTTCATCATCGTATTCTCTGTCTTCTCATTACTATTATTTGATAAATCTCAATTTGAATCTTACTCTTCTCTGCCTTGATCCAATTGGTTTCTGTTTTATTCTACTAGCACTTTGGTTCCTTGTGTAGACGGCTTTGATAGTGAGAGCTTTCTCAGCCCTAAGTCAATAGCGGATAAAAAAATTCGGCCAACCCAGAGACTTGAGGGGATTTTAAATTCCCGGTGAGGAGAAAGTGTCTCCGATTGTTATTTTCTATTCTTGATGTCTTCTTCTATAAATACGAGCCTTGTACCTATCTCCTTAATTGTTGCGCTGCCCGTAACACTCATTAAACTTAGAGGTTCCAAGTCTGACTTGGAGTTAAGATGCGGAGGATATGAAGAATCAGAATCTGGGGAAGGATTCCGATCCACACAAATGCACAATCTACTTTGTATTAGAACTTTCAAGCTTGACCCGAATAGTTCGGCCGGTGAGAAAGACAGCTAGGCCGAACTGCCGAAGCATCCACTTCCGTTGGTATGATGTAGCAAGCTAGTGTGGATGGCCTAACGACCGCTCTAATGAGGAACTGGATTTTTGTCAGAAGATGTTCAATTGAAATCTCAGTATGAGCATTTATTCTACTATAGGAGTTACATATATGGTGATGATAAGATGGTGTTGAAGATATTAAATTTCTTCAGAAGGTAGACATAAGTCTACCAGGTAAAAACGCCGAATAATGCAAAATGCAGCGACGACAATAATCCAATGCGTCAAAGATAAAGTGAAAGATACCGATGATAAACGCCTTAGCCATCCGCATGTAGGTGAAGGCAAGAAGAAGAACCCTTTAGTGTTCGATATAACGCCGGAGGGAATGCATCAAAAGGTCATGAACGAGTATTCCGCATGAGATGAGATCGCGATGGACGGTAATAATTGGTTGAAAAGATGTACAGCAAAGAAGTTGATTTTTGAATTCAGGGTTTTTGATTCGGTTTGTTCATCGAGAAGAGTCGTAATAAGGCGGTGACTTCGTCAAAAAGAGAAAAACGGTCTGACGGAGTTCAGATGTTCAGCCAGAAAAGGTCTGGGAAGGTGTGTAGAAAGAGTGGAAGGAACCCTGATTCCATGCGTCTGGGTGGATGTATGGCAGCAGGCCGGTCTTGCGGTCAGTGGCACCTTTGCTCAGAGGCTGGTAATGCATGTGATCAAATGGCACACTACGCTGTTGTTGCATCGACGTGGAAGGGGGCGGAATGAGGAGAGTGTGGACCGAGCGAACGGGCCTGTAGGGGGAGTTGCGGTTGGCGAGAAAGAAGGATGGAGAAAGTTGAGTCTGGGTCTGGGGTGTGTGGACGGAATAGGCCGACACCGCAGGTGAAACAGTCGAAGTCGTCACCCCGAATGGACTATGATGATAACGAGCCAGGTCCGATAGAGCGGAATTATAGATGCCAGACGCTACCGGAGGCAGTGGGCCCGCAGGTATCTGCTGCGTCCAGTTGGCAGGTCGGTTATAGACAGCGGGAATGGTGGGAGGTGCAGGTAGTTGAGAGGCAGGAGTGGAGGGGATTGTCTGAGGAATTGAGTTTGAAGGCGGAAGACTGGGGAGAGGGAGGCGTGAGGTCCCTGCCACTGGTCCTGGGGCGACAGATGTCGGTGTCAGAACAGGCGGCAGATTAGGAATGGCCAAGTGAGGTGGGGCAGTAGCAGGGTTTTGCACCGTGTGTGCCACTCGCTTGGAGGGTTGCGTCTCAGTCTCATCATCGCGGCTTCGCTTGCGGGGAACCATTGGCACGTCACCCAATTGTGCAGGGACAGGATATGGCAGTCCTGGAACAGGCATATACCAGTTGGGCTGAGACTGTGGTCGAAACACATCGGTTGGTGGGGACGGCAACTTAGATGGGGGCGATGGCGGCAATAATCGATGAGGTGAGACATGGGGAATCGAGTGATCCTCCAAAGTAATCATCGAGGCCTCGTTGAAGTAATCACCAAACAGGCCCAGTTTGGTGTGCCACCGTGACCATTCGGCCTCCGAGCAGAACAGGTCGTAGCGAATGTTGCTGAGAAACTCAACCTCCATGACGTGGATCTCCTGCACGGCAATTCCAGAGACCTCGGCCCAAGTCTTATTGGTGTATGTGTTATCGTCGAGGACTGTGGATAAGTCAGCATTATATAGCCAATCAGACCTCTCTCGGGAAGAAAGGCGGTGTCACGATAAGGAAACTCACATTTATTGCCGAGCATCAAGGCGACCGTCATCAACCGGTATTCACTGCCCTTCTTGCCCTTGACACCAGCATTGAACTTCTTGAGTCGGTAGATGAAGAGAAGAGCAAGGAGGATAACATTCTGGCTGACTTGTGTGGTGGAGAGAATGCTTGACACCCATTTTTGGAAACCCGGGGTAGGAATCGCTCCAGGACCGAGAGGAAATGGCACAGGATGAGATCGGTTTTCGATGGATTGTAATTTCGACGTCTTTTCAAACCAGAACAGACAAGTCATCTAGATAGAACTCTCAGTAATCTTTCCCATATGATCTTGTAAATGATTTCCACGAACCTGGGCTGCAAATTCAGCCAGACTGCTCTTGCTATTATTAATAGTCGAAGGAATGCGCAACTGTGAGCCACTGATGGATTTCTTGTGCACAGACTCTGAGGCAGGGGTATTATCGGACTTCACCACCCGGTGAATCTCTGGCTTCATAGTATGTACCATTGAAGACGAAGCAGAATCCAAGTGAGGTCGTGCATGATTGTCAGACACATTGGATTTCCTCCAGATGCTAGGCAATCCCAAGTCACGGTACCTAGCTATAGCTGCAGAGCTGGGACCAGCCATATCGTGCGGGGGAGTAGGTAGACCGTCCCGGAAGGGAGCAGTCCAGCAGGCGCCGGTGTCAAAAGTAGAGTTGTATGGACGGTCTACTGGAGAGATTAAGTCGTTCGAACGATGGAAGTGGCCCAGGATCGAGGAAGGTTGTGAGAATGTTGCTGAAGACATAGGGAGGGAAGTATAGAAGGTTGAGAAGGTCGACACATGTAGGGTGGGGGGGTCGGATTCAGGCAGTTTTATGAGGGGTGGATTTGTTTGCAGGTTGCAATGTTCGACAAGCAGAAAAGCAAGCCGAGGGTATTTCAATGATCCATATCCTGTTTACCACGATCCTTATAAGAGATCTCGGGTTGGGAGGGCTTTGATAAGTATGAGGTAAAGGCAACAGCTAAAAGTGGAAATGACGGTGGAGAAATGGAGCCAATTGAAGTCAATGAAAGCACGAGACACTCAAGGATCTATATCGAAGGAAAGTGTAGAGTCAATGAGAGGTGAAAGAGAAGTTGGACGTTGCCAAAGAATGATGCATAAGGAAACAGCCAACCATATAAGAACGGTTCCAGTGAAGTAAAGTGTAGATAAAATAAAAAGAATTTAAAAGCAAAAATAAATCCATAAAAGGAACGTTCACGGGCCGGAAAATAAAAGGGAATAAAAGGGAATTATAAAAGAGGAATAAAATAGGAATGGAAGTCAAGGCATCATATCCATATTACCACAAAAAGACCCAAGTCCACTAAAAAGAGACCAAAAGAGACCCAGGGTAGGTTGACCCATCCGGCGAAGGTATCTAGAGTTTGACCCGGACGCAGGGCCAGAGGGTTGATCCTCCTTTCTGGGCTCGTTTGGGGGGATCCATCTAGATTTGATTGTCTCTAAGCAAAAGGAAAAAAAAATGAAAAAATGAAAAAAATAAAAATAAAATAAAATTGGAGTATTCAATACAGAATACCGGTTGATGTCAGAGCCACAATGTGGATGCAGGCCTAGAAAGGGTACGTCGCATAATGTTTACAGTTCCCGCGCTCAGCCTAGACGGAGTAGGGCGGAGGTAGAGAGGGAGAGAAAGGAAGGGGATAATTAAAATACTAGCAAACAAACTAATACCCAAACATACATAAATAACCAAGATCCATGGAGAGAGTCTAGTGATTTTTAGAAGTTCAGGACCCATATCAGATCCAATAATCAGTCCTGGACTCAGCTGGCAACGGCCCAATGTACAATACAAAACCAATAATACCAATAAATTACATAATTAGCCCTAATCTGCAAAGGGATTAGGTTTGGGATTGGGAACACCTTAGGATCATTAATCACTACAATTACAATCTATTAATAAAGGAATGGTAAATGAGATAGTAATGAAATGACACTGTAAATGGAGAAAAAAGAATGGGGGCTGGCGTGTGTTCAACCCCTGCTCAGAGAGACGATCAATGTTCCAGTGGGGCAATAATACATAAGACCATGAAGGGTCTCCCTGGAGAAGAGAACAACAAAACAAGGTAACTAAAAGATAGATTATTGGTACGGCATAAGTGGTCCGGTTGCTTGAGAATTCCAGGATGCGAGGATCCACTCATAGTCTCATGTAATCCGAACCAGCCGCCTCCAGTGGAATGAGTGGCTGAATACTGAATACTTAATAGAGAGATGCTAATAAACTGGGTATTTACAATAATCATGACACCGTTACCAGCGTGACTAATCGCGTACTCCCCGACCGGTTGTTAGCCGCTGACTCTTTTGATTGGATTGTATTCACCTCTTTTGCCTCTTCCAGCTTCTCTCCCTCCTTACTACAATACTAGTAATCGTATCTTCTATCTCCGTTAATCCCATACTTTGTGCTCCAATACCCAATTATCCACCTGGGCACTACCATTCAACACTCAAGTCTAACTTTTCCAAAACCTACTCATCATCGTTTTCATCTTTTGTCTCCATTGTACTTACTATAGTACTATCTTGTTTGGGTCTAGTCTCCTTTTCCATCATGGACATTGAGCATTTGACACAATCTCATTCGTCCACGGACCTTCGTACTTATTTGCTTTACCCAAGCGCTTGGTAAGACCGGACTTTTGGCGTTGTTCGTATATTGGCCCTATTGATGGAGCCCTAAGAAAAAAATAAAATAAAAATTAAACATGAAAATAAAAATCAACCCCCTGTTTTGAACTGGTAAAGCCTAGGATTCTCGGATGTCGCATTATCACACCTCATTTGCCCGGCTCAAGTGGATTTTTCTCAATTAGGTCAAATTGGGTAAATTGGAGTTTGACGCGTATGAATGGATGAATGGAACGCGACTCTCACGAACCACTCTGACTAGTAATCAGTATCAGGCCACTTCAGGCTTCAACTCTGAAACAAATTGTCGTTCTCGTCCTTAGGGCACAGTCACGTGCTCTTATACATCGCCACGGTGGATAACTTACCTTTTCCGTATCTCCTCTTTCTCTTCGTTTCCAGAACCCCAGATGAAGTGGAAGTGGGTGGGCCACAGAAATACCGTGTCATTGGGGGTCCTCAGGTAGACGATCTATTGCCATAACACGAGACTTGTTACCGTCATACGGACTCGGTTGCATTGGTTGACCGGATTTCGCCCATTCCACCCGCTAAACATTAGCAGTATTTTCACTCTACTTCTCCGTGCTCTGTACTCCGTTTTCTGTTGAACTCCGTTTTCTTCTATTCCCCGATCTGCAAAGCTGACTCTGATCACCCCTCTTTTTTTCATTATGAAGCCGACTCGCACGTCCTCTCTCTCCGTCGTCGCAGTGGGGACAAATTAAAATAATTAAAAATGGACACACCCAAATTCCCTCCCTCCTTCATTCCCCCCCCTTCTCTCGTTGCCACGACTTTAGTCCCGGTTGCGGCAGTCTATGGAAAGATTATTCCCTAACCGCCCCAACTCCTTGGAAACCTGGAAATATTGCTCCACACAGTCGCAGAATCCTCCTGGGGAATAGATAATGGGTAATTGAGTAATTGGGTAGAACTGTACGACCTCAAGTATTTACTTCGTACGATGTCAATGATGGAGATTGAAGGGGTTCAACTAAAATCTACCCCCTGTTATTGTGTCGTATACTTCGTACTTCCAACAAGGACAAATTCCAATTCAACAAATTCCACAAATTCTACACAATAATAACGAAATGATCATATAATTATTTTTACCTTGGGTTCTATGACTATTGGCGCATGCAGGCTGACCGCGGCCGCCACGGTGAAAAGTGAATGATACTGGAGGGCCCATTATGTCTTTGTCTGCGGGATACTCACCTATCATGGAAGTCATCCGAACTTCGCTCTTCGACAACACTAACGGGGGGCGGAAATGGGAAATGGGAAGGACCTCTTTGGCCTACTCTTCTCTATACTCTTACTCCGTATTCCCGTACCTGATATTCCAGGTAACTAGGTAGAAATTGGGCGTATTATCACCCTTTGATTGGTTGATCTATCATTGATGGACTACAAGGTTTTATTCTATTTTATTTTATTAGTTTTCAATCAACTGTTAACGGTCAAGTCGATCAATCCCGATTTTCCCGGATGACCTTCGTTCCGTTTACGCCGGTCAAGTCTCATTTTTTTCTTCTTTTTTCAAACTTCTTACCGTAACCCTGGGACAAGAAAAACAAAATCAAGTGGGGAAAAAAGGAAGGGTAACTTATCTCATGCATCTTCAATGAAAATTTGCGAGCCGTCCAATATGTCCTATAGTTTACTCATTATAGCCTTGCCGCTTTCCTTCCAGAGCTCCTTGCATTTTTCTTTTTTTTTTTTTTTTTTTTTTCTCGAAACAATCACTTTTTTTTCACTACAGAAACTAAGCACAAGGATAGATGGTTCGATATCACATTGCTTTGTTCTGGGCCCTAATCCATTGCACGACCCATGGTAGCCTAGTTAAAGCTTTTACTCTCTGTACCAACCACGATAATAGATCATTGCCTCCACCCTGGCCTCGGATTTCTCTTGCACTTCCACTTGGCTATGCCGGCTGGACTAATGGACTATAGACACTGGATGTTATATCCTTGCCCGAATTACGCCCGGGTATTCAGGTCGACTTCCCCGGAGATCACTTGCCTAACAAATTCACCCATGGACCGAAGTATGCAATGAACTTGTTACAGGTTCTGCCACCAAATGAGTGGGTTATCTAGGACCAGGGGTCCTAGTGCCAATGATAATGGTCAAATGACATGATCTCACGATCTTCGTAATTCCGTGCCCAGGTCCTTTGAACCTTTGACCGTCTCGACAGGGCATATTGATGAGACATGACTACGGCACAGGAATTAAGACAAAGGGGTTGGTGTTCACTTGAAAAAGCTAAGGGCACCTGGGCAACGCCCAAGTGCTACTGTGAACAGGCGCTCAGGCTCAGGTGGGGGTGCCGAGAAGAAGGGGGCACAAAAAGGGGGGAGTATGGCTTGTGGAGGCTAAATCAGGTCAGATCATCAGTCTAGACGAAGGTTTTGGACGATGAAATCACAAAATATAGTATCCAGGTAGTAAATAGTTGAGATTTGATATTACTAGTTCTGGGTAATGGAAATGGGAAAGGTGGGAAAGCAAAATGTCGAAAAGGTCAAAAGGCGCCCAAAGCACCACAGCCTTGGAGATAGCAACCCACATAGCGTGAATTTACTCCGTATTTGGTCAATGTCCACTGTTTCCTTTTTGAGTTTCCAAGTCTCATTACATTCCAAGATTGTCTGTATGAAGTAGAGGAGGAACTTGGAATCTTCCAGGGATGGAAACTGGTTCGTTGATAGTTCCATCATCAGCTAGTGCCCAGGTGACCCAGTTCGATGGAAAGTATATCTTTGGTGATCAACAGATACTGTATATAGTTACTGTGGGGTCTTACGTAGACCTTGTCTCAGGCAGTGACCTAAGATTAGACTCGTCTAGAGCAAAAATAGTCGGTATATTACATGTAGTATGAATGGGTGGCGGGTTTAACTAGCATTTAATGTGCTAGTTTATAGCAAATCCTGGAATCTGGGAATAAACATGGAGCAAAGAAAATAAATAAATATTGAAAATATACTCCGTATGACAGATTGAAACTTGGAACTTGGAATCTAGAACTATTCTGCTTGCTCATCCTACTTACTGTACTCTGTGGAGTCAAGCCAGACCCAAGTTTATGCACTTTTTCAATTCCTAAATGCATGAACCAGCAGGATCACATTCCCCTCTCCGTCCATATCCGGTATCGCCAGTGAAAGCTACTTACTTCCGACACTAATCGGTTCCGTGCAACAAATGATATCTGTGGAGTAAGAGACTGGTGAAATGCCAGGTACAAACCCGGACTTAGCCTCGTTTCTAACCGAGCGTTGGAAGCGGGTCTCATCATCACGATTCCATGATGAGGAAGATTCCGTTGAGCAATCCGGTGCTGTCCGTATTTTCTAAGGTTCAGCACTAAATTATGGATTATGGATTGTCATATGTGAGATGCACCTATTGAGTCTCGATGAACAACAAAGAGGCGACTATCCGATTCGTGCTATGAGCCAGCCACAACGGGCGTACTGCTGACAATTCCCATCCCAACAAGAAAATAAAAACGGACCCCGATCGCCTGCATAGCCTGCATATTGTGAGTCATCTAGTTGACGTTGACGTTTGAACGTGGCGATCTGGACTCTGCCAATCTGGACCGCGGTTTGATGAATGAAGTCGATGTCATGGACATCAAAGATACGCTCGATCCCCTATTTCCTTCCTTAATTCCGGTCACAAAGGGTAAAGAGAAGTGGTCCCGACTGCTAACTACCTAGGTATCTTCGTAGAGTTATGGAAGTTTACGAGCGAACCGGCGTTCACGGAAAGAACCAAATAACAGAATCATTTGGTTATAGAAACCCAACCTGATCTCCAATCGTTCAGCTTCACTCTTCTGTCTCGAAGACTTAATTTGAGTTGAACTTTGAGTCGTGGCTGATCAATGTTCAGACCGTCCTCTTTGCCCCCCACCCCTTAATGTATGCTTGCATCCAAGCCAGACTTAACCAGTCATGAGACTCACTCTGGTGATCGGATAGATCCCCAATTAATCCCCTTATATAAATGGGGGCATTTAACGCCCTGAGCGTAACCCCTCGGCAAGCGCGCGCGGCTTCTCTTTTCCACTCCCCTCTTCCTCGATTCATCTATCTCCGCGGATACCGAATTCGAGTTTGGTTGTGATTGTGATTGGAATTTGGTCATTGTGCCACTTTGCGAAAACCCAACTGCTCCTCAGGAGGGGCCTAAAAAGGTCTAGGCTTTCTCCTTTGTAATGTTCGACTAGACAACTACTTCGCGATGCCGTTACTAATTCTATCCCCTTCTTTTTCTTTCGTCCTGCTTGTCCTTGCTGCAAATTCAGCCCCGTTTGGCTATATTTGAATCTCTTTGCTTCTTGCATGCTTGTGAAACAGTGCAAAAAACATTGGGCTTGATTAGCTGCTAAGGTGCTAGGCTGAGTTACCTTTGTTAGCTTGAGGCTGAATACCGGGTGTACTCGTTCTCATGGAGTACACAGTCTCGGCCGGGTAGTGGACAAAGAAGCTGTCTGGGGTGAAGTTCTGGCTTGTTCTTTTTCGTCGTGGCTTTCTGATCAACCTTTGAACATGGATAAAGCTTCTATATATGGGATATTACTGGAGCCTTTCATGCATCAATCGACTGTTTTCTTGCCTACTTGGATAGGAAGTGAGCACCCGTGCTCCATGGCTGCTTACTATTCGGCTTGTTGCTAAAATTTCTGATCATCGCAGCCGAGCTATGGATTTCAATGCATTGTATTTTGATTTTGACTTGGGATGGATACTAATCAAATAGTGTGGATTCACTGACCAAGCTAGTTGATGTTTTTTACTTCTTATCACCCAAGTTCACTGGTTGACTTCACTGAATAGGATAAAGGTTCTGATATGAAATCAGTCGACCACAGCCATCTCAATTCATGTCTATGTGCAATCATACCCGATATAAAGACCGACAGTTGGCAGCAGTATTCTCTCAGCAGTTGTTCAATGAAGCACTTTAATCAATAACATCTACATCCAATGTAAAACACCTCGAATACATTATCTGACCTGAAATAGGCCACCAAGCCATGCTCTCAATTATCCATATTTCAAATATAAGGACACATGAAACAGTGAGGTATCTAGGCACCTAGACCTATCATCTTTTCAACCTCGGAACGTTAGACACATCAATTGAAATCCAACCTTCACAATCAGAACATTCTCATATCACTCCTGAAGTCTCAGTTTCGACTTGCAGCCTCAATATCCACAACATCGGCTCCGACCCCCACACCCAAAACCTGAATTTTACATCAGTAAGTCGACCTGTAGCACAAACAAATGCACAACCCCACACGCCCAAGCAATTCAAACCTGACAACTTTCCAATCTTGGTAAGGGAGCCCAGACAGTACAGATAGCAAAGCACAAAGCATAAACCCGGAACATTGAATTGAATCTTGGAAAGGATCAGTATTGGAGCACAGTTGACTCCGCGGTGTCGCCGATACATTTCACCAATTCTCAGGATCGGATCGAGTATGGATTGCCCAGAGGCCCCGCGTTTACTTCTCCCTGTACAACGCACGAGTTTGCTGGTCAGTACCCCCCGTTCTCCACGTAATCGAGGCAGTCAATGTCAGGCCTGTCAGCTTCCTTACCTTAAAATGTACTGTAGCTTCTAGCCTTGCTTCTAGTCCTAGACTCTGTGCATGAATGGGAAAGCTGACCGCTATGTTTTGAATTGGTCGGTTTCTGCAGGTCGGGGGATTTCCCTTTCATTCTTGGAATATGATACATCAGAAGTTAGATCCTGGTTGTACAAGACTGAATGGAATTCTTTGAGAATATCCATCTTCTCACGTAGGTCTTGGGGGTGTGGTGGGGCTGCTTCCAATTACCTGGGTATAGATGTGTCGTTTTTCCGAAGTTTCATCCATATCAGATGAATTCTACAAGGTTTGCTTCTTTGAGATTTGGATTGTTACCCGCTGTGATTTTGGAATGCATAAAACTTGGTATTCACCACTCTGCACCGAGGTAGGTAGTCTCCATATGCCTACGTCTGCATATAGATCCTGGAAGAGGAAACTGTCATTAAGTAGGGTCCTTGGGGGTTCCCAAGGTTTCCCTGTAGGGCTACGAGTGATTTTTTGGTTGTCGTGGATTGGGTGACCTTGGGAATATCAACATTGAAGTTCAGATGCATTTCATTTATGCAATGAAGGACCTCGAGTCTGCAAAAGCCTTGGAGTTTTCCAAAGTTCATGTGTTACCATCTCAATGATTGGAAAGGTTGTGTACATCTCCTGTGCAAAACAAATAGGCATTGGGTAAATAAGTACAACTGATATAGAGAGCTTGAAAGGTAGAATATTTAGATTACCCACTACCTGCTTGATACAGATGGATGTACAGCCTTTTCAAGTGCCAGAACCTGAACCTTTGAGTAACAAATCGGTAACTAACTACTCTCCCGAGTAACCAGTCCATTTTTCTTTCTCCGAGGCAAGGTTGAGGCTCTTTCCAAGTTGATTCTAAGGTTTGTATAGATGTCAAAAGGTTAGCTTCAGTCTTAGTGCTCAGAATGCGTGATACGAACCACGGAAAGCTAGTCAAATATTGCTTATGTAATGGGACATGGTCAAATGTCAAAATTTACATTTTTAAAAAAAAATCGCGATTTAAAAGCACAAAATAAAGTAAATTTGGATAAACGACTCGATCAGGTTATTTAGTATCTGGATAAACTTTCTTAACATATCCAGAACAACCCATCTGATACCAAATAATAGGTATAATTGAGAGTAAAGGCTCAATCATAGCTTCTACACCAGCTTCTGTGTCAGATAAACCTCTTTACCACCAATCTCTTCAACAACCGCTTCATAAATATCTTCTAAACTTCCTAGACTACCTTTATAGACAGTCCCGATGCTTCTTTCACGCTGCCCATTTTTTTGATATTTTTTGATCCACTTTTCTAAAGGACTATATTGATCATGTAGAAAAATATGATGATGATTCAATCGAATCAATGTTAGGTCTCAGATTGCCACCTTCTCTCTATATAGATGCTTCAAAACTACAAAACAGCCTATACCAAATGGCTATAAGAGATGCGATATATAGAGGTATATAAATAGAGATAACATCATGTTCTTCGTATAAGTGGTCGAATGTAGGGGTAATATGGTTAACATAACCATCCATTATATATTTAACATTAGTGATCTGTTCGTGATTGAAGATTCCTACCTAGGTACCTAGCTAGTTAGATTAGAAAGAGCTATAGTATTCCAAGGTTTAGCAGAGGTAAACTTGAAACAATTCTTGAGTTGCATTTATCTCGCGAATCAAGATTTGTCAAATTGAAGATATTGTCTAATTTGATACCATATTGTTGGATTGTTTTTCCCCCCAACTAATTCAAACTATGGCTTGATAATTCTAGGATCCTCTGAAAGTGCCCTCTTATAATCATGCTTCCGAGAGAAACATTTTTTTGGATCAGGACGGCGTTTAATGAATTATAATGGCCAGTTTTTGCCTATAGAAGAGGTGGTTACAGCAATAGTTGAAGATTATGATCGGAGTTAAAGACTGGCCATATCTCTCAACATAGACAAGATGGAAGCTGCATCTCTCTCGTCCATAGAGATTACCCCCAATATTCCCTATAACGTGCTTCAAGAGGAGTAAAATTAAGACCCGATGGTCGTTTCTTAGCCTAATTTTCAATCCCGCTTATACGATCATAGAGGGTTGACTTTGCAACAGTGAACGAACGCGCAACAGCTAAGACTGAGGGAGATCTGCCATTTTTTATAGTTCAATAGCCAGTTCTATACGGCCCTCATGATTGATAGATTTCTGTTGCTTTTTTCTTTCTCTTTTTCTTTGGAACGAATTGGTGGCATGGTGGGTATTTGAGAATAGACAGAATATTTTGATTGGGTTTCCGGAACGACAAGGGATTTTATATTACCGAATCGGCACAGACCCGAACTTCTCCACTATCCTAGTCCTTTGGTCAAATTATCTATGGACTTATAAACGCCTTCCACAAAACCTGGACACATTCTGTATGAGCCGTCAGCAGACTCTATTCTAATAAGTTTGAGAAGAGGCAGTCAATTCTGAGAAAAGCTCTTTTGATTGAAGAGGCATACTGAAGAGCCAAAATTCACCAACTCATTCATCTATACTTAGGTAGTGCCTGTTGGTCATTCGACTCTTTCCAATCGGGCAATTAAGAGATTCAATATCATTGAAGATCTCTACATAGTACATACATACCTACATATGTAGGTAAGGTGGCTTCTGGATTCTTGAACGCTTATTCGTCGCCGCAAAGTCCATGATAAATATTTTGAGTTACCTTGTACGTTCAATGTTGATATTGGGTCGAAACTCTAGAAGCCAGGGATAAGTACCCTACCCCGGCTGAAAGCTTCCTATGCTACCTACTAGGTCATACTCGTGGACAATCTTGGAAACAGAGGCATTAATAATTGCAGGTCTTCAGATTAGAGAGGAACTTTGGGAGTTTTTACATATCAAAACCTTCTTTACATTACTGAGTCAGCGAATCATTCGTTCTATGACCATTGACCAAGACTAGGGTAAGGTTAGGTCAATCTAGGGACCCAATAAAAAAAACAGTAAATATGAAACGGTGACCAATGGCAAAGGATATTCAGTGGTCATAGATTTCTCTCTAGTATTGTATTGTCGAAGGAAATACGGGCATGTTTGCAATACCTCTATAAGCTCCACCTGGAATGTCTAGTGAATATTACTCTTTAGATAGAAATTGCAGTTTCGTCAAGATTTGAATCAGATGGTCGATTTTTGGTTAATATGTATACTAAATCACGTGATGAATAGACGGCCCTATATTTTTCCGTCCGACATCAAAAGATCTCCGTCCACTGTATCTCGATACCTGTGGACACTTACCAGCCCATTACCATGCCGCCCAGACTTTTGGGGCTGCCTATGCAGCTACAGCAATTCGTTGCTCGTCCATTCCAACAATCATCACCTCTGGCATTCCTAATTCCTCAAGTTCAGCAATCCCGCCCAATCTCCATCCTCTCTGCTCTCTCCGACAATCCCTCCGCATACAACAAACGCATCCGAAGAGGTCGTGGTCCTGCTTCCGGTAAGGGTAAAACCTCCGGTCGTGGCCACAAGGGTCAAAAACAGCACGGCAAAGTCCCTGCTCGCTTCAATGGTGGTCAGACGGCCGACATCGTCGTCTCCGGCGAACGGGGCGGCAAGAACCCGTATGTACTGTTCTTTACTTTTTCCTTTTTTTTTTTTTTTTTTGAGGTTGATCTATGAGAATTTTGATGAGCTGTCAAATGTCTATTCAAAACCTCACATTATAAATTACACCAACTAAGAATTGTTCAGCTTCTCCGTCGACATGGCGCCCGTCAACCTCGAGCGTATCCAAGAATGGATCGATCAGGAGCGCATCGATCCCAAGCGCCCAATTACACTCCGTGAATTGACTAAATCCCGCTGCATCCACAAAGTCAAGGACGGCGTTAAGATTCTCGGCGGCGCATCGGAAGGAGCTACCAACCCGCTTAAACAACCCATCCACGTTGTAGTATCCCGCGCCTCGGCGTCAGCCATCGCCTCTATCGAAGCCGCTGGTGGTTCCGTAACAACACGTTTCTACACGCCCAGCTCCATCCGGCACATCCTCCACAAGGAGTCGCACCCCTTCATCTCACTGGCATGGTCTCCGCAGAGCGCGCCCAAGGAGCTTTTGCTGGCTGATAAGATTGGCGAGGATGCGTCCGAGAGTACGATTATGAAGTCTCTTGGGCTGAAGTATCGTTTGCCCGATCCTACTAATCGTCGTGATGTCGAATATTACCGTGACCCGGCGCATCGGGGTTACTTGGCTCATCTGCTCAAGCCGATGGAGAGTCCCAGTCTGTTCTTCCGCTCGCCCGAGGAGCGTAAGTCTGCTGCTGGTGTCAAGAAGGAGAAGGTGCTGCCAGAGAACAGAGTCTGGTAGTTTATACACTCTGATTGAATCTTGATGTGGTTGAGGTTGTGTCTACAATATTCTCTGTTTCTGTTTTTGCGTTGCTTGCCTGGTTGAGCCCGAGCATTTGTATATGTATAACTAGCCTTTTTGGATATGCTTGTCTAAAAATATAAAATAAGATTTCCTTAATCCACTGATAGTTTCAATTATAATGAGAGCGCGTCAAAATTGGAAGCACGAATTAACTAATTACCTAGGTACACACTAATTTTCTAGATTATTGCTTAATAGTTGAATTGATTTGACTTTTGGAGCAGGAGATATGAAACTAGAGAAACTAGCAAATCAATGTTCGCATAAGGTACATGAGAAGCTCAAAAGCAGAACGATAATGCCCGAAATGAAACGCCGTGCTTGTTCGTCGTGAAATACATCATATCGCCATACATACCAATTCCCAGCTGAGAATGCGTTTTGACCCAAAGTATCCCGTAAAGATCCCAAAAGCAAAACCGAAGGAAAGGGTATCAGAGATCCAAAATGCCAGAAATGCCAAAATGCGGAAAAAAGCGAGTGCTGAAAAGTGCTCGAAAAAGGGGTAACCGGAAGGAGAAAGTCGAGATATATAGAAAGGGCGGACCAAGTTGGGTCTGTTGTCAGTTATTGAATGAGAACTGTGAGAAAGATGTGCTAGTAAATCAAAGGTCTCTTAAAGGCTCCATGCAGACTCCGGTGAGCTCTCTTCATGGATTGCAGCAATATCACGAAGCCAGGCACAGTCGAGGATTTCGCGAATAGTCCAACGCTTACGCACGTCCATTTCAAGACAGCCTTCGATCAAATCGAGCGCTTCTTGACGATCTCGCAAAAGGGTTTCATCATCGATATCGCCGAAAATGGCGTCACGGTTCCATTCTCCCGCCATGATCTTTGACTGGACGCGAGGCGTGAACGAGTCTTGGAATGGTCGAGAGCCTACGATGACAGTGTAGACAATGACACCGAAGGCCCATACATCAACCGAAGGATGGATCAATCCATTGGTTGATTGAAGTAATTCAGGAGAGGCGTATTCAAGACTGCCTGCAACGCTGGTGCTTGAGTCTGCCGGGCCCATTTGTTTAAGTGGCGGTCGGTCGGTAGCTTTATCATATGGATCAGGGCCGTCATCGCCACCATCTGTCACCATCCATTCTGACATGCCGAAGTCGCAGAGCACCAATGTCGAAGATACCGTGCCGTCTGGCTGTTTGACAGGATCAAGGAGACAATTCTCAAGTTTGATATCTCGGTGAACGATGCGGGCATCTTCATGGAGATACCGTACGGCAGATGCTAGTTGATAGGAGTATTTCTTCGCAAGAGCTGTATCAAGGCCCTGACGGTTTTGGCGGACAAAGTCAAACAGGCTTCCACCGATGGCAAGCTTTGTGAAGCAGAAGGTCGCATAATCCGTTTCGTAAACCGAATCAAGAGTCAAGATGTGGGGGTGGTTAAGATACCGCCAGACTCGCACCTCATGGTCAAATTCAGCTTGTACGCCTTCATTTTCACTCTCACTGCGGCCTGTCACTTGTTTCTTAACGATCTTGACGGCCAGTCGTTTAGCTTGCCCTTGCTCTTCCACTTTGAAGGCCTCCTTTATAACACTGAAGCCTCCAAAGCCAATCTGTTTGCCAAGGACGTAGTCAGTTCCCACCATTTGGCCTTCCTCGTCAGGTTGGGTAACAGGCTCTTCATTTTGACCGGACCACATGGAAAGGAACATGCTGGCCGGTGATTTACCGCTGGATGTGGCGGTAGAGCGGCGTGAACTGCGCATAGGATTTCGCAGACTGCTGCTTCGATCCATAGTGGAACTGCGAGGCTTGCTTCCAAATATTGTCAACGCATCTCCTGACCAGGAGGCACTGCGTTCCACAGGGGATGAGAACTGGTGAGAGGGAGAAGTAAAGTAAATTGGTGACAGTAAATCATCTTTATTACTTCCCGGTGGTGTTCTCACTTCGTCAACGAGCGGTGATGCCGTTGAAAGCGAAGTGAGAGACGTTGGCCCTTCTATTGACTCATTCATCGGACTCACCACAGAGCGGGCGCGGGAGGATCCGGTCGGGATACCCCGCTCATGCTGACCTCGTTTCGAGTTCCATTCCCATGGACCGTGGCTTTTAGGGAATGACTCGTCGTCCTGAGAAAGAGCATTTCGGAGGCCAGAAGTCCGAGATTCAAACTTCAGTGGGGGCCGCTCTCGAGACCGCTCCAATGGGTATTCATGGCCAGAATCAATAGAAACCTTAGGGTTGAAGCTTATAGAAGGGCGGCGTGCCTGAAGATAGCTGTCTAAAGGCGATCCATCTACCTCGTCTGGCTTGTGAGGATAGTCGTCATCGTCTATAGGTCGGCCATCGGAGCGGGGGACTGAGATGGGCGACGTGGTTGAATGAAAATCATTTAACCTACTACGGTCTTCATCAGTATCGCGACGACGCGCGCTGTAATCACGAGTTATGTTGATGCGGTCGCTCTTGATACCATCACTATCGGCTGCCGACGTATGCCTTGCCTCATCTTCTCCATTGCATCCTGTTCTCTGACGGAATGAGGTCTCAATTCTCAAGCCTGCTGCCCCGCTTCTCTCGTTCTGCGCAGTACCCATTTCTAGAGCACCGTGCTGAATGTGGTTTGTAGTAGCCAGCCCAGTTGACAGGGTGCAGTCGGGTTACGAGAACCCTCTGCAGTCTGGAGTACGGGTTTTGGGGCAGTATATAAGTACAGGATTTCGCCGTGCTGACTTTTTTTGGGGTTGAGATCACACGTGGGGCGATAGGCGTAGAAAAGTGGAGACGTCACAGCTATTATTTGCGGGGCAAAAGTGGTTTCGACAAAAGATCAAGATTGGGGTTTAAGGGATTATTGCGTTAATGAAGGAAACGGAGAAGAGCGGAAAGACAAGAAGTACAAATGAGGTCAGAGATTGGCCGATCCGATTATTAAATGGAGAAACCCGGGATTATCGGGTGATAACGGGACCAAAATTCACTGACTGTATGGAGCTGCCCTAAGCCCTAGTTTCCTAATAAGGTATTCCCTCTCAGGGGGTCAAGTCCCTTGATTAAACGCGCGGAAGGAGCGCCTATTTTCCTAAACACCTCCTTTCGGGACAAGGGACTTCGGAATGGGATGTCAAATTCTTGATTAAGCCCTTTCATTTCATTTCTCTTTTGTAATAAATATCGCTCTGGCAGTAATTGTTCTCTTTGTGCGCGTATAGCGTTCGTGCTGCAACTGACCTGCAGCCCCTTCAAGCTCCCCCCCACATTATACCCTGTCAAGGCGCAGTCTTTCTTTGAGGGTGACCGGTTCAGTTCTTGGAGACTCAGTGGGGTTCCGATTGTCCATACAGTCATAAAGGTCACACCCGCCGGTTTCTTTTCAACACCAGTCTTCCGTTTCCAATACTTCGAACATCGACGACTACCATCCAATCACTCCTTGTTTGAACATCTTGTCAATTACACTCACCGCTGTTCCACGTTCCTTTGACACAGCAAGATGACGAGACCTCCGATGATCCGAGCCGGTATGCTAGCGCATTGTTTTTAGCGTTGAGAGCAAAGTGCTGACGAAACTTAGATACCATGGATCTACAAGACCATGATTCCCCCTCGGCTCAGGACCATTCCAAACACCCCGAAGAATCAGTTCCGCTGGGCAGCGGCCGGCCTGCTACCCATCAGGAACAAACCATTCGTACAGTCAACCAAGAGTCACAATCGGAAGCCCAGAATGGTCCCCCCATGCACAATGACCCTGAACACCGGGACGGAATGGATGAATACCAGGACGAAGAAACAGATGAAATAAAAGAAAATTCACAGTACGATCATGAGGATAGTGACTTGGTCGATGGCGACGATGATCTTGACGATGATATGATGGATAAGATCTCTAGCTCTCCTTCTATTGATGACGGTACGTATCAGAGGGTATATTGTGCGGAGAGCGTAAAGGACTGATAGTAAGCAGAGGACATTGATTTTGAATTTGTCTATGCGCTCCACAATTTTGTTGCAACGGTCGACGGACAGGCCAACGCCGCCAAGGGAGATACAATGGTCCTTTTGGATGATAGCAACAGTTATTGGTGGTTGGTCCGCGTCGTGAAAGATGGGAGCATTGGTGAGTCTTTCGTCTGACTGTACTAGATAATGGATTGACATGCTAATAATGATTATTAGGCTATCTCCCGGCAGAGCACATTGAAACGCCTACTGAACGTCTCGCTCGACTGAACAAGCACAGAAATGTTGATGTATGTGTCCGCCTCAACTTCTTCCTCTTGAATGACGTCTAACCTCAGTAGCTCTCTGCGACTATGTTGGGCGACAACTCCGAAAAATCCAAAAACCCTCTAAAGAAAGCCATGCGCAGACGAAACACCAAAAACGTCAACTTCGCCCCCCCGACTTATATCGAGGCATCGGATGTTGAATACTCTACGGATGAGGACGACTCTGAACATGGCGACTTTTTTAATGATGATGAGACTGAAACTGTGGAGTCAGAGGAGGGCGATGGCCAGGATCAAAATGAGGATATTGTTGTGGAACCTCTTCGGCCCAAGGGGAACAAGCTTGCAGAACAGCCAGAAGTCCATGCTCCAGAAAGGAACGAGCCGGTGAGATCAAGCTCTGAAGGACGGAGATCAAACGAAGATCCCTTCAGTGACGGTAAGCTGATACCGAATTTGTGGCACGCCTTGAATGCTAACTTTTTTAAACAGACGCAGAACCGACGGTCAAAAAGTCTAGAAATGGTACTGTACGGAATACAGATTCTTTCTTCAAGGACGACACCGCAGAGCCGAAGAAGATTTCTCTCACGCCAAACTTGCTACGCGACGAGTCTACCAGCAATAGCACGTTGAGCGAATGGAAAGAGGGACGCGGAAGCTTCGAGGCTGATAAGGCATCTCCGCCGCAGGACAAGTCTAAGGATGACAAGAAACGCAAAGACAAGAAACCAGGGATGCTCAGTGGTCTTTTCAAGCGGAAGGACAAGAAAAGCAAGGCTGCGGATGATGAAGGGGACGAATTTATCACGTCTCCAACATCGCCGACGTCTCCCACACAATCTGCATTCCGTGCATCACCACAACCCAAGGTCTCCATGGAATCCATTGAATCGCGGACGGCTAGATCACCGCGACAGGCTGGTAATAAGCTACAGAAACAACAACAGACGCCTATTACACCTACGTCTCCCACAGCAGAACCAAAAGATTATGACACTACTCAGACAATTCGGAAAGTTACATCTCACAGTAGTAGTCTGGAGGAAACCCGAAGAGCTGTGACATCTCCTTCCAACTACCAAGATTCTTCGAAGGGATCCTCGAAAGAGTCTTTTACTACTACTCACGAGTCTCGAGAGCAAGTGATATCTCCGGTCGATCGACCATCCAGCGAAGCCAAATGGAGAGGTCCACACGGTCCAACTGATGGATCGTCCGAGCGACTCCAAAATGGAAAAATTTCCGTGACAATTCCTGCCCAAAAGTTTGGGCCGAAGTTGGTTGCTCGCGAAATAGAACCTGAACCAGAACTCGAACCCCAGCCCGAACCCCAGCCCGAACCCCAGCACGAGTCCGAGGCCGAACCTCAGCATGAACCTGAATCAGAGCATGAATTACCCGTTGATGATGTCTCTCCTGTGGAGGGCCACATCCCGGTATTTGCACCTGGTCTAGTCAAAGACTCTTCCCAACGGGCGAATTCAAGCTCACCAATTTCCCCCCGTCGTCCCCTGAAACCGACATGCACGAAACCAAGGGCAGCTTGACTACCCCTGGTTCGGCGGATAACCTTTCGGTAGACACTCCCACATGGAGCGATGCCAGTCTAAGATCATACATGGATGAAGAAAACGACATACGCGATCTATATGTTCTTGTCCATGACAAATCAAACATTCCCCCCGCCGGCCCTGACCACCCCGTTACAGGCCGTCTCTTCAAGGAAGAGAGCAGACGACTCAAGGAGATGAACAATCAACTTGATGACCTGCTTGTTAATTGGATGTCCCAGCGGAACAGACATGGCACGAGGTAAACTCTGCCTGACTCTTTCTAGGTGGACATCTGTTATATATGAACTTGCCAATTCTGGAACATGGACTCGAAGATAGTATGTGCTGGTCACATCATCTTTCAACTGCCCCAGCCCCGCTCGTTTTGAATTTCATTTTTCTGTTGCGTCAATACCCACTCGCTTGATGTGCATTGTGTCCTTGTTTCATTTCTCTCAAGCAAATACTGATTTGAAGTCAGCGCTACTTTGCATTGGATTCAGTTTCTTTGATTATTTAGTGTTATTTTTCATACCCCCCCGAGTCATTTGTTGTCGACTATGACGTATTTCAATATCAACATATTTTAGTCCTTTTTAGTTCATTTTCAATACCTCATTTTCAGAATTACAGATACTTTCATCCCGTGTTTCTTTGATTCGTTCGTTTCAGTAGGGTCGTGCGGTCAGGTCAGCCGCACCGTAGTGTACCTCCATAAGCCGGTCATAAGACGGAATCTCTCCGGCTCTTATAAGAAGTTTGTCAGATGCCTCGTCAAACTTTTTAGATTCTTACACCATCTTCACCAACATGGCAGACCCTTATAACCAGTACACGTCGTACTCGACACCTCCAGGTTACAACCCGAGCGAACATGCCTACCAGCAACCATACGGCCATGCGCAGCCGCTGCAGGAACCAAACTATCAGTATGCCCCGCAGCCAGGCGCATACAACCAAGGTACACCAGGACCGAGTTACACACCCGGCCCAGAATACCAGAGAGTGAATGCAGGACCAACCCAGAGCGGTGAAAATCTGGGATACTAGTAAGTAACACAAAAAGTCTACTATATGATACCGAATCTGATATTTCAAAGTGGTGGCCATCCCGCCGAACAAACTCGATTCTCCCCTCACCCGCCGTCTGTGCATGTATCTGGATCTGAAGATGAGGCACAGCGTGGCAGTGGTGCCGAGTCCGGAACTGAACGTGGTTTCGCAGGAACTCTTGCTGGTGGTGCGGCTGGTTATTACCTTGGGCATAAGAAGGATCACGGACTGCTTGGTGCCTTGGGTGGGGCTATCGCTGGAAATATGATTCAAAACAAGGTCAAGGATCACAAGGGGGATCATGGTCGTCACTCGTCGGGCCGACATGAACATGATCACCGTGAGCATAGCAGTCATAGTGGCCGTAGTCAGCACAGTGGCCATAGTGGCCACAGTCACCATGGCCACCATGAGCATGGCCATCATGAGCATGGTCATCACCACCATCATCATCATGGACATAGCCACGGCAGTCACAGCAGTCACAGCCGGAGCCACAGCCGCCACTCTCGACACCACTCGGATGATGACTACTAGGTGGATGTGGATAGAATATTTGCAATGAGAGGATCTCGACCTAGCTTAGTGGGGCAGTTTTTCATGGTTCTTTTGTGTTCAGCGTTGCTACAAGACTAGCAAGATTGGGAGAGTTAATTTGGTATTGAATCTTTAGTATTAAATCCATGGGGGTGACCATGACAATTTGGAATGCATCAACGAAGTACGTGACAATATTAGTACGCTTATCTGCTTATTTCGGGGTTCCTGACTCTAACTCCGCCCTACGCTAAGGAGTGTTCTCCACTCCACACGCTAAGGGGGTATCCATACTTGATGATCCCGATCAGATCAGTCAAAATATTAGGTAGTATTCAGTACTTATGGTATGCCAAATGATTCTGTCTCACATTCTGAGATCTTGATTTAATCTGTAGTTATTAAAGTGGTCACGTGGACTGGAAGCCCTGAAGAGATCTATATCTGCTTCGAGTTGAATGATATTACAGAAATCAACAGATTGAAAACGAAATGTGAGATTTAAATGGCGATTGAAAATATAAGTTGCCCATATATAATAGAATCAACGATGATTACAACTTGAGAGCCGATATAGGCGATTGTAAAAAGCCCCCTAAACCCCGCATTCTGATAGGTCCAATTCTTATCTTATCTCACGATAAAAGAAGGGTGATCCTACTCCATACAGTCCAGCTTAAACTCGTGATGCGAGCGGATGATCTGTCACCTTCACATGATCTCTAAACCCACTTCTTCTTTTCGACCTTGAGACTTTTGTTAAATTCTCACTTTATCCTTTCATCTCATCCTTATTCTTCTTTTTACTCCGATACTCCGATACCCCGGTACCCCACATAACCTTGTCCCTTCAATCGGAACTACGAACTTTTATTGCTCGTGCACTTCGATACAAACACATACACTGCTGATATACTCTATTCTGTGAATTCATCATGGCTCCTCCGCTCTTACAATTCATGTTCGCATCATTACCAGACCACTGTGAACCGACCTCTCCTTTTCTGACCGCTATCTCCTCCCACCTCCACATTTGCCTCCCCACTCCTCTCGCCCTAGTCTCCACTACACTTGGAACACTCAGTATTGTCTCATGGCTCTTTGCCCAGATGCCCCAGATCTATAAGAACTACCAAGTGCAATCAACATCAGGGCTATCTCTGTTTTTCCTGGTCATTTGGTGTTTAGGGGATGTCAGCAATCTTCTCGGAGCACATTTCACCCGACAGGCGGGGTGGCAAGTCGTGGTCGCCTGCTACTATGTCTTTGTTGATCTAACTCTCGTGATCCAGTATTTCTGGTACACACACTACAAAGCCCGCCGGTACGAGGGGTATAACAACCTATCTCACTTGTCTGACCCGGACGCCCGGTGTGGTGTTCTGCAGGGCGTGCCGTTATCAGACGACAATTCGACCTACCAGCGACCGGCACCGGTGGATATGACAAAGAATACTGATGCCAAGGACATTGGTGACCAAAGCCAATCAACGTCCCACTCTCCTGGGCATTTAGCCTCATATTCTAACGAGAAGGTGACTTCTTCACGGCGCATGGTGCGCATTGGCACTAGTGCCAGTAGTCCGCCACTTGCCCTTCCACGAACCATGCTCATGGCCTCATTGTTATGTGCTGTCTTGGCAAATGCTGCACCCACAGAAGCTCCCCCATCTCACCCGCCCATCAGCCACGTGTCTCGCGAGGTTATTCTTGAGATTGTGGGCCGCATCTTTTCCTGGATGTCCACTCTCCTCTATCTGGGCTCGCGGCCACCTCAGCTCTACAAGAACTACCAGCGCAAGAGCACAGAAGGTCTCTCCCCGCTTCTGTTCATGGCCGCCTTTTGCGGTAACCTATTTTACTCCGCCTCGTTGGTCACAAACCCGAATGCCTGGTCTGACATGTCACCATATGGCGGCGGCGGATGGGCCGACAGCCATGGTAATGATCGCTGGGAGTGGATCGGCCGTTCCGTCCCTTTCTTCCTGGGCGCATTTGGTGTCCTTGGCTTAGACGGATTTATGGGAGTCCAGTTCCTCATGTATGGCTCCCCGGATGAAGAAGATGTCAGTATCGAAGGCGACGACAGTGATTCCAAACACGGCCATACCCACTGGAAACGTGTACACGGCTGGATGCGTGGCTGGATTCCATCTACTACACCTTATGAGCGCGTTACTCCAGAGAGCCAGGCTCTTCTTGGCGCAGAGCAGGGCCGATATGGTACCGTCTAATTAATGATTTCACATACAAATTTTGAGCGTTCCTATCCGAGTCGTATCTTGAAGCGTGTTTGATACTCTACGACTTTCACAATCTGGTCTACTGGCCTACTTTTTTCGATTTTTATTGCATTGTACTTAACTGTTACAACAGTTCTTCATCTGGCGCATTTCAGCCATTGTGTTTATGCTTTAGGGGCGTTGGGTTTTGCTTTCGGTTTACCTCTCGGCATATCCTTTTACGAATTCTCATTATAAACTTATGCTTAGTTGCAGAACCTTGGAATGGAATACATTATGAAACTACGTTTGAATCTTAATTAGGGCATGCTCATAGTCATGACACTAGTTTATGATGAATTATCCTAAAGCTCTTGACTACCGAATTGATTACATATTTTGATCTCTTTCAATTCCTCTCCTAAATTAAATATCTGTAATGTATGTGGGCAAAAGTTCTTACTGCTCTGAATTTTCTTAATCCTTCTACATCTAGCTCAACAAAACACAATCATCATGTCTTCAGAAGACATACCCGAAAATTTAATCCGGAGAAGATGCAAGAGTATATAAGAAAACACTAGGCGTGGATGACCTTACTAAGTCAAGCTCATCGATGAGATCGTGGCCAATATATGCTTAGAACTTTTTGCCAGATCTATCAAACCTTCTATTCAGCAGGATTCCAAGATTACTGTTGACATGATTTGGATAGTTTTGCTATTCTTTCCTTGTGACACGCGAATCAACACTCAATATCATTGCTATATTCATCAGCTTTCGTTTCCTTTACGCAGAAGGTCACCTAGGCACTGTTAAATCGAAATTTAATCACAAAAGTATTAACATCATGTTTCAATAAGATAACGGTGATAGAAGGCTAACAAACCTCTTCCAATATTACAAGCCTAATGCTCACAGGGGCCTCAAGTGTATCAGTGACGTTTCGGAGGATATCCCAGTCAGTTCTTTTTCTCGGTTGTTTTGTTTCATAAGCCTCGAGGCTGAGAATAGGTAGGAGATCACGATTCAAAAGACGACCAGTCGTGATTGGTTCGCTCTGGATGAAATAGTGGTTTCCATTCTAGATACCGGTGGTATTTCAGGATCAAGAGTACCTCCTAGGACGCACATTTGCGATTAAAGGAGCCTTATGCATGTCGCGAACTTTAAAATGAGGGTCACCAGCAACTTGATCACTGTAAAGAAAGTATCCTGAAGAGGAGCCTGGGATTTGATATAAGGCTTTGAGATATGGGGAGGTCAGCGAAAACGGTAGACACATTTATGTGAAAGTAAAGGCCAAGGCAAGGCGGAGGTAGGCAGCAAGTTCGGGTGTGGAGGGAGAAGGAGAAGAAGACTACCGCAAATGGGATGCTGTTAATAGATGATATAGGGAGTGGTAAGATAAAGAGTTAAGATAATATGGTAAAAGGAAGACGATATCCGAGAAACGGAAACAGAAAACAAGATCTAATCATACAAGCATTAACTACATGTTCTAATAAGAGCCTTGAGGCTAAAAACCCCTCTTCCAAAATTGCAAGCCTAGTGCTCGCAGAGATTGAAGTCACCAGTCTCAAAACAAGCGTTCTGCCGACTAGACTTCATGCTGCGCTCTTTCATAAGCTTGCCACGGAAAACCTTCGCTTCATCCAAAGACATAAGCGGATGCAGAATACCTTCATCACTAACCATAATTTGCAGTTCGGCAGGAAGTTTACCAGCTAACATATCACGAACAAGCTCCTCCTTTTCTAGACCCCATTCCTGTTGTTGTGGAGGAACATTCGCGGTCGAGATGACAGTTACGTGGGGATCAACGAGGAACAGTGCGAGAATCTTGCGGTGACCGGGCTTTGAGCGATCTGCCAGCGAGAATGACGAGACACAGTGCTGAAGCACATTGGGGAATGTGAGAAGTCGGCCTTCGCTGCAGACAACGCTTCCTAGGTCTTGGGTGATGTCTGTGCTACCGTTGCTGTCAGTGCTCTCGGGAAACCCAAATATCTGTTGCATAAATCCATGACAGCTCTGCTCATAGCCGTATTCATTCCAATCTTCTACGTTTGGACGATGACGGAAGGAGAGTTTGCTTTCTGTGATGTTTTCGCTGTCATAGTAGTAGATTGCGGTGGCGGCAATATGTTCATTCTAACCTTCGTTAGTTTTGAAGCGGATAAAAAGCGGTCTAAGAGAGAGAGAGAAGAAAACTTACCAACTGTCCCTCAATGTGCCAAGTTCCTCCCTCATAGTCAGGTTTGTCAGGCGTGAGCTCGATATTAGCTAGCTTAACGATAACCTGCAGTCCAGATTTGGCAAAGATATCCTGCAATTTGGCAGCTGAGTTTTGCGGAGGCTTGAACTCTCCAGGCTCAGGTTGGACATTCTTACGAGCAGTTGACCAATCGTCATATCTTGTCCAATAAACCTCGTCATCTTCATCATCACCCTGCTCCGGTTTCTCATCACCTTCTTCGTATTCAACTTGGTCCCAGGTTATTCTCCTGTAGTAGAGGTCAACGTCCAAAGTCTGATTCCAAAGCGGAATCGTGTGAGAAATGATTTTCTCAATCACACCATAGAGTACACGATGCTGGATCGGATGCAAGTTGTTGATATAAGAAGAAATCTGGCATTCGGGCGTAGAATCGCTTCCAGATTTTAGAGCCACATTGCAAGGAAGCCATTGGAAATTTGTGCTGTATGGCTGCAGTGCGTTGATTTCCTTTTTATTTCGGGCGGGTTTTTCTGGAACTGGAAGGATTTCTCCTTGGCCGATACTACCGATGCAATCATCAAGACCGAGGGTCTTGTCTCGCAAAATGCGAGTTTTCCCATAGACGATGGGGAAAAGGGAAGGGTGGACCAGATCAATTACCTTGTCGTCTGATCCGGGGTGGTAGTCCTTTTGGGCTTCTGGGACACTTTCCAAGGGCGCCACTCCATCCTTCAGAGCTTGCTTCAGTTCTTCCGGAATAGCTCTATCAGACTTTATAACACCACCAAACACAGTAACAGAGTTTTTGTCCTCGAAAGATTTGGCCTTCCACTGCAATTCAGTGATGATGAAGTCCATCATCTTAGGCGAAACATCCTGGCTGCTTTGTGAAATCTCATCTTTCCATTTGGAGAAGATGATCGGATTGAAAACCTTGATAGAGATTTAGTAAACAAATTTCTTGAGATCCAAAACATTCATAGTACCTTTATTTCCCAATCGGGCTTGTCTGTGATGGTGTTCATGACACGCATCATCAGGATCTCTCGATAGGTCAAAGGTTCACGACTGAATCGGATTAGTGACTCCCAGGGATTTCCATTCACTCAAATGACCTACACATATTCTTCCTCGCCCTCAAGAGCATTTGGGAAGCGATGCCCTTCCTAAGTAAGCAAACAACCTGTCAGCGCGTACACAAATATGGGGAAACGGTGTGGGAGTTCTCACATGAAGGAAGGTCAAAGGAAGTGTAAATCCAAGTAATCCCGATTGATTTGGAGCACAATCATAGCTATCACAATCGGCAGCAGTCATCTTTGCGTGCAGTGAGAATTCAGAACATATTGGAAAATGCCCATGCGGTGGACTCGGTTATAGAGATACTAAGGCTTGGCGCCCCACATCATTTCAGGGGTAAATCGCTATTGGTTACCAGACCTGGTTAGTCATAAATACTAGTCCAAGGCATCAACATGAATGCCTAATTCGATCTCGTATGGACAAAGTAGTCTTGGAGGATCCATGAATACCTACGTCGTAGGAACTGAAAAGGATCGAAATGGAGCAGGCTATAAGTAGGTATGGAAACTTAGCAGGTTCAGGACTATTATAGCTGCGTTAATTATACATCCACAGCTAATCCACAGACATATTTCCTATCTAAACAGAAGAAAAAGAATTTAAGCAACCTGTGCATTTAACAATAACAATATGTAGGCATTATTAAAGAAACTGAGCAAAAGTGCGAACAGGAAAGGGTTCTTGTGGAATTAATAGACCGCGAGACAGTGTGACCAGCAACAACCAGGCTCGGGTATGGGAAACTCTGACCGAAAAAGGCTCAGGTGTAAATGCATGACTTTCCGAGGCGGCATCAAACGGGGGGACAAGGTTAAATTAGTACAGAGGATTTTTGACGTCCTGGACTCCACGCCGGATCACATCCTCCACTCTCCATCGAGGAGGAGAGAGTTTGGCAGAGCGGTTACGTTGCCAATCCTTCTCCATTTCAGGAGGGGGGGGCCATGGCTTCTTCAGCCGAAGGCAAGGCACCACCAGCAATTCCAGTGGAGAACTTGAGTTGCAAGACGTTGCCGATCTCGTCGCAAGCGGTGAGGACCCGGTCGAGGTCATCTTTGGTGTGAGACGCCGACACACAGAATCGAGCACGAGAAGAGACAAGGGGAGTAGCGGGGTAACCAACAACCACGACAGAGATCTTTCGCTTAAGCATCTCATGGGAGAATGCAGGCATTTTGGCAGGGTTGAAGAGAAGTACAGGGATAATAGGCGAATCGTCGTGGCCGTATACTATAAAACCAAGACGCTTCAAGCCGAGACGAAGGTATCGGGAGTTGAAGGCCAATCGCTGCAGTCGCTCTTCACCTTGGCCAGGAGAAAGATCACCCTTGATGATGCGAAGAGCTGAAGAAATTTGGGAGAGAACAGCGGGCGAGCAAGATTCACCGTAGAAAATTCCGGAGTTGGTAGCGCGAAGCTTGTCAATCATGACCTTGTCAGCCGCGACATATCCACCATTGGCGCCAAATGACTTGGTGAAGGTGCCCATCAAGATGTCGACCTCCGAAGTGTCAATGCCGAAGTAATCACACACACCACGACCCATGGGACCAATGGCTCCAATAGAGTGAGCCTCATCAATGAACAAGTTGAACTTGTAGCGTTGCTTCAAAGAGATGATACCCGGCAGGTTGCACATGGATCCTTCCATGGAGTAGAGACCTTCAACGACGACCAGAATCTTCTTCCAGGGGCGGTGAGTGCGAGGTTGACCTTGGGAGATGGCTTCGCGGAGTTTCAGTTCAAGATCCTTCATGTCGTTGTGCTTAAACATGGCAATTGATGCGCCAGAAAGACGAGCACCAAAACGAATAGACGCGTGATTCAGCTCATCGGAGATGAGCAGGCAGCCTTTCCCAACGAGGGCGGGGAAAACAGTGGCATTGGTACCAAATCCCATGGAGAATACCATGGAGTCTTCCTTGCCCACAAACTTGGCAACTAGATCCTCAACTTCTACGTGCAGATCCTGCGTACCGGTTTCAGCACGAGTGCTGGGAGTGCTGATTCCGTACTTTCGAACTGTATCTTCCGAAATATCGGCACAGGGGCCTTCCGACTGAGCGAAACCCAGGTAGTTGTAAGAGCTCAGGTTCAATGTATCCGTGGTGGTACCAGTCAGGTGAAAGTGGTTATTGTGATCATCGGTAGCTCGGTCGATCAAGGTGATGGTGCGTCCGGGAACGCCAGTAACGGGACGCTCGAAACAGTCGTTGATGCGAAGCTTGAGACGACGGATGTAGAAATTGTCGAAGTCACTGTTGAGAGCACCGTAGCCGTTGCGGGGCTTCAAGTGTCTATAATGCTCCTCACGGAAGCGTTTTCCGAAGAAATCACGGACGTGTCCGAAAGCAATTAGAATTAGGTAGCTGATGTAGGTCGTAAGCAAGTAGTAATAAGGCGGTTCGTCCATCACCGGCTCCGGGAAGACACCACCAGGGTCTCGACTGGAGTATCGGTGACTCGGGTGACCAATGGGGCCGAATTGCGCATGTTGCTTGGCCAGCCGGCGGGCCTCCTCAGGGGTTGGAGGCTGAAAGAGCGTGGTCGGTGAAGATTCCATGTTGAGGTTATCGACCGTGGCAGTGGACAGAGAGATACTTGGTAAGGACAGTGATGCCGAATTAATCGGCAGAGTTGCTTTAGGATTTCCAGTGGCCGACTCGTGGGCCACCTGTGTGGGTTGAGAGTCGGTCTTGGATTTAGGAGACGACGAAAAGAATTGGGAAAGGCGACGGGACTTGACGGAAGGTGCCTTGATAGCGAATCCGCCCTTTCCAGAATCAGGCGAAAAGGACGGGGAATTGGAAGAAGTGTCGTTAGGGGCGTTGCTGAACCGGCGAGGCATCGCAGAGGGAAGCGACGAAGCGGGTTGACAGTTTTACTGTCGGGAAAATTTCAGGAGGCGCGTTAATCAAATCACGCGCAATCTCTTGTGATCGAGACAAGCGTGATAGACGAGTATTGTTCAAGATAGATTGTGTTATGACAAGTATTAACAAGTCATCTAATCTGAGTCTGAGGCACTCGGTGTGGTTAGTTTGTTGATTCAGATGAGAAGGATGAGAATGTAATAATGACAAAAAGGATTCAGACCGAATGAAATTTCCACATTAGAACATACAATTGTGATGGTAACTACTCCGATCTTCGTATTAATCTGGATCCGAAGACTCCGACAGAGCTTGCACAACCTTAGAAGTGTGGCTTGACACACGTGGAATGGGAGGGGGACAGGAACAAGAAGAAGAATAGTACACAAAAGGGATCCAAGATCCAAAGAAAAGGAAACTCTCTTGTACTGACTTCCTGGAGATTGAAAGAAGGAGAAAGGAGTAACAAGATGGAGTAGCGAGTCACGGTACCTGGAGATGCATAATCATCAACGCTCCTGGTATTAAATAAAACGTGGCTGATACAATATTTGTCCGATAATATTGACTTTTAATGCTCGTTTTATGTAAACATGTGTAATTTGTGTAATTTACAGTTCTGGTATTGATGAGGCCTTTTTCAACTCATTTTTATTTGTGCCGTTGGAAAGAGGCCCACGGTACCAAATACAGCGAGTAACTGGCCACTGTGGATATTACAGCCTCAAAGGTAATCCATATACACCAATGGCACTTCTATTCAAGTAATCCTCAAGGGAGTATTAGTGGTAATTAGTTCCTGGAAGTTATAGCCCCTGACAGCTGGAACCATGGATATCCCAGCCCTAGAGCATACATATTGAAGAAAATTCAAACTATTGAGGGCGTTCAATAATGCAGATTACCGAGGTACAGCTAGTTGGGCATCAATAATTAAATTTTAAAGTCTTTGAAGAAACATGGAAAGGGGCTCTCATAGTACGAAGTAATTTCATTCGGTGACGATAGTGGCGCCGCTAGTATCAAACCTCCCGAAGTCGGATATACGTTTAGGGCTGGACACTGATCAAACAATAATTAACTCGGCCGTATCAACTTCTCATAATATCTCTGGTATGTCCTAATTGGACAATTGACTGGAGTGATTAGGCGATCAGTGCCTATTCTGAAAAAGATCAATTTCTCATTGATGTAACTTAATTAACTAAACATCGTCATACTTTAATGACCGATTGATTCAATTCTCTCTCACTCAATCTATAACCTATTACTTAGTGCTACGTGAGGTGCCCTGACATTAAAGCTCGATGAAAACGGAACATCTAGTTCTGCCTCAGGCAAAAAATGTCACCTTTCAAAGTTCCCACATTCCGCATCTATCAATGCCCATTGCTTAAAGGTGGGGGACCTTAAAGAGCGGGTTGCATTCATACTGGATCTTGAAAACTTTATTGCGGGCATAAATTATTTATATATCTACCTATATAGTGCTGTTGAACCGCATACACTCGCCAATTACCAGCGTAACCCCGCTATCTCGTGTTGGGATCCAAAGTCGCCACTGAGCTGTGACTTAAAGTTTTATGGTCGATACTGAGTGCTGTCGGCTCTGTGTAATACCAACTCAACTGTCAAGCCATGTCGCATATAGAGACTGTCACTATTCCAGAGGCGAAGGAGCTTTGGCGCCCTTCGTCTCCCGAGACCACTCAGATCTATGATTTCATGAACAAGTTGAACAAGAACTACAGCCTGTCTCTGAATGACTACCATGAGTTGTGGCAATGGAGTGTTTCGCAGCCAACTCAATTCTGGGAGGAGATCTGGCACTATACAAGTATCAAAGCTCACCAACCATACCAACAAGTGAGTATCACATCTCATGGATGTCAAGGTCCTCTCGCTAATATCAGGTGGATGAAGGTTCTTGAGTCCGAAGACTTGCTTTTTCCAAGGCCTGATTTCTTCAGGGGAAGTACTCTGAATTTCGCCGAGAATCTCCTTTACCCTGCCAGTCAGCCCGACGAGAATACTGTCGCAGTGATAAATGCCACAGAAGCTGATCGCGAGTATATCTCGTGGAAGGAGCTGAGGGAGCGTGTTAGAAAATGCGCTAATACTATGAAAGAGTCTGGTCTCCAAACTGGTGACCGTGTGGCTGGATTTGTTGGTAACCACGCCAATGCCGTCGTAGCAATGCTGGCGGCGACCTCTATCGGCGCTTTCTGGACTGGAGTTTCTCCAGATACTGGTGTTCATGCAGTTCTTGAACGACTTAAGCAGATTGGCCCGAAGATTCTTTTTGCAGATAATGCCTCGCTTTACAATGGCAAAGTCCACGGATCACATGCTAAGGTACAAGAGATTGTTTCAGACCTGCCTGATCTGGAAATTCTTGTCGTCTTCGAGACCGCAAAATCTCTCAATTATAGCCTTGAAAAGCTTCGCCCAGTAAATGGAAAGGCCGTTACTTATGATACATTCCTCTCTGACGTTCGTGAAGAGGCAAATTCACTGGAATTTGCAAGCTTGCCACCTGATCATCCAGTCTACATTCTTTACTCATCAGGCACCACAGGCGCACCGAAACCTATTGTTCATGGTTCTCTGGGCACCTTACTGCAGCACAAGAAGGAGCATGTCCTACACTGCGATATTCGACCTGGAGACCGGCTTTTCTACTTCACAACGACCACATGGATGATGTGGCACTGGCTAGTTTCTGGATTGGCGAGCGGTGCTACCATTGTGCTGTATGATGGGTCACCTTTCCGGCCATTTGATGTTGAAGGAGGCAAAGGAGAGATGGCCATGCCTCGTCTTATTGAGGAACTTCAGATCACCCACTTTGGTACATCGGCGAAATATCTATCCATTTTGGAGCAAGCCGCGTTAAATCCCCGCGATCATCCACACAGGCCAGTAACTCTGAAGAGTCTGAGGGCGATTTTTAGCACTGGATCCCCATTGGCTCCATCTACCTTCGACTACATTTACTCTTCTATCCATGAAGATATAATGCTGGGCTCTATCACAGGTGGCACTGACATTTTATCGTTGTTCTGCTCTGGTTGTCCCATTCTTCCAGTCCACAGAGGAGAGATTCAGTGCCGCTCTTTAGGTATGGCGGTCTCTGTTTTCGACTATGCTGGGAATGATATTAGTGCCTCGGGCGAGCCTGGAGACCTCGTTTGTAAAGTCCCATTCCCAGCACAGCCAGTTATGTTTTGGCCACCTGGTCCAACAGGCCTGGAAAAGTACCGAAAGAGCTACTTTGATGTATTCGGCCCTTCCATATGGCACCATGGCGACTTCGTGCGCTTGAACCCTAACACCGGAGGTGTGGTCATGTTGGGCCGCAGTGATGGTGTTCTCAAACCATCCGGTATCCGATTCGGAAGTGCGGAAATCTATAATGTCTTACTGAAGCACTTTGCAGATGAGATTGAGGATTCTCTTTGCATTGGTCGTCGACGAGAAGGTATTGATGACGATGAGACGGTTATTCTCTTTGTAAAGCTTGCACCGGGAAGTCCTTCTACCGTACCTGACCTTGCGGCCCGTATCCAGGCGGTTATTCGAAAGGAGCTGAGTGCTCGGCATGTCCCTGGCGTTATCGATACCTGTCCTGAGATTCCAGTGACTTCGAACGGCAAAAAGGTCGAGAATGCAGTCAAACAGATATTGTGTGGACTTAACATCAAAATCGGTGCAAGCGTTGCGAATGCATCTTGTCTTGATTGGTATCGTGTCTGGGCCTCCGAACATCCCTAGTGGGTAATACGGACTGTCAACTGAAATGTGGTCTCCCCTTGACTACAATATTTCATCGCTATATGCATACCTATAATGGTGCTCATTTAGGTTAAAATATAGAACAATTCAAACATGGTATACTAGATAGGTGTTAATAAACCAAATTTTGATAGAAGGACGGATGTAGAGCCTAAAAACCTAGGCAAACAATACTTCTTTTTTTCTTTCATCTGCCCAAACCGTCTACTTCTGATCTGCTTCTTGGACTATACAGAAAAAAACTTGAAACTTGCAAGCAAGAAAGTTCCAAAGTTTCATCTTCAATATTGCGTCCTATAATTTCTTAACGACATTGATTCGTCCTATGTCCGAGCTGGAGGTATAGCAGATTAGGTAATCACATCACAGTCCGCATTGAGTCTTCTCTGAAACGCAAGATTCCGACTGCCCCGAATTCATAACGAAACGAACAGAACACACTTCTGTTATCACTTGAATGGCCTCTCGTATGCACTCTGCAGGAAACATGCGTCGCTCTGCATTGAGGGCTATCGAATCCGCAAAGCCTCTCACACGAGCTCCTCGCTCAGCGTCAAGAAGCTTTGCTACCCTCAATGATTCCAAGGTATTATTCCATCTTCAAGCTTACGTTTGTCATAATCACCTCTAATCATCTGTTTTGTGTGTAAAATAGGATCTCGGGGAATTCGATCAGATTACCACACTTCCGAACGGAGTTCGTGTCGCCTCGGAATCATTACCGGGACCCTTTGCGGGCGTCGGAGTTTACGTTGATGCCGGTTCGCGTTATGAAGATGCAAGTCTGCGTGGTGTTAGTCACATCATGGATCGCTTGGCCTTCAAATCGACCAAGACGCGCTCAGCGGATGAGATGCTAGAGGTGTTGGAGTCGCTTGGCGGTAATATTCAGTGTGCCTCGTCGCGAGAGTCGCTGATGTACCAGTCTGCCAGTTTCAACTCAGCTGTACCCACAACCCTCGGCCTATTGGCAGAGACCATCCGGGATCCTCTCATCACCGAGGAAGAAGTATTGGACCAGCTAGCCACAGCAGAATACGAGATTGGCGAGATCTGGTCGAAGCCGGAATTGATCTTGCCGGAGCTGGTCCATATGACTGCCTACCGAAATAACACACTTGGAAACCCATTACTATGTCCCCATGAAAGACTAGGTGAGATTAACAAGGCGGTGGTAGAGCGCTACCGAGAGGCATTCTTCAACCCAGACCGGATGGTGGTTGCATTTGCCGGTGTGTCTCATGCAGAGGCTGTCAAGCTCACTGAGCAATATTTTGGCGACATGAAGCGCAGTGAAATTAGCAAAGGTCCCGTTCTATCAGGCACCGGCATTGATACTACTCTGTCTGCCTCCACCGTCCCTCAGTTCACACCCACGTCGACCGTGAGCAGCATTAACACTTCGCAAAAAAGCAATTCGTCAATCCTGTCGAAGCTTCCGTTTTTCAATAAACTCTCCCCTTCACAAAGTAACACAGTCTCGCCGATCGATACGTCTTTGCTTGAGAACTCCACGCTCGACATCCACAGGCCCGCTCACTACACTGGTGGATTCTTTGCTCTCCCTCCAATTCCACCACCGGCTAACCCAATGCTACCTCGACTGAGCTACATTCACCTTGCTTTCGAGGCACTTCCCATTTCCTCACCTGACATTTACGCTCTGGCGACTCTCCAGACTCTCCTTGGTGGTGGAGGCTCCTTCTCAGCTGGTGGTCCTGGCAAGGGCATGTACTCACGACTTTACACCAATGTCCTGAACCAGCATGGCTGGGTTGAGAGCTGTGTGGCCTTCAACCACAGCTACACTGATAGCGGTGTCTTTGGGATCTCCGCGTCATGCAGCCCAACCCGAACAACTGAGATGCTCGAGGTCATGTGCCGCGAGCTGCAGTCCTTGACTTTGGATACCGGATACGCTGCCTTGCAAACGCAGGAAGTTAACCGGGCAAAGAACCAGCTTCGTTCTTCACTGCTCATGAACCTCGAATCTCGCATGGTCGAACTCGAGGATCTCGGTCGCCAGGTTCAAGTGCACGGTCGAAAGGTCGGAGTCAAGGAGATGTGTGACCAGATTGAGGCATTGACGGTCCACGATCTTCGTCGTGTGGCTTCTCAGGTCTTTGGTGGCCAGATCCACAACAAGGGCCAGGGCACTGGCATGCCCACAGTTGTATTGCAGGAGGGTGAGCTGGAGGGCTACAAGCTCCGAAAATTCCCCTGGGAAGAAATCCAAGAGCGTATCGCTCGATGGAAGCTTGGCCGTCGATGAAAAAAGTCTATAAAATTCTTATATACTCAACTCCATATAGCGGCGTGTACTAGACATCGTGTTTTCGAGGAAGGCATAATAGGCTGGTTAAAAGACAACAGGAACAATCTTGGAAAACATCTGTACTAATGAAGACCGCCTATGCAATTGTAAAATTTCTGTACAACAATTTCAAATTTATTTCTCTTTTATAAAACCGAAAAGGCATCTAGTTATAATGTTAGAAATGTTGATTACGTCGTGGCTTGCGGGTCCAAGCTCCTCGCCGCTTTTGCCCGGCAAAAAAGTCGGAGTGTCTGAACTGGCGCTTCCCGTCCATTCATCAATCATCTCTATCCTTAATCTCCAATCACCAATCCATCAAATACCGTCAAAATGGTCAAGCTTACCGAGGTTGAAGACGAGCACTTTACTGATAAGCCCGTCCCCAGCAAGCACGATGCTCTGCTCGTCTCCGATGACGAAGATTACAGCGACACCGGTACGTGTTAAATGGCTTCTACTCCTTCCACATCACGCGAAGCGCAAGGGCCCATGGTATTGCATCGAAATACGCGATCAAACATGGTCATCCTACATACGTCAGCCTCGACCTGAGCTACGGATTTCACCGGACATAAGTGCAATCGCCAATCAAACAGCATCTTCATCGTCAATCTCCAAATCCATTAACTAACATCCGTTTCCAATAATATTAGATTCAGAGATTTCGGAAGATGAAGAAATCGAACTCGAGGAAGAGACTTTCTTCGAGCGTGTCTCGGCCTTGAAAGACATGATCCCTCCCTCCGCGCGTCGCACCGTGAACAACACCATCTCTTCTGTCACATCTTTCGGCAAGGCCAGCCTCTCATTCAGTGGCAAGGCCTTGTGGATCATTAGCACCAGTGCTTTCCTACTCGGTGTCCCATTCGCCCTTGCTTACGCCGAGGAAGAGCAGTACATCCAGATGGAGCGCGAACAGGGCATGATCAAGGGCGCCAATGAAGTAGGTCTTTCGACGCTTGATCCTTGAAATTTCTATTCGTCCCGCGTGGTCACGTTGCTCAAATTATTGTGGTGCTATGCATGGCTCTAATTTACCGCTCGATTTTAACGTGGCTAAGACCGCTATTACCAACGAAATAAGAATTGTCGCAGGTTACTGACCATATTTTCTCAACCAGATGCTCACACCAGGCCTCGAGTCCGAGAAGAAGGAGGCTCAACTTGCTCTGTAAATTAATACCACCTGGTAAACGGAAAAATCGAATCGGAATCGCGCTACCCATTTGTCAATTGCTACAAGCAGTAGAGAATCGACAAGATAACGAGTTTTCTCTGATCGGATACAAAAGGGGACTGAGTATACCTATACTCAATGTTGACCTTGAAAAAGCGTCTCCAAAGAATGAGTTTCGTGTCGATTTTTTCAACATGTCTGGCTTTCGACTATTTCCCTATCGCCCTTTCCATTTGCTTCTTGAAATATTCTCACTGGAAGCTTAACTCTGCCAGCTTATGCATGCATGTATTTGTACAACCACAATCATCTTCTCTTCCCCTCAATGTCCTCCTATACACCTTTTGATCTCCGATTTTTTTTCTCTCTTTTCTTCGTGAATTGTATGTCTAGTTTATGAGATTTGGGTCTATCCAATTCGTGCTATTTGTGATAGAATACCTCGGGCATAGGTTTTAGGTTGTATATTCGATTTCGTATGAATGAGCCCTGGGGGCCAGTAATCAAAATTTATAGACAGATTGCGGCCCTTTCTAGAGATCGCATTGTGCCCAGTGTTCATCTTGTGAAGTGTCAATTTCTCCATTTTCATAGATAAGCGATCCTAATTACCTAGGTGGTGGGTATCATTACACTAAGAAAAGTAAGAATCCATGGGAATGATAAGAGATACAGAGATACATATACTCTCAGCTTCGGTAATGTCATCATTCAGCCTAAATAAGCAATTGGTCAGCTCTATATTCTCCTTCAATTTCTTAAGTACGGAGTGTGGGGTAGTCATTTACTGTTCTCTCTCGGGCTCCCTTGAGGGTCGAATGGAAGTCCCGCCAAAGATTGTCAATTTCACCCTTTACAACCATGCTTTCAAGCACTGCAATCGCATTGCGTGTCTTTTTCTTCTGACTCATATTGTTTCGGCGAATGACCTCTGCGTCTGTCATACATCCCATTCTCCGTAGATGGTCCACAACCCATTCATTGAGATGGAAGCGCCAATGTGTGAGGGTGTGGGCTAGCTGTGCTTTCTTGTTGCATTGTCTGATGAGTGTGAGATATTGTCCTCGATATACATGGATGTTGTGGGCTGAAAGCTTACCTTCCTAGATAGAACCTCTTATTTTCATTCGGCAGAGCACGGCCGTTTCGGTCTCGCTCGACTTTAGAGTCATTTCTGTTCTTGGCATCACTGTCCTCACTGTCATCCTCGTCCTCATCATCCAATATGGGCTCAAGGGTATGCATGTGGTATGGTTTGCCGTATAGTTTAACATCTGCAGAAGCTGGATGGCCCGATCGATTGCAAGCATCGCAGACGATGTTTTCCATAGTGGAGACACCCGTAGTTTCGACGTAAGGACGAGCTAGAAGCGCATTGCGAAAGTCCGGGTCCCAGACCGAGGAAATCAGTAGAGAACCTGCACGTGCTTTGACTTCATCCTCCAACTTCATAAACGCCATTTTGTACATGGCGTCGGAGCGTGGAAAGGCCGGATCAAGGGCGTTATGTACCATCCAGCCAATTACGTCCCTAAAGTATTCCTTCGGCTTTTTATACGCGTGCCTGGTGAACTCAAATGGTATCTCTTCGTTCGGAACACCCAGAGCATCGTCTTCGAGAACAAAGTCATCTTCATATTGGTCGAGGTCTTCATTGCTGTGATTGGCAATTTCAGTCTCGCTCTCGGCCTCTTCATCTTCTTCAATATGGCTCTGTTCCAGTCCATTTTCAGGCTCATCTTCGGATTCTGATGGTAATCCGGCACGGCGGCGGCGCAGTGCCTCCAGTTGCTGGAGTTTTATATTTCGCGCCGATCCCGCCAAGTGACCACGGGTTCGTGTTTTTTTGACAACTACAGGGTATGTTAGCTTGGATTCTCCGTCTCTGCTCCATGGAACTGGAATACCTGAATCCTGGAGGTCGATTACATCCTCCTCAATATCTAAAATGTCTAGATCTGTTCCAGTGTGACGTGTTTGAGGGGTGCTTGGTTTGATGATCCGTTTTCGGTGCCTCACAGGCGATGAAATTAAAGCATCAGAGTCAGATTCGATCTCTATGGGCGGACTCTTTGCCTTCCGCTTTAATCGGCGCTTTGAATGCGACGAGATTATCAAATCAGCGTCATCGGATTCGATCTCAAGGGCTGTGGTATCTTCTTTCTGCTTTATTCGACGCTTCGCAGGCGATGAAATCAACAAATCAGAGTCGGAATCGTTCTCAATGGCCCCGCTCTCTGCCTTCCGCTTCAATCGCCGTTGTGGGCGGACAGTTACTCCCTTGGAATCGGAACTATCCTGGATATTGGGAATTTTAGGCTCGGAAGGCACAGCGAACTTAGGCCCGCGACTTCTCTGAGAGCTGAAGATGGCTACATCATCATCAGAGGATTCATCTAAATTTAGCATTGGAGATTGTGCTATTCGCATTTAGCCTGTGTGTTGAATGCTTGTGATAAGAAGGCCAGCAACATACCCTTATTTTGTAAGACGATCTCGACTTCACTTTCAGATGCTGGGAAGGGCTTTCCCTTAGAAGTCTGGCTCTGCTTAAGTGGTTCTGCGCAGACAGTTTTCTTTGACGGAACTTTGCTTTCTCGAGAGCGTTTGACGGGCACTGAGGCTAGTGTTGGATGCATATAGGAGAGAGTTCGCAACCGATCTTGGGAGGTATTGGCATCGCTAGTATCAGTTGCTGAAGATGGTGCCGCGGGGGCGAAGGCCAGTCGCGTTTGTTTTTTTGTATTCTTACGGGGCGCCATGGTGGGAAGAGAGATGAAGAGATTTGGGGTTGGAGAGAAAGTGAATCTTAATTTGAAGTCCCATCATATGAGTGGAATAGGAGTCAAAAAAAGCTCTTTGATCAAAAGATCAGTGAATCTATATTCAATTTTTTGTCGCGCAACGTATGCGCGCGGAAGCACGTGATGTGACGTACTCATTTGAGGATTTTCCGCTATCTATGAGGATCAATGATTATCATGTTTCATTAGCGACTTCTAGCGTACATGGATTATCATTGATTTAATATCTTATCATCTTCCTCCTAGACGGCTCTAGTCATCCCGAGGTCTATATTGAGATTAATGGTGGGGATACTTTATCAAATACTCTCGAGTCCGACAGCTTAAGCAGACTAGGGCTCCAGTCTTATCTGCAAATATGGAGAATATGGAGGAATTCATAGAATTTGGATCTTCAATTGGTGGAGATGACTTTCTCCAAAGCCTCTTTTTTTGTCGCTTCTTATTCGTGGAAACCCGAGCTATAACGTCTTATATCGCCCCAGGTGAGAGTTACCCCAGGTTTTGACCTGCACTTGCTTCTTTCCCCGCTATTCAGGAGCCCTAGTCTGGGAATCAAAATGCAGGTCTTAGTTCAAGTTGGGGTTGTGGTGAATCGTAATTGGCGTTGAATCTCTGCTCAGACCATCGGAAAGAATCTGATCTTTCCAGGTAGGTTTTATATCGGAAACCTTCATATTTATAAAGCCCTTCTCATTCAGGTCTACCCTTATTGCCAGGTGCTTCCGAATTTCAACATTTTTACTCTGCTCAATTACCATAATGGCAGGCCGCTTCACTATGGGCCGCAAGCGAGCCTACAACTGGTGAGTCGGCTATCTATGATCTAATTTTCGAATTAGAGCCTTCTAACAAATTATTGCAGGCTTATTTCGTGCGTAGCCGCGTCCTGTATGGTGTTATATGGCTATGATGCATCAGTTTACAACTCCGTCCAGGGTTCCGACAACTGGATGGCCTGGTTCAACGAACCTAATGCCACGATGATCGGTTCCATCAACACGGCTTACACTGTTGGTGCCATTTTCGGAGGCTTCTTCCTCGGAGGGCCTATGGCAGACTATCTCGGCCGCAAGGTCGGAATGGGAATAGGTTGCGTTTTCGTCATTATTGCAACTTTTTTGCAGGCTTTCGCTCCACGACACAAAATTGCCTATTTTATTGCTGGGCGATGTATCATCGGTATTGGCCAGGGCATTGCATTGAGTAAGTTGGAGTTTGCAGTTTGGAGCTTTGCCTTCAGCGGACATTGACTTGATAATACAGCGGCTGGTCCAATCTATATTGGTGAATTGGCACCTCCAGAAATCAGAGGCAAGATTATGACCTTTTGGCAGATGTTCTACTCTGTTGGAGCATTCGTCTGTTTCTGGGTTAACTATGCCTGCACCAAGAATGTTGCCAAACTAGGTGAATGGGACTGGAGACTGGTTGTTATATTTCAACTCTTGGTTCCTGTTATAATCATCGCTGCTCTTCCCACAATCCCTGGCAGTCCTCGTTGGTAGGATATCTTCCAGCTGTCGATTCATGCAGAGGTTAGCTAATAGCTCTCAGGTTCATCCAGCATGGAAATAATATCGAGAAGGCACGTAGTGCTCTTCAGAAAGTGCGAGAAACCGAAGAGGAAGTGGAACAAGAACTCACGGCAATTCGTGAAGCCATCGAATATGAGAGGGAAGCCATCTCTAGTAACTATAGCGCGCTTTGGAAAGACAAGTCTCTTCGTAAGCGTATGGGTCTTGCACTGGTTCTTAACGCCGGCCAGCAAATCACTGGACAGGGCTCACTCAACAGTTACTCGACAAAGATCTACCAAAAGGTATTCACCAGCTCTAGCCAAATTGCGCTAATCAATGCTCTCAATGCCACTTTTGGAATCATTTTCACTCTTAATGCCATCTGGATCATCGATCGGTTTGGCAGAAAGTTCCTCTTAATTGTAGGGGCCATTGGTATGGGCATATGTATGATCATTGTCGCAGCCGTCGAAACAGAGACACCAACGCTCGCCAGCGGAGCCAAATCTGAGGCTGTGGGCATATCGATTGTGTTCCTCCTGTTTTTGTTCATTCTCTTCTGTTAGTATCATCCTCTTCTCTACTGAAATGAATACTAACAGCTCCCTCAGACAAACCTTCGTGGGGTGCTACTGTCTGGATCTGGACCTCCGAGGTGTTCTCCATGAATGTTCGTGCACAAGCCGTGGGAATGGCTTCACAGACACAGAACGTTGCCAACACTATCTTCCAACAATTCTTCCCCATATTTCTTGAACATGATGGATTCTATGCATTTTACCTTTTCGCGGGAATCAATTTTCTTCTAGCTGTCTTCGTTTGGCTTTGGATCCCAGAGACTAAGAAGGTCCCTCTTGAAGAGATTGACACCCTATTTGGTGGTGCAAATCATGTTGTCCAGGGTGAAGAGGTCCTTGCAACCCAGAAAGCTATACAAGAAATTGAGAAGCCAGGTACAGTCACCATTGAACGAGTCGATGTGAGGTAGCTTGCATTTGTACTTTTCAGCCGAAGGGCATTCATTACTGTTCACCTCATGAACATCAGTTGATTATTTAATTTATATTTTTAATTTGCAAATCACTGCCCAAAACGGAGGATATTTTCGAAATCATGAATAATCAAGCGGCGAATGACGCGATTCTTCGTGCTATAGTCGTCAAGTCTGACAACTAGTCCGCTTAACCAACTATTTAAGGAACTGTCATTGTACAACATTCATTCTCCCCACTTCAACATTCAAGAAATCGACCCTTAAGAAATCAACCATGTCTACCACCGAAACTGTTACTGGGCATAGCCAACCAGATATTCAATATCACCCGGACTATGAAAAGTACCAAGCACGTACTCGTCGTCGCAAGGAGACGGAAACACTGCAAACCACTTTACCAGCTGGGTTTCCGCAAAAGTTGGTTTCCCCACTCGTTTGGGAGGGGAAAGAAGTCGAGAAACGGAGCGACTGGGTCTACAAGTTGAGCGATGTTCAATTAGATGAAATCGACGCTGCCTTAAATAGCTTCAAAGGTGTGAAAGAGGATATCAATATATCTTTTAGATCATGCTCTAATCACAACAGCACTCAATAAGCCGCTTGGATCTATTAACCAGCTGACCTTTCCGCTTCCTTCCTTGCATCCCATCCTCAGGCAATTATCAAAAGAGATCCACAGTGGCCAAGGCTTTTTTGTGCTTCGAGGGCTACGTATCGACAGTTACTCTCTTGAAGATAATGTCATCATCTACTCCGGCGTCTCCTCTCATATTGGAAATATACGAGGACGACAACAGAATACACGATTGCAAAATGGAACATCGCCCGTACTGTCTCATATCAAAGATATCACCAGTAGTGTTGAAAACGAGAAGATCGGGGCGCCTTCCAATACGGCTGATAAACAGGTTTTCCATACCGATGCCGGAGATATTGTATCACTCCTTTGCTTGAGCCCTGCAGCAGAACACGGCGAGAGTTATCTTTCTAGTAGTTGGAGCGTGTACAACATCCTTGCACGAGAAAGGCCCGACCTTATTCACACTCTCTCGCAGGACTGGCCTGTTGATGGGTATGATATCAATGCTCACTGATCAAGTTATTCTTCACCAAGCTGATTCCAGATAGGTTCAACACCCCTCAGAAGCCGTTTACCCTCCGGCCTCTCTTGTATCATCAACCAGCTACAGCAACCACTCCTGAGCGGGTGTTGATTCAGTATGCCCGAAGGTACTTTACAGGATTTCTCGCTCAGCCTCGGTCACCTGATATTCCCCCTATCACCGAAGCCCAAGCTGAAGCTCTGGATGCGTTGCATTTCTTGGCAGAACAACACAGTGCTTCTTTGGACTTCCAAAAAGGTGATGTGCAATATGTCAACAATCTAAGTATCTTTCACGCTCGAAATGGGTTCAGAAATGAGCCTGGTAAAGAGTTTGTCTCCTCCTTAAATGAAATGATAAGGCCCTTGCTAATTTTAGTAGACGACATCTTCTCAGGCTCTGGTTGCGTGATCCTGAAAATGCTTGGGATACTCCTGCGCCACTTCAGCACCGTTGGGATACAGTTTATAAGGATATCACGGTGGATGAACAGGCATTTCCGTTGGAGCCAAGCCTTCGAAAGAATGTTGGGTCTTGATCCACCAGATTAGGTACCTAGGTACTGTTTTTGAGGGCCATGCAGATAGCTTTGGACTAGAATAAGCACTATCGTAATATCATTTACCATTGTCAACCAAAAAGAGCTACAATTAACTAATAGGCAGGAGAATACGGACTGTCCCTCACGTGTGGTGAGCGAGGTCTTATCTAGTCTTTGCCTGAATTGTCTCAGACTCATCCTTGCTGGAAAATGTCTCATATGAAGCGGAAGTTAACAGCAAAATTCGATGAACTAGAATTGAATTCCACATGTCCAGAATGACGCAGATTTCGACGAGTGTGATGAGCCGAATGAGCTGATGAGTATACAGAGCAGGGAAACTCAGGAATGATAAACAAAAATTCTTGGTGGCGGTGGAACGAACGGCTGGGCTGAACAGATTAACCTTTAGTATATGGATGAGTGGAGAGGGTTTTGCATCCTCCTACATATTCTAAGTAAGAAAATGGTATTATTTGTTCAACCTCCCTGTGAATTCACACTCCTCGTGTTCTTTACACTGAGCACACCGGCTTTCCTTAGCTACCAGGTTATACAATGTTAAGAACCTGGCCTGCTAACCAACGACTGATCAAAGATAGGCTTCTTGAAAATGTTGAATATGAATTCTCAGGTGGAATGAAAAGAGCAATTTTCGAGTTTCCACTTAAAAGCTGGATCACTGGATCGGAGGCTATTGAGATACTTGTAGAAAGTTGAATCGGTAATTCGTCGGAAGATATCCACTTCTATATATAGACTAGCGTATCCATCTACCACGTAATTTGGGCCGACAATCTGCCTTCTGGTTCGCTGAGTAGCATGGTTAGACCCGAGACCCGTGGATAGTTTATTTGGGTCTTCTCCTCCATTTTCTCCTTAAACCTTACAATGTTTTGATTTCAATCGTCCTTCAATATTCAACTCTGCCACTTCCCATCATGTCTAAATCTCGGTTTCGTGCCAAAAACCCCAAATCCATCATTTCAGAAGGACCTTGGAAGAACGAAAACCCATTTGGTCCACCTCAACTCCATTCTTTTTCAAATGGGGGCATTAATCGCATCCGCCACACTTTATCGAAATTGTCTCCTTCTGCACTTGCTGAAAGGGATCTTTTGCGTAAAAAGAACCGATATATGATGCCATTGACACAAAGAAATATGGAAAACTTCGTAACAGAGCAGAGAGTCAAGGAGGCATATCGACCTAATCAATGCACGTCTGATATTCAGGTGACTGAATGGCTCAAGCAAGTTTCTTGATAAAGACCTTGGAAGTTGTTTAAATTCATACCCTTATTGTGGTAAGGTCGACTTTTTCGACTTTTGCACTTTGAACCCCGCATGTCGGCGGTACCCGCGCTTTTTGATCAAGCACATGATGCCATTGTCACCCTTGATCTACACACAAACGTCATGGTACATGGCATCCATGGATTCACCCAAATCATACCGAGTCGGGTCAATGCCGTGCTTGTTGTACTGCAAGAACGCACAAAAACAAACACTCGGCCTCAAGATTTTCACTGTACGGTATCATCGAGAATAGCCCAGTTGAGAGTTCAACATCGCTACGATCGCTACGGAAATTCATCGCTGGGATTGCAAATAGCAGCACTTGCTCCTCTCCTTTTATTTCGGTGGATACAATATTCTATATTATGATAGTGCTTATTCTAATCTAGAGCTATCTGCATGGCCCTCAAAGACAGTACCTAGGTACCTAATCTGATGGATCAAGACCTAACATTCTTTCGACGGCTTGGCTTCCCTTTTGAATACAAAACGTATATTTTTTGTGGCATTTTCATGTCCCTTCTCTCAATCCCTATGCGGTTCAACCCCCTAGGTAACTGTTTATTTACATATTTAGATACATATGTACTGTTTCAAATTGCAATATCGTACCTATGTAGTTCTCATTACCTTGGAGCTAACAGCCTCGAATCCAGGTGGACTGATGCACCAACCATGTTTCCAAAAGCCTTCAATAGCATCATACAGAAAGCTCCAGGTACTACAAAGACTGAGGGGTCGACATTGGTAGAAGCCAGGGATCCTCCTTGCCCGCGATGACACTGAAGTACTGCTCTTAACCAAATGGCAAGCTTTTTCCATTGACCTTCTCCATAGTAAGTCTGATATTCAGATAAAACGCATTCAATACGGCTCATCTGGTGTGGGTCTTCTGCAAAAGCCAAAGCAATCGCAAGACATGGTATTACATGCGCTGCACCGAGGGGGCGATAGTGGAATGCCAGTTCCGCCTCAGCAAGGGTTTTCTCGCATAAGAAAGCTGAATCTCCGGCAAGGGTGGCGTTGGTAGGATCAAATGCGCGGAGAATATTATTGAGAACGACTGCCAGAGCAATGACCACATCATAGGCAGCTCGATAGCCGGATAGTTGAACAACTTCAAACGACGAAAACCCGGCTTTGTCGATGGGGCCACACTGATCTAAATACTTACTGATCCTGTATTCATCGTCCCGAAGTTTTTCATAGGCGGATGTGATATCAGCAATATGAGGATATGGGTTGCGTAGGTACTCTTCGAATTTTAGAATCGACATTATGCTTATTGTAGGTCGTGGTATGTTGTCGCTCTGTCGAATAGGAAAGCTTTGTTTAATGAGAGCCGACACGTCACCCCAGAATTTGGGGGTCATTTGCAGTCGAGGTTTAGGCCATCTTTCCAGAACCTATCATACGCGATTAGTGAGGGAACCATGCAGAATAACACAACTTGGACCACTTACCACAAGCACGCTCGCGGTGATGATCAAACGTTTTTCAAATTCACCAGTGCATTTTTTCAAGTCTACAATGCGGAGGAGATGCGCAATGGCTTCACCATGGCATGAATATTGCTTTTCAGACTTGGAAATCCAGTCCTAACCCCGAAATCAGCGAAAAAAAATACTAAAAATACCCAAGTGGGGCTATTATACCTGACAAATTGAGATGAGATAAACTGCACAAAGTGTGTTGGGAGATCGAGCCTGAACTGGATCGTCCAAGCTTTCTCGCAGCACCCTCAAGGACTTTCCATGCAATACTAACACATCACGCGGTACCTCTCTTCCGCAGAAGTATGGATAGGAAGAGACTAAAGCCTTCGCAGCAGCATCCAGCACAGCGCTATGTCCAAATCTCCTGGGAAGATCCTTGAGAAATTCCCCATAGTAGGAGATATCAAAGCGGATATCGCTTACTCCGGAAATGTTGATGAAACGAGCTAGAAGCGGATTGGTTGGATTCTGCGACATAGGTAGATTTACGACTTGCTTTGATCCATCTGCCCGGGTGCTGCTAGACTTGGTCTGCCTCCACTCAGTATTTTTGAATTTAAAACGGCGCTGGCCGCTCCCAGCGCAAGGTAACTGGAGCCGTGTGCATCGCGAGCAGGGCTGTAATTCGTCACACTATGTTATGCATAATTTAGAAACGCACTAGGCTTGTCTAGAAACTCTCAACCCTCGGAACCTACCTTTTTTTTTACTTTTCGGCAAGCGTCGCAAGCTTTACTATATGGAACACCTGGCATGATGTAATCTGATAGACACTGGGATCGGCGAAAGAAGAACGATAATGATGTTTGGAATATAATGGTAGCAGCACATACACATTAATGCTTACACCCCAATCACATATTTGGATTATAGTTACGATATGTGTGAGGATTAATAGGATAAGTCATCCCAGGTCATGTTGGCCCTCAGTTCAGCTAGCAGCTTGGCGCCAACTAGGCGGTATCTTTTGGCCCCCAATTCTATTCATTCAATCAGCGGAGATTGAGTGGACGAACTTGTATAAAGACCCACCTAGCGCAATACTGGCGCACAGTTTTGCCGTTTTAGTCTTATGGCCAGATGGACACCACTTATGCAGAATTCAAGTAACTAGTTATGATTCTCATCATTCATAAGTAATAGGAGCTCATAGGTCTAATGGTGTGCAATAGATCACAATTCATCTCGCTATAGCCTATTTGAAGTCTACTGGCTTTATTGTGGTTATAGTTACTTGGTACAAGAAACGTAGGGTTAGCGCTCTCACTTTAAGTTCAATTCTACTGAGTTAAATACGCATTTTTATACTAGAATTTGGCATTATTCTGTAACTACTAGCTTTTCATAGAAAACAGAGTTATGTTGTAGTGTCAATTTTTACCTTGATATTCCCAGTCCTCAGACGTTTCCCAGATTGTCGATAACCAAAGATGAAATGAGTTCCAAGGATACACAAACCAATTTTTGTTTGTCTCTCCATCAATGAAATACTGTGTATGCCGATGAAGTCAGTAATTTACATTCCGAATTTATTTGGCCAAAGCCTATGAGAAACTTGGGGTAATGAGGCTAAAACTTACACTACCACAACTTTCACTATTCACTGTCCTATCAATAGCCTGGTGAAGTTTCTTGTCGAATCTTTCCTCGCTGCTTTCTTTCACCTCAACAGATGAGCACTGATATAGGATAATGGGTGTGATTATCTTGATAACCATCTTTACCTGACTATTCCCTCGTAATCAGTATCCTGGAGCTGAAAGCTATATATAGCTTTGATAGAAAAACATACCTTTCGATGATATCAACAGCTGACGTATACAGCCGACCAGAATTAGGCCCGAGAATATAAAAGAAATTTGGAAACTCGTGCATCGCAATCGATTTGAAAGTGACCTTGTGACCATGCTCTTTCCAATGCTGCTCCCGTGCTTTGCCATTTCGACCTCTCAGCTCGACATTGTAATGCGTGAGGGAAAAGCCATTGGCTAAAAGCTTTGATACTGTCAGTGCTTCGCTTTGATCCCATCTGGCAGTATCCATGGATACTTACAATTGCGTCAACATATATTTTCTCTCCACAATTTGTTAATATGGCATCCGTAGTAATTTCCGCAATTGAATTGTTGGTTAGCCGAATCTTATTCGACTTGAGGATGTTAAGGTATCCACGATCGAAGACTCTTCTCTGGCATGCAGTCAGCATGAGTTGCCTTAGGCAGTTGGGTCATTGAAGGCTGCTGAATTTGATGACTTACTTTGCAACCAAATTTATAAGTTGGAATCAACAAGTTCCAATAATGTTCTGTGAAAATTGATCAATTTTGTCCTTGAAAGGAATCAGTTTGATGTTGCTTTTTCTACCTGGTGCTGTTTCTTGAACATATTGCCGGCTCTGTTTCTCGATAGAAGCACGCGTCACCCTCCCAAGCTGATTGTTTTGGAATACCAACCACGTCAGTTCCATGTAAAGGAAAAGACTGAGGCGAATTAGATAGAGCAGTATGGGAATTTGTCGGAATATATCTCTCCACTCAGGAGAAATGCTATAATTGGATCCGTGGACAATATGATGGGGAGTCTAGAAAGTGTTTCAATATTTGCCTAGGCCAAATCGTCCAAGACTTTTTAGCATATACTGACCTTCATAAACTGTGTGACAGATTTTACCTGTTCGAAAATAGCCGGAACCAACTGAATAGCGGATGCTGGGGATCTCTACAATTAGCATTTATAATGTAAATTAAGGAAATAAAACAAAGACTGGCTTTACCTCCATTACCGATGACTGCCACTTTCTTATTTGTAAGATCGACATCGTGATTCCATCTGGCCGTGTGTATGATTTCTCCTTGGAAACGCTCAACACCGGGCATTTTAAATTCTTGTGGATTAACAAGGCCGCCAACTGCAGAAATCAAAATCTGGCATTCTTGGGTGAAAAATTCTCCGGTCGTGATGTCTTGGAAAGCGGCAAGCCATGTCTTTGTCTTTTCTCGCCAAATGGCCCTAACCCATTCCTGTCCTCCTGTGAAATGATTGTTCACACTATACCGCTCGATCACAGAAGTTAAGTACTCAAGAATTTCTGCTTGGGGTGGGAAAACTTGGGTAAAATCAGGATTTGGGGCGAAGGAGAAGCTGTAACAAAGCCCTGGAATATCCACAGCACATCCTGGATCTAATACATCAAGATATTAGCCTTTTCCATCTAAAATTTTGGTTGTTGAACACACATGTATTCGCCAACCAGGTTCCTCCTAGTCCCTTCTGACGATCGTAGATGCAGAAATCGTTCAAATTGAGCATGTTCTTGAGCTGGCAAGCCATTGCTATGCCGGATACACCACCCCCCACAATAATAACCTGGCATGGGAGTTTAGAAGCAGGTTTCATTGTGGCATAAATTCATGTGTGTTGATTCATCAACCGTATGACGGTTCAATAGATCGGTCTGAAAGGAAAACAACATCATACGCGTAGTAAATCTTAGTACTTATGTCTTTTCAACTTCATCAACACATTCCACTCTTGGTTTTGCGTTCAAGGTTCAGAAAAGCCACCATTGAACTCCCAGCTGAGCTCCATCGAAAAACCGTCATGAACTGCCCAATCCTAGCCTTGCAAGATCTATTTGTTTGAAGAGTTGCCTGTAAGACCCGACCCCTCGTACATACATGCCCAATCTTCTACACCGCAATAACTTGTCCGACTTTCTATTTCTAACAGGCTGTAGGTAATCAGCCACATGCGGCAAGCAGGATCTAAACAGTTCGCATTGTGACCAATGAAAATGACTCGCCAAGATTTGCCCATTCTATTTCTCGTTAGTCTTTCACGATCTTTTACAAAGGTAGTATAATTTAGCCGTTGAGATGCGCAATTAAGCTACAAATCAAACGATTCACTCCGAAGTTTTTACCTAGCGTCCACGTCAGTGTACCTTTATCTAACTGCACTTCAGCCAGCCCTGAACTGTCAAAAGTAACACTCTTTACATATTGCCCTCCGTATGGGGCCGAATTAAATAAAAGTCATGTACTAACTGGAGCCAGCATATATGTCAAATTTTAAATATCGGGTGGATCCGCACTAAACAATCCTTTCTATCAATCTTGCGTTTCGGAGACGCCGATATTGCGGGAATAAACTCTTGAGAATTGGAGCGAATTTATTTCCTTCTCAAAGTGTTGAGGTACATGGTTTGCAGCCTTGGAGTTTATCTGACCTAGGGAGGGGTATTTAACCAACCCTTAGAACCGTGGAAAGGATCGAGAGTCAAGAATTTGTAGACTACGCATCAAAATGGTGACCAAAGACATAGCAGTTCTACTGCTCTATATTGCTTACCAAGCACAAATTCCATCATTTTGGATCAATGTCGCTGGCGTTGGACTGATATCTCTCTTTTTGGTTCTTTCCTTCATGTTGGCACAGGTACTTTTTGCCAGTCGTCAATTGACTTCGTTATCGGATGAGAGTCAAGAGGTTCTGGGAAAACCTCTCTTATTTCCTGTGAATTTTAATCACAGGCGGTTCACCCCCACAAAGGATCGGTTCAGAAACCGATATCTTGCGGTAGGAGTTCCTGTTGGGCTTCGATGCCGCATTGGGAACTTATTAGCCATCGATGATAGCTCTCTGGATGTCTCTCTTCCTCCGGGAGATTTTGAGATGAAATGGAATCGAATTCTCTCCCACTTGAGCTGCTGGTTCAGTGTCGACTCGACACGGTTTCTTCACCGAGGCGACCATGGACTATCTCTACGGGAGAAGTTGGATCAGTACCTGCTCTCTCAGGTATGAAACTCTCTATTTGATATTATGCGTTTCTTTCGGGCTTTTTATGATAACTTTCATAGAATGAGGATCCTTCACAATGGCCGTACGCATACCTACTGGGCATTCCCCAGTTTCTTGGATGGTCCAGAAGTGTAGTGTCATGGTGGTATCTCTACGATAAAAACCGGGAACTTGACGCGGTGATTCTGGAAATCAACAACTCCTACTATGAAAAGCGGAACATTTTATTGCGAGTGAGCAGAGTTTCAGAAAAACCTCATAGTCTGCCTGATGAGACAAGCGAAGAGTATTTGGACGAACTAAAGTTGGTGCGCTCTTTGCCATCAGCACCTCGCTCTACTTTCTATCAAGCACAATGGCACAAGTACATTTTCGCATCTCCTTTTGAAAAGGTAGACGGTGTGGTTTCAAACAGGATGATGGACCCTCTGCAGCCGAGCTCCTGGAAGCCCAACACCTCATTTTCAAACATGACAACAATGGAGGAATCAGGCGAAGTGAGAATGGCAACTCGCCTCACTTGTGATGGACCACCGGTTGATCCGACGAAAATGAATACTTTTGAGGCGGCAAGGCTCCTCTTCTTCTGGACAATCCCAGGGATGATCACTACCCTGGTGATCATATTCAAAGCCCTGAAAATTCGCTTAATGGGAACGATGAAGATGCACACGAAGCCTCCGGTTCGAAATGGTAGCGTTGGCCGTCCAATCACTAAAATGGAATTGTAAAGTGCATTCCCATCTAGCTCTATGCTGCTTTTTGCTAATAACCCCATGCTTCTAGGGATCTCGAACCTTTCTTTCGCAGTTATTTAGCCAGTCACGTTGAAACTTACCCCGACCCTATCGAACTCACATATCTGCCTTGCAGGTCATTCACCAATGAAACGATATGCATGAGATCACCTTCATACGAAAATGCGGCGCATGTGTGTCGTCTTACAGTTGAACCTACTGATCCAGGGTTCTACTCGAGAATGATCATGTATATCGATGTTATGACAGCGTTGGCACAAGAAACACAGCCAACCGGGTATGTCGCTGACCCAACAAGCCAACGACTGCTTGTATCCGACGTCAACCTGCTTATTTCAATACTTGAACATGCGCTCTCTGAAAAGGCTCGATTATCACGACACACACTGCCGTCTTGGAGCAAAAGAAAATTCTATTATGTCCTATCGCTATTACGTGGAAGTTGTGGTCTAACATTCATGGATGACTTCGCATTGTCCTGTTCTCAGCCATTGTCCCTTAGAATATATTCAGTCTCTGCTGTGCGACTATCAGTTGCAGGTACTTTTTGTTTTGGATCTCTACTGCTTCTTGGGATTTACGAGTTCCTTGCATCTTATATAGTCCGATGGCTGATTTTGGATGTTATCTCAAGTTGGAGATCCAGGGATTTTTTTTCCCGCCCGCGAGTTGAGCCTCGACTGGATTGAATTGTTGAATTGTTTGGATTTTTTCTGTCTTGGCACTGTTTGTAATGAAGATACAGATCTAAGAGAGATCTTGGAGGATGAAGTCGATCTAGTGGATGACTATGCGCCAGACTTTCGCGAGGCGCAGGAGCAGGGTAACGGCTTAGCGATCGGATATGATTTAGAACAGATACTTACTAACGATGGAAATCCCCTGACTTTCACAGATCGTGAAAGTGGTCATTAGCTAGAATTTACTTATTGCTCCTACTTACTCGGTTCTTTCAATGAACAAAATACCCCTAGTGATCAGTTATCAGTTATATTAGACGTTTATGGCAGCATTTTATCGACATAAAGAAGCGATTGGTCCAAAATACGTATCAGGTTAATATTCAAGCGTATTTTTTTTAGCAGGATTCACAGTTTTTGTTTGAGGTATCGAAGCAGTCTCGTGCCCATAAAGGCGGATGGTATATGATTGGCTACCGCCTATACCCACTTAGGCGCTATCATTGTGTAATATACTTTGTACATAAATCGGTAGCTCCGGGCGTACGAACAAAGATTTCTTCCACAGTTCGTCTTAAGCTCATTTCACGGTTTCAAGGCTCTCTAAGCAAGATACCTAGGTACTCTCGCACACATATTACTACCTCAATTCAATATCCCCAACAATTCGTCGGGAACCAAAGAACCCAAGAACCCAAGAAACCAAGTCAAGATGGGGAAAATAATCTGATATCGGACTAAGCCGTTAGATCATGCACGAAGCCAAAATAGGAAGTGTTCGGGCATATCACGAACACCGACCGGCCGGGCATTCCTACTCGTGGCAATAAATCCATAACCAGGGCTCACTTGGATATATCAAATGAAGGGAGTTCCACGGGACTTCCCCATCGTTTACCTAATCTCTAATTCAAGTAACCAATTAAGACTTATATAGCATCTACCCCAGACTTTGGGACGAGCTCTCATTTCGGAAAGCGGCACCTTGGGGACGCCACAACGCCTCGGCCGAACGCATTCGGCTCTAGCTTCTTTTTTTGGCAGTCTTTTTTTTCTGTCGTGCTGTTATTTAAAGCCATAGTCCAAGGATGCATTCACAGAATTAACCCTAACCATCCTCGAATTGGGAGCCCTTAGGAAAAGGCGTCCACGCTAAAAGACCTCGGGATCTACCTACATCCATTCCAATCCAACCTGGGGATGTATACACATAGCTAGCCCAGTCTCATCTCAAGTCTACTCTCCCCCCAAAGGGCATCATGCCAACATCTCCACTCATCCTCGACCCAATAGCCGAATGGCGCGCCTGGCAAGTCCTTCGAATCTATTTCACAGTCCTTCTAAACCGCCAAGTCCGGCGCCGCTGGCAACTCGAGCAAAAATGCATGCAAGACACACCAGCCTCTCAACGCTTCCGTCCAGTAATCTTTATGGAGCAGGTTCCCTCGCTCCAAAAACCGCGAACGAGGCAACAAGACAGAGATCACAGACATAGCCCGTACAATCGGGACGCGCTGGAGAAACTCAAGACGAGAGTCCGGCTGATTCGTGCCCGTGTTGAGAAGGGGAAGGAGCTTGCTGGCGAGATTGAGCGGCGTATGCTGGATCCTTACGTGCAGTTCCCTTCGCACTTTTGTCATAGTTGTGTTGTTGACGGGGATGTGGCTGACATACTGCTTTCGAAGTGTGGGCATCGGATTTGTGTTACTTGTCTTTCGTTTGTTGATGATGTTGATGGGGTATATGAGTGTAATATTTGCTTCGTGCCTGTGAAGCTCTTGGAGAGATATCCACTGCCGGATTCGTGTGAACAGTTTTCGAAAGTGTCGAGGCTTTGTCAGGCTTGAATTCAAGGTTGTTTAAAGTGGTCGTTTCTCTTCTTCTTTTCTTCTTTTCTGGTCTAGAACTGGTAACTAGAGGGGTTTTGGAGCTTTGTGTTTTCTGTTTTCTGTTAGAAGTCCAGAGCATCGCTGTACATAGATCTGATTCCGAACTTACAAATTGATAAATAGGAATATCAACGGATTCGTGATTTGTATAGACTGAACAACCTTGATAGAGAAACCTTGGTAGGGGAGATATGAATTATAAACGAAAAGTGAGTTGGATCTCACAGTCTAGAGACCTAAAAGACTGGACCCAAAAAGAAAAAGAAAAGAAGAAAAACATCGGCGCGTCAAAAAATGCATCATGAAGCCATGGCCCGATTTTTCCAGACCATCCCAACACAAGAAAACGCCTTTTGATATGACAGTCAGACGCAAAACAAGAATCAAAAATCAAAAACAAGTTGAGGACGTTACATCGCTGGGGGGGGGATTAAGAGACATTATACAGGAATAAGTAATGCAACCATGCCCGTTAATCACCAGCTATCCAAAAATGCAGAACAGTAAGATGTCATAGATGGGAAACGGACTTGCAAAAAAAAAAAAAAAAAAAAAAAGGGAAGAGAATGGAAAGTATCTGTCGTAAGGCCGTTGAGTAGAGTCAGGAAGATAAAATCACCGATCTTCTGCATGTTCCCCATCATCAATAACCATCCTTATATCCTTGACTGGATGAAGGAGCATAGGAGGCAGACACATACGGCCCTCGCCGGCCAATTCTTCCTGTTCGCCCCCGTCATTATCCACACGAAGCCCGAGCCAGCGGCGCCAGATGTTAGGAGAAAAGCCAGCAGAGTAAAACCAGGTCGTTCCTTTAAAATTGTGCTCACGGTCTCCGAATACGGAGGTGCGAGCTCCACCGGAAGCCCCGTTACGGCCGGCATTGAAGACAGACTCGAAATATTTGGTCGGCCAACGGCGGTCAACGTAGACGGCGTGCGGCGCATAGACGGCCTTGAAGCCGTGGTGAAGCGCGGTGGTTGCCGGCCACATCTCGGAAAACATGCTGTGATGGCGTAGGGCCGTCTCGCGGTGCATGGTAGTGAGGAGCTTGCGTGAGAGCCGCGAAGCTGTGATGATCGCAGTTCGTCGTGGCGGCATGTCTTTATCCTTGTTGTATCCAGTGACGTCGTCGCGGAGCAGCCAGGTGGTGCCCTCTGGGTCGTATAGAGGGTTAAAAACGACCAAGTCCGCGTCCTCGCCTACACCCCACGTGTACTGGTCTTTATCCATAGTCGTTGGAGGGATACCTTCGCCTTCAACCTCGAAAATATCCGGCTCGGCAGGACGATCAGGACCCCATATAAACTTGTCACCCTGTTGGTGGATCCCGTTAGTCCGCTCGCCGCTCTCTGGTGCCCCTTTGGGCTTCACACCACTGAACAAATTGTTCGGACTGTTGGTCCCAATCTCAGTCTGCACCCGAACCATTTGCCTGAAGTCGTCCCAAGTCCCGTGCACCGACGGAACATAGAAGCGAGCGTTGCGCTCCCAGAGACCTTTTCGGGGCTGCTTTTTGGCCCAGTCGCCCACCTTATCGAATAGATGGTACCAGTGACCAGTATAGCGCGCATCCATTTCCCAATTCCAAAAGAAATCGTACTCCGGGTGCTGATAGGCGAAGTACTGAAGAGGCATATAGGTACTACGGTAAACACCGTGAATGGGCAATCCTCGGGCGAAAGTCTCCTCCAGCCCAGGGTACATCAAACACATCTGCGCCTCCGACCAGAGAGTTCCCATTCCACGGAACTCCGCTGGCAGGGCATCGTTTAGAACACTCTCATAAGTCTCGTCATCTGACCAGATTTGAAGGTCATTGTTCTTGACATGGATAAGGAAATGAACTGTGTATTCACCGCCAGATGCCACGGAAAGCTCTGTAATCACCGAGCGCAGGTACATGATATCTTCGGGCGTGTAGTTAAAATCGTGCCATGTGCGAATGACCAGCGCAGTCCTAGGAAGGCGATCAACCCCAAGCTGAGGCTTCGGCTGCAGCTGATTGTCCTCGACCTGGGGAATTTCAACCTTGGGAGAACCCACCTGCATTGTAACGAACCGGTTCAGGCGCGGCTGGGAATCGTTACTGAAGCGATGACGATTTGCAGAGATACAGCGCTCTTGAACGCCCGCCCATTCGACCTGGCGGTAATCTACGGGAGGAAGATGTTCCCAAACACTCTCCGCACCATCCCGATGACCTTCCATACCGGCGCCAATACCACCCTTCTTGACGCCGTATCCCAATCCATACGGACCAAGGCGACCAAAGCGGTCAAAACACATATCGTTGCGAATCCCAAGCATTTCATTCGAGCCCGTCACGGGGTCCGGGAACCCTTTTGGTACTCCATGGTAGGATTGGACTGGCGGGACGCGCTGCGTGTTTCCTTCGTCGAGGAAGCATTCGCGCTTCTCGCCATACTTTTGTATATAATCCGGGGAGTTGTAGTCTGGGTAAGGGTTGAAGACGGAGCTAGTCAGAGAGGGCTTCGGGTCACGCGAGACCAGATGATTGGCATCTTTGTCCACATCCTTGGCCGCACCCTTGGCCGCATTGTCCTCTGTCGGTAACCCAAGTACTAATTCTGCTCCGTCTCCGGGGTATTCGGGTACATTTTGGTCGCGCGACACGAGGCTTTTCAAGCCACCATGGTAACGTGTAAGGAAAGGGAAACTCTCCCACTGCGGTGGTTTAGAAACGACCTTGGGTAGCTCGGCAGTGACCTGTGAGACGGAGGAGGAGATAGTGAATCGGAAGAGGGTCAAGATGAAAATCACCAGCGAGACAAAGAGAGCGAAACAGAGCCATCGCATGATCCGCTGAGGCACTCGGTACCCATAACCCACACCTGTTGTTCCCCCGCGACTGCGACGGAGATTCCCGCCCATGAGAGGCGGGTAAGATGTGGAGGAGTATTCAGGGCCACTATCCGAGTCATCGTCACTGCGCTTGTGGGGATTTTGAGGTCGATGAGGCTGTTTTTCTAGATCGTTTTCTTGTATACGGGCTGCATAGGGCGATGGTTTGCTATATGCCGCGGAGGATCTCCTCACCTGTACTGTCATGGTGGCAACAAGTCAACATTGACAGAGAAGGGTTGAATGTGGTCAAGTCAACAACCCATTTAATTCCAGAGAATTAATAAGGCTGCTCAATATGAGAGAGATGAGAAAGGGGAAGAGATGCAGAAGGGAACGATGATCGGTTTGATTTGGTGTCACAGATCGTCGCAGATCGTCGACCAGGCAATTAAGACGCAGTTTGCGACCTAAAACACGAACAGTTTCATTAGAAGAGCCAATGAGGACTCAGCGGATATCAAATAGAGCTAGTGTCAGGGAAAAAGAGCGGATACAAGAAGGTATAAAAAGATAAAAGAGGAGAAGCGAGGAGCGGGCCCAAGTCCAGAACTCGGAAATTACCATGTCAGACGGGATTGCTTGGTTTTCTAATTTTGGCTGATAATCCCTGTCTTCTTATACTAGTTTAGTACATGCTTTTTACTGCAATCGTTTTTTTGCTTTACAATGTATACAAATTCCAAAACACAGAAGAGGAGAAAAAAAAGGAGAACCAGCAATTTTGACGTGGCGCCAGAATAAGAACAGATGAGGCTAATAGCATAGCGAAGAGAAATAGAAACCGTGGAGTGAACATAACAGTAAATCCTCCTTTTCGGAGGGACTCCATGAAGAACTCCCCATCCATCGCAGATTCGCAGATTTCCCGTGGTATTTCTCTTGCCCTGCTACATACACGCACACACGCACGCACTCAAGAACACAACCACCTCCCCAAATCGCATATTATAGTCTGTTAGTCCGCTTAGTCGCGGCCAGACTTCCGGAGGGCATCGGCGAGCCACTCAAGACCCTCGTACAGACCATCACCAGTGGTAGCGCAGGTAGATTGGATGAACTATTGGAGAAGTCAAATCAGTAATTGCAACGGGCATATATCGAAACAATGCACATACCCAAGCACGACGAGTGAGGCTCTGGAGGCCAAGCTGCTGGGTGATCTCAGCGGGGCTCATGGCGTTCTAGAGAAAAAAAAAAAATAAAGATCAGTATGGGGAAATTCAAAACCGAGATCGTCATCATCCTGAGAAATTCCTACCGGCAAATCTTGCTTGTTGGCGAAAACCAGGAGAAGGGCATCTCGGAGCTCGTCCTCGTTCAACATGCGCTGCAACTCGTCACGTGCCTCGACAACACGGTCGCGATCGTTGCTGTCAACCACGAAAATGATACCCTGGGTGTTCTGGAAGTAGTGGCGCCACAGAGGACGGATCTTGTCCTGACCACCGACATCCCACACGGTGAACTGAATGTTCTTGTAGTCGACAGTCTCAACGTTAAAGCCTGCAATTACGCAGAGTCAGCCCTTGATCTCTTATTTCTGAAGTCGGAATATATGGGCGAAATCAAACTGACCGATGGTGGGGATGGTGGTGACAATTTCACCGAGCTTGAGCTTGTACAGGATGGTGGTCTTTCCGGCGGCGTCAAGACCAACCATCAAAATACGCATCTCCTTCTTGCCCCATAGCCGATCAAAAATCTTGGAGAATGCGATACCCATGTTTTCGGTTATCTCAAAGACCTGAAAGTGGGTTGATGTTAGAGTTGAAGGGAGGGGGGAATTAAGGAGGAGAAAGGCGGAGGGGAAGATGGAAAACGTGTTGTGGACGGATTAGGACCGGGTCAGGGGCGAGATGTAGTGATTGCGGAAGGGATGATCGACAACAACTCACTTTACGTTAAATAATTAGAACTTGGTTGTAAAGTTGAAGGAGGATCCAAGTAGGGAGTGAGAGGAAGGGGAAAGTTGAAAGTTGGTGTCTGTGTTTGTGATTACAGAAAATACGGTAGGGCGACGGGTGGGCAAAGGCTGTGCACTCGTACTGGTCGCTTTTCAGGTAGACAAATATATTATATAGGCGTAAGAGAACACCTATTTCAGCCCGATCTCAATTCTATATATGAATCTATTATGGTAAAATCTAGGCAACGGAGATATTCAACTTGCAACAGAAAGAGGACACGTTGACTCGTATTTGAAATACCGGAGGCGAACACTGAAGGCGAAACTCCTGTATTGTTCTGATAGGGTCGACTTATCGCCTTAATTACATTACCATACTATACGGTGTATAGTTCTTGTAGTGTTTATAGGTATTCTTTACTATGATATTCTTTACTATCATAGCATGTTATATGTCCAGTTGTCTATCTAGGTAAGTATGATGACTGCCACCAATACTACATACTTGCCGACTACATTGTTATCTTATGCATTGACCAATTCATTACCTATATCACGACACTTCTATCACGAGGTATCCATCTTTACATCCTTTTCTATAAGTATGGACCATTTGTACTCGTAACTCATCGACACAGGAAGAGCCTGAGTATAGGAATTATAAATGTACTTCCTCAAATGTGATTACAAATGTGACTACTCCAACGTTGGATGGCTTCGGCACTTCCAATACGGCCAAAACCATTGACAATTGCCGGTTTTTAATTTGTCTCAATTTTGACTATGATAAAAACAAAGAACTGATTCGGAGGAGATCTCGCTAAAAGCATTGACACTGATGCTAAAGCTCTAGCACACTACCCTATCTTCATGACTCCATACACCCCAGTCTCATACCTACCTAGATACCTTCCGAGGTCCCGAGGTAGATACAACTACAACATCCAACATTTGATAGTTAGAGCACCGGCCAACTGGGGCATATCTACCTTCTTTAGTAGGTTTTTACTGCACAGAGCAGTTATTAAGACCTTGCAATCCATGTCCCTGTCATCCATGAATGGATGGAATGAGCGGTGAGAATGTTACCGTTGAATAGACTACCCTGGCAAGCCCTTACTGGTAACTGTTCCTAGGTACATGTGACCTCATTTATACTATTTCCTGCACTTGAGCAAGCGGTGAGCTCTAAGCCCTAGAGGTTCCCAGCCCAGAACATCAAATAAAAGTCCAGATCAAAGTCCAGATCCGTGTCAGTATACTCCAAAGTTTGATGTTTTGTTAGCCCTTGTGATAGAAGAGTGATTGTTGATTTACAGGTCCCTACCTAGATAGACATATGGAGAACAACTGCTCGGCTTCTACATCTACCTCTCTCCGCCGATATCAGGATCGTGAACCAAGATCCTCGTCTCTCGATCTAATACCCCACAGTTCATTACCCCATTTATGGCTCCACACTCCGGACCAAGAGCTTCCTGCCCCAGAGTAGCTAGATGAGATAGCAAAGCGTCTCAAGAAGCTCGCACTCTATGCTCTGCAAACAAACCCAAAGTGGTTTTCATCACCATAAGAGGTTAAATCCATGTTCCCGGATCAACAATAGCAATCGAGAATCCAGAGTCCAACGAGGAAGACCTTTATCTCCGTGGCAAAATCCGAACTAGGGTGAAAATACACTGGCACGGCTAGTCGCTCCACTGTCTATTAAACCAAGAGTGGGTGGAACTTGTCACGGTCCTGGGCTCATGGCTGTTTCTAGAGGACAATACGGGTACCGCGGAGGCCCGTGGAGGCCCGCGAAACCCAGAGATATCTTCTTCAAAGACACAGGCTCCACATACCTCCAGAAGTCCCAGATACAAATGATCTCAGTAGTACCCGTCTCGTCTATTTGTTGGTGAGCATATTTTTTTCGTCTCAAGCCCGGCAGAAGGGGCATGGGCGCCGGCTACTGAAAGCGATGATTCTCGCAGCTTTAACACACACAGAAGCTGGAGTATGTGGAGCATCACGAGTCAGCATTACTGCAGAGACTGTTATTGAGAATGTCAGTGTAGAGCGATTTATACAAAATGATGGGCTTCGAGATCACAAAAGTAAATTACAGTTAAATACTATATAGATGTTAGCATTGAAGTTGATCTTACTACTGAGTGAATATCACGTGATAGTTACTGAGTCATCCACCTCGTTCTCTAGGGCATCGCTAGTCCCATTTAGGACTAGTACACCACCGAACCCACAAGCGGAGAATTTGCAGACCTTTATTTCTTTTCTCCCAGCCATTCCACGCAGAGCCACACCATAAGAAATTCTTTTGGAAGACTGTCGCCATCATGTCGAAGATTACAGTCGGTATGTTTTAATCTGAAGCCTTCTCTGAGGCCTTTGAATGCAGAAACTAATGCCCTCACAGCCGGAGTGCGCGAGAATGTGCAGCAATTGCTTGAGTACTCGCTCAACGAGAAGAAGCGTAACTTCCTCGAGACCGTCGAGCTCCAAATTGGCCTGAAGAACTACGACCCCCAGCGTGACAAGCGTTTCTCTGGTACCATCAAGCTGCCCAGCATCCCCCGTCCCAACATGGCTATCTGGTTCGTCTTCGCCCATCCCGAGTTTTTTTTTTTTCACCTCCATGCCGACCTCACACCGACTCCTGTCGAGAATATGGAAACTCTGAATCGCAGAATACGTTACTGACTATGTTCGAATTATAGCATCATTGGTGACCAGCACGATCTCGACCGTGCCAAGCACCACGGTCTCGATGCCATGTCCACCGATGACTTGAAGAAGCTGAACAAGAACAAGAAGCTCATCAAGAAGCTTGCTCGCAAGTACGATGCATTCCTTGCCTCCGAGGCTCTCATCAAGCAGATTCCCCGTCTGTTGGGTCCCGGTCTTTCCAAGGCCGGAAAGTTCCCTACTCCCGTTTCCCACGCCGAGGACATGCAGGCCAAGGTCAACGACGTCAAGTCCACCATCAAGTTCCAGCTTAAGAAGGTTCTTTGCCTTGGTGTTGCCGTTGGCAACGTCGGTATGGAGCAGGAGGAGCTCATTGGTAACATCATGCTTGCCATCAACTACCTCATCTCCCTGCTCAAGAAGGGCTGGCAGAACGTTGGAAGTCTTGTCATCAAGGCTTCCATGTCTCCCCCCAAGCGCCTGTACTAGATGTTGCGTCACTTAATTGTGCCGTATTCTAGCAGGTTCAAGGTTCAGCGAGTGATAGGTGTCATTAGTTTAGTGACCCATAAAAAAATGAAGCTCACGACTTGATCTTGAATAAGTTCTATTCTAAAGCAACAGAAAGAGAATCTCTGAATTCTGTAATGATCAGTACTATACATAGTTTCCAGACGCTCAAATCAGTAGTACAATTCTTAATTTAAGTAAGCCTACAATAGTAAAAATTTCATGGCTTATTGCATGCCCTCCATCAACTCGGTCTTATCCAATATCATGCCCCGCATACCGATGAATTCGCGGAGAGCTTCCCACTCTTCGCCGACTTCCTCGCCGCGCAGGTAAGGGTCCTTGAAACCCCAGGTAACAGCAACTCTATCCATAGCGGCACGCTCTTCCTCCCGCAGCCAACGATGGCGCAAAGGAACACCAGGTAACCAAACCACTCGCTCCATCTGGTCGTTAGCCGAGGTGATAGATATAATGCCGAGAGATGCTGCACCACCAACGTAAGCCAATGACGCGGCAAAAACAAGTCCAGTAGCAGTGCTAGCATCCATCGTATTCTGGAAATTTGAAGCCATTGAGGCAAGAGCATAGCAGGCGAGAGGAGCAGCAGCCAGACCAGCCAATGGAACACCAGCCTTCTTCAAAACCTTCGCACGGTGGAACGCAGGTGCGCAAAACGTATTGTCGATAATGGCCAGCACCAGCGAAAGGTTCTTCTGCGCGATGGCAATGTCCAAGGCTTCGTTGGCCAGTTCAGCGGGGATAGCACTTTTAACACTCTTCGGATCGGCCTTGTGGAATTTGATCGGTGAGCTGTTCTCTTCTGGCACTGGTTTGTTGGCGTACAAGTTGAAGATCTCGGGGAAGTGCTCAGCCCGTTGCAGGAGAACAAGAGTCTTGGTATAAATCTCTAGCGCTTCTGGGGAAATGAAGACTTTTTCATCTTTCAGAAGTCCTGTAGCAATCTCAGAGATTGAGTCTGCTAGTCGGGGATCGAGCGATTTCCCTCGCCCTTCTTCCATGTTCAGAAGCGGGGAGATTGCGTTGCCTTCATTTGAAGAACTCTCGTTTTGGTCACGCTCATTCTGACCACGCTCCTGCGAAACTAGGGACTCGGCAATCTTATGGCATCTCTGCAGCATTGCTAAAATGACTTCATTGGAGGGCACTACCTCCGCATTGTGCACCGTTAACACCTCCTGTTGAATACCTCGGATAACCGACTGCGCCTCGATAGTCTCGCTATTTGATGCATAGTTGCGTGACGATAGAACGGGGAGGATTAATTGCGGGCGCAAATTTATTTTTGGCAATGCGAGTGCGAGCCTATGCACACTTTCAGAGGTGGTCGGGAATCGAGAGAAGGGTAGGCGGCGCGAGGTCGAGAATTGACAGAATTGGCAGACGGAAATCGGTCTCCCTCTTTGAATCCGCAGAGCCGTTAGTTTCATAGTGAATGGCGTTGTAGGAAATCAGGTGGCGGCGGTTGTTCTAGGCGGCTCTTTTTTTTGCTTGGAGAAGGCTCAAGGCGGAGACATTACGTCCCCCGTAATAGCACTGACGTCTTCTACTTCGCAACATCTCCTGCTAAAGGGAGCATACCCACTCTACTACAATATTATCTGATAGACTCATGCACCCTTATACTTGACGAACTTGGGTCTCTAACGCGCTTTCGAAATGCCTCCTCCCCCTCCACCCCCTCCTCCTCCGCCTGGAGGGCTCGGTGGTGGCCCTCCCCCACCTCCTCCCCCTGCTAGTCTACCTGGGAAGCCTTCCAAAGGACAAGCGAAAGATCGGGTAGGTTCCTCTCGCGTTCCCATGATGACTCTCACCACGTCGCTTCAGAAGAAGACAGCTAACTCTTTGTTAGGGCGCACTACTATCCGATATTCGAGGTGGCACCCGGTTGAAGAAGGCAGTCACCAATGACCGATCAGCGCCTGTAATCGTATCATCTGGAGGTAGCTCAGCTGCACCGGCAGTGGGAAGTGCTCCGCCAGTCCCAGGCATGAGACCGCCTCCCACTGCAGCACCGCCAATTCCGGGTGGGCTTGCACCACCGGTCCCATCAGGCAATAGATTGAGAAGCAACAGCGAAGGAGTATCCGCTTCAGATGAGTCTGCTAGTGCAACTGCTCCGCAATTAGGTGGTCTTTTTGCAGGTGGAATGCCCAAACTTCGGAGTCGTGGTGGTGGTGTCGACACTGGTGCCATCCGAGACTCTCCATATATGTCCGACTCGGAAGTGCGCCGAGCACCTTCTGCACCAGCTCCAAAGCCCCCTTCAGCTCCTAGATTACCAGGTGGACGGCCACCGCCTCCTCCACCATCATCAGATTCGACAGCTATGAACCCTTTGATTGCTAGCCTAAAGAAAGCTCCCCCACGACCTGCCTCAAGGTCATCATCCGCTTTTACTCCACCGACCGGCAAGGCTCCAGACGTACCGCCCCCAAGGGCACCTCCACCACCCCCTGCATCGCGAAAGCCATCTGGAGCGCCTCCACCACCTCGATCAGCTAGTCCAGCACTCCCTCCGCCTCCGCCTCCATCTGCTCCTGGACGACCAACACCTCCACCCCCTCCGTCTGTTGCTCCGCCATCGATTGCAGCTCAAGCAGCTCGCTCGGCATTCGGTCAACATAATACCAGCTCTCCACTAGCACCACCTCCACCACCCCCTGCTGGAGCTCCCGCAGCTCCTCCACCACCTCCGCCAACATCACTTCCACCTCCAATGGCACCTCCACCCCCAATGGCACCTCCAAGTGAACCTCCAACTCGCACATATTCCATGCCCGTTCGTCCCGTCTCACACGAACCCCACGCTGCACTCAACCCCAGTGCATACACACTTTCCAATGGCGGCTCATCTCCCGTGCCAGGATCAAGGAGCCAGTTAACCAATGGTCAGGCTCGGGTCGACGACACTCGATTCAAGTTCCAGGGCGATGGTCTACTCCCAAAGCCACGTCCATTTGTCGGTGGACAGCGCAGGTATCGTGCAGGAAGGGGCAGCAGTGTACCGTTAGATTTGAGTGCGTTGAGTGCGTGATTCGAGTGCATGGGACATTGCGGGCGATAAATATCGTGCACAGATAGTGAATTGCTATACTTTTACACACTCTGTTTCGTACTGTGGTAGTTTAAGAGAGACGAAACTTGTTGGATGTTCTTTATGGAAATAGCTGGAGAGACATTGAAAGTAGCGTTCAATGTTCGGTCTTAACGCATCTCCCGAGGTCATATGTATAAGGAGGACGTATGACCCGTAGTTATCTCCAGGACTACCAAGCAACTGGATAATATGGGGCCGGGGTAATTCATAGCACTGGAACTAAATTTGATAGACTTTTTCCAGTCTTTTTGCAAATCCATATTTAGCATAACCCAATTTCCCATCTTCCTTTTAATTTAGATCTTAAATTATTACAGCGATAGGAACAACAGCAGCAGTTCCCAAAGGCCCGGCAGTGATGAGGGGAACAGTGGGACCAGAAGCACCAGACGGAGTCGGAGTACCCATAAACCTACGTAATCTGAGGCTCAGTGAAAGATTCAGGGCCACCAGTAAACAAATGAAGAATCATAAGTGATAAAGCTTGTAGGAATACTCATAGTAGAGGAAGAATCGAAGTCAACTACTTTTCACTATCCTCTGAATCCGTAGCCCGGTAGTTCAAGGAGCAAGAAGCAGAAGACCATGGGGTGCAATATGGAATGAAAGAGCTGCGAGCACCTATATCCCCCAGGTGAGTAGCAATGATCCGGGCTGTCACTGATGCTGAATGTTGTTTCTAGTGCATTTATTTGGGATACCTAGAACACTAGCAGCGAGTTTGTGCCAAGGAAGAAAGTAGCCATCATTGTGCTATGCTGGAGTCTTTTACTTTGCCCGGGTCTCTGTCAAATTTTGACCCTGTTATAGTGTTGAATACCGGATGAATAGGTCTTGGTTAGATTATTCATTTTACTGGTATTGCAAAAGACGTGAAGCAAAGAGGTCTAGATAATAAGGTTTTATGCCGAGACTAACTCCACGCTAGAGCTGCCAAGTTCACAATGCTTATCGGTTATTGGCTATGTTTCACAGGTGGATCTCTTCTACTTTGTACTAAGATAGTTCTCAAGAACCACAGTCCGTTACTTATATGCGAAGTAGTTAGCAAATGAACGATAATGACCTTGGGACTTCACGAATCAGCTCTTATCCCTTGAAGTTTCACCATTAGTGACAGTTTTAGATTTATTAGCCTCAAGACTAGCATAATTTGGTGGCTCAGTTTCTACTTGATAGAATCTTAGAGCAAGAAATATCCCCGCCCATTGATAGGTATCCTTAAACTGACAAGAGCTTCAAGGCTACAGGGCTTCACGGTCATACCTACTATCTATATATATATATCCCTCGCTACCTATTGAGATCATTATCCATGAATAATATAACTGTTGGAATATGGAACAAAACAGTCATGTGATCAAATTGTTACTATATAATAGATAGCAAACTAAGAATGAAAACCAGACTTTACAACCACTTCAAAGGACACACAGATATCATAGGGGCGTAAAGCGTTACCTGTGATAGGTGTCAGAAGTGGGCGTTAGCCTCATCACCTTTATCGAGTTGCTATACCCACCGGTGTACCGACAATAACCTTCCAGAGTTGGGATAAGCTGGAGTCTTCGGGTGTTCACCTGGGTCTCTAGATAGAATTTCTGTAAAACTTGGGACTTTAGAGCCTTGGAATCCTTATAAAGATCCTTATTTACGTAACTAACATGATTATCGTGGAAAAGAACCTGAAAATCCTTGGAAATTACCGAGGTAAATCACAACTCACCACAGAGGACCAAGTCCCTTCCAAGTTAGATCTCTTCCGAGGATATGTTCCATACTCAATTACCTAGGTAGTTAGAGGCAGGTACTGTTTGAAAAGTACTCTCGGACTACATTATGCTGTGACATTGGAAGTGAAATGGTTGTGCTGGTTGCTTCTCTAGATTAGTAAAAAAATAATAATAAATTGATAACCCACCTATTGTAAGGATATGTATGATTCATATCAACATCAAATAATATATTTAATCAAATCTTGGAACTATTGAAGCTAATCGGAGCCTTGGACGTTTATTTCCTATCAATTCTAGAAACGCCAATATCGTGCTTGGGTACGCAATGTCTGCCACGTGACTTTGGTCTCACTGACCGCCTTTGGCAAAACATTGAGAATTTGCCCAATTACATTCTTGTTGACTCCAACATCTTTAATCCTACATCTTCCACCGATTTAAATCCTCATTCTCCACACCACTTTTTAAATTTATTTTACATTCATCAATCACTACCATAATGCCTAACGCTGTGGACCCAATGTCGGACGAGCGTCACGAACTTACTGGCAGTAGGTCCCGCATCATGAAATTATGTCATAGTAAATTACTGACTCAAGATTCATCAAAGAGAAAGTGCTTGTCATGACAATTGACGGCAAAGTGTATGTCGGCACACTCTTTTCTTCCGATCGTGTTCTCAACATCGTTTTGATCGATGCATTCGAGCGAGCTCCTCACGAGGAGGCTCTGTATAAGAAAACCGAGAACAAAGGAACATTGTTGATCATCGGCACCCAAGTTGCGGTTGTTGCCATGCTCGACCCTGAAATGGATGAGGAGATCGATTGGACTAAAGTCTCGGCGGAACGAATTCCAGTCCTGAAGGTTGGTGTCGGAGCCTAGGCTGGGCAAATGAGCCTTGTGTTGTGATTTGACTTTTGCGCGTTCAGGCGTTCAGCAGTATGGGATTCATTGCGTCCGGTGGACTGAGATCTGCCAAAACAAAACCTGAGAGCTTTTATGAATTGATACCCACATGAATCCCAGCTCAATTATCTTTACTATTTGAATCAACTGAGGAATCCTAGTTGAAAACTGAACTTAGCTTGATCTCGATCTCGTGTATTGAGTCGGTGTAGAAGTAATTCATTGATATCAAAATCAAGAAGTTACCTAGGTCCCCTTTTTGATTGACTCCTCTATTTTGCCCACACTTAATATGTCTTCGAGGCCGGATCGATCGAGAATCATCTCAATTGCAGGTTCATCCGATGCAGGACTATAAGAATGCTTCCAAGGTTCACATGCGGTACTCATGTACGATGCATCATTGGCACTGGTACTGCTCACCGTATCTTTTGTATCTGTTTGCGGAAATTGGCAGGAATTCCGAGGGCAATCAATCATGAAGTAATGGTATACGAGGGATATCCCTACCTAGGCCATAAGAGGATCAATTCGAAACAAGGAATACACAATATAGAATACAGATTTGCAACGTATTAGGGTTTAGAAGGTAGATACTAGTAACTGATATGGATTATCCATTCTAGTTAACTCTGGCGGGTCTAGTTTCCAGATGGCCCCATTTGCCAATATCTTCCCCCTATTACTCCGTACTAAGTAGCTAGTACCAGGTACCCGTTTGCGGCGGAGTAACAACCAAACTCCACCACGGAAAGATGCCAAGCCACAAATTCACAGGAGGTCTCAATAGGCATATTGATTTTTCAAAAATAATTGGGAATTTGGAGTTCATGCAGGATACTTATGAGTGTGCGTTTGTTTGTGGTAGTTTAAGGTATCGATGCACTCAGCCTTACAGTTTTTAGGTACACTTGCACAGTAGGACACGGGCTTTTACTACTATAGGATAGAGGTACGTAACCTGAAAAAAAATCAAATTTAGCTACCCAACATCCGGTTGAGACATGGAAGAGTTTAGAGGAAATAATAGTGCAATAAAAAATGGCTGAACGTAAAACTAACCATACTAAAAATGTATTTGAGTAGAAATTAGTAAACTAAATAAATAATCAATGCGGTACAAGGTACTTGCGCTAACCATGGAAGAGCGCCCAGGCAGAAAGTATCGACGTGACCATCCCATCCCGCCCCATCCTGAACCTCCTGAGTTTCATCCTCCTTTCCCCCCCCCCCTTCTTATTTCTACTTTACCCTTAGCAACTTTTTCAACTTCTCTTCTTTTTTGACTCTCCATTTCTCTCATCGCTGGTCGTAGGGATCTCCAATTTTCACCACTTTCTCGTCATTCTACGACTATCCCCCCTTATCCAACCTCCTCGACCTCGGCCCTTCATGCGGTTTTCATTCACAAACTCGAAACTTAGACCGTGTCAGATTCACCAGTTCTCTGGGGCTACAAGCCCGTCTTGATTGTGTGTTTGAATCTCATTTCGACATCAATCTCATCCCAATACTCTCTCACCTCGCCTAAGCGCCAGATATGTGGTTCTATCGGGGCGCGCAGTCCGCCGTCTTTTACTATGCCACCTGCACGCCATGTGCTATGAGTGTTGACCGTCGGAAGCGGAAGAAGGACGCAGCTCGAGTCAAGCGTGAAAAACAACTGGAATCACAAGTTATCTGCGATCAACCCCGGCCATTCCCACAACCAACCGCATTTAGCACAAACGAAGGATGGCGCCAGGAAATTGCCCTCGGTCCAGGACCTCCAACTCGCCGGGGAGGTAATCGTAGTCATCAAAGGACTAACAGCTGGAAATCCGATGATATGCTGAATACAAAAGAAGAGAAGAGCTCGAAGCACTCTTTCGCCGGGATGCGGTATCAGCGTGAAGATGAAATACTCTGGGGCCAAGAAGTAGCAGGATCTTCGATTGGCTTCTCAGGACGTGGTCGTACAGATAAGTATGAACAGTCAAAATACTATGCTCCCAATGTGCCTCCCGTCCAAGATCCGACTCCGCCTATTCTATGTGGACCCCGCAGCCGAGCCGAAACCCGATGGATGCTTCAACCTCCCCCTAGCGCCAAAGTAATGGCCGGAAAAGAGGAATCCGTCTTCTCACCTGTTGATAACGTTGGTGGTTTCTTTCCAGAACCACGTAACGTCCAAGCCAATCACCGCCGGGATGAGAAATCCCTGGCACAAATCACCCATGATATAAGTAATGGAAATCTCAACGATGAATCTATTGAACATCAATTACCTCGTCCACCATCTAATACTCACGAGCGTAAACGATCTGGAAGCTTTGGTCATGAAGATTTGGATCTACATCGATTTTCTCAATCAGATTCAATGTTCTCCATGCCCAACACTGATGACCAGTCCTTCAGCGCCTCGTGGAAATATCCTCCCGATACACCTACAACACGACCAGTTTCTAAAGAAACCCAATATGAAAGGGGCCTCGGGCGTCAACATATGGCTCAAGCTCTGTCTATTGCAGCCAAAAACAGCAAGAACAATGTCCACCTATTACACCTAGAAATCAACGATGATATCGACGATGATCTCAGCCTCGGCGAGCTAGAACGTGTACGACCGTGGCGCTGGAGTATGGACATTTAGATGTCGAAATATGGCCTCTTTGGCCCCTGTACGCATCTAAAAAGTACAAACTCGAAATCGTCATCAATTCTCATCACCACCTTACCCTCGTCCCCAATCACCCTCTTCCTCATCCTCATCCGTCACCTTCTATCTCGGATTTTCTATTTCTGACTTACAGTTTCATTGCATTCCTGGGCTAGCAAGGCGTTCCAGCAAAAAGTAGCGGCCAGCTCTTCATTTTCATCATTCAATTCCGTTCACAAAGCGCGTTATTCTTTTTCTTGGTTTGAACTCGAGGGCATGGCTGGTCCAGAAGCACTCCCAGGCTAGCAAAACATGAACAAGCCTCAATTGGCTACGGCACTACCAGATGACGCACGGCGATTGTCACCCACATATACATCATTACCTTCTTTCTGCGTCTATTTTCTGGATTGCTGTCAATCCATGTCTTCCTGGTTCATCAGGTTCTCTCTGTCTCTTTTTTTCATTTTCTCTTGCCAATCTTCGACACTTCTGACTATCATTATCACCCTTCCATTCTTGTATATTAATCACTTTAGTCCTCGGGTCATACAAATGGCGCATACATAGCATGATGAATCAATCAGTTCTACCTTTCAACTATGAGTATTAAGGCGTGGCAATCATTCACCGTCTTAAGAGGTGGCCACTCATTTCCCTTAGACCACGGGTACTAATTACTGAGGTCGCTTTTCAGTGCCGTAGATAACAATTGAGGAACTTCGAACTCATGCTGTTGCCGACGAGGTCATCGCTACACTGATTTGTACAACCTTTACCATGGACCTTCTAAGTGCAGAGATTTTCCTATTCCTCTTCCTCTATCTTTCTTTCTTCTTCACCTAAGCATCATCCATATGCATGCCCAGGTGGGGTTTCTACACACTGCTGGGGAGAAATCTGAGATTATATATTGTTGACTGAAAGCTATCAGTTACACCCAAATGGCTACCTTCGTGCACGGCCAAGTAATATATTATACATAAAATTGTGATGTTTTGACTTGTACAATTTTTTTTTCCTTTTTCCATTGCTTGTTCCAAGGCTGGCTGTGGGTAGAGAAGAAAAGAAAATAGAGGAGACTTTGAGACATCACTACCTACGTACATCACTACATCAATATCAACATCACATCGTCGTAACATCATGTGTCTTTTTTGTTATCCTCATCATCTGTGTTAAGTTCTTAGGTATTCTAGATGAAGTTATTGCGACTGCTTACTTAGACACTACACGTAAATACAACTTGTACTGGAACCCGCAGTTCCTTTTCGAATGTCTTGAAACCTCCCGTATGTTGTTGTGCTTGAATATATTGTATAAATTGACGCTTAGAAGTTAGGCTCTATTGATGCCCAGGAGATTTATTGAATCTCTGGTTGAGGTATTGAAAGATACGGTCCACTTATGTTTTGACTTGGCCGAGTTTGAATAGGAGGTAAGGAGTCTTCGGTTAGAAAGTGGTTTATCGTCATCCATGTATCGCTTGGATCTCTCATACTACCTAGGTAGCCGCCTGATTTGCTTCAGCAAGGTTGTTTCTGCTTAAGAGTAGGTGTCCCTGCGAGACCATGCACATAATTGGTCAATATTTGTCTCCTTCTAAACCAATAAGCCCATGCATTCGGAGGTTCGTTCCTTGCTGATGGCATGAAGCCCATGCAATAGCTGATCAATTGAACGTGTTATCAATATACTTGGCGGAAGAGACGTGGCCTGTTCGCATAGTCAGTTCCACCTAGAGCAGTGTATGGGGCTCGGCTCCGGGGGACGTATTACACCGGTATAGATTAGTGGAGAAGAGGATCTATAGGCGTATAAATGTTCCTTCTTGTGTATCTCTTTATCAAGAGATTAGATCTTGATCTCAATAGGGGATTGTTACACTGTATATTTTTTTACCTAATTCATAGTATTATTACATTTTTTTTTAGCATAAGTGAACAGTACAGAGTATGGGGTAGTAGTAAAGGAGTGGTAACGATCATACACCGTTACCGTACAGTGTACCGCCCCCTCGGATGTTCAGCGTGTCCTTTTCTGGCTCCTTCTCCTTTCCCTTCACTACGTCGTTCTTTTACCGTTTTCAATTCCCCAGTGCTTTCTTCATCTGAGCACTGCCATATCCACACCAATCTGAATTGTGTATTTCTGCTCCATTGAGCACTGTGCGCTCTCGGATCCTGTCTTGTCGCATTCACAATTTCCATCTCTAGCTACCGTTATCCAAAGTCTCCCACAAAGCGGAATTCCCATCGAGATTTCACCAGATTTCCCAGGGCCCGCGACGGTTTCGATGCGTGATCTGACTTTCTAGCATCCCCGGCACCTCCAATCCCCTTCCTCCTTTCACTCTTCGTGTGCAACCAATTCGGTTGCGACTGCGCGTGCCAAGTTGACTGTGCGCGTGCTCGTTTGTCATACGTTCTCTCAACTCTATACCCCCAGAAGTAGTCTCAAACTACTCTGGCTTCTTTCGCCACTCTGTCTCAAAAGTAAGTATGTGGGATTTAGGCATTCCCCTGCTCCGGGGAAATCAGGACCACTGAATCTTATATTTTCTCTTTTCTTTCTAGCCAATCCACAATGAACCCATTTATCAGCTGGGCCATCCTGCTGGTGGTGGCTGGTAGTCTCGGATGGTACTACACCAATGGCAGCGCACCAAAGATCAAGGCTCAGCCTGTCCGCGCTGTCGTTGAAAAGGTGGAGGCAACAGTAGCACCCAAGAAACAAAAGCGGAAGAACAAGGCCTCCGAACCTGCCATCTCCAAGAAGCCCGAGGTGCAAACTGTTGTTTCCCCTCCCACAAGTGGAGATGAGCCGGAGGACGACGTTGACAATAAGGAGATGGCCCGCCGCCTGGCTGCCATCAAGAATGGCATTTCGCCTGCCGGCCCCGCTAGCAAGAACCAGAAGAAGAAGGCAAAGAAAGCTGCCCAGCTTGAGAGCGGCTCACACGCCTCTTCCACCGGCGCCGATGCTGACGATGACCTCTCCCCCGCCGTCTCTCCCGTTGTCAACGCTTCGACTTCCGCCGGCTACGTGTCCGACATGCTGGAGGCCCCGTCTCCTGCCGCCTCCGTTCTCCGCGTCACTGGAAATGTGAAATCTGAGCCTAATAAGGAGAAGGTCCAGTCTTTCAAGCAAGTTGAGACCAAGAAGCAGCGCCAGCAGCGCCTCAAGAACGAGGCCCGCAAAGAACAGGTCCAAGAGGCGGAGCAGGAGCGCCGCAAGTTGCTCGAGAAGCAGCTGCATACCGCTCGGGAATCTGAGCGCCGCGAGGCCGCTCGCTCTCAGCCAGCCACCAGCAACGCCTGGGAGGGCAAGGACAAGGCTAATGGCACCGCCGCTCCCCATGTGGCCCCTGCTGCCCCCGTGCAGCTTCTCGACACATTTGAGCAAGCTCCGGCTACTCACCCCGCTAAGAAGTGGGACCAGGGTCTTCCTTCTGAGGAGGAACAAATCCGTATTCTGGAAGCTTCCAATGGCGTCGACGATTGGACCACAATCTCCAAGAAGCCCAAGAAGACATTCGGCAAGGTTACTGAGAGCATCTCCGAGGCCAGCGCATCGGAGCCCTCCCCTGCCCCTGTCCCCGTTGAGCCTCGCGTGACCGTTGTGCCCACTTACCTGCCTGATATTATGCGCTCTGGCAAGAAGGGCCACCCGCTGGACTCGGACTGGGCCGCTTAAGTTCATTTATCTCCTTTACTCCCGGCCCCAAACGCCTTTTGTTTGCTTTATTTTGAATTGTATCTATTATTTATCTGGTCCATGGCGTTTGGGAGTGCCACTAACGTCAACACGCTGTTTTTTCTTCAATCAAAAGTGCTCAAAGGACGCACTCAGAAAACACATTTACCCTCCCCAAGACATGCGAGGGACAGAAATCCAAAAGCACGGGGCTAATTTGGTCACTAGTTTACATTTATTACAATTGAGATAAATTGCAACGCATGAGAAATTGTAGAATGTTTGCCTTTGATAGAATGTTTGAGTAGAATGTGAGGTTATCACTGTCGTCACTTATCCTAAACAGGACTAGTGCGTAGTTCCGGGTATCGTGGCCTGAAGACAGGGTCTTTGTATACTCCGACAGCTCCACACTATTTATTCACTCCTTAAAACTCTTCCTACTCTCTTTTCTTTTACTCGTCTTAGAACGTTTTGTCTTCGGACCTCCACCTTCGCTCTGCATCAATATGACTCAAATCCGTGGTACCGCGGGCTATAATCTCGGCCACCAAAACCCGTTTGGCGGCCCCGGTAGTGCAGATGCCTCGAACGACCCAAGCCCACTCGATGCGATCCGCGAACAGACCAGCAAGATCGAGGACTGGCTAGACACCGCGTTTGATCCAGTGAAGCCGTACGTTCTTCTTTGATTTGGATCTCTTGGAGAGCTGTTTGGGAGCTCTTACTGCTTGCTTCCAGTTGGGGCCGACTCTCGCTCTCGAAACAAGGGATCTCGAAACAATGCCACTGACACCGTGTTCTTTTGCCATAGATACCTGCCCGCCATTGGACGATTCTTGATTGTTGTGACCTTCCTTGAGGACTCACTTCGCATTCTCACACAATGGAGCGACCAGCTCCAATATTTACGCGACTTCAGGAGTAGTAAGATACCCTCAACAGTCGAGCGTCGCTCTCAGGGTGACCACATAAGTGTGCATCCTTATTATATCAGAAATGTGACTAACTCGATTTCTTTGATGTAAATAGTACCCTGGGGATTCACGCATCTTTTCCTGATCGTTAATGTCATCGCCATGTTCGTCTGCTCCACCCTTGTCATCGCCCGCAAGCGCACCGAGTATGGCGTCGCCGGTTTGCTGGGTGTCGTCATTACTCAAGGCCTAGGATACGGCCTGATCTTCGACCTGAACTTCTTCCTCCGCAACTTGAGTGTTGTCGGTGGTCTACTCATGGTTTTGTCCGATTCGTGGGTTCGCAAGAAGTTCGTCCCAGCTGGCCTGCCTCAACTTGACGAGAAGGACCGCAAAATGTATGTGCAGTTCGCTGGACGCGTGCTGCTCATCTTCTTGTTTGTCGGATTTGTCTTCTCGGGCAAGTGGAACTTGTGGCGCGTGCTAGTTAGCCTGTTTGGCCTGGTCGCGTGCGTCATGGTCATTGTCGGCTTCAAGGCTAAGTGGAGTGCTATCATTCTGGTGGTTCTCCTGAGCGTTTTCAACGTGCTTGTCAACAACTTCTGGACAGTATGTTTTATTAAACTTTCGGCTCCCGCGCACTGTTCAGCCTGCTAACTGCTTTTAATAGCTCCACCCCCACCACCCGCACAAGGACTTTGCCAAGTACGACTTTTTCCAAATTCTTTCCATTGTGTACGTTCATTCTCCCCATATGCAATCATTGCCTTGCTCTAACTTTATATCCTAGTGGCGGTCTCCTACTTTTGGTTAACATGGGCCCGGGTCAATTGAGCATGGACGAGAAGAAGAAGGTTTACTAGAGAAGTGTAGATATCTATTCTTACTTTCTCAGTATACCACGCACAGCATCGTCGCTCGGACAACACAAACTTTTGAAAAGAAGTAGCCTAAGTCTTCCATTTCCGAAATAAATAGGACCAACCTTACCACTCTACTAGCGTGGTGATGTCTTGTTCCAATTTCAGTTACTATCCGGCTCATGATGGATGCCATTGATTTCTCCCACCATACTATAATACTCAGCTTTTTGTACCCTTCTCTTCACCAAAATGTTTTCATATGCCTGTTTGACTAGCCAGATGAGATGAAATTCCTGGGCCTTTTCGGTTTCCATGCCAAGGTAATTCTTTTTCTATAAGCCTTTCCAACGTTTTGTCCCGCTTGGGATGATTACAAAAAATGGTTACCAGACGTTTATCACGAATAACTAGATTTTCCAAGCCATAAGTTTGAAACCTTGGCTTTTACCGAGTGTTTATTTTGGTGCTCGATGTATATTTTGGACTTTTCATACAAGTATTTCCTATCTTCCCATTAGCCTCGGCTCGAGTCATTTAACCAGTTGAGCTAGCCTGGGCAGATATTCAAATGTATGTCCAATTCTGCCCATGTAAATTTGTAATCATACGTTATTTCTTCACTCCGACGGGCACAACTAGTACTTAGGCGCTCTAGCCCTGGAGGTGCGGAGTATGGAGTCCGTCGGACATCAATTTAAACTATTAGTTGATCTTGACCTGACTAGTCATAGTGGATACCAATTTCAGACCAAAGTACCATTTTATCAACTCTTAGCCATACCGATAGAGAAGTAGAATTCATCTTCCCTTTGAACCTCTCAATCTCTCTCACCATCCTCAACGAGTTTTTTCAAATGTCGCTTTTCCAAGGACTCAGGAGTTGTAACAAAGCCGTCAAAGAAAGAAGTGGCAAGAAAAAAAAAGGACGAAAGAGAATGAAAGGGATCCACAGTTTCTCAAGTCCGAGGCACAAAGAACATAGCTCAGATGCTGTTGCTTCAATAAATAAGCACTTTCCTAACTACCTCCACCCACCTGAACTGTATCGTTTTCTAATTTGAGACTTCTATTGCAAAATGACTCGAGTCAGGGGACCTGTGCAAACTCAGCAACCGCGAGTTGCCAATGTCACTACTACTCTTGTAACTTCTCAGACGAGCGGTGGCACCAAGCCAACAAAGAGACAGATGAAGCGGTGGAAGCATAAGCACAGATGGGCACACAGAGTAAGTCTTTCGCTTCAAGTTATTCTCAAGGGTTTGATACTAAAAAGTTATAGGGTCACGCCAACAATAGCGCCGGAGTGCCTCAATCGGATGCTCCAAGAGCTCCGAGAGGGTCAATCCTAGTTGGACTTGCTATGCTAGTCCAAAATGCCCGAACTTCACTGGAGAAGGTAGAATTTACTTAACCCGAGAACCCTTGTTTCACAGACTCCGCAAAGCTGACCTTTTGTATGCATAGGTCGAGAAAGGTATCAAGGAAGCCATCGAGAGAGAACGTGGAATGGATGTTCAGAAGCAGGGTAACCGTCTTATTAAGCCAGCTCCTCCTTCGTCTGATACTGCTTCAACTGGAGATCCCCAGGTGCAAGATGTCTTCAGCATTTCGCAGCAGTGGGAATCTTACGCAAGGCACATGTTCCGAGAACCAATTAGCTACGCGGATCTTGAAGCGCCATCCATTCCTGGATGAGGTTGACCATGCTTCAAGGTATTCTCTAGAAACCTGATATAGCTCAACTTAAAATGTTACATGTCCAGATTTCCAGATTTATCAATGGTACATTTAGTCTAGGAAAATTTTTAACTAATTTGGATTCATTCCTCGGAAGATCTTGTTAGATTGGCCTGGTGATAAGTAGATTAGGATCTTGTGTCAGCCAGACAAAGAGATGAAACAAAAGTGAATCGCTAAAGGGAATATCATAATCAATCAAAAAAGGGGAAATCCTCAAAAAATTGTCGTTGCTTGAGATTGTCATTTCGCTCTTGCTGCCCTTTCACAAAGAGCCCATACTTTCCTTGAACGCCTCATTTCTGTGGCTGCTGCAGGCAGAGCTTACCCCACTCTTTTGATTGCTTGGCCTGCAATGTCATAAGTTGCTCGGCATGTAGCTTTGCCTCCTCATCACCCAGACGAAACTCAAGTGCCTGCTTCTGTAGTAGAGTTTGTAGCTCAGTTGAATGCTTATCTCGCAGATCTTCTCGCTCCAGAAACTGTTTCTGCTTCCATTCTTGGAGTTTTTCACGTTCAGATTTCCCTTGCGGCCCTTTCGCATCCTGCAACAATTTATCTCGCTTCAATTTCGCGTCTTGCACTTTTCTCTCCCGCTCCTGTGTTTGGGTCTCAAAAATTTGGTACGCTTTGAAGGCCCATCTATCGAGAATATCAGGCCATTTGATGCACCATAGGAGTAGGTCCCGTGTGGCCTGTGCATCTTCTAGCGCCATATGTCCCATCCTGCTGGATTGGATACTAAATCCCATAAGCTCTTTGACGATAACTTTGAGACCATACTGCCGAGGAAATTTCTGGGTGTTCGCTGAGGGGTGGCGCAAGAAAACTTTCTCGGCGATCAGAATCGAAGTGTCAATGATTTTGGCGTGGATGATACCCAGTACATTGAGATCGTTATCGAGAGCATGGCCAATGATAATGGTGTTTAGGTCCACATAGCTGAATAGATTCTCTCGTGCATCTTCCCAACCACGAAGAGCGGTTGCATTGAAGATGGCTTTGTCCATGAGGGTTTTGGTGACGCCGCTGTATCTGGAGCACCAGTCGGTTACATATTCCCCGGGTTGAACGAAACAATCCATGAGGATTTCTCCGGTGATAAAGTCCACTGCAGATAAGTATGCACATACTTGCCCTCCGCGCACTTGGACCATTTCGCAGTCCAAGGCAACGGCTTTTTTCGCTTGAAGGCATGAAAAGGGGGCCTCACGGAAGAGGGAAGGATTGATGTAGGGATTTTTGGCGGGTGGAGGTTTCGGGACTTTTGTGGTCGTGTAGGACGAAAGCTCAAGGCGTAGGGGCTGATGGACCATGCCATTTAATATGCGGATGATACGGCATTGATCGCCCAAATTGAATACCACTTTCGAGTTAATGTTCCTGTAGATTTAAGGGGACATTAGTATAAATATTCGATCATGCTATTCACGCCGTTGAAAAAAAAACGAGATATTATGCGTGAAATTGAACTGGGGTACTTAGTGATTCTTTGAGTGAGGAGAAGAATTCAGTCCGAAGAGAAGGTTTTCCACGGCAGTAGTTGAGATGTTCAGATAAGGCGAATGGACCGAAATCAAGAAATTCAGAGCAGTCCAGACAAATTTGGCCATGGGTGGCCACAATGTGATTTTCGAGGTCGATGGCACTCGCGAAAATGATGTGGGGGCACTGTCGGCAGCTGAAAGGGGAGTGCATACTATAGAAATAGCAAAGCGAATGAAGGTGGGAATATAAAAGGATTAGAGAAGAAAATAGAAAAGGTAAGGAATGGAATAGGAAGAGATTGAGGTTAGAGAAGATAGCAGAGAAGTAAACATGAGATAACTAAGATAGACTGATAAGAATGACAACTTATACCACGTGACATCATCGTCATTAAATCATACTGATCTCTGGACACCGCCTGATTTAATACACTACAACACTGTATTTTATTTGGGCAGAAACACAGCCTTTAGATAGCGGGGGGTACGGAGTACACTTGCCTCGACCATTACACAACAAACCTCCAATATGGCTAAAAAAATTATTATTGACACAGATCCTGTATGTTCAAACTTATCATTGAATGACCTGGGTAAACTGCGTTGAAATTGACTGAGGATTTAGGGCATCGACGACGTTCTGGCCATTCTGTTGGCTCTATCAGCTAAACCAGAAGAGATAGAGGTCTTGCTGATTTCCTTAACCTTTGGTAACATTGAAGTGAACAAGTAAGAGTCACGAGTCTATTAGACTATACTATATTAACTCCATGACCTATGTATAAACAACCATCTGACATTTTCCATTCACAGCTGCCTTCGCAATGTGGTTTCTATGTTTCATATCCTCGAGCGCGAGATACAGTGGCGCCGTGAGAACGGTCAACCTGAAGGATTTGGCACCCTTCGTGCATTCCGTCCTATAGTGGCAGTTGGTGCTGAGGAGCCACTTGAAGATCAGAAGTTGCTGGCTGATTACTTCCGTATGTTTTTTGCCCCCAATATTGATCTGATCTGTCTAATAATTACCCCGCAGATGGAACCGATGGCCTCGGAGGTATTCATACTTCTGTGTGTAACTTATCATTTGTATAAATGCTTTGAAAATCAGCATAATGACTGATAATAAATATAGCACCCGCATCTTACCCCCAGTGAACCATGGGAGCATCTCTTCGACCCAACAGCCGATACTGATGGTATCAAATCAGTTGAGACTGGTACTGGCTCCAGTGAACAATTCTACACCCCATCCAAGCTTCCTGCACACAAGGAAATCCTCCGAGCACTTCGTGAGAACGACCCTGACAGTGTAACCATTGTGGCGGTTGGCCCCCTCACAAACCTGGCGCTGGCTGCAGCGGAAGACCCTGAGACCTTCCTCCGCGCTAAGGAAGTTGTCGTTATGGGTGGCACAGTGAACCAACCAGGAAATGTGAGTTTGGATTGAAATAGCTCTGTAAAGCTGAACTGAAATTGGCTAATCATGGTTATAGGTCACTCCTGTCGGTGAATTTAATGCTTATGCTGATGCATTTGCTGCCGCGCGGGTTTTTGCCCTCACATCACCTAACCCAAACTCAACACTTCCGCCCGCCAAAAGCCCAAATCTTCCGCTGTATCCAGCGAAGCTGAGCCGTCAGCTGACGCTGCGTCTCTTCCCCTTGGATATTACTTTGCGCCACAATATCACCGGTGGTCAGTTCCGTACCGCCATCACTCCACTTCTTAATGCCGGCTCCCCTCTTGCAGAGTGGGTATCTGCGTTCATGGCACACACCTTCCGCACTATAGAAAGACTGCACCCTGGTAACGCCGGTGATGCTGCTGAGCTGAGCTTACATGATCCTATCTGTGTCTGGTTTGCCCTGACCTCTGAAGACCCGATCTGGGCTCCTTCCTCTACCTCTCCGGAGGATATTCGTATTGAGACCACCGGTCAGTGGACTCGTGGAATGTGTGTTGTTGACCGCCGAAGTCGTCACCACATTGATGGTGATGAAGAGAGTTCAAGCGACCATGGTCTTTGGTTGAGTGCTCGATCCGGTAATCGGATTCTTCGAATGGACTATTCCCCAGTTGAGAACACATTTGGTCAGATTATCATAGATAGAATATTTGGTTAGATACGACGACCGGAATATTTAGAGCAATCTAGGTAGTTTAGATCAATGCATCTACTACAATAATACTTACCCACCTAGGTAGCCCATCCACTTTGCTTATCGGCCGCGAGTTGGACTCAGCAAGAGTAAGAGATCAACTCCAAGGCTGCTCATGTGGATGGATTGGGAAGAAACCCTAGGCATAAACCTCGTAACGATCACTCAGGGAAGAATAAATCTGCTAACGATTAACGAGAAAGGCTTCATACGTGTTCTTCTGATGTCAATAGTTGCTCAATTTGATCAATGCTCCCATCATGTTGCAGCAGTTCCACTGCATTACTCGACAGAACTGCACATAGCCATGCAACCAAGTATCTCTAGGTATTATTATACTTGATAGAATTGTTCCGATTGGTCCAGTCTCATGCAGTTGGCATTGAGCAAATCTTGGAATGTGAGATGTTATGAAGCTTCGGACTTTTTACTTGCGCGATATTTAATTCGTTACCCATAACAGTGTCTACACTGATCAAAGCCTTGGAAAGGTTTTTTAGACTCCCGAGGTCATCAGTGGACTTACTGCATGGGTATGCCACAAACAGCTAGCCCCGGAGCCTAAGTACTTTGAAGAAGGGGCTTTATGTATGAATGGAGACTTTGATCTGCAACAGGAATGTGCCCAGCCCATGTAGAATGCTGTTATGTGCGAGGCTTAAGCCACAATATTCTCAGAACCAATGACAGCAACGAAAGAATTCATGAGGCTCTCGTTGAATGGACTGAGATTGTTATTCCCAGCCTCAATGAAGCTCGATATCTACCTATGTATATATAAGGCGATATCTCAAGGGTAGCTGTACTCAGCAACATTACTCGACTTCTCATCCCACAGGCTAGACTCCTTCATAAAGCAATCATGCAGCTGAACAATATCTTTGCCATCTATGTGGCTGTCTTTGCTAGTACTGCAGCTGCTGTACCACACGCTGCTGGACCATACCATGGCGCTCGAATCGCCATCACAATTCCTCCGGGAAACTCTACTGGCCCTTATAACGCAACGACTACTGGCATCATCCGACCTTTGACAAGCGGTCTTTCCAAGCCAAAATATGATACTCTGGGTTAAACAAGCCAGCATGAATTGAAGACTCTGGCCGATTGTCCTGATGTGTGCAAGTTGGAGACATCGACATGTTCTCTTGCTGCATCTCATGACGATAAGTACTGGTACTTTTGTTAACTTTGAACTTCAGGTGACAGGAGAGCTAACTATCCATGGTCATTATAGCACAGAGGTGTATCAGGAATGTCTTAAATAGTGCCAATCGGTTAGCCCCAGTTGATGACAGTGTTCAGGAACCTCGGAGTTGGAGTTGACGCGGAAAGGATACCCCATTGAAGGATTCGTTGGAATTTGATTTGATTTAGTTTTTTTTTTTCTTTTCAGGTTTAATTAGAGTGATTGAAATCCATCAAGGTAATATGAATCAGAGATATATGAGACCTTAAATATGTAGTCAACGAATCTAAGTAAAAAGTTATTTAAATGATCATCATGGTAGTGATCTTGGGCCCTATTTGAGGAACCCTAACTTATCGAAGGGGCACGTGCTCGGTTTCTGCTGCTTTTTAGTCTATCAGTGAAAGATAATAGACTTTGATCAATGAGAGTGTCGAATCCTATTAATTAAAGTTGCCTACGTAGTCTCGATAACTGAGGGCTGTAACTTACTGAAGTCGCACGTGCTCCCCTTCTTGTTAACGATAAGCTCTAATATGGACCCACTTATTCATATCCAATCCCCGCTTCTCCCTGGGGCACGTTCACGCGACCCTTATACCCTTAAGTATAACAATGCCCGCATTTCGCATTTCGCCCTTCTTCTTGTAAGACTGACCATTTGTGTTACGTGTTCGTTCTCTGCATTTTTGTCATTTCGTCTACTTTTCTCACAATGTCTCGTTCACAATTCCCGCCTACTCCAGCCATGTCGGGCGAGCTTATCATCAAGGATCAGCCCTATGATGGCACTGATGTGTTTGCTCTACCTCCTGCTGCTTTGAGTCCGGCTCAGGTCGAGTCGGAAAGTCGGAGGTCGTCTCGATCTGACCCAACTTATATCCCAGTATCTCCTACTTCACCCAAGGCAGCCCCCAAAGGCCGGAATACGCATCAGTCCCGCTCGAGCACTGGAACGAAGCGTTCACTCGAGGGGTTTGAACTTCCACCTCCTCCTACTCGTGCTCGCAAGATCATTCAAATGAAACCAAAGTCGCCTGCCACTTCTAAGGCCTTGACTAAGCCCAAGGAAAACGGAAAGACATCCAGTCAATCACCTGATACCGCCACTACATCGTCAAAGAAGAAGCAACCGAGTACGACGAGCGCTGCCGGACGTAAGATTGCTCGCAAGACCGCTCACAGTCTCATTGAACGACGTCGGCGATCGAAGATGAATGAGGAATTTGGAACGCTGAAAGATATGATACCCGCCTGCCGAGGACAAGAAATGCACAAATTAGCCATCCTCCAGGTACAGTTCTCCCGTCTTCTCACTATCTATGAACAATACATTGACTTTTATCTCTCAGGCCAGCATTGATTACGTCAATTATCTAGAACAATGCATCCAGGACCTCAAGTCTGCTGGAACCGACGATTCAGTGGGACCTCCTTCCCCAACATCCCCGGAATTTATCGCTCAAAGAGGCGTGGACTTTAACGTACCCCCGCACCAGCGTGAATCTTCCTCGGAATATTCATATTCGGCTTCTGAATCTCCCGAAGCCCTTAAACTGAGTGCTCATACTTTTGACGCCTCGCCGTCCTTCTCCCCACGCACCCGCATGCCCTCAGTGCCAATCGTACCAGATATATCATCTGTGCTCCCTAGCCCAGCCCTAGGCCCGACACATCCCATGGGAAATTTCAAAGAGCTCCAGGGCATCGATCACGAGGCTTCGGCTGCCTTGCTTATGCTGACTCAAGACCGTCGAGGCACTGCCGAATCGATCAGCAAGCATTTGGCTCATAGCACAGTCAGAGACTCCCTTGATGAGAATAAGACGGCATCGGATCCGCGACCAAGGGGTATGAGTGTGCGAGATCTTCTAATCTCATGAGATAATGATATTCGTTCTTTTTTTTTTTTTTTTTTTTTTTTTGATTTGTGATTTTTGATGACGATAAGGTTGGAATTTGGTGTTATATACTGAGCGATTTAAATTTTCTAATGTTTTACATGTTTTATGTTAATAATTATATCATAGCAGCTATCTGTAAGTAGTTAACTTGGAAGTTGGCCAAGACTTAAAGAATGAAACTTCAAAGGATGTCAATTTTACTTAGGTATCAGAACAATTACCTACAAAGTAAGTCAGTATTTGAACTCCTTTAGGGCCATTTATTTATTAGTCTAGGTCCTGGCCCCTAAAATCTACCAATCTAACGGCATGACCCACAGCAATCCTGATATGGCATCTTGGAGTGGGGTATGGAGCTTGCGCATAATTTTATCGTGTGGAAGATTATAATAGCCTTTTTGGCTCAAGTTGAGGACTGCAGGCGCAAGAGTAGGCCCTTACAACATATTTCATCCACCGGACATGGTTAAATCTCACAACCTTGGAAGTGGATCACATATTGCGAATCTTCCGAGCCTACTAAGCCTCGCGATATTGCCCCGGTGGATCTATAATCTCACTAATGGGAATTGTTCAAATGCTCCTTAGCGTCCATCTTAGATGTCGTCAGGCCTCCTTTGCAGCTTCGATAAATCCTTGACTTTGGCGCCATATCTGCCTGGGCACTTATAGATTTTGAAAGGACATCATAATCTCTTCAATTTATTCTCGAGCCCTATTCAAAATATGCTCATTTGAATACATAATAGTTGATCTTTGTTTAATTGGGACTACAGGAAATGAAAATAACTACGTATCTTCCCATCCTTGTATATCTTTGTTTGTATTACATGGCCTTCGCTCTACTATATGAAATATTTTCCACTATCATCTTTGGCTAAATTTGGTTTTTTATCAGATTTGAGGTTGCATGATCTATAGTGGCGCTAAAGATATTTACAACATAGTAGATACAACAGTTCAAAGAGAATAAGTTAATGTGGGAGGTCTGATATCTGCTCTGGAATCAAGAGGCTGAAAAATTGAGATTGAAATACTTTTCGTATGTATATGAAGCAAATATGGCTCCTACGCCACTAATTGCATGATTCCTAATAACTCTCGAACCAAATCTCGAATTTAGCGCCACACTCTCAATTGTAAACTAAGTTTATTCGCCATGTAAAGGGGGTGAAAAACCGTGTTGGGAGGCTATTGGACATATTCAAGCCAACAAATTATTATTTCATGGTAGTCGAACGAACAGATTGTTCCTCAAATTATAATCGATCTTCTTCCCGTCAACTTCAAAATTTTCCCCCATGGCTTGTGAGCGATAATTTGGCGATAGCCCAAAATCTGGCAAGGGATAATCTAGAGCTTCATACGACTTTTTCCTTTGATCAAAATATCGGCTTGATAACAGCTTGGGATGGCGCCCAACTTGGTGATCTTCAGGATGTCGTCGACAAGAACCAGTCTCTATAGAGCTCTGTTTGTGACGATTTTATGATAAACACGAGTGTGGTTGCTGAAATTTCTTTTGACTCCAATGCTTCAGGGGGATCGATTGCTGAATGTCATATCAGATTTGAAGAGGTTGAGATGCCTTCATTTGAGATCATAGGTGCTTTTTCGGGAGATGGGATGTTTTACTGTCAAGATGAGCAGTGTCAATGTCGGCAAGGTTTTGCTCAAAAGTGCCTCCTCAAGAAATATTCGCCTCATATATTTATACATAGACGATATATAGCTGGAAGCACATGCATCATCATATTAAGCCTGTCTGTTGCTCTACTTACTCTTATACTGCGGCAGACCAGAAAGATGTCCGTCGGCACTTTGAGGCTGCTCATCGGAAGTCGTGGAAGTCTTTATCTCCATGCGCTGGCCGATCTTCCATTGGAACATATGTAGTGTCTAGCTTTGAGGTAGAACTTTTCCGCCGCTGAAGCCAGAGAAGAAATGATCCAAGCACAATAGTTATTACGCCTACTCGCACAGCGAATCCAACTGCTATTGCAGTTGTGAGATTTAGATTGGGACGAAGAGTTTGAGGGGCTTTTAGTTGCCTCTCTGCTAGACGTCGGTGTAGCTGTAACTGTAATCGGAGCCAGAGTCACCGCTGTACTTGGACTAGCCGATGACGAAGTTGTCAGTGACGTGCAAGTGTTCACTGATGCGGTAGTCGTCACTAAGAGTATTTAGATAGGTAAGTGTTCAAAATGCATTCACCGAGAATGGTATTCACTTAGCTCCAGGGGAATTTAACATAGCATCATATAATGAGATGAGAAAAATAGCTAGAATCTAGGAATAGAGAGTTAGTAGAATGAAACACTACACTACGCGAAACCAGAGCATCTATCTACTACCATAGACTAGCTGCTAAATATTTCGCAGGTGTAACTATGTACCCACAGTAAGATCTATTCGATAAGTCATTGTATATTCATTACCACTCTATACTACTAAGATATTTAGCGAGCCTTCACTATAAGAGGTACTGTAACCCGCCGTACAATAGTATTTGTTCTGCTGTACAGAAGTTCCAAGGTTTTGACTTTGCTACCTACGGAGTAAGTAAGAGCTTGTTCGATTTCCTAAGGTTGCAATTTTCCGAAGTTGGAAATTATCGAAATCACCCAGATTTAACCTAAAAAGTGCATCATTGTCAATTTGAAAATCCGAAGATACTGAGCGCGCATAAAAATCAGCAGCGTTACGTTAACTACCGGGGTCAACTAGTTACGGCTGAGTGGACGGTAAGCCCTTTTCTCCACACCTTACAAAATAGTCAAGAAAATGGAAGCATAGATATAATATTGGTTTAACTTTAAGGCACCATAATCAATGTATTTAGTTGTGCTATCATGGGTACCTAGGAACGTAATCGACGGTGTCTCATCCCACGAGGGCCGAATTTCAACATGGAAACTAATGTGTCGCAGAATTTGGACCGCGTATTATGAGGGATCATAAATAAAGGTTCTGAGATATGGTTTATTACGTGTAACAGGGAGAATTGAAAATGTATGATAAAGTTTAATCACAAAAAAGGTCTTCTATAGTCTGTTTATTGGTTCCCTAGCGCCCTAGAACCATGAGGATTGCTGATAGTACAGGAATCCAATTAAATGGTATTGTACTGACACATTTAAGAAGGGGGGAGGGGAGGTGTTTTCCAGTTCGTCAAATTTATATTGAAAGACATCGGATCGGCTGCGCTGACTATCTAGCAATTAAGATTTTACAATTTGGAGACGCTCTCCGCACTGACTAGCCTGAATAAGCTCTACAGAGTATAGAGCAATTATGCAGCTACATACTCTCGGGGAACAGTAGCGGAAGTAATCAGTTATTACCAGGGAGTACTATACATGTAACTTCTGGAAATCCTTACCGCTGGTTTGAAGGGATGAGACAGGAACTAGCCAAGATTTACACGTAGGGGCATTAGCAAGATATGGCTGCATATTGGAAGTGTCTAATCTGTTTCTATGCCCTACCCTCACCGCATTTTGGACAGGCGACGCTTGCAGTTATGCCATGAGTCTGTAGACATATTCATGCAAAATGACATCACTTGAACAATACATTTATTGCAAAATTATGATATCATGTTAGAAAAAAGATATATAAAAAGAAAACGAAAAAAGCATAAGTACAGTAGAAAATAAAGTCTGCCAGTTTGGTAGCATTTGAGCGATCATGGCTGAGATGCGGAATTCAAAACTACTCCAGGCTAGTCGCGGGCTTCCTGACATTCCTTTCTTTCGCAGACTGCTTTTTCTTGCCCATGAGGGTGACCATACTGTCATCAATGATATCGAAAGTGACATACAGGCGTCTCCTTCTCGACTTCTCCATGATACTCTTCTCTATCGCGATAAGCTTCGAGAACTCATTGGCCCAGCGGCCCTTGATAAACAAGGTATAGTCCGTAAAAATCATTTTTTCATTAGTATCCTTGCCCCTGGAACCTATGAATTCATGGTAGCTCTGTGTGCAATTATTGCTGTTGGCGCAGCCGCCATACCACTTGGTAAGATATCAGTCCATTATTCCCTTAGAATCTAACTGATATTGGGGTAGCAACAACACTCCTTCCAGAAGAGGTGCTTTATTTCCATGAAAAATTCGATTCTACTTTGATCTTAACGGGTTCAGGTGAATCAGAACTTAATCATACTATCCGAGAGTACTTGAAGGGCACCGATGTTGGAGCAAAAACTGTTCCCATTCAGCTCCCATCCTATCACACGGAACCGGTGCATTTGTTCATCAACCAGAATGTTTCATTCAATCCGGAGCGTCCGGCTCTAGCGCTCTTTACCTCGGGGACCACAGGACCCCCTAAGGGCCTTGTTCACTCCATTCGATACTTCAATGCCTTTGTTCGCGATCTGGGCAGCCCAAAGGACGTGCTCTTGTTCCGAAGACCAATTCATAATGGAGTTGGCGTCACTGATGTTTTGCGCTATATGTTGCGCGGCAATCGGGTGGATATGATGGATTGCGACTCTAGCCCAGAACGCGTCTGGAAGTACCTGCAGCAAGAAGAAGTGACGATTCTCACAGGTTCACCAAATTTCTGGGTTCAAATAAAGGAATACTTCGAAACTGAGATCCGCAGGGGTCCTCCAGAGACCTTACGAAAGTGCGAGAAAGCCCTTCGAGCACTCCACACTACAAGAAGTAGTGGAACATTGACAATGCCGTCCACTAAACAGTTCTACCGGAAACAAATGGGCGGGCGAGCCTTCGTTATTCGATTCGGAACCACGGAGAGTGGACCTATAGGGCTGGAAACATCACTTGATGACCAAGATGATCATTCTGTAAGTCATATTTTGCGAATTTTCTTCACTGCAGTTAATCTTACATTGTGGCTCTATTTAGCATATCATAGGCAAACCATTACCTGGGGTTGAGGCCAAATTAGCCCAAGGGGATCATAGTGAGCTATTGATTAGAACCCCAACAATGTTCATTGGGTAAGCCATCCATGGTCTGGTAATGTTTCTTTTTGACTAATGGGAACGGCGGTCAAAAAGCTATTGGAATGACGAGAAAGCAACGCACGCTGCATTCGACGATGATGGCTTTTACAGGACTGGTGATCAAGCTTATATGCAAGGGGACAATTTTGTGATCGAGGGCCGTACCAAAGAGGACTGTGAGACTGCAATATGATTTTGACTTACCACTATTCTAACTAACATGTCCCGCTCACACAGTTATAAACTGCGATAGCTATAAAGTCCCCATTTTCGAGGTTGAGACTGCCATCTCCGGATTGCCGTACATTTCAGAATCACACGTCCTGCCGGTAACTGATTCTCGGCTGGGACACCGTGTAGCAGCCATTGTGGCCTACCGCACGATGCCTGATATTGCTCCCAACAAAACCTTAGAGTCCCTCAGAAAAGACCTGTCCGGGTTATTGCCAACCAGCAAGCTACCCACAATGTTGCGTGTTTTGGGTGACGGCGACCCTGTTCCGCGTAATTCCGTGGGGAAAGTAGTGAAGCGGAAGCTTAGAGAAGCATATTTTCCGGAATCCGATGACCCGTTATCAGATAAAATGTCACCAGAAGTCCAGATTTGTGATTTCTACTCAGATGCTGTCGCACGGCCACCCAAGTGTTGGGATTGGGCTGGATTGAACTGTTGAGGCTCTCAAACGGATCTTCTTTGGATTATCAGAGCAAAGTCTCTGATAATCATATACGAATGTCCCCAAACCGACTGTATACAAAACAAGTCTATCGATAGTCTCCGTCAAGCGCTCACGCCTACTTTCCATAGCTTCATTTTAACCAGTCTTCCCATCTCCAACTTGCCACAGCCCCATAAGCCACACCCGAGACCTGGAATACTCGAAACTTTGGTATGAACCACTTGCTGGTAATTGCTCAATATCAATAAAAGAAACTATAAGTCTACACCTCCCTCTACCACGTAACCTGGAAATTGGCCTGACTTGTACTCCTCAACCATTTTATCCATCGTCATCCATTCCACCCCTTCATGTGAATTGATATAATGAACAATCCTCTCATGCATTTTCAGCACCTGGGCCTTTCCACTTACCTGCGGATGAATGGTCATCGGAAAGACAAATGAATCATACTCTTTATAGTAGAAATCAAACTGCTCAGTCCAGAGCCTGAAGACTACATCTGGATCTACAAACCCATTTCCGCCATTCCCAACATTAAAAACAGGCCAATCATCCAAATGCCAGTTTGCCGGGATCTCGACAATGCTGGATACATGCAATGCGCTCATGGGCTGCATCCAAGACGAGGGAGACTGGCGAACGTCTGTTGGCTTGAAGGATGGCACGTACGGTAGATAGTACATTTGCGAATCGTGGTGCATAAATGAGTGATCATATTCGAAACCGTACTTTTCAAGCAAGGAGATGCTGTGAGATGACGGTGTCCAAGCCGGTGCGGTCCAGCCTTTGGGTCGTTTGCCGAGAAACGAAGTGAGGATTTCGAGTGACTGGGAGATAATTTCCTCTTCTTGCGTTTTATTCAAGGCGCTCATATGTTCGTGGGTGTAGCCGTGGGCCCCACTATCGACAACGTCGCTTCATCAGCGCCGCCATCGTGACAACTGAAGGAGACAGATTCGCTAATCAAGACTCACATCTCATGCCCATCATCTTGTATTTTTGTTACCTGTTTTGGGAAAGACTGCAAAGAATGTGCCGGAACGAACCAAGTAGCTTTGATATGGTGTCTGTCGAGGAAGGATAAGAGGCGATCCACCCCGACGGTAGCGCCGTAGATTCCGCGAGAAATGTCAGTTGGGTTGGCAGTTGTACCATCACCAGTGTTAGCCCTACAGATTGTGAGTATAAAAAAAACGAATCACTTGGTAAGATTGAAAAGAAACAAACCAGAGGCTAACGGCATCCAAATCAATACCATAGCTACAGAGGACTCGCTTTGGTTTAGAGGATTCAATCTGGTCACCCATTGTTAGATTATGCCAGCTTATTTTCGGAGTTTTAGCACGGAGGTGGTTGGCGAGTGTAGCATGGCTAAAAATACTGAACATATAAAGAAGGATGAAGGTTGATTTGCTGGATGGCCACATGATGTGGATTTTCTGAAGAAGCCGGTTAAAATGCGATACGGCGATGTTCAAGTTTTATGCACCCTACTAAGATACTATTGATTAACATTTCGTCATTTGAGCTAATGGTGGATTACGTTCCAACCCTTACATGAAGCAGGAATGAGGGAAAGGAGAATGTGATAGCTCATCATAAGCGATCCAGCTAAGTATTGAATTTAAAGAGGAAATACGGAAAAATGAATGATAAATAGAGTATTGTGTAGATAAATAGTTATCTATTTAAAATTCAAAAATCTTGTCGAAAAATATGCAAGATCTAATCTTATTTCATTAGAAGATATATACATGATCTATCCCGTTACTCCCCATACAAGTGATCTGTAGTCGATACGCCAGCGTAGGCTGACCACCTCTTTGTCTCTTAAGTTAAATACTCTATATGATAACTGACAGACTCTATCCTGTAAGAAATAGACTTCTATATTCCACAAATGCTTACATGTTACCCAATCCAGCAAAATATAAGGCTTATCAAAGCGTAGAGAAGGCTATAGTTAAGTTTTTGCCCATGTAAATGGACGTTTGAATAGATTAGTTCACTGATTATGATTTATCTAATGATTTTGAGTGATATAGCTACCAGATGCTTAATTAGCGAATTTTGTGGTAGAAATTTCATTACTGTGACCATTGATATTGAAGCTTATCAACATCCCCATAGCCCGGATAGAATAGAAAAAGGCAATGCAACTCTGACTGTGAGTATAAAATTACACCTGAAAAGTGGCAGCTAGTCTAAGGTAGTAGATAGATGCTCTGGTTTCGCGTAGTGTGGTGTGCTTCATTCTACTAACTCTCTATTCCTAGATTCTAGCTATCCTCATCTCATTAACTGATGCTAGATTGAATTCCCCTGGGACTAATTGAATACCATTCTCGGTGAATGTGGTTCCAACATTGATGGCTAATTAAGAGTAAGGCAAATTTTGGGGCTGTCATTGATTAAGATTAATAAGTTTGAGGAGATATTATCTTAAAACTAATAAAAAAAGTCGAAAGAAATGTTTGTAACCTCCACTGTCTTTTAAAGCCGAGTTGTATCATAACCGTGAGGTCTGCGTAAATGCATATAGTCGGTGTATGCCACCATCTTTAGCTTCCATCTTTTTCGACAGTAGTTTTTTCATACATGCTCATACTGTATTGTGCAAATTTGCTGCGCTCCCGAATCGATTTTCCATGTCGCTGAAACAATAATGGAATCACGCTAAACACGGTCATCGTGGAAGCTAAAATAGAGACAGACACGTTTGCCCCAAGAGCTTTAAACATCATAGGTGCAAATAAAGGGAACGTGGCCGACAGTATTGACCGCATAAGCGCGTTCGCTGCGAAAGCGCTGGACGAATACGACAGATAGCTATTGGCCATGTACCCTGTCAATACGATCGCAATCTCATTCCGCCCATAGCCAACCACAAGCAATGAAATGACGGAAAAAATCCAGTGTACATTGTGAACATTTGGGGGAATTGTCCAAGCAAAACACCATAGAGCGGCTGCTAGTGCAGGGGCTGCAAAAACTAATCCTTTGAGTTTGTGTTCAGGAGAAAGCGAATGCTTCTCCTTGCAATATGCGTTGGCTGTCTGGTATTCAAGAATTCGGCCTGGTATATTGAATAAAAATCCGAGACCAATTGCAAGGAACGGAAGACTGGATTTTTCTTGACTTAGACCCATAGCTTGATAGATAGTCGGCAAAGCTTCAGTAAAGAGGTAGATGATTGCCATAGCAGTGCCGCCCATGATAGAAACAGCGAAGACTATAGGCTCAGTGAAGAGAAGTCTCACTGGTCGGAAAAGGTCATTCTTCACGAATTTCTGCCAGTCTGGCACACTGTCTGGGTTGAAGGCTTCTAGAGAGTGCATACCAGTTTGCTTGCGGAGAGTATCGACCTCACGTTCTAGCAGCAATGACGGTCGTGATTCCCTGATTGACAGAAGAAGGAAAGCGATAGCTGCAGTCACAATGGCAGCTACATAAAAAATCCAATTCCTACAAGTCGATGTTAGCAAGATGCCTGACTTGGTGGTGAGATATCTGTCGTACCATCCCCATGCCAAGGTAATATACGTGCCCATGACTGGCCCCATCGCCACTCCCATATTGGCGACTCCAATATACGATAGCATCATCCATATTCGAGCTTTTGAGTTGAACATATCCTCTATGCTTCCTGTGATAATACTGGTTGGTATCGCTGAAAGAACTCCTGTGACGAATCGCCCAACTACAGCAGCAGCTGGAGACTCAACTGCGCCGATCATCGCACATAAACCACTGTATAATACGGTGCTGCCTATATACAGCCTTTTGCGCCCAAAGCATTCTGAGTAAGGTGGAAATATAATACCACCTATCCCTTGACCGAGTAGATACCTGCCTTCGATTAGTAGTGTTTATATGTTGTTGCGGTAAAGGAACCCACGTCGACACAAAAAGAAATTGAGCTAATGTTGCCCCAATTCCGAGTTTCTCTTGGCCATATCTCGCAGCTGCTGACTGGATCTCAAGGTTCAGTACAAGCTAGTGTAGTATGATTATTATTGAAGTAACGTACCCCGGAAGTACTAATCGCAGTCCTATCAGAAGAATTGTCAGTAAATATGAAATCAATGTCATTGTGCTGGTTGTCGCGCATACGTATAGAATTCCAGGAGTGTAATCAATCCAATGTCGTATATCTTCCTTGAAATCCTCCAGTTTCTAGGGTGCTTCGGGTTTGTTGAAGCCCAGCGAATGTATCCACTGTCTGGGTCCAATTCCAATTGAAGGTCTCGAAGAGCGAGCTGAAGGGTGGACATTTCATGCGCGTTTCACTATAGTCGGGGTTCCGCAAATTGAAGCCTTATATTAGCCAGTACAATGCTGTTTGTAACCCGGTGAGTCTATCGAAGGCACGATAAGAGGAACAACAGTAGCCAAAACAGTAATATATAATCCTAGATTGTAAAAACAAGTGACGTCACGTTAAGAATGATTTAGACACATACTATTGAGTGCCCCTTATATTTATGTCTTTAGTCGTTATGCGGCGATCAAGTTGTGTTTAGGTCCCAAATTCCGATACGCTGTATGCGCATTCCGATAATGCCCTGGCACGTTCTCCATGTCTATGTCCAATCAAAGGTTCAAAATCCCCTAGCAAACATTATTTTGCATAGTCTAACCTCGCGCCAGTTTATTTGGTATCTTTGCTACTTCGATGTGGGTTTTTGCTCTACATATCTTTACTGAGTTTATGTAAAAAAAGACTTGTACATCACTTTCTAGCTACGTATGAGGTGAGTTTATCTAGGTGAGTTTATTTAGTTGAGTTTATCTATGATGTTAGCGTGCTAAATTTAATGCATCTGCAAAATTTCATAGGAGCTCAATAGGTTCTAGCCTCGGTATAGTCAGGCTGGTTCAATTTAAACCTTCCAAGGCTGGGGCTGGAGCCCTTGAGTTTAATTAAATGAGCAAATTTGCATTAAAATTCTTATTAACTCCAAGCAATTACCTATATGAATGATTATGCAGGTTATCCCGAAAGGCCAGATCACTAAAAGTTCTAAAAAACAGAGACTCAGTTCAAAAATCCATCACGGTCATCATAAGTTACCTGGACAATCTCTAGAGTAGTCTCTAGGACTAAATTCAAGCATTTTATACCTCTTCAGGTGTTCTTGTACTATTTGCCGCCTTGAACATCTCCTGCTCCAGCAATAGCTGACAAAAAGGACTTCTCTTTCGAATCGACTTGCCGTAATATAATAGTGCAAAAGGAATAGGAAGAAAAGCCAGACTAATAAAACCCAGGACCGATGTTGCCCACGAAACACCGAGATTTGCGTACATCGGATCTGCCGCAAGAGGCAGGAGTGCACCAGCAATGCTGCGCAGGATAACAGAGGCTGCAAGTGCACTGGCAGAGTAGATTCTGTAGGCATCGGTGACGTATGTTAGCAGAGATATGAAGGTCGTTTGATAGGCAAGTCCAAAAAGTACGCCTGATAACACAGGGGCAATCCAATGAATACTAGATCTTGCCGACCATGCGAGCCAAAAGAGGCTAATCGGAAGACAAGCAGCAGAGACACAGGACAATGGAAGCCGATGCATTTCTGCCCCGGATGCCCAGGCTTTTCCTGCATTCTTGGACTTTTCGTAGAATTGATCGTAGTAAATGGCAAACAGGGAAGATGTTCCAGCGCCAACACCAACTGTCACTTATTAGCAATATAATCAGTCTATTCGATAAAATCAACATACTGGGAATGTATGTAAGAGAGGTCATGGCAACATTGAAGTTGTAGGTTCCTTAATCTCAAAAGTTAGCTTCTCAATCTTGTTCTACTTGAACCACCGACATGTCGGGAGTTAGCAAGCCAGCTTACCCTCGAAAATGATGGGATATGCTTGGAAGTAAAAGAACACCATACTCCACGCTAGAGCAATATAAAGAGCCGTAAAAAGAACAATTGGCTCAAAAACGAGCATTGAGAGAGGACGAGTAGCGATTTGTGTCATGGTAAAAGACGTATCGGTCTGCTTGAGCTCTTGCGAAGAAAAGTAACGATTGCTGTTTGTCTCCTTTCTCAACTCTGCCGCTCTTTTCTTGAGCAAAACAGGTGAGAACGTTTCTTAACACGTATAATATGTGAGTAAGGATCTTCTGAATGCAGTGGAGAGTATCTTACCAGAGAGGAAACAAAGACCAATCCAGCTAAGACCACTCAAGATGAAGTCGATACGAAATGACCATTGCCAGCCGTATTGGACGGAGCATCCCGAGATAATAGGACCAATGATTGGACCAAAGCTTGCAGCCTTGAAATAAGTTAGTACCGGAAGATGTAAAAGGTAGATGTCTTGAGGAAAGCATACTCCCATGTATAGTGCCATAGCATGGCCACGAGTTTTCAGATCGGAGAACAAATCAGCATAAACGCCACCAACGACAGTCTGTGGGGATGCAGACATGATTCCACAAATAGCCCGGAATACTAAGAGTGCTGCCCAATTAGGTGCTAGCGAACAAGCCAACGTTCCAAGACAAAAGACACTGAAAGACCAGAAGAGAACAGGTTTTCGACCTATCGTCTCACTCATTGGGCTGAACACCATAGGTCCGACGCAGTATCCGATCAAAAAGATGGCAGTTGGTAGCACCTTTTCTCCGCTTCCAGATTTGTTGAAGTCTTGCATGATTGTAGGAATTGCATTACTCGGTAATGAAGACGATAAACCGCTATTGAGCACAGCGAAGAGTGCGATGACTGCATTGCACACTTTTTTATTCTAGAAAAATGCTTTATTAGCACTATTCCAGATGAAGCCTCACAATAACGCGCCTGGCTAGAATATTGGAGCTTACGATAGACCAGTTGTTTGGATTGGCGAAAGAATCATCTGAGAATTCAACTAATATTTCGTCCGATGAGTGCTCGGTGAGCGTGTAGTCTCTATTCTCGTGTGGCTCAGTCGTTGAGGAGGAAGCCTCCCTGATGAAAGAATGGCCTTTGTCTACATGATGTTAGGGGATGCTATCAAAACATGTACAAGTACCGGATTGGTCTAAATCGTACCTGAGATAATCTTCATGGCTATAGAGCTTTTTGAAGGGTCTATAATCACTGCCAAAAAAAATGAAAAAAAAGAAGAAAATTAAAATAGAATTATGTTGATCATGTCACCAATTCAAACAGATTTCAACTTAGAATTTTGGAAAAGGGCATCTGGGCAGGGAGAACCGGAAGTTATATGAAGAAATAAATATTTTCTCCAAAACCGATGGACCCCGAATATTCGGCATAAAATCCGAGTCCCATTGTCTAGATCTGATGGACCTATATTTTGACTCATTTGTTATGAGCACTTAGCACTTACCGATCGAAATGGTTCCTATACTTCGTACTTCAAAATTTCTTAAAGCGGGACCGGCGCCGGACCGGATCCGTTGATTAGGGTTGATGGCAGTCGGCGCCGGTAAGGGACCGGCCATTTTGGTAGGCTCATATTCCTCGAATCTTGAGCCATTAAACGTTTACGGCTACGATTTGCGTTTGCAGATGTCAATGCTAATCCACTATTCCATGAAAAGGATAGCATATGGATGTGTACTGCGTTGCGGCCCAATATATCGCAGTCCTTTGTAATGTGTTGTTATAGTTGACCTCGGGATGAGGGCCGCGACTATTTGGTCCATCATTGTAGATCAAATGAAGTGGACACTTGGGAAATCCTTCGCATTATGCTGGGCTTAACAGAACCGAAAGCTTTATAAATTGGATTCCAAGGTTTATTATCATACTATAGAATTAATCTTGCTTTCTATTGAGGTAAAGAGGGCATCATGGGCAAGAAGTCAAAAATGTCGTTCTGTCCTTCCTCAAATAGACCAAAAGAGTCGGCAATAGAGTTAGACATTGTCCAATTCGGGGCTTCCATAGTGTTGGGTAGTCTTGCAAGAGTTCCAGCGGCATCAATACCTGTCATGGGGACCATATTCGGGTCTTGGTCACTCGGAAGAGCCGAGTCAGGTCGATACTGAGGGTCATCCAAAGGCCCCACATGAGCTGCATTAGGCATCTGACTATATGGACCCGTGTAGGAGGTTATGTGTCCATACCTTTGATCGGACGGTCTGGGCCTGTCTGATCTGTCACTGCTTCGTTGCTGGCTGGCAATCAAGGCTCGGGCATAGTTAACGAAGACAGATACAGTGCGGTGAATGTCCGGGTATGGCGGTTGCTTCAAAAATTCACAGATCCTTTCTGCTCTTTCTAGAAGAAGACTTTGATCAATAAGGTTTGGTCGCCACCTAGCTATCCGGACAGCAAAAGTAGCTAGCTACGAGTCAGTTTCCTGCAGAGTAGTTAAGTTTAGAATTGGACCAACAATACTTACTGACAAAAGCCATGGTCAAAGCGGGATATGTGGGAGCCCATGGCAGCTGGCACCTGTATGCAGGCTCATTGATCAGAAACGCCAACTGGTCCATAATTGTCGTAACGAGAGTTTGCCAAAGATTCATTACGCTTTCGTCTATCATTTCAGAGTCGGAGTTGGAGGAGCTAGTTTGTAACTTTTGGATGCGAGCCAAGGATGCGCATAGTACAAAGATCCTGGCATATGTAAGCATAAGTTTCAGGCTACTGCGCTGGAACGCTCCAGCATGAAAGCCGTTATCTAAAATCGAGAGTCAGTATCAACAATTCTGAGCTATGACTGCTGAGAGCGAACATACTGTCATGGAGATTATCCCAAGTTGTCCACCAGTTTTGCAGTCTTTTCATAATTCCAGGTAATTCTATAGAAATGACATCACGAATCGTCCCTGAATTTTCCAATATAATGCGCGATTTAGCTGAAACCACGTGTTAGTCAATGAATTGAAAAAGAGGCATTTGATGTATTCGAACCTCGAAGTTGGTGAAGTTCGATGATACAGACTGTTCGCATATCACAAGGTAGAGAAAGCGGGTAGTCAAGGAACTTGCGCAATTTCATTACATCCACCTCGCCAATACGAGACTTGCGGCCTGTACCTGAAGCCACATCTAGTTCCAGTGTGAAACTGATAAGCCAAGTTCGTGTTTGCCACACCAACTGTCGATCTGCCATTGAGGCAGATAGAGAGCTGCGAGGTACATTTTCCTGCGACAACAATGTGTCCAATGATTTCTCCAGCCCAGAGTCCAAGGCTGTGCGTAAAATGAGGGCAGTTGAAAACCAGGATTTCTCCGAGTAAGCAGCGAGGAGAATCATTCCCTGAACAGTTTCAAGCTTTGTAGGGCGTTCAAAAAAACTATCTTCAGCCAGACGCTGCGCTTCATCTTGCAATACACGTTGCATATGTGTATCACTACGCAAGTCGACCACAGCTCGACTAGCCAGGTACATAATAACAGTAAAGCAAAACAAAGAGCGTGACCGTATAGAGTCGAATGTATCCCGAATAGGATCAAACAGAGGTAAATAGTGCTTACTACCACATGAAAAGCTAAAAAAAAGGATCAGCTACTCTAGCTTTCCAAGACTGTTTGGACTTCCTTATAACCACCTACCGCTCGTGCATAACCCTAGCAAGTTCCTCAGTGATGATACCTCGAGCAATGATGTCGCCTCTCAGGTCGCCATTTGTCGAATGCTCCATAAGTATCTTCGAAGCAGATTAGTTTAAGTATCTTCAATAGAAGTATATCAAAAGACTCACACTGTTCGTGCCGAGTAGGTTTACTGACATCGAGTGAACTGCCGAAACAGGAGCAATCATGTCGTTTGGACTGAGTTGCTGTGATTCAGGGCCAGATTGATCCGTTGTTTGGGATCTTCGTAGATCTTCCAGCGCTGATGTAGCAGGAAGGGAGTCGATATTTGTGTCAAAAGTAGCATCGTGTCCGGCGACAGGAGAGTGATAGACACTGTGCTGCTCCCGTGGTGAAGCGACTGATGAGTAACTGTGAAAATTAGGGTTCTTTCAAAAACCAATAAGTTGAAATTAGCTCGTGGGATCGTAACTTACTGTCCAATGGTCTTTCTCCGACGTTCACTTCGTCGCCGGGTATTATCTTCAATAGGATCTAGAATACAGTCACGCCCAGTTGAGCGACATCGAAAGCATGGGACTTGATGCCGTGCATCACAGCGCATTTTCTGTCTCTTACACCATCGGCATGCTTTGAAGTGTCGGATCGGCACATTCTCCGCTCGAAAGACGATTTCCGAACCTCGCTCGCTCATGATTTTTGCAGGCCTAACGGGGTGCGGACACGCACACTGCTTTCCGGTTCATACTATTTTGACAAACAATTCCTCTTGATTGCCTTGGCTTTGACTCCCGAGTAAAAGCGCTGGAGAGCTAATGAATACCTCGAGTAACCTCCAGGCTGTGGATCGGCTCTTTTCTCCATTTGGGAAAAGTGTTTCCGGTCACGTGCCTGGATGGATCTAGATCTATAGAAGATTTGGCCGACTTGATGATTCCCCCTTAAAAAAGAATAGAAAAGGAAAAAAGATGGATAGCTTCGTTCCGCTCATGGATGGCTATCAGTAGTGCTAATTGAATCAAATGAGGTCTAAAAATTTCGTCAATAATTCAGTCATCAGTCGTACCTCAAATCTGGCAGACCGGGGCTGATCTTGGAAAGGTTTACCGTTTTATGGACTAGAAACTTAGGAAACTTGTATGACAGTTTTGATTTCATCGAGCGCCGATCTCGAACCTCATTATTGGTTGGCAGATTGATGGCCTTAACTACCAGACTATAGTGTCTTGGGATATAATAACAACGACTTTTTGGTTTTAGAAGTTTGATGCACACGCCCCACTTATTTACTTGAACGACAAATCCATCTTGATTCTGCCTCATTACATCGCCTTCCATGGTCAGAAGACTTGGATCCTCTTCATGTTCAAATCTACCTATGCATCATGTATAGAAAGTCATGCTCAAATGAAGTCATAATTCATTCAAATGCCAAATGATTTCTGAGTTTCTCAGTTGAAATTTCAAATTTCTGCATAATATCTGCTAATACTGGAATTTTTAATCTAAGTCTGACGCGTACTCATATCAGTGATCACCATTAGCCCACATTGTACCTTAGGTTGCTGCAACATTCTCTGAATATCCTCATCACCGCCATGGTATGTCTCCAAATACAAGCATGTTGCTTGGCATTCTAACCGTGCCCGCCTCATGGCCCACCACACAGAATTGCAGAGAGGAGAAAGCCAATAAAGGTAAATTAAAAGTGCCCGTGGGTCTTTCAGAAGTAGCAAGGTTCGAAAGGTCGGCTCCATGAAACTGAGAAAAGCAAGATATGCTGGCAACAGATCCTGCTTGTATTCAAAATCCCAAAATCGAACCAGAGTTGAGAGTGCAGTATAATAATTGTTCTGGGATAGATCGACTGATATATCTAATCCGCACAACTTGACAAACTCTTGGGGAATCTCGTCTATTGAGCAGTACTTTGGCGGCTGTGTCATTGCACGAAAATCGGTTGCCATTGGATGAAAGATGCTGTCTGATCGAAGGGGATTCGTGGCTTTCCAGATAGCCATCTTACCTTTACTCATATTCATCCAGTCAAGATCGCCCGCGTCAAAAGGTTTAAGTGGCCATGCCTCTGAGGGAGTCGAGGCATCAAGAGAAGTGACGCTGGCAAGACCTAGCATAGCAGCAGAGGCCCAGAGAGCATCTCGGTCCTCGGGCATGATTGGAGCGGACAGCTTTTTAGATAATAGTGCAGCAGCATGCGCACTGTGGTATGCCTCGGGAATTACCTTTTCCCTTCTCAAAGACGTGGACAAATAACTATCATGCATTGATGTGATTGCAAGAATGATATGCATCAAGAACGGATGCTATAGATAATCAGCCACGTCAGATCATAAAAGTCCCTTCGGGGCCTTTGAATAAGGTCTCACCTGAACGGCGAGTCTGACTACATCAGTCCGGTACAATTCACGAGAAGAAGTAGTTCCAAAACTGTCAACAGTACGGTGTTGGAATCTATCTAAACAAGCAAGACCATCCTTATCCAGTCGAAATGAACCATAACCATTTCCAACTATCAAGCATGGACTGAGAGGTATCGAGTCAAAGATTACATGGCCAAAAGAGCTTTCGAGGGGTGTCTTGCTTGTTTTTCGTTGTTCTAGCTGCAGCTGTTCAGCATGGGACGAATCATAATTGCAAGTCACGCCATATGATTGACACTTCTGACAGCATGGGTGTGCTTCGTCGCACTGTGAATTGTTATACTCTGCTTCAACCTTGAAATAGACTAATCCAAAGGCCAGTGATGACCTCAGAGGTCTAGGCTCTAACATTTGGACTATGGCATTTCTGATTTCAGTAAAGACTTACTTTGACCCGTCGCAGCTTACAATTCCGACAACCTCGCCGTGATTTAGTATGTGCTCGACGCAGCCGAGAGCTATGATTTCCGACTTCTAGTCCAGCGAAGGAAGTATTGGTACTCATTGAGAAAGGACAAATGTTTTAAATGTTAAATATTGAGTCTTGAGACCGAGATTGGGTTGTGAGTGATCAAAAGTGGAATAGAGTGGAAATTCTGCAAGCTGATGTCGCGGCTTTTAGCTTAACTCCAACGGCATTCGGAGATAACTGATTATATAATTATATAATACCAAATTTAAGGTTTTGATTCAACAAAGTGCTGACTGAGATAGAAAACAGGTTAACTACATTGACTACAACCATATTTAAGCCCATTTTGTCTACACAGGAAATTCGCCATACGCCCTTACTACGTCCACTAATTTTGCAGTTTAAACCACCAACTATTGATGTTAAATTGAACCATGTTATATGCTCACGATACCGGACTCGAATGAATGGCTCAAGAAGAGATGAAATGGTGGTCACTAACTATCTTGAACTTGATAAGTCTTGACCCTGTTCGGAACCTAGGCTACTAGGTACTTGATACGGTTCTATATCTTTACTTCGCTTTGTTGCTGCCTGATTCCCGTCGAAAGACCATTTTCAACCGCCTTGATTTGCAGGGCTAGGAACTTAGAGTAAATCCGACAAATAGCAAGGTTTCCTCCAAAATACCAGAATCCCTGCTGGCCACTGGGACGCCACACCTATGGCAAGGTTAGCTACTATCATGATACAATTAAAACAAAGAAGCTTACCCCGCGAAGTTCTCCCTCTTCGTCCAAGTCCCAAACATCCACACATCTATTGGCGATCTTATCACCAAGCACCTTACGCACAGTTGAACGCATGGTATCATATCCGGTAGCCAAGACCACAATATCTGCTGGAAGGCTACTGCCGTCTGCCAAATGCAGCTCTCGAGGCCCGAACCCATTGATGCCGTTGGGACTTTGCTTGATTTTGATCTTGCCATCTACGATGAGCTGACTACAACCAACATCAATATAGTACCCACCACCCCGAGTGTAATATAAGCACAGAATTCCTGCTCCGTTGGGGCCAAAGTCAAGTTTAAAGCCTGCACGACGAAGACCGTCAAGAGTTTCTTTGTCAGTAGCTGCGACACGCTGGGTAAAGTGTTCACCCAAGGCGAATTGCACAGGGTTTGGAAGGCTTTCAGATACGATATCTGCCTCTTCCGTTGGGGGACTGTCGCAAAAATTATCAATGTCAATGGGAGATTGATGAGAAGTGATATCGTGGAGAATAAAAGCGAACACTCACCCGCCATCCTCGTGCATTCCTTCGTGCATCATGTGGACTCCTTTATCGGCGCTGATCACATAGGTTCCACTGCGCTGTAACATTGTCACATCTGCTCCATTCTCGTAGTAGTTTTGAGCAATGTCGTGTCCACTATTACCAGTTCCGACAACAATAACCTTCTTGCCATGGACGTCGGACTCGGAAGCCTCACGATGTTGGCTGCCATGATACACCACGCCTTGGAAAGAATCCTGTCCTGGAAATTTTGGAATAAGTGCCTCGCCCGAGTGCCCAGTGCACCAGATAACATGGCGTGGATGGAGTGTACGCAGAGATCCGTCGCCGCGAGAGACGGTGATATTCCATGTGGATGTTGCGTCGTTGCGTTCAGCTGATGCCACGGATGTTCGGAGCCAGACATTGAGCTCCATGATGCTTGCGTAAGCTTCGAACCAGTCTCCAAGTTTATCTTTCGGGGTAAACTGAGGCCAGTTCTGCGGGAATGGCAGGTAGGCCATGTGGGTGAACTCAGCTGGGTCATGAGTAACAAGAGTCTGGAGATTATTAAGTGAGCATGTATAGGATACCATAAGATTTCTGTCGTTACTCACCCTGTAGCGATTGCGCCAGTTATCACCAATACGCTCCTGCTTGTCTACAATTAGACAAGAAAGACCAAGGCTCTGCAGCCGAGCACCCATATTCAGACCTGACTGCCCTGTACCATTAAACCAATGTCAAATTAACCCAGTCATTTCAAAATATCAGATGTTACTTACCAGCTCCAACGACCAAAACCACGGGCTCCTCATCCAAAAACTCCTTCTGTCGCTCCCGTCGCTCGATCCAAGTCCCACCAGCGAGACCACCAGGCATAGATTCAGTCGTCCCCTCGGGCCGAAGTTTACCAAGAGGTTCATCTACGCCCTTAAGTTTCTGTAAGGAAGTATACACAGCATATGCCTTCCATGGCCCACCCTCCGCAGTCTGCGTCAAGCGCACCATACCCGCACCCTTCCCAACGGCAGTCTCAAAAAAGAACATACTAGAAATCCAGCAAATTCCGTCTACGACATGCTCGAACTTCGGCTTAAATTGACCTTTGTCCTGCAGTTGAAAGTGAGAAAGTCGTGCCTGGCTCTGTCGCTTGCGTAGGACGTCTTGAATTTCAGCAGCTGTGTGCATAGTACGCATGTCCCAATCAAGAGCAATCATATCACGCCACCATGATTCTGAGTGAAAGAGGTTTATCAGATCAATGGAGTGAGGCTGAGACAGTTGGTTTTCCAGAGCTGTGAACCATTGCTGTATGATTGTACGGGGCTCAGAGGGTGATGATGCAGTCGTCGAAGGCAGATGGACAATGTGCGGGTTCCCACCTGTCAGTGTTGGTGCCATATTTGATATGAATCGAGATCGAAGTGGGAAAATAGGCTGCTTAGAGAATTCTGGGATTGTCGAGACTCAATGGATGCCGGCTTCTAGCTAAATAGTCCAGTGCCATTTTCTCAGTGCGGAGTATTGAATTCCAGGACCGAGTCTAGCCCATCTGAGCATTAGGACACTCAGTGATACGAAGTATACATGAGAAGGTCGGAGAAAACACCGAGATTGATGACCCGGGGAGGAATAGGTTTTCCGAGATCAGCGCTGATTTTCAATGCACAATGATGTGGTTTGGCGCTTTGAGAGGGGCAGCTTCCGGAATTACCAAGATAGGTATCTACGAGCTGACCTGTTATCAAATTGTAAGGTGACAATTCAATGCCAACAGACCGACTCAAAAAAGCATGGATCTATCTTCCTATCCTTCAATGCTGAAGGCAGACACTCATCTACCAAGGTAATTTTATGAAACTTTGGTTCTGTGCGCATAAGAATCGACGACGTGCGCCTTACAGTAATTACAAAGCTTAATGAAAAAAAGAGTAACCGAAGATATGTACATGATAAAAGTTCACTTATCGAGCGCGCGCCATGAAGTAAGTGAGGAGGTTGAGAGATCCTTCTCCAGCCGGCTGGGTCAGCTTTTGGACCCGATCTAGGCCAAATTTGAGGTTAAGCTGTGTACACAGCTCAGTAGCTGCCTTGCGCACGCCTGGACGAGCGTGGTTCAGTTGCTGACCAGCCACTGCACCGATACTTGCAAGGGTATCATCAGATATCTCAGATGGGCCTTGTGAAAGTGCCTGTTTAATGGTATTCATGCCCATGATCAATGTCCGAGACGCTTCCTCGCCATCCACCTCCTCCCCTAGCTCCATTGCTTGTAGTGCACCATCAATAGCTGACTGGGTTGGGATCAAGGAAACCAACTGCTCTTCCACCTCCTCCAGGCAGGTGACAAAATGAGAATTTGACTCGTAGTGATGACGAGTCCGAATGATAGCCGCCACTGCAGGCACATCATACTTATGGAACAGGTCGCTAGTTCGGAGAAGCATAGACCGTATGGTCGCCAGAATTTGGGTTTTCACATCGTGGTCCTTGCGACTGGTAGGAGCCGACTCCAATTCATTCAACAAGGCATTTAAAACTGCGTAGTAGTCCTTTTCGCGAGAAACAAGGTCTAGGCCGTGGTATTGAAAGAGACCTTGCAGCTTTCTATAGCCAGAAATATCCATCGTCTTCGCAGTAATTCGACTATTGGCCTTTTGAAGCATTTCTCTCGCATTGGCCGGGTCTTTGGATCGAGGGCTTGGGCTCCGGTGCCTCTCGGCCCACTTTCGAGCACGTCGAAGGGGGGTTGGACAGTCACCCGTGGAGATCCGAAAGGTGACCTAGCCTCCACGAGCCTTAAAACTGATTCATTCAGCGGCACCTCCTCCAAGGCACCTGTTTTAGGCGTCGATCGTGGGGTTGCGACCTTGGGCGTGTATGAAATTGCATTCTCTTTGTTGGGGGTTTTTGGCAAGCTATGTAATTCACTCACGGGATGCGAAGTAGAATCAAGTCTTACGCCTGGTCCGCTGGGCGTTGCTTGTGCCCGACTCCTAGTAGGCGAAGGGCTTCCACGGAGAGGTGTCCTATGCATTGGCGCTGGGAGACGAATTTCACTAGCCCCATCAGAGCCAAGCATTCCCATCCCCGAGCGAGGTGTTCTGGTAGACGTGGCCGCAGCAATTTGGTCTTCTACCATAGAGTCGATGTCACTCTCTTGATCATCGGCATGGTATGGAGACTTTATGGGAGTGGAAGGCTCAACGTGATCAATCGTAGGAGTCAATGGTTCAGTAGCAACGGGCGTGGTAGGATCCTCATATATGATCATTTCTTCGGGGTGGCTCTTCGCAGCAAACTCAGTGTCAGATACTAGATCAAAATGCTTTAACGGGGTTGCAGTTGCTGATCTGGGGAGATTAGGCTCCTCGAATGGCTGCTCCTCGAATGGCTGCTCCTCAAATTGCTGCTCCTCAAATGGCTGCTCCTCAAATTGCTGCTCCTCAAATGGCTGTTCCTCAAATGGCTGCTCCTCAAATGGCTGCTTCTCGAACGGCTGCTCCTCGAATGGCTGCTCCTCAGGCGGCTGTGGTTTTGATGCTTCCAAAGACTCTGGTTCTGGAACCAAGTCAAGATCAGGCTTCGGGGAGTCGCCATGAAGATATGATGATTGCGCCGCAGAAAGCGGGAGCCTTTCTAGAACAACAGGTGCAGGGGAATTCAATACCTCAGCTGTTATCGGTGGGTCGATATCATGGGGATGTGAAGATGGCTGATTTATCAAGCTTTCATTGGAGTCACTTGGGGCCAGGGTTGCTGCGTGAAGATCACCATGGGACTTTGATTTTGACAAGTCAAGCTTCTTAGGTTTTCCCCTGGTCGTACCCGTTTGACCGGGTCCCTCGTGGGGCCGAAGACGAGGCGGATTGATAGGTCTTGAAGATGGTGTTGATGTTTTCGACCGCACAGATCTCGGACTGACCGGCAGCTTGCTAGTCGTTTGGGCAGCTCTGGATTCCGGTCGACGAGCATAAGGGTCAGCAGTTGCCGGGCGACTCACCTCAGGTCGACGAGGCTTCATAGCAGGTCGCATGGGTGCAGATGACAAAGAAGAAAGAGGTGCGCCTGTAGGTACAGTCCTACTGGATGATTTGTGTCCAGCATCTGATGCTTGGCTTTCCGAGAGGGCAGACTGTGCAGAGTCTGGGCGAGAAGGCATAGCCGCCTTCCTACGAGCCGCAATAGCTTCTTTGAGGGCGGAGCGACTGACAGCTCCACCAGTTGCGCTCTTTGCAGGAGCCGAAGTTTTTGAGGTCACACTTGCATTTGGGTTTGACGAGTCCCTTTCCAAAAGACCGCGTGATTTGGCATCAAGGGTGTCCATAATCCTATATAAAATTAGCATATGTTTCTAGGCGTCAGATTCCCAAGCAATGAACACATACCCATCGGCTCTCTCGGGCCATACGCCATAGAATGTCCAGAATGTACTGCGCATTGCCTCTCGCACACCCGGGTTAGCATCGCCTAGTCCTTTCTTAATCGATTTCTCAACAAGATCCAGACCACCACCATGCTCGACAGAACCCTTATGGTTCGCCTGTCGGATAATCAAGGTCCGAAGCCATGCAGGCGCGAATAATCGCAGCTGTAGATTTTTATCTTGTGATGCCATGTGGACATGCTGCAAAAGTCGCACGTTGAACGTCACATTCTCAATAACAGCCTCAACCGTGGAATTCCCGTTCTGAGCCGCGATTTTTTTCAAAGATGCGCATAACTTTGTCAAGTTCTGCATGATGATCTCAACCATTGAGTCAATCTTTGGACCACAGACTCGGGCGATATCCTGCATCAAAAGGCAGCCATTGGTGCACAATGTTGTTCGGAGAGAGGTTGCTGCCTTGAAAATCCCGTCCAGGAGGGTCTTTGTGGCGCTGACAAAGGTCTGAGTGAATTCCTGAGGCGCATTACCGCGAGTGAGTCTTCGGAGAAGAATACAATTCTTCTCACGTTTAATCCAGTTTTCTTCAGATTCTTTGCCCTCGAACCAAGGAAGCATAGCACGCGTCATATCATCAATGTCTCTTGCTGAAGAGACAAGAAGCGGTTCTATGCTATCCTCTTCTTGGGGCAAGGTGCTTGGCGCCTCAGCTGGCGTCTTAGGTCTCATAAGTGGCTCTACAGATTTCGAGGCGGTCGATCTATCGTGGTGAGCTCGTGATACTGGTCGACCCTTGGGGGCTCTCGCTCTAGAATGACGTTAGAACAAATGTCAAAAGACCAATTTATTATAGAACATACCATCGTCCGTTACATCCACGGCGCGTGAACGCGAGGACATCACTGAAATTGGCCGATCAACTCGGGAAACGGGCCGAGTTGTACTCTCAGGCTCCGCAGCGCTAAGTCCAATGCCGGAAATAATAAAACTCGAAATTGATTTTCTCACTCCCCGAGCAACCAATTGTTTTTGTAAATCGGATTTTGCCCGAGCAGGAGCATTTCTAGATCATATGGGTAAGTATGGGGACGCAAGGAGATATCAAAGACAGTGAAGTTACCGGAAAAGTTCGACGACGACTAATCTTGCCGTATCTCGAACGGCACTGTCGGCGTCCTCCAAGCACGCAACCAGGGAAGGTACATACTGACGGAACATCAAGCCATGGTTTCTGGTCATCTGTAAGAATTTATGTCAGAATGGGAATTCACATAGAGCAGATTGCTGAACGTACATTCGACAACCAAAGTAGACTCATTTCTTTGGCGCGAGCATTTTTGCCCACAAGAGCACATTGAAGAACATTATATTCGACCTCATCGTTCGCAAGGGGCCATAGGTCAGTAAATATTGATGCAGACTGAGCTCGTACGCGCTCCCTATGATCACCAAGTCGGTCCAATAATATCGGATAGAGACTGCGTGACTGCGAAAGAATCCATTGCTGCTGGTCTTGGATCGTTAGGCGCTTCAGTAGGTGGCCCAATGTGGAAAATCCCGCGCTAGCAACGGAGGAGTGTTGTGAGGTGATGGCGAGCTTCAGCGCATCGAAAATGGTCTGAATGGCACCCTCTGGGACATTTTTTTGTTTGATATCAGACTTGATTCCGGTGAGATGAGAAACTTTGACGTCAGTGGAGAGATTGGGATTTTTGAAAGCAGCCAGGAGTTCCGCAGCCTTTGACTCCATTTTTTGGGGGGAAATATCTCGTGTCACCAATAGGACATAGGAGGCACCGTCGGATGATGGCAGGTGAGATTCGGATGGAGTGTTGTGTAGCAAGATTGAAAGGATGGATAATAGACAGAGAGTCTGTATGACTGTGTATTGAAATGTGAATTTGAAAGATTCAACTGTTTATTTCCGGTCAGTCGGTTACGGAGAAGGTGAACGAGGAAGGATGCGACCGCGCGACCGCGCTGCGACAAAACACGAAAAACAAGCGCGCACAAATACGACGCTAGAACCACGTAGCGATTGGATATCACTTACCAAGTCAGTGTGGACGTGAAAGAGAACGAGAGCGCGAGCGCGAATGAATGGTGGGATGGTCGGTTGATAAGCGCCGGAAGAAAGTTGAACAACAAGCATGGAAGGGGCGATAAGAGATAAGAACAAGAATATAGAATCAAGGGATTTCACAGAAATCGTAGATCAATTAAAGAGATACGAATTGATTAGAAAGATGACTGGCTTGTTTCTATGCTTTAGTACTGTCAGATGTTTATTTTTCAATTTGTGGTGGTTTATCAGCTTTGGTTGGGTTTGTATCCTAACCCAATATCTCTCTGGGGTTTGTTGATGTTAAGTGGTCGCAAAGGGCAACCACTCTATAGTCGTACAAACGGAGTATAACAACTGGCTCGAATCTGACAACGAGAGAGCCTACTCAATGATCACAATACTAATCATATACTTGATCTCCTTGAATAAATAAATCCTTGGTTAATCTGCTACTCTGAGTAAGGTCAGGTGACTGTCACAAAACTGACAACCCTTTAAAATCTTGACAGCCATAGAAGCTCTAAATTTAAAAGATTGATATCATTGTGTTATATTCAATTTTAGATTGATAACATTAATCGACGCTAACTGACAGTTAGACAGCCATATCTATTCCGTAGGCTGTGAAGAGCATTGAAAGAGGTGTCATTGATTGGACCGAGCGCAGGGCTCCCCACCTCCCGCATCTTATACTCTTACGCGGCTTACTCCTGAATCAACGTCAACAGAAACTCCCAGCAGAGAACAATTCACTCAAGTAGCAAATTTGTAAAGAAGCTCTCAAATACTGGTCGGAGTACAGAGGCTATAGCATGACTGAACTCGCTATGGCAACGGCAACAGCAACAGCCATCCCTAAGTCTAGCCCACTCAAGAAATCGCAGGATCAAAGACCTAACGAAGCCGACATCGCACAAAAGATACCTCGGCCCAAGCTGCGGCTTCATGTGCAGGAACTCCGTCATCCAGCATCAAGCGCTTTTCTCGCTCTTATTCCGGATGTTGCATCAACGCTCGATACAGCGCTCGGCAACATTGTCAGATATCTATATACAGCCAATCAGCACACCAGTGCATACGATAGCCAACCAGGCAGGAAGCTGTTTTTCCACCCTGTTATTCCCCCCAACACGCTCCGTAACTCTATTCCTTAGGGACTTTGAGGGCGTCGCTTATACAACTGGTAGCGACTTGGACGACGACCATAAAGAAATTCACCTCTCGCTTTCATACGTGCAGCACTGTACAGACGCATCTGCCAAGGCTGACCCGCTGCATGAGCTAGTAGGTGTTCTCACCCACGAGCTTGTGCACTGCTACCAACATACTGCACCCCCGAAGCCGAGTGCTGAAGAGAATGAGACTGTGCCTCGCCCACCTGGAGGACTCATTGAAGGTATTGCGGATTTCGTTCGGCTCAAAGCTCGTTTGGAGCCACCTCATTGGAAAAGACCCCAATCTGCTGCTGAGAGGCCGTCACAATGGGATGCTGGGTACCAGAATACTGCATACTTTTTGGCATGGCTTGAGGATGTGCGAGTTGGTTTGGGGGCGATTGGTATGTTGAATGATCGACTTTTGAGAGTTGGATATGTTGGTGAAAGTGAAGACGAACGAGTTCAGGGTCACAGTGGATTTTGGAATGGCTTATTTGGGGTCGAAGTTGCGGAGCTTTGGGATGAATATGGACATTATCTTGATTCTCTCTGAAAGCCCAAGAATAGACCTATATAAATTCCGAGTGGCGGGACCATATCGCGTGCTCTATAAAAAAACCGCAAATATATTTGGAATTTGAATTGATTTTTGAAGCACAGTAAATAGGGGAGCACCTCTATAATATAAATGCCCAAGGCTCGTAACCTTGTGCATCCCATTTTGACCGATTTCTAACTGAAGAATGGGGGGATTTAGCCAAATAAACAATACACAAGGACCTCAGGAGGTGACAGAAAAATGAAATCCAATAATGAAAATAAGAAGACACCAGATGAATCGAAGGGATCACAAATTCCCATATTGTACAGTATCCGGTCATGCAAAAAGACAGGAGAGGTGACTCTTATTCCTTTCGGCCTTTCTATGCGAAAACATAGGCGCACTAGAAAAGGAGGGATAGAGGACAATAAAGACATGAAATAAGACGGAATCATGCCCGTCTAGCGTGGCTTGAATAGAGCTTATTAAACAATCACTTCACCCAAGTCAACGTATGCAGGCTTCCAGGGAGTAGCACCCTCTTCCTCCATAGAGCTGGGGACCCGTACGTTGAGTGGGCTGTACAGGTACCAGCCCTTTAGTGCACTAAGAGATGCCCTCTCTCGGGCCTCAACAAGACTGGCTCCAGCAGCCTCACCCAGTTTATCCTGGCCAGAGAAAATGCCAACCAAAAAGACAGGATGTCTGCTTAGGCGACCAGTCTCACTGATTATCTTAGCGATGGGACGCTCGAAGTTTTCACGTGCACACAAGCGGGCCAGATCCCTGGAGGGCTGGGAGAAGTTGAATAGGCTTGAAATGTCAAGGTGTCGAGAAAGGAAGTGCTGCTCAAAGAACCGCTTGGCGGCTGTGCGACCAGCATGCAGGTAGATTGCGCCTACCACAGCACGGATGAAGGTGGAACTAGCCTCATCGGCGGTAACACCAGACTTTGACCGCTGAGAAGCCTGACCAAATTGATCATCATAAAAAATTTGTGAGGTGACTGTTTTCTTCCATTTCTTTTCAGCATATGGCCTTAATGAGCCTTTTTCCTCGAGCTCAGTACCAGGTTCAACCCGCTTGAACTGAAGTAAACCAGGGTCGACCTCTCCTCCGGGGATGGACGCGAAATCTACACCCCATTCCCGAGTCATGGATGCGAGGGTTTGGGGACCGACATAGGCGTATGTGGCTGCGAAGATGACACTCAGGGGAAGGCGAGGATAAGTGCAAATAAGGTGCTCGGTGGTGTAGGAGTTGAGAAGGTCATCGCCAAGAGTGGCCAACGATTTGTTGTTGAAATCGGAATTTGAATCCGCGGAAGCATCGACCAGTGTCCGCGCGAGTGTCTGAAGAGGTAATCGGGAGGGGAGGTAGAGTCGAGCGTGGAGGGCTGCAAGCTTAGCCGACTTGGATGCGGCTTCAACCGGAGGAGAGGGATATTGGAGTTCTGACTTGCGTTTGTGCATTTTTCGGATTTGGCGCTTCAGCTCTGCCGCAGCCTCATCCGCCGTAATTCCATTTTGAGATGTAGCTTGTGATTCAACTGCCGCAGCAGTTGAGTTGTGCCGACACCCGGCGGAGCAAAGTTGTTGATGCAATCTGTTAGTAGCCCGAGCCTGCGGCGCAAGGACGGTGCTGCTCCATCGTTGAAGCTGCAATCTCTTCATCTGGGCGGTAAGAGACATTAGCAGCAAAACAAAGGGAGAACACAGGTATCAATTGACCACGCTGCTTCAACAGATATGGAGATTGGTATCGCGGCCAATTTACGGAGCAAGAAAAGAGAAATTGTCGGTAGTCACGGGATCTGAAGTCGTGTGATCAAACGCTAGTCCTATATAGGAAATAATGCTTGGCATTCGACTCTCCAATCGACGAGCAGCCATTTCGGCTTCAACTGCCTAAGCTCGACCTTCTTTTTACATCCCAAACATACCCTCAATTGAATAATCTTCACAATGGGTGGAGGTGGAAAGATCCCGTATGTTTGAACCTGTCGATTTCCTTGATGATGTACGCTGACATATTACACTGCACAGGTACCCCAAGGAAGTTTGGTCCCCCGCTGGTGGTTGGTACGCCCAGCCGGCCAACTGGAAGGTCAACACCGCTGTCATGGGTGCCTTTGTTATCGGTGTCGCTGCCATTGCCTTCACCACTAGCGCCGACCGCGAATACCGCGATCGCATGCCTGAACCCGGCAGATTCTTCCCTAGCCGATAGTCAGTTTATCCCCCTCGATTCCATAGATTGAAAGTCGACCTTATACTGACCATGATGTCTTCGGGATCTTAGCTGGAGCCGACAAATCCGTGAACACGAGGCACAGCAGGCTGCAAAGAACGAGTCATAAGAAAGCGGAACCGGAATCTATAAGGCAGCGGCAGGAGAAGTCCCAAGATGGAACCTTTTCTTTTTGTGTTTTTTTACTATCATTACTATCATTCCCAGGCTGTACGAAAATAGAAGGGCGTTCCTTAAATCAGCTATTGATCATTTGGTCAAGAGATGTCTCTGAGGAGACTCTTCCACTGTCTTGAATAATCGTTGCGTGTACAGGCGGACTCGTTCCGTGAATTCAGATTGATTCCACATTTCCTTACCAGAGTTCTGAGAAATCTGCGGTACGCCAATCTGTTCAACCACAAACCCGGCAGCGACCGTTGCGCATATGAGAGCCATGGGCAATCCTCGACGCGTGCCCCATGAGTCCAGAGCAGTTTCCCAATTCCTAGAATGCGAGAGGATTGACTCGATCACTTCAAAAGGTTCTCGACCGACAGACACCATTCCCTGAGCTAGCGCACCTAAAAACGAATTGCCGGCACCCGTAGGATCAACTACGGCCGTAGTAACCGAAGTATCTGGTTGATGATAGGCAGGCAGCCAGATTTCTTGGGCCTTGGAGAAAGCATAACTTCCGTCTTTCCCTGCTCTGATTGCCAGGCAGCCGTCTCTATTTGGACCAATCCCAGACTCGATGATCCTCCGAATCAATTGTTGGCCATCTGGGCTGTCTTTAGTCCATTCAGGCTGCTCAAACAACATTCCCAGCTCCAGGTGATTAGGGCTGACCACATCAACAACTTTAATAGCAGCAAAGAACTTTTCTTGTTCTGCTGGTGTACACAGATCAGGCACTGGCTCCCAAACAAAGATGGGTCTCTTGGAAACATTCTCATTATTAGGGGTCTGGCCCGCCTTGCGTAGTTCCTCTCGCCGTTGCAGAATATCGTGAACAATAGAGATGCACCGTGATGAAGAGCAGACCATATGAAACGTCTGTGACCACACTTGCGCATCAGAGAGCATTGAGGGTTCTAGCCTCAGTTTCGGAGTGAGATACTTGAAGTCTGGATCGCGGTTACTCATATTCGTTCAAAACAAGTCTCCGACGTGATAGATTCATTTACCTCGTTTCTCATTTGGATGATAGCCATTCCAGCCTCGAGTTGTGAGCCTGCTGTGGTCTTCCCGGAACAAGCAGTCTGTATCCCAAGACCTGATCTCTGCAAGAGTCTCGGAAGGGAAGTCAGAACCAACGTCCACGATCCAGCTCACAGATCGAGCATACGTAGAGCCTGCAACTAGACGGGCACCTAGGACTGCAAATGATGCAGCACCTCCGAGAACATTCTTGACTCCCGGTCTAGAGCTCCCGAAATCAATGTCATCTGTCTCATAATATGTGAGAATCCGATCTGCGGGGCTTAGAGAGAAAACCCTGGAGAGAGAAGCATACCGAGAATAAACATTCCCAAAGTACAAAAGTCAACATCACCCATCTGATTATCAGCAACTATTTCAGACATAGCGTAATATGTATAATATCACAAGTATCAGATCAGAGGTTCAATTTATCCGGTGTTGGGGAATTGAGGTGGGCTAGTGGAGTATGTATTGGAAATACCGGCGATACACATGGTGCCCATAATCAAGGCTTTGATAGGCGTATGTAATAATACCGTTGGCTTGAGCTGCGGGATCTCATAGCTCTAGGCCTCCTTTACCTCCGTCTTTGTCTTCCTCACTTGAACTCCGTTCTAGTTTTTATTGACTGCGAGAACTTAGGTATTGCAGATTTACCTTTCTGCCCTCAGTCAATAGTCACCGTTCAATCGACCTCCTCCTTTCCTCAGACCAACTCACTTTCCCGCTCTCAGGAACTACGTGTTGCCCACCATGGCGAGTGGCGGCCATATGCATAATCTCACCACCCTCATCAAACGGTATGTATACTGTTCTCTGGTAGCTGCATCCCCTGTGCCCAGCTGCGTCCATGTTTCAATTTAGTCCAAGCTGTACCACGAGCGCCCCCTAGCAGATTTGACTGACTATGGCGCTCGCCCAAACAGGCTCGAGGCTGCAACCTCACGCTTAGAGGATATGGCAATGACTCTAGATGAACCTCATGCTTCCACGATTGCGGGAACTCCTACAACTCCTTTGCCCGTTGCAACTGTGACTCCGAAGCTCACTCCTCCTCCGCCGGCAACTCCTCCGCCAGCCCAAATCCCGCCGCAGATCCAGGACTTCGATGAATTGATTAAAGAGGATGTCCAGAAATTTGTTGACCTTGGTCAGAAGATTGGTGGTCTGGTGGCTGAGCAGGTAAGCCTCAAAGTGGACTGTGCTACTCACACATTGGCTCATGCTTGTTTAGTCGAAAGCGGTATTGCAAGCCTTCCAAGCCGAGCGCACCTACCTCTTTGTTTCGACAAAGGCCAAGAAGCCCGATCCCCAGCCTGTAGAGCTTGTGACAGACTTGCACAAGGCCTCAGACAGCATCAACAACATTCGGGAGTCTAACCGGCCTTCGCCGCTGTTCAATCACCTGAGTGCTGTCGCAGAGGGCATCGTTGCTCTGGGCTGGTTTTTCGAGGGAAAGCCAGCGGAATTCGTCACGGAGATCATTGGTGGTATCCAGTACTACGGAAATAAGGTGTTGAAGGAGTACAAGGACAAGTATGTATATGCCTTCTTCCTGGGCCAGAGAAATTTGTTTATTGACATATTAACAGGGACCAAACACACGTCGAGTATATCCAAGCGTACTACCAGAACTTCAAGTCTCTTTCAGCTTATCTCAAGAAACACTACCCCAAGGGCCTGACATGGAACGATGAATCTGGAGTTGACGCTCAGGTGGCTCTCAAGGAGATCAAGAGTGGTGCTCCAGCCGGCGCTAGCACCGGTCTACCACCTCCTCCCCCTCCCCCTGTTCCTGCTCTAAATGTCCCTGGTGGAGGCGGTGGCCCTCCCCCACCACCACCACCACCACCACCTCCCCTGGTCACCTCTCCGGCTCCTGCTCCAGGGACTGCCGCTCCAGACATGGGTGCAGTCTTCGACCAGCTCAACCAAGGCGAACAGATCACCTCTGGTCTCCGCAAGGTAGATAAGTCGGAGATGACACACAAGAACCCCGGTCTACGTGCGGGTTCAACCGTAGGCTCTCCTCGGGCCAGGTCTCCTGCTCCTAGCAAGAAGCCGAAGCCCGAGAGCATGCGTACCCGCAAGCCTCCGCGCAAAGAACTGGAGGGTAGCAAGTGGTTAGTAGAGAACTTCGAGGGCTCAGAGGATATCATTGAGATCTCCGCACAGCAGAACCATTCCATTCTGATCTCGCGCTGCAACAAGAGCATTGTCAAGGTCAATGGCAAGGCCAATGCTATTGCTATTGACAACTGCACTGGCCTTTCCATTATCGTGGAATCGCTTGTTAGCAGTCTTGATGTGATCAAGTCACCTAAGTTTGCTGTGCAGGTTGATGGTACCGTCCCAACTATTCTTCTCGACCAGGTCGATGGCGCTACTGTTTATCTTGGCCTACAGAGTTTGAACACCGAGATATTCACAAGTAAATGCAGTGCTGTGAACATCACTCTCCCACCTAAGGAGGGCACAGACGATGATACCAAGGAGTGCCCTGTTCCCGAACAGATCAAGAGCTACATCAAGGATGGTGTGCTGGTGAACGAGATCGTGGAGCATTCTGGTTAGAATTGTTTCGAATATCGTGGCCCTGTATGCTGACTCGACTGTAATTTCCTAATCACAGTTTGATTCTAGCCTTGATGTGGGTTTCATTCAGTGTTCTTCTATCGTTAGGAGACTTGTTAATCCCCCAACAGGAAGAGGCGCCTGGACATTGAATCTGCTTCCCAACTTCTAATATTTGATTGCTGTACCTAGCGTCCTCTGTAAATATATATGCAAGAATACAGCTCTTTCATCCTCTGCAACCTTGGAACCAGTTAACTGAAGCGTGTTACAGCTTGATTGGTGAGGGCATCTATCTAGTTATGTAAATTTGATTACATGATGTAGCAATAAAAATGCTTGAAAGAACAGGGCTTGGATGGTGGTGAAAACCTTTGATTGATATTCGATAAAATATAAAAACAACCTTGGAATATTGATATGTTTGTGAGATAGCCATAGAGATAAAACGAAAGAAATATGTAGAAAAAAGGGGTATATAGCCGGTGACGCATGCGCCTGTCCTACTCTGGCTTACTTGGACGAATGGAGACGCGATCAAAAAGAAAGGATAGAAAGCAAGGTCGGCAAAAGTAAATCAAATATGTCGCACCTGCTGGGTAACAACTGTGGGAGCTAAGCTATATTGGTTAGTTGAATTGGTATATGTATGGTATGACTGCAGGGCCGGCGAGTCATATGCCTGTATCTTTGGTAATGTATAGAGTGAAGAGGTATTACGATGTGCTAAGCCAGTATAAATGTCGTGATATACCTGGCTTATTAATTATCAAATGATTCTTGCTTGTGGACACCCAAGTGTCGAAGTCTCCTCGCGAGTAGACTCTCGCCAGTTTCAGGACCGCTCTGTCCAGAATGATATAGATAACCTCCATATCCAGCATCGCCCTTATTGAGCTTGCTGTAAAAAGATTCATCAGACTGATGAGAATCTGGATACGAGCCTGGAAAATTCACTGCATTCCAGTGCATTGGGATATTTTTATCATCAGGCGCGGTCACATGAGGGCGAAGATGGGTGATGGGGCTTTGGCAGGTACTGCGTCGTCGAGTGGCATTCTCGATTGCCAACCGAGCATTTGCAGATGACGAAAGAGCTGGCTCTCGAGTAGGCTTGTACGGGCTGTACCGGGGTTCTGGCAGTTGAATCTCATTTCGTAGCTTCTCCTTGCCATCGGGTACCCGGTTAGCGAAGACCACTCTAATGGTCGAGTGTAGGTAGAAGCGACCGCGAGATGGACAGCAAATATTCAGATGAACAAGGTACCGCAGCGTTGGTTTGTTCCTCGGATCTTCTGTGGCATTCAGGGACGCTTCAGGGCGATCAGTGCCGTAGTTTCTACGTGCACTCAGCGGCATATCAACTACCGGCCCAGCCGAATAGCTTCGTTGCCGGATGAAGGTCTTGGTTCCTGGTTTCATATCGCCAATATCATAAGGGACAAGGAACAACTTCACAGCTGTCTTGTGAGGATTCTTGATGATTATCTGCAGCTGTCCTTGCTGAGGAATCCGGTAGCACCCCCCAGGCGGGCATTTGGGTGACTCTGCTCCCCGATTCTTCTTCTCCCTACGGCGTCGGGTATCAGAATCGGGAACTTGAGCCAAGCCCGAGTCATCCGCAGCTTTGTTCTCTGAGCCCTTTGTCAGACTGACCTTCCGTTTACGACGCGGGGTCGAGCTAAAATCATTCTTGCTAAGCGAGTTCTCCAGATCGATCTGTCCCACATAAGGGCTGGGACTGTCATCCGAAATAGAGCGTCCATTACCTGAAGTCGGATAGTGATAAAAAACAGCCGGGAAAGGCACTGAGACATGTGGTGGACATTTGAGATTTCCTTTGCATTTGCCTTTGCCCAATACTCCTATTTGCGCCGTGAAGTCCAGTGGCTTAGACGGATTCATAGACATTCGTCCGTGTAGGATAGATTCCTCATAAGAGCCCACCATTGGCGCATGAGACTTATGAGGGGCCTCGGAAGCTAAGGATAGCCTTCTTGCACCATATATGGTATTATTGCCTGTCGAGGCAAGCTGAAGGGAATATGCTGAGTTCAGTGACCGTCTGGGTGAGTGCTGCGAGTGGAAAAACAGATCCTCTCGCCGCGGCGAAAAGGGGGTGCGAATATTGACAGCTTTAACACCCGGGGGCGATGACTGGAGATGGCTGAAGCTCTCCGGGGGAAGCGTTCGTCGCCGATTCGCTCTCTCTGTAGGCTCCAGAAAATCCCTTGAATTTTCTCGAGGCGAAAAGTCCAAATCAGTGTTGTTGGCCTGATGTACCAAAGGACTTGTAGGCGCCTTGAGAACATAACTCGAAGAGAATGATCCGAGTGAAGGTGCTCGGGTTCGGGTTTGCAGGGCTACAGTAGAGTCACGGTAGTCGCTGGATAGAATTGGCCGCTGAGTATGGGTAGAGAAGACCGGAGCACCGAACCATGGGGTTGTAGGTGAGGTACCCAGTTGAGGAAGTGGAGAAGATAGACTGGGCTGCGCGAAACGAGGCCGGGGTGAGTCAGGAGCATGCTGTGGCACAATTTCCCGAAAATCCCCTGAGTGTAAAGCAGATCGAGGTCTTTGGATATCGGCTGGCGACCCCAGTTCCTCGAATGACTGTTTATAGATGTGGTCTCTGAAAGTGGAATCTTCATCTTCATCTCTTTCTGTCTGTGTCGCCGCCCTCAGGGAGTCATGAGACATGTAACTACTATCTCCACTGTTACGCTGCGGCTTTACAGAAAGTTAGTTTGAAGATCAACAGCAGAAGACCTTTGAATGAACAATCGAAACGACAAAAAATGTATATATCAAGCTTATCAGGCAAATCTTACCCTTATTTCGAGTCTCCAAGGTGAGGATTCTTTGATTCTCTGAATCATTTCTTGCCGATCGGTACGAGCCCATGACATAATCGGGGAAAGGTCTGAAGAGGATGATAAACGACTTGTAGCAGAGTGCTCAGTGTTATCGACCGAATAGTGATTTTCGAGGTCAATTTGGGTTCGAGATGATTCTTGGATAGCTTTTTCAAGTTCGTCATGGTCATTCGACCGTATATATTGACGCTGGCGATCTGGATCGCGAAAAAGCGGCATGATTTCGGGTAAAATCAAATGCTATGAGCTCTGAAACGCTAGCCCAAACATTGCATTGGGCTGCCAATGGGGCTAGCTTTCGAAAATAGACCCGTCAGGGCTGCGGAGGTTAGGATGCGTGTGCGTTGGGCGAGAATAGCGCAAAAGGTGAAAAATGATTGGAAGGGAAGTTGGTTTTGGATGAAACTATAAGGTGATTAGAAGACGAAAGAGGAGTAGTGACTGATTTTTAAGTAAAAGTCTGAATAGGAGTCTGGGTGGAAGAGAAAGAAGAGAAAGAAGAGTGAGAAGAGTGAAAAGAGGTGAGCGATCATGTTATCTCGTGGGTCCAGATGATTCATCATTTTACCTTTAGGAAGTGGGATATTAGAGATTCTCATAGATTGATAACCTTGGAATGCAACCCATAGAATTAGAATCAATGAAAATATAAGAAAAATGTTAATTCTATATGTTGTCCACTAGTAGCAAGGGGAGTTGCTTCTTTTTAGTATAGACTGTAAGCTCGTTCTAGACCTACGATTTCGGTGCTCGGACTTAGCGTGTCGATCCGCTTTTTTTTTCTTCTCCAACTTCGCTACCACTCCCCCTCACAAAACACCATCCAGAGATAAGACAAATTCTCCTTCAAATAATCATGGCACCAAAACGCCCCCAAGATGCTATCAATACTTCTGCATCTCGGACCGAGTCACCGGTCAAAAAGCGCAAGGGCTTTAGCGTAGGCCCTGCCAACCTCCCAGATGGCACATACCGGCGCAAAAGTAAGAATATAGCTCACAATCATCCTTATCAACATCCGTGATCTAACCCGGATCAATCGCAGCCCAAAAAATCAAGTCCGACCTGATTCAAAAAGCCAAAGTCAAGAAGGCCTACGCCAAGATCAAAGCCCAGGAACTGGCGAATGCGCCTACCAAGTCTGTCTATGACAACGCCGATGAAGAAAATGGAAAGACCAAAGATCAGAATGAAGCAGAGACAAGTTTGGAACTTCACCCGGACCGTGTGGCCATGTTGAATGAACCGGAGCCAGATCCTGCTCCACGACTGGTGCAGCGCCCACAACGCCCACAGAATGACGGCAAAAGGAGGGAGCGCAAACCGAAGAAATCTGCTTTCACCAAGGAAATCGAGATAGCAGAGCAGCGAAAAAAGGCCGCCGAAGCACGCGAGAGGGATCGTTTGGCCAAAGAGAAGGAGCGAGAGGCGATGAACCGGGCTAAGCGGCCAGATCAGTTTGGCAAGAGAAGATTGGGCAGAGAGAGCAATGCATTGCTCAGTCGAATCCAGAGGATGGTTGGTCAGAATTGAAAATATATATGCTTGGGAGTAAAAAAATGAAGGGCTACAGCAGCATGATACCCACTTGTACCTGGCTCTAGTGAGTGCCAAAAAGGTTATGAAAGATTTGATTAGCTTTCTTTATTTGATAATAATATTGCTAATTCAATATATCTACACTATGTGACGATAGCAGACTTAGATCCTGTTCCACTTCGAGGCTTCTTGAAGCAGGAAAACTCGCCCTTGGTACGCTCTCTCAATCGTTTAAGCACACCTCGCATCTCACCTAACTCAGCCTGTAGTTTGGTACGGGCTTCATTGGTAGTGCGGCGGTCTAGATCCACGTAGATTTGGCTTTGAGTATGAGATGCTTCCTCACTCGAGAATTGAGCCAACGTCTGTGCAATGAATTCGGTATCCAAGGTGGCTTGCATCAGAGCTGCAAGCGTGAAAGTGGGACGAGATCGGAATGCATTTAGCAGGGAGTGAGAAACTTGCACCAGGAGGTACGACAGAATAGTGGCCAGTAGCGATGATGGGGTATTTGGCGATGTCTTACTGGCACTAACTAGCGCGCTGGAGGGTACGGTGGTGGTGATCTCCGTGTGAACCAGCACAAGGGTCAACATGGTACTGTATACGTAGGGGCGAACCTGATCTGGTCTCTCAGTCAAAGGCACCCAGTCCGCAGCTCCGATGCCAGTAGCGATTGTTTCGTTTAATGTTGCGATAGTCGACTTGGTATATGACTGGAATAATCGGTCTTCGATCTGTTTGAGTACGTCTCGGACCGTCTTGCTCTCTTCTGTTAATTTGACCGAGAATGAATTCTCGAAGTTTGCAATCAACTGCGGTACATATTCGGCTTGAAGAGCCTTCAAATTAGAGAGTGTAAGGAGGATCCGTACATTCTGGGACAAACAATCAGTACATAATTATGTGATCTTATGGTAATATGACTTACTCTATTCTGTGAATCCACCGAATCTACTGCGAGCACCGACATAGCCGCATCGATTGCTTGGCCAGTCAAGGCTGGCTGAGAAATCACCCACTCGTTCTCATGCTCCGTTGTTGCAAGGCGCTCCGCATTTTCGACCAGTCCACTAAGCGCTTTGTAGATACTAGAAACGAACTGAGTGCGAACCATCTGTAGGAGTTTTGAAGGTGGGCTGGTGACAACATCCAGGAACCCAGGCTTGGCTATAGCCTCCGAGATATACAAAATCTTCTGCATACCGCTGAGGATTGCACCCTCAAAAGCCACGAACAGGCCCGGCATCTTAGTCAGATCTCGCTTTTCTGAATCACGCGTCCAGTTCTCCAGCATCTTACAAAACTCGGCATCCTTACTCCATGCTGTGCACACCACACGGGCTGATCGCTCACGGGCGATGCTTACAAGAGACTTCAGAAGGTCGTAAGTTGTCCCCGTAGTGCTGACAGGGTCTAAAGCAGCCATCTCACTGGCCGCTGTACCAATAATAACCAAGAATTTGCTGAGGTAGTGAACGCCACTAAGAGAATTGGAGAAAGGAGGCCAGAAAGCAAACTCCTCCCAATGCTCTCCCCGCTTGGGGGCTAATAATGGGATGTTTTTTGGGTCCAGTTTGAAGCGAGATTCAGTCGGGGTGATGCCTCGCGATTCCGGACTTGTGGGAGTCAACGGAATGGGAGAGGAAAGGAGCGAAATATCATCTGTCGGGGGCTCGTTGAAGAGAGATAGAACATTTTCACGAATGAGATTGACTAGTTCAACGACACCTCTTTCAAGAGCGCCAACATTCTCACGAGAGAGCTGGTGGTGTCTACGGCTTTCGCCTTCAAAGCCGACAGGAAGAAGCCGCTGTCGACTGCCATTAATGAATGATTGTGTAACTTCCCAGAAGTCCAGTACTTCTCCCAGAAGACCGCTCTGGGAAGAAAGAAGTCGAGTAAGGAATGCCTGCATACAGTCCCATAGTTCAATAACTTGATCTGAATCCAATCTCTCAGATACATTCGCTGTTCCGTCACGGGGTGCCAGACGAAGGTAGGAAGCCGTAGCATGGGCTGTAGGACTCTCGCCACTAGCAAGTCGCCGTCTCAGAATCTCGATTTCAACTTTGCAGCGATCGCAAAATGCCGTGATCTTGGTTTTTAAGAGCTGATGGCGACTATCAAGCCACGCCCATATGGGGTTCTTGTCGACACCCAGTTCTAGCAGTGCCCCAATAAGCTCCATATGTTCTTCCACGGGCCCAGAAGCTGTATTAGTTGTTGATAAAGTTGGTGCATCACTGAGTCGTTTCCATAGATCACGCTTGAAGTTTTGAATCTGGTGGTCCACATCCATCCACATTCTTCCCATGGCTAGAATCATATGGACGTCACTATCAATTAATTGTCGGCCTGTACTGGAGGTCTGTTCCACCATATTCTTCGCACGATTTGCAAGGGTTCTTGCCTTGGTGTATTGCTCAAAGACGGAATCATAGTCACGTTGATGGATGGACTTGGACAGGGAGCTTCCAATCTCATATACATCGCGATGCTTCTCCATACTATCCACAACCGATTTGAGCAGGAGCTCTCGATCACGACCTCCGAGAGCAGGGCCCCAAACCTCCTCCGCCTTGACGGAAGCTTCCAGTAAGGGACCTCGAATACCTTTCATGCCATACTCGCTCTCCTTTGTCAACGCATTTTTACTAACTCCCACAGGAGCAGGAGAAACAGCAGCATACTGTTGCTGACCTGAATAGTTGCGAAAATGCCCCGACCTACGAGGCGCGAAGGCTTGTTCCGTTGCAACACCTTGGTCTCTCATTTCGGTGTAGACACTGTCAATAGTTGCCTTTGCGCGGACGAAGCGCTCAAAGTTCGCCTCAACTAGCACCTTCAGCGACGCTGACTTTTGGTCAATTGATTGTGATAGATGATTGAGACCATTCATGAGCGATTCGATCGAGTCGGTGTTATGGGCTTGGGACAGGAAGAGTGCGGGGGAGAAGGACGTCGACGAAAGAAGGAACTGCGAATGTTTACCACCTTCATCCTTCACATTTATTCCCCTTTCTTTGAGAAGGCGCAAAACGCTATCACTTGTTCCCAATGGGTCCGGCTCATCACTCTGTGCGGTAGTGTCCCTGCCATCCTGGCCTCGGGGACCGAAGTTATTCCGCCAATTGCTAGGAGTGCGCTCGAGAGCGAAGTAACGGGACTTACGGGGTCGGGATTTGGTTTGTTCGAGGGGTTCTCCGTCAGATTGATCGGCTTCATCCAGTGCTACCGGCCATTCCTCTGGGAACTCGGAAGGGAGGTTGTAGTGGCTGGCGACGTCCATGTTGAATATGGTGCCAGCTATGCCGCGTCGGATGTTATATGGGTCCAGATAATCAAGGGTCTCCTGCAGTAACAATATATTAAAATAGGAGCTTGAGATCGATTGTAGCTTCGTAGCTCCATCGAAGGGGGTTCAACACCAATAGATTGATAGCAGAACAAGAGTGGATTCGGATAGCCGGGGGCACATTCAAACCACCAATGTGGTCTCCCGGTCGGATCGGGGCGGCGCCGAGAAAGTCGATTCTTTCCTCCCGCCATCTCCTTCCAACTTCTTCTCCCCACCATCCAATCCTTCTACAAAGCCGATAGTCGGGATCTCTTCACGATGCTCGCTGCCAGAAACCTCTCTACTCTCCGTCTGTCCCTGCGGACTACCCAATTTGTGACTCCCGTGTCGCAGGTATGAATCCGCCTCGTGCCTGTCATTAATGAAGTTCAGTAGGCTGACATGTTCATTCTTCTTTATAGCTGCGCAGTTACGCTAGCAAGAGTGCTGTTGCCGCATTCAAGGGTCAGAAAGGCCCCGATGTACGTGACACTACAACGAATCTCGTTCTTTTCCAATCCTGGCGCCAGCTGCAAAGGCCTCGAGCGATTCAGCCGCCACGGAAAACAATTCACGGAAGACTTTGACACTAACGATTTCGGCTTCGTCAATAGGGCAACTACACTGTTACACTGATCGAGGGTGACGGCATTGGCCCTGAGATCGCCCAGTCTGTTAAGGATATCTTCGCGGCTGCTAAGGTATCGACTCGTCGCAAAGACAACTCCGCTGTATGAAAGAAGTACTAAGATATTTGCAGGCTCCTATCAAGTGGGAATCCGTTGATGTCGGTCCCATCCTCAAGGACGGCAAGACTGCTATTCCCGACGATGCCATCGCCAGCGTCAAGAGAAACTATGTTGCTCTTAAGGGCCCCCTTGCCGTAAGTTCGACCGCCCTTGTTTTTTCGCCGCAGTAATCCAAATAAACTAATCATTTTACCGTCTTTTAGACCCCCGTTGGTAAGGGTCACGTTTCCCTGAACTTGACTTTGCGCCGTACTTTCAACTTGTTCGCCAACGTCCGCCCTTGCCGCTCCATTGCCGGCTACAAGACCCCCTACGATGGTGTCGACACTGTTCTGATCCGTGAGAACACCGAGGGCGAATACTCCGGTATTGAGCACGTTGTTGTTGACGGTGTCGTTCAGAGCATCAAGCTCATCACCAAAGAGGCCTCTGAGCGTGTTCTCCGCTTCGCTTTCCAGTACGCTGAGTCGATTAACAAGAAGAAGGTCCGCGTCGTGCACAAGGCTACCATCATGAAGATGTCTGATGGTCTCTTCCTCAACACTGCCCGTGATATCTCCAAGGACTTCCCCGATGTCGAGTTCGATGCTGAGCTGCTGGACAACTCTTGCCTGAAGATCGTCACCGACCCCACTCCCTACAACGACAAGGTTCTGGTTATGCCCAACTTGTACGGTGACATTCTTTCAGACATGTGTGCCGGTCTCATCGGTGGTCTTGGTCTGACCCCCTCCGGTAACATTGGTGATGAGTGCTCCATCTTCGAGGCCGTTCACGGTTCCGCTCCCGATATCGCTGGCAAGGGTCTTGCCAACCCTACTGCTCTGCTCCTGAGCTCTATTATGATGCTGCAGCACATGGGTCTCCACGACCACGCTAACCGCATCCAGAAGGCTATCTTCGACACGCTCGCTGAGGGCAAGGTGAGTCTACTTTTTTTTACCTCTGAATCTGGCTAGAATTATACTGATATCTGTCTTTTAGACCCTCACTGGTGACCTTGGCGGTAGCTCTAAGACCCACGAGTACGCCGGTGCCATCATCAAGCGCCTGTAATCTAAACAGCGCCTCGGATTCCCTGTACTATGACCCCCTTTATTCTATTTCCCGTATTCTCGAACGACATTAGACTTCTTACAGCGATCGAATTATACCGACTTGTGTAGCTAAAGAATAATTTTCTCTCACATATCAATTTCTCACTGGGTTAAATGCAAATAGAAAAACATACGGCGTATTGTCCTAGTCATACAGCAAATATCAAGATAACGCCTATGCAAAGAGCCGTCCCTAGGTATCAAAGCAAGAAAGGAAAGGGTAATCATCAAACTCGGCTACCAATCAACGGCGACGACCCTTTCGGCGAGTGCCAGTGCTGGCTGAGGCCTTCTTATCCTTGGGCTTGGACCGAGAAGTTTTAGCCCGGGTACTTCGCGATCCTTTTTCATCTTCAGCTTCTTCCTCAGCTTCACTGTCCTTCCCATCGGTTTCCTCGTCGCCATCCCCTTCGCCTTCCTCGTTTTCATCGTCTTCTTCGTCGGAGCCGCCTTCATCATCAGAGGCTTTGTCCTGGTCTTCGGCACCTATTTCCACTTGCATCTTTGTCGAGCGCGTTTCTCGAGTAGCCGTGCGCGTTCCACGGCTAGACTTGCGATCTCGTGACGGAGCCGGTGAGGATCGAGGTTCTGCTTTTTTCAAGGCGATTAGTTTCTTTTTCTGCCTTATTGAGTCGGAAAATTGAAGTTATAGAAGGAGCATACCATCTGTATCAGCTACAGTACTCCCTCGTCGAGAGTCGGCCATGCGGCTAGTCTCGGGCGATGAGGATCCCTCCATGGCAAGCCGCCTCTCAAACATCATATCCCCATATTCCTCGTACGGAAGCTCAAAAGGGCAATATCGTTCATTCTCTTCGTCGTTTTCTGCTTTTTCTTCGTCACCTTCGGCCTCATCATCTTCGTCATTTTCTCCTGTGATAACCGCATTTTCCTGAAAAGATAAGTATTGATTAGCCAGAGGAAGGAGAAGGTCGCTGGTGGATCTACCCGTTCATCGAGAGCTTCGAGGTTGTAGAGCGTGCCCAATTTTTTCCATATTCCAGGAACTCGCATATGCTCTGCAGTAGAAGGAGCATATCCTTGGCTCTTCAAATAATCCGAGATTGCGAGCATGCGAAAAGATTTGTGCAAGCCTTAAATCATATTAGCCTTACGATACGATCTCATGACATTGACTCGTTTAGAAGCTGCAACATACCAACTGGCTTCCATTTAATAATTGCCTTTAATAGCGCGGTCTCTTGCTCATCTGTCCACGGGTCGGTAAGGGAGTCGTATTCTGCGGTTGAGGGCGTGTCTGCGCTAGAATGCGTCGCGTCCGTCTCAGGGCCTGCGGAGTGAGCAAGTTTGGCTTTCTTGCGAGAGGGCATTGTGATGATTTTATGAGCCTTAGAAGCTGTAAATCGCTGGATTTTAAGAAATTGAGGGGGTGATTTGGGGAAACAATATTGAGCTCTAGTTAAGAGGTTCTGTTATCGATTGGATGGTGCACGATAAGCCAAAGGTAAGTGGGTCTACTAATCACGTGATATGTATCTATATGAACACAAAAATTGGCCACACATATATTCCCACGACAATGTAGTCTAGTGGTGAAGGGCAACAATGTTCCCAACCACTATGGATAGGCTTAGGACCGGCTCTCGATAGGATCAGAACTGTCATACAAGTTTTATCAGTCCCTAGTCAGCCTCGCTCCCGTCACCCCCAGATCTAAGGTACGACTGTGACCGAATATTTGCTGAAATTTCTAAAACTCAAGATCTAATCACTTAGATCTAACATTGCCACTTATGATTGAAATGAACATATTCATCTTGTTTTGGTTTCAAGATGTAACGTCAGAGAAGATGAATTAACTACTACGATATAAATAGATTGCCTGAGGCAACAAGGCCACCAACAACTACTAACGCGTCCGATAACACAACACGTCTCTCACCAGCTATGGACTCGCGATGTATCAAGAAGACCATGAACCCGATCCTTTCTCCAGTCAGAGTCTCTGGAGACTTTCGAGGTTTAGCATAGAAGCTCTACAGCCACTGGAAGCTCTTCCATGGAACTCTGATCTCTCAGGTACAACACCCATTCCCGCGCGATAAAGCTAAATGCTAATGATGGATTAATTCGCAGCAATTCCAAAGGATTGCTTTCAAGGTCTCCCAGAGAAAAATGCCTCGACCGACCCAATATGGAAACTGAACCTCTTCTCAAGTGATCTTGGCTCTCCTGACTCCATCGACTCTGTCGTCGACCCGTCCATAGATTCCGAATCTGACGCTCCCGAAGTTTGCTCGCAAGATCCAGTGGAGGAAAATGATATATGGGCGTTGAATATTTTACAGGATGATACCGCTGCTATTATTCCATTGAAATCATGGGAGAAATTCCTGGAACCGACCTTCCAGGAGCCAGTATCGGCATACTTCAGCGAATCTGGAGCCAAGGGATTTGATGCCGCACTGGTACACAAGTCCGAATCTCATGGACGCAATATTACAGGTCGCTTAGTTCAAGAAAATGTCTTTATTCGATGCCTGTTACGCCTCGGCCTCGGATGGAGCTCACCGTTCTTCCGTTATAACCAACAGACAATGGCATTCGAGCAACACTTGCAAGATATCCGGGTCTCTGGCGTGAGCCAATTGATTCTCAACAGTATCATCATGAATGCCCTACAGTGCGGCACGAATATGCAGCGAATGAGGACTTTGACGCAAAATTCTCCGACGAAAACTCAGGACCTGTCATCCGTATTCTCCCTACGAGGCGCTATTGCCGTGATTATATACAACCTCGAACATCAAATTTCAGCTCATTCCAGTCAAATTGTGTCGCTCTTGCAGACCACGATCCTCTTCACTCGCTGTGGAGATTTGGTCGGGGCGCTGGTGGACATTGCAGCAGCAGCTGAGAAGGCAAACTCAGATGCTCAAGTCATATCAACTGTCATGGAAAGAGCTACATTTTTGGCTCAAAAATATGACTGGATGGAGAATCTCGTTCAAGAGATAGTGGCTCGAGTAACTAGCCCCTGGTTTGGATTTGTTGAGGGTTGGATCGGACTTCGTTCTGAAGAATCAGCCCTCAATGAATTGATTTCAAGCGACCGAACATTTGTACGGATGAAACAATTTGCTAATCGAAGCAGGCTCAAAATTGGGCCTTCAAGAGTCCAGTACACCTACGATGAAGATCATATGCCATCATTCATTCCAGTCGACCAGGCACAGATTATCTTTGAGAGTGGTCGAAGTTTGCGACTTCTCAAGAAGTCACATCCCAATCATCCGATTGCTAGGCATGACGTTATTTCCCGAACAGGTGCCCTACGCCTAGTTTGTGCAACTACATGGGCTGGTGTCGATCGAATTCAACAAAAAGCTTTTGAGTATGAAGGAAAACTCCGCGTAGAGATATTGAAGTATCTCAAAAAGGAACCAACCAAGCCTATGACGGAATCAGAGAATTATTTGGATCATCAAAAATTACAAAATCATGACATCGTAAAACAAACTTTTGAACTTTTTGATATTAACGATGAGAACATTGTGTCGGGGTCTGCAATGGATCAAAAGGCCCTTGCAAGTGAAAATGTCGGAGAGATGCTCCAGCGCGCCAGGAATCTGGATTACTGGTCTGATGACAGGGAGATTACTCTTGGCCCAGAAATGGTGTCTGCTCTCTACCTATCAATCGCTCCTGTCATTTCATCGCAGGCGCAGCTGATTGACTTCTCATGTCTCCATCATTTGTTCAAAGAAAAGAAGCTCCGGGATCACCTTAGTCTACAATGGCGGTTCCAATTGCTCGGGGATGGGTCATTCGCTTCGAATCTGTCTCATTCTCTGTTTGACCCTGAAATGGAGAGTGGAGAGCGCAAATCCGGAGTAATGCGCAGTGGTGTGCACACCGGTCTACGTTTAGGAAACCGGGATAACTGGCCACCGGCCAGCTCGGAACTGCGACTCGTTCTTATGGGACTTCTTGGAGACTGTTATTTCTCCGAGGAAGGTCAAAATAAATCGGACACTACTCAAACACAAAGAGATACCGAACTTCCTGGCGACCTAAGCTTCTCTATTCGTGAGCTCACAGAAGAAGAGGTCCTTCTTTGCAAGGACCCCAGTGCCATCGAAGCACTCGACTTCCTTCGTCTACAGTACAAACCACCCGAGGCTATCAATGTTTTGATAACGACGCAGTCACTCGAAAAATATGATCTCCTTTTTAAACACCTGCTCCGCCTCCTCCGAATGGTGTCTGTTGTCAAAGGACTTGTTCGTGATTCTACTTCCCGAGGCTCTCTTTCAGGAGACACAAGGAACGTATTCCAAAGATTCCGGGTTGATGCTCAGCACTTTATTCTTGCATTCAGTGACTACTGTTTCCAAGTTGGTATTGGATCTACCTGGTCTCGTTTTCAAGACACTCTCGCCAATATTGAACAATGTCTGGATCGCGGCGACATCGATGGTACCATTGAAACAGCTCACTCAGTCTCTCGCCTACATGACTATCACGAAGATATGCTTGATCAAATGCTATTTGCCTTGTTCCTCAGCAAACGGCATGCACCTGCGGCTCAGTTACTAAAGAATATTTTCAGCACCATACTCGCGTTCAGCCCACTGTCTCAAGCTGATGGCATGAGCGGTTTGCGTCATGAAAGTGAAGGTACTGTCCTGCACTTGTATTCTTCTTTCCGAAAACAAGTATCTACATTTGTGGGTTATTTACGTAGCTTGGACCCCGGCAAAGGTTCTTCGAAATCCATGGGGAAATCAGCAGTATTTTTCTCCTCGCCAACTGACACCACCAATCCCTTTGAACATCTTCGAGTGAGGTTGGAAATGAGAAAATATTATTGACCTCTCTCTACAATTGTTACTTATAAGGGCGATGCATTTCTTCCATCATCTAACGGCGGCGATAAATGTCATGGCCTATGATTCATCCTGATTTTCTTCTGATAACACACAAACCTGGCTTTATCAAAGAAGGTTGTGCCCTTGATACCCATTTTAAGATGCATTATTTCTATGATTGTACAATAAAAACTGAAGTTCTTTGAAATCTACCTAAAATCCCTAAAAAAAGAGTTCTCAGTACCTAACAGCGTAGCACCTGCACATGGGCATGAATGATTTTGATGCAACCTAGGAAATAAAAGCATATAGTTTTTCTGAACCTCCTGGCTTCAGAATTTCATCATCCAGGATTCTTCCCGTCTCAGTGACCTCTCCGTCAACTTGCTGGTAGCGTACTAGCGAGGGAATGCCCTTGATGCCCCAGATTGTTCGGTAGTCGTTCTGCGGGTCTTTCCACCTAACGAATACATATCAGCGCATGTCCAGGTGATCGTTACAGCACTAGAGGACGTATTACACCAAATTTTGGTGTTTATATGCACTTACTCAGGCTTCTGTCCAACCTCGACAAGTGCTACAGTTGGCGTATCACCTCCGGCAAATGCCTTGCTGAGATATGGCAAAACAGCGCGGACGTCCGGACACCAAGGCTGCTTTGTAATAGGGTCGGGCGAGGCAATGAAGGCGACGAACAGTTTCGATTCTGGTCCGTTAGGCAGAATCAACTTCTTAGCTGAGCTTGGGAGCGTAAAGTTCTTGATGATCGGCATTATTGTGGTGTTGATGAATATGGGTTTCAATGATAGTAGGTGTCCTTCGAATCAAATCAGCACTGCAGTGTAGTTCTGTACGGAGAAGGCCCATGACTAATTATCAAGCACGTTACTTAGGATTGCAATCACGAATATACCAAATCAGGTGCGCTGAAAGACGATGGATACCGCTAATACATTTCTTCTCCAAGCGATCGGACAAGCCGAAGCAGTTGATGAAAAAAGATGTTCGCATCGACCGGGGGTAGTGTAAGCCCAGTGACACAGTGCGTCCAGCATGCGCAAGCACAGAGGCTGGTCGCTGTTATCAAAAATAAGGATAATCAATGTGTTTTCCATTGGAAAACTTTCAGAGATTAAACTGAAAAGAACAGATACTACACTTGATCTAAGCCAATTGGCAAAGAGAGCTAAAGAAGAAAAGAAAGAAGGGGAAGGAAAGTGGGAAGTGGTTGGCTTATAAGGGAAAGCAATTGCGCACAGACCCTCGCTTAATATAGATCACATGATATATGATTAACTACTGATCAAACTATTCCTAATTGGCTAATTTAATTGGGTAATTACTCTGCATTCACTTTATCATCTGAGCACATTCATCGATTAACCGCGCAATACCTTGGGCTGCCGAGGAGCTTCGTGGAATGTTATGTCCACCCTCATGTTGATATGTCAATCGGTTTGTTGACTCGCATAAATAACTTAGTTGTAGTGAGGCCGGCAGCCGAGGGTCAACTCGCCCGTAGACATGGAGCGTTGGAATATTAATTCGCAGCTGCTGAGGCATCTGCACCGTATCCAGCCCAAATACATTTGAGGCGTCAATTAGGGCTGACGGATCTAACTGTAGGTCGGTGTCACCATTCCCTCCGACAGTGGTCCATCTATCCCTTCCCCATTTCAGGATCGCTTCCTTGGATGCTCGTTCACGGAGAGCTACTTTAGTCTGCCTATCCCACTTGTGAGTTTCTTCAGAGATGGTCATTCCTAGCTCTTCTAGCACCGATAAGACTGGACCGCCGCAAAGGAATACGACGGCTTTGAAGGGCAGTGCCTCGGTAGGCTTCTCTGCCTGGTGAAACCAGATGTAACTGGCGATCAGGAGACATCCTCTAGAAAAGCATACCACCCCCTCGTACGTGTCACCTTTATGTTGAATCAGATATTGATGGAAGTTTTGACAGGCTGCTTTAATATCGGGCACAGTTGCCTTTTGCCACCACGTGTAGTAGGGGCCATCTGGATAGCGGAGATCCAGGCCGGCAGCTGATTTGGACGTGAAAGGGCCGTTGATGAAATGAAATGCATGCTCTGATGGCTGCAAGTGGGCGGTTACAGCCGCTACAGATTCAATGTTAGTGCTTGGATTTGAAGGGTTTTATAGTTAGGCAGCCTACCAAGTTGGTCCTGGAAGATGGTGGCAGAAGAACCTGTGCCGTGGATGCATAACCACTTCATATTCAGAGATTGTTTGTATATCAATAAAGGCTAAGGTAAATTAAGATGAAACCAGAAAAGGTATCAGGCCATGAGAATAATTGTACCAGATTACTGGCACCAACCTTAGAATGAATTTTCATTATATGGAGGTACCTAAAGGTACTATTTAGATATTATTATCTACCTAGGTAGGTGCATAGAAAGGGCGGTCAAGCGAACGCCTGATCTTGCCTGGGATGGAAAGCCCCTGGTAATTTCCGAGGCTAGAGGCATCCAATTTGAATCAAAGCCACAGAAACCCCAGGAAATTCTCTAGGGTTGCACAGATGACAAAGTTTCGGTGTGTGGCTTTGACAATCGATACTTACCTGGGTACATTCAGATCAATAATGCAGCCACAGTGGGTCGTTGCAGATCAAGGTTTCCAGCTTTCTCTCTATCACATTCTAACATCAGCTCAAAAAGAGGTTTTGGAAAAGTATTTTCTGCTGAGAAACTTCCAAGGTTGGGGCCTAGACACCGTTGACGATGGCCAGCTCCCATCAACTTCTTACATTTCTCCAAATAAGTCAACCAATATTTCTTTTGCTCGTATTTTTCATCGCTTTCATTGCAAGCTCCGCTCACGCCGCTCGGAGTGCCAGTAAACATGACCGGAAGACGCAATTTGGCCCGGGTGGGAAACCGCTTCCAAAGAGGTTACGGAGTACTATGAACACCTGGAATCTTCTCGAGGCGCGGATAAGAGTCCCTTCAAGAGGGAAATCAGCCTTCACCAGCTTTGTGATTCTTGTCATGGGAACTTTGGTGGTCGATGCCGCCATTCATATGACCCATGTCTTGGTTGCCAAGTCAGAACATTGGTGGTGTGGTCAAGCAGTCGTGGTATGTCTTCCAGCTCAGATGAAAACGTAATACTGAAATTCCGGACTAGATATACGTCGTTGGCTCATTCTTTTCTCATACCGTCGTCTTACTCTCACTCTTGGATAATAATCCTTCCCCAACATATGCACAAGTCTTACCTTGGACTGTTGCAATTATTTTTGAATCGGCCATCTTGTTCTTGTCACTATCAGTCTACGTTGTCCCGCACCATGAGCCAATCGTCGGAGATCTGTCTGGTGGTCCGCTACGTAGGACCATTACTACCTGGGAGTTATTGGAAGTGGGAACCGGCTGTATACGACTCTTATTTCTCTCACTCATGGTGGCACTATATCTCGTCACGCCCTTCTACTCTAAAAAGAACGCTCGAAAGATTTCTCAATCTCCCTTTGTAACAGAGGCGACCGGCTTGCTCGATAACTCTATTTTATCCTCAGACGACAGTTACGGCTCAACGGAAGGTCTCCTAACTCCCAAGGCATCGGAACCGTGGGCTGGGCCAAATACCACTCCATCCACTAGCTGGTGGGAGTATCTGAGCGGCTACTCACTGCTCTTACCTTACTTGTGGCCATCCAAGTCTCGTCAACTGCAGCTCGTGGTGATCGCTTGCTTTGTCTTGCTCATCTTGCAGCGTATCGTCAATCTGCTGGTACCTTACCAAGTAGGGGTTGTCACCGATTCAATGTCTATCAGTAATGGCCAGATCCAAGTCCCCTGGCTCCAGATTTGCTTGTACGTTCTCTGCCGCTACCTTCAAGGTAGTCAGGGTCTACTGGAATCTATACGGTCGAATATGTGGACCTCTGTTAGCCAATCCTCGTACATGGAACTATCTACTGCGGCCTTCGAGCATATCCATAATCTTAGTCTAGATTTTCATCTAGGCAAAAAGATGGGTGAAGCTCTATCTGCTCTGACCAAGGGGAGTTCTATCAATACCTTTTTAGAACAAGTAACGTTCCAAGTGATTCCTATGATGATTGACCTTTGTGTTGCTATTGGTTATTTCCTTATTGTTTTTGATGCCTATTATGCTCTCGTTTTGGCGATTTTCATATTCTTCTACGTCTACGTCACAATTCGTATTGCGATATGGAGGGCAGAGACGCGGATGCAGATGGTCAATGCGTCAAGACAAGAGGATACTATCAAGTGAGTTGTTCGATACCCCTATGGATCTATATCTAGATCAAAAGTTTTCTGAACAGGTGAATCTCAGGAATGACTCCCTCGTATCTTACGAAACTGTCAAATATTTCAACGCGGAAGATTATGAGATTGGTCGTTACCAAGGGGCTGTGACGAATCTCCAACATGCTGAATCGCACTCATTGTTTGCCCAAAATCTAATGAGCATCTGCCAGAACACTATTTTCATGCTGGGTCTGCTAGTTATGTGCTTTATAGCAGCATATCAGGTGTCTCTAGGCCAGCGCCCTGTTAGTCAATTTGTCATACTCCTCACCTACATGACTCAGCTCCAGACTCCCCTCACCTTCTTTGGGACCTTCTACCGCTATATGCAATCCGCTTTGATTAACTCTGAAAGACTCCTCGAGCTTTTCCGAGAACAACCGTCGGTTATTGACAAGCCCTCTGCTAAACCCTTGCCATATTGCAGGGGTAGCATAGTATTTGACAATGTCGCATTTGCATATGACGATCACAAACCCGCTCTGACTGGGCTCACATTCCATTGCAAGCCGGGCACAACAACTGCCCTAGTCGGTGAGACTGGTGGTGGAAGGTCAACCATATTTCGTCTTCTCTTCCGTTTCTATGATATAGACAGCGGGCGAATTCTCCTTGATGGTAGGGACGTTGAAGATATCACGATTAAATCACTAAGAAGCCATGTTGGAGTTGTTCCACAGACTCCTATGTTTTTTAACGGGTCTATCATGTATAACTTGAGATATGCTAACCAAAATGCAACCGACCACGATATCTATGAGGCTTGTCGTGCAGCCGGCATCCATGATAAAATTATGGCTTTCCTCGATGGGTATGAGACGAAAATCGGCGATCGTGGTCTGCGCTTAGGTGGAGGGGAGAAGCAGCGGATCGCCATTGCACAGGTTATTCTCAAGAATCCGCCTATCGTTCTCCTAGAAGAGGCCACTGCCTCGTTAGATACTGAGACCGAACACATCCAGGATGCATTGTGGGCTTTATCACGGGGTCGTACCGTCTTGATCATTGCACACAGATTGAGGACTGTCACTACCGCCGATTCAATTCTTGTGTTGCATGAGGGTTGTGTTGCTGAGAGTGGTACTCACAATGAGCTTCTGGCGATGAAGAATCGATATTCAAAAATGTGGCAGAAACAGGTCCAGACACAAAGGGATGCTGAGAGGACTAGAGCAAGGCCCTCGAGAGCGAGTTAATGATTTGGGAAATGATAGTAATATTATGGCAGGCGAGCTGGTATCAGGTGAAATGGATTCCTCAAGTTTCCACAATGGTGAATTTTTAGATTCCGAAATAGAGGCTACCCAAATCCTAGCGTCTGCCAAACCTGAGACTTATATAGCTTCTCTTAGTCTATATATTGCTTTGATTTCATCTTTTCAACGTGAATCTGCTAAGTGGCATGGAATGATGGCTTATATGTGTCCAAGAGAGACTCCCATCGTGGAGAACCTTTGAGAAGTACATTAGGAACCTCCCTCTCAATGTACTGTAGAGGTTGTCAGTCACACCATTCATAGTTTACGCCAAAATATGACAACGGAATACTCACATCACGATATTTACTTTCCATTCTCATTCGCAAAAAGCACTTGAAGGGCATTGTGTCCTTAGTGAAGTAATCAAATAAGGCTTTCCCCGGTGAGCCCTCGTCAGACCCTAAAACCGTCGATAGGATCTCATGAGTAATTGCCCATCCACCATGGTCATCCAATTCCAATGCCACAAGTAGTAGTCCGACGTGATTCTGCAGAAGCGAATGATGTACCTTGCTCCACACATTCTGTAGATTCTCAGTTAAGGTGGCTGCTCCGGGTGGCACTGAATCGGTTTTCAATCCATGATTTCGCAATGTCGGAACATGCATTCTCACACCTCCGAAATCGCGCACGGCAAATCCCTTAATTTGACCTGTCTGACGGCAAATACGGGCAACAAGATTCTGCCCATGGCCCTCCAATCCAATTCCATACTGAGCCAGCGGGGGAAGCACAAGCTCAAATAGAACGGTAATGTATCTGTTGGTATGAGAATCAGCATGTCTATTATTCAGTTGGCGATTATACTTCATACTCACCTCTGAACCCATTCTTTTTTCTGGGAGATTGTTTCTAGACCGTATAGAATCTCTGCATAAGTACGACTGTCTCCGCTAGGTTTCTGGGCCAACCCTGCAGCAATGATGAGAGTTTCATCATTTGCCTCAGCTCTGGACTCCAGACTATCTCGCAAGATACAAGAAAGGTGGCGCGCGTCGTTGAAGTTTTCTTGACTGCCTGATACAGCTGCTACCTCTCCGAAAACCCAAAGGTCATTTGGAAGTAACTTCTCCAAGAGCTCTGTTATAATAGGGCCGCTGGAAGTTGACCAAGGCGTGATAGTCCGCAGTGCGGAAGTTATCTGGCAAGCTAATGAGAGCTTCAAGTGATACTTGAAATTCAGCTCTGATCGCATGGTGAGAGTACGTATTGAGGCCTGGGCATCGGCACAATCAGTGATAAAAGTTAGAACAACTGTCTCTGGGAATTTCTCCAGGATAGATGGTAGCTGCTGAGCAAGGCAAGGGACGATCACTCGGTCACTGTCTGTTTTTGGAATCTCAAGTCTCTCTATAAGTGGTTGCAGTTCTTGTTCAAAGGGACCTGTGATACGAAGATCGGCTCGGGGCACAGAAATAAAAGCTAAAGCTGGCTTGAGCATCAGGGGGATATCATCAGGAGTGACTTGTCTCAGTGGCGCTTGGGCATAGCATAGTTTATGGTACTATGAATACAAAAATCAGAATTCAGCTAGTGAGTTGGGTTTCAAGAAGTCCTACAGGATGGCTGGGATGGCCGTAGATCAATGTTCTTTCCCAGTGAGCAGACTGATGCTCGAGGCTTAGCAATGGCTGGCCGTGGCCAATCTCGAGCCATTTATCTAAGTATTTTTAACACAACGAAAGAAAGTGTGACATTCGTGCTATCTTACCTTGATTGGCGGCTGAATTGCGCAATTCCTGAACGATCTCTTCTAGTACTGCCTCACTGATGACATCTCCGAATGAAGTACTCAGGAGCTTAAAAATTGTTCCTGGGTCTAACTCTCCTTTACCAGTACCTGCGATAATCACAGGCGACTGTATGCTGTCTGGCCGTATGATGGACACCACTCGATCATCTCTCATCTCAACGATAGTGCCGGCTTTGATTGCCACATTGACCAAGTTTCCATATTGAGGGTTGAGTATACTCCGTAGACAAAGTATTTGTAGCTCTCCAGGCGCACTGAGCTCTAGTGTTGCATAAGCTAGCCCTTCGTTGACAATCTCGGCAATAACACGCTTCGTTGTTTCGAATAAGGCTCGATCATGCCTGGAAAGGATGGTCATGTTGAAGTCCTGGTGAAATCTTCAAAGACTTTTGGACTCAGAAATAATGTAATGGGTATTTCATGGAAGGTCCATAGCCCTTGTTAATACTTTGCCTTTCCCTTTAAATGGTTGCAGCTAGTCTCGGCAGGTGGATGAGGTAATAATCCAAGTTATTTGTGTGACAACTAGCTGATGCGGCTGCATTGCAATATCTCATCCATTCTAGAATCTAGAGCCAGGGACTGAAAAATCGCAACTCCAGAGCTAGGTAGCTTTTCAGCTTGGGCCTCACATTTGCCACGACCCATAGCCCTGGAGTGCTTTCCCCACCTCATAGATAGGTCACATTCACTGGATAAGTAATTTACAGTGTGACCTGTTGTGCAGAACTAGATGCATATTAAAGTAAGCCTTGATATACGTCAGCATCACAATATTCGCATGGATGAAGGGGAGAGGAATCCCGGAATATCCCATGTAAGTACTTAGGTATAAAAATTCACTCTCAAATGCTCATGTCCTAAGCCCTTTTATATCCTGAGGTCTTTGCCCCGTCCAGTGTAATTTCATATTCCAACATTCCAGTGGCAATATGGCTCAAGCAATCGAACAAGTCCCTTATTTTCCAGATCGTATTGAGTACGAAACTCGTATGTTTGACCATTCTCAGAAAGGACCCGTGGATACGATTCTTCCGCTTGGATTTCCTCAAAGATTGGCCTCAAATATGGCGTGGAAAAAAGAAAGTATCTCTGTGGATCGCCCATCAGGTGCTGAGATTCCATACCTGGTAATTCTACAAGCTCCACAGCTGGTCGAGATAGATGCAGCGCTCAGACACTTCAAAAGTTAGCCAGCCACGATACTGCTCCTAATCACTCAAGACTGACAGGTGTTCTGCAGACCTGAATCAACCAATGGAAACTCTTGAACCGTCAACGTTTCCTCTGCCGTGTTTACACTCAATCCTCCGATCCGCATCAGACAATCTGCATTCGGGCTATGGGTTCACACTTATTAGAGGAGTTCCAGTAGAGCAATATTCTCGTAAAGAGAATATGATCATCTTTGTCGGGATCTCGTGTCATATCGCCGCCATTCGCGGTCGGCAAGATCATCAATTTGAGGGGCAGCCTGCAGACGTTATGCTGGCCCACATAACCGACATGCGACGTCCCGGTGACGTACAAAACTTTTCCCTAGCAGCGTATTCAGATGGAGAAGTGGTATATCACACGGATGTGGGGGATATAGTGTCCCTTTTTGTGCTAAGTGAGCCCTTAAATGGCGGTGAAAGTCTTCTTGCGAGTGCATGGACCGTATATAATCGTCTGGCTGAGACCCGCCCAGATCTGATCCGCGTATTGGCGGAGGACTGGCCGATTCCTAGGTGTGCAACAAGTTTATACTCCACGATCTCGAAAAGGACATGCTGACGTGCGTTTTAATCGGTCTTAGCGCACAAAAGCCCGGTCTAATCACTCACCGACCACTTCTGTTCTATCAGCCAGCTTGCGGTACAGCTCCAGAACGAGTGATCTTGCAGTTCTCTCGACGCTCATTCTCTGGATTTGGTGCTCACTCACAGATGAATATGCTAAGCCCCATCCAAGTGGAGGCACTGGATGCTCTTCACTTTCTTGCAGAAGAGTGCCATGTAGCCATGAAGCTAGAGAGAGGTGACATGCAGTTTGTCAATAACCTAAGCATGATACATGCTCGAAACAGCTATTTAGATGATTCAGACAATCGGTAAGCTCTTAGCTAGCTCTTGTGGTGTATCCAAGAATATTCCAAGTTAATTGAACACAAGCCGTCATTTGCTACGCCTGTGGCTTCGCGATCCCCAAAACTCATGGGTCACGCCAGAGCCACTTCGTGATCGTGCCAATCGAATCTATGACGAAGGATTTCGAAGAAGCCCGCAAGTATTTCCTGTGGATCCAGCCCCTAGATCGGTAGGAAACCTTAAAAGGCCAGGGATTGAAGTTAACACAGGGAATACAACAGAGTAAGTATGCTCCAACCTTGAAAAGCAGCGTTCAAATTTCGACACAATATCTGCAGTCCATTCAGGTCATCATAAATATAACTCTGTATTCAGTTTAGTTCCATAGTGCCTAAAACCACGCTCTCGAGATTTTTATAAGGCAACAAATCCTTTCGCGACTGAAATGTATCAGCAAATAGTTCACCGAATTCCTTTTCTTTTTACCCATAAATCATCGCTTATCGGTCCTCATGTATTTTTGTATCTTGAGTTGGCTTAGTAGTTTCAGAATCTCGCTTGCAGTGATGGTAGCGAGGCGATAGAAGAAATTCAAAGTGATATTCATGGATTCAGCCCAAGAAGTTCAAGAACCCACCAGATATGCTGCTCCATGCTCTACTACAAGAGCCTTAGTGGCCTGTGCTTTAACTACTCTCTTAGACACTGAACGGCCCAGGTAATCCACTACAACACGCAAATTTTGGGATTCGATACTGAGCAGAGTGCCCAAATCACAGGCATAATCGACGATGCCCTAGATATGGCGAAGGTCGTATTGACTGCAACTGCCGTGACAGTGGACCATATCTTTCTGAAATACTTCGATGCAAGCAAAAGGGAACTGGTCATAAGTAAGCTCTCAGATTGAATCAGTCAAGTCTGGTACTTACATACTGACTTATTGTGCACGAAGGGGAATCCCAAAAGATATCCGGTGTATTCCGGCAGTCCTGTACTCGGCCAGATGCAAATTTTCGAAGACTAGTCAGAACCTCGAACGGGCAGAATGGCGTTCATTGACGACATCATGCATGCAGAGCTGCGCGAGGATAGTTCTGCTAGCCCTAAGATGATTTTCTGTGATGAGGCATTCAAATATGGTGGGAATGATAGGGATTATGGCGGATTCAGTGCCGTTGCCTGCAGTACCATTGGGAATAAGTTAAGTGAGAAGATGGAGACCTTGGGAACGAAGTTGTTGCATATGTATACGCATTGACAGCTCTTGATGTCGCCTCAGTTGTCTGACGGAACATTTGATCTTGAAATCTGATATGGACCTTGGGAAACCCGGAATTTGGTGCCTCTGTCACATGCTTACCTGAATACTGATAGCTACGCTTGGTTTGCGACTGAGGTATTCTGGTGTACACCATAGTCATACATTTGAGGCTCCTGATGTACCTTGGTATTACGCCGATTGTCTTTCCAATTTATGCTAGGTCGGAGGTGATGAATTGCTAGATTATGTACAAATATATATGTATGGTTGTGTCTCGGGAAAGAAATTCCAAATAGCATTGTGTGCTGTAGCTATCAAGATGCGGCTCCTATTTGATAGAACCACTTAAATATTGCTCTCTCTCTCTCTCTCTATTATCTATTACCGGGTTATTGCTTGAAGAATTGCTCGATTCTCCTTTGTCGCGTGTCATGCGCGGCACTACCAATTCCCCCACGAGTCCGACGCAGACCTGCAAGGTGGTCCTTACTATCAATGACAATTATTCTCATTGTCCACCCATTCAGGAGATAATCTTGACCGGAAGTATTTGATGTAGATATTGAATTGTCTGACAATTCCGAATCTGGGCCTACACCAAGGCTCAGCTTTTGTTGAGATGGAGGTTGAATCCATAATTTCGTATACCCTGTATTCGACCAGTTCAGTGTAACCAGGGCTGCTGGTCCATTATCAAATGAAGGAGTGCCAGTTGTCAAGGTTATATGCATAGGATCAAAAAGCCCAACGAGACAATTCCACAGCACACGAAGAATGATACCATGAGCAACAATTGCCACGTTATCCTCAGATTCAGAAGCATCAAGCATCAAGGGAAGAAAATATCCGTTTAGAAATGAAGTAGCTCTTTGTCTCATTGAAGCATTGGTTTCGCTTTCAATATGCAGGCCAGCAGAGGCAGGACCAAGGTTCTCGGGACGTCCCCGATTACCTGGAGATGCAGTATTAGAAGCTTGCCAGCGGACATTTTCTAACGAGCCAAAATCTTTTTCGCGCAGATCCGGGGTTAAGATAGGTGTAAGAGGAACGCCATTTCGCTGAGGCTGTAAGCGGCAAATGCCCTCTGCTGTGAGACGGGCTCGGCTCAGGTCAGATGCAAATATCGTATTAAAATGGATAGATTTGGTGGCAAAGTGTTGAGCAAGATGCTCAATCTGTAATACACCGTGATTTGTCAAGGCTGAATCAGTAGTGCCAGCGCTGCCAAGCGAGATCAGTATCGCATCAAGACTCAAAATTATGTGATGTATATAGGTATATAGTTGAATATGGCGCGCCTTACTATACCTGCGCTACGTTATGCTCCGTCTCTGCATGTCGAATAAGGAAAATACGCATTGTTTGGCTTCCTTTCAAGCTTGCATCATGTGAAGTACATGTGCCCGGGTGTTGAAGACTCAAGTGGGATGATACTTGTCAACTATTAGAGGGGTATTAGGCCAATTAAAATATGATTGGCTGAGATTGCAAGTTCTATTCATACTATTACATAGTTAATACCCGTACCCTTCAAATTCCATTAGTCGCCCGCTTTTGTTGGCCTATTTCTCCCCATATTCATTCATATCTCCCAACACAACATGCTCTGCGAGAGAGCGTTTGGCTAGTTCACTTTCTAGCTGAGCTAGAATATTGCTACCTGGCCTGTAATCCCCTCCGCCGTCGTATTGTGCCGTTTAAGCGCCATTTTTCTGTCAATACAGTCTCCATAATCACATCCGAAAAAGGAATAGGTTAATAACTATTATAGCCAATTAGAATCCATAAGAGCTTTTCCAACACTACCGATGGTCTATTTCATTGGTTAAGATAATAGTGGGTAAGCATTACTATTTTATAAAAGCGGTCTGAGTTTTAAGCCAATGATAGCTATACAATATACTCCACTTTGGTATACGCTAAAACGGCACAATACGACAGCGGAGGGAATACACGTTGTGTACATAAAAATCTGGCTTAGTGAATTTAATAATATCCTCAAATGAGGTTCTCCAGGTCGATTGTAACCTGCTGGGAAGGCAGAGAGAAGGTCGCCTACTGCTGCTCTTCTGGCCCATAGATAGATCCAGGTCTACTATTTTGGCCGGTGTCGGCGCTGATCTTGGTCAGCGATTCGAGCACCTTGGCTATCCATCCCGTCCCGACTATCGCTGCCCTAGCAGGCGGTAGCGCTTGAAGTTACAGTTATAATTCACGAGGCCGTAAGACCTTTGGTTGGCTAGATATCACAAAAAAAAAAAAAAAAGAAAACGTTTTTGCCAAGAAAGTGTTTTTTTTTTCCACCTCACCTTAACTTCTACGCAAAGATTTGAGGAACAAGGGAGACACAAAGGCGACAATATCGGCCCTTTTGCCAGTGGTTCGATAAGCTTGCTATTACCATAGAGAAATATCAAATACAAACGAGATCCTTCAATTGGGATGAAACCAGCGATCAAGCAAGCAACAGAAGACCGTTACTTCCAAGGTTCTAATACAACTACTGAAATAGCTACAAGTGCACATGGTAATTACCGCTATTCAATGAATTCCGCGAACGGTTAGGTTGTGTTTCTATAATTTGTACCCAAAGGCTCTCTGAATATGCAAGATCGGTATATCGACACTAATCTGCTGGAATCTAATCTGCCGGAATATGGAATAATTAATTCCCCGGTACTTTTTATCGTTTTGAAATAAGGTTATTGATAACCTTGATAACATACTGTGTAGATCCCATCAATGCGGAGAATGCTTTTTGAATATTGGAATATCTTTGGCTTGTGCATTCAGGCCTTGTAGAAACTACTTCTAACCTTCTTGAGTCTCCATTGATATCTAGGAAAGATCTGGAGGTAATTTTGCCCGATCTTGGAATTGTGAATTGGCATCAACTGGCGACGGAATGATAGGGAATTTCCGGATTTGACACGGGATTTGCTTAAGCAAATCCCGTGTTGAAAGGTTCCACGTTTGTGGTAACCCCGAGAATATGGATCAGGTTAATGGTTTGTCATCGACTTCATGACAAGAGCCGTAAAGATGACGGTGGCTATGTTTTGCTTGGCATGGGATAGTAGAAATGTATGTTTTCTTCAATTTTATCTTTTCGCGCCAGCAACCAAGCTATTCATGTCAAAGCAAGGCGTCGCATTCGTTGGATAGAAAATATATTGTATACAAGTAAGACATTGGAAAAGGGCAAGGTGGATCATATCGATAAGAATATTCCTTACTCCTAGTTCTTCCCTTGGTTACGTATTTTACGTCCAAAGGATTGATAATGACGGCTCAACTCCGAATACGGAATTCTTCTTTTGGTGATAAGACAAAATTGGATTTGCCATCTGGATTGAGATGTGAACGGTCGTCCGGCTTAGGTTCGGCTGAGGTACCAAATTTTGGCAAAGTGTGGCGGCAATCCAAGTATCGAGCGAATTTCGCAAATTAGTAGATAGATATGGGGTGTTGACGGAGTTCGATACTTTCGAGTTTCTGGAGCTCATCAATCGCTAATAAATAGCCATACTGGTTGACCTAGTGTACTTGGAAGTATTTTTTGGAATATGTCAAATTTGAACGCAGTCGCATATGTAACTCGTATATGTAACTGAAAACATTAAACGGAAAAACCCCGGCCCATGATTCTCCACGTTTGCGGTCACTAACTAACGTCCCGCTATCTAAATAGATTATGTAAATATGTAACTAATCTAGATAGCAGTTTGAGTGGGGCAATTCACGTTCAATGCCAAAGCCGAAACCCGAACGTAATCACCAGGTTTAGTTAAAAGAACCCGAATGCAGGCCTTCAGAAGGTCATTGCTATATTCACGCAACACAATTCAAGTTTTGGTCATTATGTTGTCATTGTCATTGGCAACAAAGCCAATTATACTGGCTACTTTAGCCACTTTCCCGTATTTCCAGTCTGTTGTCGCAGTGACAGATCTAACCGATACTGGTGTTACTGTGAAGCTGAACGACATTCCTTTCTATATACCGCCTCAATCTATCGGTCCCTTGTCTGCACCAATCGGTCAGCTTAATGGTTCAAGTTCCAGCTACGGCTTCACACCGATAACCGTCATCGAGACCTGTTTGCCCACATTTGACTCAAATGCGTTCGAGAGTGTTATTGATGAGTATCTTACGAAAGATGATGTGTTTAATGCAGGATTTCTGCAAGGTAAATCCTACCTTCTTGTTGGGTGAATTTCAATGTTCCATGTATAGAACTAACATGTTGACTTCGTAGCTGTTTTGGTCCAATACGCGAGTGACAAATGCTCAGACAAGCACAGTTCATTGACAATCAATGTCAGTGATGCAACATTGAAGAAATACAACACCGCCAAGATCATTTCAGAACCTGTTTCTTCATCTTCCGTTGTTCCTGGACCATATTTCCTGGCCACCTCCACAGGACAACTATATTGGCCATATCGACTTTACTCAGACGTCCAAGAAGCATTTACTGTCGGCCTTGTCCCTGAGTCCAACGACTCCTATACTGAGATCCCTGCGGCTGTTCCTGGAGTATCATCTACCACTATCGGTGTTCCCTCGCGTCTTTATTTCACCAAAACAAACACACTTCCGCTAGCAGGTGTGAGAATCGGCATCAAAGACATTTATGATGTTAAAGGAGTAAAAACTGGATTGGGCAATCGTGCGTGGTACGAACTCTATCCTGAAGCCACCTCTTCCAGTAACGCGGTGCAGCGACTAGTGGATGCAGGTGCCGTTGTTATCGGGAAGATGAAGACCGCTCAGTTCGCAGCTCCAGAGAATGCTAGAGACAGCATGGACTACCTGGCTCCTTTCAACCCCCGAGCTGATGGTTACCAGGAACCAGGCTCCTCTTCATCTGGTCCAGGTACTGGCATGGCTTCATATGACTGGCTTGACCTTGCTCTTGGCTCTGACACCGGAGGATCGATTCGTGTCCCAGCTGAAGATAACGGTATTTTCGGCAACAGACCCACTCATGGCCTGATCAATCTGACTGGCGTCATGACTCTCGCAGCCGAGTTTGATGTTGCAGGACTTTTGGCTCGTGATCCGTATCTGTGGAGTGCAGCTGCACAGGTTCTATACGATTCGGCGCCGTCCCAGGTTTCATACCCCAAGAAAATTCAACTGTTTGATTTCCCTGAAGAGGAACTGACCGAATCGGATTCAATTCTTCTGAAATTCAAGTCAAATCTTACAGACTTCTTGTCTGCCAATGTGTCAACGCTGAACTATACTTCCCTCTGGGAAAAGACTCGGCCAGCTGGAACGCCAAGTACACTTTCAGAACTTCTTGCTTTGACCTGGGTTATTCCTTGTGCACAGGAGCAGAAAAAACTGGTGGCCGATCCGTTTTACGCCGACTACGCTAAAAAGTACAATGGCCGAACTCCATTTGTGAACCCATCCACATTGGCCACTTGGGAATTTGGAGAACAATTCCCTGATCGGGTGCCCGAAGCTATTGCAAACAAGACCATCTTCATGGACTGGTGGAATACGCGTGTTCTTGTCCAGGATGACACAACGTGCTCTGATAGCCTTATCGTCTTTGTCGCAAAGGAGGCCACACCAGTCTACAGAAACGCCTATGATGGCTTTATTGGGGTTCTGAATTCGTTTGCCGAATCTTTCATCAGTGTCTTCTCAGAGAACCCAGAGTACGTCATTCCTATTGGACAAGCTCGATACAACAGCACTGTCACCAATCACGAAGAATATCTTCCAGTGACAGTGAACTTCATGGCTGCGAAGGGATGTGATGGTATGCTATTCAACCTGATTCTGGATCTTGTAGAGGCAGGCATAGTCTCTGCAGTCGAGCCTGGCAGAACGATCCATGGAGGAGCCATTTGAAAAAATAAGTTATGTCACTTCCGATATCAACTTGGTTTTATGTCTCGTATGCAAACGGCGAATTGAACTTTCCTGTTAGTTTTGCTTTTTTTTTTTTTTAGATTTAACTCCATAATACGCTATTTTGAAATCCTCAGCATCGGACTACTTCTCTTCTCACTCTTGCGCATTTTCTAAAGTTGCAGTATCGTAAATCTAAACAAGGCGGACTCTCCCTCGGTCTGAGGGTGTAAATATAGTAGTCTGATTTCAGCATCACATGCGTGCCAATCAACAGAGTCTCCATCAAGCTAGCTACTAAAGGTGCCCTAGAGTCAGGTCCAATGAATTCGTGAACATCCTCGAAACTCACGTTCCCTAGCCCATGCCTTGGTCCATGACATATAATCTTTTCAAATCTCGGAAATTCAGTTGTCCAACGTTTAGTGCTATGTGAGGTTCCGTTATCAGCCCACACAGGTGGATGCGAATGCGTCAGAAGAAGGTCTTGTACGGTTGACATATTGACAAAACGGATATTCTACTTGGCAAGCTAAAAATGCATCATCAGTTGGATATAGGTGGCAGAGAGACAGCAGAAAGCATTTGAACACGACTGTTGAGAAAGCGGGGACTAGATGATTACTGACACATCGCCTTTATCTTCTTTCTCGTATTACAGTTGTAGTAATAGTAAGATGTTAAAGAGTTGAAAGGTCTGTCATCCTAGGATGCAGAACTCGGGTTTATATAGCCCGAGTCTGGCTATCCATGCTCTGTGTATTATCCGCCCTAACTAAATACTAACTAGTCAGGTTTGGCTTGCATGCGGTAGAGAGAATAGCCACCCAGTTCATGGGAATGTCCCCTTCCCTTCCATAAGTATCCGTTATATAAGTTTCTAATGCTCGCCGAAACTCTCCGGTCTTTTCTCGTTGCTTCTCTGACCAGAAATGTTGAGATACCATAGGAAGAATAAGCGCTGTCACTGCAAGAAAGTCGGGCACCTTCGACGAGATACTCTTTTGAACAGCCCTGACTTTGATGTTTAAGAGGTTCCGCTGATAGAGCTGCGACTCGATCCAGGCCACAGAATTCCATTCGCCCTTCTGTGTCATTTCCAAGAACGCCTTAGGTGTTGGCCATGGCCAATCACCACACATCGTTTTGGCTGCATTTCCGACGATATTGACCCAACCAGCTATTGATATATTTTTAGCGTTTTTTATCACCATTATCTATAGAAATGCCAGACAACGGGATAGATCATATGGACTTACGCCCGATCCAAGTAGAGAATGCGAGGATACCTCCTGGTTGCAGAACTTGGCAGGCTTCTAACGATGGAGAAGTATTAGAAAAGTCCAATATTGATCAATCAAAGTTGATTGAACTTATCATCAAGTGCCTCCAAGCCTCGGGGCATAGCCATAAATGCTATCAACGAAGGTATAGATTAGTAAAGGCCTGGCATAACGCGTAAATTAATAGGGTTGATTACCGAATGAAGTGAAAACATGAGTAAAATGAGCAGTCGGTAAGCTCATCTGTTGTGAATCTACTACTTCGAACGCTACATTAGACCACTGTTCTTCCTCTGCCCTGCGCCGAGTGTTCTCTATCAAGCCTAGAGAAATATCTCCACATGTTAGGCTCCAAGCTCCCTTGGCTGTGTCATCCAGTTCATGGTAGATGATATGAGAAACATCTCCAGTACCGCAGGTGTTATCAAGTACCACGAGAGGCTGGTTTGAATTCAACCTAGAATCGGCAATAATATTGCTCTGATCTATCAATGATAATGCAAACTGGCCAGTTACTTTGTCGCCTTTGTACTGTGTAGTAAAGGAGTCGCTCTTGAACAGAGAGTCCCAGTCCTCGCACGTCATGATGCAAAGCCACTGAAAACGAGAGATTTTGTATTATAGGGTATGCGGAGCCACTTGATCGATTTCGAGAGACTAGATCAGTGAAGGAAGACGACGAGGTGGCATTCGATATTAGAGGTGACGATAACATTATTATGTTGTGTGCCGAGCGGAAGCTAACGCCAAACAGATGGCGAATCCAGTGCTTGGTTCTACTCAGTGAGCAAAAGCAGCGATGAGGTGAGCACTAATATGGAAAAGGCACGCTAAGAACTGGCATAGAAAAAACGGTACCTAGATAAGGCAAATTGAGTGATGCTTAGAATCGCACTTGCTTACAACAAGACTACAGGATCAAGCGTATGAGGGAACGATGAGATTTCATGGACATTGGAGCAGTTAGAACTGTGAAGGAAATTGCCTTGAATAAAACACTGAACTAATTGCTCCCAAAACAAAACACCCCTTAACCGTAACAAAAGTGGGAATATGCCATAAATCAACATCGTGAGGGGGAAAAAAAGAAGTTATTTTTAATGTATTAGAATTTGCGCTCTAGCACATTTTTTTTTGATCAACAGGTCAGACCGCGTGATGCATTTAAGCAGCAAGCTCGCGGATCTTAGCCTCAACGCGAGCCTTGCGCTCGGCGTGGGTAAGCTTCTTGGTCTGGTACTTGAGAGACTCAGCCTTCCACTCGGCCTTGGTCTTCTTGGCACCCTCATCCTCATCCTTCTTGTGGGGGTCCTCACGGATAGCCTTGTGGGCCTCCTGGTAGAGCTCCTCAAGGTCACCGGCATCGACCTCATCCTCGATGTACTTGGTGAACTGGGACTTGTAACGGTCCTCATCCTCATCGGCAAGGTTCTCCATGTACTCGGAGACGTGGCCACCGAAGATATAGTTGCGGAGGAGATCGGCATCAAGCTCCTCAGACTCGATGTCGTAACCGGGGAAGCGGCGGTCGGAGTGGGGGATGAAGATACCACCGTCGGAGGCACCCTTCATGGCACCGAAGACACGGGCACCGGTGGAGGTGCGGACAAGACCGACATCGAGGAAGGCCTTGAAGGGGCGGCGCTCACCGTCCTCAGTCTCAACAGCCTCAACGAGACCGTACTCGCCAGTGGCCTCATCGACACCGGGGAACTGCTTGTCAAGACCGAGCTTGGCAAGAGTGCGGCGGGCAAGGAGCAGACCGGTAGCGTAGGCAGCGGACCAGTTGGTCAGACCCTGGGTGATACCGTAACGCTTGAGCTCGTGGGCGTAAGCGGAGCAAAGGACCTTGTCACCGGAGATCTCGGAGTAGACGATCTGGGTGATGATGTCGCGGTTGGTGAAACGAACGACCAAGCGGTACTTGGGCGCATTGTACTTGTTCTTGGCCTGGGTGATCAGGCGCTTGCGAGCATAGTAGTCGGTCTTACCCTCGCGGCGACGACGGTACTTAGTCTGGAAACGACTGGGAAAAGGTCAGTAAATTGAAAATAGGATAATTGATTTAGAATCGACTCACCTGAAGTAGGCGTTGCTCTTCTGGTTCTTGGTGAAAGGCTGCAATAGAAAATCTCGAGTCAGCAATTAGCGCTTCAGAAAATATTCCGAAGCATCTTGCAAAGACCCGGCTACAAAGAATGCATAATGATTTCAATCATTTGCAGTAGTAAGACTCACCATTTTGACGGTTGTCGGTGCTGAAGCCTGTTGTCGACGGATGTGAACAAAAGAAGCAGAAGAAATTTTGGGCGGCGACTTTGTGGGGGGTTTCGCTTAGCGGGAGTCTGCATCCGCGAAAAAGTGCGGGTTGGCGACGAGGTCCTTCAGCCCTTCAATGTCTAGAGGTCGGCGACCGAACTTCATAAAATTAACTGACCTTAATGTTCGGATTTTTATTCTTTAACTCATTTCTCAAGTGCATCTAGGTTACTCAAAATCAACCCAAAAGAAAGGACTTCTACTATACTTCTACCTCTATAGTCGCGCCTTATCCTCGCTAGTATCAATCAAAAGCTGAATACCAGTGATCTTCTCCAACTCTTTGACGGCATATTTAGTCTCTCCTAAGGTGACCTTGACAGTACGCATGCCGGCTTTCTTCGCCCCCTTCAAGTTCTCCCCAATGTCGTCGAAGAAGACAACATCTGTGGGCTGTACTCCGGATAAGCCTCTCTTCTTCGCCAGAGTGTCCATCTCTTTTAATGCGACCTGATAGATCTCTGGGTCTGGTTTCCGAAGTCCTGTATGCGCTGACGAGATGAAAAAGTCAAATTGTGATCTCAATCCTATTGTATCCTGATTGAATGCATGCCCGTCCGGGAACTTGACAGTATTTGATAAGGCACCCATCAGATACTTGCCCGACTCTTTCAACTTCGTCAATGCCGGGTACATGTACGGATCTGGCGTGCGGGAAATTCTCATCATTTCCCAGAAGAGCCACTCTGCGTCTACTTTTGGAAGTGGGGGTAAAGGTGTCGAGCTGCTCGCGCCCTTTTGTTCCTGTAGTTGCTCATGAAACTGTTTCCACAGCCTTTTACTTTGGAGATCTACATTGAATGCCGCAAAGAAATCCGCATCCATGTTGATCTCACCACGCTCGAGCTTGTGCCAGCTGCCATTTGGCGAGGTTCGAGAGATACTGAAGTTCACCCATCCTGGGGGAATATCGTTTGACAACTCGTAGTCTAGAATGGACTGGAATGGAGATACCACCTGTTATATATTCAGTATCAAGTGCAGAGGAGACCCCTTTAACTGGTGAAGACTTACACAAACCCCACCAATGTCGAAAAGAAGGCCAATAGGTCGCGCATGCTCTGCCATTTAAATTTGTGAGAATGTGGCGCTTAGAATGGGATTTTCAAAAGTTGAGCGAGCAAGATGGCCAAAGCGGTTGTAGAATTTAATTTTGTTATTCTAAGAAGGGTATGTTTTCGTGGGGAAGTTGAGAAATGCAACAGTTCCAAGGTTGCCGAGGTACAGGAGGGCTGTATAGTTAGCCGTTTCTCTTGTCTGATTGGTGTTTCTAAGGCGATGCTGACCGCCTAGATATTTTGCCGTTCTGCATCTATGTAAATTAGACCTTCTGGATCTTGAGGTGATGTTACCGCTAGGTTATCGAAGGTACTAGTAGATGTAGATGGGTTCTAGAGTAAAGGTGATTATTCGAAAAACATGATAGATGGAGACCCAGATTCACTGAGGTCAGAAACCTTGTGATTGGGGTGAAAGCAATGGAAGGCGATAACAACTCTGATTTCGGTGATCTCGCAAATACCTCAAAATGACGATATCCCTGCTGTGTCGACCAAGGTGATTTAGTAAAGTAAAGTCTCCCCAAAATCCTTCAGGCAATGATCACCTAGATTTCGCTAGTAATGTTAGCCTAAAGTTAGAAGAAGACACATGTAAACATCCTTGAAAATTAATTAGTGAGCAAATGTGTAAGAGCGCATCTGTGTCAGAATTGAGTTTAAGGAGATGAGAGTTCAAGCTGACACAAGGGCTTAAGTGATTAATGAATCCATCCATCATGGCAACGCTCAGTATAATAGGTGACTGGCCTGGCTAAGGCTCAGGGATTGAGTAGATGCCAGCATTCTGGTCAACACTCAGTGTGGTAATGACAGTCGTGAATCAGGGAATGCGGCAACAACACAAGTAAGGTAGTTGAGGAAGAAAGAAAAAAAGTCCTCAGGGGATGGTCGAAGATGTATTTAAGGTCGTGACATGACGTGGAAAGCGTGTAGATCACGGACCCACTCTAGAATACTCAGTAGTACATTATCGCCCTATCACCACTTATCAGATCTGAAACATGCTATTATTTAATGCTGGAGGTATTGGTGAGCTCTGAAAATTCTTAGTTTATTTCCCTTGAAACAATAACACTCGCTATTACATACACTATTCATTAAATGTTCATTAAATGTTCTTTAAATGTCCATCAATTCATCAATCCGTCGCTGCAACTCGGGTACAGTCCGTAGTTGCAATTCCAATTCTTCTTTCTCACTGTCCGAAGTTAGCTTCGTTATCAAAAAGCAAATATGGAGCGAGTTCTTACTCTTCAAGCTTTAGACGTTTTTCCCAGTCAAGCTCGGCAAACACGTAACCGCCTTGACCATCGAAGGTGAGGATCTTCTTATGGTATTTCCACAGACTCCGTCTGTGGCTGACCGTCATCAATGTGATGCCCAGCTTCTTCGCCGTCTCGTACATGACCTTCTCGATTTCAAGTGTTACAGAGGAGGTACATTCGTCCAAAATGGCAAACTTGGGTCGGTGGTAGAACAGACGTGCCATGGCAATGCGCTGTTGCATGCCACCCGACAACACATCTCGCCATTCTTCCTCAGCATCCCAGCTGCCGGGACGATCGACCACTGAGGCGATTTCAACCACAGACAGAACCTCGTACAGGTCTGCGTCTGTTATACCTTTGGCGCGCATCTCGCGAATGCCGTCCGGGTATGTGACCTGCTGCCTAAGGGTTCCACGGGAGAGATATGGCCTTTGCGGAATGTAGAAGATGTCTTCAAACCGAGGTTTTTTGACAAAGCCGCCGTAGACAGGCCAGAGTCCGCCCAGAATGCGGAACAGTGAGGATTTGCCACATCCATTGGGGCCGACAATGAGGAGATGGTCGCCAGAATGAACTGTGAAGGATAGCTTTCGGACTAAAACATCCCCATTGGGTGATACAATTGGCACGTCTTTAAATTCGATGGAGTCGCCTTCTATGGCCTTACCACGACCGGAGAGAACGGCTGCATTCTCCTCGGTCGATGCTGAGGAGACCAATTTCTTCTCGAATCTCCCTGCTAAGAGGTCATCCATGACCTCAATTAGCGAGGAGACACGGAAAGTGTAGCCAGCCAGCTCAGAGATCTCCTTGTAGGAGAACATAAGACGGCCAAACGCATCAGACGAAGATAATAGCATTCGTCGATTGACGACGAAGCCTTGTAGGTATTAGCAAAATAGATAAAACTTAGGGAAAAAGCGAGACTTACTCTCAGTTCGGTCTCCCATGGTCTGCGTGACCTGGTTCGGAATTTTGAAGAACACCGGCACACTGCACAGCATCAAACCTAAGGCACCCCAGAAGTATTTGATTACAAAATCTTCCATAAATCCATGATACAGACGTCGACGCAGGATGCGATTGACATGTTTGATCAGGGTGAAGTAGCCTTTATCAAGAGTATCTTTCTCAGCTTCATGCCCATGATACAAGGCAATTTCTTCGCTGTAGTCAATGAGTCGGGAGTGCAAGAACCGGAATTCACCTTCCAGGCGAGCCTCGTCAGCGACATATTTGCCAAACGGCGGGGTCAGCATGCGCATCACGTTGGCGGAAATTTGTACCAGCAAACTCATGATGAACAACCCCTCGCCTCCAACATTCTTTGAGAGAGAGTAGTTGTAGACAACCATATCCAGAATGGGCTTTGCTAAATTAGAATAGAGTTCGGCCAAGCTATCTGAGAAGCGGGACACATCAACCGTAACCAGCTGATCTGGGTTCTTGATCCGGTCATCGAGAGCGGAGATTGCATAGAAAGTCATGTTGGATAGGTATTTCTCGTGGATATAGTCGGTCAAGCGTTTCCGGTAGCTTAGAGAGAGTTTGCATTGGTGGTATGAGAGCTATAAAAGTGAGCAAGTTACTTGATTATGTCGCGATTGGAGGTGCATCTCTCGCTCGGGAATAGACCTACCATGGAGTTTGTGAAGGTTGCAGGTATAGCCACAATCATCCACCAGAAAATGTTCAGCAAAAAATCCTTGCCCTTTCCTCGAACTAGGTTACTGACAAGATGGCCATCCAGTTCGGCAACGTAGAGACTGAGCAACGTCCGGAGCACGAGAAAGATGCTGTGACTGAACAGAAGCCGCAGTTCCTTGCTACGCCAACCAGGGATAAGGATTCGGAGTAAGCGAAGCAAGCGCTTGAAGAACTCGTGGTTGATACCCACCCTCTTTTTGCGCGGTTGATCCTCATCACCGAGGCTGGCAGTGGCGGGCCGCCGGCGCAGTTCTACCTGCTGGGAGGCTGCCTTTTGTTCGGAGATGGCATTATGAATTCGCTTCGCAAGAGCTGCAAATAGGGCAAGATACACCGTTCGTGAGACTGCAGTGCGGTGTCGGAGGTAGAGTGACGTGAGACTTGAGAGTATCTGTTTGACGGAGCGATCGGGTAGGAGCTTGGAGTGAGCAGGCATGGCGGATGGATCAACCAGAGTCAATAGCGGACATGGCCTCTCAAAAAAGCAAAGATAATTTTCGGGTGCTCACTGTGTGGAGCTGTTGCAGTGATTATATTTCTAGAGGAGGAAAGTGAAGGAGAAAAGAAAAGAAGTAGCGAGGAGTTGTAGAGAAGAATGAGCTTCCAAGGTTGACATGTGATACCCCGGACTTGTGGGGAAACTCAGCCGAGGAAAAACTATTATCCTGAAGTATACTCATGACTTGCGACTAACATAAGTGACTGTAGGGACCCTCTTCGAGTCTCTTTATGGGCTGATATCTCTAAAGTTGAAAGACCAAATCAATGCCCATATGCCATTCCCAATCACCTATCTAGCAACTCCGTGTGCTATATATGAACGAGTTCTTGAAGAAGTGAATAGATACTTCAAGTTCGCGGAAACACTGCTCACAGTAAAGGAATAAAGAGGGTATTGATTGCCTAAGAAGATTGCTAAACTAATTACGACAAAGCGAAAAGGTAATTCTGAATGGGTATAGCCACAGAAGCGTAAAAATAGAAATATATACAAAGAATCAAAAAGGATCACCGAAAGGGTGGGAGGGGAAAGAATCAACGACCGAGGTTTTGAGAGGTAGGCGACTTTCTACTTTTTCTCAAGGCAGGTGCCATTGGCATCATTTTTTCCTTCTGGGATAGACGAGGGATGGCGAAGGCCACTGTTAATCTGCGCTGCGATTTGCGACTGTTTGAACCGTTCAAAGCCCTCGGCGTCTTGGCGTTGAGCAGCCCAGAGTTCATCAACTGTATTACCAAGTAACTTGAAGGTGTCGTCGTTTGCGCCGTCGAAGAGAGATCGGGATTGCTCTTCTTGCAATTGTTCGAGCCTCTCCCGCAGTGCAATGAGGTGTGATTCGCCATCATCGAAATCGTTCTGACCAACTGGTGGATTGAGGAAGTCACGACGAAGATTTTGTCCAAGGCGATGAACTTGACCCTCTTCTGAGGTCATGGCACGAGCATGGAGTGAAGTCATCGAGCTGGTTCGAGAGAGGTGGAAACCGAAATGATCCGCGTCTTCGTCATCTACGGCGTGTTCATTCTCCGCAATGTCGCCGCTCAAATTGCCAGTGGGAGCAGTTTGACTCGGAATGTCGTCAGTAGAATGTAGCGAATTTGAGTCGGGAGCAGTGCCAGAGGAGGCAGCCTTAGCAACCAGACGGGTTTCGGGATATTCATCTTCAAAGCGCTGGATCATCTTATGCAAGGTAAAGTCCAGGAATTGCAAACGTCCTGAGAGAGAGAGAGAGAGAGAGGGAATTAATACATGTGAAAATTGTATGAGGTTGAAATAGAGTTTGAATGGACACTTACTATAGTTTGCATCGTTACCAGCACGGTCCTCACGGACAAGAGCCGAATGAATACGGGTCCGAATGTTGCGGGCTGATTCAAGCAAGTTCTTCGACATGTCGCGTGGTCTCTTGGTAGTAACGCGAGATTTACGGCGTCGTGGAGTATTCGCACCACTGGGGGGAGCAGAGGCATCGCCCAGGTCACCTCCAGCTTGATCCAAATTTCCAAGACAGACACCCAGCGCCTTTACCACGCCTGTACCGCCAATAACGTAGTCTTCATCTGGTGCGGCTTCGTCGTCTTCATCAAACGTCTCATCGATGCCATTTGAGTATCCAACGATATGCTGCAAGATTTCGGGAATCGGGACGTATTTGCCCGCAGTGGCTCCAATAGACTCGGGGAACTCCTCTGCGATAGGCACACCCTCGAGATTACGAAGAGTGTAAGCCAAGATCTGAGAACCCAGTGCCTTCACTACTTCATTGTTCTCCGCGGTAGGAACGTCGATATCCATGGCGATGATCGTTCGCGATACACGTACAGCAGTCATCATGGAAGCGTAGACGGCACATGCCTCTTCTTGAGCCGCAGCCTCCGTGGCAGAGGCCAAGGACACAACCTGTGGGTTCTCCAAAATATTGATATGGCACAGACTCGGACATTCCGGTAGGATCTCAGCCAGGCTGATGACATGATCAGGAGACAGGTCGACGTCTACCAGGTGGATGCGCTTGAGAGATGGCATCTTGGGTAGAAAGCGCCGGAATGGCCCCAGGGCGCTAGGCTGTGCCGAAAATAGCTCAGGATTGTGCGAGAAGTCGATGAAACGAAGGTTATGAAGCCGAGTAAGGGCTTGCAATAATGGACACATCACTGCCGGATTCAGGGAACAGTCTGCCAAACTAAGCGCATATAGCGGCTGTTCGGGTTCGATGGCATCCACAAAGAGGTCGAGATCGTCCTTAATAGGGTTTCCTCCCAAATCTAAGCCTTCACACTCTCCGGCTTTCAGATACTCTACCACATGTACCAAGCCAGCTCTGGTCATATCGTTGTTGGCGAATCCCAATCTCCGTAACCCAAGTTTGGTAGCTGCCTCACATATCCTCTTCACTTGTGGGATGGAAAGTTTGCATTCACTCATCAACAATTCTTCAAGTCTATCACCACTGAATCGCTGTGCTAAGGCATCGGCAAATGTATCACAGACATCGAGTGGACATAGGGCCTGAGCCTGGTTTAAAGAGGGATCCATGACAGCCCGTGGCTTGGGAAAAGGCACACCAGACAGATCGATGGCCTTTAAGGATTTGGACAGATTAATAAAAAGGCCGATGCAGCGCCATCCTTCCCGACCGATCTTCGGATTATCCTTGAGTGAGAGCTTTTCCACAACACCCCAGCGTTCGTCTTTCATGATGATAAGCTTTTCTGATCGTCGAGCACGTCTCCGGCGAGAACGCATCTGCTCCACAGTTTTCGTGGACAATAAACTGGAAAGGATTGCTCGCACAGATTCGTCGTTCAGGGAGCAATTCTCGAGTATGAGCTTGCGGACAGGGACAACCGCGAGCCAGTCGCTGAGTGTCGCAACGTCCTGCGAAGTCATGGGAAAATTGCTGAGATCCAGAGCTGCCACAGTGCCGGGGGATTCAGCAAGAGTCGAAGATGGAGATGAAATTTCATCGACTACTCGTTTGAGTACAGGTGTTTCCCGAAGCTGGCAGCATCGTCGGTAGATGCGCACAGGGTCCGTGGTAGGCTGACCCTGAGCCTTGGTACGAGAGGTAGTAGTTGTCTCCGCGGGAATGGGAACATCTTCGTCGTCGTGCGCTTCTAGCTGGAGTGGAATCGACCCGTTTGCAACTGCCTGCCTTCGTTTCCGTTCCTTCCGCTCCCTCCTTTCCTCCTCGGAGCGTTTCTTTTTCTCTTGCTTCCGTGTGGGTTCCTTAATCTCAACGTTGGGCTTATTATTAGGCTCATCGGTGGTTGTTTCAGTAGGAGGGGAGCTGGACTGAGCACTCGCAGAAGTAGCGTCTAAAGCTGTAGCAGGAGCCGGAGTAAGGGGTTGAGCTGGATTTATGACAGATTCCTTCTTGATAACCGCAGCTTCTGAGTTCTTAAGTGCTCCCCCATCTTCTTTCCTTTTTTCCTTCACGTACGTGGCCTTCTTCGCTGTTTGATGGGACTGCACCCGAGGTTGCAGTAATTGATTGACAGGGGGAGCATTTTCATCAGCGTCTAGATACGAAAGCCCCGCAATTTCCACGTCCACGCAAAAAGCAACACGGTGCAGTTTACCCTGGTGAAGGTCAGAAATCTTGCACCGCTCACGATCTTGATCAAGATTCAGTGTGCGACGCGGACAGAGTCCACCGTTTGACTTGGGCATCCCGCCGGTATTGGACGAAAGTTTGCGCAACGCATTGTGAAGGAAAGACGGGCTCTTGGGTGACGTAGAAGTATGAGGCTCGTCTTTACCATCTTCCCTGTCCTTCGGAGAGAAGCTCGCGCTAAATGACTTATTAATGTCGAGCGGAGACGTTGCTTTGGGGCTCGCTGGGGTTCCCTTGAGGCTAGACTGGGATGGCGGTGTTGTACCGGTGGAGAACTTCGAGCTTAAATTAGAAATCCATGAATTTCTGCGACCAGCAATAGGTTTGGGGGCAGTTTTCTGAGGTTCTGGGGATGGTAAAGACGGCGGTTTCTGCTCTACGACTTTCTCGGCCGGCTTAGGCCTCGATTGCTGCGGTTTGGGCTGTGGTTTCAGCGCTGGTTTCATCTCTGACTTTACTGCATCCTTGAGGCCGTCGGGCTGCTGTTGTGCGTCTTCAGAAGTCGGCGAGAGTGTGGGATTACTACTTGAGCGAGATCGGAGGTTTGACTTGGACTGTGCGGCCGCGAGCTCTTTGTCTGGGCTGGCCCTGTCGTCGCTGTTGGTAGTGGTTGCTGTAACTGATTTTGTGCGCGAAAGATGACCTGAAGAGAATGTTAGAGCTCTAATTGGCGATCTGTCTTGGAGTCTCGGGTCGCAAGGAGTATGAGATGAGTAGTAATTATGTGCACTTGCCCTTTTGTGAATGATGGAGCCAGCTCACATCTACAGTCTCGACGCCCTCCATGTTAAACTCTCTTCAAAATCAATGGTGAGATAATGTCTAGTTTAAGTCGAATATTACCGAGTGGCGTGGAAGGAAGATCGAATAACAGAGCAGATCTTAAATCCGGTGACGCAGTACTCCGTGGTTGATCCCCCACACTCAAGTGCCCCTAATGTCAAGGGTATGATAGGCCAGACGATAATTTTTTTTTAAAAAAAAAAAAAAGAAATAAGAAAAATAAAAGTAAAAAATAAAAAATAAAAAATAACAGGGTATTTTCAGATATGCACGATGATCCCCCCTGTTCTTGTATGTCGAGGTCGTGGCACAGGATCACAGAGCCATAAGCCTGATTTGTAGAATAACCAAAGGCATTATGAGAAGTGAATCAAACAGGGGCAAAAGGTAAAAGGTAAGGAAAATGGAAGCGACCGGATATGGTGGATTTCACAGCTTAAGCATTGATCATGGATTTGACTGACATAATCGGATCCACGTGAGAGAAGATGACATCTACGGATATGTCATCCTATTATCCTATAGTAGTTCCAAGGTTATAATTGGGTTGACTTAGTGACATCTAGATACCTATTCTTCGAGGTGGCAATAACTAAGTTGCATGTTCAAGTGGGCAGAGGTATATGGATTGGGGAAATGGTCCGAGTGGGCTAACGGGGGTATCTGGTTTTTATTTATTTATTTATTTTACAGTAGTTCGCTATTATTTGCGGGGAATAAAGTACAGATTTGAATGAACCTCATAGAAAATGCTTAACAGGATGTTTCATGTAAGGTCGATCACTGCATAATCATATCACGAACGGGTATTGAAGTAAAAGAGTATGAAAATATCCACCAAAAAGGGGGGCGCGAATCCACCTTATTTAAAAACGCCAACACATAAAAAATCCGTGTATCGATGGACTCCTTGAAACGCCTCACTAGTTATGCAACATAAGAATATCACGTCATCGTCATGGACATGTTCTTCTTTCGACGTCGATCTTCTCCCTTTCCCCTCATTTCATTCTGCTTGCGGTATGTCTTTGAGAATCTCCCAGCCGTATTCATCTTCGGGGTTTTCCACCTCCATTCCCAGAGCGTTACGGTATGCACGAACCTCATTTTGGAGACCGGTGACAATTCGAATAGGCACATCCTCCTCCTCCGATCGTAGCCGATGCGCAGTGCGAATCATCTCGGCACATTTCATTGTTTGAGCATGCCAATAATCACGGTCAAGTCGGCTTTCCAGATGAGCATCCCGCTCTGCTTGAAGGAGATTGTTGTAGTGGCCTTTTAAGGATAGGTAATGCATGTTGTTGTTTTGGCAATAGTTCCGGACCTGCTCCACCATCGTGCCCACAGCGGTTTCGTAATCCCCAATCAACCTCGTATTCTCTATCTGTTCGTTCTTGAGATGTTCGACTTGTCGCTTCTCTTTCGCGAGGGCTCGTTCGAGTTCAGAGATCCTAGTTGCTACAAGACCATCAACGTTAGTCTGAGTCGTCCAAGGGGATCGGACGGGCTTCCAAACTCACCTGCACTTTCTCCATTGGTTTGCTGCGCTGTTGAGCTGGTACTTTCAAGGCTACCATGTTTCTTTTGGCTGTTAGTTCAGTGATAAGTTTTCAATACTACGTGATGCGTACCATGATCTCTTCGGCGCTAGAAACAATGTTCTTAGTAACCTCTCGGTTATTCTTAAGAACCTCACTCAGTTCCAATACCATATCGTAAAGATGATGGAGATCCATCTGATGACCGGCGTTCAAGGCGATGTTGCCATTAATAGCGGCCATAGCACCACCGTGCATCTGTGAACCAGGAACTGGGAGGGCAGGGGACATGGCCTGCCTGGGCATGTTGGCCATGTTTGGGGTGCCAGGTGAGCTATCAGGCGTATATGAGCCAGGAAACAGGCCTCCCTGATTGCCAGGCATTCCGTTCATCGATACCGATGTTTGCTCAAAAGCAAGGTTGAGGCGATCAAACTCGGGATCGCTAATATCGAGTGGGGCCGAGGAGTCGTCTTCCTCGTAGTAGTTGGCGTGGTTTTCAACACCCAAGACCTCCGTCTGAAACTTCTCAAGGTCACGGCGAGTGACGTGGGTTGAACGACGACGGTGCCCACGTGTAAATTGTGCCTTGGAAGTGGATGAAGGAGTTTCACCCTCGATTGTGGCGGTACATGTGATTATGTTGGTAGATCTATGATCAATCGGTGATCCAAGATCGTGATTAATCCTGTTGTTGATAAACTCGTTGGAGTACCTAGCTTTGGGGGAGTGTTGGGGGTTGGTGGCACAATTCCCAATCTGGTTAGATCCACTGACCGCCTCCGCCGTACTTGAATTCAGGCCGACCAGCTGCTTCACTTGATCCATAGTGCTCAGAGATAGATGAAACACACGATAAATGCGCGCCAATATGCGCTATTGACAGGTGAGTCGACAAGCTTGAATAATGCACCGTGGCCTACGCCTCACATGCAATCTTCATAGGGTCAAAAAAGTACCCCTGAAAACCCCCGTGCGCGTAAATGTAGCTGTAATAGATCAATGACGATGAGAAGGGGAAGAGTGAATAATTCTCAGATCTCTACATTAATTTTGTCAATCGTACCTGCCCTGCCTCGATTTCAACTGCTGTAACAGTCTCATAATTAGTTTCGGTCATGATTACTAGATACCTACTTCCTTCTCCACCAGTTGGCCGTCTAAGTCTATTTAAGATGCTCATAGCGGGATCCGCCCTAACTTGAATTAATCAATTCTACTTGGTGGTCATGGTTACATAAAATCAACCTGCCAACAGTAAGTGGCTACTGCAGTGCTAGGTTTTGGAGTTTGGCTTGGACCAGGGTATTTTCCAAATTATGGCCAAGGTTCAAAAATGGGTATGTCATCAAATCATGTTTCCGTGCCTAATAACGCTTCCAGTCGCTGGTCAGATCCTGGAAGCAAGTATTCTTGGTCCACCTGAACGCTGCTCACTCCTTTATGCTGTGCAATCCGGCCTCCAACTCGCGCCACAAGCATACGCATCTTTTCTAATTCCTGGACCAACTCCCCATCTCGAGTAACAAGATTTGGCTGGATATCCTGCTGTGGGTTCTTAAAAGGCTCGAGTAGGCGTTGAAGAAACTCTATCTGTTCGAGTCGCTGCCGTCGCTTTTGGCGCTCCTGATCCAGACTTGCGAGTCGTTCCCGGAGGTCTTGGTATCTGTACAACGGAGTGTTATCAGGTGGAACTCCAATCGGACAAAAGCTGGATGCATCTGGAAGCTGACCTTGTATTTTGTTCTGCACTGGCACCTTGATACTCGACATCCAGTGGCAAGTTAACGATGTTTCTGGATCGACGTTAATTCAAAATGCTTTGTCTTGCCCTGAAGGGTTCAAGCAAGTCCTTACAAGTGTTTGGACAAATCCGCTGTCTTCTCCACACCTTTACCAAGCTTAGCTTGGCTGTTAATATCCTGACTGACCGAGGACCAATAGAGACTGGCAATCTGATGGGCGATATGGTGAATAGCTTGCGAGGAATAAACGATGCGATTGTGCTGTTTTGCGACAGCGTTCACTGGGAATATGTCAGCAATAGACGTCTCCCGATGAGAAATTATCGCATTGATGTTGGCCAGATATGACGTATATTTCATGTGGGATGGTAAAGGCACCTTTTTTTAGCACATCTTCAATTGCCTTCTCTCCTAGATCGTCTTCCTCGATCGGCCTTGCATACTTTCTCCAGTTTTCGGGGAGACTCAGGCTCTCAGAGAATATGCGGATTTGACTCCAGATGAATTTAGATTTTAATTCTGAAATAGTTCGAGACGAGTCCATGTCTTCATTGTAGCAAAAAGCTGATGCGACTCCGATTCCGTAGTATCAAAAACGCGCCTTATCGATAGCAACATCACGTGCCTTACTTAAGCTCTACACGTGACTTTATTATGCCTTATCCACCGCCTTGAATGAATTGGAACAAAGAACGGGTCTAGGCTGTCAATCCACCAATGACAACCATGAAATCACAGTCTATAAATCGTTCATTCCGCTTTTTCTCCACTCGACTAAAAGGGTCCAACTATGATATTATCCTTCTTAGTTTTACGTCATAGAATGCAGGATCTTGTTCTTGTTTGCCAGAATCAGGGTTTTGATCTATATTTTTTTTAATTCACGATGCTTCATTTTATCTAATTCAACTCACCCTCATCTTCTCCAATTCCCTAACAAAATCAAAATGACGAATTCGAACATAAAATCCACTACGTCTACTCCACAGAAGAGAAAGATCATTATCTTCTCCGGTACGTATAGATCTTAAATAGTTCCAGCGATAACTACCTAGCCAGGCCTGGAGGCCTTATAGACCCTTATTTTTTAATGTTGATGTTTTATACTCCCAGTCCAAACAGTACAAATGCTAACAATCACCAGACTTCGACGGCACAATTTTCATGCAAGACACTGGCCACATTCTCTTCGACAACCACGGCTGCGGTGCTGAAGCCCGTGAAAAGCTAGAAAAACAGCTGAAATCCGGCGAGCGTTCCTTCCGCGAAGCTTCAGAGGAAATGTGGGCGTCATTGAACATACCCTTCGACGACGGGTTCATGGTCATGGAAAAAACTCTCGAGATCGATCCTGGCTTCCGTGAATTCCACAACTATTGTATCGAGAATGGGTTCCCATTCAATGTTATCAGCGCAGGGTTGAAACCTGTCCTCCGGCGTGTGTTGGATACTTTCCTAGGCGAGGGTGAGGTATGTAACGAATTGAGTTGAACCCGTGACAAAATGCTTGTATTTTAATTAGGTTGGATTGGGCTAACTTATACAAGTCTTCAACTATCGACATAGTCGCCAATGACGCAGTCATAAACCCAGATGGCTCAGAATGGAAACCAATCTGGCTCCACGACACAGAACTAGGCCACGACAAAGCACTTTCTGTAAACAAAGCGCGCGAACAAGCGCAATCTGAATGCGAGCCTGACGAAATCCCGCTGATTATCTTCATCGGAGACGGTGTTTCAGACCTTGCAGCTGCTCGTGAAGCAGACGTCCTCTTCGCTAGACGCGGTCTGCGCCTTGAAGAATATTGCAAGGAGCATGGAATTGCGTATACGCCTTTTGACACTTTCTCTGATATCAAGAGAGAGGTTGAGGCTATTAGTCGTGAGGATTCAAGGGAGACTGGGGGTGTCGGGAAGCCGGTGCGGTATAATCCGCGCGCGAATATGTGGCGACGGATTTCTAGTCGGGAGGCGGTATGTTGTCTCTTTACATTTTCTTGGATGCAAGGTTAGGATTTTTGGACTGATTATTTCTTTGCCAGGTTCCTACTCTTATGGCTGCTGCTACACCTTCTAGAGAGGAGAAGATGTTCCTTTGGCCTGAGACTTTCTCGGAGTATAGACCTAAGACTATTCAAGAGGGTGATGAGACCGCGGCTTAAATTGCATGTCCGTATGATTCAACCATGATGATTATCACAGCTAATCTTGATCTATGGTTCTAATACAGCAGAATTGTCTCGGTGATTATTCATGTGACTTCTTAGATGGTTTCAAGGTTAAGACATAATAGTGTTGTTTCGAACCTATGGCCTCGGGATAAACTAGTTGACACTTGTGAGCCAGTATTTAATAACTACTCAATAGTCCTTCTTAAGCATTTGATTGAAGATATAAAATCTTGGAGTAATCATGCAATTAAACTGCTCGATTAAATATGAACAACTACTAATCCTCAGCTACAACAGGCTCAACGTTCCAAATCTCCTCAGCATACTCGTTAATGACACGATCAGTAGAAAAGAATCCCATGCGCGCAACGCTAGTAATAGACTTAATCAGCCACTCCTCCTTATCCTGGAACGACTTATCGACCATATCCTGAGTGATAATATAGGAGTGGAAGTCATCCGAAACAAGATAGTAGTCACCATGCTCGTCAATGGAGGAGGTCAACGCTGAGAACTCGGATTGATCGCCGAATATTCCGCTCTTGATTGCTTGGAAGACTTTTTCTAGATCTGGATCTAACTGGAATTTACCGTAGAAGTGCTTGTGGCGCAGTTCCTCGACATCTTCGGCGAGGTTGCCGAAGAGGAAGATGTTCTGCTCGCCGATTTCTCGGGTGATTTCGATCTAGAGATTTCAAGTTAGAATAATCATAGAGCGGTGTTTGGTTTTGATCTCACATTGGCTCCGTCACATGTTCCGATGATGAGACCTCCGTTCAGGACGAACTTCATGTTACTCGTTCCACTGGCTTCCGTACCGGCGGTGGATATGTGTTCGCTGATATCAGAGGCTGGGCATATTATTTCCGCCTTGCTGACATTGTAGTCTGGAATGAAGATGACTTTCAAGAGGTCGCCGATCTCGGGGTCCTTGTTCACTACGGCAGCCACGTTGTTGACTAGGTGGATGATGGTCTTGGCCATCCAATAACCAGGGGCTGCCTTGCCTCCAAAGATGGATACTCGGGGTACCACTTTCTTCTTCTCTTCGGCTGACATGGCTTTGATGGACAGGTAGCGATGAATCACACCAAATATGTTGAGCTGTTGACGCTTATACTCGTGAATGCGCTTCACTTGTACGTCAAACAGTGAGGTGGGATTCACGCTGTAGCCAGTTGCCTCCTTGATCAATTCAGCCAGTTTCAGTTTGTTGTTGGTCTTGATCTCTGCCCATTCGCGCTGGAACTCTTTATCACCCACGAAATCCTCTAATTTTGACAAGAGTGTCAGGTCAGTAAGGAACGCGTGGCTTCCAATTTTCTTTGCAATCAATGCAGAAAGTGCTGGATTGGCCTGATGGAGCCAACGTCTGGGGGTGACTCCATTGGTAACGTTGGTGAATTTGTCGGGGCCATAGATCTCGACAAAATCCTTGAAGATTGTTGTCTTAATCAGGTCCGAGTGCAGTTCAGCAACGCCATTAACCTTGTGAGACCCAATAATTGCCAAGTACGCCATTCTGACCATCTTCGGGTGCGACTCTTCAATGATTGAAACTCGCCCCAGAAGGTCCCGGTCGTTGGGGAACTTCTTCTCGACCGATTGCAGGAAGAAAAGATTAATGTCGTAAATGATCTGAAGGTGCCGGGGAAGCAGGCTCTGGAACAGAGGAACAGACCACTTCTCTAAGGCCTCCGGTAGGACTGTATGGTTCGTGTATCCAAAAGTCTTGGTCACGATGCCCCACGCTTCATCCCATTCGAGGCCTTCCTTGTCGAGTAGAATACGCTGCATCTCAACGATGGCAAGAGTGGGGTGAGTATCGTTGAGTTGAATGGCAACCTGATCAGGGAACTCGCTCCAAGCTCTCTTCGTTTTCTTGAAACGCCGAATGATATCGTACAATGAAGCAGCGCACCAAAAGTACTGCTGCTTGAGTCGGAGCTCCTTGCCTCGCTCAAGGTTGTCATTTGGATAAAGCACAGCGGAGATGGTCTCAGCACTTTGCTGGTCTTTCACTGCACTTTCATAGTCACCAGCGTTAAACTTTTGGAAATCAAATTCACCACTGCTCGCTTTGCTGGACCACAAGCGGAGGTTGTTGGTGGTCTTGGTTCCATATCCGGGGATTGGAACGTCATAGGCAACAGCCTGGACTATTTCTCCATCCTCCCATGAGTTTTGAGTCTTGCCATTTTCATCTCGATACTTGCGCACTGAGCCATAAAATTGGATGTCCACTGTTATTTCGTGGCGAGGGAACTCCCATGGGTTTTCGTCAAGCCAGTAGTCAGGAACCTCCATCTGGTATCCATTGACAATCTCTTGCTTGAAGATTCCGTAGCGATATCGCAGACCATATCCCCAAGCTGGGTAGTCAAGTGTGGCCATGCTGTCCAGGAAGCATGCTGCCAGACGTCCGAGACCACCATTACCCAGAGCGGCATCGTGTTCTTGACTAATGACATCCTCAACACGGAAGCCAATGTCCTTCAGTCCCTCTGATAGATTATTAGCATGTGACGGGGGTAGTGAAATCTGAGGATGACAAACCTCGAGCAGTTTCTTTCTGGCCGACATTAAGCATGGCATTATCAAGAGCACGACCCATCAAGAATTCAAGAGATAGGTCTACATGTTGTTAGAAACAAAAAACCCCAAATATATCGTCCGTTTGACCTACAGTAAACTCTTTTGGGGTCTTTGTAGGTGTGCTGCTGCTGAGTCTTGTTCCACTCGATGATCAACCGGTCTCTGAACGCAAGCGCCGTTCCGGAGTAGGCCGCACTGTCCCATGTTAGACTCTAATCCGACCAGCTGAGTATATTATGGGACACTTACTGCTCATCACAGTTGTAGAGAGAGCGAGCAAGAGTCGTCTCGATGTGGCGCACTAGTTCTTTCTAAGAGAGCTGTCAGTCAAGTGCTTGGAATGTAACATTCTTTCAATCGGAAGTGAGCATACCGCAAATTCCTCTTTAGTGGTAAATTCTGAAGCAGACTAAATGAAATAGGTGAGCTTCCCATGACATTAATTCAATTCATCTCATATCGACATACATATTTACGCCAGCTGGAAGGTAGAGTCAGCTCAAGTCCTCAACATTATAGAATAGGATAAACCTACGCATCACGCAACGATTCAGGAATACTCGCTTCAACACCCTTGATCTCAGTAGGACCGAATCCAGTGTATGTACGCTTATGCTTGGGGCGGCTGAAGCCTGGGCCAACGGGACCCTGTAAATCTGCAATGGGAGCTCCGACAGATGGTCTACGCTCGCGACTGGGGAGATCAGTCACCATGGTTGAAAGGTGGAAAGTCGTTGTCAAAGGGAAATATGGGATGAAAAGAACTCTGAGTCGACAGAGGTGAAGAAAAGAAGAAGGAAAGAGAAGAAAAAGAGGTTGAGGAGGAAACTTAATAGTAGGTAACACCAAGGCAGGAGGGGAAACCCACCTGACAACAAAGATCTCCCAATGCGGAGAATATTCAGCTAACTACCTAGGTAGTAACCCTTTGATCTTCCCTATTCCGAGTTAATTACTCTTGGAATACTCTACGACACTTCCCCACATTGAAACGTCCCACTTAATAGTGGAGTCTGGCCAACTTATCGTGCGCTCGAGCCTCATTCTAGACTCGCCATTCGTCGCTTCCTCGAATAAAAATCATACGATGTATCTTCTATTCTCTACCTAGGTAGCTTGATATCCTTGATTTCATCTTATAATTGCGTCGTCTTCAAGAATTGGTTTTGGGGAAACAGGTTTAAGCAGGTGGAAAGATTGATAGGGACTATATCTATCTACCTAGAACATAGCCTGATCACAGTTTCCAATGCTGTCGAGTCGTACGATCACCTACTTAGATAGACTAAAAGGAGAATAGAATCACATGGGCGAATAACCCTCTCCTTCCATCTGTGGTAGTAGTGTCCTAAGCCCAATCCTTGGTTTCTGCCAAATACCGAGATATAAGCTAGATGGACTCTAGGAAACGACAAGCCCATAGACCTTTAAGCCTCATAGCCAATCCAAGGTTGCTTTCTATCCCAACTTTACAACGTAATCTCTTAAAGACAAAACTGCACCACGGATGATCTTCGGCTTCATCCGATGCAACGGTCAGCTGTCTAGAATACAATACCTACGAGATAAAGACACGATGTTTGAGACAACCATTGGAAGGCGCCGGAAGCCAGCCCTCTGACAAGGATGTGATTAGCCACTGACGAATCCCCCACTCTGATACCTACATAGGTCTATACATATGAATCCGACAAAGAATACCAAAAGGCAGAATAATATACAATACCTAGGTATTTATCCACCTACTTCTTCAGTAGCTCCTACAACTCCTACAGGTATACATCTGTCGATGGTCGTATTAATTAAGTACTATGGAGAAGAGAGACACAAGAAAGGGTTCAGAACCTTGGAAGTTGAAGCAATTCAACTTTGCGCTGGAAAAAGCGTAGAAGAATACATATAGCCTGAAGAGAAGAAGAAAAAATATGCAAGGAATCGCGTTGAAGTCACTGCTTCCATCAAAGGTCAGAAGGTTAAATATTCCAAAAAAAAAGAGACAAGCCCTGTGGTAAGGACTGGCATCAAATATGAATGTCAATCCGCCGTTATATGCATCATACAGGTGCTAGAAAGGAAAAAAAAGCCATTGGAAGAAGCAGGCGTGTCAAGATAAGTTGTTGCGCCCGGTGGATATCTTGGGATGTGTGGTAGAAGGCGTTAAAGCAGAGGGTCAATGGATTCAAGGATCCGTCGACCTGTCGGGTTTGAAGAGACGCTCATGCAGTGTTGGAGTTGAAGTTGAAGAATTGAAGAGAAAGAGAGGATAGCTGTTGAGCCTGAGATCCCAGGGCCAGTAAAAAAGTACAAAGAAAACTGGAAACCGACTTGATACCTAGGTACCAAAATGGGGTATCACTCAATCAGCGCCTAGGATGTAGTTCAAGAAGAAAAGCAGCGCCGTGAACACCTGCAGCTAGTCTGAGATTCGAGAGAAGGAATGAAAAGGGAGGAAAGGATAAAAGGGAAAGATCGGGTTGAAAAAATGGGGTATGGTAGATCATAGGAATAAGAAATTGAAGAAGCCCCCTGGGAATAAGATGATAGTCAAGTAGTGAACCAACGAGGATCCTCGGCCAGCGAAAATAGAGGGTTATCAGTGTGACGAGATATATAGGGCAATGAGTGCTATAGGTTGGCGGGGAGTCCGTAGCTTATAAAATGCCTGAGTCTATCAAGGCATTTTGCAATATGGTCTCCTTAACCGCCGCAAAGACGAGGCGAATATTTGTAGTATCAGTTGCCTGAGTGAGACTGTGTGGAGCTTTGATTAGACATGAACTATAGTTTGATCATCAACAAACTTACTGAGGATATAGGTTCAAGTGTGCTCGATTGACCTGGTTGAATCGCCAAAGCAGATACTTGGCGGCACGATTAACATCATTACCACCTGAGTAGTCTGGGAAGTAGTTGCTCAATGGGGAACGAGGAAGTTTTTGTCGGAATAGATCGACCTTATTCAGGAAAAGGATGATACTAGTCCGCATGAACCATCGAGAATTGACAACGGAGTCAAAGAGAACCAAGCTCTCCATCATGCGATTCTAACAGGATCAGTATGTGTGTATGCACGGACCAGATAGATAAATTACCTGGTTGCTTTCTTCCAGGAGCACCTGGTCATATTCACTTAGGGCGACGCAAAATATGATGGAAGTAACATTTTCGAAGCAGTGAATCCACTTCTTTCGCTCGCTGCGCTGACCACCGACATCAAACATGCTGTGCAACGGATTAGAGAAAGTTATCAATCAACTCTATTTCACCTACTGTATGCTTAATTGGCCCATTGTGAATCGTGTCTCGTATATACCCGTCGTCTTTGTTCGTGCTCGGAGTACGTCTGAAACATTCGGCATGTAATCCGGTGTTGTTATTCGTTTGGCTTCGTCGAAGAAACTGTATCATAGAATGAGCATTTTGATATCGCGAACAGGAATACTTTTGCTTACTATGGTGCCGAATCCATGAGGTAAAATTCATTTTGTCGTTCCAGTACTGTTGATGTACAAGGGTCGTTCCAAATATATGTGACTGCATCCCCTACTTTGGAATCGAGCGGTATGTTGGGGTCCGTCTCAATATGATACTCCTCCAGGAATTTCATGTAATCCTTGACTTTCTGGCTAGATGGTTCGAGGGAGAATAGGCGATAACCTTCAATAAGTGCCTTTGCACAATCCAAGAGGTTTTTGTAGACGGTCAAGCGGTATAGGGCCAGCTCCTCGACAGTGTAGCCATTCTGGTGGATAATCTTCATCTGTTTGACAATCGTGGACTTGCCACTCTCGCCAGAGCCTATAGGGGAGAACAGTCAGCCAATATTTGATTTCCCGCGCAAAGGTCAATACGTACCTAACAATAGGAGCTTGCATTCTCGACGTAATCGTTTGGAGTCTTCCTCGAGTTTCCGATCGATCATCTGACTTTTCTTCTTCTGTTCCGCATCCCCCGTGGAATCGGAGCTAAAACAATGACCCATTTTTCAAGGAGGTCGAGATCCCAAGCCAGCAGGGAACAAGAACTGTTTGAAAGCGCGTGGGTTGAAGCGATGTTCAGCCGGGATGGCCGCAGCCTTGGGGACGAAAAGACGGCCACCAGCCACAGACGAGGTAAAGAATGGGCGCAACGGGTATGATGTAATGGTGAAGCGCTTGCGACTAGGCCAGAAAATGCAAGTGAAATTTCGGGTGGTGAAGGTGATCGGGGAGGGCGGGGGCAGGGCGCAGGGCGCAGATCGAATTAAAACGGTGAAAAGTGTCGAGAAAACTTGCGACAAGACAACGGGAGCCGCAAGTTATATGTGAGTAAAGGGTTGCGGGTTTTGGAAGGGGGTTGGAGGGGCCAGACCGAAGGAGGGTCTAAAAAGGGAAGTGATAAAGTAGAGGTGAAGAAGAGAGAGAGAGAGCGAGTGAGAGAGAGATGTCAGGTCAGTGTGACCGTCGTCATGCTGAGTGGAGGAGAGGGATCGGGGTAAAGGTGTTACGAGTGACAAGCCATACCCGTAATTAACCTCATGGGGAACGGAGTATCTTCTCTTAGTTAAGCCTCCAATTTTTTGCCCCAATAATAGCCTTGCTGGGCAATTGGGGCTGTATTTTTGGAAAAGAAAAAAAAACTCCCCCGACATGACTAGGTAAATATCTATAGACTGTAGACAAAGAAATAGAAATAGAAAGATTATTATTATTTATGGTAGTTCATTCCTGACACAGTCATACTAGAAGTAAATGCCGAGTCAAACCCCGGAGCTTTCAGAGAGTCGTGACGCACATGGTAGAAATGTTAGCCTGAGGCATGAAATTCACGTGCTGTACCTAATGACCGTACTTAGATTGATATCTCTATTTAATCACGAAGTACCAAGTTAGGTATTGATATACTACTAGTATTTTGGGTAATTATGGACTCTAGGAAGTTTAAGAAGTTTAAGAAGTTTAAGAAGTTTAAGAAGTTTAAGAAGTTTAAGAAGTCAAACAGTCAAACAGTCAAACAGTCAAACAGTCAAACAGTCAAATAGTTAAACAGTTAAATCTACTACATTCCTGGATACGATAAGGTTTAATATCTAATACAGAGATATAAGGTATCTGAAAGAGAAATTAATGGAATGGCGAGAACGAGAGCGAGAAAAAGAAAAGTGTGCCTTGGCATTGTACTTATCTGGATAATTACCTAGGTATATGCATATATCTAGTTCATAACACCTTGTTTCATATGACAGATCTAGTAAATAGTATGTCAATCTACCCACCTTCCAACGTTTAGCCCAAGATCGGGATTATATGGATGCTATTTATATCCACATCTAGATTCAAACCAGGTACGGATACCATATATACACAGTAGACCACTAATCAGTAACTCTTAGCAAATAAAACCTTCGGCACACGAGATACGAAATATAGTGCCTTCGCCCCTCAAATGAGAGGAAAACACACCACAGGGGCGAGTTAAGCGCGACAGTTAATTCAAATGTCAACCATAGGGTAGTCTGACTGGAATTTATACTCTTGGGAGCCAAGTAAACAATAAAAGGAGAAAAGAAAAAGGAAGATCCTTCGTAACAAAGTTGGGCGGTCAAATAGACCCGGTCTAGGCTAGGGCCGTGAGAGAGTGGATGGGTGGATGCAACCATGAATGGATGGTACCAGGGCACACGAAATAAAAGATAGAACCGAGCACGAGTATTCAAAAGCCATTCCGAGGTTGTAGATATGTTTAATTTTGAATCTTATCACTTGTGTTGTTGTCTGTTGCTGTAGTGTGGTTGAGAAGAAAGGAGGAAGCCTATTTAAAGAACAAAACTGGGCAGCTTAGTCATCTTGGCAGTAACCCAGTTCCAAGCTTCTCTCGCGAACGTCATCGTTCTTCCAAGGTTGTTTTCTGCTTTCACCGCGACCCTTATTCCCCACATCTTTTGTCCGCCCCTTTCTCCCCTTGTCAACACTTGCTCTGTTGAGTTAGATTTATTCCCCAAACTACTCAAAATGGCTGAATTCGTGAGATCCCAGATCTTTGGCACGACCTTTGAGATCACTAGCCGGTTAGTACTGTTATCCCCTCCATGGCTGGTTATTTTGATCTTTTTTTTTTTTTTTTTTTTTTTCTTAATCGCTGAGACTTCATCTTTTACAGGTATTCCGACTTGCAGCCTGTGGGTATGGGTGCTTTCGGTCTCGTTTGGTATGTGCCATCGCACCTGTATAATATTGCGCGCGACAACCCCGCTAACTGGAGTGCAACCTTGATATAGCTCCGCGCGAGACCAATTGACCGGTCAGCCAGTGGCTGTCAAGAAGATCATGAAGCCCTTTAGCACTCCGGTTCTTTCAAAACGCACCTATCGTGAGCTGAAGCTTCTCAAGCATCTCCGTCATGAGAATGTGAGTTGCGATCCCACTACAACGGAACGCGACAACCGCTGTACTGACACACTAATGTAGATTATCAGTCTCAGCGACATCTTCATTTCCCCTCTGGAGGATATGTATGTTTTGGACAAGCGCAAACGATATGACTTGTCTTGCTGACTCGTATTAGCTATTTTGTTACCGAACTCCTGGGCACTGATCTCCACCGCCTTTTGACTTCTCGACCACTTGAAAAGCAATTCATTCAGTACTTCCTGTACCAGATTCTTGTACGTGTATCTTGCATTGCCTTATCGCGTCGCTCACGCTAACAATTTGCAGCGTGGATTGAAATATGTTCACTCTGCTGGTGTGGTCCACCGGGACTTGAAGCCCAGCAACATTTTGATTAATGAAAACTGCGACTTGAAGATCTGCGACTTCGGTCTGGCTCGCATTCAGGACCCTCAAATGACCGGATATGTCTCGACTCGTTACTACCGGGCTCCCGAAATCATGCTCACTTGGCAAAAGTATGATGTGGAGGTGGATATCTGGAGCGCGGGTTGCATTTTTGCCGAGATGCTGGAAGGAAAGCCTCTGTTTCCTGGAAAGGACCACGTCAACCAATTTTCTATCATTACCGAGCTGCTTGGAACTCCTCCGGATGATGTGATCCAGACCATTTGCAGCGAAAACGTGAGCTTTCTCAGCTTTGTAATTGAAACAAGCATGCTAATTATTTGTTTCCTAGACTTTGCGATTTGTCAAGTCCCTTCCTAAGCGTGAGCGCCAATCTCTTGCCAATAAATTCCGAAACGCGGATGCTGATGGTACTATCACCTGACCTTGTTTATCTTGAAACATTTACTAATTCATCTGCAGCTATCGATTTGCTCGAGCGCATGCTTGTATTTGACCCGAAGACCCGAGTCCGAGCCGATCAGGCTCTGGCCCATGAATACCTGACCCCATACCACGACCCTACAGACGAGCCTGTCGCACAAGAGAAATTTGACTGGTCCTTTAACGATGCCGATCTGCCTGTGGACACTTGGAAGATTATGATGTACTCGGAAATCCTTGACTTCCACAACATCGATCAAGGCACCGATGCGGCTCAGGCTCTGGTTGCGAGCCAAGAGCCTCCTGTCGCTCCTCAAACTTTTGCCTAGATAATCCCTAGATGAACTTGCATTTTTTTTATGCCTTCCTTTTACGTTCTGCAGTTGTGATGGGCGAGTCACACTGTTTCCCGGAGACTATTCTGCAAATTTGGCGTGCTTTTGCTATTTTGGTCCTTTATTATCTTCAATGTTTTGTTCCTTTTTCCCCCTTATGATGCAACAATTGTCCATAGTTACTTCGGCGTCGTCAAGAATTGGCTGGTGATGGCAATTTATCGGAATGATCGTGAGCTTTATTATTTCCGTACTCTATCGTATTTGATTTCATGTACTGCCACCCGAGCAATATTGGTATGGCAATCATCTTCTAACTTCACGGCAGCATGACAGCATACAAAATCTTAATAGCCCATATAATAAGTAAATGAACTTTGGAAAGGACGTGGGGTTCTTCTAGCGCAAGTCGTCGTTCTCCAGCACTTCCAATAATTCCAAGGCTCTAACTAACCAGAGCTTCTCAAATCTTCCACAGTTCGGAAAGAAACATTGACATCTAGAGAAGAACCGCCTAGATTCCTGTCAAGTCTATCTAGATTCTCATATCCAGGTAGTATGCCAACCTTCGAGACGGTGTTAGTGTTCCTTGAGATCGTTCTCATGTCCTTCAGAAGATATCACTAAGACATCAGTTGCCTGCTAGTCTCATCAATTGCCCTTCAGAATTACTTCTATCTTCAATTTTCAAAAATCCCCCTATATTAAGGCGGAACGGAGGGTCAATATTTATTCCCACCTCTCTACCTTTATATCTCCCCACATTCTATGGAATCTCTTGGTACTTCCAATATCTTTTACTCCACCACGGTAATGGAGGCTCCTCCAATCGTTACTGCCATGGAAATGGTCGGTGTTGAAGAGGAAAATGACAAGCAAATCTCAGATCTGGAGGCGTGCCACCCCGAACGGATAAACACTGGTATTCTGAATGTGATAACCGCTAGTCTTGGGCTTTTCAGTGATGGCTATAATGCTCAAATAAGTAGGTCCCTCTATGTCCCGGCAAACAGAAAATGCTAATAACTCGTAGTCAAACAAATAGAGTCTTTTTTTTCAACGTGCTGTGGGCTATTTCGACTCTTTCTAGATACGAGCTGACAGGTAATCTACCCAGATACAAGGGCAGAATATCCTCGACAGTCAAGTCCCGACTTTTCGTTTCCTATTTCTTCCGCGAAGTTTCTGACATGCTCTTCTTCGGTGTACTAGTTGACCGTATTGGGCGCCGTACGGGCATCATGCTGGCAACTTCTTTATTCTTGGCCCTGTTCTGGATACTGCTGCCCATAGAGCAACTCAACTCGGGTAAGAGCAATGCGGATTTGATTCATAATTGAAGCTAAATTAGTGATGCAGTATGATCTGGATGATGATAGTCGCACAGGGCATTGTTGGTTTTGGTGCCGAAGGCGAGTACCCTGTTTGTGCCAGTACCTGCGAGGCTGCGGATTAAACGGCTAACTTGCGTGAGCAGCGTTCCCTCACTCCAGACCTTGCTATCGACCTAGTATTCTTTATCACTTTGACCGATAATGACTATTGTTGACAGCATCTAGGAATTCGTCGTTGCTAGAGTGGTTGCCTTGATCGTTCTTGTATGCTCTCATTAATACGACTACGAGGGTGCCTGTAGAGTCTGTTTCAGACTCGGCTTTGTGACAGGTGATGTCTTATTCTTATCCTGGGACATAAGCTAACGACTATGCCAGCTACCCCTCGTTATTTGCTTCTTTCGGTTGCGCATGATCAACTACACGCAATATCGGAAGCATTCGATCAAGTCTCACTACCCATACTGGCTTGTCCTGAAGTGCTTTGGAAACTTGTGCTTGGAACGTATTAGTCAAAACTTGTTCAGTTTTTCTTATCTTTTGCTAACCCTCGCCGAGCCCTGGCCAGGTTCTGTCATGACTTTTTTACTTATCCATTTGGCCTTTTCTCCTCGACGATTATCTCACATATGGAGATCGACAAAAGCTTTGTCGAGAGTATCGGGTATGGTGTAATTGAATCTCAATCTCTCTTTTCTCTATTGTCCTAATCGGTCGGTCATACAGACTCTGCTCAACTGCTTCTACCTTGTGGATGCATTCTTGGTGGATGGCTAATGGATCGTATCTATCGTAAGCAATCCATAACTCTGGGATTCTTCTTGTGAAGAAATTGGGCTTTTATTCTGGGGAGTGCCCTACGACCCATCCAGGAAGTTTTCCCGCTATTTATTGTGATGTACGGCATCTTCCAAACCCTGAGAGAAATGGGACCCGGAGTCGCCACATTCATCTGCGCTGTTGAGTCATTCCCAACACCGCTTCGTAGAGTCATTATGTTGGTTTTACGGCCTCTTTAGGTAAGGCTGGTACCTTTATCGACACGCAGCTATTTATGCGGATACAGGCAGGCGTCCTTCCACTCGGTTGAATGGCCAATAGGCAGCTTTCCTTATTGGTGGTGCTCTGGCCATTTTCGGTAGGCTTATTACGTGGATCTTGGTCCTTAATATGCCTCGTGAGCTCGAGACCGAGAATTCTCGCTTGAAGGCATACTTGACAGAGCATGGATACGATATTGGTCTCTACGACGAGGCTCTTGTCGTTCAGACCGCACTTGAATTGTACTAGCAGGAGTATAATTTGATCCTCAATTTGATTTCTGGAATCTGTCTTAACTTCCAAGATGCATAATAATGAAGTATTTGATTCCGTCATGATTGAAATAAAGTACTCGATATTTAAGAAGCTGATACGAGCGAGTATAGAAATAAAAGCGCGAACCATTAAAAGCCTCATAGCGGGGCTTCCACACCGCCCGTAATCAACACGTGAACGATAACCCTATCAATTTCCCCTGTCTCAAAATGTCATAAATTATACACTTCCACAATCTTTATTTCCGTGAATTTGGTGACAGTGGACAATTTAGCTTTTTGGTGGTGGAGGACATCAAATCCTTGCTTTTCTGCTCCTCAACTCCATAATAGCCATGGCTGACAGACAAGACCCCATTGTACTGGTCATTGATTTTCACCATGCGCGGTAAGTATCTGACATTGCAACCATATCTGCAAGGTGTACAGCTGTAGCAAAAATCAACTGACCTGAGTGGTTATATGAAACTTGCAGGGGCCCAGAGATCGAACACTGTATAGCCGACGAAGGAACAGATCCAGCAACTGAAAACGACTGGTCATTACTTCCATTCATGGCCCTTTCCGACGGCGCACATCTGTACGAGATCCCCCTCTTGTCTTGATTGCATTGCTCTCTAAGTGGGGAAATCGAATTGGGATAATTCCCTCCGAGTTATCTCATGAGATAGCCCCGCAATTTTGTCCCGGACCAGTCAACTGATGGGCTTGTTTGCGCTCTTGTTATAGGTCTACCGAGGAATTTTCTTACTTTACACTGCGTCGAAAAGATGCACCTGCAACACCTGCAACTTCGCTCTTTGGTATTTCTTGTTCGCGTCAACTTGATGCGAGACTTCTTATCAATCGCCCACCGGAGGTGACGAGATCTACGGTCCAAAAGGCTGTTGTCGTCATCACGGATAGCCCTCAGAGGGTAGGTCAATTGCGCGAGAAATTGTCTGTTGTGACCTCGGCGTGGTTTGCGCAGCGGTATGTTCTTTCGAGCTTTTGTTATTAAATTAGGATGGCTTTTGTCCTAACCATTGTGTTTACGGACGTAAGTTAATCTGAACATCTATCTCTAGGGACTTTTCGGATGTTGATATATTGAGAGTAATACTACCTGAATATTTTCTGTTGGGAAAATCGAATGTTAATTTGAAGACAGAAATTTCGCGAGGGCTTGGTTATCAGTCTGCTAAATGATGGTCCCATAGACCAGAATCTCGGTAAGTTCCTATCTATATTTTATGAGGCATTTCATACTGACTAGATCTGAAGGTCTTTCTCTCCGAGAGATGATTCATGAATTCAAATATCAAACACTAGTCCTTTTCAAGGGCCTTCTATTGCAGCCAAAGGTGTGTATGCGCTCTTTTTTTCTCGCAAGAATTTCAGCTGATCTCTTCAGATGCTCTTTTTTGGCACTCGCTGTGAACGTTTATGCATGATTCAATTCTCACTTGTCTCTTTAATACCCGGACTCATCAATAGTCTTCAAGACTGTGCAGACCCTTCTTTTGACAGCTACGAACAAAATGTCGAGAAGCCAACTTCACTTAAAACGAGCGATCGTAGCTCATGTATGATTTACTCTGACCTTTTTCCGTAAGACATCATACTAACTATATTAGTATTGGCTTATATGGGCTTACCATTACAAATATTTGGCAAGGTACGCCTCCGAGCTTAGCCCTGAATCCGAATTTTCAAGTAATATATACTAATCTTCCTTCAGGGGAGCATGTTTGGGCCCTATACTCCTCTACAGCAGCTGGATCTGCTGGCCGATGATGGCACAAAGTCCTATGTGGTAGGATCCACTAACTCGCTGCTTTTGCAACAAAAAGACCGGTATAGCGATATATTGATAAACGTGAGTCTACTGGAATAACCAAGGACGGCAGTAAATGTCTAATCTAAGTCTCAAATGAAAACAGCTTGATGAGGACAGCATCAGTATCTCATCGCCAACTCTCCGCAACGCCTTAATTCTTTCTGCAGCCGACAGGCGCTGGATAGATCTTCTTACCCAGATTGTCAATGGAACCTGGGATGAAGCCCACCCTTCACAGCCCAAAACGCTCGGCTTCATGGGCTCAGAAGAGTTTATCCGACTCCAGTTCGAGGAGTACCTGCTGGCCCTTTTATCCTGCATGAAATACCACGAAGAGCTCAACTCGTGTACTTCTGGTGATTCGCCCCATCGGAGCAGGGCACAGTTGCAAAACTTCAACATTGAAGGCGATCCTGCGCTTGATTTTAACGTGGAGTTCTTGACTCAGTGGAAAAAGACTTCGAATTATGCTCTTTTCTCGCGGCTTACTTCGGACGCTCTCCTTTTCTCCATCACCGAGCCTAAACACCCAAGTGCTGGTGGTTTGACGATGGAGGATATCCAGCGACGAGTATCTCAGCAGGTGGCTGATCTGCATCTCGATGAACGCGTGCGCGAAGGCCGAGAAGCACTCAACCGCCACCTCGCAACAGGCCACAAGAAAGTCACTTCTGCATTCAGCAGCTTCTGGTCCGACATTGAATCCATGCGCGAGGCCCAGCGGAAACGCACCGAGGAGAAATTAAACTCCTCACAGCGTACCTCGATCTCGCTAGACACCACCAGCTCTCCGCCACCAACCGAGGCGACCCTGGACTCTCCCTCCGACACCTCTGGAGCCTGGTTCAGCCCCCGCCAAAGGCCTTCTCTAGACATAGCCACAGCACAGGCCTCTGCAACCGTAGTCAGTCAGAAAGCAACATCGTACTTGAGCTCTTGGGGCTCCTGGGCCAGCGAGAAGCGCCGAGAGTGGCAAACGAAAGAAAAGCGCAGTTCGTCGCCAGCAGGCTCGAATGCCGGCGTGGATACGCCAGCCACCCTGACCACATCTTCCTCAAATGAAACCACCGAGTCAGACCGCGGTCGCCGTCGTTCTTTGGTACGATACAGCGAGAACGAAGATGGTCTCTCTCGCAGCCTTAGCCGCAGAAAACGATGGAGCAATATCATTCTGCGTCGGGATAGTGGCGAATCACCCAGACGTGACGATGACCCCTCCGAAACCATTTTCCCCAAGTCTCCACTGTCGCACGGGTATCCGGCTCATAAGCCCAAAGCCATCGAAAAACTAAACCTTGTGGAGAACGACGAAAAGCCAAAACATAAAGAACCAGTCGATTCAGATGGTTTTTCTGCTGTTTCGCTCAATCTAGATCCGGAACAGAACGAGAACACACCTTTAGATCCAAGGAAGGCTGAAGATGTGGGCAAGGCCCACCAACCTCCTGTCCTAGAAGACAAGGCCTTCGAGAAGGCCGAAGACTTAAACGACTCTACCCATGCCGCGTGAACGTGAAATAATTTTTGTTCTTTAACATACTACACCGTTCCACCTATACATGATTACTATTTTTACTTACAAGGTTCTTCCTGGCGCGGCATTCATCCTTACCCATACCCTTCGTCTTGTTTATATCTTTTCTTTCGGCATTCTTTTTTTTTTTTTTTTTTTTTTTTGCGGCCCCTGCCTACATCCTCAGGTCAGATCTGAGATGATACGGATATACTTCAATGTTTTAATGATTTTGATCGAATTCAAATGGCAAGAAAAAAATAAATTTATGATACCTAAATTATGTGGTATAATATCGTAATTGATTTCCAAGCTTGTCAGGGTTCTTAGTGGAACGTTACCAAACATACATACGGAGGTTTTTATATTTTGTACCTTGTGATTGATCCATGGATGGCATGATGCTCGCAATTACCTACCTAGTTATTCAACTTTTGCTTCAAGGCCACCCACGAAACTCTTCACAAAATATCGTATTATTCAAGAATGATTCCAAGAACTCTTCTTCTATTTCAACCGCTACATAAACAACACAGGCTTCCAAGGTTTCTACCCTTCGCAGTACAATCCACTTCTTCCCCGCCAGCTACCCTTCACACATAGGTCAAAGAATCTTCAAACTTATCTGACTGCAATTTCTTTCTCGACCACAATGAGCCGCGCACTGTCAAATACAAGACGTCTTCACGAAAGGCCTTTGAAACGAGATCCTGCTATGGAGACCTCATTGAAGTTAGTACCGAGGATGAGCTAGAGTGCCTTCTCCAGGAAGACAACTTCAAGACCTACCTGAGCTTTATGATATATCGCTGGAGATACCGAAGTGATTCTGAGTGAACACGAAATCCATGAATTTTATCATGAGCGATGTCACAGAAACTCTTGAGTTTTCACCATGGCCTAGATCTATTGGACGACTTTGTCCTATCGGTTCTTGATGATAGTCTCGTTTAAGGGCGCGACAGTCGCTTCTCTCCAAGATCATCTCAATCACTGGACCAAGATAGCTACCTTACACCAAGAACAACCTTTTATTATACCGGATGAAGAACGTGATCCCCTGCCAGGCCACTTTTAATGGATGTGTTACAAACGTGGACCTTGGAAATATTGGTTGGATGAAAGTGCTTCCTTCCTACTGATACACGAACCGCTGGATTTTTGCCGCATGAGCGAGACATATGGCTGGGAAGATTATTATAAGCCGCCGGAGATACAGACTCAACTTGGTTAATATATTTATTAGAATACGGTAGAATATGGTTGAAAAGTGGTATCCTGGTTATCAAGTTGCCCGCTATTGTCATGTTGAAATGCGTGCATGTTGAACGAAGTTTAGGAACTGCTTTTATTCAGTACATACGAGCATACTTAGGTACATCCAGGGCTGCGTAGGTTCACGGGTAGACTAGGTACTACGTAAGAGCATAGAATTGTCAATATTTCGGTTTTCATTAGGAACTTTCCATCTCCAGTCCCGCTATTATGGACAGTTAAAATGTGATGATGATGCTATGCCCAAAACTCCTGTGTCAACCGGCAAAACTCTTTTTCCATCTGAACAATTTCTACTCGACTTAATTCCGATCCATTCTAGATGTCCACATGATTTTGGCGAACACGCAGAACAAACCGGAAGAAGTCGAGGAACAGGCGGAGGGGAAAGGATGGGTAGGTCGAACAGAGCAGGGCAATACTTAATAGTTAGATGCGAAGTTGGGATGGAAAGAAAGGGATGGAGTTGATGGCCGTTGGGAGTGCAGACGGATTTCGAGCAAAACGCTGAGACGGGAGCGTCGGTTCAGAATGTTGAAGACGCAGATGTAAAAGTGAGGTGGGTAATCTAAGCGATGTAGGAAATTTCATCCCCTTCCAACCGTTCCATGTAATCCTTCTCCATCAGAGTCTCGATGTTCTTCTTGATGTCTGCAATCTTGGGAGGGAAGCGGGCTTTGACCTGCTGAATGACCTCCTGCACGAGCTGGACGTGCTTCATCTTCTTACGAGACTTCATGATCCGGACGATGACCGACTAATTCAGGATGTTAGTAACGGGCGCATATAGGAAAAAAAAAATAAGAAAAAGCTAGGGATAACCATACCTGAAGTAACAGTCTGCGATCCTCATCTACTGTTTTGTGTGTTTGTTCAATCTCCTGCTTTGTCTCAGTCTTGATCTGGACGTTGAGATTGATCTTGATCTTTTTATTCTTGAAGTTGTAATTCAGGGAAAATATCGTGGAAGGATCGGGCTTGGCACCTTCAGGGCTTGCCAGAAGCACCTTCGCCTTCAAGAAAATTGCAAGGGTGGGGTCGAGAATCTCAGGAGGGAGTGAGGTAGCACTCTGAATATCTGAGTAGGGAATGCTGTCGGCCTCGTTAAACAACAGCAAAATAGCCATCTGGTAGGCAGACACCTGGAATGTGTACGGCACCCTGGTGTTCTTAACATAGTTGGCCTTCATTTCACCCTTTGACAACACCCACATCCACGTCAGCTTACGACCATTGTGCTTGTTAAAGTAAAACTTTTGGAAACGCTCAGCGCTTTTTGTAAGCTCAGCAGGTGCAGTAAAAGCGTTGCCGGATGGGGTGAGAGGCCAGAATCCAGCTCCGAGAACCATAAATTGACCGTCCACAAGTCGCTTTCTATCCTCATCATCGAGGACCTTACTTTGCCATTCATTGTATTGACCATTGAGATCAACGGAAAGCGCAACGTCCGTGAACATCTTCGTCAACCGTTGGGTGTATTCATTTCCACAGGCCTCCCTCAGCTTGCCAAGCATGAATGCCTCTGCATCATCAGATACCGAGATTGAAGAAACTAGACGTTTCGCCAGCATCTTTGAGTAAAACTTTTGGAAGACATCCTTATCTTCAATGTACTTGAAAACAATCATGATCTGCAACAGTATCCCCTCGACCTCCGATTCCTCAGCAGCCTTGTTACCCTTTCTCAACAAGGAATCAACATACTTGCCCACCATCTCAGGAGATTTGGCTGATGTGGTTTTGCAAACTGAATTGCGATTGACAAATTCTCGACAGGCGTTGTCGAGAGAACGCACAAACTCAGACTCTCCTTGAAAGGCATCATCGACCAATTTACGATACCGAGCGTGAACTTGAAGAAGAGAATTGACATAAAGTTTGGGCTCGACATTTTCACCATCAGCGGCGAGCTTGTCGATAGCAGCTGTACCAGCCTTTCGCACGTGAGTTTCGAAAATTGTGCGCAGCGGATCCAATCCATCTTGAATACGTGCCAGAAGCCGATACATCCGAGCAAGGTCCTCTTGACGCTCATTTTCAAGAAGAATTTTGAATTCATCGCGTAGCAGGAGAGTGTGATCACTGACAAGGACCTGCAAACACGTCGCAGTGAGACTCTTCGTGACCTCTGGGTGCAGGTAGAGGTTTACACGAGCCTGTTCCTCTTCAAGTCTGGCCTCTGCTTTCTTCATGTATTCCACGACACTGTTCTCCGCCACGAAACGGCGTGACTCGGTTTCGTAATACTTGGTGGTGGCATCGATGAACGGTTTCTGGAAGTAAGTTTTGTAGACTTCAAGAGTAGATTTCCTGCTGTCGTTTTCATCGAGACCCAATGCGACAAACGAATCCACGATGCTCTTGATCTGAGATTGCTCGATCGTTTCGCCATCGCGCTGCTTCTCAATTAAATCAAGGACTGCTGCCATCACCGGAGAATGAACTTTTCCGAAGAAGTCATCCTTCCACTTTACCAGGCACAGGGTGTAGATATCGTACACATTCTTCTTTCCTTCATCAATCTCTCGCTTGACCCAGTGGCGGTTCAAATATCCGAACAGATGGTGAAAGAACTTCGCTCCAGCAGTATAACGTGCCCATTCGCGAATATAGAATGCCAGTAGTGCCTCTCCGTTATGCCGAATTGATTCGTTGTACACGGACAACAAATGGGAAGAAAGGTACTCACTCAATAGCTTGTACAGTTCCTCGCCCAGTAGGTGTGCTATTTTAAAATATTAGTAATTGATAGATATGTAAAAGGGTAGAGCGGATGAGAACAGCTTAGCCTCATGGGTAGACTGAAGTAATCCAGCTCGCGCGTACCTCCACGATGCGCTTGAAGGGTGGAGTGTCCAACCGCTTTCTGTGAAGTACAAAAGTTATGCACTGCGCTGTAGTTGATTCGATATGTGAGCAAAGGAATACGCAGCGCAGAGCTCGAGGATGAATAACGCACGTGTAAAGGGCCATGTACTGTAAAGTTTAAAACATTGAATATTAGCTTATCATCCAAAAACGTAGTTGGTCCAACTCACGTGTTTCATATCAACGCCTTCATCCAACTTGAGCATCACACTATCGATACCAGCCGCCAGGAAAGACCATCTAATAATATTTTAGTATCCTTGAACAGGCTGTGGAGGCCAAGACTCGACTCACGTTTCCTCCAGGTCATCCTTGTGAGGTATCTGCATGGGCGCCATGATAACTAGAAGTGTTAAGAGAGAGGGAAATGGAGGGGAAGAGAAAAATCTAGCATGCTACAACAACTCGTTAGCTTGTGATGATACAAAAAAACCAAAAGAGTTGAAGTTTCGCACCAATCCTCCGGAGACAAGTTGGCGTCACGAGTGACGCGTGAGAGATTCACTCGAGGTTGAGGGAATTAGAGAGGTGTTGACGAGGATTTCTCAATCCCTTGGAGCTCAAGAGATGGTAAACCCACAAAGAAGGAGATCCAGGACTCCAAAAGCAAGGATATTTAGGAGATAAGAAGGTGTGGCGGGAAAGTCATCATAAGGCTGACAGAATGGCGAGCGTGGGGATACCTGGGTAGGAAGGCGGTGAGACAAAATACGGAAGGCGGTGATACTTTTATCCGAGATAATTGAGGGCAAATGTATCTACGAGTTCTATTATGAAAGTTGATATACCATGCGCTTCTTGAATTATAACTAAATCACACCATTTACTTATTTACTAAATTGCGTATCAAGGTAGAAACAGTACTTATAGCGGTAATCTTGATCTGGTATTCTAGAGCTGATATGTGTAATTACAAACAAGTAGGAACTTGCACAGTGCCGCTGTGACGTCACATCATTGGGCTTGTCAAATAACTCCTGCTCAAATCCTGCTCCTTTATATCGTTTTGATCAGCCCAACATGATGGAAATCATCGGCTCTAACCGCCGGTATATCTCTTCGTATCTACGGCAGAGTGTGTACACCCAGCTCAACCGCCGAGGGAAAATGGGCCGAGCTATACATGCTGCAAACGGCTGTGGCTCAAGTTGACAACTGTATAGACAGGCACAGGCACGTCATTTTGCGGCCGTAGCGTCAAATACAGTATGGTATAACCTTGATACAAAAGCAATTTGGCTAGATCAATCCTAGAAAGTCTCGTAATGCTGTGACCCCAGACTAGGACTTCAAGGTGAGTGCAAGCTTGCATTGATGTATAACCGAGGATGAAGTTTTCTCGAGATCGTTGGCTCATGTGCGGATCGGGAGTTGGGAATCTGTATGGTAATAATTATGCGAAGAGAACAAAAACAACATCAAAAGTCAGGGTGTTTCATTGGAGAAACGTTATATGATGTGAAATATTGGACTACTCCAACAAGATGACCGAAATAATGAAAGTGTGTTGAAGTCGGACACAATTCATCGATGCACTCTTTCCACGAGTCTGTCATAGCTTCAGTATCAGTCACGAACTCCATTATGAGACAAAGATTCTACTGACCTGAGAACACTGATTGCAAATGTCATAAGCCAAGCGATCAGCGCAACCAACAAAACAGACGCGAGGGCTTTCTGCCGCAAGCAAACCGCATTATTTCGAGGATCCAATACTTGATTGACCTCCGCTTCAGTGCAGGATCCTGTGACCTCTGATAGTGAGTCAAACGCCAAACTCAGATTGGCAGAATCGAAAACAATGAAAAACAAATCGAGCAAGATGAGACGGGCTTTGGATGATGGCGATCTCAAACCCAGGGGTTTTGATGTGTACTCGTCAAAAGTGATATAGAGGATATATACCAGCGCAACTGCATCCACAATGATCGCCATCAGAGCAGAGGGCCCTTGTTGATGGCCCCCTCTTGAAAAATGCTGGATCGAGCTACCCAGAGCCAGAGCAGCAAGTGAGAAGCACCAAACAGTGAGCCTCAAAATTAGCGGGGCGATCGGGCTTCTGAGTAAGGATTGGTTGAGGCGTTTGATCCACATTTGTCGGCGAGTAGTGTTTTGATGCAGTGGGCCTTCGGGGCTATCGCCATCGAGAAGATTGCCGCGCCAAGGCCCTGAATAATCTCCAATATTGTCGTTCATCCATTCTGGTGTGACTTTCTTGAACTCCACCTCCGGTTCGCGAGGGTATTGGATAGTTCTAGAAAACGTTTTCCAACGTGATTCTGGTTCTTGGGAGATCTGACTCCGTTGAAGGCCACTATGTCCGTTTGCTTGCGAGTATTCGGTACCGGACCTGTCATATGGTGAATGATTATGTTGGGCTACAAACACACCATTTGGTTCGGAGGGCAATAGGCGATCGCTTGCTGTGGCTTCTTCCTCATCTGGGTCGTTTACATCGACAGATCGAATCCAGGCTTGAAAAGTCCGAAGTCAGTATGGAAAAGCAGATATTGTGAACAACTGTGAAATTGACGGCCTACCAGGTAGAGTCCTCACGTATGTACGCTCTGCCTTTATCTGGTCTTCGATCTTCTTGACTACTGGAATCCTGGTGGTGGCCGGTGAGTTCGAGACACTTTGTTGAAGAATTCCATTATAGGAATCAACAATTAAGTAGTTTTTATAAAGATCAGAGGACCCATTAGCAGAAGTAGTTTCTACAGACAGCTTCTCATTGGAGAAGCTGTCTGAAGCGTTATCGGTATTGGAGCTTTGCGAGTTCATGGCAGGAGCGCTAGCAGGCCGGTGACTCGGAAAAGGCGAAATTTCAATAAACTATGCAATTCATCACCAGTACCAGCAGTCATGAAATGAAGATGTTCATGAGCTGTACTCCGTGCAATCCGACCTAAAGGAAAAAAAATTTGAAAGGGGGAGGTTGGTGCCGATGGGTCTCAGGCGGATTCAAGCTGCGGAACCAAAAAAACGAGGTTTGCGGCCGCGGAATGACGTCCTTCTCCCCTAGTTTCTCACCCAAGCCTTCCTTTAGGCTACACTCATCTGCACCTCGAAGGCGAATTGCATGTCATCTTCTTTTTTTCACACTGTTTGAACCTCGTTAATATTCGACTCAGTCTCTATTCGGACTACCCTCTCCCAACTAAAGAAGATTATTTTACCCTTCCGCTATGCGTCTCTTTCTGATTCCCATCTCGACAAGAAGAGCTCTTATTTACTCTCGCCCACTCCGAAAAGATATTCCCGCGGAACTTTCTATACTAGATCGCATTACGTCAAAGGCAGCAGCGACATGGGCACAATGGGAGACAGCGGAGAAGGGCTGGAAATATCACCTTATCACATGGGGGAATAAGGTGCAACAGCGTATTCCATTTGAAGAATGGGGTCTGAAGAGTATTCCATCACTCAATTCCGCGCGGCGCATCGACAAAGAGCATGGGAATAAGAAGATTGAAGTTCTTTTCCCAGGAAATGCGATACGGACGGAGCATATCCGAGACATTTTACGCACCATCGCTACAGAAAGGCAAGAGTTTCATCGAAAGAAGATGATGTGGAGTTTTGGTGTTGCGCCGTTTACTGCTCCTTTGGGCCTAATCCCAGTGTAAGTTACTCAATCATTGCTCTTTTGACGATGCATACTAATGATCTATATTAATACAGCATCCCGAATATTCCTTTCTTCTATCTGGCATATCGAGGCTGGTCTCACTGGCGCGGTAAGTCAAGTATTTTGCCGGTCAAAATATTCCAAAAAGCTGACGATTATTGTCTTTATAGCACTTAACGGTTCGCGACACTTGGAGTTCCTTGTGAAAGAAGACCTCATTAATCCAATTTCCCTCCCCGAGCTGGAACAGTTGTATGCTGAATGTGCAGCTCGGGCTATTGAACATACCTCCGGCGATAAATCCCCGGCTGAGATATTTGAAGAAATGGATCCGAGTGATGACAGGGTTCTCTTGAAGATGTCTGACGCTAGGAAGTTGGCCACAATCTTGGATGCACCCGAATTATCACTGGAGGCTGAGCGGGCCATTTTCCAAGTCAATGAGCAGTTAATTGCCCAGCGGGAAAGGGCAAAAACGGAGGATTCCGATCAAAAGAAGAAGTCATGATTTATGATCATAATAGTGCTGATGTTCTGCTGTGCTGAAAATAGATTACGAATATACAACTCTCACTCCATGCATTCTTTAAAATCAATTCACGTGGCCAATTTCATGCAGTTTTTCTTAGGTTATATTGAACGCAATTATCACCTTTCAAACCTCTGGATAAATCGACTGCTACGAGTAATTTCAAAATTAATTGAAAAAAGAATAAGTCGTGGACGCATAAAAATGATACTCTGTTTTATCACGTGACATTTTTTTTTAAAAAAAAATGACATTAAATAAAAAAACGACACCTGCAGGATTCGAACCTGCGCTCACGAATGAACACCCTTAGCAGGGGCGCGCCTTAACCACTCGGCCAAAGTGTCTTTTCGATGAGTAATCCCTCATTTCTTACATTGTTGAACATAATTATTTCCAATTAAGAAGGCGAGTTAGGAGTATAGCTATGTCAATTTATATTGAACCGTACAGAGTATTTAGGTAGCCACAGACGTACGGAGTAGATTTGTATTAAAAGGTCTCAAAATTGGAAGATAATTGCGGAAGTTTCAGTCCCAATATCTTGATATAGACCAGTATCTAGCTAATAAAATTGTGTTGGGATTCCGAGTACAGTAAACAACGATGACCTCAGATCCCCTGAAGGCGGACAGCCGATCCGCCAACTCAAACTGCCCTCCTCCACCTCCGCTAATTGACTATTTTACAATCATGTCTACCAAAAAGATTGAACAATGGGAAATAGAGCGATATTGGGAGATTTTCTCCTCGCTCGGAAACGGCCAGACGCACCTTAACAGCTCACAGGCCGCTTCGGTATTGCGTAATAGTCACCTGCGCGATGATCAACTGGAGAAAGTCTGGGACATTGCAGATGTCGACGGCGATGGTGAACTGGACTTCGAAGAATTCTGTGTCGCTATGCGCCTTGTGTTTGACCTTGTCAACGGTGTATGTCTACCCCTAACAATTGACTCGCAAGTTGCGCTCCCGTTGTCTAACGTGGCCCGCAATATAGGAGCTACAAGAAGTCCCGCCCGTTCTGCCCGACTGGCTTATCCCGGAATCCAAGTCACATCTCGTCCAAGCTACACGCGCACTGGGTGGACATCAAGAACAATTTGAGCGGATAGAAGATGAGGATGATTCGCTTGGTCTGAAGGATGGCTTCGATTGGTACATGAAACCGGCCGACAAGTCCAAGTATGAGGAGATCTATAGCTCCAGCCGCAACCACCGCGGCCAAATTACCTGTTAGTTGCCCTACATATCGGTCCATGCGAGATCACCCTTTTTTCTAATACTAAGCTCCAGTTGAATCTCTCCACCAACTGTACGACTCTCTCGACGTTCCTGATACAGATGTCCGCTCTGCATGGAACCTAGTAAACCCTTCCGCATCCCAAGCCATTAATAAGGACGCTGCACTAGCATTTCTACACATCCTAAACTACCGCCATGAGGGATTCCGCATCCCCCGCACGATTCCGCCATCGCTGCGAGCTTCTTTTGAACACAACCAGATTGATTACCAGGTTGACCACCCTCGACCTGCACAGCGCTGGGGCGCTGATGGTGAAGAGACAACAAGTGGTCGCAAAGCCAAGTTTGGAGATACCTATCTTAGTCGACTAGGTGTAGGTGGTAAGGGTGCGTACCAACCCAAGGGAACTGATTTCAGCGACACCATTCAGGATGAAGAGTGGGAGAAGGTTAGATTACGTCGGGAGTTAGTGGAGATGGAAGAGAAGCTGAAGGCTGCCCGCCATGCTTCAGAGACGAGGCGTGATCAGCCTCGGAATGATGGCCGACCAAATTGGGTTCTGATTAAGAAGGAGGCCTTGCAACTTTTGGAATACAAGGAGCGAGAGTTGCGTGAACTAAGAGAGGGAGTAGGACGAGCAAAGGATGGTCAGAACTTGGAGCGCTTAAGGGATGATGTGAAGACTGTTGGTGAACAGGTGGAAGGGCTGAAGAGCCACTTGACACAGCGTAAAGGTGCTCTTTCAGACTTGCGTGAGCAGATTGAAGATGAGAGAGCTAGTCGGTGAACCTTTGTCTTTCGAAGACAAATCTCTTGTTATCTTTGCTGGCTTGGCTAGCATCTTTATGCTGTATATAGTCAAAAGGAGCTAAAGATGCTGAATTAATATATGGTTCTACTGGGCTTAGAAAACTCCGGAGGACTTCCATGCAGAAGTCAAATATGAGCATCTGCGCGCCCCTGCCATCACCATCGCCATACCTAAGATGGCATTCATCGACTGTTCCAGCATGCCTGAAAGAGTTACATAGATAGTTGTGACGCGACGTTGAATCAAGATAACTCGCCATTCGACGAGTGATCGAGATATTCTAATTCAACATCACTTACTCTGACCTCAACATACTCCATCTGGGCATGAATGCTTCTTTGATATCATCAGAGCATTCCCGAAGTATGTATAAATATCAATCATAGCGATCCACTAGGCCTTCTGGCTTCAAGTAGAACCCACTCATATCTCACAGATATCTTGTGATCATCAAACCTAGGGCTTTGTGAATGCCGGCGTCAGTGGTGAACTTAGCGACGATACCGATCCATTCTTCATCTGAGCAACTTTTCATTTTCTAAGGTTCCAAAATTATGAGGTGAGTTTTCCCCCTCATGAATACCTAGGTATCTAGACTATGCGTGAACCGGTTGAGCGGTCCATGCCGGACTCACACCAGGGCTGGCCAAAGATTTGCTGAGAACCCAATCTGAGTGGACTAAACAGACTATTGTCAGCCAATTATATCTAGTTAAGCCTCCAGTCGTTCTCTACTTTGGATTGCGAGTCCTGGCCGTCAGTTTTACCAAGCTCCTCGCCCCTTTTATTGTCTTCAAATTGTTACGGCATTCCACGAACCAAGTCGTCTCTTTTCGTCGGAGAAGGATGCAGTAGCCGCCAAACGTCAGGTCTTGAGATGTATCGCGGTTCACCCCAACTATAAAGACCTGAGCCTGCATCATCTATAAATCTTTGAGGGGCAACAGTCCACAGAAAGTCATTCGAGTCAAAAGGTGGCGCACCTTGCTTTACATACTATTTATTTCTTTTATGACATCACAATCCGAGTCTCCCCCCCCCCCAGTCTCCAAGTAGTGTAAGCTGGCGAGAAAAGTGCGTGAATTGTGGTAATACCCAAAAAGCCCACTTCTTGTGAGTTCACCTAGCTATGAAATCTTGGAAATTATGTGAAGAGCGCGCTGGGGATTGGTGATGTCCGGCGTTGATCCATGATCCAAATATTCATAAATGACATGATGTGATACCAGTGTTCTCAGCTTCTTTCCAAAATAATTTCTTCTTGCTTATTAGGAGGTTAGAGGATATTATAGTTTTAAACGTTGATTTAGTTTGAACTTGGGGAAAGAAAAAATGACGAACCTTAGAAATTCTCTGTACTCCTATGAAAGATTTCATTATGGATGACAAATTACAGTGCTAGGCACACTTCAAGAAGAGCAGGTGGCCAAAAATTTGAAGATATTTCGATGCAATACTTGGAAGTGGCGGTAGTGGTGGTGAATACATGTATTTTCCGATAAGCACGATAGCCGGAGTTAGGGCTTGATCAGAACCTACGCTCGCTATCTCTCTCAAGAAGTTAAGATTCCAGATTATTTATGGATTTACATCGTTACGAGCGTGAGGACAAATAAAGTAGTTCCTTCAGGTCAATTTGGACAATCAGTGAGAATCGACAACCACGAGCATACGGTTTAAAGCTTTCCCCTTCTCTAATCAACGACAAAGAAAACATCTCCGGGCTGATATAGACATTAACACTTGGAGGACGATGAAAGTTGCGCTTACAGATGATCATTATCATGATAATTAATTATCTTGATAACATGTTCGTCAGTGTAGAGCCTTGAAAACGCATATAGTAGAATAAGAAATGGGCAAAATAAATGGACCGTTTCCAAGGCTCATGGTCTTCCAAGACTGGCTGCTGAAAGCTACAGCCTAGATAGCAGCTACTAAGGTACTAATGCTACTTCACTCCTATTGGAAGTTGGAAGAAATACAAACCTGCCCACTTGGTCAACTGAGAAAGGCTCCCGGATAAATCCATATCTACACCTTGGAATGCAGTCGTGTGCTCCAACTCAGCCACAGCAAATGACAAATACATCCGGTACAAGAGGAAAAATTTAAGTCCTGTTATCTAGCAACAATCTCCATGGATATTAACAGCATCCCAGTCTAGACTGTTTAGTGAAAGGTGGGTCACCGAGGGTGCCGAGGTGCGAAGTCATTGCTTCCAAAACCGGAGTCCGATATAGCCCAAATGTCCGAGCCCAAAAAAAGCCATCAGGAGATTTGTCATCTGGACCAATGTCACAGACACCCGTGGACAGCTATGGCTACTAGTTAGTCAGATATTGTGAGTCATATCGAGTCATATTGAATCATATTGAATCATATCGACCACAAAATTCAAACTCCAAAGACGTTGATATAACCTAATTGGACACATCGTATAGCCTTGTTCCTTAGTCCCTAAATCCGAGGCGTCAGCATGAACTATGCTTAGAATGGATATTTGAGACATTATGCCGCGGCGTCCATAATCTAGATGCAGCTGTGCTTAGGTTTACATCTGAATATTGAATACAAATCTACATTTAATTTCAATACAATTGCAAGTTCAAAGTACCTATGTACAGGGCGAAACCAACGTCCCGATATCAGAGGATTTAAAAATAATCGGATGGATTAAGCTATAGATGAAACCCCCAATGTCACTAGAAAGAGTGTAACAAGAAGATTATTAGGTTGCAAAAATCCAGAACGATACACTTGGGTATCAATATGGGACAAGATACCTCTACCAGAGAGAACTAAACGCCTGTCTCCTTGAGGTCATGGTCAAAAAAACGCCATATCCCATCTACTTGGTTGGATGCGTTCCCCACCAACCAAGAAGATCAGGCCCCCGATGCAATGAGAGGTTCCAAACCAACAATCCATTTTAGTAGTGACCGCTTTGGCGAACGCCTAAAAAATGCAAAGCATGTAAAAAACAAAAAAGACCACGAGATGAAAAGGGAAGGGGGAGCTGGAAAAAGAAATTGTGGATATATCGGAGTGAATTAAAACGAGAGTTGTTTTGGAGCCTGGGGAGCGGGAGGCGGCATAGATGGTGAGACAGCAGGCTGAACCTCGGGTTCGGGCTGGGCTTGGGGAATGACCGCCTGAAGTCCTGCAACAATGCGTTCCAATTCTTCTAGACGGCGATCCTTCTCCTGTACCTCCTGGCGCAGTCGCTTGACTTCACTGTGGAGATCGGCGCCATTGTCATCACTTTCAGGCAGGTCACCGTCAGTAAGACTATGTCTGCGCTTGATACCAGTGGCTGGCAAGGAGTTTGACCTGCCATCCAGCTCACCAGCGCGGTCCCATGGCATGTCGACCATAAGGTTGGGATTCCCCTCGTCATTGTGCATGTGGCGACGTCGCAAGTGTTCTCGAAGGTTCTCCTGTCGCGTAAATCCGTTGCCGGCGCTGCGGTTGCAATCTGCGTAGGGACACATAAGAGGCTTCTTGGCGTCTGTATTCTTCTTATGGACTTCGCGTTGGTGACGGAGGAGACCGCCGGAGTACGTGAAGCCTTGGATCTTATCGCAGCCGGGTTCGTAACATTTGTAGGGACGGTCATGCTTGTCCATGTGTTTACTAGACGGATATGAATTAGTAAGTTGCGTTGATGCTGGGGATTGATCTAATAGTACATACTTCCATTCACATGGACGACGGAAGAAGGGGGGATTTGCTTCGCAATCAGGGTGGTCGCAATAAATCTGTCCCTCGGTGTTCTTGGGTGGATCGCGGGCGCGTCGAACAGAAAGGCGCGGGCGTGGCCCTTCCAGGCTGTAGCCGATAGGAGCAGGAGGTTGCTGCTGCTCGCTATTCATCCTGGCGGCAGCAATTGATTCCGCGAAGTTCTCAGTTGCAAAAGCGAGGCCTGAGGCAGCCGTTGCTCCAGGTCCCGGGGGAGCTTCACTTCTGGGACTGGGATAATCAGACATGTCAAGATAGCACAGTAGGGAGTCGTGACGATGAAGATGAAGTGAATTTAAACCCACAGTAAAATGGTGGTAGCTAAAGAAATTACAAAAGGGGGGGAAATGGTGAAGAAAGTTGAATATTGACAAGAGAACTAATTAATTTAGTTTCTGAGTCAAGTAGGCTGGATGGTGGCAAGTGTGGATGTATAGAACAAGAGAGAAGCCGATTTTTTCAGGAAGAATCAGGCACCGACACCCCTTGGCCTATTTATAAGGGAAATGGCGTCTTTACCGCCACTGTGGCTGGTGTGGCAACGATTTCGGGCCGCGCTTGACTATCGCGGGGTCGCCGTGAGCTGAATAATCTGATTTTGCAGATTCTTCGGCCCAATCAATATACGTCGTACTGTACTCCGTAGTTTGTACCTCGACAAGGAATCGGCTGCTTTATAAATGCCCCAAAACTGGTTGATTTTGGCCACACAAAATGACTCATAATAAACCCAGTAGCTTGGGTAGATAAGTTACTCATCTCCTTACAGTATCCAACCATAGATCAGGCAGCGACTGCGAAGTATTTTATCCGCCTTGTTGATGCTGGTTTCGGCCTGAAGATCATGGCGACCTGAGATGTGGCGGTGCAGTCACGTAAAAGTATATATGATTGGTGTGGAAATGCATGTATGTACTTAGGTTACAGCATTTATTCTGATTGGCCAGACAGTGAATTATATTCCAATAACTACCGAGTATGAAAATTCAGTTCATAGACCGAGTACGGAGTACATCGCATTGCATGGTGCAGAACATGTGGTCTTCGTAATTTAGGCTTCAGCAATTTAAAGCATTTGTTTGGTAACGTCAAAATGCATGCTCAGCCTGCTATGGCCGAAGCTGAAAGTAGATATTATTACCTGGGTAACCCTTTTGACGTGGCATATGCTCAGGTGGCGCTCTGGTTGGTCATAGTGTGGGCAGATTTCAGATCTAAATCGAGCGGAGCATCGTAAGGCGATCGTTCGAGGGCCAATACACAGTGGTAAGATTGGTCGACATACTTAATTCCTATTCAAAACAAACGATTGGTCTTGGGTTTTCAAAGCAATAAGATAGAACTATCTAAGGCTAGGTAACTACTGCTAAGAAGAATCGAGCTGGGGCAGGCTAAACCTCCCAAAGCTGCTCGATAACTTGCTATCAGACTCATATAACATGAGAAACGGTAGCTAGCTACTGCCCTAGACAGGTTTATGCGCTTATCCCAGATCAAGGGATACATACCGGTCTTATTAGACCGAAAAGGGGCTGGGTCTCGTCTCAACTCGTAGTTCAGTTCAATTCAGGGATCTGAGATGCCTGAGAAGTAGTGACGAGGCCTTGTCGGCAAAAGAAACGGATGGGCAATGACTCTGCTGGAAGAAGCCCTGATAGTCGTACAATACTCTGCTTCCCTGGTGATGGAAGAGGGAAAACCTGTTGGAGGTTACCCTAGTATGCTTATGGCCATGCTATGCCTCACTCAGTCGTAGTTACCACCGACCTGACTGGCAAATGCGGTGGAAACACTACGGGCATCGTCGTCATCATGGTTCTGACTGGAGCCGGGAACACCACGAGTGACACGAAGACTAGCGGAGCTACCGCCGAAGATGCTGCCGTTGTCAGGGACGCCGGCACGGTAGGGCTCACGACCGCCAGACTCCACGTAGCGCTTAAGTCGATCGGACTGATTGAAGCTGGGCTGCTTATTCATGTTGTTGATGTTAAGACCGGTAAGGCTGACACCACCCTGATCGATACTGTGGGTGTCAACGATGCTGCTGAGAACATCGGACTCGGTGGCAGCAACAGACTCCCCAGCGACACTTGGAGCACCCTTTGCTCGGCCACCATTGCCCCGGCGATCACGCCACGATTCAGTGAAGTGCTGGAACATTGGGGGGTATCCGGAGGGCAGACCAACTCCACCCAAGGTGGATGAATGGACGGATGAAACATCGTCGGGGATGTATCCAACCACAGATCCCGAATCATGGTACTCGTTGCGATAGCCATTGCGGCCGTTCATAGCGACCGGGTTGACATTGGATGGCTGATTGAACGACATTTGGAAACGCTGAGGACCTCTATAAGCTTGCTTGGGGCGGCTGAACTGTATCAACGACTCCTGCAGGTTCGACAAGGGACCCTCTACGAGACAGTGTCGTTCCTTGAAGTGCTGTAGAAGGTTGTTCCAAAGAGGATGCTTGGACAGTACCTTAGGGTTTCCGAGGACGACAAGACCGAATCGAGCACGAGTAAGTGCAACGTTGAGACGGCGTGGGTCGCTCAAGAAACCAATACCCTGGTGGTCGTTAGAACGGACACAGGATAGAATGATGTAGTCCTTCTCTCGGCCCTGGAACGCATCAACGGATGCCACTTCAATCTCCTTGTAGTGCTCTTTCTTGAAAGTTCCACTAGCCTGCATGGAGCTGACGATGTAGCTTCGCTGACCCTCGTAAGGAGTGATGATACCAATGTCTTTGGGCTGCACACCAGCTTTGAAGAAGCGAGTGACAATCTTCTCGACGTTTGTCGACTCAGTGCGGTTGAGGTACGAAGTTCCCGAAGCTGCGATCTCTTCATGGCCCAGGTTGGACCAGAACATCATGGGGTCATCCATCATGGGCCAAGGGAAGTCAACATCACGGCGAAGACGATCGGCGATAGTAATGCCGTTCTGCAAGGATCCCTCATAGAACATGTTCGATGGGAATTCAGACAGGCAGGGGTGCATACGGTACTGGACATTAAGGCGGATGGGGGAACAGCCCAAGATGACAAGACGCTCGAAAAGAGACTGGTTAAGACCAGCCTTGGCTGCCTTCTTGTTCATGATAACAGGACCAAGTTGTTGGTGATCACCGACCAGCACTATTTGCTTGCAGCCCAAGACCAAGGGAATCATGCACTCAGGCTCCGCGGACTGGGTCGACTCGTCAATGAGAACGGTTCGGAACTTCAGTTTGGACAGACGAGGATCGCCCGCACCAACACAGGTGCAGCAGATGACATCGGCGTTGCTGATGATCTCACGCTCCGCGTTGCGAGTGAGTTGTTTCAAGCGTTTCTCATCCTGACTGGATAGTTCTCCCAGCTCGCCTTTGAGCTGATTGAGTTTGACCAATTCGATGTTGGTATCATTCATTGCCACCTGCTCGTGCAGGGAAAGAAAACTAACGGGAGATTCAACGTCCTCGCGAGACTTGGCAGTCACTCGAACCACCTTCAGGCCAGTTCGGTGGATACGTTCACACAGCTGATCAACCGCCACGTTGGAGGGAGCGCAGACGAGCACCTGGCCTCCATTGAGCTTGGCAAGATGGTAGATGATGGTAGCCGAAGTAACGGTCTTACCAGTTCCAGGAGGGCCCTGAATCAGACTCAGCGGTCGCTGCAGAACACTCTTAACGGCATTGATCTGACTGCCATTCAGATCCGGCAGACCGGGGACACTGAATTTCTTCGGAATCTGTGTCTTCATCGGCGCGGCTGCAACTTCATGGCCGAGGAGACGGTGGAAGATGTATCCTGAAACGCTCATCTCATCCACAGCAAAAGTCTTCATGGCGCATTGCATACGGTCAAAAGAGATCGATTTCCAGACATAGTCAGCGGTGAAATTGTGGGTACATTCAGTGGGCGCAGACTTGTGGTGGTCGCCCTTCGCGCTCAATTCGATGGTAACCTCATCAGACTGGTTGTTTGGGATCTTGATGACGTATCCAACTCCGTCCCATTTGGGTCGCAGTTCGCCGTTATACTTCAGGCGCATCTCGTCGCCAACTGCTAGCTTCACATCTCCAAGCTCGAGCTTAGGGAGAACAAAACTTGCGAGATGCTTGTTGTTGAGACCAAGGTCCCAACGAACCACCAAGCCGTCCTGTGATTGAGACTCCTTAAGCTTTCGGTCATAGTCAGCCTCAATTTTAACGAGGGGCCCAAAAATATTCTGGTATTGAAAGGCGTCGTCGTAGCGCAGCAGGACTGGCGCGGGCTCATCATCCACAGCGGTGGCCTTCTCAAGATCCTCCAAGGTGGCCTGAGGCTTATCTTTCCACATTTCCTCCAGCTTTGCAATCAACTGAGGGCTCAGATGACGCGCGCGCAGCTGTTCTTGATCAGTGGGAGTTCCCACAAGCCAATGCAAGAAAGAGCGGTCCTCGATGAGCGGTTGCCAGCGAGATGTATCCCAGTTCATGTCCTTGGAGGAAGGCAGTGCAGCACATGGCTGACGGCATAGAAGAACCACGACGGTGTCCGATTTCGCAGGAATGAAACCGAGGAGGAAGACGTTCTTGGTTCCGCAGTTGTAGCATTCGAGGATAGTGTCACCGAGAGACGAGGCTGGGTGGAGCTGAACTTCCTTGTGGCGAGCGCGAACAAGGTGATTAACAATGTGGGATGACGAGGAACTACCGCGAGCGCTGCAAAACCATTTGTTGCAAGAAAGGCATTTCACAACGCTGCTGGGGTTATGGATACCGCAGTAGCTAGAATAAATGGCATGATCAGCCGACGAACAAATCGTAAATCAAAATAGAATATTTCTGCGTACGCGCATGCATGAGCTGGAAGCTCTTTTTCTTCCTCTGCGTGTCCGTGTTCTCCGTTTGTCGGTCCACCGACCGTGCTCTCCAAATCGTCATCTTCCAGCACGTCGGAACTGTCATCTTCGTCGTCATGGCGTCGGCGTCGAGCGCCGCCAAGTGCACTCGTGTTCGCGTCTTCCATATCTCCAATCACTGAAGCATCGTCTGCCAGTCCAGGGTGGAGGCTGTCCATTGAAAAAGCGGTAGGGCGCGTTGCGAAAGGTAAGTCGAGAAGCAAGAGTGAGGTAAACAGAAAGTCGAGAAAATCACGCCGAGCTTTGAGGAAGGAAGAGTGAGTCGATGAAGAATCAAAAGAGTGTCAAGGACAATCTCGTCGTCCAGGATGGGTTCTCCAGAGCCCGTTGAAGGTGTGTGTTCGTTCCTGAGGGGCAGAGGAACGGGATGGGAATAGGAAGACTAGGTAGATGTCAGAAGGAAGATTTAATAGGAAACAACGAAGGAATAAAGGTAGTTACTAACATCCAGTCCACCACTCTGTCATAGAAGACTGACAAAAAGGAGTGGAAGAATTTTGGATGAACAAAAACCTTCTCCGCATATGCGATTCGGATTCTAATCGGTGGGATCACGTTACGGTAGGTATTTAATACCAAAAGTGCAGCCCCGGAGTTTAGAAAAAAAAAAGTTGGCCGCTTTTCATCATTACACACGCAGGTCACATACCACACAACTTAGCAAGATGCTGGTGGGTATTTTCAAATGAAGTTGGAAGTCTGAAAATATTCTAATGATTTTAATATAGCGCCGTCAAACTCGCGAGCGTCGCGACTACCTCTACCGAAGAGCACTGCTCCTCCGCGATGCTTCTATCGCAGAAAAGCGAGCTCAGCTCAAGGCCTCTTTGGCTTCCGGAAAACCTCTAGACGCCTCGATTGCAGACGATAAAAAACTCCGTGAAGATTTCAAATATGACGAGTCAAAGGAAGACAGCGAGATGGATGTTGACGACGAATATGCATTGACATCCGGTGTCATTGACCCTCGTCCAATCGTGACCACTTCTCGCTCCCCCTCTGCTCGCCTTGGTGCTTTCGCCAAAGAGATCCGTCTTCTTATTCCTACTGCTATTCGTCTTAACCGTGGAAATCTCGTTCTTCCTGATCTCGTTTCGAGCGCGACCAGTGCCGCCTTGACCGATATGATTCTGCTGCATGAGCACCGTGGCACTCCTACTGCTCTAACCGTTTCACATCTTCCTCATGGTCCTACCGCTAGCTTCTCCTTGCATAATGTTGTTCTCAGAGCGGATATCCCAAACTCTGCTCGTGGCACTGTTTCAGAGAGCTACCCTCACTTGGTCTTCGAAGGCTTTACCACCAAGCTAGGTGCTCGCGTCGTTCAGATCTTGAAGCACCTTTTCCCACCACGTGAGCCTGGAAAACTTGGCAACCGAATTGTGACCTTTGTGAACAAGGAGGACAGTATTGAGGTGCGACACCATGTTTTCGTGAAGACTGGCTACAGGGATGTCGAGCTTGCCGAGGTCGGTCCACGTATGACAATGCGCTTGTTCGAGATCCGGGGAGGTACACTGGAGAAGGGTTCCACTGGTGACGTCGAATGGGCTCTTACCCAGTACACGAGGACGAGCAGGAAGAAGGACTACCTTTAAAATTTCTATCGAATTTGCATTACGGTGTCGGATTTGTCGATTGGCGCTTCGGTGTTTCAAGGTTCAATAAAAAGGCACTCCGCCAATTCATGTTATATACTTGTTTTTTTCCATCTCAATACCCCGTTCAAATGACAACTATTGACCTAAAAAATCGTCTCATCAGGCCTTGTTCACTCCTACTCCGGCATGCATGATCATTCCAAACAACTCCACATCTCGTTTCGCATCTGCGGCTGTGGTTTTGATTTCCTTGCCGTCCATAAAGCATGCGTATATCTCATTCATTTCGATGGTATAAGGATCCTCATATGTCCGTCGCACAGTAGACTCTCGGTAGGATCCATCAGGTAATGCTTCTTTAATCTGCATAGTGACTGGCAAGCCCTTCACGTAGGGCGAGTCATAGACGATCTTGATCGTCTTAGTGTCGCCAAATACTTCGATTGAAGCATCGAAACGGGGTACGAGATCGATACCAGATTCATATGCGACAGTAAACGACGGATACTGGAATAAAGCACTAAAATAGAGCAATGTTAGTGGGAACGAACGAGTCATTAGAGATTTGACACCTACCTCCAGAACGGGGACCCAGTAGACTTGCACAGAGATGCACCTAGCACACTTGTCGGCATTCCCAGAGCCTCACGCATTGCACTCAAGTCGTGGGAACCCAGGCTGCCCAAATGTCTCCACATTAGAGCTAGATCAGGGGTGTTTGGGATCTTAAGCTCCTCACAAAGGGCTTGCTGGATAAAATCGTTAGTCTTGTAGGAAAGATTCTCAATATCCGATTGCCTGTGGTCCTGGAAAGACCGAGGGAAGGTGCCCGATTGTCCTACAAATGTAGAATTCGGGCCCACGATATCTCTGACACGAGCATAATTGATCTTCTCAAGGCTTCCAATCTCCTTTACAGCATCCAAAAATGCAGTGGCATACCGCCTCATGTATCCGATCATGACTTTACCCGCAGACTTCTTCTCTGCTTCAATGATTAGATCTGCATCCTTCAAAGACAAGGCCATGGGCTTTTCCACAAAGACAAATTTATTGTACTTCAGACCAATCATGGTATGAGGCACATGGAAGGCATCGCTGTTGGCAATTATCACAACATCAACGTCATCAGAGGCACAGAGTTCTTCGACGTCGACGGTGATTTTAGGTCGAGGGCCTATGACTTTCGCCTGGCAGTGGTTTAAAGCACCTTGGGACACATCGCAGAGATATGTCACTTGGAATCGATGAGACAAAAATCCCAATGTTGGGATATGAGCAACCTGGGTGATTTCACCGCACCTATCAACACATTTAGCTCGATTCTAGCTCAAATTTTAGTTCCAGCCCTAAACGATTGATGCATACCCTATAATCCCAACTTGCACAATTCTACCCTCTGTGGAAGCCATTCGGAATTGGTTCTCAAGGTTGAGTATTATGTCGGCAAAGCAGGATATCGAATACTGCTAAGGTGGGATGTTGATCTGCTTCCGAACATTCAGCGTGCGGGGCCATAAACTCCACACCCGCTAAGTGCCCAACTATCCTAAAATGTAGACAGCTGAACTGCATAGAAGTTCCTAATTTACCTATAGCTTAAGTCTGCTGCGTTAGTCAGCCTTGTTACGATGGATACGATAGATTCGTCTACCTAACTACGCTAGTAAATTATAGCTAGTAATACGGAGAATTATAATACGGAGTAGGTCATTGAATTAGAGGATTGTAGTACAAAGAGCCGAGGCAACCTTGGAAGTAATCTGAATACCACTCCACTAAATAGTCCGAATTCGAAGTGATAGTAACAACTGTTCCAGGTATAGGATCGGGAGCAGCAAGAAACTATGAAGCTAACCTCGGAACCCTCAATAGCACGATGACGCGAATGGTTGAAGGCAAAATGGGGGTTTCTAAGTGCTTGTGGATAAATTGTATTACTTAGTATATCAAAGTTGAAGTAAAATAATCTTGGAGGATAACCGAAGAGTTAGACTTGTTAAGTCGCTTGGCTTGGCTTATAACTCACGCATTTTGGCCTTATTAACACGTCTAGGGCTAGATAGTAGCAATTATATACACGAGGCAGAATGAGGAAGACCTTCAGGGCTATAAATGTCGTATTTCCAAGGATACCTACCCAGGTGGCTCATCAATGGATAGAGGGATATCAACTGGCATATTTACCGCTAACCTTTTATGAATCCGCTTTATGCGTCTGCCTCATTGCAATTATTCACACCATTGCCACCCTTGCTGTATGTTTATACATATGTATGAGTAGGTATTTAAGGGATATCATGGTTTAAATGACTTACACCTTTGTAAATTTCACAAACTGATTGAAGCCAGTTTGGATAGCGTCACCAATGTCGGTTCGAAGGCATCCTGAGCTCAAGTTGCACACGTAGCAGCGCGCTTTTCAGGCTCAGACTTACTAAACATACCGACGTCCACGCTAGCGAGGGCAAGAATAGATAGAGTGACGAAGAACTTCATGTTTGAAAGATTGGTATTGAAGAGAGGTCCTGGTAGTTGTAAGTGACGTCGAATCGGTTTAAAGCTGGACTGAAGATCGAGATGATGCCTTGGTATGAACGGGTGTGCAGGTACTTAAATAGTCCTGGAATCGAGGATCTTGGAAGTACAGCCAGCCCTGCCTAGGTAGAGAGTAATTATCTCTCCCCAAAATTCAAGTGACGCTGGTATAGGACAAATTTTGACGGGTCTGATGAACCAAAAACATCATTTTACGCCGTAATTAGGCTTTGTTGATCATTCACGAGCTGACTATCAATCGATAGATCGACCCACCACGGTCCACTCTGCAAGGAGCGGGATCTCTAGCGTCCATCTGAAATGTTAATCGGATATCTTTGTGGGTTGGAAGACTAGACTTCAGATGAAAATCGATGCAGATCTAGTCCCTTTATGTATCCAGATCTATTGGCATCCCTACTCGAGCTATCCAAGGGTTTGATACAGATGTGATCCACCCAATACGCTACATACAGCCCTGAAGTACCTATGAGAATATCTAGGTAATTGTCAAAGTATCCCCTTGATTAGCAAAATCGGTTAATCATCCAGCGATCATCTTAAATGGGAACTCTAGCAACTGAGAGCCGACTACGAGGCAAAAAGAGAGTTAAAAGTCCTGGACCTAGTGAGTTGCTGACAGATAAAAAATATATATATTTTCAAAACAATAAGCCCGCTGACTGAAAGTCAGCGCGAAAGTAAGAGTAGAGTGCAATGAAAGTGAGAGTGGAATTAAACCTCGAAATGACTGCACGAAAACGTTAAAATAATCCCACGTGGGTATGTGTTGGTAATACTTTCAAGGTTGCATTGAAGTTCCAGGATTTAAATGTAACATTAGGATATCTAGGTAGGTAATGCGCCTAGATATCTCAAGGTTCATTTTGATCCCTCCATCACAATATAGTAACCTCCCGAGGTCCTTCCAACAGACCTGTGGATTGACTGATTTCTTTTGTTATAGTGCGTGATCCCAAGGTTCGTCTTAATCGGAGTTTTTGAGATCTCATATAGCACTTGATATAATGAGCCCCTGTGGTCTAACGGAGAACCTCCGGTACGCACCATACAGTCTGTAACTATAAAACATAATTGGTCGTATACTAGCTTGAACAAGGATAAGCGGAGAACAATCTTAATCCAGGGGTAGATTCCGCTTGGCTGGAAGACCATGGTGGGAAAGTGTATGATCCACTTAATGATGACTGGAAATTTTGCTTGAGATTTAATATATGGGAACCTTGGTGCAGATGAGTTTTCAAGGTCTGATACACCAAAAGGCACCAGCTTCAGAAAAGCTGACAGAAATGGATCAGGCGGTGTATGAAAGAGAAGGCGAGTCTTCGATACCTATTGTGCTCCTACTTTCAAGGTTCCAAGGTTTAATCCTGACTCTGTAAGGGCTGTGCTATGTACACGGTATACCCATTTAGGAAGGTAGATCAAGGGCTTTGTGGATCGAATATCTCACCGTAGCAATCGGATAAAATCTCAGATTCAAAGTTTGATCGTGCATATTGATCGGCAATCTATGATGTCCGATTTAATCCAAAGAAATTACGAGATCCAGATCGAAATCACTCTTCACCGTATCTTTTTTGGAAAGCCAATATTTGAAAAGGGAGCCCGAAAATCCCAATATTATTTATTGGATTGAGCTTGTCAATTTTTCAAAGTGGAAAGTCAAGGCTTATATCGTTGACTGCCCTTTCTCATCATGCTTCTTCAAAATCGCCTCTATTTTTTGGATACAAGTATCTCACACTATCCAAATATCAATGGAAGAATCCTTTCTTGCTTTCCAGACGGATCTGACCTCCAAGAGGTTGTCACCCAGATCCGAAGTAGACCAGATGGAATTGCAATTGATCCAGTGAACCTACATATCTACTGGACAAACCAAGGGATCCAAGATGAAAATAACGGTTTCATTCAACGTTGTGACTGCGACGGGAGGAACATCGTCACCATAATTCCTAAGGGTGTAACATGGACACCCAAACAATTAAAGCTTGCACCGTTGTCAAAGAAGCTATATTGGTCGGATAGAGAGGGCATGCGTGTGATGCGAGCCAATCTTGACGGGAGCGATGTGGAGGTCCTGCACCAAGCAGGCCAAGGTGAAGCAGACAAGAAAGATTGTTGCAACTGGTGTGTTGGAATTGCAGTTGATGAAGAAGACGAATTTGTTTACTGGACTCAAAAAGGCCCTGCTCGTGGTGGACAAGGCCGGATATTACGCATGCCGATTCCCATACACAGACCGATAGGCGATTTTCAGACCATCAACCCCGAAGTGCTTTTAGAAGGTCTTCCAGAGCCAATTGATCTTGATTTCGATGCCAACTTTCAACAATTATGGTGGACAGATCGAGGAGATCCCCCTTCGGAAATACGGTTAATACAGTAACGTTGGGTGAGCTTAAGCAGTTTGGCATCAAGGGCAGGAGAATTTTGGCCAGGAAGCTTAGGCAGGCAATTGGCATCTCTGTGGATATGAGACGGCAAAGGGTTTATTTTGCAGATATGGATGGTGGTGTTTATGCGATGAACTATGATGGTTCCGACCACCAGGTTATTTTTGAGGATATGGGAAATGTGACAGGGGTCACAATCGTTGGATGAACAGAGTGGAGTTTTCTTTTCATATCTCCAGATCATGCCAGGGCTTCACCAGCACGTAGGTGACACGAAGGTGAAATGAAGTCTGTTTTCAGTTGATTTTATAGCGTTATTCTACTTATGTAACACCCTGAAATCCCCATAAATCATTCAGCTTATTTAGATCTTGCCTTAGCATGGGAAATCTTAAATTGAAATGATTGCAGAAAAGACTCCCAAGGTTATATATGGTATTGCGTAGTGTGATTGGGTGAAGACCTTTTGGAACTGATAGCAAACACACATACGGAATAAAAAAAATTACAGGTGAGAGGTTTTGGCGGCCTTGACAAAGGCTCGGATCTTATTCAGATCCTGAGCACCGTTAGTTTCCACTCCAGAGCTGACATCCAAGGCCACAACCTTTGATGCAGACTTGCCCAGCCTTTTAATGACATCAGCAACATTATCAGGATTCAGGCCTCCGGCGAGGATCACCCGAAGCCCCTCGTCGCTGTCAAGCACTTGCTGGACACCGGCTTCTTCCAGAAGCTGGCCGGATCCTCCAGCACCTGAATCTAGAAGGGGCAGAGTGTGATATGCACGTCGAGCAATCCCGATGTCTCCTGGTGCGAATTTACGGATCACAGGAACGGGAATTAAACTGGCCCATTCTAATGGCTCAGAGCCGTGAAGCTGTACCAAATCCAGGCCTAGCTTTTGTTGCTGGGCAATAACATATGATAATGGCTGATTCATAAATACACCCACAAGCAGGGCGCGGGACGGGTGTCGCAATACACCGACCGAATTATCAAACCACTCTGATGTGGTCGTCTTGGATATTTGTTGGGACGTATCATGAGATTGAGGTTCTGGTCGTAATGTTGACTTGACCACCTGAGAGATACGCAGAGCTACGTCATCAGAGACCGTTCTTGATCTTCCGGGAACTTGGATAATGCCAATGAAATCAGCCCCTGCCTCAATAGCAGCATGGGCTGCTTCTGGAGACCGAGTACCACAGATTTTAACGAGAGGGGAATTGGAAGGACTCGATGAGGAGGATTTCTCAGTGGATCCTCCCAAGAGATGTGCCACGAAAGAAGAGGTATCCGATGCGCGCATCAGGGCCTCTCCCACAAGAATGGCCTTCACACCATCCTTCTTGTAAGCTTGCACATCGTTGGGACCCATAATACCGCTAAGGGCACACACAATGGTGCTTTCGGGGACCTGATCCATCAGACGACTTGTGTTTTCGAGATCAACCTCAAAGCTAGTAAGGTCTCTGTTATTGACACCAATCACCTCGGATCCCAATTCAACAGCGATCTTCATCTCCTCAGGAGTATTGACCTCAACAAGAGGCTCCATACCGAGACTGCGGGAGTAGTGGTATAGTCTCGTGAGGAGCTCAATGCTCAGCATCTTCACAATCAGCAGTACGGTATCGGCACCAGCCAATCGTGCTTCTAGAATTTGGTACTCATCAAACACGAACTCTTTACGCAAGATGGCCGGACGATTAGTGAATCCTTCCAAGCTCTGGCGAACTGCACGGACATCATCGATAGTGCCTTTGAACCAATCAGGCTCGGTGAGCACCGAGATGACACTGGCGCCGGCCTTGGCATATTCACGAGCTTGGGCAGGGGCGCACACATCGGCGGCGATTATACCCTTGGATGGGGATGCCCGCTTGATCTCTGCCATGAGGGCTAAAGAGTAGTCTGTCTGTCTCAAACGGGCAGGGAAAGACACTTGTGGGGGTGCGATGTTCAAGTTATAAGCAGCTTGAAGAGCCTCTGGTCGTAGGGAATATATCTTCTTTTGCTCAGCGACAGAAATTTTGCGCTGGGCATAGATCTTATCCAAGATGTTCTCTTTCTTGCCCGTAGTAGCGGGGGGCTTGGCAGCAGAGGCAGTCTGCTTCTTCTCGCCCCAAGTGCCTGCAGTAAGCTTCAAGAAATTCCTGAACATAGCGCGTCCATGTTCCGTCAAGATACTCTCCGGGTGGAACTGTACTCCTTCCACAGTAAGCTCCTTGTGTCGCACACCCATGATAACACTGCCACTTCCATTCTCAAGCTCAGCTGTTGATGAGACCTCCAGGCAGTTCGGAATGGTCGAATTGGTTCCAGCAAGTGAGTGGTAACGGGTGATAGAGAAAGCAGCCGGCAACCCTTCGTAGACTCCCTTTGAGTCATGTTTCAGCACCGAGGTCTTTCCATGGAGAATCTCGCCCGTCACATCCACTTTGCCACCAAAAGAAGAGATGATGCACTGTTGACCCATGCAGACACCAAAGACTGGAATCTTTCCACTGAAGTATTGAATTGCAGCATTGCTGATACCCGCATCTGTCGCTGGGTGACCGGGACCTGGGCTAATGACCAGTTGTGTTGGCTTCTTTGCTACCAAATCCTCCACAGTGACTTCGTCATTGCGGAAGACATTCACTGTAGCTCCTTCAAGTACCAGGTATTGATAGACATTCCAGGTGAAGGAGTCATAATTATCAATCAGAATAACATTGGAGGCACTATCCAAGCGGGCCACTTCGGTAGGACGGTGGGGTGAATTGTCGACAAGATCCACCATTGTTGCGAATTAACGAGTGAATGAAGTTGTGGGAAGTGAAATATGACTAGAATGAAAGACAAAGGTCATAAAATTGGTCTGTACTAAAATCACTTGATTTAAGATCTTGCGCAAGTTCTGTTGTGACTCAAGAGGGTCAATTTATCTTTGTAACGATCTTGCGACACTCACCGCCTTGCACTAGTCCTATATAGGAAATTGACTGTTGACCGCGTGAAGCGGAAGTGGAAGTCAGAATAATTTGTTATATCAAGAGCTTTCCTGAGCTACAACAGCTACCCCTCTGTTTTCCTTTTCACCATTTTTTTTTTCGCACCAAGTTCAGACTGATCCTTCTTCTTTGTGCAGTTCTATGATGATCTAATTGTCCTGCCACATGGCTCCTGTCCCAGAGGCCTATTTTCCGTCCCTGGATAAGTGCTTTTCTGGGGATGTTCAACTTTTGTAGGTTTGCCTCAAGTTACTGGTTTGGATCAATACTTATATTTTTATACAGATCCTGGCGACGAGCTTTCCTCTATGCCAATGACCCAGATACCCACGCCGATGATGGAGGCAGTGTCTCTGCCTTCCTCTCTCACCCCGAGAGCATTCAGCTACTGTCTCAAAGCCTAAACCCCTTCTCTCCTCCTTCCGCAAAATCTAAATCTGAATTTGAGTCCAGAACTGCTGCGATTAACGTTGAAACCAGCAAGGGCTCATTCGATCTGAATGAGATCAAGGAAGACGCGCAATGGCTAAGTGAGAAAGCCAAAGTTGACGAGATCACTGCCCTGCGCATTACCATTCTTGAATGGCAAAATCGCCCGGCGACTCGTTTAACAGCTACCTTCTCCAGTGAAGAGGCTACGAGCCTTCAAAGCGCGACCGGTGTTGACAATCTTCGCGCATCGGTGGCTGGTCCTCTACTGGCGAATATCCTCAAACAGGCTGCAGGAAAGAATGAGTCTTCATTCGACACCGAATATAGTCGACGATTGCGACTTCGAAAACTTTACCTGCTTGAAAGAGGCCACATCCTAAAAACCTTTCGCAAACTACTTGTGCTTTCTCAGCACGAGTTCTCAAGCAGCCCGGCTAATGCGATCAGTCACAAGAATGAAGGCAAGCTCGAATTGGCTAAATTGGGTGCGATGATATTCAAGGAAAAGTCAACGGGAGATTCTTTGGGTCAGTTTCTTCAGGAGTGCACATCTGCAATTCGCAATCGGTTAACCGACTTGAATGGCCAAGGCGGTTGGCTCGGAGAGGATGAGAGTAATGAAGAGATTGAAGACATGTGGCGGACTGATCTTGTTGAGGAGGTCGTTCATATTCTCCAGATCATCTTCCATCAGCTTCAAGCCTCGACAGCCATTCCCTCCGGCGCTCTTGTCATTTCCTGGCTCAATTTGATGGCTGAATTTGACTTCTTAGAGACGGTCAAAGTGGTGAGTTTTCCCTTCTCTTTTTTTTGTCTGCTGATGTCTCGATTCTAATGTTTATAATAGCCCTGCGAGCAACCTCTAGAGATTTTGCTCCCGCTTCAGTCTTTCGTATCCCTTACCACACTAGCTTTCCTCAAACTTCCTCTCACGATTCCCTCCATAATGGACAGGGTGCCGCCCCAGACCATTCCGACAGGGAAGCCCGCTTATTTCCTCTGCAAAGATAACATATCCCAAATCAACGAGATCCTCGTCGGCTGCTGTGGTAATCTAGCTACAGTAAACCCGGTAGCACTCTCTTGGGGCTTGATCCTGCACACTATCAGGGAGTACGCCATGAGTGATAAGGAAAGCCGAGAGCTGGAACAGTTCAATAGCGCCGTGGACTCATTCCAATCAAATACACAAACTCGAAGATCGTCAAGAGGATCAGAGCCGTCTCAATATGAAGATCTTCTCGAATTTGCTCGAACCCCGAATTACACTGTCGACGAGGCTATTACATTGCTTACTTGTGATGAAATCAAATTTTCAGCATTCAGCGCGATTTTCACACTTTCAACCGTGGCCGGTTCAATGTCTGCCCTTGACGATAGCTTGACGTATCAGTGGGTCCGATTAGCTCTACTGGATCTAATCAGGGCTGCACTGATGTACCTGGACTATCCTGAGGTCCTGGAACCTGTTTTGGCGATACTTGCAGGCTCACCTGACGGACCTCCATCCTCCACAGACTCACTAGGGCCAGCCAGCGATCCCAAATCGGTCTTTGTTGGAGACAATGACTTGATGCACCTCATTTTCCGTTCCGCTCGCAATCGATTCCCATTCGAAATTATCCCCTTTTTGAAGCTCTGTCGTGCCCTGATTAGTGAATACTCACTAAATGAGGACGGCCTGTCCTGGATTTTTGATGAATTGGAAAAAATGGACACTTTCACCCAAGTCATTGGCCCAAATTTCCATGGATACGAGACAATTAGAGAAGATGAGAACGCAAATTATGTGTCTCTGACTCAATCTTTGCCCATGTTTGATTCTCATCACCATAGGCGCCTTCCACAATCCGACATCAGCAATGCTTTGGTTGTAAGAGGAACGTCGGAAATTCCAGCTGCAACAGTCGGTCAGGTCGTTTCCGAGCAGAAGCCTACCGTCATTCAGTGGGAGTATCGGTTTTCATGCCTGACCTTTTTAGGGAGCTGGCTCGAAGAATGGAGCGAAAGCGGTGGTGAGTTTTCGTCCAGTTTGGACGTTGAAACAGTTACAGAGATCATCGGCCTAATGGCAGATTTGGTTTCCAGCGCCAAAGACTGCCATCGCCGTAGTGATTCTGGCAATAGTGCCAAAAGAGTGCTCGAAATGGCCAGTGATGGACTATCAAGACAGGGCGATATTATCTCTGTAGTTTTGAACATCTTTGAGCGCAACCTGCAAAACATTGGATCCCAGGGGGGATTCTGCAAAGATCCTTGAACCGATCATGGCTTGTCTGCAATTTATCCAAGCAGTCCTGAAGGTTCTTCCTGGTCGGGTATGGCCGTTCTTCAGCCGCAGCAGCTTCATTGGATCAGATGGAAAAGGTGGCATTTTGTCTACCATCATTTCGGCAACAGAGATCCCCTCTGGGGAATATCCGTTCCTTCTTAACTGTGTCAATCTGCTGGAAGCTCTTGTTGACGATGCTGCCTCTCGAGCAGTGCTACGAAAGAGTCCCGGCAGCGTCTCCGGCAAATCAACCATTGCGGTAGACTGGAGCGCCAGTATTCCATCCCACATCATGAGAACTATCGTTCTCAACCTCACCAGGACTATGGTTGAAATCTACAACAGCAATGGAAATTGGAGGTTTAATCTCCCGGAACAGCGTCTTAAGATAAATGGAAAGCTTGCGAATACATTCGACCGGATCTTGTATTATGCCTTTGGTGTCAATGACTCTGCGAAGCTTGAATTGAAAGTCACAGGTGTCTTCTCTAGCTCGGCAACATACCTTCTGGACATTCTGCGACCTCGATCAACTGCCGATCTACCATTCAACCCGCTTCTTCGGTTGATCGCAGAGGGTCTTGAAACCCCGCCCACCCGCTACCTTCGTTACCTTTCCCTGATTGAGAAACAGGTGAAGTCTACTTTGGGACTATGTGTAAAGCTTGTCCAGGCAGCACGACTGCTAGAGTTGTCAGAGTCGCTTTTAGAGGAACAACTCTTCAAAGCAACGCCAGTTCTGGTCAAGCTCTACGCATTGCATGATGCATACAAACTACCAGTTGTGTCACTACTTGACATCCTTATTTCCAGCGCAGCATCAAATCCAGACAATGAACCTCCATCTCTTGTTGGCTACCTTGGAGCCGAGTCATCTTGTCTGTTCCTTGATGTCCTCTCTCAGCTAAACAAACCCCTCAGTGACCGTACGCTGCTTCTTTCAGTCTGGCAATTGCTTTCGACTTTCGTCAGTAAGCGACAGCAGTGGATGGCAGTTTTCATCCTTACAGGTTCATCCCCTCGCCAGGCACTGAAAAAATCCAACAAGGGCAAGGATCCAAGTATGAGAGGTGTACCGTTCTTGCAAATGGCGCTCGAGAGGCTATCTCATATTGACCAGGAAGAGCCCCAGGTTGCCTTGGCATTGTTGGATTTCGTCTCACAGGCTCAAGAACATTGGCCTTGGGCTACCCCACAGTTGAAAAGTCACCCGAATTTCCTGAATAGCATCGTGAACTATGTCTCCAAGCTGAAATTTTCGTCTCTTTCTGTGTCTGATCAAATATTCACCACCAGGATTGCAGCTGTTGTCGCAGACATTTGCGCAGTCTATCTGCATGCTGCAAAGGAGGCTAACGACTGGGGCTTTGTCAAGACTCTGATTCCGTTGGTGCAATGGTATGCTAAGTCTGCTGTTGTTGATGTTTCTGCATACAACAACTCCTTGCACACAAACTTGAAAAAGAACTTTGAAAAGCGCTACACCGGCTGTAAGATTGTTGATTTCAAGAGAACGCCCCTTCAGCAACGTATCTTGGGCCATGATTACTACTACGACCTTGGTTTGGGCGAAAAGATGTTGTCCTATGACTTTGCCTGGGCCGGAACTCGGGGGCAGGGTTTCTCTGAGGAGTTTGAACGGGCTAACATTAACCTTTCGCTTGTTGAAGCCCAGGTGGTAAGTTTTCAGCCGTTCCCATTGTGGTTTATTTTGCATCTCTAACAACAGAACAGGGCCTTCTCAACAGTTGGAAATATTTCGCCATGGAGCATTGTGCGGACTTTATGCCAGACCGCGAAATCCAAAAGTCCATGGCATTGGTGGCACAGCAATGCCTTGAGGCAAATACCCGGCCCGTTCCTGCTGAGGCCATTTTCGAACGGATTCAACAGGTGCGAGTGGATTTCGCGCAGGCCTTGCTTCAACGGCTGGTTCAGGTTGAGTCTAAGGGTTCTGAAGTATTTGGATTACTGGAGGTCACCTGGAATGCACTGCGCAGCCGGCACGCAACTTACGAAGACGCTTTGATTAACGACGACACGGAGTACTACCGGTCACTACTGAATGTGTTGTTCCTGACACTACAATTCCACATTGATGGACCTACTCGGGCTACCCCCGCTGCACAGCCTCCGCATGCGGTCTCGTCCGACTTGGAAGTTGTCGTGGAAATTGTCAAAGTAATCGTCGCACAAGGCTTCCGATCACTCACCACATATGTGCACGAACAACGAGAGAAATGCCAGCCGAAGGACTTTGCGATCATAATTGCCATTCTCCAGACTTCTCTACGCGTGAAGAACGCCGATCGACTCTACGAACATATCACCTATCACATCGAGAACAACGATACCGCCCGACAGGCCACGACATTATTCTCATGGGCTGACAAACTCCTGGAAGATGGTGATCCGGTCTATGGCGAGCTTAGCCTCTCCATTCTCGTTAAGTTATCCACCTTGCCCATGCTAGCAGAACACTTGGCCGTGGAAGCGGTTCTATCAAACCTTTCAGCGTGCAAGTTAACAAACATGCTTGCGGCGTCTAAGGGATGCGGACCCTTCCAAGCACCGCGTCTCTATACCATTTGGACCGCCGGATTCCTTCCATTGTGTCTGAACTTGCTTCACAATGTCATTCGAGCAGCACCCGAGGTGGCCGCCTTTCTCAACCAGTTTGAAGGCCAACTTGACCGCGCCTCTGAGGCTTTCTCAGCCGCACACGCTGGTCGCACTGTCGGCCCAGCATCGAATTTGATCACCCTCAGCATGGCCTCTGAGGCTTACTCTCTTTCTCTGATATCCTTTATCATCGACGGGTTCCGCGAAGCAGGCGCCAGTGCCGGTCTGGATGCCCAATCCATCCAACCGCTCAAGTGGGACAAGGCTCCATTTAAGGAGGATATTGAAGGGTTAGTGAGCCGCCCGGCAAATCTGCGTCGTCGCATCGCGGCTACAACCGAAAAAGAGATGGAATGGTCCCGGCAAAAGCCTGTCAACAAAGACTCTGGTGCCGAGAACCGACTGGAGGAGAAGATGCTCAATGAGCTGAAGGGCGCGCTGGCTTGTCTTAGCGTAGGAAGTATTTAGATGATTTTAATGACAGCTGCTGCCATTTGAACGGTGATTGTAGGCTATCATGTAGTTAATTTAACGTATCGAACAGCCCTGGAATGGTTAGTGACTACCTAGGTGGAGACTAACCTTGAAGGCCCGTATAATAATGCGTCTGGGCATGCTCATACTTATCTAGGTAAGCTTGCATCTATCTCAGCGCTAGCTCCGTCAACGCTTTGTTTTACTTGCTGGTACTACCAGAAAAGGAGACACACCTAATTTATAATGAAATTAGAAGGTTCTTGCCTCAAAAAAAAAAAAAAAAAAAAAAAAGAAAGAAAGAAAGAAAGAAAGCAGAAGTCAGAGCCTTCCAATGAAATGAAAGTGATATCTGTTGCTTAGACTAATCTCGTTCTAAAAAGAAAATGAGGTGGTCTTGAAGACTGGGAATACACCTAGGCAGGTGGGCGATTCCCGTCGTTGCAAGATTTGAATTTGATAGTATCAATTATCTATGTTGGAAGCTCTTCGAAATGTACTACCAGAGCATATCTTGTAGACCTAGTAGACCTAGTATCTTCCGAATTTCTTTTAAATTTAGAGCTCCCACTTTCAAGGTTCTAAAATAGGCCGGGGAGAGCTATAGCCACATGGAAGAGAACCTTGGGGATATCAAAAATTTCCAAATAGACCACAATTGGACCCAAAGCACATATAACACTGAAAAGGCTGCGACCATAAGCATGGTTCTCAGAATGACTTATGACGAGAGGATGGCTCAGTTGCTAGGCTATATGGATAAGTACTTACAATATCATTAAAAGGTTCGAGAAACTGACTGGTCAAGGGTGTATTCATGGGTACGGAAAGGTCAAGAAGTTTATCAACACCACGGTAGATTCCATTCTTTAAAATTGATGAATATTCAAAGGTATGTACCCATTTAATCTGTATTGAAAATCATACCTACCAATACTTCATTAGTGGAGCTCCAGATGGGTCAACACCACGGAAATACATTAAATTTGGAGTGCTTATCTTTTAGTCAGAAAACGCTGATTCGTTGAAACCCGAGATGTCTTAATTCTGCTTTTGCTTTTTTTCCTACTTTGCACTTCAATTTTTGTATTGTGATTGTTGTCGGGCACCAGAAACGGTCATATCGATCATTTTTTTCTTTTTTAAAAAAAAAAATAAAAAACATATAACTAGGAAGGTTGGGAATAAGCAGATCTTCATGGAGAATCGGGAGATCTGTTGGAGGAATATGAGAGTGTGAAAGACGGCGCTCTGTCGAACATGTCGCCCTATCTGGTATAATTCCTTCCAATTTTAGTTTCAATTTGATACATAGGTCATATCAAGTACGGCCTTGGGGTGAAGCTTAGAAGCTCTTAGACAGTAGGACCCAAACTCTTTTTGAGGGGGTTTACATACTCAACGCGCACCATGTGGGCACCATGTGCGGGATCTATAGCCACATGGGCATAGGAGGGTAATATGTCTGAATATATCAAATCACCCCTAACGCAACTTTATGACGTTTGAAAGTGTCTTCAAAAAACAAAAGTGGGTCTGGTGGGCAGGCTAGTACGGAGTACGGAATAATACAGTTGATATTGATAACCAATTGAGTGTATCTCCTTGAATCCTCTCCCGAGGTCATTTCTTCAGACGAAATAAACATCAGATCCCTACACTCCTACCTAGTAATTTCGTAGCTTCCCCGAGGTCATCCCTCGGCTCCTCATCTTACTTTCCCTCAATACCTGTTGGCCTAGGTACCTCAGTATTCGAAGGCTCCAAGGCTGAATTGACTTCTCATGCCATTCAGGCTTGCGGTCAGCATCTTAGCCGCGCAGGATCGAACTAGTGATGAACTCCATACCAAACCCACGGAGCCGGAGTGGGTAAGCTTACAGGATGACAATGGGACCCGTTATATTTACGAAGTGACGAGCCTACTTGAGTAGTTTGTATCCCCCGATAATAGAAGTCATATTAAAAGGAAATCCCCCTAATATCCCAATACCAAAATCAATTCAAACCTGAGAAATCTTTGAAACCACAATGCCATACAAGTCACGTTGGGAATTTAAGGTCCCAAACGCCCACTTGGCTTCTCTCCTCTTCAAATCCCCGACGGAACCCCTCTCCACACAGAAATGCTTCCTAGAAGCGGATCATCCTGAAACTCACTATCTCACTCTCCATGATTTCCGCCTCTGGAGCCAGCGTTTCGCAGCAGGACTTCGTAAGTCTGGCCTAAAGCCCGGTGATCGCGTATTGCTCTACTCCGGGAACAACCTGTTTTTCCCAGTGGCATTTATGGGCGTCATAATGTCCGGCGGGGTCTTCACCGGCGCAAATCCAACTTATGTAGCACGCGAGCTCGCCTTCCAGCTTCAAGATAGTGGGGCGACATACCTCCTCTGTGCACGCAGCAGTCTAGAAACGGGACTAAAAGCCGCAGAACTAGCAGGTTTGAGTCGCTCACAGATTTTCATCTTCGACAATGCTATCTATGAAGGTGGTGGCGAGTCGCAGGATGGATGCCGATACTGGGGCGAGCTGGTAGCTTCTCCAGAGGAAGGAAGACAGTTTCAATGGGAGGAACTGTCCACGCCAAATGAGGCAGACAACTGTACACTTGTGCTGAATTATTCCAGTGGCACAACGGGCCGTCCAAAGGGTGTGGAGATCACACACAAGAATTATGTTGCTAATATGTTGCAGTATAATCATCTTCAGACGTTATATCCAGATGCGGAGGAGCGGCGACTTCGTTCAAGCTGGTTGTGCTTCTTGCCTATGTATCATGCTATGGCGCAGAGTGTTTATATTGCCTGTGCAGTTTGGCGGGGGACGCCTGTTTATATCATGCCCCGCTTTGATTTTCTCAAAGTGTTGGAGTATGTGCAGAAGTTTCGTATTACAAATCTGCTTCTGGTGCCGCCGATCGTGGTCATGTTCGCTAAGGATCCTGCTGTGAAGAAGTTTGATCTGAGTAGTGTGGAGAGTGTTGATAGTGGCGCTGCGCCATTGGGACGGGAGGTCTGCATGGAAGTGGAAAAGCTGTGGCCACCAGGGAAGATCAATATAAAGCAGGGTTGGGGAATGACAGAGTGAGTATTCTTGAATCTGCAGTTTCTCAGGCAAAAAGGAACCTTGGAAGTCGGAGTGAAATACGAAAAACAAGCTAAATGTTTATCTAGGGCAACTTGCTCTATACTTGGGTGGGATCCAACAGAAACAAGTCTATCAGCATCAGTGGGGGAACTCAATGCCAATTGTGAAGCCAAGATCATGAGCGAAGATGGAAGTACAGAAATACTGGGAAAAAACCAGCGTGGAGAATTATGGGTTCGGTCTCAGAATATAATGAAGGGATATTGGCAGAACCCCGAGGCAACCAGGCAAACCAAGACCAAAGACGGGTGGCTGAAGACAGGCGATATTGCATATGTGGATGACGAGGGAAGGTTCCATGTTGTGGATCGGATCAAGGTTAATATCAAGTGACAAATTCATGAACTAGTGGACGGGGCATTCTGACAAATTATAGGAGTTGATCAAGGTCAGAGGCAACCAAGTGGCCCCCGCCGAGCTGGAAGCCCTTCTTCTAGAACACGAGGCCATTGCAGATGCCGCGGTTATTGGAATTTCCATGTAGGTTAATAGAGTTCCTTCTGATTCTACTTGTTTGACGCTGACAAATACAGTGACAACGATGAGAGACCTCGGGCATACGTTGTGATAAAGCCTGGTCAATCGGCCACTGCAGATGAGATCGTCCACTTCATAAACAACAAGGTGTCTTCAACGAAACGGATCACTGGTGGGGTCATCTTCATTGATACTATCCCTAAGAATCCATCAGGAAAGATCCTACGCAAAGTCTTGCGTGATCAAGCGCGAGTAGAACTGAAGCGTGGTGTCACGGCCAAGCTGTAAAATTGGACTCAGGAACTAGGAATTAGGAATGTTTCTTTCCATTTTTCTATCTACTCTCTGGGAGGTATCTGTTATTTAAAAATAGGTACGAGTTCTGATTCGTCCAATTTAGCGCAAGTTTTCTCTTTGCAGCGAGTCAATCGAGATCGAGATCTGGATCGGGAGATTAGGTTGTTTAGATGTAAAGAGCCCAGGTAGAGTAGAGACTAAAGGTAAGCAACGGATACTCAAATGAGAGAGTACTACAGGCGTCATATGTTACCAGTGGCGCTTGAAGCTGCAGCTGAATGAAATATTGTAGATAACGTGGCTGATCTGAGTCCAGCTGGGAATTTGATTTTAGTTTTACCTTTTGCCCCCACTTTCTACTTCGAGAGAAATTATATGGAATCAATAGAGAAGGCCACCTCAGTCGCCTATTTCTCGTTCTTTTTGTTTAACTTTCTGATCAGTCAGATTCTAGCATCTTTCTCTCAGAGACATAGACATATTCTGTCCCGAACTACTGTGCATAGCCTCCGGGAGATCATCAAGGCGTCCCGAACCATCTATAGATCTATTTTCCATGGAAATAACCTGGGAAATAAACTGGGACAAGATAAATACAGCCCTAAGACCCCTCTCGTAACCCCATAAGCCCTGTCAGACTTATTTATTTCCTTGCCCTGCATACTATCCTATAGTGTCCGAATACTAGAACCGCCCCCCCTCAGACCAGAAGAACCTAAACAGTCTGCCTTACAGATCCACAGAACGGGTGGTACAGGTCCACTCGAATACCATGATAATACCAGGAGAGATTCCACTCAGCGTGCATTCCCTCTTATACATCGACTCCGTATATACCCGCGGCAAGTCCTCATCTGCTGCACCTTTCCATTACACCACAACCAAGTGCCACTCTCGGTTCAAGACTGCAAAGGCCTCGAACATGCCCTCGGCCTCAAACTCAAACTCGGCACCAATTGCATCAGCGTGCGATGTGCTAAAGCCTCGAGCCAATTTCCCAACTAGCGGTGCTGTGGCAGCCAAAGCGCGTGAACAAATGAATGCGGGCAAAACAACCGCATCGTCAAGTTCCACGGGCTCTTCACGGGCTGAGACACATGAACAGTCGGGTTCAGGGAGTGATGCAAGTGGTGATGCAAGTGATCCCGGGCAGAAACACAGCGTCTCTGTTCAGCAGATGCAGATGCATGAGGTGGATGACGATGGAGTTCGCACTTGGCGGCGGATTATTGTCGAGTACAGCTGAATCGGTGATAATCTAGAATATCCCTCCAGTGTTTTGAAGCCTTCTGGAATCTGTGTTATTATTCATTTAGTTTGGATTCTTCTGTTCAATCAGGATATGGTGCGCTTCGGTTTGGGTTCTGCTTGGATATGTAAAGCTGAGTCAGCAATGACATCGACCTGGGTGGCATCTTCGTCTTCAGTGTTTCTACTCTGCTTTACGACTTATCAATTCTTTCCTCTTTTATCTAATAGTTATGGCGGTCACTGCTTTTACATCGCCAGGGAACTCCCCAGAAATAACTCTATTAAATGTGTCACGACTCTTCACCCGCCTCGAACACAATCTCCTATCTCCAGCTTCAGAGCTCCACAACTTGCGCCGGTCTGAACTGCAGCGTATGCGAGTAGCAAAGGTAAACAAAAGCAAGAAGTGGGGTGGGCTTGATCAACAGCTTGCCACCTACATAAAGTGTCAGCTCAGATTGGATTGAAATCTAACAGTTGTCCTTGCAGAATGTTGAATATGCACGCACGCTCCTCTCAGAGCTCGAACGCTCTCTACCCCAAATGAAAGTTTTGGATCGGCGACACGAGGCACAGTCCGAGATAGCGCGTGACAGACAGCTCCTCAAGCGCATGCAAGCCGTTCTAGACGAGGAAACCCACGCAGATGAACACGAGACCGACGACGTCGACGTCGACGCAGAATGGAACGATCTCCTCGCAAAACCAGTCACAGGAAAGACAATAACCTCCAGTGAACCGCAGAGCGAAGTGAATCATGCGATAAACAATGATGGCGCAATTAGTTCACCACTCGCCACTTTGCCCTCTGTCACTTCCACGCCTACGCCCACCGCCACCTCATTACCAATACCGTCGTCAACCCTGCGCAGCCGCACTCGTGACCCATCTACGACCCCTGCACTTGATACGGCGATGTCGACAGCTAGAACGACGGGAGGAAAGCCGAATGAGAAATTCGTATCAGCAGAACAAGCCATTAGTGCACAGCGGTTGGAACAGGAGGATCTCACTAGCTCGTTACTTTCATTGGCTGGGCAGCTGAAAGCGTCGTCACACGCTTTCCACTCTACGTTGGAAAATGAAAAGTCGGTCTTGGATCGTGCAGTCACTGGGATTGATAAGACCTCTTCGACCATGGAGGCGGCGGGGCAACGCATGGGGATGTTACGAAAGATGACAGAGGGAAAGGGCTGGTGGGGGCGAATGATGCTTTATGCTTGGATCTTTGGGTTATGGGTTGTGGCTTTGTTGATTGTGTTTATTGGTCCTAAATTGCGGTTCTAGGGCTGTTTCTTGCGATGTTCACTCACGATACCCTGACATTATTTGGCCACATAAAGCCGTTCATTGCGTGATGTCTTCCACTTGATTGAGTAACCCTGCCCCGACCTAGATATAATAAGACGTAATTACAAATCTAATGCTACAGGCAATGATGTCAAGGTCGGAAACCCGATGTTTCAATTCCAAACTTTGACTAGAACCCAACGACCGACCTGGCATGACACATGAGAAGGGACATGAAGAATCCGCTGTCATTCCCCTATGCCCATTGCCCAGATGGTCGCTCTAGGCTTCCAAACGGACGCGAGACCAAGGAAACGAAAGTGGTTGAAAAACGACGGTATGGTTACATACAACAACAAAAAAAAAAAATAGATGGGAGGTGGGGGCAACCAAGGAGGATATCCAGCATTGAAAACAAACAAGAAAAAAAGGGAGATAAAAGGAAATAGGATGATAAGAGACAAAAAAGAGAAATATTCGACGTAAGTGTCGAACAAAATAAGAAGACAATGGAAGAAGTTTCTGTTCCGCGTCGTCGAGAGCAGGATATAAGAACCGGCTAGTGATCGTGTCAAGGGGGGAGGACGAGTGCAATTAAAAGAGACACAAGTGAAAAGGTGTTAAAAAAATGGCAAGTAAGAAGAGATGAGTGAAAAGGTAATTCAACGCCCGAATCATCAAGATGGAACGAGGCTTTTTGTTATCCCATCCCGACGAGATCCGATGACAAGCCGAAGGAGGAAAAAAACACATGCGATCTAGCTTCGAGACACCAATGTGAATTCATTAGATCAAACCACAGAGACGGAGGTTCTCTTGGATGATGATATCTAGGAAAAGTTAGCAAGATTGTATACAAGTAAAGCAGGGAAAAGAATTTACCATTGACAGCGGCCATGACGAAACGAATCTGGGTGGTATCAGTGGCGCAAGTGAAGTGAGTGTAGATCTGCTTTTGCTCGGCTTGGTTTAGGGAAACGAAGCGGTTGAGAATGTAGTCACAGGCAGCGGCGTAGTCGGCACCACCTTCGTAGTCGGGGAAGTAGTTCTTCATGGGGCTGACGGGAAGCTTCTCCTTGAAGCGATCGATCTTGTTGAGGAACAGAATGATGGAGGTCTTGACGAACCACCTGGAGTTACAGATGGAGTCGAACAAAGTCAGGGCTTCCTGCATACGGTTGACGGTCTCGTCTTCGAAGAGCAGCTGGTCGTACTCGGAAATGGCGACCAGGAACAAGATTGTGGTGACATTCTCGAAGCAGTGAATCCACTTCTTACGCTCGGAACGCTGGCCACCGACGTCAAACATGCGGTAGGTCAAATCACCAATGATGAAAGTGGTTTCGGTGATACCGGTGGTCTTGACACGGGAGCGGAGAACATCTTGGTCAGTGGGAAGGTAATCGGGCTGGGCAATACGGTCAACGGCATCAAAGTAGCTGGAGGGGAAAAAAGTTAGTTTTATGTGTTGCATCTCGATCAAGGTGGCAAAACTGACTATTTGGCCGAGTCGTTCAGCTGGTACTCGCGAGAGCGCTTGAAGCACTCCTGGACACCGGTATCGCGCCACAAGGCACCAATGGCGTTGCCAACTTCTGGGGGAATGCTGTCACCCTCGATCTGGGCGGGTTGCATGAAGATGGTCTGGACGTGGTACTCGTTGCGGGCGTCTTCCAGAGGTAGCTCGAGTGACTCCATAGCCTCAAGAATGACACGCATAGACTGAACGGTGTTGCTGTAGATAATCTCCTTGAAAGACTCCCGCTCATCGCGCGAATATCCGCCCTCGTGGATGAGCTTCATCTGCTTGAGGATGGTAGACTTTCCTGACTCTCCGGCACCTATATCATCCCTTTGGTTAGCGAGACTGGATTTTCATCTCTTCTCTTTGGCCTTAGCAATAGACCCGGGCGTATCATACCGAGCAGCAACATCTTAATCTCATTTCGTTGCATCATCTTGTCGCGCTTGAGCTGGTTCTCAATTTCTTCATTCCGCGCCTTCCCCTCCTTGTCCTCAGTGCTCATACCACAACCCATGACGACGATATTGGTGTTAAAACGATAGTTATTAGAAAATGCGAGCCGATTGACTCGTGGGGTTTTGGTATTCGATTAAAAAAGGGACTGTCGAAAATTTGGGGTTAGTAAAAACTTTTTTTGTTTCCTGAATATGATCTCTCTCGTTTGTTTCGAATCGCATCGGCCGTGGACGGGGATACTGAAGTGATAATACAGGCCCCAGCCGACATTTCAAGATGAAATGGAGCGATCAATGCAAGGGTGAAACGGAGTGGCCACGAGAGAGTACTCCAGGAGCTGTTTCACGTACCTAGAGTAGTAATGTCCCTGGAAGTAAAGGGAAAAGGAATGATTGATAATTGGAAGAGGGGTTGTGAATAGATGGAAGGGGAAAAGAATAGGAAATGAGAGACCGATTACGCAGAGAAGGGGAAGTTCAAAGGTAAGGGGGGAGGGGAAATTAGGAAGTTTCAGCTTGAGAAAGGAGATACACTTGTAATACGGAAAGGTAATTGCCGGAACGGCGCACGGAGTACGACATCATTATGATCAAATTATATGAAAAATACAAGACAATACAGTCCGTGACAAAGAAAATACCAGGAGTTCGATTTTGGCATCGTCTGGTTGATTGAAGACTTTTTATTGGTTGATTAGAGTATTGGTTGAAATGGGGCCTGAATGATGGATCTGACCAATCAGAGCCTCTACCTTCTCCCTCTTTCTACTCACTTTTGCCCCTATTCCACCTTCTTGCCCTACTTTATATCAAAATAACGTATTACATCTTATTCTAACATAATCAATCCTACTTATGCTCTAATACTCTACTGCCACTAACACTAATACTACTAGTCCTGTTCTATCAATTGATCGATCCCTGCATATCGTAAGTGGAGTACAAACTAGTCGCTAGTCTACTTTATTATGGCTCGATTACAATTCTGGAGAAACTCTCTCTTTATGCAATCCAGACCATACTCTTTTTGGCGACCCGCTATACTTGTTTCTTCGTTCTAAAAAAATCTGAAATATGAAGTTGAAGTCTGAAATCTGAAATCTGCACCTCAGACTGCAACTGCAGCCTTGTAACAACCAAGACTAATCTCACTGTCATATGATTCAGACAGAGCCCCGAACGTTTCAACTTCCAGGTCTGTCAGTGAAATACTACAAGCTTGATCCCTGTGATAGACGGCGGTTTGGATTACTCTATCATACTTATACTTTTCTCCCCTCTTAATAGAGTCTGAGCATTACAGCCGAACAATACAAATTAAGACGCTTTCGTACTATGTAGCTACCAAGACTCAAGACTTACCTAAGGATCTTATATCCGCAGACTACTAGGATTGACAGCTCTGGTCAAAGCCCCCTCAGACTAAGATCCATACCAAAAAAAGCAAAGAGAAAAATAAAAAAAAGAATAAAAAAAGAAAGGAAAAATCAGATCTGGCGCCACTGCACGAGACAATTCCATTCATGGAACCCCTGACCGGATAGAATTTCTGGAATTTCTGCTTTGGCCTTTTACTAGCTCTTCTTGCCCCACCGACTAGTGCTTTTTAGCCGTTCTTTTGCCGCGCTCGGTTTTATGGGGTTTATCGTGATTTTGAGTCTTCCAAGGTAACCTAACAGGCTTCAGAAAGGAATGTTCGGACCTAAACAGCGATTACTTTGTATATTCTGGAAAGGAGTTCGGATTCCTGAAAATCCTTCCCCACTTTCAACTCGAAAGATCCATCAAAACCTACTCCGTACTTCCTACTTATCATTTCGTGGTGGTACTTTTCGACCGAGGTCCGGAGCCGGAGCCAGAGTCCACATGCCACATGGCCCCTATTCTTAGGCTATGTATCCATAGTGAACTATCTGAAACATGGCTTTACGCCGGTAGTATAACTAAGCCACAACAGCCCTGGAGGTATCTGAGAGTGTTTGATCTGGATTGTAGATGTCATATAAATACTTCCCACCTGATCACTTCTGAGAATACTCAACCGGGCTCACCGATGTCATACAACAACCTGGCGTTACTGGCAAATATTTCACAACAGCAAACTTCCAAGGTTCAAGTAGACAACCTTTGAACTTTGGAACTTTGGAACCTTGGAAGTATCCTGAATGAGTATAGAAACTTAAGCATGCAGGTACATTTTCTCGGCTGTTTATATCCACACAAAGCACTGTACCTGCAGACTAAGATTGGTATACACAGAGTATGATCAACAATGCAGACAGTACGGCAGCGCATTGACTTCTCCAATTGATAAGATTCTCTTATCTTACCTAGGTACACGTGTCGAAGTGGACTGAAGTTACCCAGAACTACAGACTAGTTAAGTCTGTCTAGATTGAATGGCGCTTACACTGTGGATTACAAGGCTGCATGGGGGTCCACTGTTGCAATAGCGTAAAGACTGTACTCCATGCTGTGGCAATACCAGGGCCGTGGCCCTGGTATCAGACGAAAATCTGAGACGGGTGTTCTCGTACTTAGTATGGAGTACACAAAGTTGGATGTTCCTTTGGTAGGCAGTATACAGTCTAACCCTACGTTACTTTAAAGTTAAGCATGATATTTGACTTTAGCTAGAATCTCAAACAAATTAAAGAGTAAGTAGAGAAGAACTAAGTTAGCTCAACAACAACTAGATGAAGTATCATAAAACAGACCCTTAAAAGGAGGAGTATGAAAAATATCCAACATGGAACCCTGGATCAAAGAAGGAATCATTGGATCGAAGATCGCATCTGCATTTTGTTCGGGTCTGTTCCTTCTTTTCCCCACTTAAGCCCCTTTTCCCTCCCGATCCCGAATCAACAATATGTCGCACCAGATGTCCCACCTAGGTCCGAGGGGTAAGTATTACGGAAAAAAAGAGTGGTGTCTGTTGCTGATAATCCCAGCCTTCAACCATGACCAGAGTCAAGACGCCGAGCAGGAATACGATCGGCTTCGTGATCTGGCGCGGCAGGAAGCCTCAAAGCGAGGATCATGTTTCGAGCAGGTATGGAATTCATACGATTGCAATGGCTTCACCATCAATAACAGATTAATACTGATACCCGCTTTGTCTACAGTCGAAAGAAGCATACTCGAGCGGTGATGGTGGACGTGCGAAACAGCTCTCGGAAGAGGGCAAGGCGCATGGTCGCAAAATGGAGGAATACAACAAGCAGGCTTCGGAGTTCATCTTCCGGGAGAACAATGCCAATGGACGTGTAGAAGCCGATACAATTGATCTACACGGTCAATTCGTCGAGGAGGCAGAGGAGATATTCGAAGAACGCGTGAAATACGCCAAGGCGCATGGCCAAAATCACCTACATGTGTATGTTTTCGCAATCTCAACTTCAACCTCAACTCACCTGGAACTTTTGCATTGGTGCTGGAAATAACTTCATCGAAACTGAAACTGAAACTGAAACTGACCGGATTCAACAGGATTGTCGGAAAGGGCAATCACTCTGTCAACCACATCCAGAAAATCAAGCCTCGTGTTGAGCAAGTCTGCCAGGAACTGGGACTGCAATACGCCACCGAGGACAATGCTGGCCGTATATATGTCAACCTTACTGGTGGAGAGGCTGTTATGCCGCCTCATTCTTCGCATCAACAACCCTCGCACCAGAACTCTGGCCACCAGCAGCAAGGGCAGTACCCCGGCTACCAGCAGCAACCCCAGCATCAGCAACCTCAGCAGCAGCAGCATCAGCAGCAGCAACAACAACAACCACAGCAGCAGGACGAACTCGAGCAGGTCATCAATGCTGTTCTGCCCAGGGTCATGCGCAAACTCGAAAAGGCTTGCTGTGTTGTCATGTAAATTTGCTATTTACTGTCATTTTGCTCAAATCTTTGGTGTTTGAAAATTATCTAGGTACATATATGCGTGATCAAGTGTCTATATCTGTAATTATGATTTAGTTCCTGGATAGGAGGGCTGTCAAATTGCCCCCAGTGAATGGGCGAAATTGTATGCTTTGTGGGCATGCTCTTGGCGACGGGATCATTATATACCTATATCTATACTTAATACCCTACACGGACAGGCATGAGAGCCCTGTACTAGAACCGTGCAAAGGATAGAATTCTCTACGCTAAGTTGTCTAATCTATCAGGTCAGATTAATCCGTCGTTGCATTCCAAGGTTGTAATTGGCCACTCAATTTAGTTAACAAAGAAGAAATAAATGAAGGAAAGAGCTAGGGTATATCAAAACTCAACTTCTATACATATATCGAGGCTTTTAATGAGTGGTCTTAGCCTCCTCCCCCAAGGTACTATCCACAATCCGATTAAGGACAAGACGAACAAGTGTTCCGTCTCCTGCGCCGTTAACGCGAGGCGTAGCATCAATACTATCTATCAGTGACTCCGCACGAATCTGCAGCTCGCGCACAATGGTACGGCAATAGTCGAAACTGCCAGTACTCTGCATATACTGAACAGCATAACGCTTCACCTCATCATCGGTAGTCTTCTGCTTTAGGATGCTAATGAGCTGATGACTCCCAGGTTTCGCGCGGATACTGTGGATAATAGGAAATGAGAATTTGCCCTCTGTCAGGTCCTCACAAAGACCCTTGTTGTGTGTGTAGGTGGTGTTGGAAAGATTCAGGTAGTCGTCGCAGATCTGGAAGATCAACCCCATGACATTCACCAGGCTGACGCAGTCTTTGCCTGTTGCGCTCTCCGCCTGCATGAGCTTCACTGCTAGTCGGAATAGTCCACCCGTCTTGTTGCCCACCATCTCGAGGTATTCATCTTCGGTCGGGCAGGTAAGGGTGTCGCGCCAGTAGAGGTCCATGCCTTGGCCGCGGTGGAGGTTTAGGAGCTCCTTGACGAATATGTCGATCGCGGCGGAATTGTGGAGCTTCTGGACTTCTTGAAGTGCGAGGAAGTAAACGTAGTTGGCAGAGTTGATTGTCTGTGCTGTGCCGAATATGTTGTGGGCGACTGGGATACCTCGACGGAGAACGGAATTATCTTCGACATCATCGATCCTGGAATTGAGTAGGTCAGTATATTTTCCTTCTTCGTGTATGTTTCTCTATAGCATATGATGTATGCAGCGCAAGAGTTACTAACAGTAAAGAAGCAGTATGCAGCATCGTCACGATCTTGGTAATTATTGCCAAGCTGTCTTGTGGAACACAAAGCCAGGAATTGAACGCTTGGATTAATTGTTGCCGCACATCTTTGCCTGGGTGCTCCTGAAGGTAATCGTAGGGGCCCATTAGAATCTCTTCATTCTTCGGGGACCAGGTTCCGTCCTTGTACTTTGTGCCATCCACGCTGGACTTGTTGCGCCGGTGTTTTCCCCTGGCGGGGTCGCTCTCAGAGGATTTGTGTCGTGGCGACGCACTCGTAGTGCTGGTAGCATTTGCAGAGCTAGTACGAGGAGGAACAGGGCCTGGAGGTTGAAAAAGAGGATTCCGCTCCATTTTGACGTTGAATTCTATCGCAGAACAGGTGATGGAGGGGGGAGAGGTGGGGGGGTTATGAAGCTGTAGCTCTTATCGGAGGACAGAAAGTGATTCACTATGCGCCCGATGTGCGACCGTGAATACTAAGAGTCAAATACCACATTCCGTGCCAGGTCCAACGCACTTGCATATGCCCGTGGTGATTTGGACGTTTGCTTTTTTCGATGTGAAGATCTACGCTGTAAGTTAGTCATGACTGAAGCATGAGGCTCTAATGACTAATCACCGGATTCGGATTAGGTAAACCGTTGCACGATTTCCACAATCAAATAACTACTGATTAGTTGTTTTGGTTCCGGCTTTGACCCATGGATCAATTGATCGAACCATCGCCAGAGATAAGTTAAGACCATCTAGAATGGGACCTATGGACAACAATGTGGGGGACGTACAATTATCAGTAGCAGTGAATAATGTTAAAGTCGACCTGCAAGGGTATGATGAAAGGGATCTAAATTAAAGCTACTCCTACTCTAGCTGTAGAAGTTGTATCCACCATACTATTTCCTAGCATTGACAATAGATTGTACGTACAGTTTGAAAACAAGGTATGGGCCTATGCAAGAAACCTGTTTAGGAATGAAAGGGTAAGTAAATATAACATAATGACGATCTTGAAGCTGATTCTTGCTGTATATAGTGGGGTCGTCCGGGGCAACGGCCCCTTATTTACAGTTTTAGCAATTTAACCTGACTTCATCTGACACGGACCATCTAATTGCTGACTCCATAGAATGGGGCTGAACTTGTTTTGTTTTTAAAGCCCTCTTTCTTCCTTTTTTTTGACCTTCACATTCATATCATGGAGACTCTGTTGGCGCATTCATTCGATTACCTCTCTTCTTATGAGACAGGTAAGATCAGAAAGGGTTTGCGCCAGGTTGAGGGCTTGTTAGCCCAAATCTGCTTATCCAAGTCCAAACTGAAGCCTGACAGACGAAAGTCTTACTTGGCTACGGAGGAGCAGCCGGTGCCCAAGGGACTGTCAGAATTGCGCGATGATCCGGCCTTTCGTGAATTTTTCAAATTGCAAGAAGGCTTTCAATGGAATGGTATGTATACTTTGATTTTCATGTTACTGCCGTTTTTACTTTTCATGAGCCCACCTTTTCTTACAAATTTGGCTAACAATGGTCAAATTTATCAGTTGCTATGCGATTAGTTTCTTGCCTCGAGCGACTTCTCGGTCGTGGAACCAGCGGCACGAATGATATCTTGATCGTCTGTACTCTAGACCTTATTCAAGGCGCATTGCTCCTCCACCCGCCGTCGCGAACTCTCTTCGCACGTGAAATCTACATGAACCTCCTTCTCGACCTTCTAGATCCGATAAATTGCCCGGCAATCCAATCCGCTACTCTCCTCACACTCGTCACGGCCCTAATTGACTGCCCTGTCAATACGCGCACATTTGAAGACCTGGATGGCCTACTCACCGTGACATCGCTGTTCAAGCAGCGTGCTACATCTCGAGAGGTCAAACTCAAACTCGTCGAGTTCTTATACTTCTACCTTATGCCCGAAACTCCCATATTGAGCCCAAATACAGGCATCGGCGCAAATTCCAGTGCCATTGCCAGTCCAACAGCGTTGCAACGCATCCCGAGTAAAATGCCTTCGCGGCCACAGAGCTCGCATACGAATGCGTCTGGGCCAACTAGCAAGGTACTTCGCGATACACGGACAACAGACGAGAAGCAAGCTCTCTTGGGTCGCTATCTGAATAATGTTGAGGACCTCGTCGAGGATCTCAAGGAAACGGCTCCGTTCGGCGCGACGGTATATTAAAGCGCTTCATGGTAATTTGAACCCGCAACATGACAGAGATTGCGATACTATGATGTGACTTTTTGTACCCCCCTGGTTTTGGCCTCAATTTTTCATGAGCGTTGTATTCCAGCAAGCGATTATTGTGGTCAAGATTTATACTTATGGCCAGATCTGAATCTTGATCCTGGGCCTTGTGGACCATTTTTTGGATTGTTTTTTTCTTATGTTTCTTACGACTGATATGATTGTGTACGACTTTTCTTTGTTACTGTGCTTGCTTCAAGTACCACGAGTTACGTATAATATGAATGACTTTATCAAAAACTTTGGATTCCCAACACACTAATAGATAACCAAGTAGATGCGATAAACCATAACACTGTATTTTAACAATGAATAGGAAGGTATTAGACCTTGTAGGAGAGATAGCTAGGTAGTCACCTAGTACAAACCCCTGGACACTTTCCATTGTGCGATTTAATCCTCGGGGGGTGTTATTTGTTGCAAAGAGCAAGATAACCTTAGAAATCTCGTTTATGAGCTACATAGGAACTGCATCTGCATTCGCAGATCTAGGCAAAACTGGCGGTAAACAATTGCATTGATGGGTCTATGATACACATAGGACTTTTCTACAGCGTCTTGATACTATTAGACACGCGATTAGCTTTTTTGGTCGTTGAACCGAAATGCTGATAATGCCAACTCAAACATAAGAGCCTGTGCATATGCATTCAAATGTATGAAACCGCGGGTAAGTCAACATTCGACCGACAAGGTGTTGCACAAGTGAATAGCGGTGGTAGCAGAATGAATGGGAATTATGTTGTTCGTTGAATCCTGTCGCTAAATATAAATGTCTAAAAGAATCCTAGTAGTCTTTCACGGTGTTGTACAAGGTTGGAGTGTTGGCGGAGCAGCTGTGCAAGTCGATTCTGCTTCCATCCCATTTCTTCATCTAAGATGAGATGTGTGTAGGCGAAAACACTGGCGTCGAAGAGGCCAGGATTGGGCCGGCCAAAGAAATGTTCGTCCTCCCCGAGCAATGCGGATAACGCCTCGAATGCATTCCCTGCATCCGCCTCTAAGCCGGCCACGTCGACGTACTGTGATGTTTTGAGCAATTCATCGCATGCGGCTTGTTGAAGCTGCATTGCCAATGTGGTCCGGACGAGGGTGTTCCTTGTTGCTGGAATCACGTAGAGGCGACGCGCCACGGCCTCGAAATTCTCATTATCTAGATACAGCATATACAGCTTATTTCTCGAATTAGTATGTTTCCTCGGTCAATCGCTAATAAATAAATGACCTACCCAGGCCTTCCGTATTCGGTGATCCAAGAGAGAGGCGTAGACTTCAAAGCGCAAGTTCAATTGTTGTTCCTCCTCGCAGTGGACCTGTTCTATGGCCCATTTTTGGAGCTTGTGCGAAGGAACTGGACCAGAAGTACCCGCGGGGAGAGCTTGAAGGAGGAATGGCAAAGCGCCAGTTGGAGAGGCATGGTTATTAGATGATGTGGTCACGAAGTCAATCCCAGCAAATTTCAGGTAGGCCTAAGATCGAATCAGTATCGGCAAAGATGCTTCGGAGTATATCGTGAACGGACCTGCCACTTAAGACATTGTGGATTGAATGAAGGTCGACCGCGACGCGCACCCGCAGCATCAGTAAAGACATACAGCTGGTTCTCATTGCGCTGGGACGGACATCGTTGGGGAAGGTCATTGGCAGGGTATGTAGTCAAGGGGAACTTGTCGAAAATGGCTTTGATTCCGGGAGGCACAGTAAATAATGACCAGGAGTTACTCTCTGGCTGTGGCCCTTCACTGGCCTTGGGCGGCATTGTTTATGTTGTATGCAAGAAGATACGGCAGGATGACAAGCAAGTTATCAAAGGCAATAGAACCAAGCTAGTCCCTTCTAGGCGAAGACACCTGGTAACTAAGGCAAAGACCGCCTTATCCCCGCAATGCTCTAATTTGGCGCCTGATCTCTCTACTCTGTACATCTTTCTATCATCTCTATCCATGTCGCATTGGTATTCAGAGCACCTCCAATTGCGTTAAATTCGGTCCCCGGTCGTTAAAATACAACGCCAACTCATCGTCACCGATGACCCTGACCCAACCGGCCTGTCCCGCTCAGAAATTTCTTAAAACAGATCTTCCTTCAGAGACATTCACTTCCGCTTGACCCCACCCGACTGGAGATACATTTTGAGTATTGAATATTCGCTTATGGCCTAATCGGCCTACCGCCAGTTCGATAACTTAGAGATTGATTCTTTATTTCGGGATAGCATTCTTGGAAATCATTGCCGCTTCAACCTTACGTTGGTGTTACGACACTCTCGACTAGCTCTGACCTCGTCACTCATTTCACTCATTTCAACTCTTTCCATACCCCAACACACTTGCCAAAATGCCTCTCGATGAAGAAGGCGCTAAGTGGTCCTGGTACGATGGCTGATCTTCTTTCTGTGTCAACACTGTGCTAACAAGTCCTCTTTTGACCCTAGTGAACCCTGCATTCGTGGTCATCGCTCTTCAAAATGCCAACATTTCGACCGTCTGATGATGAAGGTACCCAAAGCGGGGCGACCGTTAGCCAAGTGTCCCCACCCCAAGGGAACCTGCAGCTGTCAAAAGACATATGCTTTCATGGTGCGGATTCCAAAAGGTTTGCTATACTCATCGTGTTGCGCAAGATGGCGCTGACTCTTATTCTATAGGCTCGACCTGTTTATGTCGTCCGCTCTACAAAGTACCTGTTGCCGACAATGATTCAGAACAGTCACTTCCTTCCATGCCCAAGGTATCGTCACCAACTTCGGGCAAAGTCCAAAAGCCAGGAGCAAGACGACAGAGCCATATCCAAGCAACCCCAGAGAACATTGCAAAGGCACTAGAAGCCATGTCGGATAACGTGAAACTGGAAGATGGAATCCCTAACTTTATGGCAAGCCCTGCTCTTCATCAACCGGCTCAAAATGGTGTTGTTCACACGGCCACAGCTGCGGCCACATCTCTCTCCCATGAAGTCGCCAGGACAAATCCACAGGTAAATGGATCAAGTTGTTGTTCCCAGAAGACTGAAACTTCACCTCCAGTCTCACTCGGTGTAGGATCCTGCTGCAGCGGAAAACCGACAGATTCTTCAACATCTCACGCTCTCTCGCAGCCAGAGCAACCAAAAATGAACCATTCCGCTGCTGCTTCATGGGACGAGATGTCTTACGTGGATTACTCGTCTCCACAGACTTTGTGGCAAAGTTCCATGACCGCCTCACAAGGACAGTTCATGCAGTCTTTTGGAATACAGGACTCTCAAAGCCATCAAGGCCAGTCCCTTTACATCAACAACTACCAACCTAACATGACATCTGCGCAGTACTCTAGCGCTGTCAATGGTCTGGGCATTGCGGCTATCTCGCACAATGTCATACCCCCATTTGCAACGCACGCCCAGATTCCAACCCACACAGCCACCAATAGTAGCGACCCCTGCCACGACTGCAAGTGTGGAGATGAATGCCAATGTCTAGGATGCGCAGCTCACCCATTCAACAACACAACCCGCCAGCGCGTCCAAGAAATGGGGGTAATGATGGCCTTTAATGGCGAGGAGCACATTTCAGATGCAATGGCAAAAACCTACCAGCCATCGCCCTTTGGAAATACTACCTCGACTCTGAACTATTTCATGCAGCATGCGCCCTCAATGGATCGTGTGGGTATGCATCACCAATCATCCTTCGACCAGTACTCAGACCCAACCCCGACGATGCCGAGTGGCTATCCGTCACCTCTCCCAGCATCCAATCACTCGCTGAACCAGCAGTTGATGCATCCGTCGGAATACTACACTTTGGAATACCCAGTCGGAATCCCTTCCACCTGCTCCGATGTCACAGGTAGTTGTCAGTGTGAAAACGATTGTAGTTGTGTTGGCTGTCTCACTCACAGCGGCCACAATGGCGTACCACTCGCTTCGCAGATCCCCGACCATGCTGTTCCAGCTCCTGGTCATCAAGACTCTCCTCACAACCAACACCAGAGCCAGGAACAGAGCCAGGTGTCCCCTCCCAGCTCTCAACAATCTCACATTTCAGAGTTGGAGAACATTCAGTGCCCTGCTTAAGTCCACGTACTCTCGAGACATTGGTGATTTGATTGATGTCTTGCTAACCATATTTGTTACCCCTCTAGCACGACTTACGATTAACAACGAATGATACCCCACATAGATATGCCTGTTTCCATCTATTATGTTGGCCGATTTTGTACGATTTTATCTATATCTTTCTTCCATCTTCCATCTTCCATCTTTCTGTTGCTATTCATATTTGTAAATTATATCACTATTACAATGTCAATTAATACATTACAAAAGAATACTCGGTGTTGATGCAGAAATATCGTAAATACATTCAGGGATATCATTAAGCCTCAAATAAAATAATACAGGTAATTGGTTCCAATGACTACAGATACTCCAGCAATGAAAATTTATCCTCCCTATGCTTTATTCCATTTTCCAAATCGCACATAGTCATCATACAACGACTTGAACACTGCACGGCCGGAGATATCGAGCGCAGCATTGAGCGCGCGCAAGGACTCCCTAGTCATGACATCCATTGCAGCGTACAAACCGGGCATGAGAGCAGCTTTGACTTCAGGAGACAATGATGCGCGTAGAGAATTCTGCGCATAGTGCATGATGATGTTCTGCAGGTACTGACCCGCGATTCGCTTGGCCCTCTTCGTTTCGTCGATCAGGGCACCGCGAGATTGGTTGCTCTGAGAACGGATCACGGCAGACACAGTCGGGTCACTGAGAGTTGTGAGGAGACGGGTGTACGAAGATGTGTGCGATGCATCGAGCGGACCAATCCAAAAGGGAGAAGAGAGCGAGGCTGTGGCACGAGCAGCACGGGAGCGCTTGCGCGATGGGACAAACAGACAGTTAAGTAGACGTTTCATAACGGTTACGACAAGGTGGTGGCGGCCGCCGATCTTGACGCGCTGCAGACCAAAGACAAGGCCCGCAAGTCTGCATAGTCGCGTGAAGATAGTCGGAGCGTATTCGGGCGACAATTGTGGGCCTGCTTTGGAGGCCGCGAGGGCGGTAGCTGCGAGGATGGTGTCGATGTTGCATTGCGCGAGGCTGCGGGAGTGAACCCGCAGTAGGTGATACAGACATTCGGTTGCAAATGAGAATTCGTCGATACGGGTGCTGCGGACGATGGCTTCAGCCAATTCTGTACAGACTAGGGACAGCTCGCGCGTGGCTGGACTCTCTTTGTCCTCGACTGGGGATAGGGCAGTGATAGCTAGGTAGATCACAAGAGTACGCTGCGCGGCGTCATTCCCTGTCAGACCAAGTTCTCGGAGATCACGAATTGTTCGGACGAGCTTGTCAGCGGACATGTCTTTGAAAAGTTCAGTGGTGGCTTGGATGAAGAGCTGCTGGTCCTCGGCGTAGAGAGAAGGAAGGGTGAGAGTCTCGAGATATTTCAATACGGGCTTTGTGCTGCTTTTTTCTGGTTTAGATGCCACGAGACGACGACGGATTAATCGAGACGGTGCTGAATCAACCGACATCTCCATGTAACTTTCGATTTTGCCCAAGAACTTGACCACTTCGATATTGTTTGTAGCGAGGTCCTCAAAGTCTTCCAGTGCATCGATTGTCTTGATGAGGGTGATGGTCTCTTCCGGCTTATGCTTTTTGCACTGCTCCTTGACGGATTTGATATCTGCCAAGACGAGACCAAATACGCGCTCGCGGCAAGTGGCCAATTCTTCTTCCGAAAATGCCTTGGCCAATTCCTTGCGGTGTGCCCATAACTCCATCATTGACAAGCGTAGCAAGAAGCAGGCCATGGAGTCGCGATCAATTTGTCGCAACTTGGAGGCTTGCCTGGAGAGTCTCGCGAAAAGTTTCTTAAACGATTCATCCCGGTCATCCTTTGAAAGCAATAATTTGGCAATGACAGAGCAATGAAGAGTCCGGAATGCCTTCATGATTTGAAGATCCATGTCTGTACCTTGGAGAGAAATTGAGCGAGCCGCGGTCCAGATTGGCTCCCAACTACTCGTCACAGTAGCATCACTCTTTGGCATGGATGCCAATTTAGCCATCATCGTCAGGACCCCAACAGTCAGCTCAGCATCGCTATCTTGCTCGACCAGAACATTTTGTAACGTGTCAAGAATGGAGGTTCTCAGACCGCGGGTGATCAAGGTCGCTGGGATTCTATTTAGGCTTTCGACATAGAGACGACGATTGGAAGAGTCGTCTTCAATTCTGTTTTTAAGAATGAGAGAAATTTCAGACACAAGAAGGGGCACCTTAAGTAAGTAATCATGGCACACAACGCTCGCCCAAGCTTCAAGGAATTGAGCGTCATCCGACACTGCCTCTAAAGCTGTCGGTGATGAACGGTACTGAACAGTGGCAAGAGAAAGGAGTTGTTGCAGAAGATCAGAACGAGATTCGGGGGTAACGCGCGGCCAGGCCTTGGGGGATCTGAAAAGTATCAGAATGTATGCAAGAGCAAGAATTGCTGGAGAATCCAAGGTGTCGATTCGGCCGTTCCAAGGCGCCTTCATTGATTGAAGAGCGATGTCTGGGGAGGCGGAAACTATAAGCTTAGTCACATCCTTAGAAATTTTGCCAAATGTTTCTACCTGCTCGTCGCTGGGTTTCCCATTGACAAGGACCAGTGCGAACTGATAGGCCTCCCAGGACTCTAGAGGAGCGACAGAGGATTCCGTCAATTTCTTATGGTTGCGATGGATATTCTTTGCAGCGGCATCGATGAAAGATCCAATCTTTTGGATTAGAACAGTATCGCCTGTGTGCAGCTGGTTCTGGCGAAGATTTTGTAGGAAACGCCATACACGCCAACGCCAGTGAAATGTTTGTTTCGAAGAGAGTGTGGTGGTTATAGTCTCAAGTATAGTCGTCAACGTAGTTTCTGACTCTGCAAAAACAAGTGCTCTACCTCGGAAACTAGCCTCAATAATGACAAAATTGGCATATGACTGTGGCGTCACAGCAATCTTTCCATTATCCCTCGTCTCAGTAGCAGCATTTTGAATTTGTTTGGCAAAATTGGGCGCATTGAACGATGTTCGCAGCACTTCACAGTATGTTTCACAAAGATCATCGTCTTCCCACACTGAGAAGAATGGGTGACTGGGATTTTTCAGGCGCTCTTCTTCTAGAGCGATGAGCTGACCATGCCAGACTTCCACGAAAGTGGCCATATCGCGGGCAGCTGCAAAGCCCCGCAAGAGCGGTAGGACTACGTCGTTCTTCACGATGCTGTAAGTTTTATTATTTTGTGAGTGGAATGTCTTCCATTGAAGCATTATTTTCTCAAGCAGCGCATCCAACAGTTTACGGGTATCACGCAGTCCGGAGTTAGGCAGGAAAACGTCAACACCAAGACTGATGACAAGAGCCGTCACAGTCCACTCAACATCTTGTAACCCCTTCTTCAACAGGCCAGTATAACGGGCATGAGCGAGGATAGTGTGGAGAGAAAGTCCGACATTTCGGTTTAGAGCTACACGGAGGAGTTTTTCCAACACAGTGACAAAGTGGGAGGAATAGTTTAGCGGGTCATCTTCTTCTGCAGTAGAATACGCCAGCTCCGCCACGGCGACAAACAATGTCTCTAGCCACGGTGCTTCACGAATTTGCCGTCGGAATTCATCTCGTGGCACAGCGCGTACGGCCGTGTCAAAAAGTTCCGGGAGCAGCTCGATCGATCGCCAAGAGGATTTGAAGGACTGATGTTTCGGTTCCTCAGATGTCAGGATGCTAGATTTCTCGCGGATGATTGGCCGGAACCAGTCAGTTACCGGCTGCACCGCGTTCCAGTTTGGCTCGTCTTTGGAATAGTCGATGCCAGAACCACCACTTTCCAAAAAGGTCGCACGCGCGGGAAGGATCACATGAAGGGTAATGATTCGCTCAACTGCATGGAGAAGGTCTGCCCTCTCATCGGTATCCAGGTTGATAGCTCGCACACACAGCTGTAGTCGTAGTGCATGGGCAAAGCACGACTTGGAAAAGCAATCATTGCTTGCTTTATTATCGGTATCGTCTTGTCGGTATGACCTCGCCTCCCACAGCTCAAGAATCGCCGGGAAAACGTACATTAAATGCTGCAGATCAGTTGTTTTTATTGCCTGCGAGAATTGGGTGACAGCTACAGCAGCCAACTGGAAGGTACTGCCTAGCAATTGAGAAATCACTTCCGGCTCGCCGCGCAGGGCCAGCTTGAGATGAGATTTGGCAACTTCATCCGTGCCCAGTGTGAGTCGATCCAGTGCCACAACCCCATAGACACAGTCCAACACACGGACAAAGGTGAGAAAACATGATGCGGGGTTCGGTGGGGGTGCTTGATCGAGATCCATGGCATCCACATTGGCTTCGGCACTCGCACGCTTCCGCTTCGTTCCAAAGGTTCCCTGGTGTTCGTCCTGGTGCGGAGAAACGGAAAAAGCGTGACCGGAGTCGGATTCGAAGCTCGAGATTGATAGTCCATTTTCCACCAGGTCGGCAGCTGTATCACACAGAATCGACAAGAACTTTTGGTCTTTCAGAATAGCAGCAAGATTCTTTGGTGATATTAGGTCGATCAACTGTCGAAGCAAGAGGAAGGACGCTGGGTTGACGCGGTAGTTTTTTCCCGTCCTCAGTCTCTTCAGCAACCAACGAAGCACCCATTCCTCCTTCGGGGTGGATTTTTGCTGAATCTGGGCGACTCGGTGAGTCTCGGGGTGACTTTCGCACAAAGCCAGGTCCAGCCCAATAATTTGAGCGGCTTCGTGTAGCTGGGTACTGGGAGCTTCACTGCCTTTTTCTAGGCGGAGAAGCGCCTCTTGCGATACGCCTTGGCGCTATTCAAATATAGGTTAGATATCAGAAAGACGTCCATCGGAATATTCTGACTTACCCGCGCAAGTGAAGGCATTTCGAAACCACGCCTTTAGTCGAATGTGGGAAGTTTGGTTTACTCTTAAGTAAAAGCAGTAACGTAACGAAAGAGAAAAAATCACGGCAATAAATCGGCGGCCACCGCCTTCCAAGCCCAACCTTCCGAGGAATCGCAACTCCCAAAGCCTTCCTTGCACTTTCTACCATCAATCCTTTACTTCTCCTCTCTTGACCATAAGTAAGCTGTGGAACTGATCTGAAATAGTTATTAGATTCTGATCTAATTGCCTGTTCACCAGATCCATCTCAATGGCTGATTCCAGCGAGTCCCGGTCGGTCGCGCGGGCTACCAAGCCCGTCAGTGAAGCTCTGCTCAACGAGAAGGTACGAACACCTGAACATCAATTCTACGATTCTATGCGACGATTTGATGGCATGGGATACTACCAGAAAACAGTTGGATTGGTTCCCGGAAGTAAAATGAAGCATTGACTAATTTGAGAGTGCATATACAGTGGGACCGTGCCATCTCTTCTGTGATCATCAAGTCTTCCCTCGGCCTGTCTTTCGGTGTTGTTTTCTCAGTGCTTCTATTCAAGCGACGAGCTTGGCCCGCCTGGGTTGGCCTCGGTTTCGGTGCTGGACGTGCCTGGGAGGAGGCGGACGGTATGTTTACATCTGATCTAGCTGAACCGGGAAAGAAAACCCCAAACATGCCTGTCGTGTGATGGATTGGGCATTCTCAGCTTCTTTGAGCTTTGGTGTTGCGTTTCCGTCAGTTTGACGACTGCAGCCTTAAGATTCCAGCCTTGATTATTTCAGCCTGGAATTGATGGAAGTAGTAACCGAATCCATTCGTGCGACAGGGGTTTTGATGTGCCCTTTCCGGAGCTTTATAAATGTTATGCCTATCAAATTACTGACCCTCTCTTAGCTTCTTTCCGCCGCGGCGACTCGCCTATCCGCGATGCTCTGCGCCGTTAAGGCAGGACCACGGCTCCCCGATGGTGTACGAATATCCTTGTACAGAAGTCAGGAGATTGAAGGGATGATTGGAGAAATAAACCCTTTATCGATTCCAATGCCATGCATTTATACATTTATAAAGTCAAAATGTTCAGCCAGCGTAGTCTCTCAGTCATAAATTTTCCTTAGCTTCTAACCTGAAAAGGCGGATAATTTATTGATCGAATCAGCGTAGGAAAGTAGAAAGTGGGAAAAGCCATGCGGTATGCACTTTACTAGATACGAGTCTTTAAGGGTCTATTCTGCGACATTGATAGATCCGACACGTGACTTGTATATCTATTACTTGATCTCATCGAGTCAAGCATTTTAAACTTTTCTTCTGATTAGATAACAACGATTTATCCAATCATATCAATATTGCATGGTTAGTGGGGTCCATTTTTAGTCTCCACTCCATCCGTCTCCATCTTTTTGCTCCATTTCTTTAGCTCTTACTGTCTGATGCGAACCCCGGAAACTAATGTCAAGTACTCAAATGGAAGTGATAGGCGCCCTGAATGCTAATGATAGCTGATATCGTCAGTTTATCATGGCGTCCAATCACGTTGCAGTGACTTCGTACTCTTATCTATAGATATACCAACTATTTAATATTATTAGATCCCCGCCACTGCAACATCCTTCAATCATTATCAAGGATCTATCATTCATCTATCATTCCTCTCATCTGGTCTTTGAATCTATCCTCATCGACCTCCAAGATGTCCAAACTCAAGGTGCTCCTCAGCAAAATTGCTGTGCATGAAGAAGAAGGTCTCACCAATGCCCAGCTCATGTTGACCAATGATGATTTGCGCCCAGTTATCCCCGAGCGTCGAGAATGGAAATGGCTCAATTACATTGCTTTTTGGATTGCCGACTCATTGAACATCAATACGTGGATGATCTCTTCCTCTATGATTATTGGTGGCCTGTCATGGTGGCAAGCTTGGATTTGTGTCTGGGTTGGATATTTCATTGCTGCAGTCTTTGTGTGTCTGACTGGTCGCATCGGTGCTGTATATCACATTTCTTTCCCAGTGGTATCTCGCGCTTCATTTGGAATCTGGGGTTCATTTTGGCCCGTCATCAATCGTGTTGTCATGGCCATTATCTGGTATGGAGTCCAGAGTTACATTGGAGGTATGGAAGGATCCACCACTTTTAAAAAAGTACCAAAAATAAATTAACCATTTTTCAGGCGAATGTGTGACTGTCATGATCGAAGCCATTTGGCCGAGCTACAAGAACCTTCCCAATGGACTTTCCGCCAGTGCAGGCGTCACCACGAAGGACTTTGTCAGTTTCTTCCTCTTCTGGTTGTGTTCCCTTCCAGCTCTGTGGTTCCCTGTACAAAAGGTGCGCCATCTGTTCACTGCCAAGGCCATCTATTCGCCAATTGCCGCCATCGCCTTTTTTGCATGGGCGATCTCCCGCGCCCACGGCATTGGCCCGATAATCCACCAGCCCAACACCGTCCATGGAAGCGACCTCGGATGGGCCATGGTCAAGGGAATCATGTCCTGTATTGGCAACTTTGCCGCTCTGATCATGAACAACCCGGATTTTTCTCGATTTGCTCGGACTCCTAAGGATGCCTGGTGGTCTCAGCTCTTCACAATTCCAGTCGGCTTCGGGATTACTTCCTTCATCGGCATTATCGTCTCTTCATCTGCAACCGTGTTGTACAAGGAGACCATCTGGAGTCCTCTGGATCTTCTTGGCATGTTCCTAGAAGGAGCAAGCTCAGGTCAACGCTTTGGTATCTTCATCATTGCTCTCGGCTTCGTCTTGGCCCAATTAGGAAGTAAGTACATATATATATATATATATAATTCCATCAACACGACATGCTAACAGACCCCTCCAGCGAATATTGCGGCCAATAGTATAAGCGCTGGCACCGATCTCACTGCCTTACTTCCAGCGTACATGAGCATTAGGCGGGGCAGCTATCTCTGTGCAATCATTGCCATTGCGATTTGCCCATGGAATCTGGCCTCTTCATCGAGCACATTCACCACATATCTCTCCGCGTATTCTCTGTTCCTCTCTGCGATTGCAGGAGTCATGCTTGCAGATTATTACTTCGTGCGCAAGGGTTACCTTGATGTGAAAGCACTGTACAGTGCCCGCAAGGAAGACCCATACTTTTACACATATGGCTTCTCTTGGCGCGCATACGCCTCCTACCTTTCCGGAATCATGATCAACGTCGTAGGCTTTGCAGGCCAGGTTGGCACGAAAGTCCCCATTGGCGCGGAATACATCTACAACATCAACTACTTTACAGGCTGTATCGTCTCTGGTGGCATGTACATGCTCCTCACACACTTCTTCCCCATCCCTGCTACAAGTGACCACTGGAATGAAGTCGATATTGACCTTGATGGAGAGTTCTCTGTTGCCTATGGACAGGATATCAGTGATGGAGAGCAGGTCGGTGAAGATGAGTCGAATGACCAGAAGGGTCTTAATTCCTTGGCAAAGAAGCTCTCGGTCTAGAGTTTAGGGTTTCGAGTTCAGATACCAGCACCATGTGGGTTTATGTAAGCGGGTTGGGCTTTCCTTTCTTCATGCGATACGGGTTTATGATTAATGCAGCATGCTCATGTTCATGCTTATGATGAGGTAATATCGAAATTTTTTGATGCTCTGCAGAGAATTACATTCTGTTCTCAGTAAGACCGAGCCTTGGAATTCTATGCATTTCTTTCATCTATCTATTTTCTCTGTACCATATGGGGAAATATGGTCTTTTTGCAACCATCTCTGACCATCATATAGCCATGTCATAAATATTTATCTATTTGTAATAGTATTCATAGTGATATGGAGTCATATTTGTTGTGGTGTCATAATTTACTAAGTTGTGAAGGTAAATTTACGGTGTCCTGATAGTATCAAGAACTAATACTATGGCTGATACTAATATATATGACTGGAACTGCTTTATAACCACTCTGACACCTGACACCACTCTGACAGTAATATGTATAGCTATAACTATTCTAGGTAATTGTTGGAATATGGAACAAAGCAGTCATGTGATCAAATCGACACTTTATAATAGCTAGCAAACTAAGAATGAAACTCAGACTTTACAACCACTTCAAGAGATACCAGATATTATAGGGGCGTAAAGCGGTACCTGTAATAGGTGTTAGAAGTGAGCGTTAGCCTCTCATTCACTTCCGTCATCAATCAATCAATCAATACTCTATTAACCTGATGCAGCCTAACTAGTAGCGTATGGCTATTCAGGCGTTTCCTCCAGCGGAAACAGGAGTATTCTAAACGCCAGAATGTCAAGATAGATACAAATGAAATGTGACGTTGCGCCCTTGTAAACCGAAATCCTAAATCCCACTTTTAAACCATAACGCCCTCTATATAATATAGATGTAGATCACCACTTCTTCTGTTTCCCCCCTCACCACCCCTCACGTCCTTCCTCACTCCCGCGTTCGTCCTTTTGTTGTTCGTTGAATTGTCGATGTATTCTTCCACGGCTTCTTGGTGAGCCCCGGCTTTCGTAGTTCCTGATACCCAGCATCTTCACCACGCTGCGCTATTCGTAGCAAGTTTTCGTAGTCTCCTCTAGCCTGGGTCTTCGTCTGAATCTGCTTCAGAGTCAGATCCAGCGTCTATATGCCTGAACTGCCCGAGGAGACCTGTTTGAATCATGAATTTCGCCACGTAGCGGGTGGCCTACGAGTTTGATACCAAGGCATCGTAATCCGCCATCTTATTCGATTCTGCGCCCGGGTCTTGGTCAACATATGCCTCCTCAGGCATTCACCTCCGTTGTCGAATAGCTATTCCACCGGTGTACCGACAGTAATCTTCTAACTAACATATATATCTGCTATTTATCTAGGTATAATTTTCTTCTCCGACTTAATTTTGGTTTTGGCATGCTTTTTCTCCTTCCCTTATTATGACTATTACTGAGGCTGAGTAGCCCCTCTCTCAATAATGTTACCCAAGGTAGAATTGAAGTCCCGTCGTACAAGAAGATTTATCCTGAAAGAGTTTAGGAAATGGATCTTATGGCGCGAAAATTCGAATACTTTTTTGACGTAGAGAGGTAGGCTGGAGTTCACGTAAAGATAGCAGGCGATACGGGTAGGAGCACCCGCAAACAGCGTAAATGAAATATGAATTCAAAGCTCTAGAGTCAACGTAACTTGAACTTGTGTTCATGAAAGCAAAATTGGTTGCATCAGAAGAAACTTTCAGGCTTCTCTAATACAAGGACATATATAGCCCACGCCTCAGTGGCAACTGAAAGAAGTGATTTGACAAATTGAATCCCAATGGGAGTAGGTGACTCCATTGCTGCTGATAGATTTTCAGGCAAATAAACACCCGCTCGCATCACAACATCAGAAAATAATCTCTTCGAATAGAAGTACTGCTTGAAGAAGGGTTCTGGTAAATGAGAGTGAGGATGCAAGTCCAGGCCGAGTCAATCATATAACTAAAGTTAGGACCTATATACTCAAGAATAGGCTGGACGGGGGCACATAAGGTATTTTGAGATCAGGTTAGCTTTTCCCAGAGTTGATTAGGAGAGAAAGAATACTTTTAAACGACTCTTCAGTCCTTCTCTAGCCTTCCATCGAAATTGCATCACATTTCTCAATCGACTGCTTGATGGATGTAGGCATATTACTAGTCCACCGATTTTCAGATGCATTGTCAAATTGCGGGGTTTTAGTGAAAGAAAATGACCGATGAATTCGGAAAGGAGTGATGTGTAAAGCCAGCCTGGGGTGAGCTAAGTACACATGAGTGGTGAGTGTCCTTCAAAGTTTAGCATACTGTTTAAAAAAATGCATCGTTGAATAGTTGGAAGCTTCGAATCATCCGAGTGCTGTGGCGAATCTCATATTCCGTGGAGGATCAGTCGAGCTTCATCATGGAGCAATTGAAGTCGGACTTGTTTAAAGTTAGGGCGAGAATCCTCGGAATAGGAGTCCATAAGAGTAGGTCGTCTGTCCAAGGCCTTAATATTCTGGTTTGAAGCTTTTTTTTTTTTTTTTTGGGAAAGACGATAGGTACAGTATTTTCTGGTCAAAAAACATTCAATTTTCTAGTATTATATGGGTAGGTTAAATCTACCCGGGCAGACAGCCAAGGTTAGAAGATGAGATTAAATATCACTCGTACCTACCTATTAGGCAGACCTATACTTAGTATAAAATCAAGTATTTAACTAGTTTTAAGGTTAAAAGACTACGAGTTGAAATATATCGAGATGAAAAAAGTTGATATTGGTCTACCACTAGACGATCAGATCCATAAAATGCATAGGGTTGATAAAAAGGAAGAAAAACCTGCGATCCAGCGCGATATCTAGTAAAAAAGACAAGGAAGAAGGTGAAGAATGGCAGTAGACAACAATGTCGCCATCCCACTGAATAAACCTGAAGCTTGGAAATGTGAATTCTCCAAAGACAGCAAGATGAGATGAGTGAATAGCGAATGTATAGTAAAAGGAAAAGAGAAGCAGCAATAGGCTATGCAGAGAGATATAAAGACAAGAAAGAAAAAGAGGAAAGAGGCTGAACCCGTTCGAAGTGCCCAAAGTTCTCCCCATTTCATGCGAGGTATGAAGTTGAGTTTGAGTGATTTGCACCGAACCAGACGAATTGTCTTTCCCTAAGTATGTGACTCCCACAAAAATGCGATAATTGTTAATCCAATGAACCCCGAATCATCCAACGATATTCCATGCCCTGGATAGATGATGACACAAAAGCAAACAGATGAAAAAAGAAAAGAAGACAACCAAGCATATTCCGTTTCGAGAGAATAAAAGGACAATCGTAGAAAAAGCCGAGTTTGTGAAAAGAAAGAGCTGGTCCATCTTTGTCGTAACAAATGAAACAATTGAAATACATGGGTTATATTGTGAAAATAAAAGTTTGAACATGGAGGGGGTATCGCCGCGACAGAAGATGAGCAATGGCAACAAGAAAACTTTCCGACAATGATTGTGAGCAAGATGAGATATGACGAAGGGGTGTCATTGAATACAAAAAAATGGGAGTGTCAGGCTTTATGAAAGCAAACAATGGTAGGGGAGGGGGTATGTAGAGTACTTTCAAGGGACGAAAGAGGAGGATGTTGATGTCATCGAGGTAGTTGGTGTGAGAGTTGGAGAGCTGTCTCGGTCGTCAGGACTCACGGGCTCACTTCGATCTTGAGCGTGTTCCTTTTCCCGATCAGCAGACGAGGAGCGCTTGAAGACAGTTTGGCCAATATGGCGCAGAAGACCCATACGTTCGGCGCGGAGTTCATCTAGGCCGAGGCGTTGAACAGGGATAGGGTCTTCTTTAGAAATGCGGCAAAAGAGCGTCGAGAACAGATACTGGTCACCGCTACCATCGTACAAGGGGAGGTGGCGGTAACCCTGAGACAAGCTGGTAAGCTTTGCAGTGAAAGTCGCTAACTGCACGCTGTTATTGTTGCCCACACTGCGGCCGTCCAAGGAGCTGTAGATGGTCCATCGTACAAAAACTAGATCCGGGTATTTGGTCTCAAGAGACAGCTTGAATCGATCGTTAAATACGGGGCTATAGCCGTTGCTCTGCTCGATCTTGGTACGGCGGCGATGGGGAAATCCAATGCCAGACATTCCGCTGCGAGTGGAAGCATCCGAACCACCTTCGCCAAAGACGAAGCTCTGGCCACGATCGTCGGCGCTAAACATCTCGATCTCAACGTATGGGTTGATGTTGTCCTCGACCCCAATGGTTCGAGGCCGAGGCAGCTGCTGTGCCGAGATGACATCGACAGAGAATCGAACCAATCGTCGTTCCGTCTTGTGCTTTTTGTTTGCATTCTCTGAAACTGGAAGCCGAAGACTCTCGGGCTTGAGCACATATCCGGTGCGATCTGTTCCAGCTGCGAACATGGCTTGGTTCATCTGCATACCAATGTCATAAGTCTGCCAGTTCAGTGCTGCCATCTGGACACCACGACGCCAGAATTTATTGGGATCAAAGTTGGAAGAGCGGAGGCGAAAACCGGAAGGGTAGACGCGAGTGAGGTGTTTGCGGTTGTGAGACTCCAGAGAGACCTTGTTCTCGTGTAATTGGCAGATGCTCTCGAACGTTCTCTCCGCGAAGGAATATACGTGGTTGTACTTGTGGCTCTCGGGAGATGAGAAGCTGCGCCATTTGTAGCCACGAGTGTAAACGCCCAAGTCAGACAGAGGCTTGCTGATCTTGCTCTTCTGGCCTTTTCGTCGTTTCTTCTCGTTTTGTGTAGAAGGCATGCCTCCGTCGCTGTCCTCGGTAGCACTGCTCATGCTGGTGGCTGTGAGTGAACGTCTATCCTGAGAGAGGAGAGGACCGATACCATCGACAGATCCAATGGTAGGCGCTCTAGAGAGCGTTGAGAGAGTTGGATTCACAGAAATCTCAGGTGCAGTCGGCAGCACAAAGGGAGAGCTGACGCTGCGCTTGCGGCCGTGAGTGTGCACGGAGTTGGCAGGACGAGAGTCACTCTCGGACTCATCACAGGTCTTGACTTTGACCAGGATGCGACCCTTGAGTTCCTCGGGCGATGGGAGAACAGAGAAGTTGGTCACAAGGGGCTCAAGGATAAGCTGGTCCTTAAAGGTGTCCTTCATAATTTTTACCATAGCCAATTGTTGTTCCGAGTTGCAGTGCACTTCAAGAGAGAGAATAAGGGGGAAATCGGACGAGATGAACGCATAGCGGTTGATAACAGTGATGCAGTCAGCAAAGAGAACACTCGTTGTAAGAGTCCGCCCATGGGACACGATTGGACGGCCATCAGCACCATCCCAGCAGTCGATTTCCACACAGCGACATCCCTGCTGCAAGGCGCTAATATAAGCTTCAGTACTGGAAGCGCCAGCAACCTGGCGGCCAAGGAGATAGGTGTTATGCGAGCTTGAGATGAAGTACTCGTTCAATGGGCGATCGAATCTTGACTGTGGGGCGTGAGAGGCGTATATTCCATTGCTAGGAGAAGCTAAGTAGGCGGAAAAGGTATCAAGATTGATTCGAGGGACAGATGGGACGACATCTGATGACTCAGAAGAGACAGAGGACCTAGAGGACCTCCGAGCGAATTTGTCAAACAACGCAAGCCAGCGAGCCTGGTCAGCGTCGATATTCTCCCTCTGCACATCGCGGAGGAAGGCCAGGAATTCAAACTTAGTCATTCCCATCTTGTGATCTTCAGAGCGGCTCTTGAAGATTTCTTTTATGTCCTTTCGCTCCTTCAGACGTGAAAGGAAATCCTTGAATTGGGAGTAATTCAGCTTGCCACAATGTGCGGCATCGGCTTTCGTAAATTGAGCTCGGATCATGTTCTTGGAGCAGTTAATATGCAAGCTGTGGCAAACACTCTCAATGGCGCCAAAATCAAGACTTGGTTCCTCGCCCGGCCGAAGTCCCTGTGGGAACAGCCGAGACATCTCACGTTGCCAGTGAGCTTGAAGCACTGTCTCACTGTGTCCAGTTCCAGCCAAACCAGCCATGAGACCAATCCGGTATCGGGAGATTTGCTCCAAAGTTGTGGTCCAAAGCTCAAGGATGCGGTCGCTAGGAGCGATCAGATGTAGAGTCTTGAATGCTCGGCCTTTAGAGCGGTCAGAGTCGGCAATCACAATAGTGAACCACCGCCCTTCGGCATCTTCTGGAATCTGGTGCTCTTCGCGGTAATTGCGAGCGTCAGCACCAACGCGGATTTCTTTGATGTCGTCAATATAAAATCGCTTGGCAGGGTTGGTCAGATCCCAAAAGACCTTTCCAGCATCCAAATCTAAAAAGAAGCGAACTTGCTTCCGGCACTTTTTCGTAACTTTAGTCAAGACAGTTCCTCGCTGCACAGCCGAGTCCACCTTTGGAGCGACGGCAACACAAGTAGGAGCAGCGCCGACCTCACGAACAGACGACATGCGGCTTTCACTACGAAGACTAGATGGCTCAGAGCCACACCACACACCTAGAGAATCCAGCGCTTCGCTAGCATCGTCCTCGTTGCTTGAGTCTAACGCAGATTCACGGACTGGCTGTGTACTATTCTTGCTGTCACTGCGACGGCGCATGATGACGGGACCACAGCTTCGATCTCGCTTGACGTTCTGGGAGGCGGACTGTCGTCTGCGAGTGAGCTTGTTGGCGGCACCTCGAGAGAATCTCCGCATCAAACCGGGAGTTTTGGAGTTTTCATTTGAGGTATTGTTTTGGTGGATGGGGATGGAGATAGGAATGGCCATCATAGACTCGCCGAGCTCGAGGGGAGCTGGATTTTGGAGGGAGAATTCAGAAATTTGACCACGAGGTCCGTCACTGGGGGGATATAAGGGCGTGCCAGCCGGTGTAAACCCATTCGGGGTACCAGGGACAGGGAAGGCAGAGGCGGGAGTAGAAGTGGGCGAGGAGGAAAATGAAGGAGCATATGAGGACATGTGGCTAGGGGGTAGAGATGTAATGACATGATGGAGGGAGGAAGATTGAGGGAAAGATGTTGAAAGTTTTAAGCTGGGGTGATGGGAGTCGGCAGCGAGGGCCGGAGGTGAGGCTGTAGGGTAGGCCATGGCGTGCTATCAGCAATCAAGACAGCTCAGCTGTCTATAGATCTGACGGGGATTTTGTAGTCTTCGTAAGCCGTGCCTTAGAGTCACCTGGACTCTCTTCAAAATCCAAAATGGTAAAAGCGCAGGAAACCAGCTGGCTGCTCAAAGTTTGCAAGGATCCAAGCTTGGTAATGAAACCGAGCCAAGATGGAGAAAGTGGAATAGCTTCGACACAGTAAGAAAGTGATAATGGAGTTCAGCCACGTCCTCAGCAGAGTTGACCCGTTCTTGGACTCTGCATCTTGGTTTGGTTTCGTATGAAATGCGGAGAGCCCTACCGGAGAGCGCTTCACGGAGATCAAGCCGAGAGATGAAGAGACTCGATAGGAAAGGGAGTGTGAATGCGAATGCGGTTCAAATGAGTCAAGAAATTTCCAAAAAGGGAATCTCTCGATAACAATTGCAAAGGGCACTGGCCCCATGCGATGGCCAATCTCTCTCCACAGGTTCCGATGCTAACCACAAGGTGATAAGACGTCACAGCTTCCGGGGATTGCGGATAAATCGGGGCAAGATGATATCCGAGTCCAAGGTTCCGGACCGTACAGGGATTATGTTATATTTCGTATTTTCGTATTTTCTTTTTTGGAAGAAGCAGCCTTACGATACGTAAGAACCCCTCTTTTTGTCGTATACGTTTATATGCCGGTCCGTGGGGAAATCTGCTGCTGCTGCACGAGAGGAGAGTTGCGATTCAGCCCAATTGATCGGGATGCGGGCAACCAATGGATAGAGCCAAGGAGGGGCGCAAGGCCGTGTGTTCGGTAATTTGAATAATTCAAAGAGGGGAATGAAGCAAGTCAGCGCATGCGGGTTCCAAGCCTGGCGATCAAGTAAGAGCCCCAAATAGTAGACCTTGCGTGTCCCAAGATAGACTACGGCAGCCACCTAGTGAGAATGACAATCCCAGATAATCAATTCTAGTCCGCCGAAGAACATTCAATTGGTCGTTAGGTCGAAACTAACGATGCAGCGGATGATGGGAGTACCCGTGCCAGGGTTGTGCAGGGAAACTTTTACGGCGCAAGAAGGGAGCGGTTTGCAAGTCGGGATTCGGGAATTGCGACACTGCCAACGCAGTCGATGCAAGAGGTCCAAACGGGTAAGATGAGCGGTGACTGGGATGAAGAGGGTTTTTTGAATGATTTTGATTCGATTTGGAGGTTTTTTTGGGTGGAATATTTAGTGCCGAAGGATATGAGTTGAACCGATTTTTGCTGCACGGTTACGTGGTGACTCTGTATGCGGTATGCGAGAGGGTTGAAGACTGCTATTTTTTAATTTGCAGCAGATGATGTGGTAGAAAGGACAAGACCAGCGTTATCCTTTGTCTGTGTGTAAAAGGTGAGATTTGGGAAGGAAAGAAGGGGGAGAAAAAGGATAAGAATTAAATCAATGAAATCAATCCGCTTGGAGATTGAAGCTGGAGTGGGTACTGGTACTTACGGTGTATTTGGTACCGGTATTTTATACCGTACCAAGAAGGTGGTAATGTGGTAATTTACTGGTACCTAGGTATTTTTGCTTATTCTTTTAGTAGAGAAAATACCCATATGAAAATTCCCAGAACAGGCTAGATCGTTTCGATGTTTGAGGCTGGTGGATTCGGTCTTGGAGAATTTGGAAATTTGGAGCAATCAATATGAAGTGCAAATAGATTGATTGCCAAATCCTTCACTCGGTTATTGAGGAAAGAGTTCGGGGCGAAATGTAAATTATACCGCCCCTTAAGTAGGGATCCTGCAATTAAATACTGTGAATCAAAAGGGACAGCGCATAGAGTAACCGCCCAAAGCCGTAAAACTCAACATTTTCCAGGAATCTTTGAAGTTTGTGAATTGTTTAGGTAGGATTCTTCCAGAAATTGGACTAAAATAGTATGTACTGGGATTCTGATGGAATCCCGGTAAAAAGAGGCGCCATTGGCCGATCTTATTCCTGGGGAATGATATGCTACAGTTGATCATTGTTTCAGATGTGAAGCAGCATCAGCATACCTAGGTACCTCTAGGATGTACATAGTTCGAGAGAACACAGACATCAATGGTGAAATTAGCCCTGTAGATGTAGCACGTCAGATTTCAGATTTCATCAGAATGGGAGGTGATTTTCATACGCCAATTTCCCCACATCTACCATTTTTGAGTCATGCCAATACATTACTCCGTACGGGAGTATGATGGTCTCATCTTCCATTACAGACCCACATCGTCATCGTGATGGTTACGGATTTACCGCTAAAGTTCCAAGTTATCAGGCACCGACAGTATGGTCAATCTAAGGTAGTGTGTGTGTGGACTACTTAGGTAGAACTCGTATTACTGCATTTTTGATGTCTTTCTTTTCTTTTCTTTTGCCTTCTTTTCCTCGGAAATAACTCGCATGTATTATCAACCAAATCAGAGTATAGACTAAGTTAGTCGATCATGTACATCGTTATTCTAATCTACATTTGACCTGTGGCCCAATAGAACCTTGAAACACATTCGCCTCACGCAAAAGTTTTCCGAAGATAAGGCTGTTATTTCTTAGATACTACTAGCCGCGTGGACCTCAAATTTTATCATTTCATATGCAATCCAAAGCTGCCAGTTGCAGAGAGTTGTGCTGGTGGATCTCCACAGCCAGTAAGTGATCGTCGCCTGTTGAGAGTCCGTTCTTTTGAAGGAACCCACTATACGGAGTGCAGTGGATTGGCTTTGATTTTTTTTCATCCCAAGTGACTGGGTAACTATGTAGTTAAAGGGGCGGTCTACAAAAATATTGCAAGGCAAGGAGTAAGGAGTAGTAGACCGCATAGCGCTTGTGTTTTTTTTTTTTTTTTTTTTTTTTTTTTTTCCTTTAGGGCTTTATCGCTCGGCGCCGAACTCTTCTGAGCAGATATTTATCAGCTACAACCTCGTTCCTGCAATTCTGCCTGCTACCGAGAGAACGGAAGCGAAGAAAATGTAACTTTGGCGATAACGCAAAGAAGCCTGCGGGGATACGATGCGTTGGCGATGTCTCATGAGCTCTGCCTTGATTTTATGGACTTTGTCAAAGTGCCTAAACTCAGGATGAAGAAATTGATCTTGATATCAAATAGAAATTGTAGTCGATATAGTACCCCTCACTTAACTAAGTCCCGATGTCAGGCTGCATGCTCCTAGACATGCAGACTAATAGCCTACTGTAACAATCATCTCATGGTTACACGCAGTGACAGAATTGAGAATTTAGAATTAGGATATTCCCTGCCTTTAATTTCGATCAACATTGGAATGGAGTACGGAGTATCCGTATACAAAGCGGTCAAAGTTGAACAGCGCTTATCGACGTGTTAGGGTAGTCTGATATGACTCAATTCGTACCGCTGTACTCTTACTCTGTATCGGTCCGTACCTTTGACAGGGGAAAAACTAAGAAAACTACTTGGACAAGACGGTCTAAATTTCTAGTTACCTCTTGGCTGGCTTCCGATCGATCCGTGCGCTACCATGATATCGCGGTAGTGGCGGTATATTGACTTTGATCGCAGTCGTTCCAAGGTTGGTGTAGTACAGGTAAATTAGGACATGGAGTATGTGCAATGGTAATAGACAACGCCACGTTATCAATCTACCCTCTTATCCACTTCGTATAAGCCAATCTCTCGTCAGATGGGTAAGGGATCCGCTGTCATTTTGATCTCGTTCGCACTAAGCTGAGGTCATAGCATCTGCATTGTAGACCGCTTCCAGTATTCCTGCTCGCTAATCACGCCAACCAGTAAGCGGGTCCAAGTGTGCATCATGGGTCATGTAAAATGAAAAGGAATGAAAAAAAGAGGGGTTCCTTATTTCTATGGGGTTTCCTAATCCGTATATCATAATCCTCGTGACCGACTCCTATTTTATTTTTTGGATGAATAATCCGGATTAGTACTGTGTATGGAGTAATTGGCACTGACATGCTCGTATAATCTTTAAATAGGAACAAAAAGGGTATAATAAGTCAGATGTCTTAGTCTAGTAGAACTCCTTCCAAGGTTCTTGGGTTCTTCCAAAGGATCCATTTTAACGTTGCGCTTACTGTGTACTGTATTTTTTATACTTATGTCATTGAGTCTACGTATTCATCCTACCTAGGTAAACTTGGTCACACTATCGACGCGCAACATGTATAATTTTAATACCCTGTAATTTTGGGAAGACTGATGGAATCAATATTCTGTATCAATTTCTATCGTAGTATATAGAAGATCAGCTGCAATGATGTGCATGTAATGTAAATCTCGCATCCGTTCCTTGTCAACGATCATAACTCCCCGCTTTTAGCCCTATCGGCCGGAGCCGGTGAAAATAAAAAATAAAAATTGAAGATCAAATCCCCCTTATTGATAACCGAGGTCTATAGTTCAAGCTTCAGGTCAAAGAACTAAGTCATAGGTATACTTAAAGTATTCTTAGGGGTTCACTCGAAGACATGTCGGAGAATACTTGCAATCAAGTTATAAAGTAAATCTTCCATGACATCATGAAGACGCTCATGATTACAATACAGTACTTTCAAGAATTCAGTACTGGTACGGTATCAACATGGTATAATTAAAGTCAATTCAATACAACCTCAAAGCCAAGGAAGATCTTAAGTAACACACCGTTGAATTTCAGGGGTAGGTAATTAGTTGCTATACTCGCATTTTCACCCTCTGTTCAATTTCGATTTCAGGAGAAATCAAATCATCGATTTTGTCTGTTCTTGTCAAAGATCTACTATGTACAATCAACTACCTCAAAACCTGGATCTGGCAGATCCAACGGGATGGAACCGTTGCGCCTCATTTCCTCGTCACTGTTATGATTCGATAATCCTTGTATCCCATTGCTATTTTTTTTTTTTTTTTTTTTGGCAGGTCTCTTCTCTAGGTCTTCATTTCCCCGAATTGAACTATACAAGTCATATCGAAACATCGAAACCAACCTTGTTTCTCACTGACATGTTTGGGCTGTCTCTATACTTCTATTCCATCACGATCTTCACCTGTCATATCCCAGTCTCATCCTGCAGCTGCCCCCTCGGCTTTGCTCGGTTCGGATCCTTCAATGCATCTTCGATGCTTAATAAATCCCCCCGTTCTCCACAACCCCACTCACTTAACAAGTTAGCCCCTCTCCTGCAGGAGGTTCTTTCTGTCATCCTCGGGCCTTCGAAGAAATGCAGTCTACTTCGATGATCAGATTTTCCACTCTTTCCATCCCTTCTCAGCGTGGCGTGACTGGATCTCCCGGCCCGAATCGCAACTTTACTACATCGCTTTCAACTTTTCAACTTTCCTACCACTCCCCCCCCCCTCTTTCCCTCGCCTTTGGTGTAACGCAAGTGGTTTGCGCGATGGTGTGTAACAGTCAAGTCCTAACTCTATGGTTGACTTTAGAATGACGTATTGAATAAGTGTGACCGACCTGATGTTTTGGCTGACATTCTCAAACAACTCTATACATCGTGCATGAGGCATTCCGTATCAGCGCTGTATCCTGCTACTTGCGTCAAGAAATCCGTTCAGCCTTGCAGAGTCTGTCAGAATGTTTCCACAGAGCTGGAACAGCTGCAAGTGAGTTATGAGGCTATGTCGCCTCTTTCTCTTTCTAAGGTTACTCCGTCTTGGACGCGCGGAGATACATTCCAATTTTGAAATACAATGTACGAGGCCTCGCACACCATATGATTACATCGCCTCGCAACCTAGCAACCCAACAACGTCCACGTAAACCTTCAATATCCTTTTCAGACTTGCATTGCATGATTCTAATTACTAGGTACCCTGTCGGTCAAATTCCGCTCTACTCCGTAGAGAGACGGAGATACCCGGGCCGACGTCTCCAGATCCTAAATGCCAGCCGTCATCCCGTCTTCCAAGAAAGGTGGAGTAATTAGTATTCTGTACCCGTACCCCCTGTTTAATTTGACGTTTGGGACGCCTTATGGCTCGAGCTTTGAGCCGACCCTTGCTCAGCCTCCAATACAAAGTACAGTCGACTTAGAGAAGAAAAAAAGCTTCTCAGTTGGCCTGAAAGATTGCTCTGGCCAAAACTTGCCATATGCTTGACATCTCTTGTCTTTGAAGTTATGACCACTTCTAAAAGCTTTCCAGTGCCCGATGTAGCGATAGAAAATCTACTTTACATGTGACATTGGTATCGAAAGATGCTATATCAAAAATACCTACTCATCGTGGACATTAAAGTGGAACCACGATCTGCGATCTGGGGCTAAAAAGTGGAAAACGGATTTGAAGTCACCAAATACTCCTACAAAGTACGAACATAGCAACTTAAAAACCGATTTTTCCGTGACGTCGCTTCCAGAAACCCATTCGAAGACTCAGCATTGCATCGATCTTCCTTGCAGGAACCATCCCCGATCACTCCGGACAAAAAATCGGTGAACATCGTGGCTGAGTCGACTCTGAATCGCCATGCCGGCCAACCCAGCAAATTAATAACTACTCTCTAGAGCCATTCAGGGCTGGTCCCTTGGTCTCTCTCACCCAGCCGTTTCTTTCTGTATTCTCTATTTAAATGAAATCTTGAAACACCGGAATCAGAGCCAGCCTCCGCCTGCCATTGCTTTTTCGCGATCTTGGCACTAAATCTGAATCTACTGAGCTCTAGTATTCTTTGAATGTGTATTAGGGTCAAATGCTGCAATCACATGTTTTTCCCGGCTTATTGTTAGTAGCAGACATCCATACATACAGGCGTCATGGTACGACGACGTACCACAGATTTCCATTCTTAGGGCCCGTTAGATTTTAATCCACCACTTGGCATTACACTTGCATGCATCTAACCTAGTAGCTCTCGCATATTCGGACCGGGTTTTCGGCATAAGCTCCACTTGAAACCTGATTTACATCCACCAGTGCAAGTCGACAACAAGAAAGACTATTAGCAAAAACAATAGAATTGAAACGAAAGGAACCTTATTTTTTATATAGTAGAACTACCCAGGTGGGAAGAAAAGGACATTGGATTACTGTAGAGTAGAACACAAGTCGTAATGAAAAGAGCTGAAATTCTCCACGACTCTCCTGACTCGCTCCATCGCTCCACTTTTCACTATTCCAATTTATGCGAAACTTGATACAAGCAGCTAAATTGGACTCGGATTTATCCGGCTTTTACCACTAATTAAAAATCTATCAAAGAACTAGAATTAAAGCTGATGCCTGGGGAGGAGGTCATAGCCATGGAATGCGCTGGGAATTTACCCAGGTACTTTGAGTGAAAAACGTTCATTTCCAGTTCCTCAGTACTGGAAGTCTTCGCGCTTGGCTAAACACTTCGAGCACTGGAGTTCCGATCCCTATAATAACTACTAAACGTTCCCTCAAGATAAGTATTTTCTGGAATTATCTACCGAAATTTCGTTCTATGATCCTGGGTTCCCGTTTGCAATATACACTGTAAGGGCTGGCCGCGTACAATAGGTAAGAAGAAGTAACTGCGGCGGCTGTAGAACCTAGTTATCTACCTTCGGAGCTAGAGTAATATTCATTGTTTGACCTTTGCAGAAAGATAGACGTATGAAACGTCCTTCAGGCCTCAAGTGCTTTGACCAACCCAGTTACTGACCTACCACATCCATGGACCAATGTACCATGTAACCTTGTATGTCTAAATAGAAAGACGACTTCCAAGGCTAAGAAGAAACTTATGGAGTTTCACGGGGAATATACCTAACATGTCAGGTATACCCACCAGTTAATGGAATTCATGCAGTGCTTGGTTGAAGACTAATAAGCGCTGTAGTTGCACACCTGTCACGCATATATTACACGACGTGGGTTGTTTGGTGTACGTACTATTTATGAGGCTACATAGGTAGCTTTACGTACCGTATTTTCTATGCCAGGTGGGGGTTTCCTATTTCACCTGGTGGTTCTTTGGATATACATGTAAATCATAATGTATCTCGTAAAGCATAAATATTGATCTGGTGTAATAGCAGAGTAGGGATGTTAAACCGTAAATACCGCAAATTTTGAGGACTTGTGGTTGCGGTTGCGGTTTTGGACCGCAAACCGCTTAACATCTCTATAGCAGAGGCTGGAAGTGTTGCCACGCAGGAGTTAAGATACGAGATATTATTTATTGAAGCTAATAGTTTGTAAAAAGACGAGTGAAGGATACTCATAGACAACTTTTCAATGACAAGTCACTATCCTGACACTGGCTCAGTCTGCTTCTCATCTCCGGGTTGAAAATATCTCTCAGCCGCTGAGGTTTGCCGGGTGACTCTGGGACTTTCCGATTGATTGGGGGTCAGGGGCGTAATTCAGAATTGGAAACAGTACTGGCCACTGAAAGTCGCCGGCCGGCCTTTCGAACTGTTGACCATATTCCGTAACTAAATTTGATTTTCATGCTAGATCTCACTGATTCAATATTGGCGCTCACCGTAGTGTTGACCTTCTTCTCTGCATGTTTAATCAGAAGCTTGATGGCTACCATGGTAAGACCACTCTCAATAAGTACCGCAGTAAAGTGTTGGGAAGGGTTGGTCCAGGGGGCGGCCTTGTCGTGCGAAGTCAAGTAAGTGGTGGCAGAAATAAATTTGCATCCCGGGCCATTAGCAGTATCTGGGACATGCGCTCTTGACGCTCTGGCGATGTAGCCTTGGTTGAAATCCATTCATCGAAGTCCCACTCATCAGCCGCAATAAAGTGCACCATTTCATAAACCAGCATCTGTGTTACCCGCATTAGCTGTTAACGATAGCTAAGGATATTCCAAATAACCTCCCAGTTGTCAAAGAAAGTATTATCTGGATCTTCAACGCAGTGCTTGATGCGTGCATGCGCCCAATTATTTCCCTCAAGGCTGTCACGACCAGGTCGACCGTTCATGTACTGGATTGCAGAGGCTCGGATTTGTCTCTTCAGGGCACGCATGCTACCTCCAAACCTTCCTCTGGCGATAGTAAGCAAAGTATGAGTTGCTTCCTGACGTTGTATCGCCTCCAAGGTCAGCGAGCGGTTCAACCGTATATCCGTCATCTGGCGTGCAGAGACTTCTTCTAACTGTATGAGACGTGCTTGATAGTGCGCTAACGGGATGCTTGTCCTTTTTGGTAAACTTCCTCCCACTCGTCATCCTGCACAGAGAACTGGTGCTCGTGACTGTGGCCGAATCGGGTGTCAGTAACATTTAGCAGCTGGTTCGAGATTTCGCAGGCGAACTGCCTCGTGGTCCATGTTATCGCTCCCTCCGATGGAATTACATCTGTGGTGTTCCGTAATGCGTTTAACATGGCAAATATGTAAAGACTTCCACACGATCGACCAAGTGACCGTGATTCGGGCCAGCTCTCAGAGCCTACCATTGGACCAGCGGCGGTTGCACGTCGTCCAGTCGAGGACGCTAAGTCGGGAATAACAGCCCACTCGCCAGAGAAGCATGAGGTCATCATCATTGCCAAATGAAGATCATGGTTTGCGTCAAGTATTGGGAGAAGGTCACGGATCTTGAGCTGCCGAGTATCCCCATCATCCTCATCACCTACGTGCACACTGTAAGTGAATTCTTCACGATGGGCGAATATGCAAAGAAGAACGGGCTATTTAGCAGCGGCAGCTTTGATGCATGTCTTTTTGAAGTACTCCAAAAAAGAGATCAGCAGCAGAGACGGCTCGCAAATGCGGATTGTATCCCGATCTGGTTGCTGGGATTTGCTTAGAACATCACGGAGACTAATGTACTCATTACCATGGAGATATTCTCCAAAATGTTCCACCAGCGATTCTGGATCATGAGTCGTGAACCAGACCTGAGATTTTCCGAGTCATCGAAATAGATGATTGACCAAGTAAAAGTCAGAAAACATCCACCCGTCGGCTCTGTCCTCTGAGATCAAGCGTCTCTACTGGACTGGAAATAGAGAACCACACAGGCCAATAATGTGAGTACCAGCAGTCACATCGGGAAACATTGTGGCTGATGGAATATGGCGTTGAGAATTGAGAATTGAGAATATCCCCAAGAGGTTGCTGATAACCAAATCTCTTATCGCTTTCTACCCCTCATGTAATTTTCAACCTGTCAACGTCAACCTCACGAACTATAAACCTGTCAAGAATCAAGATGGATCTTTCCGCACCAGTTGATAGAGACTATACCAAGGCACTGCCCAAAGTTGAGGTATGCCAGCTGCCCTTGGCATTCGTTCTAGGCAGATAAGCTGAATTAATACTAGCTGCATGCCCATCTTAGCGGCAGTATCAGTCGGCAATGTCTTCACGAAATATGGAAGCGCAAAAAGACCAAAAACCCGAACTTAACAGTTGAGGATCCTCTAATACTCATGCCTGTAGGCAAGGTCGACTACACGCTCCAAACGTAAGTCTGGACTCCAGTCAACTCACCTTACAACAAATATTAAAGTACCGAAACAGCTTCTTTCAAGTATTTTCAAAGCTTATATACCAGTTGTGTAATGACCTTGAGAGTCTAGCATATGCCACAAATTCCATCCTGGAAGATTTTCTAGCTGACGGGGTCCAATACCTAGAACTACGAACAATCCCACGCGAATCTCCAGAATCAAACATAACAAGAGAAGAATAACTCTCCACAGTCTTAGATACAATTGAGAACTTCAAAGCAAAGACGGACAAAATGTCCATCTACCTCATCCTTGCTATAGACAGAGGAAACACAACCCCCGCGGAAGCGATGCAAATCATAGACTTAGCTATCGCAAACAAGGTGCGCGGGGTTGTCGGCATTGACATCTGCGGAAATCCTAATCAGGGTAATGTCTCAATCTACCGAGATGCATTCGCCCGTGCAAAGGCCCATAAGCTTGGTCTTACGCTGCACTTTGCCGAGACACCAGCCTCGGGAGCGCCGAGCGAGCTGACCACACTGCTTTCATTCCAACCTGACCGGCTCGGACACGTCATTCATGTACCTGACGATTTCAAGGCTGAGATCTCAAAACGTAAGCTGGGGCTGGAATTGTGTATGTCTTGCAATGTTCATGCGTTGATGATTGAGGGGGGTTTGGGGACCACCATTTCGGGTACTGGAGACATCAGGATGTTCCAATTGCACTATGTGTAAGTTTTATTCTTTATTCATGATAGGATTGGTGCCACTTTCTACTAAGTACTTGACGGTCAAGAGCTGACTTGCTCTACATTCTTTCTATAGACTGATGATGTGGGTTTCTTCTGTAGCCCTGTTTCGAACGAATATCTTCTTGCTGCTGAGCATTTTGGTCTTGATCGGACTGGGCTGCTGAATTTGTGTCGGAAGTCAGTGGATATTATATTCGGTGGAGAGCAGGAGAAGAAGAGACTGCTTGAGATTCTTGATACCTTTAATGAGGTCAAATAGTTAAGCGTATAATTCCAGGGCTTCTGGGTGATATTGCATACCTGGGCACTGAATTTAGGTATATTTTTGTTACGGTAGTAGCGCCATCACTCACCACCTCGATAGCAGCATTATTTACCAAAATATCGATCTGAAGATCGTCACCAATGAAATTCTTGAGCTGCGAATTGACCTTTTTGGGCGCCTGCGGTCGTCGACAGGTCGGTCTTGTAGACCCATATGGTCGGTTTGTGGGCAAGTTGGTTGATCTTAGGCTGAAGCTCATCGACAGGGCCTTGTCTGCCGTTTGAGACATAGGTAATATATGACTGAATCACTTCATTTTGCTTTTCTTCTAATTTCCATTTCTTCAAATTAAATTTCTTACATTTGCACCACGGCGGGCAAGTTTCCACGCTATATTGGCACCAATACCGTGTGAAGATCCAGCTACTATGGCCAACTTGCCTTGGAGAGGGAGGGCTAACTGACTTGTAAAATCTATTGTGTATGTTCAAGTCAACTTGATTTTTCTGGGGATTAAAAGGGATCAAAGGAAGGAAGGATATTTAATTGACATGTTTATATTATTTGGAGATAAGGCTTTAATGACGATAACAGGCGATATATTCGTTTTGTATCTCGGCCTGAAGAGCCTCAAAAACCTCTCATGTACGCCTTCCAATTATGAAATAAGATTGGACAGAATCGCGTTATCTATTATCTTCCGAAGGCCCGAAAACCCCGACTGATATTCACTCCGAAGACAACCCTTCTGATGAATTATAGTCTGACTGATATCATCGCGCAACCGTACTATAAGGGAGAGAAGTACACTGTACGTAGGCTATTCACCACCTGGGCATCAACCCATGCCACTGCCTCCAACATGAGCCCTGGGTTAGGCACGTCTCCAAATATTGTAAAGCAGGGACATCATATTTTCGAGGTCCCTTGTAGACTTTGGGACCAAAGTTCTGCTACAATTCTATGTAAGATCTCTTCGTATCGTTTATTTTGCAAGCACGAAAAAAGTGCGGGACCGCAACTCCTCCGTTGATAGGGACAAACTGTTTCCAAAACAGCCTCGAACACTATGCTTCAAATGGCCTGGGTCGAGGCATCAATCGAATATAGTAAGAACATCTCCGATTGTGTTTTTAGCTCCATATTTGACTTTAGTGATAGATAAGACTGCGGTACTCATCCCAATCTGAGGGCCCCAGCTATACCCATGGCGAGCTAGAAATAAATGAAGTATATATGATATAAACCCTCGAAATACAGTCATAGTCAATAAGTAGCCCTCTAGATACCTAAGTACCTTCCTTCTTGCTCTTTAGGTAACTTTCGGTGAGGTTAGTCGTATTTCAAGGTCTTGAGTTAAATATATCAAAGTACCCCGAGCCGTCATCCTGATGGAGAAGATAGAAATCATAGCAAAGAAGGTAACCTAGCAGGTCTCTTTCTAACCAGGAGGCAAGTGAGGTGAAGTATGAGTATACCTAGATGAAATCTTGGCTCAAGCGGAGGTGTTAATTACTGCGACCTTGGAACTTCACTGGAACAATAGATATCAGAATGAATGATTTTAGTGGCTTAGAGAGGAATAAGGGGATTTTAGGATAGAAGTGTAGCAGTTGTAAGAACTATGGGTTTGGATAGGTGCGTTGGTGAGATACGCGGAGTTAAATGCGCTGCGGGTTGCAGACGGTCGTTCTATAGTGGAACCAGTATCATTACATTACCCCTGATGACCTCGGGAGCGGCTCAGGAACGGCCGTTTATTATGCCAATAAAATCATTTTGCGTACCTAGAATACTGAAGGCACATGTGCATCATGCGGGGACGGAATTCAGTCAGCATGGGTGTAATGGCGGGGTTTTCGATGAGGAAAGGAGACATTTCTTCCTCGGATCCAAGGTTTAGACCCGCTTTAGGAATAATTGAACGTGACAGATACCTACGAAGTTGATTAATTATCTTTGAGTCATGACATTGAGAGTTACAACAATGACTATTTCCTTCGTTTATAAAATGTTATTTGAAGTTCGCTAATTATGTCGAGTACCTGGGCGACTACTATAATAGGTATAGCTCCATGCACTAAGCCCACGAAGGCATAAATAGACGAACTTTATACTGGGTACTCCGTAAGTCATGACGAGCTCAGACCTGAAGTCAACTAATACGGATACGAAGGACGGAATAGTAGGAGCCGTACGCCGATAAAGTCCAAAACTACATATTTACTCGAGAATGGCTCTTAGCTCTTAGCAAGGTATAAAAAGCGATGAACTGACAATTTGTGAGCACTATTAGCGCGCCCGATATTGTTTTTCCTCGTATTCATTGAGATTGCATATTAGGCGCCGGTCACATCATTCTGGACCCTTTAAATGTTTATGTGCCTTAAATTTCAAGAGGGAGCGGTTTAGGGGTCTTTTCGCAGTGGGTTGCTGATGGGGTAAAATTAACTCAGCAAATGTGATATAGATGTGATTGGGATGCATTTACGACGTGCATTCACGTGTCTTCGCTCAACAGACTTCTGATTGGTGTAGATTGTCGGTAAACAACACTGCTTCGACATCTGTCGGGCATATTTACAACTCACTTTCCCTAAGCCAGAGTTGGTTTAGACCAGTGGGGTTAGGTTTAATTTGTTAGTTTGATTGGTGGACTGACCCAAATCAGGGTCCACCAAGGTCCTATATTTTAGGGATTTTCGACAATTGCTCCTCTTGGCTGCTTATCAATTAGACATGTACTAAGATCCAAATTATCAATGATAAACCCTATTTGTCCTCAGGCTGTTTCAAAAAGAAAAAACGCCTCGCCTAATACTCCACCTCTCCCTTTTTATTAATCGCTTTGATTCTCCCATTGCAAAGTTACCTTCTTCCTAGTCTTTCAGTAGGCCTCTTCTGAGTTCTCCGTCGCAATGACAACCACATTAGCCACATCGGCGAGTACTACTACTCAAACTTTTAATCCCTACGCATATGTCACGTCATCTGATTTTCTGGGTTGGTACATTGGAGGATCTTCGAATCCAAGTATGTTTATAATCTTCAAATGAATAGCATGAAGACTAACACAACCAAACAGCCGAGGCTATTACCTGTGGAACCTCATCCATATGGACTAGTAGTTCTGCATATGGACAATGCCATGGCGCGAATGATCTCTGGGCAACGGGTTGCAGTGACAATATTCTTTTGAGCCCTAGTACGACAATGGACTGGTACGTCTATGTCCCAATCATCCATCCAGGAGTGCTTCGCTTAAGCCCTGGATAAGAGTGCATTCAGACCTATGATACAAAACTTGGGAGATTCCTCTGCTAACCATGTATTATACAGCATTGCAAATTCATATTCTTCATGTGGTGCTTTACGGATCTATGAAACTCAGGGTGATACTAGCGCTCCTTGGACATGGTTTGCATGCTTTGATGACTTGACTGCCAACTCTGTCTACCGTGAACTCACGGTGAGCCCAACCTGTAAGCTTCCCGTGGTCAAGATCGGATTATATACGGTTACCTAGGTCATTTCGAGCAAATCACTGACATGGGAATTTCCCATACTAAAGCCACAGTCGCCGCTACGTCTCCCGCTACCAACTTAGCTGTGTCAACAACTTCATCGACACAGTCGACGTCGGCCTCGACTTCGACCTCAACAACGACACCAACACAAGCCTCAAGCAAATCCACTGGTCATTCAGGTATATCTGGAGGTGCCATCGCCGGAATCGTTATTGGATGCGTGGCTGCTATCGTCATAGGACTGCTGCTCCTATTCCGAAAGAAGATTCTTACTTGTATGGGGTACAGCAGAAATAGTCCACTGCCGCCACAAGAGCCAACAACCGAAGTTTATAACCATGGGCAACCACAAAGTCCTGTTCCAACTGCTCCAACGGGCTGGAATACATTGGAATTGGCAGGATCAGGTGTTGGTTATAAACAGCCCGGGGCTACGACTGCTTTATCAGATTCTACACCATCACAACTTGCAGGCTCTGAGTCAGGTTTATCGAGCCCCGTAGCTCAGTTGGAAGGTTCTGAATATGTGTATCAGTCAGGATATTCAGGCATTGGGCGCAATCCACCAATGCATGAGATGCCGTAATCAATTGCACAAGCACTGTTCGGATCCAACTTCGGGGGCTTCTTAACTCAATTACTTAATTAATGGTCACATTGCTAGTTTATAGCTTTTGGAAGGATATGTATCAATGCCCAGGCGCTTTCTCAGAATTAGATATGAATTGTTGTCATATTTAATCATAATGGGTTTCTTGGTAGAACGTCAGGTTCAGAGCTCCACAATTGTTCCGACCTTAAAAGGTTTCAAGGTTCCTGGCGATAGAAAGAATCTTGCAATGCTTACAATTTATGTGTGGTACATGTCTCGATAATTTTTGCTGTTGGAAGAACTATAAAGTTACCAGACCCAGGTGATTAGTTGACCTAACATTGCCTTCCAAGGTTCACACTTCGTAAAACCAAGTAAAAATATCAACTATCAAAATATACGAGGCCATTTTATCGACTCCAAGTTTGGTTCAACCCGCGTCCTTTAAGCTTAAATTTATAGATTCCACTCCAACATAGAATAAAGTAGAACAGTCCGCTCTCACTTCCATCTCATTTTACTCTCAGCGCCTCGAACTTGTAATATTTTAAATGACCTCATATTTACGTCTTACATGTATATAGTATAGAGGATTGAATGGATAGTCTCAAAACTATACTTGCAAGCTACGATACCTATATTTTGTTCAAAAGTTTCTTTTACCTGCTTATATCTGCCCAGATTTCCCAACGAAACTTCCTACATGCTCTGCATCTGCACTTCAATTTCTGACGTGAATATTTGTCGTACATCCACCCAAAATGGATGGCCTGAACTTTCAACTAGGCCTGGTAACTACAGACAAGGCCTAGTAGCTATCAACGAGGCCTAGTAAATACCAACGAGGCCTAGCAGGAAATTTGAACTCTGCTATAAACTCCCCATCACTACTCCCCCAACCTTTTCTTTCTTTCAATCAAGCAGTGAAGCCAAATCAAGTATAGCTTTTAAGCCCCGTTCTTTTACACTGTAGACAACAAAATCTCAAGAGAGATCTTATTTTTGATACCGTCACTTAGCCTACGGAAGAAACTACCGCTGAAGAATTACCAACCGTTGAAGAACGTCAGTCAGCAACTACCAAACCAGTGAATATTAAGACTGTTGAAATGTCTCGATACCTTCCCACCAACTACTATGCATCCAACTCAGAGTCCAACTGGCTTAATGCTATTACCGTCCAAAATAGGGCGTTTTATGATCCACGGACATATGAATGCCATAATACCTCGCTCACCCCCATCATCCATCGCAAATTGAGTGAGAGGAATGTGGCCTGGCTCCCTGGTATCCGTAGTGACCCGGAGCTTGTCAGAAAATGGGCCGACATCAACTTCGTCATCATCAGATATGAAGGAACAATGTTGCCCGTTCCATACGACGACATTGCGACTGTCGAGTACGAGTTTGAGTGCGAGCTGTACAATGGATTTGTCCCGGAGCATCACCGCTCCGTATCCGAGTATTCTGAAGAAGAGGAATATGAAGATTCTTGCGACTATGGCAATCAGCTTCCACCAAGATACTACAGTCAGGATAATCTGAAGAGGCTGCAGCTGTCACATCAGCCAGCTGCAAAGATGCAATATCACCTGCATCAAACATATCCCCAGACTCCGAAAGTCGTTGAGTTCCCGACCTTTCAAGACAGTGTGATATATACTCACTCAAACATCACTGTGTCTTCCACTTTCCTTTCGGAAGAGGAACTCAATATCGGTATTTTGATCACCGACAAATTCCGACAAGCAGCTAATCACTGCAAATTAACATTTGAACAGCTGCGAAGCAAAATATGGTCGGTCAATTTCCTTTTCGCCCGCTTCACTCACCACACCTAAGCTCTAATAGGTGTGCTGCTATCTGAATTTATTCAGAATTATCTTTTTGGAACCCGCAATATGGAATTCAACTCGTTTGATGAGGAGTTCGAAGCACTGGAAGCCCTCAAGACTTGATCCTTCAACTTCAAGCAGACTGTGTGATGCCAGTCCATTGTGGACGTACCACGCCATCAGGAAAAATGGGTATCATGGAGGAATCAATGAAAAATGATATCAAGAAAAAATGGGGGGGAGGGGGCGTTCACGATCGACGGGTATGAGCCTAGCTCCTCAAGTGTCCGTCCTCACCATTTGAACTTTGGACCAGTCTGTTTCAAGTCTGTCTGCAGTTGATTTCATTGTTAGACACATCATCTAAAGGTGATAATTTATGTTTTGACTCCCACGTACCACCAACTAGCAGAAACATCAAGACTGTGGGCGGATTAGTGAATATACTTAGGTACCCTGAAATATGTCCGTGCAATCAAAAGTCAAGTAGCGTAGTTCTTCTAGTAAACAGATGTCTGTTCTGTCCTTGCATTACAAAGCCTAGATCCATGTCCAATTCTTCAATACCTAGGTACTGTTATTGGTCATGTTCTCACTCTTATCTCACCTACTCTCCAAGACTTCTTACCTTGATCCACCAATACTCACTCTCATTTCAATCTTCTTTATTAACTGCCCATCCCTTGTACCTAGGTATCTGTTATATAAGTTTGTTTTTACTTCACTGTACACTGCCCGCATGTGTGCTGCCGGCTCATCTCTAGATGGTTTCAGATCCAGGAAACCACACGCGCACATGATGCATGGTTGTTATAAACCCTCAAATCTAGTATTGGAAGCCATTCAGGCATGTCTAAGATTCACATGGCGAGCTCAACAGTGTTTGGAAGCGAACCAACGAGATCTGAGCTCCTTATGGTCTGGTTTAGGGAAATTGTTTATATAAAGTAATTCATTCATTTTAGATTGCTTTTTGTTTTCTTTTGCCATAGATTAAGTCGGTAGCACGTGGCAGAGTCAAAACAATGTGAAAATGCATTATTGTGATTTCATTTTGATGAAGAAGAAAAAGGGGAATAATCGTGTCCTGAGTTGAAGCTCTAGCTAACAAAAAATTATCAGCCCAGGATATGTATAATCCAATCAGTCATATGTTATTTAGCTATACACTATTTAATCAGGAGATTCAATCAATTTATACTTAGATGTCTATGAATTTCATTGCAATTGATTGTTCTTTTCGAATGTGAAACCATCAAGTCAATGGATGCAAATGATCTAATCTGTCAAAACCAATTATAGATCAGCTGGGTAACCAAACTCTTAATATTAACTACCTGGGTATGTACGTAATTTCCAAGAAAACCTTTCATGGTAGTCGATATAGTTATGATGACCTAGAGCGGTCGGCCCACTTGCCCTCGGTCAACTTTCCCTATTCCGCCTTTAAAGCCAACATGAACAGTTGCGGCCAGGAGCCATCAACACCGCATCCTCCGCAACCCCAACTCTACCCCCCATTACCACAACATGGATCCATTTTCATCAGAGGGCGGTAAGATTGACCCTGATCTTTAAGAATCCACACCCGGCCAACTAACATACGTCCTAGAGCTCCTCAACATGCACAATGCCTTCCACTCAGGGCAATACCAAGACGTGATTGACTTCGAAACCGCCGCTTTTTCCACCGAGAATCAGACACCTGCTCGCCTGCTTAAGCTGCGCTCCCAAATTGCTCTGGGCCAGACCAATGAGGTTCTTTCCTCCCTCTCTAATTCCGAGAACGACCCCGACCTGGCTTCTATTCAAGCGCTGGCGCAGCAGGCTGCGGGCAACACCGACGCCGCCCTCCAGCTGACTCAAGACCTCGCCGAGAACTACCCAGAGAATGTAAATGTTCAGGTCCTGGGTGCTATAGTACTGCAGGCTCATGGTAATAGCGAGGAAGCGCTGGCACTGCTTTCCAAGCACCAGGGTAGCCTCGAGGCGTGAGTGACCACTGTCGCATATAAATACCATTCAAGGGTCTAACATTCGCTTACGCAGAGTCGCCCTGATTGTTCAGATCCATCTCCAGCAGAACCGCGCAGATCTTGCCGTGAAGGAGGTCCAGTCCGCAAAGCGCTGGGCCCAGGACTCACTGCTGGTCAACCTGGCCGAGTCATGGGTAGGCTTGCGAGTTGTAAGTTCTCTAAAGAAAGCACTGCTCTCATATTACATTCCCTAATCTCTACTTTCATTTTTGCAGGGCGGTGAAAAGTACCAGTCCGCATTTTACGTCTACGAGGAACTTGCCTCCGCCCCTAGCACCTCCACCCCACTGTCCATCGTCGGTCAAGCTGTCGCAGAGCTTCATCTCGGCCGTCTACCGGAAGCTGAAGCCGCCTTGAACACTGCCCTGGAGAGATACCCTACAGATACCGAGCTGATCGCCAACAGCATTGTGCTCAACGTATTGGCCGGAAAGCCAAGCGAAGAGCTTGAGTCGTATGTTCATTCGAACAATAAGCATAAAACAGGACCAAGTGCTGACTTATAATGTAGCCAACTACAGCAGATCGATCCCTCCCACGCCCTCCTCGCCGATATTGAGGAGAAGGGCGCTTTCTTTGATACCGCCGCGGCCAAGTACTCACCGAAGGTGTCATCGTAATAGGATGAAACAGCTGATGGGATTTATTGAAATTTTACAATGTTCGGCGAAGCCTTTAATTTGGAGCTGGGATTCTTTGTTATGAGTTGACATGACGTCTGTTTAGTGTTATTGTCGAAAACATGTTTTTTTATACATTATCTCCAACACTTCATTGTAGAGAACTCTAGAGCAAATCACAATTGATGAATATTTTTTGATTAGATCAAATAGGTACAGAATTTGAACCTATTTTGAACCAGTTGACGAGACGAGGTGTGCTCTACCACTTCTCGCAACTTGTCATTGTCGCCGGGATCCCAGGATAGAGTACTGTAGATGTTTTTGGACTGGGAGGAATAGTTCTTGCTCGGCCATCCACTTCTCGACGTGCAGCTGCGTCGACAACAGGTGTAGCGGGTACTGCAGAAACTCCTCGACTCATTGCTCCTTGACGCGCCTCTGTAAGAATTGCCAGCGCATGGTCTCCATCAACATCAGCCGTGGGGGTTGATGCTATCCTAGAAGTTACGACGCTAGATGAAGCAGCCATGGCAGCCGCTCTTCTAACGGCTGAAATTCTAGCAGCAGCAGAACGAAGTGCGATAGCAGTAGCTTCTTCTGCGGCCTTTGCCACAGCAGCATTGAATTCAGCTGTGCGAGTTAATTTTTCACGATCTGATTCTGCACGAAGAGCTGCGGTGCGAGCTTCGGATTCCCGGGCTAAAGCAGCGCTGGTTTCTGCTTCTCGAAGCACTGCTGCACGGGCTGAGGCCGGTGTCGCTGCAGCGGGACTTGGCTCAAGTTGTATAGTACGTTTGAGGTCCCATAAATCTCGCGGTACAAGACAACTTACTTTACCGTCTTCTTGAGCGATACCCTGTATCGCATTGATTATGACATTGTAGGGAATGTCCTGCAGAAGAAGCTGTCGGATCCAGGGGAGATGTTGTTGGATCTCTGCTTGACGGTGGCGGGTGTGACGAGATGCCTCAGTCGGGGGGTGGTTATGGGTTGTTATTTTAGAATCAACAACCCAATTGTTGTCTCTTCGTCTGTATCTAAGAATGACCAGAAAAGGGCAGTCAATCATGCGCGACTTTCTTTTTCGAATTGGGGTGGATGAAGCGTCGAGTGCATCTGTTGCATCATCCTGGGTCTGGTATAGGCGTTTAGAAGAAGGCCGACGGCCTCTATCGCAGATAACATCGATGTTTTTGGGTATGTTGTTCTGATTCCGGGAGCGGCCTTTAACATATGCGTAGCCATGAGGCTGAGCAAATATATTCATATCATGAAGGGCTTTATCTGCATTTGGATAGGTTGGCAGAAAAGGGAATGGGGGAATATCAATATGGTCATGGTCACTTTCAGCAGAAGGAGTTGCATGCACATCTGCTTGGGTAGTCTCGGGAGCAGGTTGCTGAGCAGGCTCTGGAGCAACTAGACCAGCTTGGGTATTCTCGGAAGCAGGTTGCTGAGCAGGCTCTGGAGCAACTGGACCAGCTTCAGCAGTCTGAGCAGATTGTTGAGTAGGTTGTGCAGTCTGAGAAAATGATTGATTGGCGAATAAATTGGAGGTTTCAAACTTTGGTGGATGATTGTGAGTAAGATTCTTGACATCGACAACCCAACCTTCGTTACCCTGTTTCCTATTTCGAATAACTGCCCGAAATGGACAGTCAATCTTGGGGACTGATGATCGGGCCTGTCGACCACGACGACACATTACATCAACATTCTTCGGTACACCATTTGAAGCACGCGAGCGACCCTTGCTGAATTTAAATCCAAATGGCAAAGCAAAAGCATTCATATCTTCAAGAGCTTTGTCTGGATCTGGATAGCTTGGCAAGAGCGGGAATGGAGGCATGTTGATGATTTGAGGGACTTCAGCTGTAGCCGCAGTTTCAATTTCATCAGGGATATCAGCCTTGACCACATTTTCACTTTCAGGGACATTTTCGTAGGGCGTGTAAGTGGTGTGCACACGGTCCTCTGCAAAGAGAGATAAAAGCGAATCTGACACTGTAGAGCTCATGATTGTGTTGGGATGGGAACCTTCTAAAGAGTGTCCAAAGTGAGCTCAGGATTAACCCCCCTAACATGCAGATCACCTCGCAATATAACCTATCCAGGTTTAGCGTAGGTCAAATGAGAACCTATTCACCGCCATGATCAAATGTGGCAGAAAGATAAAGCAGGTAAGCTTCAGGTACTAACTTTACACTAAGCCTATTTAGTCCCAGATCGGATATTGGGGGTTTCCAGCTGAGAAGGGGGTCAATATTCCCGAGTAACGGACATGATTCTACTTTCTGAAATTACTGACTATCCATGTAGCTAGCTGCTATTTTAGTAATCTTGATTTTTGATAGTTTCTATTTCGCTGGGTCAGTTCGACTCAATTTTTCCGGGGGAATAACATGTGTTAATTTCTTTCTCCAGTTCGAAGACAGAAATTCAGCCAGCACCTATGCTGATAGATTGAAAAGACAAGTTGACAGCCACAGATATGAAATAGAAAACTTCAGTGCAATTAAGGCAATAAAAAAGAAGAAGTCACGCCAACCCAAGGCTCTGCTGTGAAACATCACAAGCGAGAGAGAACCCATTTCCGAACTTCCCTAGAAGTATGCGTGCCATCCTTTGCGTTAGCTTCCAAGAAAAGATGCGCATCATGAGACTCATCAGGGCCAACGATATAAGTTGTATTGGGAAAAACAGACTAACACGTGTTAGTACCAAAAGAACCAATTTTTTTTTATGGAAATTCAACATACCTTGATCTTCTTCGCAAAGTCATCAATTGACGAAAGCAAGATCTCGTGTCCACCAGCCAGCAGCAAGATCTGTTCAGTCTTTGCACCAGCCCACCATTGCACCGGCGCAGAGCTCGGCTCGCTCCAACTATCCCCGGGCTTCCCATTCAGGTAAGACCCCGACCATTTCTCCAATCCAACTGCCGTTATGATATCCCTGTATGCATTCTCTTTCATAGATGGCCAATCATATTTGAAGTCAATCCAAGGTGCATGGCAGAAAACCCCTGCCAGCGGTGTCGATAGTGGGAGCGGGTCAATTTTTGGGTTCGGGTGCGAGAGGTGGAGTAGAACTGCTATAGCAAGATTACCACCAGCCGAGTCACCGCCAACAACCACATTTCTTGGCGAGCAATCTGTGTCAGTGACAATATAGCGTAATGCCTCGACTGCCTGACGTAGTTGTGTCGGATACTTGCTTGACGGAGTTAATGAGTAGTGTAAGAAAAAGACAGCGACATCGTGGCCATCATCCTTGGCGGCCTGAAGAAAGTCAAGCCAGAAGTCTAGATGCGAGGGTATAGCACTCATCGCGAATCCACCACCTAATTTAAAGTTTCAGATTAGCTTTCCGAGCCACGAGGGACTAGAATAGGCTTTCATACCATGATAGTAGATCACTATTTTCTTTGCATTCTTGTTTCCGAGCCAGAACCCTTCTGCGTCGTGAGGTAGGGATATCACCTCTGGTTTGAGACCTCTCTTCTTTGTGCAGGATGCGTAAAGCTCTTGGGTGGAGGGGAAATAGTATCTAGTTTGGTCAGCTTTCCAATCTAGGGATGAAGAGATGAAGATGCTGAAAAGCTCACTGCATCTGACGATTCGACAGCCGTTCGATCATTGCGCGGATGGATGCTCCCATAACATGATGCTTGAATTTCTTGGGAAACTTGTCACTCCGGAAGATACCCGTCAGACTCGCATAAAGAGTGACGCCCAAAATAGACAGCTTTGCAAGCTGGAGGTCTGCAATCTCCCAAAACCCTAGCTGTGGATCGATCTTCTTGGTAGCCATGATAATCACTCAAAACTGGTCACAGAGAAGGTGGCCGGAGGAGATGTGATGTGAATTGAGCGTGACAGAAAGAGCGTAGAAGTGACAAGCCGAAGGAAACAAAGCATCTAATTTCCCCACATTTGGCAATCTCTCCCCGATCGATGAAGATCGATTTGTGGGGCCAATCGTAGTGGAGATCCCCATGCACTACAAATCTACTGAAGTACTGAGTACCAGTTCAGGTTCGTAATTGGCCAAACTCTTAGCGAGTTTGTGTTCGGGCCTTATCCTGAAACTAAAGACATTAAAAACACCATAATCAAACTACCTACTTAGGCAGTATTAAACATCTCACAGATTCGCACGGCTCGTACGATCTATTAAAATAAAGTTTCATATTAGAATTGTAGCCTAGTGGCCATTGACCATGTCCTCCTTACCAGTCAAGTCGCAGAATGCCTTGTAAGTGGTGAAGGCTTCCTCGTGACTGCCAGTGCTCTCAATCACACACTCGGCATCAGCACCAACAAAGAACACATGACCTTCCTTCACCTCCTCAGTCTTGTGGCCGACAGTAATCTTGCCACTGCCCTGAGTGCAGATCAGGATACTTGGGCCAACGATCGGGTCGAAAGTCGCCTTGGCGCCGGTCCGATTCAAGTCGGTCTTAACAACGCTGAACTCTTCAATTGGAGGGTCGTACAAGAGGGAAGTTGAGGCGCTCGAGTATGCAGTCGCGTTGAGAATAGTGTATGGGTAATCCACGGGCTGAAGCTTCTGTTCCTCTATGGGCGCGTACGAGTATGTCAACATCGTGGTGAGGGTTTCTACATCCTTAAACTTGGGGGTAAAGCCAGCGCGCACAACATTGTCGGACGAGGCCATGCACTCAATGACGTCGCCAGATACATAGGCGTGGATGTCATCAGCTTTCAAGAACATAGCCTCTCCAGGCTCAAGTTTGATGAAGTTGAGGAAGAAGAACACAAACAGGCCGATATCATTGGGGAACTGGTCATTGAGACGTTTGATGATTGAAGCCAGCTCGGTTGGGTCGACTGCATCAGCCTCGGGCTCTCCTGGCAGAGTGCCGAAGCTTGCAGGCGAGCTTTCTGCCAATCTGACCAGGTCCTTGGAGGCAGACTCAATGTTCTCGGGGGTAGACTCCATTAGTGATGTGAACACCGAACGGAGCGCAGCCTTATTCCGATCTACGACAGGCTCATCGTCTGAATTTTCGTTGCCCTGGACAATCTGTTCAAATTCACTAGCTGCTTGAAGTCCAACCAGCTTGCGAAGGGGCTCAATTGTTTGGAGGAAGTGAACGATCTCGGCCAGTGGACGAAAACCGCATAGCCCTTCGAATGGAGTAAGGGCGATGGTCATTTCAGGCTTATGATTGTCGTCTGCAACAAGTCTATGATTAGCACATACTTTAAGAATTATTTTCAAGTACCTGTGACATACCAGGATAGTTGGTTGGATCCCGAGCGTGAAGTTGCTCTGCCAGCTTCTTGTTTGGGTGGGCCTGGATGCTGAGCGCCTTGCCGATGGAAAGCACCTTGAAAAGGAACGGGAGACGGCCATCATAGCGCTCACTAACATCCGTAGACAGCAATGCCTGGTTATCTTGAACTAGATCAAGGAGGGATCGTTGGGTCTCGACATCCTTCGAGGGCAAGGAGGGGTGGGTACCCATCCATAGCTGGAGAACGAGTTAACTGGTAGCTCGTTGCCATATGACCATATTCTGTGATTTACCTCTGCATATGGAGTCTCAGACTCAACCGCAAAGTCTGGTGCAGCCGTTGTAGCGGCATAGCGAGCTGCTGCGGATTGCTGGCCAAGCTTGCCTATAACGCCATTTAGTGCGGGGTATTCAGTTCTATTGATGCCAACTTACCCCAGTCGTAGCTGTTAACGCCTGTAGGCAGAGATATTAGCATCTGCAAATACCCAAGCTCTCCGAGTTCAACATACCACATTGTAGCCGAAGTAATGGAATCTGCATTTTGAAGGGGTTGTTGATGAGGAGATTTAGTTAGGGGCAGCGAATTTCTATTACACAGATTCTCCACGCCAAGACTCACGGGCCTGGTTGAAGATGGACTGACAGTTCTGACAGTTTGATAACTTTGATTCTGGAATTTAGAATTTTCACTAGAAATGTTTTGGTTTTGAAAGAGGTAAGATTTATGTAAATAGAGGGTCTGATCCAGTCATTCCTAAACAACCTTGGAGCATTTCCGCAAACGTCATTTTGAATTAGGCAGTTCTTTTACTCCATAGAGACAACGGAATTTGTTTTTTATGCATTATTTCACTGTTGATATACGCTACTGTCTAGGGTCCAAGGTGTAGAATCCAAGGTGTAGAATCCACTTTAATTTCTATCCTTCACTCATCTCAAGAAATCAGATCAATTTCTAGACTGATGGTGATGGTAAAGCGAGTTTTATGAACACGTACCGTGATAAGTCACCGCCTTGAGCTTATCGAGATAGCGATACGAATGACTAAGCGCTCAGGTACCCTTTGTTAAACTAGTTAGTTCACTATCAACCATTACACCAACCATCAAATACGAATTCTAATTTTATCGATTTGTAAGTCAAGTCACTTCAAACTTTTGAATAATGTAAAGGATAAACCAGATTCACCCGCCTCGGAACCAGCTGCTCATTTTTAAATGAATTAGATTATATCGTTAGTTTATAAATATTACAGGCGTGGTCATACTCCGTACTTCAAGACTTCTAGCTACATGTGGGTACTTCCAAATGTCAGGGCGGTGAACCCATGACGAACTTATCACCGCTCAACCGGAACGAACCCTAGATTACCCCTCATACTCTTTGGCTCAATTTCCCTGGTGAATACTCCAGGCAATTCAACATGTCCCGCAATCGTCCGCGGCCCAGAGACAATGGACTCGGCAACAATGAGGAAATGGAGCTGTGGACTCGGATCTGTCAAGACATCCGCAAGTCCAAAGACAAGTTCGACCAACAGGCCTCGCTCTCCGTCCAGATCAAAGCCTTGGCGGAAAAAATCACCCGAGAGGGCAACAGTAAGTTTCCGAATTCCTATAGCTCCTATAACATGATACTCCCGGTTCCGCTTGTCGCGACAAGCCGCGTATATCTACTCCAACAAGAACGTCTTATATCTGACAATTGTAGAACCCACTATGACGGACCATGACCAACTTGACACATGGCTGCGTCAGAGTCAAAAGCTCAGTCAAGAAGAACGATCGATCATGCTTGACGAGCCATGCGACGTGATCAAGAACTTGGAGCTCCTCACCGCGCTCCGCAAAGCTTCCGAGGCCGAAGCTCCTGCTAATCGATCAATCGCACTTTCAAAATCCCGCAAAAAGCGAACAGATATTGAGAGCTCGACTACTGACTCTACTAGTATCTCGGGCGCCGACAAACGTTCTAAAGGCACTATCCCTCGCAGCATGAGCGTGTCAAGCAATAATCCGCGCGAGGGACGCAATGAAAATGTCACTGTCAAGATTGAGGAAGGAAGCGAGGGAGCCAAAGGGGCAGTGGCAGAACGCAGTGGCCATCTCATAGTTGGGGCACAGGTTGTATTCAAACATAACAAGAACAAACAAGGCGTCGAAGGCGAAGGCATTCAATGCATAATCAAACACATTACTGGAGATGGACACAAAAAACGGTATGTTCCTATCATATGGCACTTTGTGAGACATAGTAATACTGATATTCGTCAGCTGGTACGACGTGCAAGATCCAGAACCTAATGAGAATGGCGAGGAGGGTGCTGTTTACAAAACGACCGCGTCATCCCTCATCCCTATACCGATTGTGAACACTTCTTTACCATCGTTTCCTGTTGGCAAACAGGTTCTCGCGAGATACCCGGATACCACTACATTTTATCGTGCCGAGGTGATGGGGTCTAAGAAAGATGTCTATCGCCTGAAATTCGAAGGCGAGGAAGATGACAAGGAGATGGAAGTTGATCGGCGATTTGTGCTGGATATTCCTAACAAATAACCTTGAAACCTCATGATTTAATATGATATGATACCCCTAGCGAGGCGCTAGATACCTGGAGTATAACTTTGAATACTGGGCGCATTCAATATCAAACGATGGGACAATTTTTATTCTAATAATATAATTACTAAGTATTTAAGATTGATCATTGTAGAACTAACGAAGTGAATATTAATTAAACTTGTGAACTAGTTATTTAGTCAAGGCTATTGTTTGGGTGGATCAATGGAATCTTTTAGCATCCGTCGGAGAGAAAGTAATCATGACTCAGCTTCGCCCCCTCACTACCGAGTACGCCGAGTCTCCGAGATAGGATAGCTGACGCCATTTCAATTATTCAACATCGATTATGAATGCTCAAATGTCACCCCTTTTTGGAATTTTCGATATTTAGTTAACAACTTTTTAACTGCTGATATCCTCGCCTCTCCGCTCACCTTCACAATGGCAAATCTACCGGCGCATGCTTCACCGGAATTACCTCCGCATTCCCTACCCACCAGCGGAACAGAAATTATGGACGATGCCAGTCAGGCAGACAGCACTACCACAGGCCAAGAGACTCCATCATTGCCAGCGTGTCTACTCTCGCCAGCATTCACTCCACCTGCTACTCCCGGTGGTACATTGAATCTGGCTATTAACCCCACTGAATTCCTACACCAGAGCCAAGCAGCCAGCATTCAACATCAGGGGGAACTTGCAAAGCCACCAAAATTGCTCCAGCAACTTCCCAAGGTAGAATGTATTGTCAGGGCTCGTATCCCAACAACCCAGGGTGCGGAGATGTTCTTGCATCTGTACCTCAACGACTTGGACAACAAAGAGCATTTGGCAATTGTCTTCGGGAACAACATTCGAAGTCGGAGTCTTGATCGTGTTCGGCCTGGGGAGACTGAAATGGATCGCATGATTCGTGGCGCATATGTGGGAAAGTTGCACCCGGGAAGAGTCAGTAGCTGGGATGAGGATGAGAAGTCTGCTGCACCAAGTCGGGTTGAGCCACCACTGGTGCGCATTCACTCAGAATGTTACACAGGAGAAACAGCATGGTCGGCCCGATGCGATTGTGGTGAGCAGCTAGATGAAGCCGCCCGGCTAATGTCATTCCCCGTCAATGACCTGTCGCCCGACGCGCCGCCAGAGATACAGTCTCTTCGGTCAAATTCTACGGGTGGTGTTATTGTCTACCTTCGACAGGAAGGCCGTGGCATTGGTCTCGGCGAGAAGCTGAAGGCATACAATCTACAGGATTTGGGTTCTGACACTGTGGAGGCCAATTTGTTGCTCCGACATCCTGCAGATGCTCGTAGTTATGGATTGGCAACTGCCATGCTAATGGATCTTGGCTGCGGTGTGGACACAAATCCAGAAGGTGTGCGTTTGCTCACGAACAATCCTGATAAGGTGCGGGCCATTGAAGGGCCAAACCGAGAAGTTTTGGTGAGAGAGAGAGTTCCGATGATACCCTTGGCATGGAGAACTGGTGGTGAACGAGGAATCAAGAGCTCAGAAATCGAGGGCTACTTGAGCACTAAGGTAAGTCTATGCAATCAAGCAGGTTTCAATTGTCTTCTAACAAAGCCATTGTCACAGATATCAAAGATGGGCCACATGATCCAATAATGTCTATACTTTGTCTTTATATTGTTATTTTTCCATCTTTTTGAAATCAGACGGAGCTGCACATCCTTGCACACGATCAACATGACCATTCATTCTTGCATATTCTTTTTGACCCCCGTGTATACGATCGTTCGTGATTACTTGTGTGGTGATCATCTTTTGTTTAAAAACTCGAACCTGGAAGATATTCTATGTCCAGTCAAAATCTTACTCAGCCATTCATACAGTATTTATTTGTATAATTTCCTAATGAGTATCGATGGAGTTGAGGCAACTGGAGTATGGGCGATCTATAGATTGGAATTCCGGTACGGAGTAAATTGAGGACAGGACCTTCAATGGCTTGAAGCCAATCATCCAATGACGTGACTGAAGTAATCAATCCTTGTAAATACACCGATTGATAGAAACCTACAAGGCTAAATAGTGATTATTGAGAAGAATGTCAGCCAAGGTGATGTACCAAGGTTCCCGCTCCGCATGCGATCATGGGTCTCTTTCCTCTTCAACTCCCTGATCCACTCCTATTGTCGTACATTTCAGACCGCTCCGCTTTAGCGACTCCATCTCTCTCTCTCTCGTTGAATGGCTGATATAGATTAACACTGTGCGAGGCCATATGGCTTATCGCACTGTTTCACTTAACAATGTCTGCACCATTCGATCCGGGGATGGAGGCCCGCTCATACCCTGTCGCGAGAACAGACTATTCTCCCGTCCCCTCACTCGGACCAGACTCCGTGATTACAGATGCCCTTGACCAGGACGATTCTGCAAGAACTGCTGGAAGGAAACGCAAGTTGAATAGTACATCGTCACGGGGTGTCGCAAATCTAACGCCCGATCAACTTGCCAAGAAACGTGCCAACGACCGCCAGGCGCAGCGCGCGATCCGCGAGCGCACTAAATCACACATTGAAGCTCTAGAGCAACAGGTCCGGGACCTTTCTTCCCAAAAGCCATTCCTTGACCTCCAGGCAGCTGTCCAGCACAATGAACGCATCCGAGAGGAGAATAAAGAGCTTCGTCAGGGACTCCAGGCCGCCTTGGACATAATACAACCTCTGCTTGCGAAACCCGCAGCAAAAGGTAGGATGCCAAAAATCAAACACTTTAGATATGGCCTGACTTGGTTTAGATTTACCCTCATTTCTTACCCAACCGAGATCGGTCCCATCTTCAAACGAAATACCTCCCTTCCCTGATTCCGACCGCTTGACACCGATCAAGCAGGGAGCCACGCCCGCTGACAAGCAATATGCCGATTCCGTTGCCAGCGTTGACACGCCTTCTCCTACACACTCTGCGCCAACATTAGGAAGTCGCCGCAACAGTGGCAACGGTGGCATTCACCCGACGTTCCGAATGGCGCTATCGCAGAATATTGCGCATGGTTTAGATTTTGGTTTGGAAGAGAGATTAGGCTTCAACTTCCTCCTGGACCCATCAAAGAATGTCCCCAAAGTTGAACGTCTTCGGCGTAGCAGCTCAGAAACAATTCGCACCCTTAATTCAAACCCCCCTTCCACGCTTTACCTTCAGCATCACTGTGCACCCAACCCAGGAATGCCCTCATTTACTACTCCTATCAAAAACACAGCGCCGACATGCACGCTGGACAGTATTCTGCTGGACTTTCTTCATAACCGCCAGAATGAAGCCGCACAGGGTATTCCGCGTCAGAAACTCGTTGGGCCGCCATACCCAAGTGTTTCCTCATTGCTCAACCCGGAAAAGAGCTTCTACTCGCACCCAGTATCAAAGGTGTTTACCGATATCTTGCGAACATTTCCAGACATATCATCACTGCCGGAGCAGGTGGCTGTTCTCTACATAATGTTCCTCCTCATGCGTTGGCAGATATTTCCCACACAGGAGAACTACGAGCGCCTACCCGAATGGCTTACTCCAACTTCAACCCAACAGCTTCAGCCACATCCAGCCTGGATAGACTATGTTCCCTGGCCTCGTATGCGTGATAAGGTCGTTAAATCTCATGCCGAATTTCCATTTGAAAATTGGTTCATTCCGTATACCCAGGGTATGAGCGTCAATTGGCCATATGAAGCCACTGACTGCCTATTATCCACCGGTGAATCAGATGAGTTGCTCATCAATCCTGTATTTGAGCGGCATATGCGGAATCTTTCCAACTGGTCGCTAGGACCTTCATTCGCCGAGTGCTATCCGAATTTAGTGGATACCACAGTGATTAGGTCTGAGCTAAAGCAGACCACCTCTACCTTGCCTCGGTAGATACATGAACTAATACTGTCATCATGTCCAGCAATATTTTTCACGATTTGAGAGCCCCGTGCATCTTCATACATGTAAAGTGTCCTATTTCACCTATATATATCCCATCGTTAGCTCCGCTCTTTTACACAACATACAGGTTATGGCTTAAACCAACGCCATAGATTTAGTTAATCGATGGATAATGAACACGCAATCCCCATTTAGATGATAATATATTTTGTTCTTGTTTTAACTTCTAATGTCGTAGCTGATATTTTTCTAATTACCCCTGCGGCTCTTCTCATTCCAAAACTCAAGGCCTGACTTCTGTCGCAAAACACCATACATGGAACTGGCATCCAGGCATTCGCCCGCATAGCTCCGTGCAGTCTCCATGTTGGCACGAGCAAGGTCAAGGCCAGGAAGCTCAACGCCACTGTCCTTAGCCATGGAAATAGCATGGTTGGCATCCTTAATAGCCAAAGACACGCCAAATCCGGGGATCGAGTCCGTAGGCGGCGCATAAGCACCGGAAGTCAACCTGTGAGGGTATAAGAAATCTGTTCAACTTGGGCTCTAGGAAGACCACATACCTCTTCGAGTAACCTCCAGCCACGGCACCAAAAGCCTCACCGATAAGCTCCTCCATGGGACCTGTTCCAAGTCCAGTCTTCTCAGCAAAGACCTGGGCTTCACCAACACCCTCCAGCATAGTCACAGTCACGATGTTTCTACATATCCAGTCAGTAAATCGCGATCGACCAAGATTTTGAATCAATACCGTACCCAGCAATCTTCAGCAACGAAGACTTGGTAGCATCCTCTCCACATTGGATAACACGCCGTCCCATAACGTCCTCGATAAGGGGCGTCACGGTCTCAGTCGCGCTCTTAGGCCCACCGATTGCAAAGACTAGCTTGCCAGTCACAGCGATAGGATTACCGCCAAAGACAGGCGCAGAAACAAACGTGGCACCCTGCTCTTTCAGCTGGGCAACAGCGGCGCTCACCGTCGCTGGATGAACAGTCGAGCAGTCTACGAAGATCTTATCCTTCAAGGAGTGTCCTGATTCGACGGCAGAGGAGAGCAAGCTCTTTAGGACTGAGTCATTGGAGATCTAGAATCACCATTAGACTCCCTTGCTCTTTAATCGTCCTGGTTTTGACTGTTAGGTTCTTACCATAGTGAATATGATTCCGCAGCGAGAAACCAGGTTGGCAAAACTTGCTTCGGGAATTCCACCCAAGGCCTGCAGTGATTCACCTCGCGACATTGTGCGGTTGGAGTAGATAAGGTTCAATGCCTTCTTTGCGGCAACGTGACGCTGCAGGTTGCTAGCCATAGCGAGACCCATGGAGCCGAGGCCAAACTTGTGAATGTATTAGCTCTGGCTCGACAATCTTGAGATGCGCATCTTGGATCTTGAATGGCACTTACCCAACCGATTTGTGCCATTTTGTTAATGGTGTTGTGCTACGAGCCAGTTCAATTGCTCCAAGTTCCCGTCTGTAGGTGATGACAAGAAGAATAGATGCCCCGGTGATAGATCTCGTCAAATATAATGGGGGCCTTTCTCCTATAATGCTAGTGGGAGGTTCCACTCCTCACAGCACTTGTCGGCCATCGGCCCGATAACCCGATAGTCATCAACGTCTCACTATTTGTCACGGGCTTTATCACGATAAAGACTACTTAGGTATAGCAGACTTCAATCTTCATATCCAAGTTCATTTAGTTAATTTCACTTAGTAGTGTATTATCCCTACCGATAACAACTCTCACTGAGATCAGCTGACCCACTCCGGTCAAATCGGCCTCAGTAGGTATCACTGTATCAGTGCTAAAATATTCACTGCCAGTCCAAATCAGTTCGTGAAAACTATCTTGAACTATGTTGCTATACGCTTTGAGATTACCCTGGGAATATAAGCTTGTCTCGATTATTCACATACCAATATCCTAGTCTTCTTTCCAAACGAGTTTAGATAGGCTTACATAACCTGACTTTCTCATAACAGCTCGCCGACCTATACTTGATTATCCATTTCGTATGATACCAATTCTCAAAGTCAATTGTTAATGAAGAATGGCAGTTGTCGTTTATATAGTCACGTTCTGTAACAAGTGTGGTTCATCCCTCAATTTGCGGGGAGAATAGGGGGACGGTACTGTCACGTAAATACCTAGGTAACGATGATGATGTCCAGCGGACCACATTGATGTACCTCGACTTACCATCAACTCCTACCCCCGCGCGACCTCCGCACCCAATTCAATTCTCTTCCGACTTTCCGTCTCTACAGCCATTTGAAGCATTTAATTCTTCCAATCCCTGCATCATGGCGGAAATGCCCATTGGTACCTGCGCCCTCCCTCTCTCCCCGAACTGTTGTCCCAGCTCTCCAAGCTAACACCCCACAGTGCTCGACGGAGGAACCGGTTTCCTAAAGGTCGGATATGCAGCCCAGGTATGTCGCACACGGCTCTTCTGCGATTGAGCTCCCTTCTAATAGTAATTCTATGTCAGAACTTCCCAGAGCACCAGTTCCCCTCGATAGTGGGGCGGCCCATCCTGCGGACGGAGGAGCAGGCTGGTGATATCGTGGTGAAGGATATCATGTGCGGAGATGAAGCTGCCGCTGCGCGATCGATGCTTCAAATTAGCTATCCGGTACGTCGCAACTATATTGAGGCTACTGCCCTCACCATCCCCTACCCCGCCCCTCTACCTCTTCCGCACGCCAGAAAGAGGACATGTTGCTGATCCCCAGTGGTCGGATGGTTTTAGATGGAGAATGGTATCGTGAAAAAGTGGGATGATATGCAACATCTCTGGAACTACACCTTTTACGAGAAGATGAACATCGACCCAACAGGCCGCAAGATCCTCCTCACCGAGCCCCCAATGAACCCGCTCAAGAACCGCGAGAAGATGGCCGAGGTTATGTTGGAGGGATACAACTTCGGAGGTGTCTATGTCGCGATCCAGGCGGTGCTGGCACTTTACGCCCAGGGTCTCAGCAGCGGTGTTGTTGTCGACTCCGGTGATGGTGTCACCCACATTATTCCCGTGTACGAGTCCACCGTCTTGAACCACCACATCAAGCGTTTGGATGTTGCTGGTCGCGACGTCACTCGCAACCTGATCGCCCTTCTATTGCGTCGCGGCTATGCGCTGAACCGGACTGCCGATTTCGAGACCGTGCGCCAAATTAAGGAGAAGCTCTGCTACGTCTCGTACGATCTCGAGCTGGACAAAAAGCTTTCGGAAGATACCACCGTTCTCGTTGAATCCTATACCCTCCCCGATGGCCGTGTTATTCGTGTTGGTAGTGAGCGTTTCGAGGCTGCCGAATGTCTCTTCCAGCCTCATCTTGTCGATGTGGATCAGCCCGGTATGGCTGAACTGCTTTTCAACACAATTCAAGGCACCGATGTCGACGTTCGGTCCAGTCTTTACAAAGCCGTTGTCCTCAGCGGTGGTAGCAGCATGTACCCCGGCCTGCCTTCACGGTTGGAGAAGGAGCTGAAACAGCTCTGGCTGACCCGAGTTCTGGGCGGGAACCCAGAGCGTCTGAATGTACGTCAAAATCCATTTCCAAGCCAGCTGAGAGATACAAAATTAACGATCCCGCAGAAATTCAAGGTTCGCATTGAGGACCCTCCTCGACGGAGACACATGGTCTTCCTCGGTGGTGCCGTACTTGCCAACCTCGTAAGTTTATGCCCATATTATCTTTCCATCATTGGCGCGAAACTAACACTCAAATTTAGATCGCCGACAAGGACGACATGTGGGTATCCAAGCAGGAATGGGAGGAACAGGGAGCTCGTGCCCTCGCAAAACTGGGTCCTCGGTAAAGCACTTGTACTTAGGTGGATGTTCCATTTGTTTTATGTTCCTTCCTCCCTAGTAGTGAAGCCTATAAATACCTCCAGGCCTGAGGTTTTCCATATTTTCCTCTTTGTCATCCTATTGCTCTCCTTTGCACTCCCAGTATCCACAAGCCATGCTTTTCTCTCCATCTCTCTCTCTTCCCGACCTGCCGTTTCGATTGACCTCGTATTATTACTTCTTGTCTGTCTTATTGCCCACTCTGTTTTGAACCTAGATTGGCTCGGTGCAGGTGAACTTGGAGCTTTTCATCGGAATGAAGAAGCAGTTATATGGACTAAGTCTGATTCTTCTATTGTGATATATGTGTTTGTGTTTGTCTAGTCATTAGGGATGGAACTACGAATTGAAGCATATCGTATCAATATACCCCATTTAGGGTTTCCTACAGCTTTTGAATAGCCGGGTCTTCGAAAGAGCTGCTTTCACTACATATTCTTTCCAACTTTGAAACCTACAGCATATAAACTTGCAATCTTGGAATATCTGTTCCAAGGTTGGATCGACTTATTTGAAAACTCTAGTCTTAATATTGTTTCACGGTTTGCAATCTTGCTTCTATCAGTATATCTTCGCAACCAATTTTTTGCCGCCCATGTTTCCCTTCTTCAGTATGTCCAGGCCAGCAGGTACAGCTTCTAGCCCACCCTCGATATGTAAAATTTCAGGCATCTCAATCTTCCCCTCTGACATAATCTTATTCAGCTCGTCCGCATAACCCTTGTTTGTACTATCCAGAACGTATTGCTTCATCTCGACCGTGTGGGCTGAGACATTACCTGGCACAACTTGAGAAGAAGACATCAAAGCCAGCGGAGCAAAATGGACCGGAGATTCCTGCGAAACGGCCTGAAGGGATATTGCTGCTGTTTTTGAAGACACTAGGTCGATGGCTCGAGTAATATCCCCATTCGTTACAAGACGGATTTCTTCCACAAGCTCTGAATCTGATTTCCCATCTCGAACAACAACATGTGTTGCGCCGAGTTTCTCTGATAGGGCCTTTGTTGACTGAGAATTGACGGTGATGACCTTCAGACCACTTATAGCAGCGAACTGCGTGGCGAATTGACCCGTGCTTGTAGAACCGCCCCATATCAGCAGCCACTCGTCCTTTAATTGCTCGACTTGCCCCGAAGACTCCGATGGTAAAGGGACATTGAGCCATTTCCACAAAGTCATTGCAGCAGTAAGTGCAGGAACTCCGAGGCAAGCAGCAGATGCCATTGTCATGCCTTTCGGAACGTGAGACACAGTATGCGCAGGAACGACGACGTATTTCTGGAAGCAACCCGCTCGCACGTCACGATAGTATGTACTGGTCCAGACTTTGTCGCCAATTTTGAAGTCTGCGCTGTCCGAACCAATTTGTTCAATAGTCCCTGACATTTCTCTTCCGGTGACCTGTGGACAATAATGCATTTGTTAGCCATTGGTACTTGCATGCCCAACTGCAATAAACATACCCAGGGGAATTCTGGTAAACAGAAGTTATAATCGACACTTTTCCAATCTATGGGGTTGAGGCCGGCGAAGTCGCAGCGAATCATGATTTCTCCATCCGCAACAACGGGCATAGGGAAGTCATCTCGAACTTCGTACTTTCCTTTTTGAGCCACCACGAGCGCCCTTTGTACCTGGGGTTCAGCGATTGTCTCAGTGGAAATCTGCTCAGAGTTCTTTGTCGAACAGGTAATACTGGTACAGTCTGAATCCTGTACTCTCTTTCCGACAATAGTGACGCAGTCATTCTTGTTTGGAGTGCGTTGTAGTCTTTTGAGAAGACCTAGCAGGCTTTTCCAATGCATATTTTTTCTAGTGATATGTCTTCGGATGGTTGGCCTTCGTACGCCGGAGGTTTGAGTGGCGGTTTGATGCATTGATTCTAGTCTTAACTCTGTCGAATTGATTGGCATGAGATAGGCTGGTAGATGCTAAAGGATAGCTGGCTAGATCTGTCCCTTTAAAATGATTGATGAATTTTGTTCTTCAGGATGAAGCTGTTAATAACCTTGATCTATGTCGATATTGGCATAAAGAGTTCGAAAATCCCGCGACTCCGACGGCTACTGAAGTATGCCGATGTTGGCTTAGTGTCTGCTGGGCTAGGCACGATTCAAATCCTGTCAGCAGGAATCAATTGGGCATGAGTGCGGCTGCACCATAGTTCCCCTGATGGAATGTGTCTTCCGAAGATCCGACGGCTCTGAAGACATCCGAAATTGAAACTAGAGCGCATTCCACAACCTGAAATCTGGCTCAAGTCTAACTATTGAGCATCTGTCCAATATTCAGACTCAGTTTAATCAGAGTTGGCTAATGGAAGTCATGCTGATACATCTCAATATTTGAAAGATTTGGTGGTATCACAACATTGCGCCCTCAAATGCTAGAAAACAGCTTAGCGCGAGAGTATCATTAAAGGTTCCCATATCATGTAAACTAGGAAACCGAATTATCAGGGGAATCTAACCTATTCCAAGGCTGGCTTCTAGCTACCTATGTACCTAGTAAATAAAAAATGATAGCTTAGATATTGTTACAAATATGTGGAGTAAAACTATTAAGTCTTTCCAAGGTTAAATTTCGATCTATAGACGCTCTGCGTGGATAGTGGTAGTATGATGGGTAGATTTGGAATACTAATAGCCAGCTGAATATAAGTCAAAATTGGAAGATCGTCAAATGTATTTTTGAAGAAAAACATCCAATTTGTCACTTAAGTATTTGAAGATTGGATGTTAATGAGTACTCAAGTCGCTTATACAGTGATCCCACATTGCATAGATGCAAATCTTCAAATTTCCACCTGGGCAAGGTTCTAAAGTTGTGACTTCCACCCACCCTCAGACTCAAAGATACGTCCGACTGCTTCGCAAACTGTTAACAAATGACGGTCTCGATATCGAGGCGCCACGAGAGATACTCCCACTGGCAGTCCATTGGGTCCCTTGAAGCCCGGCATATTGACGACTGGGGTATGAAGAGCCTGTACATAACAAAAGTTAGTTGATCATACTTACAAATTTTTTTTATAAGGTCTTCTTACCGTCCAAATACAGTTAAAAACAGCACTGCCCGTAGAATCTTGGCCTACGGGAGCTTCATCTGGGATGCTGGGAACTAAGACTGCAGCATAGCCGCCGAGCATTTTGTCCACCTTGGGCCGGGCTGCGCCAATATTATCAAAGGCCTCTAGGAAGTCAGCGTGTGAGATCTTCCATACATCTTCAACGTGGTCCACAAGCAGCTCGTTCATGTCCTGCTTATTTACTACATAATCTGGAAGAAATGCAGCTCTACCATCCCCGTGCATAATGGTCAAATGCCACTCGGGAAGTTTCTGAAGCTCTGGAGAAAACTCAATCTCCTCTACCTCGGCTCCATGATCTCTCAGCAGTTGCACAGCTTTACTCATAGCAGCTTCGGTGCCCGGTCCCGCAGATGACCACATCATGGTCTTGCAAACAGCAAACTTGGCCTTGGCTATATCGAAATTTTCATCGGGTACATCGTCATCTTCTAGGTGGAACACATCCGCAAGAAGCTGGAGGTCCTCAATGGAGCGTGCGTAGAGACCCAAAGTGTCGAGGATAAGGGAATATATTTTCTGACCCTCCCGGCTAATGGAGTTCCACGTTGGCTTCATTGCATAAATTCCATTGAAGGAGCCTGGGCGAATGGTGCTTCCACCAGTCTGTGTTCCAAGACCGATAGGTGCCTGGAAGTCGCCAACTACTGCACCAGATCCACTCGAGGAACCCCCAGGAGTACGTGTAGGATCATGTGGGTTGCAGGTGGCTGGGCCCTTGAGAGTTGCTGCAAATTCGGTAGTAGTGGTCTTACCTAACCGGTTGTAAGATTCAAATGGATCATAGTAGAAGAAAATTGAGTGACATGCATACCCAATATCAATGCACCAGCTTGACGCAAAATTTGAACTGATGCAGCGTCAACCTCGGGATGACTTCCAACGTAAAGCGGAGAGTTATGTTGCGTAGGCATATCTAAAAAATATGAGAACCAAATTTTAGCTTCGCAAAATAACTTTCGACTCACCTTTAGTGTATATGACATCCTTTACAGCAATAGCTACTCCATGCAATGGGCCTCGGTTTTCTGGGGCAATGCGGTCCAAGATTTTAGCTTGCTCGATCACCAAATCGGAGTTGAAATGAGCCCATCCTTTGACTATAGAATCTCGTTCACTGATTCTAGAAAGTAAAGACTGAGCATACTGCTCGACAGTCAAACTACCCGAGCGAATCTCATTGCGGGCTTGAGAAGCAGTGAGTCTGAATGGCTCCATTTTTCAATAATAATGTATTAATAGATCGTCAGGCTTCCCAGGAGAGCAGAAATTTATTCGAAATCTGGGAAGTCTCGACAAGTCCATACTTAGATTATATCTCCTCGAATAGGTTCCGACTTGGTGCCCGCAGTGGAGAATCGGCCCGCCGGAGATAACGTGCGTAAGACCACGCGCGATGGCTAAGTATACGCTCCCGAAAGCCGTAGTCCCGAATATTACCCGGGGACGAGATTGACCATTGGGTGACTTTATGACCATTAGTTGACCGAACGTTGGAAGTATAAAAGTGAGATTCATTATTCACCTGTGCTAATAGTTATCGTTGCAGTTTTGAAAATGTTGGGAAGGCATGAGAGCTATGAAGATAAGGACAAAAAGAGGGGTTGATTACTCATACTAGTATACGGAGAACCAGTGATGTAGTAGGCAGTTATTTAGGTATCTTAGGCATTGATTTCTCGAAAAGCAAGACTATCCCACATAGTTTGAGTGCATATTGTTCAAATCCAATTTAAAGAATCAGAAACCATTGGACTGATACTGGAAAGCGCTGCCTTGAAAACACCTGAGCATAAACAACCTTAGAAATGTATAGATCTATTAGCCCGGAGAGCTCGAAAGTATTGTAATGACATTGAAAAGAGTTATAAATGATCTTATACTTATATATTCAAGAACCTCGAGATCTTTCTTAGAATATGTACAAAGTATGGCAGAACAATACCAATCTAAGCTAGCTGGCCCTTCTTATATGGGTGGTCCTTCTTGAATGCCTCTGCAATTTCCGTCCGCGTTGCAACCCAGACTCCCTCTTTCTCCGAAATATACTTTACAAAGTCACGAAGAGCCGCAAATCGACCAGGCTTTCCAATGATCCGGCAGTGCAAGCCAATAGTAATCATCTTTGGTCTGCCCTCCTCGCCCTCTTCATAGAGTATGTCAAAGGCGTTCTTAATGTGGGTGTAGAAGCCTTGAGGATCACGGAAGCCACTTCCTGCAGTATGAAACTTGAAATCGTTATTATCATAGCTGTAAGGTACCATGAGGCAGCCCTTTGGTTCGGCGCTATCACGCTCGAGGGGAAGGTCGGTCCAGTAAGGGACATCATCGGCATAGGTATCGCTAGCCCAGACCAATTCCTCGCCCATTTCCTCATATATCTTTGGCACAAGAGTGCGCGAATGGGGAGAGAGACGGCCGTAGTACCAGCCGCGAGGTGCGTAACCAGTCAAAGCTTTCAATGAAGTGATCGCCTTGCGGATATAATTCTCCTCCTGTTCGATGGAGAAGTTGTGATAGTCCACCCAGCGGTAGGCATGCGAGGCAACATCATGACCCTCTTCAACACAGCGCTTTGCCACTTCAGGCTGCTCCTCGACAGCTTTGGCGACAGCGTAAAGTGTGAATTTCATGTGGTATTTCTGGAAGAGACGGAAGAGACGCCAAAATCCTACTCGACTGCCATACTCATATTCGGACTCAGCACTGAAATTTCTCTCATTTACACAGGCTGGTGCAAGAGGATTTTCGGTAAGTGCAGTCTCGGATTGGCCATCTCCATTCTGAACCGAGCGTTCAGCTCCCTATGATAGAAGTCAGCTTGAGCTCAGCAACATGGGATAGAAATCTATTTACCTCTTCATAGTTTATAACGAATGAAACTGCAATCTTGGCATTGTTTGGCCATTTCAATTCCAGTCCATTCTCACCATATCCCTTGAAGTCGCGAGGGAAGGCAAAATCAGGGTGGCTCTGGTAGATTTCAGGCATTTTGTATGATGTGAGAATAACTTGGAAGATACAGGAAGGATAGGGTTGAATTATAATTGTGCCGCAGCATTAAATTGGTCTTGATCTTATACTTATCGACCTGTCCAGGTGATAAGATCTCAATTGAATCTTACAAATACCTATCTAGGTAGCCAGGCAGTGAGTGGGGTATAGATAGGACTGCCCACAAAGCATTGTAGTCCAATCGGAAGCTAGAGGTTCCGACGGGCATGAATCCGCCTCCAAGCTTCATACCTAATAGAGCTTGAGATGTAGAGTCGCTTTACCCCACCTTTGATTCTTATCAATTAATCTACCTTTATATACGGAAAACACATTAATAATTGTATCTGGAATCAAAATCATGCGCTGAGGATAAATGATGCCTGATACGTGACTATTTATTCACATGCAATGTAAGTGATATCTATGACCCGCATAGCAGCCACCCTACATATGCATCATGAGTTATGCTTCGTACTATATGGTATTTATACCAATGAATAATATCTCGTGTGAATGTCGTGCATTCTAGGGCTGTACTTTTGTAGTGTACCTGGATAATCCGGTAGTAAGTCTTCGGGACTTTCAAGGCCACTGTTTTGGCCTTTGAACAGTCCAAATTCCAATCGCTAGAAAGTTGCCTCATTCCAAAGCTCATTAAGTTTCAAGGTTGATAATATTATTTAATCTATTCAAAAACGCTAGCTGTGATGCTAGGATTCACATCCATAAGCTCTCCTGCATGTGACAATCTCCGGCCATCCCGACATCTATACCATTAAATGTCCCAAGTGTATGGAAATCTACAGCCATACTATCCATGGGTATCATAGAGCTTATTCCTGAGAATATGGTATTCATTTCACCATGATTCTCAGGTTGGTATTCAAATGAGTCTAAGCCACCATCTTCCATTAGACTTGAACCCCCAGCCATATTCAAAATCATGGCTGGAACTTCACCTCGCCCTTCTTGAGAGGAGCTCATGGCCTGAACAGCATTGCCTAGGCCAGGCTTGAGACTCTGAATTGCCCTGCGTGGCTCGTAATGACCCTCTTCAATCGAGTCCATGACGGACTGCTTTATTGACTCGAACACATCCCGGTACTTTTGAGCCCCTTTCCACCTTTCAGTAATGATGTAAAGTACGATGCTGCAAGAGTTCATTGCATTGCTCATGCTGATGCTGAATATCTCTTTTGGTGATGCCCAGGTGCAATACAATAGAGTTAGACCTGCGAAACTCGTAAGCTTGTATTATTTGACGATGTGGTGCCAAGATGAGATTTACCAGCTAAAAATACCGAATGTAGCGCCATGACTGAAAATCCTACAGGGACTGTCTGATGTAGCTTCTTATATGTTTGGCAGACACCCCCGCATGCCTCAGCACATTTCTTCAAGAATCGTGTCTCCGACAAGTTGGCCGAGAGAATTATGGGATGCAAAAGGAATCTCATGCACTTGTAGTAGTAAACCATCTATAATCAAGCGATTAGTCAATGCACAAGAAGTAATCGTAACCTCGGAAATTTCGAGCTCACATAATAATCGTATCCATCAACAAAGAGGGACTTTACACTGCCCGATTTCTTTACGACATCTTCGGGCATGCTGTCCCGCCATCGATCCAGCTCAGAGATAAACTTTTCAACTTCATCTTTTGTGGCTGATGATGCTGACTTATCCACCCGATATATGGTCTGCTGAATTCTTGACTCAATCTGCCGTAGCTTGGTGATGTATATGAATGCTGTCATTCCGGTGGTTTTTGTTTTTTCACCGGGCCTGAGTGCTTTCATTGCGGTTAATGCATGATCTAGCTCATCTGGATCCTCAACGTCTCCGTCTATATCAAGTGGCAACTGCGTCGAGGTTAGTTAATTGGAAAGGCTGATAGACTGATTTTGGGACAGTCTGTTTCTTACCTCGGCATCAATATCTCGGTCCGAAATAGCAAACGGTCGCCCGAGTATGATCGAAACCTGTCTGTCGAGGCAGTAGCAGCACCAAAATACCCGCTTTCTAATCTCATAGTCCAGTACCCGCAGTTCTCGTCTGTCTTGAATCTTGCGATGCATTCCCATCTCAATGCATTGTCTGATAGCAAAACCTACGTAAGTCCATGCACCGGGACCTTTAGGAGATCTTAGACTGTATATTGAGAGAAGTAGCAGAACCTGCACGGTGCGGATGTCATGAAAGGAAATGATTTCCATCAAGTTTTCGAGCGCCTGCTCAGAATGCTGCTCCGGGTAGAAAGTACCAGTTTCGCCTGTCGTCTCAAGAAATCGACCACCAATGGCGTACACAAGATGCAGAACTGTTAAGCTGTTTACATGAGTTTAGTTAGCCGAGACCAAAAACGGATTGCGAACGGAAGTGCTCACGAAAAGGTATCGGATAAAGTGGCTCGATTTGAATGAATTCGAAAGATAAATGATGTCTGGAGTACAGGCCATCTTTTTGAGATATGGCAAATATACGCCATGTAAAGCCTGTCGGCGGTCTTGGAAGAAACTTGAGCCAAATCCAATCTGCCACGAGGTCCATCGTGAGCAGATTTCGGACTGAGGGGCTCTCCTTGGCTATCGTGAATGCTCTCTGGTGATCCCTGGTCATCAGGTGTAGACTGTACCATGGAACTGATGATCTTTCCTATACCAATGTGAGATGAGGCTCCTATATAGCGACCGGAAGCTTCAAGGGACAAGTCCTTCAAAATCTCCTCGACGTGGCTGACGCCATCTACTTGTGCCATGTTACGGCCATCGAAATCATCCGTTCTCCGATCCGGAGAGACTGGCGAGGGTCTTCTTGGAGCCGCAGTATTCATCATGACTTGCTCATTTGGCGACTGAAGCCGAAGAGAATCGGTCCAAGCCTGGCTTCCATACTCTGAGTCCCGTCTTTGAGGGCCAGTAACGCTCCCATCCGATATGAACGACTCTAGCTCGGCAAGCCGCTGCTCAACAGCTTTTAGAGACTGCTTCTGCTGATTGCGCACGAGAGCAGTTTTAGCACTTGGTGATGTATACTCGCAGACAGCATGAAAGTCCAGGCAGCTGGCGCATGGTCGAAGTCCGTTGCATCTGTTTGGGATTGTTAGACACAGAAGTCAAAATCGAGCCTTTATTTAGCCCTAGAAGACCCTAATGACTTATCTGTTTTCTGGTCTTGCATCTCCTACATGCGACAGCTACACGAGCACGTTTTGGGGGACGTGAGGAAACCACGGGATTTTGCGGTGGGCTAGTATCCGTGGTATTTTTCTCACTACAGGAGCTCATTTTGCTGGGAAAATTGAAAGCAGGCTCAGATGAGTCATGGATGGGTTATTAATTACAGTGCATAGAATAGAAATGGATGGGTTTGGGCTGCTATTAGAGAGATCAATTTTGCTTTTTTCCCCCCCCCCTCAATCCACACAGCCACCAAGAATCAATATTATCAATCGAGTCTAGATATATCGTAGCCCGGTCATTGGTCCTCTTAGATATCTCGACTGATAAGGTAAAAACATGGGGATTTGCTGGCCTTCTCGGCGGTATCGGAGTAGCTCTAAGGCTTTTCTGTTTTAGGGCTAGGAAGGGATGTGGGGCATATGGGCCCATTGCCACTTGAGCAAATCCTAGGAAAAAGGAGGCAAGGCAAAATTCCTGCTTGTCTCCAAAAGAATACCAATATCAGTCCATCATTAATTGGGATCTCAACTAGTTAATCAACAAAATCCATGGATTGGAACCAAATTTCTACTGTTCTTCAATAATGAGCGATAGTAGTGAAACATAATGGATGTGACGTATCACAGAAAATATCCAAGAGAGGAAGATGAGATTTTTTTTCTTGTAACAGGCTGGAACAGTCACATCTGGACAGAGTCACTCTTTATAATGAATTCTATTATTTTTAAGAGCCTCAATGTGCCTGTCAACCCACCCGGGAAGCTAGAAATCACATCAAGCATACCACAAGTACCCTCTTTTGTCGACGTTGCAGGTAGAAAATACCTCACGACCTCTACCTAGTGAGTCAAATCTGCCTACGGGGTAACCTAGTCTTACCATCTGGGTGGATAAGTGGTGCCATCTTTATCTAGTACTCTTGAGATCTTTGAAGCTTACATAGTATAATCGCTTGCTTCAACCGTCGGATCGCAAGGTTCCGTCGGAGCTCGACTTGTGATCCCTTGGCCGGTCGGCATCTTGAGAATTAGATGTTGAGGATCATGAAGATAGCTTTGCAGAGTAGATGTTAAATAGAGAGCAAGTTCTTGTAATCGTATCTATCTTCTAAGTTCGATTAAACAATCATCTGCATTTCAGAAAAAAAAAAAAACAAGAAAGAATGGCATCAAACGGCATCCCCAAGAAGAGAATTTTTCTCAACTTCTTCGAAAATGGCTGCGTAGGCTCCCACATGGCCCCAGGACAGTGGCGGTAAGATCGAATATCAACATCTCTTTTTAAAATGGAACTGACAGAAAATATAGCGACCCTCTGGACAAGGGACACACCAAGGACAGAATCGAGTACTGGCTGAATCTGGCCAAACTTGCAGAACGCGGCAAGATCAGCTTCATCTTCATTGCTGATTCATATACTTCTCATGAAGTCTACTCTGGGTCTGCGGATCCCATGCTCCGAGCTGGAGCTCAGATCGCTGTTATGGATCCAGTGACTCTTGTCTCTTCTATGGCAGCCGTGACCAAGAATCTCGGGTTCGGAATCACAGCAAGCACCAGCTACATGACTCCCTACATGCTCGCTAGAACATTTTCTTCCCTGGACCACCTCACCAACGGCAGAGTTGGGTGGAATGTCGTAACTAGCTGGAGCAAGTCGTCAGCACGTGCACTTGGGCATGAAGATGTTGTTCCTCACGATGAGAGATACGCTTGTGCTCATGAGTACATGGATCTTGTGTACAAGCTCTGGGAAAGCAGCTGGGCAGATGATTCGGTAGTCTGGGATCGGGAGAGACGCATTGCTTATGACCCCAAGAAGGTGCAAAGAGTGGAACACAAGGGTCAGTTAAGAAAATATTTCACTGAACGCTTAGCTTACCAGTACTAACTTTCCGATAGGCAAATATTTCAATGCATCCGCGATAGGACCACTTCACCCGTCTCCCCAGAGAACTCCTCTTCTTTGCCAAGCCGGTACCTCTCCAGCTGGAAAGGCTTTTGCTTCAAAGCACGCAGAGGCTATCTATGTCGGAGGACTGTTCCCATCTCAGACCAAGGGTAACATCGCCGCCATTCGGGCCAGCGCAGCCGCCAATGGGCGAAACCCGAAGCAAATCCTATTTTTTGTCGGTATCTCTCCTATTCTTGGAAAGACTATTGAGGAGGCCCAGGCCAAGTACGAAAGGGCACGTGAAAATGCCGACGTGATTGGTGGACTTGCACAGTTCTCGGGCTATACAGGCATTGACTTGTCGCGCTTCCCCATTGACGAAGTCATGGAGCTCAAGGAGCAGCCTGGAGATACTGCCATTCACTCTATGCTCGAGAACTTCAACAAGACCACGGGCAACTCTGATCCTTGGACACCACGACGATTGGGAGAGTTCATGGCGCTCGGAGGATTCCACCCAGCCCCAGTAGGTACACCTGAGATGGTTGCGGACGTCTTTGAAGAATGGATCAACGAGGCAGATGTGGACGGTTTCAACATTTCCTATACTATCACTCCGGGCAGTCAAGAGGACATTGTGGACCTTCTCGTCCCTGAGCTTCAGAAGAGAGGCTTGATGTGGACGGACTATGAAGTAGAAGGAGGAACTCTTCGGGAAAATATTTATGGTGTGAAGGGAGAGTCAGGATTACCCTCAGGACACTATGGAAACAAGTTCAAATATGGTTCAGGTTTTGAGGGAGACTCTATCGAGGCACTCAAGAATGCTGGAGACGCAGAAACTTCTGCCGTGCCTGACAGGACTATTTAGGTGGGCAAGGGCACTTGCATTTGACGAAACTCAAGACAAATCTAATCAAATTTGACATGAATATATTTAAATATGACGCCAAGAAAGGCTGAGAAATTTTGAAGCTAAGAATATCACTCCATCTTTCCGACCTTGGAATAGAAAAGATGCATCTAGATAATGTCGACTCAGACTCAACCGGAGTTTTGGTCTATGGGGCTTTGCAGGATCAATAATTTACGGACTAATGTCCCATGTCCCATTGGCCAACACAAATCTAGTCTCTATGTTATCTGGGTTTTGAAGTTTAATAATTGGTACCTCAGTTCAGCTTCCTGTTAGACACTTCGGCTGTTGAGAGCGACTTACACATCTGCGGCTGAAGTGGCTTTCATATAGACGGTTTTCTATTGGATATGACTCGCTTGAGGCGGACGTGATTGTTGGCATCAGAAAAGCTTCTTTCATTCGTACGCGGAATGATGGCCTGCTCCCACCTACCCTATTACCGTGCACAGTTGGAACTTACGGACCAGGGTAAAGATACAATCTTAGTTCACTAAGAAGGATGTACCTTTGTGTGCCAAAAACTCTAAATAACTTGAAATCTTCATATAATTCCATGATATAGGGTTGTACTATGGTGCAGAAAACGAAGACTACTCAATCAGGAGTTTTGACGGGTCTGGCCCATATATTCCCCCATAAGGCCAGGGTCAAGCTCATTGATTACTTATGGTAACTATTGAGCACATCCGTACTAATGTCCATGTCTAATCAAGCTTCATGTTGATTAAAAGATAGCCACAGCAATAGCTGCTGCTGCTGCACCAAATGGCGCGGCAGTGATAATAGGGTTCACCTGAGAAGCCGCACCCGTAGAAGTAATCTGAACAGGAGAGGCTGAAGAAGTAGCAGTGATTTTGACAGCAGAAGTTGAAGCAGTAGCAGCAGCAGTGAAAGTGTAAAGACCATCGGTAACAGTGACAGTCCTATAAGAGACCAAACTAGCCGGAAAAGTGACACCAGAACTAGAGTAAGAGAATGAACTCGTCACAGCTGAATCAAATACAGTGATTGTATTACTATATCCACAAACAATAGACTCGGTGTAATGGGTGAATTTGCATGTTTCGGTGAATGTCTGAAACTTAGTGGCATCATTAGCAGTTACTGATATCATACCCCAATGGGCGAAAGTTTCGGGGCCTTGAATCATCGTGATAGAATGCGGGAATCCACACTCTGTAGCACTTTTTATACATCCTAACTCGTAGGTAGTAGCGTAATTGTCAATACCAATGACTCGGGCTATAGTGCTGGTGTATGCACCTAGACGGGAATAGTTCTCATAGGATGCGGCGAAGTAGGAAATGACAGTTGTGCTATCGGCAGCAGTAGCCAGAGCCACAAACAAAGTAGTGAAGAGCGAAATCACACGCATTTTAAAGGAGTTGTATTTTTGCGTGAATAAAAAGTTGTTTTGGAGAGAGTAAAAGAATAGATAAGAAAACACAAATTTATAAGTAGAAAGGGGCTTTAAAGCCTTAATTAGTCTAGTTTGTATAGAGGTTTTGATGGTCATTTTAGAAACTAAGGTTCCTTCAGTTGCCCGATTAAAAAAGTGCGCCTATGCCCATGCCAAGACTTAACTATATCCACTTCGATAATTCATACATATTTTTCCAAATATTCTCGAAGTACTGAATGTTCAGATCATTTATCTCAGAACCAATCAAATGAAATTCGAGTTTTCATCAATAGCTCACCTGAAAATGTATCCCTATGCTAATAATTAGGTAAACCCACTCGTATAAATATCATACAATCGAAGTCCAGTGGAGTCAATGATACAAAATACTTCCCCTTCAAACTTTCGGCATAGGATATGAAAGTATCGATTTGTGTTCGCACTCGGAAAACAATCCTCAAATCCCACTCTGTACTATACTCAATTTGGTTAGCAAAATCAATGACTTTGAGACGGAAGTGTCTTTTAAATTCATCCCAACTAAAAATTATTATAGTATTTCAAAGTTGACTTTTGCTTTCTGTAATCGGGATATTATCTTATCATCTGTGAAATAACGATAATTTTTATGATATTGAAGATGGGTAAATGTATTCTTCTATTCATTCTGGGCTGCTAGCTATCCGATAGTATTTCAGCCTGAGTAGGGCAGGTCTATATTGCCTATATTATGACTGTTCTGTAATTCTAGAGTAAAAGACCTTATAGAGCCTGGAATCTTAATCCATTCCGTAAATAGTCCATCCCTGTCTACTATGCACATAGATCTGTGTTTTGGTTTCTTCTAGGTAAAAGATATTACAAATGACCAATAGATATCTTATCCAACACGCAAGTTTACTGCTAGTCCAAAAATGCCACGGGAACTAAGGTCGACTCAAGCCATTGAATACCTAGTTAATTTCAAGACCCATCAATAACTTGAGTAGTAAGGAGACTAACACATAATAAGACAGTGAAAACCCCTTCACTCCTTGGGAAGTTGGAATTGTCTCAGTTGTTGCTGTACCCTTATTTCTTAAGGCGATTCATACCTAGCTCCTTCGAGTTTTTATTCTTAAAGATTTATTGTCAGGTGTTAATGAGGAAGTAAAAATGTGCGTCAATTCATCTCCGCTGTCGTATTGTGCCGTTTTAGTGTATACCAAAGTGAGGTATATTTAATAGCTATCATTGGCTGACAGCTCAGACCGCTTTTATAAAATAGTAATGCTTACCCACTAGTACCTTAACCAATGAAATGGACCATTGATGGTAGTAGGGCTGTTGGAAAAGCTATCATGAATTCTAATTGGCTAAAATAGGTATCAATCTATTCCTTTTTCGGATGTGATTATGGAGACTGTATTGGCAGAAAAGGGCGCTAAAACGGCACAATACGACAGCGGAGGGGATAAGATGAATATCGATGTCAACTGTGTTCGGTGCCTTAAGGCATTCATCCGCTACTGCGGCCTCAGGCTTTGATACATCATTTCCTCCCGTTTCCCTTTCCCTTTCTCGTTTCTCCTTAAATTCTTCTACCAAATTCAGTTTTCGTTGAAATATGAGAACTCAAATCCTCAATTTGCAGTTTCTCTGAACTTGATATGAGTAAGTATCCGTACTGGGCTAATATGACCAACCTTCCGATGAGCCGCCGGAAAGGCGGCTTTTCTATGCCGACGGCTGTGAACGCGTCAAATCTAAGACTTGCCTTCAACCTGAGTTATTGATTGGAGACAATGGAAAGATTGCGCCCTCTCTCTTCCACTCGCCGTTGGGCCATTATGTCCGATATACCTAAGAGTTTGTAGTTAAAATGGCGGAGACCAAGGCTATTCAAGTATGTTGGAAAAACGGCCTCGGCGCACAAATTCTCAAGAGGCGCGTCACTGATTCCCTGGTAATAATTCCAAGCCCATTAAAAAGCTCGGATATTCGTACACAATACGACAAGCAGCGACATGGCTTCCCACGAACTTCCTGATCGGCCAGTCCGGATCATGAACATATCAGGCTCGCCTGCAGATCGTCGCGAGGCACTTCTAAACGCAACAAAATCGGACGAAACCATCGACGTTGTTGTGGGAGATTGGATGTCCGAGTTCAACATGCCAACCCGTGCTTACGCTGTAACCCATGACGGTGTTGGCTATGAAGAGACTTTTCTAGAAGCCCTTGAACCGGCGTTGGAGAATCTAGCCCAGAAGAAAATGAAACTGGCAGCCAACGCCGGAACAACTGCAACCAAGCAGCTTTACCAGGTTGTTGTTGAGATGGTCCAAAAGAAAGGGCTAGATCTAACAGTTGCTTGGGTTGAGGGAGACGTACTGGACCCAGTACAAGTGACGCATCAATCTGATGGCTCCATCAAAGACCTTATCCATATTAGCTCAGGACAGAACTTGCAAGATTGGGGCTACGAACCCTTCTTCGCTCAGTGCTATCTTGGCGGTATGGGTATTTGGAAAGCCCTAGACGCAGGTGCTGACATTGTCATCTGTGGCCGTGTCGCCGATGCATCCCCCATCGTCGCTGCTGCCGCTTGGTGGCATTCATGGGAGAGGACTGATTTCGACAAGCTTGCTCAGGCTCTCATGGCGGGGCACTTGATTGAGTGCTCGACTTATGTGACTGGTGGAAACTTCACTGGTTTCAAAAGCCTGGACTGGTCTGGCATCACTGATATGGGCTACCCCATCGCTGAAATCGCTTATGATGGTGATGTCGTGATCACCAAGCCACAGGGGACAGGCGGCATCGTCAGCGTGGAAACCTGCAAAGAACAGCTGCTCTATGAGATTCAGGGCACCTACTACCTGAATTGTGACGTCACAGCAATCATCGATCAAGTTCAATTTGCCGAGATTGGGCAAAATAGGGTGCGGATGTCTGGTGTACGTGGACAAGCGCCGCCGAGCACGACTAAAGTTGGTCTCACCGCTCACGGCGGGTACAGATCAGAACTGCACTGGGCTGTGGTTGGTTTAGACATTGAGGAAAAGGTAAGGATGCTGGAAACCCAGGTCAGGGCTAGTTACGGGGAAAAGATGGCAATGTTCTCCAACTTCAGCTTCCAGCTGTACGGGTCTGTGCCTCAACATCCCGAAACTCAAGATGCTGCAACACTTCATCTACGGATTGTAGCAGAGGCCAAGAGCTCGGAAGCCTTTACACCTAAGAACTTTGCTCGACCAACCTTTGATATTATTATGAACACCTTTCCCGCGGCAACGATGACTCTACGGACACCAGTTGTTTCTCCTGTGAGCTACCAAAATCTCCTTTCAGGTATTCTTATCTTCATCTTCTAACAATCGGTATAGTTCCAAGAGTATTTCCCGACCCTTATCCCACAGCCAACGGTCACAGTTCACTTCTCCCAGCCAGACAAGAAAGACATCGAGGTTACGCCTGCAGAAGTCGTGCTGAAGGGTCCGGTCCAGCAACCAACATATGAAGCGATAGCTCCTCTCCCACTCAGCACGTTCGGAGTAACCACTCAAGCTCCATTGGGACATGTAGTTTTGGGTAGAGCTGGCGACAAAGGCTCGAACTGCAATGTTGGCTTCTTCGTACGGAATGCGGATGAGTGGTCTTGGTTGCAAAGTCTCCTGAGCACAGAGAAATTTATTGAGCTTATGGGAAAGGACTACAAGGGCCAAAAGATTGATCGTATGGAGTTCCCGCACCTCTGGGCAGTGCATTTCCTACTTCACAACCATCTTGACCGGGGAGTATGCGCAAACTCTACTTATGACACGCTTGGGAAGTTTTTGTGTGAGTACATCAGATGCAAGACTGTTGATGTTCCAGTGACATTTTTGGAGAGGGGTAAAGTGTAATAGCCATGTTTAGATACCTGAGATCTTCGAAAGAGAAGAGCGTTGAAGTATGAAGATGCCTATTTAAATGCAAATATGAGCCAGTTGACCTAAATAACTTGGAAAAAAAGACAGCCCATCAACATATGCCGACTGAGTATCTTATTTGATGTATGTAACTGAGAATAAGTATGAATTTGATAGGAATATGAACAAAATCAACCCAGTTTTGAGGTTTTCAAAGCTTCATATTTCCTGTAGTGTAAAGGTTGACTTTCAATGTACTAAATCCGTAAACCAAGAGAGTAATTGTACAACAGGCCTTACCTAGGGGTAGGCAGAGAAGATGTAAAGAAGTGTGGTTGAAGATGGATCAACAGTATATTGAAGTCAATACAGCGATTGATCCTTGAAAGACTCCTTAAAGGTTCATTAAATAGCATACACTTTATACCCCTGGAGACCACCTTGTCTCATGAGCGGGGGAACAGGAATGGAACGATCTAGATACGCCAACTATATATCAGGCAGCCGATAACTCACCGACTCAGTGGATATCTACCATTTAGTGGCTATAGCGCCTGCTAATCGGTTGACCGAAACTTTCTCCGCTGATATCTACCAGTATCAGGAGCCCGAGATGTCGTTGCCTTAAGCAAAGGAGTCTGTGACCCCGTGAGTGCTCTTATAGAAACCGTTCCTGAGTACCCCAAGGTTCCCCAAGATTTCTCTTTAACTCATGGTTCCCTGACTCAGGACTACAATTCCTTCCCTTGGTTGTCAAAGCAAGATTTCGTATCGTTCCAGAAGAAATCTCATTTATCAAAAATTGTAGAGCATGTTAAGAATTGTATGGCCAGATTACATGTAACGGCGTACTAAGGAATAGGTATTTGGAACGCGTGGACGGAAATATGAGAATCATGGCATTTACCCCGGAAATCGTGGAAATAAGATAGTAAGCTCGTTTGCAATATCTAAAGTGTCTATAACTAATGAAAAAAGCTATCTAATTCAACGCCTTCCCATGTGTGAATTCGGGGTGAAAGGGATAATCTATGTAGCCCTTGGACTTCGACGCTGTGTAGAATGTACTGCGGTCATACTTGTTGAGTGGTAGACAATTCTTTATCCGGAATGGAAGGTCCGGATTTGCCAGGAAGTGCCGTCCAAACACGACCGCAACATCGCCATATTTGGCATATTCCTGATCAACAGCTTTTCGCGCAATCTCTGGGGTAAAGCCACCAGCTACAAAGACGGGGGATATGCCGTTCCAGATATCCAACAAGAACTCGATGCCCTCCACCTTTTCCACATCCTCCCAGTTGTTCACTCGTGATTCGATGATGTGTAGATATGCAAGCTTAAAGTCTTTCAACTTTGATACAAGATACGAGAACTGGGGGACGGGATCTTCCATCCTCATACCTTGGAAATTAGCGAAAGGGCTCACACGGAAGGCAACCCTGTCAGCACCGATAGCATCAACTGTGGCGGCGACAATGTCTATCGGGAACTTTGCTCTGTTTTCCATGCTTCCACCCCATTGGTCTGTTCTCTTGTTGCAATTATCTTGGATAAATTGGTCAATCAGGTAGCCGTTTGCTCCGTGCAATTCAATGCCATCGAAGCCAGCAGCGATGGCATTGCGCGCAGCATGCACAAAATCCTCAATAGCCGACTCAATCTGTGCGGCTGTCATCTCCTGAGGAATATCAGAACTATCGGGAAGAGGAATAGCGCTTGAGCTCAGAAGTGGATGACCACCATTTGCCTGCAGATGAGAGACGTAGGCTGCACGACCTGGAGCAACCAATTGGCAAAAAATGCTGCATCCCTTGCTGTGGACTGCATCGGTGATGACCTTCCATCCTGCTACGTGGTCTTCACTCCATATTCCAGGCCCGTTAGGGAAACCACCGTGTGCTTCTGATATCAAGACTGCTTCAGCGATGATAAGGGTCCCTGGGACAGAAGCGCGCTGGGTGTAGTATTCAACAACTATGGCCAGCGGTGTGTGTTCGGCGGAAAATCGGAAACGAGATAGAGGCGCCATCACCACGCGATGTGCGAGTGACACGCGACCAACATTTAATGGCTTGAATAGAACAGAATCCATTTTGCCCAGATGCTCAGCAGTTGAAGATCGTTGAGTTCAATAGATACGGTGTAGTATGTGAGTGCGAGACCATGAAATCTTGTAGGAAGCGAACCATCGGGTCGGGCTGATTTTAGCCAAAAATAGTGAAATTATGAGATAGAGGGCGGGGCATATTAGAGGATCAGAATGGTTTTCTACTATTTCCACGACAAACAACGTTGATCCATATTAAACACTAAAATCTTCGGCTGAAATGCGGATCCGTCGGCTTCAGTATTTACCGACGGCCTGGGTTAGAGAAATCTCATCTTGTCTGGAATTCAATTTCTGAGTGCTGGGATTGGTCTGTATCAGCCGACAATATTACCGGACAGACAATCTAATAGTAGAGGTATGCGAGTGGTAAAAGATGTGTCTATTTCAAATGATAGCTATTTGGTTCGTCTGTTTGCTCCGGTGATCACGTGACTTATGAATAGTGTCAAAGGCCCGCTTCCATTTACAGTTAGTCTATTTTAGTCAGCATTGGAATCCCACAATGGGATTCCTCCATTCTACAATAGATACACATACACACTTTGGTACGCATACTGCGTTCTCATTTGCCCACTAGAATCCACTATTCCTTGGTAGTCGACCTCCATTTGACAAATAGTAGCAACAGTCTGTGAGAGACCGCGATCTAAGGAGGTCATATCGTTTTGGAGGTAGACAAAAGGAGTGAAAAATTGACATCAGTAAATCCGCTGTCAATGCTTAACAATATTACCCTACTAACAAACTTTTGAATTACGCTCCATTTCATAGTCTTAGGAGTTTCATTTGTGTAAACTTAGATGGCTGAATTGTAAAATACCAGTGTATTATTAGTGCAGCCTGGAGGAATCAGTCAGGGTAAATTAAATAACATGCTACTTGAATTTATCTCTAATAGAAGACGCTCAGGTGCTTCCAACATTTGTACCACTATCTAGGTAGTTTAGTTCTCACATTCCGAAACCAAGATAGGTTCCCAGTCTTCCACATCGGAGTAATTCCCAGTCAATCCTGACCCTGTGTAGTTGCTGGTGTATGGGTACGGCCAGTAGGGTCGGTAATCAATCGTCTCCTCGCTTGTCAGGTTGTATCGCTCAATAACCAGTTTGTCGGGAGCAACGCCGTTCTCAACCCAATCCTCAATGAGATCGTAGTAGTCCACCCGCCAGGCTACAGTACTGTTGTCGCTCAGATCGATGTGTGCCATCTGTGGATACAAGAAGAAGCGATGGAAATCGGCCAGGTTGTCGATACCGATTAAATCAGCTGATGTCTTATACAGATTGTAGTTCCAACCGGCGGCAACATTGCCGTCACCCCAACCTTGATAATGGATGAGCTTGCCTCCGCGGGCGCGGAAGACATTTAGAGCAGTGAAATCGGCGGAATATATATCCTCCATAAAGCCCGTCTCGTAGGGCATTGTATCCCAGTCTTGGTCCCTGATGGTCCATGTCCAGGGGAGATCTTTCTGGTAGGCAGCATTGATACTGAAGTTCTGGGCAAAATGTACGCCATAGTTGGGCGAGGCGTAGTCAGCTGCCCACATAGACCACTCGAGCTCTGATCCAGGAAGGTAAGCAACCGGGATGACCTTGTCAGTGACGTTGTTTGAAGGATACCCGTACATGGCTCGGGCGGCATTGACTTTATCCATGGAGGACAAACACCCGCTTGTTTGGTTTGCGGTACACAGCACATCCAACGGGTCAAATACACACTCGTATGCGAGGTCAATCATACCGTCGACAAGTCCATCATTTGCGTCGCAAGCCTTGATGGCCCCAGCGTTGAGAGTCCTGAGATCCTCTTGGTAGAGAATCTGAGTACCATTTTCGTAGGTGCTAGCCTGAGCAAGATAGACAAATTGGATAGCACCAATAGCAGTCTCATTGATGGCGGCGTATCCGGCGATGATACCGTCATAGTCGTGAGGGTATCGGGCAGCTGCCACCAAGGCTTGGCGACCTCCGGTCGAGCCTCCTCGGAAGTAGGAACGCTTCACGGGCTTGCCATAGTAGAACTCAGCCATCGCCTTGCCCATCACTGCAGTCTGATGTGTAGACAGTGAGGCGAAGAGGTATTCCTCGGTACGATTGTTTCTGAAAAAGGACCATGTCGACAAAGTGTCATTCTGCGCAAATGTCTTAGTGATTGATTGCCAGATTAGCACTGAGTGGGACTTACTGCTCCATTTTCGTGGCCCATATCGTTAGAGGAGGCAATCCAGCCCCTCTTCAAAATGTCATAAGCCCATCCAAGTGATCCGTAGCCCTAAAATGAGCTTTTAGCAATTGTACAGGAGGAAGCAGCTATAGAGGGCTAATATTATTTGGAAACTCACATAGACGTAATATAGCCCCAAGATACCGCAACTACCACCGCAACCTTGAGATTGGAAGTTGCCGCTCCAGTCTTTCCCTTCAGCTGGCAGCGCAAGGGCAAACTTTGTATACCCATCAATGTAGCCGTATACTTCACAATAGGCCGGTACGTCGGTCTCATTGTCTGCCGGGATATAAGTCACATTGGTAACGACTGTTGGAGCCTCTAGACCAGCATCTCCAGTAAAGTTGAAGAGATCACCACAGTGCTCGGTAACATCAGAGTAATCAAAGTCTAGATCAGTGCAAGCAGCATATACAGCTGCTAGCGGAAATACAGCGAATGCGAGAAGACTCTTCATTATGCAAACACCTTGATATGAGTGCAATCAAGGACAACACAAAAAGTCATTATTCACAAGGTGATGGATTTTATCTTCTATATAGGCCTGGAGCTAATTAGGGCGCCGGAAAACTCTCCCAAGACCTCGGGATACCTTTCGTAGGAGACGATCGGCATTACGGGTTGAGTTTTTCATGATATCTATGATATTGCGCTAAAAAGAGTGTGGGGAAAGACAATCATACCACGTTCGCAAGGCTATCTCACACGAACAGGTTCCAGCGGTGAGGTTTTACGACGCCACCATCTGTTAGCGTCAACGGATCCTGCCGGTCATCTATCCTAATCTAGCAACCCGCGTCCGATATCTAATCTATCTATTGTCATTTCAGGGACATGACAAATAATGGATACTGTGTAGAATCTAACCTCTTATCGTAAGTACTTTTGTGAAGAAGTCTGATCAAGACCTTACGAATAGCTTCCAGATGTCCCATTCCGTCTATCCGACGGTCCCTAAAATAGTTCTGGAATTATGTTCTCACATTCATTCGATTGCTCCACTTACTTCTTGCCGGGAGCTCTGATTAGGAGATTGCCCAAGACAATCATGTTCGCACTGCTGTGGGAAGCATGAACGGCTGGGTAAACCTCGGTAATCTCCAGATATCACGATAGTAGATCACGCCAGCTAAGAATCTGTTAGTCAAGAATCATACGTCTGGATTTCCAAGAGTTGGTAATAAATACGTCGTATATATCATCTAGAAAAATTCTTTCTCAACACTTTCTCTTTCCACAAGGGATAATTTCTGCCTTTTGAACTTGGAAAGCTTGACTTCTGAAAACTCATTCATCATGAAGTCCGCTTCTTGGGCTCTTGCAGCCTTCTTAACATCTGTTGCTGCAAAGTCATGCTCTACAAAGCTCATCGAAACCCCATCATTTTTGTCCACTGTGGCCACAAGCGTTGCCACTTCTACTGCAACCGTCACGGTGACTGAAACAGCTTCCTCAACCTGGCCTTGGAGCAATCCGACCTACACACCTTATGCATCGGTGTCGCCTCTTCCAGATGACATTGACCTGTACACTGCCTATGCTAAAATCATGGCGTCTACCGTGAACGAGACTTACGCCTGGTGGTATATGGGCCTCAGTACTGTTCTAGCTGGTGTTCCTGAGATGCCTGGCCTTAAGTCTCAGACCATCCAGGTGTTTAGAGTTCAACACTACAATGAGAGCACAATGCGTATTGACTGGACTGAAATGATTGGCATGGGCGACTTCAATTCGAATGAATATGCCACGAACTTTTACAACCCTCTCACTGGCGTAACGAACAATTGGACCACATACTTGAAGTGAGTTACAGCATTGGCACTTCACCTTCATTGCATTTATAATTAACTTTATTTAATAGTGACGGTCCAGCTTCTTGGGTTATTACACGCATAGACCGAGAGACAGTTAACTTCGAGCTCATTCAGAGCTCGGCTACCGTTCTAAGCGCAACCATCAACGGCGGGGTATACGACGGCCGCATCATAATCACACATATCGAGTCCAAGTACCGTCCTAGTACGACTCAAGCGGATCTTATAACCTACATACAGTCATCACTTCTCCCCATTGGTTCTCTTGCTGAAGTGCGCAACAACAGCGTCACAAGCGCAAAAGGTACCGGCATGTACTATGCCTTCCTCAATGGCACCGTCTCCACTAATTTCGGATACCCCAATGGCACACAGGGTGACACGCACATCACTGGTAACATTATTAAGGGTGGAAAGTCTGAAGCTATCTACCCATACTTGTGGAAGTCATGCAAGAAGCAATTCCCTTCGTACTTTAACAAGAAGGGAGAGTTGGATCCTGATTGGGACACTATTCTTTCTGAATAAGATGTTTCTCAAACATGAGACTGGGGCCTCGAAAGCAGTCCCTAGTTATGATTCTAGAGTTCTAAGGCTAATGATGAGCTGTCTTTGATTTATAAAATGATTCAAGTAAAAAGACATGCGAGTGGGTAATTTGGCCACTTTCAATTTTTGAGGATTCTATTTTATACCCAAACTCCATTAACTTGTATGAACAAATAGAAAAAAAAAACTATGAAATCTGTCTATTTAGGCATGTTCCTTTCCTATTACCATGTCTGAAATCAGATTGATTTTTAGTGGCCAAAATCGGTGTTATTGGCGAATTGCACGGAATTAGCCAGATTTTTATGCCTTTTACTTTAGCAAGAGAGCTCCACACCTGTATACTCGAAAGGAAAAAATGTCTAGAGCCTAGACATCACATATTTTCATAAACTCGAACTTCTTTACATCCAAACACACCAATTTCATCACTTCGTAAATCAACTTTACGTCTGTCGAGAAATTTTAACCTACTAACAAACTTTAAGGCCCATCAATGAAAACGCATCCCCCAAAACCAGGGAAGTTTTCTGAAATTTGTCCTGATATGTGGATCAAACCTTCCACTACGTAGTGTGAAAGTTCTATTGAGCTAACTGCATTTACATGAGAACGGTCATGGTTTCCCTGTATATATATATTGCATGATGTATTTTATTTATGCAGATATTTACTCAAATTGGCTTAATAATCTTTACGGGAGCGAAAGATTGTGGTTAACTAGCTTATTGTAACATGTTGAATAAATTGCTCCAAATATCATGCGATTATCTACATTGCAGAAAGAAGTAAGAACTGTTTCCATCCTGAGTTGGGCTGACCCGACACCGGCGCACTCCACATCACTATTGAGAAATTGCTCTTAGTCTCCGAGGCTGTCTACTCTTACCGCATTAGGTGCCCGACGCCTCTTGGCTTGTGTTTACGTACTGGTAGCTCAATCACATAGGCAAATATTTCCAATTTTCAAATGTTTAACCCCTTTTAAGATTACCTCTACTTACACAACATACTACTCTATCCTCAAAAAAACACTCTGATTGATTTATTACTATGGATGATCTAAGTTCACTAAGCGGCTCCACATCCGAGACCAAGTTATCCAAACGCCATAAAAGTGTGGTGCAAAAGTTGCAGATATTAGGTCTTCAAGTCAACGATGATGGTGGTTGGTATGGTGATTTGCTACAGACAGCATCATATACAGGCCATGAATGGGCCGTGCAGATGCTACTAAACCAAGGAGCAAACGTCAACGCCCAGGGAGGAGTCTACGGAAATGCACTCCAGGCCGCCGTATCTGAGCACCATGAACAGATTGTGCAGGTACTATTAGATAAAGGTGCCGACATCAACGCTCAAGGTGGAAGATTTGGAAGTCCACCCCAGGCCGCATCAGCTAGAAACGATGAGAAACTAGTGCGAATAAAGAATTGAGACTGATAACTTCAAACGCCTTTTCAAATACTAGGTCGAGGTGCTGACGTTAACTTGAACACCAAGGGTGGAGATGGATATGGCAATGCTCTCCAGGCCGCTTCCTTCTGGGGTAATGGGGAGGTGGCACAAATATTACTCGACCACGGGGCTGATGTCAATGCGCTTTATGGACACTATGGTACTGCATTACAGGCCGCATCATTTCAAGGCCATAAAAAGGTCGTGCGAATACTGTTGGCTCATGGTGCTAATGTTAACGTCCAAGGTGGATACTTTGGTAATGCATTACGGGCCGCATTATCAGGAGAATATAATGATGTAGCGCAGATGCTACAGGATCATGGTGGCCTTCTGGTTTGAGAGTTGATGCCTCAACTTTTCGGAAGCGGATACCTTGCTATTTAGTGCTACGATATTTACCTAGGATATTTCTAAAAGCAATCAAGATTCTAAATGAGATCACATCGACTGGGACAGGGAAGCAAACAATTTCATTCTGTTGACGAGGTAAATATCATTTGATTTTACTGTATATGCCAAGCAAAGCCATCTGTATGGAGTTGATTCCTTTCGGAGCTGGAACAATACGGTATATATACAGTATATATACAAAATGTGTTGACTCTTGCACTAGACTGGGCTGTGGGGCCGGAAAAAAAAATCATGATGTGCTGTTGGTCAGGCTGATCTCGAGAACGACTGTACAGACACAGATAATGAAAGCGTTGGAAGTTTCAATCTCCTTGGCGTTGGGATAAAATAACTATTTTCTGACTTTCATTAAAGATAAATGGATCCTGAATCCAAATCAAACTTGGACATACTTCCATCTACTCAGTTGAAGAACACTAATGCGTGGGGTAGTGCGCTAACCATATTGGGTACCCGTCTGTTCTCAATTATACTCAATAGAGCGCGATAGTCAGTACATAAGTCTTGGCACTAAGGCTTGGCATTGGGACCCGTTTTTGTCGGCATCCGAAACCCTAATGTTTTTATTCCGTACTGTATTAGTGCTCGTGTTTTTTTGAACTTTTTTAGGTTAGCGATTTCCTGCTGTGTGGAGAGCTGAGTTGAGTTATATCAAAGCTTATACTTCAAAAGACAGGACTGATATCCATTCCAAAAGCGATTTGTATATTATTTGTATCAGCTTTATCATTAACTACCTAGATGGAAGGTTTTGATTCATATCGTGTAGATTTCTAATTTAGCAAGGCCTCGAGTAAACTGATGATGCAGGTGAGGCTGAATATATTTGACCATTAATATGCATTGCCATTTTTATTTCAACCTCGGGCTGACATGTAAAGTATAATTAATAACACGCTTCCTGATGCGATGATACCTGTTATACCAAATAAGCATGTTGTAAACGATTGTGGAGTTTTCGAATCAGTAGTATGTGAGATTTTTGTTGTAGCGATAACTGTGATGATGATCGTAAATACATAAAAAGAGTTAACGGCGATGATCTATTTTGATTGAGTTAGCAGGTAGTGAGTGACATAGCTCATTCCTATAACTTACAAATCTGGGCCAAAGGCAATCACCTTTTCGATATTTTGGGAGAATTATGGGCATGGTGATGAAGGCTTTGGAGCGGTCCAAGAGATGCACTCGAGGGAAAACTCATCCAAATTCTGAATACCTTGTGGTCATCACAGTATCTCGATGCAAAAAGAAGAAACTCGGAGTACTAGTTAGTTCTGGTTTCTTTTCGAGGTCTTGTCAATTGATAAAATTTATAATGATGCCTTATAGACAATCAGAACAAGTAAATCTGGGATGATGACTCTTGAATTATAATTTTTCCGTTTTTTATACAAAAGAAAAAAGAAAAAAAAAATTTGCACTCCTTGTTCCACATACCGCGATATCTTCATTTGATCTTCGATGGCATTATCAGTCTGTTATCACTCACAATTTTTAACTGTCGGTATCTGCTACATGTTACTAGTAATATAACTAGATGTTAACTACTGCAGAATGGGAAGATTTAGCACGTGGTCATTTTCTGAGATTCGATTCGATTCATCAAAGCTTTTTGTTTTCATAGCCAGCACTAGACCAACATTAATCAAGTACCAACTACATAGTACCTCTTTGAAGCTTGTAAGGTATTAATTCCCATCAATACCACTGTCACAAATATTGTGACGGCCAGGGGTTCTGATTTTCAATCTCCAAAATCACATATTTTCAGTCATATGAGTGTTATCTCTGCCCTCGGCAGTTGCTCACTGTTATCGTGTCGCTAGAAATGGCGAGATAACCTACTTCTATGAAGCAATCTTTACCTAGATGGCCGGCCTTGGCTGCGTCGAGAGATAATCTACTACTATGAATCAACCCTTACCTATGTAGCCGGATTTGGCTGTGCTGAGCTCTCACAAGCTGTTAATTATAATAAATCTTGGAACCCACCTAACCAAACCAGCTACCCAAAGAAATAAATTCAAATCTTGGATAGCTCGATCCCGACCATCCGATGGATCCTTATTCCCGCGAACTAACAGATAAGGCTAACTGATAGCAAACTGTTATCTCTCCAATGGAGCCTGGTCACTAAAAATTACCTGAGCAAAGACTATGCCTGGTATCATAGAGTGAGACGGCATGGAAAGATCCCCACTTGGTGTATCAGATATCCACGACCACATGTCCAATCATTCATCACTTGGGCAGTCCGATCCTATAGAACTCAAGAAGCTGGGGAAGAATGTGTTGTAAGAAACAAGACATAAATCCAGCGCATTGGCTTTCCATTGATAAACCTACTTTCTTCGATGCTCTTCTGAAAGCTGTAGCGATTCTATCTAGTCTCTCTCATCTCCGCTCAATATTGAAATTGAGATCAGAAAACTTGAGCTATGGGTGTCAAGCTTAGACTCCCGCGTACCTTTAGGTCGCTGGCGGTCAATGATGATGACCAAAATGCTCGCTGGGCTAACAGAGATATCCTCCCTGTGCCAGTTGAGGAGCAAAAATACAACTGGCAGGCCTACTTTGCTTACTGGTCCACTGTTGGCATAAACACCACAGCATGGTAAGTATTCTACTGCTTATAGCAGATTCATCATGAAGGCCTTTTCTCTAACTCAATATCATGGATAGGTCTATAAGTTCTTCTCAACTTTCCAATGGTCTGGATGCTGCTTCTGCTATTGGTGGTGTTCTCGTCGGATCCTGTTTCTCTGCCATTGTCGCCCTTCTCTCTGGAGAGGCTGGTGTAAGTTATACAGCTTTCTTCACTATTTGACAGAAGGGCTGATATATTATCGATCTTATAGATACTCTACCGCCTCGGATTCCCAATGCTCAGTCGATCCACCTTCGGCATGTACGGATCCTACTTCGTCATCGTGTTGAAGTGTTTCGTCAATATTATCTTGTAAGCAAGGTGAATGAAATCAGCGACCATGTGTCTATTTGCTAAATGATATTGCAGCTTCGGCATTCAATCATACTGGGGCGGACAAGCGGCGGCAGTGGTTCTCTCGTCCATTTTCCCAACCTTTGCCCACATGAAAAACACCTTGTCGGCATCTGCTGTGATCGAAACCCCGCAATTAGTCGGCTTCGTCATCTACATAGTCATCTTCACCTCGCTTATGTTCATCCACCCTTCCAAACTACAGCCACTGTTGTTCTTCTCGCAGATTTTGGTTGGTTGCACGATGCTGGGAATCTTCATTTGGGCCATGGCAAAGAATGGAGGCGCTAGCATTTTACCCCCTTCGAAAGAAATATCCCACAGGTAGATACTCGGGCTTTATCTCCATACAACCTGAAGTGAAGCTAATATCTACATAGCGAGCGCTCCTTCCGTACCCTTGCAGCCATGAGTTCAGTGGCTGGATCTTGGACAGGGTCATCAATCCGACAGGCTGACTGGACTCGATATGCTAAGAAGAGAAGCTCCTTCTTATGGCACCAGGGAATCACTGGTCCCATTGCCTTGACTTTTTGTGCAGTTCTCGGTATCTCAACCACGAGCGCTGTCAAGAACATGTATGGAGAGTCCATTTGGAACCCTATCAGTCTTCTGCAGTACATCCAGAAACACGACTACAGCGCAACCACACGAGCTGGAACATTCTTTGCCGGAGCTGGCTTCTTTGTTAGTCAAGTCACGATAAACTTGGTGCAGAACTCTGTTTCCTGTGGCATGGACTTGGCCTCACTCTGGCCAAAGTACATCGATGTTACCCGTGGTTCCTTGATCATGTGTGTTGTTGGATACGTGATCCAGCCATGGCGATTTGTAGAGGCGCCCGGCGTTTTCATTTCTGTCTTGAACTCGTTTGGAATGTTCATCTCGCCTCTTGCCGGCATCAATTCTGTTGACTTGTGAGTACTGTTTCCTCTACCTGGCTTTGATTGCTCCGCGTTTACTAATTTTTCTGATAGCTGGCTTGTCCGTCGGAAGAATTGGAAGGTCCCAGACCTTTACATCGGTAACTCTAGTTCCATTTACTGGTACACTTTCGGCTGGAACTGGAGAGCCATGTTGTCTTGGTGCCTCGCAATCTGGCCCTCTTTCCGTAAGTTACTCAGTATTTCAAGAATATTGAAAAGAATGGAAAAAGCTAATTCGAGATTTTGAAGCTGGCTTTATCGCAAGCGTTACCAGCACCACAGGCTCCATGGCCGTTGGATGGACCCGCACATTCCAGGTTTCATGGATCGTCGGCTTCTGTGGTGGTGGTGCAGTTTACTTCCTGATAACACTAGTTTTCCCACCTCCCGGTGGCAAACCATACGAGAGAGAGCTTCTAGATGTTGAGGGTATCGCTATCACAACAGGCTTCTCAGACAATGACAATCCGGAGATCCCCACAGATTTCAAGAGTGGGGGCATATCTCATGCTGTTGACATTGAGAAGAATTCAGATTAGATCTTGAGATAATAGGGCTAAAGGGAATACAGGGTAGATATGGGGCTCTTTGCTTATTCCAAATTGTTAAATAGCCTCCAAGGCTTATAATTGATATTTTCAGTATAACAGATCTAATTTCCAGGTAAAAAGATATGAAGCAAGGAATTTTCTAACAATTAGCTTTGTAGTTATTTGGTCAAGTTTCGGTTAGATAGTCATTCACCTACTTGTGGGAGTTGTTTTGATTATTATATACATCTGCAATTCATTCTTTGATTTCTATGAGATTCTATATCTTCACCTTGACTATCTTAGCTCTTCTTGAGTTGAAGTTTCCTTCGTTTAAGATCCCTTCCAGGATTTAGGCATCTCACCACTAGAACAGGTCCATAGTGGTAGAGTACTCAAATTCCCTGCAACCATACCACGCAGAATCACGAATGGCTATTTCGCCTTCACCCTGACTTATACCATATCGGATATCAGATACAGATCTCGTCATTTTATAACATTATAACTAGCCATTCAGGCTTTGTGTCATCAGTTAACAGGCCCTATCCATTGATTATGTTATTCGCTTCACCTACGAAGTGATACTAAAATAATACCGACGGAAGTGCATCCGATGATCCGATAACTCCAGAACAACTCCATGATAGGCATTTTGCCATCAACCAGCTTATAAGCCTCTAAAATCTAACTTCGCTTTTTGTAGAGAACATGGTAGCCGTCAAGAATCTTGAAAGTCTGGACAATACCGACATGGCAAGCATTACGAAGGCTTACATCTCCACAACCCTCGGCCAGGTGCATTACCGCTATGCACTACCAGCAGCCAGTTCAAGACAGGAAGATACATTAATATTTCTCCACAAGTCAGCCTCTTCATCTGCATCATACGAACGGCTGATATCATCCTATGCCGAGAAGGGGTATGCATGCTATGCCCCAGATATGCCCGGCTTTGGTGGCTCATTCGATCCATCCGCTTCAGAAATTGAGCAAATTGAAGCACAGGGGACGAAATGGTATATTTATCTCTTCATGGAAGTTTTCCAGCTACTCGGAATTGAATCTGCCCATGTTATCGGTCACCATACCGGCGCTTCTCTGGCTATTGAGATAGCAGCCATGTACCCTGATTTCATCAAAAGCGTTGCCATGGTCGGTCCGAGCATTATGGACTCGACGATGAGAGAGGAGATGAAGAAAGTTTTCTTTGCGCCTTTCAATGAGCCCAAGCCCGACGGCTCACATCTACTCAAGACATGGCTTTACCTTGAGAAAATGGGTGTCGGTGATGATCTTGATATCCACCAGCGAGAGGCTGTAGATCACATCCGGGCATGGAAAGGAAGAACGCAGATTTATGGTGCGCTGTGGAAGCAGAATCAGGACGTTTACTACAAAGTTGTGAAGTGCCCTATTCTGGCCATGTGTGCGAAGGATGATGTCTTGTTTGAGCACTTTGAAAACGCTAAACGGCTGCGACCGGATGTGCAGACTGCTGTTATAAGCGGTGCAAACTTCTCTCTTGATCGAGACCTATCGGGGATTGAAAGCGTATGGACTGAGTTTATCAAAAATGTTTAGCCTTTTGATATAGATTCTATAGCAATATATCCAACAGACCGTATCTGTCGCTCGCTTAGCGAGCGTAGCTAGCTAATCGCTCGTTACTGAGAACGGTGAGCTCCAACGAACCACTACTCAACACCGTAGACAAACCACCAAGTGTAGTGGTCTCTACAGTACTGAATATCGTGGTTGTTGTGAAGTCTGGTTTTTCATTGATGAAAGAACTAGCTACTTATAGTACATGGGCGCCCCTCTGCTCTGGACGAATGTCAACATTCGTCCGAGACAGAAGAGACGGTGAAGACGGGACATTACTGTCGCGAATGCACATCGCTCAAGGGTGTCGTTTGCGATGAATGCATATCGTTCAAGGATGCCGTGATATACTAATCCAGTTCCGGAGTCGCTGTCTCGGTAGAAGCTTTTTCGGCCGAAATACTTTCCGTCTGTTGATGGCCTTGTTTCTCGGCTGTCGCAACAGTATCAGGTCCATCAATGAACTTGGGAATTTTCTGTTACCTACGTTCTCCAGGGTTAACTATATTATACCAACTAGCCAGATTTATCTGATTGTCCAGGTAGTAAAAAGAAAATTGATATATCAATTTTCTCACACATGATACTCCTCATCAAACGTGCTACCTAAAGGCCAAGGGAGAATACCCTACAGACACGGAAGATGAACTCTAGAAAGCTCTCGGCTGAGGTGCTTCTGCGAGCTTTGAAACCAAGTCACCGGAAGGTATCAGACTGGAAATTACTCCTGGAATCCTGTACGATACACGCCGTTCAGGGCTGAATCTTTTGAAGGGATGCGATGAATTATCATAGGTTATCAAAGTTTGAAGATGAAGGTGGAGGGCTGAAGTTCGGAAGTTTTTGAAGAAGGGAAAAAGGAGAGAAGCTTCGGATTCCAATTAAATATGTATTGGAGCATAGAGTATTATATGATATGCTGCAACAGGCTCGCCCAATATCTTTCGAGAGTGATTGTAAGTTGAATGACATACCTTGGTAATAATAGTGCTTTAACAATCCCTAGGCATGGCATTCACTTCCTAATCAGATATGGGCACTTGATTAGCACAATAATTGACCTTAATATGTCCATTTTTTCACCTTACTGCTAAATATCTATATAAGGCATGTATTTTTCTGTCATTATCATTCTCATAACCTCAAAACAGAACAGAGTTTTAGACCTTTTTGATGGACTAACTTTGACCACTCGAGCTGTTCTGAATGTACACCTACATGAGGTCAAGGATCTATTGAAATCAAACCCATCAATAGGTCTTTCACGCCGTGTATATGTGCAATTGCGGTCGACTCGGAGGGCTTGGTCAAACCGAATACCTAAATTCAGGGCAATTTGGAAAAACAGACATTCCAATCTTGTAATTAGTTCTCGAGAGTAGTGTATACTATTCATTTAGTCTGCTGTAGAAGACCCATCTAGAGCCTTGAAACTTGCCTAGGTGTACAAGGCTGATGGAAAATGAGATATAAAACATAAACATAGGCTCATAATAAAATAGATATAGTTGAACTTTAACCATGAATTTTAAAGCTCATTCGCACCAGGCGAAACAGCCAAAATAACCACCAATGCCGCAATAATCAGCGTAGCGGCCACGAATGCCGTCAGCGCAATGCTTCCTCTACTTGCAGGAAACTTGCCGCGGACAATCCAATACTGGCTCTCGAAATAACGGTGGAAGCCTATTATGAGAACGAGAACGGCGACGCCGATAAAGGTTGAGCCTAGGGGTTTGCCAATACTGCGGAGACGGGTGATGTCGGTTGGCGACAATGAGGACACGTTTGGGTCGGGATTAGTGTGTATAGAGTGAGAATAGCCGACGCTTTGCGTTGTTGTCGCTGTTGTATTGGCAGAGTTTAGGCGAAAAAGTTGGGTGACTGCTATGCCAATTGAGGCGAAGGCGAGAGAGGTGCGCATCCAGGCTAGGAAGGTTCTTTCTACCTCTTGTTGTTAGTTGTATGATCTCTTCATTGAAAATTCAACATAAAGATAGATGGTGGGATATACCTAGAGCAAGGTGGTCGCGCGCAACGCTGCCTTTGTTTTCCAGCTCTAAAGCACCGAATCGGTCCACGAAGCCACCATACCGGGATTGCTTCTTTGTCAAAGGTGAATCCGGCTGGGAATCTTGTGGGTTAGGATTGGCATTGCTGCCATTGGTGTCCGTGATATCGGGGATATTTGGGGTCTCGGTAGCTTGGTAGTTGCGTATTGAGGCACTTGCCCCGTTAAATATGGGAGTAGACTCGCCGAGAGGCAAAGTCTGTCGATTCTGTCGGGTATAATTTCGAGAAGCAGAGCTCAATTGTGATCGAGCGCTATTGGCCGACGACGACAAAACTGGTCCATCGTAACTGCTTGAGCTGCTCGATTTTAACGAAAAAGAGGTAATATCTCTGGCTTCCGAGGCCAGTGGCTCGGAGGTACTCATTTTTGCTGAAACAAAATCACAGAGGTTGGAATAATTGCCAAGTGGGAATGGCAGAGTTTATATGGCCGAGGACAGGCCTTGGAGGTTTAAATGTTGGAGTAAGAGTGGTGGAAATATAGATAATCCAAATCGACAGGAACTTAGAGAGCTGGATTGAGAGAAGTCTACTCTCTTTGCTTTCTCCTCCTACTCAGCTGCATATGGCGTGACAGTGCAACCTGAAAACCAAAATTAAGACAACAAATACATGCGAAAGCATTATTTGCTTTTCTGGGGAAGGATCACATGCTCTACTCAGCCCAAAGTGGCGTCATTAAGCCTATTACAGAAGGCGGTCAGTCCTGGCGGTATTCCTGTCTTGTTCTGCCCTGTAGATCAACCTACTCATTCTCAGCAAATATGGCATCAACGTTATCTCCCAAGGTTGGCCAGCTGGATTTGTCTAAGAAACTCTCAGCCCTACGTTCAAACAACAGACGATCGCAGGCCCCTTCGTCCCGAGATGCTGCCCCGAGAACCCCTCCTTTATCTTCGCCGCCAGACCTCTCCGCCCACAAGTACACTCACCCCATTCGCCGTATTCTCTCCCCCAAAGACCATGAGTTGTTCCTCAAGTCACCCACGTACAATCAAGTGCTTGGATTTGTGTTCGGCCTATCCGACTCTGTGAAAGGTCGTGCCCTCACCGACTTCACTGACAAGCCCCAAAACAAGAGCATCTCGAATATATCCTTGATTGTGAGACAGTTGCACTCACTATTAGAGAAACACCCTGCCATTGACCAGGGTGGATCACGATTCGGAAATCCTGCATTTCGCGACCTGTTTGACGATTTCGTAAAGCAGAGCTCAACATGGCACTCTGAGATCCTGGGGTTGACAGACGCCACAGCCATCGATGAAGCATCCACCTACCTGATCAACTCGCTGGGTTCTCGAGACCGGTTGGATTATGGATCTGGCCATGAACTAAATTTTATAATGTGGCTGCTATGCCTCTATCAACTTGGGCTTCTCCCCGCATCTGAGTTCCCGGCTGTGGTGTCCAAGGTCTACATCGACTATTTACATCTCATGCGGGAAATCCAATCTACATATTATCTTGAACCAGCCGGATCTCATGGTGTGTGGGGTCTGGATGACTATCACTTCCTACCATTTTTGTTCGGCGCTAGTCAGTTGGTAGATCATCCATATGTGACCCCGCTGGGAATCCATAATACGGCCATGCTGGACGAGGAAGGTGATAAGTACGTCTATCTGGATCAGGTACGGTGGGTAGACAGTGTGAAGACCGTCAAGGGTCTGCGCTGGCACAGCCCCATGCTCGATGATATTTCCGGAGCGAAGAACTGGTTCAAAGTGGAGAGTGGCATGAAGAAGATGTTCGTTAAGGAAGTCCTGGGGAAGCTGCCCATTATGCAGCATTTCCTATTTGGAAGTCTTCTCCCTGCAGCGGAGGGCATGTCGGAACAGTCTGAGGAAGAAGGTGAGGTCTGCCTTGAGCATAACCATGATCACCCGCATGGACATTCGACTACCGACTACTTTGGAGATTGTTGTGGTATCAAAGTACCCAGTACGATTGCTGCAGGCGCCGAGTTCCGCAAGCGCATGGGCGGAACAGGATTACGCCCGATTCCTTTCGATTAGACAATGGCACCATAGTCGAGAGATTTTCTACGAGGAAAATAAGCAAAGCTTGTCACTCGAAATAGTGACAAATATTCTATCCACCAACATGCATATTAAGGATCATCCCATTATCAAGTAAATCGACTATTCCTTTCTAGGTCTTGTCTTTGGGACATCTGACTTAAAATAGGATCTATGAGCAAGCTAGTGCTGGTGAAACCCAAAATCCGATGAATTTAGAATTAATATCCGTCCATCAGGGGGATCTGAAACCTTAGAGATGTACGTGTAGTTAGTAATCGGATTTTTAGCGATAGTCAACTCAGGGGACTAGAAACGACATTTGTGACCGCCTTCCTGTAGTCATTAAATTGCCACTGCCCTTCAAAACTAGTTATTTACCACGCCTAGTTATTTATCTGTATATTCAGGCTGATGAGAGAGCAAATAATACATACACGTCTATTCTCTAAGAAGCAATTATACTGGTTAATGGAGAAGCAAATATCGTGATATTCGCTAACATTAATCAATAAGCATCGCCAGATAGCTAGTAAGGTTTCAAAAGAGACACATTTCTTATCAGTCTGTACCGACGCAATTACTAGAAAATATGGCCTGCCATATGCTTATGGAATCAATGATTTTGTCAAGTAAAATCAGCCTTTACCACTTACTGATATTCATCGTGGAGAATTGGTGGTAGAGGCATACCCTCGGCTTCCTGCACCGCCTCTGAAGGTGTCAGGCCGGAAGGATATGGTGCTAGTGGTACCGAAGAAGCAAAGCGCCAGATACTCTTTAAGTGCGGTGAGTATTATCCCGGCAATTCAAAAGGCGGTCAAAATGTCGCGTCTGTGGTAATCACTTCCCAGCGACAAGAAGGCGCTTATCTAACTAAAGTAGACCAAACGCCACCATCTATGATTGGTCCATCACCCTAACTCGCAACTCCAATTTCAACCGCTGATCTCCAAAAACAGGAACACAACCAACTTGACAGTCTCTCCACCGCCACTACCTACAACAGAGTGGATCACGCATATCGTCTCTGAAGCAGGCAAACTCTCAAAGAACAGACCAGCCCGGGTGGGTAGCCGTATCCTACATCTTAGTCCCGTCCCAAGGTTTAGCAATTCCTCATTGTCCGCCTTTACTCCGCATTGCGTTATCTGAGTCTTGGATCCCCAGTCCAAGACTAAGTTCTTTCAGATTCCTTAAGATTCATCCGGGCTAAAAGTTTCAAATTCTTTTGTCTTTGTTGATTTGTAGGGGCCTGGAGCCACACAATGGTGAAAGATGATTACTCCAGCGGTGGCGGCAAGCTCAAATTGAAGGGAAGTAAAGTGAGTGACGGGCGTGTGGAGAAGAAAAAGAAGAAGAGTCTCAAGAAGAAGGAGAAAGACGCCGAGACTAAGATCGACTCCCCGAACCCAAATCCCGATCTGGACGATGTTGAGAGTGGCAAAGAGAGTGTGGCTCCTGTCAAAACAGAGACTGAGAAAAGACATGATGAATTGAGGCGCAAACGGGTAAGTCTTTTTCTTATTCTTGTCTTTAACTTCAATGCTGACATCTGTTTAGTTACAAGACCGTCTCGCGCGAGAAGGCATCAAGACTCATAAAGAGCGAGTGGAAGAGCTCAACACGTATCTCAGCAAGCTTAGTGAGCATCACGACATGTAAGTGATATTCCAATTTTTGGCTAACGTTCAAATAAACTGACCGTCTTTTTAGGCCGAAGATCGGACCCGGTTAGGAGAAGCACTATCAGGCTCAGGGTGAGGATACTTTCAGTTAGACTCTATTTTACGAACCCGTAATATCAAGAAATACGAACTTTGGAAGCAGTGATATGGTATGTTCATGTGCCTTTCAACTGGCTAGATGGCAGAGACATAAAATAAAAAGAAAGGCAAAGATGAAATACCGAATGGCTGCCCAGCCAATAAACGAGATCGGACAGATCAAACCAATTATGCCGGGTAAATGCAGATAGGAGATTGCAACACAAAACGCCATGTAAATGAAAGACCAATTCCAAGGAAATAAGGCCTAAAACCAAAGATGTATAGATGGAGAAAGATGAAGAGCTGGAAATATGGCGAATGGAAAGCGCCGTGATCTCCAGTAAGACAAACACCACCGTCCGGAATAAGAAACGAAAAGCATGAAACACCGCGCTAAAGATTCAACGGGCTGAACGGCGAAAATCACCAGAATCAAGAATCAAGGTGTTGGTGGTGAACGACCTTGGAACATTGTAAGAGAGGCCCTAGTTTCTGTTTCTGTCACAGGGTTCCGTTTCATACACCCTTGACAACTGTCCGCTCGCTGTTCAGCTTATCGGCATTTCGAGCGTGAGATTCCTTCTTGCAGTCTTCTAGTCCGCTGCAGGTATGGGCTTCCAGCATACGGTGCTTGGAGCAGAAGTGGCCGTGGCAAAAGCTGCAGTCACCGACAATTCGTTGAGCAGCTTCCTTGCACTCCTTGAAATTGCATCTAGGCTTACGGATAGGAGCCATATTTAAATAGATGTGGGATGAGATTGTAGAGTGGGAAAGTCGAGTGGTGTTGGGTGATGAATTCTGATAGCCTGTTGCCTGTTGTGGAGAATCGGTAGGATTGGAGATAAGGCTGTGAGGGGAAGATGAGGAGAAACAGGCAAGTGAGGAAGCCTGATTATATATAGAGTAATAAAGATCCTCAATGAGGGAGGAGAGAGGAGAATATAAGATGATGAATGGGGAGATAAGTTGATAAGGCTTGAGAGTCAGGTGGTTGGGTAGGAAGAGGAGGAAGGGGAGTTATAAAAGGGGACAGGAGCGGCCACGTATATATATATGAGGTAAAGAAAATCGGAAGAGACGGGAGAAGTGATTAGAAACGGCAAAAAGTCAAACGGGCGATCCAAAGAAAGTGGAAAAATGGAAATGGATTAAAATGGGGGCTTTAGGTGTGATTAGGAATTAATTGAAGGGCTGAGTCAGTGGAGGTGACGGAATCAGTTGGAGGCGATTGCGGGTCCGAGGAAGTTCGATAGGGATTTAGTACATACTCCGTATTTTCCACTTTCCACTTTTCACTTCCACTATCCACTTCCCACTTCCCTCCTTAATCTACTCTTTCATACATATAGACCACCAGACCACACCCCTTTTTCTTTTTTCTTTCTTCTTTCTTCTTTCGGTCCTGCCCAGCTGCGCTACCCGAAACTTCTAGCGCTCTGACCTACTACATTAAGTCACTTCCCCTTAGCACCTACCTAGGTACCGGGACCTTCAGGGCTAGACTCCTGTTGTCTAGGTACCCCCTTTCTTTGCGCTTCATGCGCCTTTTAGCACGCGATCCGGAAATGGATTATCCTTGAAGGCAAGGCTGATCGGGTCCAATGATCGGAATATGTCCGTGCGTATGTGGAGCGGCTAATAACTACGTATTCCGTACTACTGGACCTGGACTATCAGAGTAAATCCGAGTTAAATGTATTAGTACTATGTCCACCTGACATAAATCACGTGGATTTGCTATAGATAGGCAAATCATACCCATACACCCATCTTATACTAAATCCGATGCTCTTTCTTCTCTCTTTCAAGGGGATCTGACCTTGCGCCACCCGGTGGCAAAAACTAGAATTGGAAAGGCCTTTGCATTGTCCGCCTTTTTCGATAGCATACGATCTGTTGACTTCCATCATCTGTTGGGTTGATTGAGATAGATACCCATGTGCTAGCCTTGGAAGTACAACCTCCGTATTTACAGAAGTACGTGACCCAAAACTAAAGCTATGGCCCTGCTTATCTGTCGCTCTGATGTGTTCCCAGTAGAAAACGACAAGTCTCTGCCAATGCTCCAAATTGGAATGCATGTCGGATGATCCATGAACTATTGACTAGTCCGGCACTAGGGACTACTAGCCGTGAACACCATCGATTAGCTCCCACCGATGTCATTGGGCACTAATAGAACGATCCTTATGCTAGGGAACCAAAAGCACAAGGGCCCAGGTGCTCTAATGAAATCTTTACCCTCAGACGAAACGGGGCATCTCACTTTGCTCCGCTTATGGATTGGCTTGCAGATGATATCTCCACTGCAGGATACAGAATCCGGCCCGTCTTAATTAGGTACACGGGGATCACCCGGAATCCACATTGAATTCAATGCCCCGCTACTGGAGTACGTGTATTTCAATAGTTGGCATGATCTAGACGTCAAAAATACCGTCAAAGCGAAACTTCAACTTGCCCTGCTTCGACGTTTCTACTTGAATGTCACATAGTAAACATCCGTCGCAATACACGCTTTAGGAACTCTGCATCCATCTCTCGACCATTTCGCTGAGACTCCATTCTATACCTACCTTCCTTGTAATTGGTGTTTCATAGAAGAATTGCGGATGTTTTCATAATTCCTCATGAACCTCTTAGTGAGCGCTTTCTACTTTAATTGAGTTATCCCTTTCATCGGCACTATTTCCTTCAAATACCCAGATCTAAGGCAGTGGAGATAGGCAATCATTTCTCAGTAGCATTATTACTGCCATCATTTTATCATTACTCTCAGTTCAGTTTCACCTCATTTTATTCAACTTGATTTCACTTTATTCTACCACCTCACTTCTTCTGGGCCGCTTCTCTTCTTCTACACCCCAAATGCCAGGCGGTATAAGGAGGACCTTCTTTGTCAGCTAAAAATTTCCATTCTACCCATCTCTCTGCCGGATATATCCGGCTACAGCAGTCTTCTTGAAGTGACAGCTTCTCTCATCCTTCCAAGGTTCTATGTGCGCTTCACTTTCATTTTCCAAATGGGAGCGTGAAGCAACCTGACTGGCATCTTCAGGTCAACGCACATCAAACCCCTTTTTCCATCGAAATAGGCTGGTCTAAGCCTCAACCACCCTTTCCTTACCAATAGATATGAAGATACTGGTAGCTCGTTCTTTCTCACTTATAGAGAATATACACCACCCACGGCAGCTTCTGACCATGCCTCGACAAAACGAAATAACATTGAACCCTGCAAAGTCATTTGGGGAAATTTCTGTTTGATGATGACCAGAGGAAGCTAACTAGATGTAAATACCCTGTTTATTCTGCTACGACTCGGCTTGAAAATACCACTCAAAGCTCCATGCCCATCAATGACTCCTGTCACAGGCAAATGGTCTTTCGCGGACTTGGAAACTTGATTTTTTTCTGAGGGTGGTCAGGTCAGCCTAATTGAGAGCCTCTCGGCGAAGTTCAACTTTTATCCTTATCTGTTGGACTTTATGCCAGTCATATTGATGTTCTTGACCAAATATTTCGCCATGCAAGCCATATCAAAATTTATTTGATTTGAGGACCCCAAGAGCAACAGAAAAACAACAGAAGAGCCATGCTCATCAATAATGTGCGAGACAATTAACTTCCCTTTGTTGATGGCTGCGATGATTTTCTACGCAATTAAATCGATATTAGCACTGGCATGAACCCTTATGCGAAGCGTACCACCACATCTCTTAGCCTTTAGTACCTATTTCAAAGCCAGATCTTGTACGGTATCACTATTGATATAAATCGAATCCGATATCGGTGCTTCTGCATCAGTTCCCTACACCTCAAAGAAGTTCAGGAGATTTTTGAACTGGAATAGTCTGTCTACTATACCGAGCTGGCGCAATGATTGAACCTAGGCAACTATATGAACTTGATGAAACATTCTATGAGTACTTTTTTCATATCTTCAACAAGATGGCGATATATATAAAAAAAATGCTACATATGCTTGACTGTACGGAGTCCGCATGAGCTCAGATAAGCAACGAAGCCGAGTTGAGAGTGCTAATCTGCCTCTCACATTTGCTCAGAAACTTGTGACGCAATAAGAGGAGACAGGTAGACCCATCTGGCTCCAAGCCGAGAAATCATTCCATTATGGGCCTATGACCTACAAAGGCAAAAGGCTTGAGGTAAGTGGGCGCCCGAATACCATTTCTAGTATGGCAACGTGTCACTTGTGATGACCTACTGTAGCCTCGAGAGCGGGCAGATTGATGCATGAAGACAAATATCGTGACCGTTTCCAGCTCACACAAAGGTGCCATCCAACTCTAACAAAAGGGACAGCGAATGGTTCAGTTTTCTCGAAATTGGTGTCACCATCTACACTCTTCGATTATTTCTCGAATATTAACACTCAAGTATACTATTATGCTATATTAAGAATAAGCTCAGAGTATTAATATTCTTATGAAATTCCCTATACGGTGTTTTACTCAAGGATACATGACTCCAAGTATCATCGATGTATGGAGTTCTCATTTCCTACAGACCTGGGCTTTCATTGTTTGGCACTGTGGTCAATATTATGTTGATAAAGTCGTTAATCATCGACAGTAGCAAGATCATGCCGTCTCATACAGCATGGTCTGAAATCAGTTTCCCCAATTCCTTCTCGTATTCTCGTATAACCTCTCACAGCTGACCGGATGTTGAAACACAGGTGGGCCACCGAAAGCCAAAGAAAACTCCTAGAAGCTCAGTTACTTGTATTAGATATTATGTAGATCCCAAGCCTACCCGCGCTTTTCCGAGTTGGTCATCTAACGGGTGTACAAGTAAAACCAAAAGAGCTACGAATACGACGATAGGGTGTGACACAAATAGTACATTTATAGCAAGAATAGGAAAGAATAAGCCAGGTGGCTCAGTAGCTGAGGCATACATTTCCAGACGGGCTGAGAGATACGACTGCTGAAGCCGAGCCTCGCTTCAGACACACTTGAAGCGTCATTAGCTTCTTCGGCTTATACAGGAGAGATTGAGATTACGACAGGGTTCCAGATCAGCTGAGGTTACAAATCTGGGAGTTTCAGTGTCATAACAGGTGCCTCATATTTTAGGCAGGAACTTTTTAAGTATACAAGCACCTACTAGGGGTCCAACTCCTAAATTTACTGTAAATTTAAGAGTTGGACCTATACTCTGGGCGTTCATGAGTGAGCTTTGTGGACGAAGGATACTGCTTTTCGAGAACTTTTCCGGTTCTATTATTTTCAGCGCAGCATTAAAGAATGCCTTTTGGTCATTGATCATCCTTCCATTTCTCGCTGCCTCTTTGGATCATCGCTACTTACGAATGCCTGTAATTCTTATCCCTAACAACTTGTGTTCATTTTTTTTTTTGTTTTCTAGGGCTAACTAGCATGAAAGGCGGCGTCGTCGCAAATATATTCTCGGCGACAGAGAAAGGCCTGAAGATGACCTTGTTAAAATTGCTAATGCGGCATTCTGTGGTCCAGTGCTTGACCCAATTATTGGTAATTTCGATAAGTATATCGACTCCCTATTCATTCCGCCATCTACTAACAAGACACAAAGCGCTCATCTATGATCGCATCGCGCTTAATGAAACAGGATCAGGAATCATCTATAAAAGGCCGTCGCTTCCGGAGATTTAATAATGCCCTGCCAGCAACCTACACCAGAAGGCTATATAGATCTTCGTCTAGGCGGGCGTACCTACTCACATAGCTACATATAGGCCATAACTAGCTAGCCACCTACACCAAGATCTTTAGTTTCCGAGCTGATGATAAATACATGAACAGCATACAAGAAGCAGTCACTCACGTACTAGTGGACTGTTCAAACCTGAAGAAACCTCGAAGAGAGCTAAGGAGAAGCATCGGGGATTCGTTCAACGGCATATAGGGCCTGCTAGGAGACTGAAAAGAAGATAATGGAGGTAAGCTAGACAGCGTGTCGCGGGCCAAGAAGGTTGAGGCCGTCCTAAATTATGCTGAGGCATCGAGGGGTCAAGGTAAATGAATCTTCTATCTACACCAAAAATGAAAATGGAAAGACTTGATATCGAGAAAAGCCAAAATTTTTCTCAGCGGACTGATCAGCCCGAAAAAGCTATGATTGAGTGTTCGCTCAACGTGGCACAGGAAAAGGTGTCTATTTATATCTATTCAGATAAATCCGCAAAATCTCTACCACAATTATTATCTAAAACAGTAATATTTACCTTAAGGTCTTTCGGAATTGACCGCGAAACATATTGCGGCTTGAGTTCATGAAATTTCAACCAAGTGATGATAGTGGCTGTGTAGGAAGTCTCAGTTGGCTCCGATGATGCGATTCCATATCCTCCCCGCAACAAATTCACCACCAGGGCCTCGAAGTTGTTTCCAAGTCTATGCCCGTGAATAAGTCAAGCGTGAGGTTGCAAAGCGCACATCTGCTAGAATGGACAACCTCAAATGGCGAACGTGCATATAAAACTAGCCGATATGATCGAAAAGTCAGTATTGATACATCGAGGGTCTGACATGGAATATAATAGACTTCAGCTCTAGAAGAGCAGCAGTGTGGACGGGGCTTAACCCCGTCCATTCGCACCCAGATGAGTATTTCAGGTCTCCGGAAGAATAATCGCCGCCAATGGAGACAGGGTTACCCTGCACTCATAGGGGTATATGGGCTTATGGGATAAGAGAGTGGAAGGAGATGTACCTAGGTATTTCGGTTCATAGTTTTAGATGAAGTCCTCTCCCTCCGAGGTCTCACCCTCACACAACGACAGACTTCATGAAGTGACCTGAAAGAAGAACTCAGATAGGAGAGGATTGCTACTGGGTCTTTGAAGTCTTACAAAAAGTTCTCGAAATCGTTCACCGATTTCGTAATTGGAAATGGAGATGCTCCATCAACTATTGACTACGTATGCCCGACACTATGGATTACTGGGGACAACTCCCTAGGTACTCCGTAGGTGTGAACGACAGTAATTCACCCCTCCGATACTATCAGGCACTACCTACCCAGTACGCTATCGAAGCATATAAAAAACACATTAGTGCTTCAAGGAACAGTTTGGCTCAAACTGACCAATGCTCCGCTTATGGATTGATTGGCTTGCAGATGATATATCCAGTGTATGATACAGAATCTGGAATTAAATGCCATTGAAGTACGTGTACTTCAATAATTCACATAATCTTGTACATTCATCATCGGGAGTATGGAGCGAAATAGTAAAAAAAAAAAAAAAAAAAGGAAACGGTCCAACGCCGGCCTTACTGCAAGCACCTGATTTACCTAGGTTGCGCCCCCGAAACCTCTTGCCATGTCGAAGCAATAAGGGAAATATTCATGAAAAAAGAAAGCAAAGATAACGCTCACTGGGCCCCCCCGATCCCGTATGTCGGTTTCCTTGCCTTTGCCTGCATCTGGGTCAAGGTAATCCTCGCGTTCGGCTGCCTCATATTCAGCCACAAGATCCATGACCACAGCCCGAGCCTCGTCGAACTCCCCTAAACCGTCGGAAAAGGGTGCTTCTTTCTTGTACTGTTCCAAAAAGGCATTGCGCTTGCGCAACCGGTCGTACTGGGAAACAATCCGCTTGAACAGTGTTGCGACGGATGTGTGGTTGGCCAGCATGAGACCGCTGACCCGATGCGTGTGCTGCAGGTACGGAGACTTTTTTGTGAGTGCCACTTGGATACTTGCAGGGCCCCAGGGAATAAATGATGCAAGTTTTCGTTCCCGGATACGCAAAAGAGACTTGTGCACGTCTGACGTGTCGGCTTCACCTTGGATGATATTGAGGATGCTGATGTAGCAGCTGGATTTGCTGGCGTTGATCGACACCATGCGGTTCTTCGCCTGAAGTAGACGGCGCATCACATCCAATACGGTGGTCTTGAGCACGGTTCTGGCCTGCTCAACATTGTCACCAGTGAAAGGGGTGTATGAAGTGAGCAGGAAATGGCTGCGTGGTGTGGGTATCAGCGAGGCAATTATTCCAGCAAGGTCGTTGTGCATGTAGCCGGGATATCGGAGTGTAGTGGTGGATGCCGACATGACCGTCGACACCTAATAGGAATTAGCCTTGGACATAACGGGTTAGACGTTACAAAGGAAGCTTACAAGCTGGTTTGTTTGTTGGAATGAAGGCTCTTGTACGTGGAGTCGATCGGCCACAATTCTTGATAGGGCGCCGTTGTCAAGAACAACGACCGAATCAGCATCTTGGGTCAATCGCCGCATGGTGAGAACACTGTTGTAGGGATTGACGACCACATCTACTGATTGTGTATCCGGGAAAACGGAGTATGTCTGGATCAGCTTTTTGGGGAATCGGTCGTTCATTCGCTCGAGAATGAAGCTTCCCAGGCCAGAGCCTGTGCCTCCTGCAATCGAGTGTAGTAGCATGAAACCCTATGGATAGTCAGCCAACGTGGTGCAACTTCAGATAACGGTGTATGCTCAGACCTCGAGTGAATCACTTCCCTCCGCCTCTCGATCAATCATATCAAAAATCTCCTCTTGAACGATCTCTCCGGCTGCATATCCAGCACCCCAATTGTTACCCGCCCCGATACCTTGCTGCCCAATGAAGAAGTTCTCGGGATTGTAGATATTGCGATAAGGGCCCGTCTGGATGCCATTGAGAACCTAATATCATTTTAGTTCTGGCTGATTCTCGTAACTTCTGCGAAATATAGTGTCACAGGGCGCATACCCTAGGTTCTAGGTCGAGAAGAATCGCTCGGGGAATGTATCGTGTGTCGTCACTCTGTCGGAGGTCCAATTAGCATGGATCAAAAGAATCTCTAGAGTTCAGTTATGTACCTGGTAGAAGAAAACATCCTTGCGATCCCCGCCTTCTGTCGCAAATTCCTCCAAGTTCCCATCCTGGCTGATTCCGTGCTCCAGGCACAGCTGCTGCCAGAACTGACTGCCAACTATAGGGAATAATGTCAGCTATATCAATCGAAATTTCGAGTCCATGTGCGATATTATGGTGATCCGCTTCGGGTAATAAGCATAATAACGGCGTGGGGCGACTTCGACTCCGTCACATACCATTGTTGCCGCACTGGCCAGCTTGAATCGTGATGATTTCCCTGTAATTCCCATACATATCAGTATTGGTAAACACTATATACAGTGCAAGCTAAAAAGTTCAGCAATTTCACTAACCTCGGCATAGTGCTTGCTTCTTGTTAGAAGTGAATCTTGAAATTATGATGGTGACGATAAGAAGACGCGTTTTGGCGCGGGAAGCTTTGATAACTAGTGGCCTTAGGCCACAACATCTTGAAGGACCACTGAAGACAAATTTCAAATTTATTCAATTATTACTTGGGCCATACCGCATTTTCAGATGAATTAGATAGGATATATATCTCTAACTAATTACTGTTTTCAGAACTAATGGGTCTCATGGGTATTTCATCCCGCTTCAGAAGATTCAGAACCCGGCCTTACAGGCCATAACCAATGTTCCAGCTCCTGCAACTACACCATCAATAATTCTGACTCTGGACCCTTGAATCTCACCGTACTGCTGTATGCAACCTGCTCGCACGGCCTCTTCCATACCTGCCATACCAGCACATCCTAGTGAGATGGCTCCGACGGGGTTTGGGGCATTTTGAAGCAAGCGCTGAGTAGCATCACGAATCCTTCGTGTCACTTCCTCAGGCAGCGTCGTATGCAGTTCAACTGCCGTCAAACCCGTTGTCTCAACTCCAGCGAAGCGGGAAGAACTTTGGCCCGCACCCACTAACATCGCAGTGACGGCATTACTGAGCTCTTCTTTCCATACACTGCCTGTGGTGATGATTCCAAATGTCTCCTTGACTTGCTCCTTCTTCGATTCCCCAAGAGTGACAAAGTTGAATCCGCTGATCAAGGACAGAGAAGCTGTGATGCTGGCTTCGAAAATGCCAATCACGTACTTCTTCCCTTGTGCGGGGGCTGTCTTTTCTTCTTCCAATATATGCTCTCGCAATAAACCAACCAATGGATGCGCGGAGTAGCAGGCGACAAGGAATGCATCAAATTGAGAAATCAGATTCAACACTGACCAACAGTTCATAGCTGACTTGGCCGAGTCTTCTCCCGAATTTATACTGTCAATTGGCGCATAGGTGTGCCCATTGACGATGGTTGGCTCATTGGGTGCAGTGAAGTATTGAAAATCGACATCGTTAAATTCAAGTCGCTCCAGGATGGGTTTGAGAGCCTCCGTCATATGAGTCGAGGTATTCGGGTTTATGACCAGAACCCGATATCGGTGCCCCGCTCGCGGCGTAGCCATACTTTCAAGTTCAACTGGGGACCTGTAATAGTGAAAACGGATGGTGGGCCAGAAGCAGACAATTGATAATAGTTCTATCTGAATCTGGCAACTTCTATGACGTTCTATTTGGAAGAAATGCCGTGATTCTGGGATTTAAGAAGGAAAAGTGAAACCGAACTTATATACACTTTATTAACCCCGCCCCACACATCCTTGATTTGAATGTTCTCTTCTTCAACTTTTCATTCAAAATCCCAATTTGAGAACTCACTATGCCTCTTGTCGCACAAAACCCTCTGCCGCGTCTCATCCTTGGATGCATGACGTTTGGACCCAGCGAGTCCAAGGGTGCCCGGATTACTTCGGTCGATGAGTACAAGCGGTGCCTGGACTACTTCCAGCAGCAGGGGTTCAGTGAAATCGACACTGCACGAACCTACGTCGGTGGAGAGCAGGAAGCTTTCACAGCTCAGACGGGCTGGAAGGAACGCGGGCTGAGTCTCGCTACTAAGTTTTATCCACAACAGCCTGGCGCCCACAAGCCTGCTGTCTTACGCGAGAACCTCGAGCTCTCGTTGAAGGAATTGAACACAAACCAGGTGGAAATTTTCTACCTCCACGCTCCGGATCGCTCAGTTCCTTTTGCTGAGACTCTGGAAGAGGTTAATAAGCTACACAAGGAGGGCAAATTTATTCAACTGGGTCTTAGCAACTACACTTCCTTTGAGGTGGCTGAAATTGCCACTCTCTGCGCCGAGAGGGGCTGGGTGCGCCCCACTATTTACCAGGCCATGTACAATGCCATAAGTAAGTAATTTGATCCCCTGTCTATCGCGTTGCACGCTTGACTGACTATTTACACAGCCCGTAATATCGAAACTGAGCTTATCCACGCCTGCAGGCACTACGGCCTCGACATCGTTATCTACAACCCTCTCGCTGGAGGCTTGTTCTCTGGCAAGTATAAAATTGATGATAAGCCTTCCGAAGGCCGCTACAGCGACAGTGCTTCCACGGGACAAAACTACCGTCAACGCTACTTCCGGGATACAAACTTCGAGGCTTTGAGCATCATTGAGCCTGTTGTTAAAAAGCACGGATTGACTTTGCTGGAGACTGCCTTGCGTTGGGTTCACCACCATTCAGCCCTTAACATCGGCAATGGGGGTCGAGACGGTATCCTGGTTGGTGTGAGTAGCTATGCGCAGTTGGAAGCGAATCTCCGGGATTTGCAAAAGGGCCCTCTCCCCGAGGAAGTGGTGGAGGCTCTGGATAAGGCCTGGTTGGTTGCCAAGCCATATTCCGCGGACTATTGGCATCTTGAATTGAAGTACACTTATGATACCCAGGAGGCCTTGTCCAAGCCGAAAGCTTGAAAAGCTTACCTATAACATTCATTCTGAATGTATTATATGCAGCACCTATGTTGGTATACTACATAAAATTGTCGACAGAAATACATGAGCAATGATACGTGAATGGATGTTGTTGGCGCAGTGCGCTAAGCTTCCACTGGAAGTCTCACAATTTTAGATAGAATTTTATATTCAAAGCCTTTCCTTAAAAGATATCTGGGGTGAAACCTGTGAACCTTACCAAATGGGATAGTGAAACGAAATCGGACCATATATGCTTGCCTACCTTCATCACCTACTATTGGAAAAATATATCTAAGTAGGGCTGCTAAGTCATTTGTGTATACTGCCACATTGCATTATCAATATGATTACTCTTCTTTACGGGCTATTGCCGATATGGAAGATCAGCAAGTTAAAATGGACTTTGAGTGGCCCACCGCGGCATGGGCATTTATTGTTATGTTATTGGTACTTGCCGTCGATAAGTTAAGTTTTCTGCATTTCGCTGCTATGGCTTTACATTCTGGGATCATGAACATATGATCAGTTCCTCGGTCAAGAAGGTCCGAGGTTGCTATCTTAGTTCCGATCGCGGATGAGAGGAAAACAGACAAAATATATTCTAGATAAGTAATAGTAATGAATCTGGGAGTGGAATATATCGGCTGACTTGATCATTTTGATTTATTCTTGTTTTCTATTTCCATCTCTGATTTGTCTTCATTGCTTATATCTCAGCTGGTCAAGTCATCAGGAGCGGCTGAGCCACCAGATATACTAGTCTTGATTAGGAATAGTGCAGACCTAAAGCAGTCTAGCCCGTCGATGACGAAGGCGTCCATTCCAGACGAGTTGGTCTGTTTGCTTCACTCACTCCTCGATTCATCAATTAACCCCCGTCTAATCCATCTTAGTTTGGACTTATCTCACCATAGATTATTGAAAAGGGGCCAAATTTCGCGATACTGTCGTCTATCGAAGGTTACACCGATCCCCTGTTCCTCGCCCATTGAATCTACGTGGCCCCCGAACGAACTTCCAGTTGCATAACCCGTGACATTCGATCGAAATTAGGCTGAATCAACTTGCCGGGGTTTAGTTCCATGATAAAGGCTACCCAAACCAGTACTGGCCCTTCTATCCCCAGAGAATTGAATGGATTGATCACAGCATCTACACATTTACACTTGCGCAATCAAGGGCAAACAAGCGGATAATCTCTAACTATCCGAGCATTATTTGAGATAGCAAAGCCCTCTTAGTAAATCACGATACGCCATTGTGGCTTCGGGTAGCATCGAACTCGCACAGTCGAGAGAGAATATATATACCAGCCCAAGACAATCACAAGATTCTGATGAAGATATGGCTCTAAATCGCCCTCCAATGCACCGCCCGACGGGTGGTCACTCAGAACAAGCCTTGTTGAAAAATGATGAAAATGGACGTTTCGTCCGAACTAGCTTTGGAGGAGATGCAGAGGACCGACCCATGTTGCACCCTCGTCGGCCCACCATACGGAGCAACAACAGCTCGGCACAAGATGCGAATCGTGCAACTCGCAAGAAATATATGATAGCATTGGTCTTTCTACTTCTGAGTCTGGCTAGTTTTGTCGTCCAGACAGAAACTGCGGTGTATATTCAACACGAGTTACACTGGGATAAACCGTATTGTATGCTGTAAGTTTCCGATGCGCCCTGAGCGTGGCCCCCCATGGAACTTCCTGTCCATTTATCCTCAGACCCTGAATATAACTAAATTTCTATTCGCATTCTAGTTATGTGACACACGGCTCATGGGTATTGCTCTGGCCATTCCAGCTGCTTATCCTTCGAATTCAGAAACGGAAGATGTCATGGGCGGCGTTTTGGCGCCGCCATTGCTCTCTTCTTAGAACTACCGCGCAGATGGTGGAAACTCAAGAAGTCCATCTCACAACCCGCGCTTCTCATCGTTCGCCCATTCCATATATGATAAAGACCACTGCCTTTGTAACCAGTGCGCTCACAATTGCCGGTGGCTCTTGGTACGTGGCTGTCAACATGACCACAGCTAGTGACTTGACCGCAATCTACAACTGCTCAGCATTCTTCGCGTATGCCTTTTCAATCCCTTTTCTGAACGAGAAACTGCGATTTGACAAGGTTTTTGCTGTCGGAGTCGCAATCGTCGGCGTGCTAGTAGTAGCATACGGCGACCGACCTGATAAGAAAGTATCCAAGGGAGGTACCGCCACGGATGGTGGTGACAGTGACGGTGACGCCCAGAACCGGCTTCTGGGTAATATTGTCATTGGCGTGGGAAGTGTACTCTATGGATTGTACGAGGTGTTATACAAAAGATTCGCCTGTCCCCCGGAGGGTACCAGTCCTGGTCGAGGTACCATCTTCGCAACTACCTTTGGTAGTCTTATCGGTGCATTTACTCTTTCTGTGCTTTGGATTCCGATACCAATTCTGCACGTCCTCGGCTGGGAGACTTTCCGCTTCCCAACCGGCGAGGCGGGCAAGATGCTTCTCATATCTATTTGTGCCAATGCGAGTATGTATTTTCATCTTTTGGACTGATTCTCACGATGCTAATAATCAAACAGCTTTCTCCGGGTCATTCCTGGTGCTCATTTCGCTCACATCGCCCGTTCTTTCATCCGTTGCAGCACTCCTGACCATCTTCCTTGTCGCTATTGTGGACTGGTTCCGCACTGGGCAACCTCTTTCTTTGGCAGCAATCATCGGAGGCATCTTAATCATCGTAGCCTTTTTCCTCTTGAGTTGGAGCACCTACCGGGAGTTGAGTGAGGAACGGAGAAAGTCTCTAGAGAACGACCAGGTTGAATCTGAGAGCGACGAATAGAGAGCCAAATCGTGCTTGGCTTGTATTCATAAATGTAGATCATTCTTTTTGGGGGGTTTCTTCTTTCAGCGGTTGTCCAATGTCGGTTCTTATCTCTGTAAATATCATCTATACTTCTTATCTACTTCCACATGTGGGTCAGCGCTTCAATTAGGTACAAAGTACTTGTTTTTTATCTTGCAGATCCAATGAAAGCGGCCAATTCCTCCTATCGTAGCATCCAAGAAGCGTTTATCGTCATTCGTGCAGTGTCGGTGAAACACAGTCACTCACCTCTCGCATCAAACTACCTTTAAGGACAGCTTTCCCCCAAACTGGATTCGTACCTGGAATGTGATTCGACCAACTTACGTTCATCGTTGATTCCACAATAGACAGCAATCGGTATATAAGGATTCAGACCACTTCTTGTGCTTGACTTTCTTTCTGTTTGACCGATCACTGTGTATTACGAATTATTCCAATTTGTTTCCAAGGATATCTGGATAATTGAAATTATGCCTCGACCACGCCCCCATCCCTTAGACCCTCTATCCCCATCCGAAATCACCGAAGTCAGTTACTCAACCGATTCAAAAGCCATTCTTCACAGGAACTAACCTCCACAAGTCAGCCCGCTGTGCCAAGAATGCCTTCCCAAATGAAAATCTAGCCTTTCGGGTAATAACCCTACTCGAGCCACCAAAGGTGTCGATGATCCCATTTCTAGATGCAGAGCATGTGGGAAAGGACCACCCGGTGCCTAAACGGATCGCACTAGTTCATATCAATTTGAGCGGACCGAAAGATCTACGTGAATTGCATATTGATATTGATGCTGGTACGGTCATCTCTGCAACTTCCCTCCAAGGAAGGCATTCTTTCCAGGATTACACGGAGATGAAAGCAATGGAGAAAGCTTGTCTTGATGCACAGGAGGTTCAAGATGCTATTCTGCTGCTTGATTTGCCGGAGGGTGCGGTTGTCAATATTGAGCCTTGGACTTATGGGACTGATGGGATGAATGATATGGCGGAGAGAATCATTATGGTATGTCTGACCTAACCCTACCTAATACGTTACATTGCACTCTACACACTACTGATACGACCTAGTGCTATCTATATATGAGTCTTAGCAGCCACGGCGACTCTAATCACTATGCTTACCCACTAGACATTTGTGTAGAAATGCAAGGGGATGGCAAGGTCCAGCGCGTTCTCTCCCTACCTCTGGGAGAACATGATCGCATGGGACTGTTCAGTGAAGTGGGCGTCAAAGCATTTGACCGCAGGAAAATCCACAACTCGAGCGAGTATCACCCCGATCTTGTACCTGAGCGACGAACGACAACAATGCCTTACCAAGTTGTTCAACCCAAGGGGCCCTCATTCCAGACCGAAGGCAATCTTCTTACTTGGGAGAAGTGGCGGCTGAGAGTGGGATTTAATTTCGTACGAGCAATCCTTACCAGAAATATATTGTTGTACTGATCTATCACTAGCGTGAGGGACTGACGCTTCACGACGTCACATACGATGGCCGAAGTCTGTTCTATCGACTGGCTCTCTCTGAAATGTTTGTTCCTTACGGGGATAGTCGAGCACCATATCCTCGTAAAGCAGCCTTTGACCTTGGAAGCAACGGTGCAGGAGTCAATGCCAACAACCTCAAGCTTGGTCAGTCACCCATCAGCCCACATTTCAACTTGCTACCAGCAAGCTGATATTTAGAAGGATGTGACTGTCTCGGCTATATCAAGTATTTCGACGGATACCATCACAGCATCAACGGCGACCCAGTCGTGCTCCCAAATGTAGTCTGTTGCCACGAGATCGACGACGGAATTCTATGGAAGCACACAAACTACCGAACTAACAACGCCGTCGTGACACGGTCTCGAGTCCTAGTCCTACAAACCATCATCACGGTAGGAAACTACGAGTACATCTTCGCCTTCCAGTTCACCCAGGATGCGGCTATAAACTACGAAGTTCGCGCGACAGGAATCCTCTCCACAGCGCCGATAAACCTGAACCAAACCGTTCCCTACGGAACCATAGTTGCGCCAGGCGTGATGGCCCCGTACCACCAACATCTCTTCTGTCTACGAATCGATCCAGCCATAGACGGCCACAAGAATTCAGTCGTGGTCGAAGAGTCGCACGCGATGCCCATCAACGACGCGACAGTGCACAACCCGTTCGGAATCGGCTATACAACAACGCAGTCCATCGTTGAGAACGAAACCCCACTAGACCTCGACATTGCCAACGGGCGCATTTTCAAGATTATTAATGAAAGTGTTCTGAATCCGGTCAGTGGCACTCCCGTCGGCTACAAGCTCCTCCCGCAACCTTCCCAGATGGTTCTCGCCCACCCGTCATCCCACCACTTCAAGCGGTCTGAATTCGGCGAGCATGCTATCTGGATTACGCGCTATCACGACGAAGAGCTGTACAGTGCTGGTACGCACACAATGCAGTCGGCTGGCGGGGAGGGAATCGCATCTTGGATCCGAGGTCGTCAATCTCCTCTCAGTGTTCGTTGTGAGGATCTAGTCGTCTGGCATACTTTTGGCACGACTCATAACCCGCGTGTTGAGGACTGGCCTGTGATGCCGGTGGAGAAAATGACGGTTTCGCTGAAACCGACTAATTTCTTCATGAGGAATCCGGCTCTTGACGTGGCTGTTAGTACGCAGGTGGAGAACCGGAGTGTATTGGTGAGGGAAAGTCGATACAAACATGATAAACCTTAGATAAGCTTGTGGCCATCAGGTAGGGTTTACCAGTTGGCACGTAAATAAATATTGCCCAAGTATGGTTAGATTCCGGAAAGCAGGCCCGTGTTAATTTCGGGATTAAGTAGCCGGTGGCTGGTCAGATATTAAGATCTGATATCACAATTGGTGTTTGGAATCGTGGATACTCAACTTCCCACATAATAGAGCCATGGTTCTCAAATCAGGGGCTCGATATGATCAGTACGATGCGCAGTACGAATTACATGCGTCTATCTTTATTGACTAGTGTAGGTGGCAATTGCCTATTATCGAATACGCGTATGCGTATTGCGTGTATTCGGTATTGGCTTTTTCGTAAAATTAATCACAGTATTTTCATAGTCATATCGAAGTAGTACTTTAATAAACCCTCAATTTTACTCTCTCTATTAAGTACCTACATGGGTACATATTGGCTACATATAATTTAAATATTTAAATATTTAAATACCTGGTAGATCGTTGTCGCATCTATACCAGGGGTTTAATGATTCAATGTTTCATTTGCACCAATTCAATTCTCAGCACTCTTTATGTATTAAATAGTTCTATCCGTACTTTGCCTATTAATGGGAATGGATCTCACGCCAAGGCAATCTCCCGATTAAATAGTGCCCTCCACTATTGCAGTACTATATTCGTATTCTACCGTTCAAGTCTGCTCTGTAATTAGAAGTGTTTCGTAGAATCCCGTAGATCTCGGGCCAAACAAGTTACATACTTATTTATATAACCATTCAAATCTGACACCGACAATCTTCCCCTTTGTTACATCTTCTCCTCTTCTCCTCTTCTCCCTTCCCTTTGTGGCGTTTTTAGACCCACTTGGTATGTAAAATTTGCCCGAGGTTTGACTGTACTTGACCTTATTGGTTCTATAATCCACTTTTTCTCCGGATGAGTACACATGCTTATTGGCGCACAATGTCAAGGAAACCCCAGGATCTCCTGGAAAGAGATGAAGTTGCGAACCTAATGAAGTATCCATCTACGTCGTAACTAAATACTAGTACTAAGTAATGTGTAGTCAAGTCATGACGTCCGCTACTTGTGATTATAGTAGCCCGATACGTCGTACTACATTCCAAATTTCACATTCCTGAAGATTGACAGGTAGATCTGGACCTGTCATGAACCTTGGATCGGGAAGAGATACTACTACTACGAAGTAGAGAGTTTACGGGGACTCCGAACAAGTGATCACAGAGTATTCAGCCGAGTCAAGGGTCGTGATTATATTGAACATACACAAGGTAGTGTATTAGTCTCTCCTACGGAGTAATTTCCCCTGTCAATCCAAACTATTGGTCTATTGAATCCGTTCCGTACCGTACACGGTATTAACTCCCGTCTTGGGTTCCGTCCCCGTATCCGAATTTGTTGTTTCCTCTTGATCTTTTCAACCTTTCCTTCAACACCACCTCAACCTCTACCTTTTTGGCCTCCAGGCCGTCCATTCCTTTGTGTTTACATCAAAACCCTCATTCCTTTTCTTCCGACTTCCCAGTTCCTGCCTGGTGCGGAAGATTCAATGACCATCGCTCAACACTGTTAATCTAGGCCTCCAGATTCTTGACTTTCCAGTCGTCGTAGGGAAGTCCTGTCTGGAGGTCTTTTGTGCCCATCTGGAAATCTGATCTCTCGACTTTTGATTCGTTTTATTATTGTTCTTTTGATATCATGGCCTCAATTTCCCTTCCCCCGTCTCGGTCGGACTTCTCTCAGCACTTCAACACCACTGTTGATTCAAGCCACCGCCTGAGTATGCCCGCACCAATACCTAATCCACATTTTGTTTTTCCCGCACGAGATTCGGAGCCACATTCCAAGTCCAACTCCAACTCCAATTCGGGGGCCCAGGCCCGACCAGCTCTTCCCGCTTTTTCATTCAATCCCGGATCGGACCACTCCCTACAGCCAACAACACACATACCGTCCCGACTCAACGGTCACCGACGACGACACAGTGAATTTATTGGAGGCGATCTTCTAGTGGCACCGATAGCGGATGACAAACGGGAAGAACCAACCACCCCCGTACTATCGACTTCGCCAACGGCTCCGACAGGTCCTAGCCCTGGAAGGGGCCCTCCTAGGCGAGGTCACCACGCCCACCGTCGCTCAACTGCAGTCTCTGGTGTCGATCTTCTAGCGATTCAGAAAGCGATCGGAAGTGCGCCCCCTACTGGCGATCGCTTGCTAGACCCTGGGCATGAAGACATCTCCAAGCCGCTTTCTTACTCGGCTGGAAGCCTAGGACGCCCATCCCCTCCAGCGTCTCCTCAATTCGCCCCTTCTTCGTCTCATATCCCTCCTGTACCGTTAGTCCCAGCCATCATCCACATCCAGCCTCCTCCCTCAAGCGACCATGACATACAGATTGGACGCCCTAGGCCCCCTCCCTCCCCATCTCTTTCTTCCTCTTCTGAAAAGCCGCTCACCCCAACCTTTGCCCCATCATCACAATTAGAGTCTCTTACTCCACCGTCAAATTGTGGTCTGGAGCGTCGCAAATCGTCATTGACGCGGCCGAAAACTGCCGATGCATCCTTGGCCCTCAATTTCTTGCAGAGCCAGAAGCCATCGGAGGGACTTTCGGTCAAACGCTCGAAATCGACTGGACACTCTCGCTCGCGCAAGAGCAAGTCTACGGGGAATCTCGACACCATGCTCGCGATCGACGATGTGCACTCTACTGACAATTCTCGAGTTTCATATTCTGACGATGGTTCTGAAACCTGGAGTGACAACGACCACGAGGAAGAAGAAGCCGCCAAGAAATCACGGAAGTACAAAAAGAAACAAAAGCGCGTTCGCTCGTGGGCTGGTGCCATCCTGACCCGAGGCAAAGGCAAGCGGCACTCGAAACCTGAAACAGTACCGTCAAGGGCTCCCGTTCTGGCCCCTGCCCCTCCGGCACTTCAGCTTACACGAACCAACTCTGAAGTAGGCTCCGTTATGGAGGTCGACTTTGACAATGACGATGTCGTCGTTATTCGTACTCCCACCAACACCGAAGCTCCTGTTTCGGCAGCCGAACGGGCTGGAGATGAGAGCTCGCCTCCTGCGCCCACTTTGGAAAATTCATGGAAGCCTCAAAGCTTCTATGAACAAAGTGCTCAGGAATACGATATGCTCAGTAGCCCAATCATCGACCTCGATGCTGCCCTGGGCCCCTTCAACACCCCCGACATGAGATCCATTGCCGACTTCCCGAGCAAGTTTTCTGTGGCAACCCAGCGCATGTACAGTGGTGGCCGCCGCGGTGAATTCGTTGGTCCAGAGATGCGCTATCATCGTCGCACTGAATCTGCGCCGGCGATGCAACCCTTTGATCGCAATTCGTTGGGCTTAACCCGTCTTTGCGGGAAAAGTTCCCTCGAAGCCGCAGATGTTTTCTACGAAGAGGAAGAGGACGCTTTCCTTGCTGCCAATCAGTCGCCTAGGAAAGTAGAAACTCGACCCGCTAGTCCAACAATTGCTTCCACTCTTGACGACGATAACATGTCAGTGGATAGTGACGACACTGCTGAAACACTGACTCGGGCGCCTGTGACCTCTGAGCCCGCTTCTGATTCGAAACCTAGCTCTCTCAAAAATGAAGGTCTTGGTATCCAGTCGATTGAAAACGCCACAGCTCCCATAGATGTTCCAGTGGTCGGACGACGCTCACCTCATTTGTTTGGTCGCCGACCCCGAACTCCGTTGGAGGCTTTGAAGGCGGAAGAATTAGCCCATGGACGGGGTCTCCCCAGTCCTGACGTCTCCCCTCGCTGCTTCTTGGCTGTCGACAAACGACCTTCCACGTCACCTAATGAATTGACAGCCAGTATCCCGTCCTTCTCTCTGTCTGCTGGGGTCTCGCCTTCGGACTCGTCATTCCCATCTCCCGATCCTCGACGATCCTTAGGTGACCGTCACTTCTTGACCAACTCTTTCAACGACCTCCCCTCGGATCATCCTTACGCGTCAGTTGAGGATGTTCCCTCCCTCACGAGCAGCGCATCTACCATGACCAATACCATGCACCGTTTCTCTAGTTCGTTCCTACGGCATGCTCGTCTATCAACAGACCGTGCCGCTTCCTTTTCGGCCGTTCGACGAACCAGTCAGGCGAATACCTCCAAGAGGTCTAGCCTGGTTAGTCTTTCCAAACTTGTCGGTTCCAGCTCCGAGCGAAGCAAACTTTCCCAGGAGGCAAAACCTCCAGGAGACTCGCTCGAACGTTCCAAGAAGAAGAGTCACCGACTCAGCAAGCTCATGCACTTTTGGAAAATCAAGGACAAGGAAAAGCACAGCATGGATGCGGCCGCGCCTTTCGAACGGCCGCAATGAGAGTCCATACTCTCTGGTCTTGATGCATTTATTTTGATTTCTCGGCGCAACTCGGCATAGCGATACCTCATCCCTTCTTCCCACCACCACCCTTTCCATTCCCCCCCCCCCCCTTCATTCGGCTTCCTAGGATCCTCTTGGTCTGTACATATTTGGCTCCGGCTCATTTCGTGTGGATTTTTTTTTTTTTTTTTCTTTATCCTTCTCCTGCTGTTATCCGTTTTTTTTTTTTTTTTTTTTTTCGGCGGTTCTTCACCTTTTCCCTCAAATTTTTTTACACCCGCCTCCTCCTTGGGACGGCCATTACGAATTTCTTTTACTGCCAGGTCTACCGTCTCATCGGTACCTGAGTATGACATACTCCGTCGTCCATCATTGATGTACTGGTGTGAACGTTCGGATTGATTTGACCCTTCTCGACGATCTCTGTCCCCAAGCGGACCTCTCTTTTTTTTTTGCCTTTGCGGCATAGCGCCCAAAATAACATTCTTCCGACCCTCTCCTTCATCGGATTGGGTTCCTTTTACATTTTGTTCGATTCTACAATTGGTCGTTTTCATTGGCGGTGCGTGTGTATGTATCGATTCTGTAGTTAGGTAGTGACAATCTTGAATTTGATAAGTGATAAGTGATAAGCGATAAGCCAATCCAATTTTGTTTTTTCCCCCGACCAACTTTTTAGTCACTAAACTCAACCTTGCAACCAATTTGACTCAAGTATCGGAGTCTCTATTCCTCGAAATGGTCTCAAAGAAAGGAAATCGCAGAAAGGAAGCAGAGGCACCAACAAAGCAAAAAGACCGCAAACAAGAGCCTGCAAAACCAAAACTCCAGCGAACCCGCCAACAGCTCTTGAAACAAGATGAGCCCAAGAAATCAAACAAGAACACAAATGAAAGTGGCGTTGACCTCTCCTCTACAATCCCACTCCCCCTCCAACAACTCCTCCTAGACGTATTCAAAGCCGCCCTCCTCACATCCCCGAAAAGAGATATACCAACCGAGGACCCAACGACAGAAACACCGGCACCAGCCTCCCTGGATATTAAATCGCTTATCCAAACAATTAAATCACACCTGTACCAACGAGACTTTGACTCTGCCTTCACAGACGCAGACGAAGATCTACTCCGCGCTTATGCGTTGCGATGGAGCGCATCGCGCGCGCTAGGGTATACAGGTATTTTCAAGAGTGTGTTGGAGTGGATGCGCGAAGAGATTGAAAACAAGGCGCGAAGAAATCCAGCTTCGCACTCTATGGGCCAATCTACAAGGGTGGTTTGCATTGGCGGTGGTGCTGGGGCGGAGATTGTTGCTCTCGCTGCTGCTTGGAGGGATTTGCATGATAGTGCTGAAGGGCTTGAGGGGGAAATTGCTGGGCTATCGTTGAAGGAGGGGAGTGAGGGTGAGGGTGAGAATGAAGGTGAGAATGAGAGTGAGAATGAGGGTGCGAAGGTCTCAGAGTCGAAGCTCGCTGTGGCTGCACTTGATATTGCCGATTGGTCTAGTGTTGTGGCACGGCTTTCTGAGACGATTGCTTCGAGCGATGTGACGACTTTGTCGAAATGTCAGGCTCCTCTTGTCTCGAGCGACATGGCTGTTTCGTTCCTCAAGGCCGATGTTCTCGGTATGCCGGAGGGTGAATTGCGAGATTTCCTATTGGAAGGATCTACATCTACGCCATCCCTCCTCGTCACGCTAATGTTCACACTCAACGAACTATTTTCAACGTCAATGGCCAAAACAACCAGTTTCCTCCTTCGCATCACAGAACTGATCACGACTGGCGCTGTCCTGCTGGTAGTGGACAGTCCTGGCAGCTACTCGTCCCTCAAGTTGGGGAAGGGAGTTGAAGAGGGTGCCGAGCCTCAGGAAAGGAAATATCCTATGAAATTCTTGCTTGATCATACACTTCTTTCTGTTGCGAAGGGAAAGTGGGAGCAGGTTTATACGCAGGATTCAAGGTGGTGGAGGAGGGATGCGGTTAAATTGCGTTATGATGTTGGTGAGGGGGCTGGGTTGGAAGATATGAGGTATCAGGTTCATCTTTATCGGAGGATTTAGGTACATGGACCTAGGCTGTTGTACATGAATGATATATAAAGCATGGTTTCATATCGGTATCACCATGACGTAGAATCTTAGCGATGGCTTCTTCTCTTGTTGACGAGTTATAACGTAGATTGCATCATGCACTGAGAGTGTAAACATAGAACGAAGAGACGTTATAATTCTAAGATCTCAATATTCAATGTTGTGATTCGTAAAACGACCCCATTTAATACGTTCACCATTGTTCTTTTTTTCGTAAACACAGACATTCTTCTCCAAGAGACCGGACAAGCCGAAGCAGTTGATGAAAAAAGGGAGTCGCATCAACCGAGGGTAGTGTAAGCCCGGTGACACAGTGCGATCAGCATGCGCAAGCACAGAGGCTGATCACTGTTATCAAAAATAAGGATAATCAATGTGTCTTCCAATGGAAGACTTTCAGAGATTAAACTGAAAAGAACAGATACTACACTTGATCTAAGCCAATTGGCAAAGAGAGCTGGAGAAGGAAAGAAGAAGAGGAATGGGAATGGCGAAAGATTTGTTTATAACGGGTGGGTGCGCTCGGACCCTTTATTCAATATTAGCGTCGTTGCCTTGTATATTGAATGGGCGCCTGATTTACTTGGGATTCAGTAGGGCTGTTCACCTTGTCGGGAGTAAGTGCCACCATTAGCTAGAACTGATGATTAAGTAGGTTGAGGAATATCTGGGATAGATGAATAGCTCCAGGGCTAGCAATACCAACTAAAGTAGAACCAAGTCGGACAGGAGTAGAGGTATGGTATTGCTACAAGTTTTGGAAAGATAAAAAAAAAGTCCGACACGCTCATCGAGCACATTCGCGCATGCTCCAAGCTGTGATTAAAGTACAGGATTTATTCATTGCGAAATCCGAGGGCGCTTCATATGCCCAATCATCAATTCTTTAACTGCGAAGTCCCAGCAAAAGGCTAGTTCCCTTACCACCTTCCTTGTCACCACCGGGAAGATATGTGACGTTGGGGTTGGTAGCCAAAGTCTGGGCAATTTCACGACTGGCATCGATACGACGGATCTCGAGCAAACCAGTACCGGCCTTAGCGACAGCCTTGGAGATGATCTCAGCACTCTCGGCTTCACCTTCAGAGCGGATAACGTTAGCCTGGCGCTCCTGTTCAGCGCGCTCGACGATAAATCGGGCCCGCTCAGCGTCCTGCTGGGCGATCTGCTTCTGTTCAACGGCCTTGGTGAACTCCCGTCCGAAGGTCATGTGGGTGATGGAGACGTCCTCGAGGGCGATGTTGAAGTGGGCGGCACGCTTAAGAAGGTCGGTACGGATGCGGTTCGACACAGCCTCACGCTGAGTGATGAGCTCTGCAGCGTCGAATTGAGCGACAATAGCCTTGAGCACTTCGTTTCCGATGGATGGAAGAACACGCTCGTCGTAATCGGTACCATATGACTAGATAATCAGTATATTAGTGTATAATTCTTGGAGATAAGACAACTCTGCAAAGTATGTATCGATCTTGACCTTACCTGGTAAATTTGTGGTAGCTTCGGCACCTCCGGGCGGTGCAACACACGCAGCGTCAAGCTGACCATCTGCAAATCTTTACTTCCGGTTGTAGTCGAGATATTGCGAGGCTTTGTTCGCACATCGTAGATAATCGCCCGCTGGAGCCAGGGAATGAGGAAGTGTGTGCCTTCGTTGACGACCTGCTCTTGAACACCGGACACTCGGTCGAAGATGACGGCGCGAGTACCTCCCTTGACATCGTAAAGGGAGGCCTGGGCGAACATGGCGCCGATTGCCACAGGGCCAGCCAGGCGATAGATGTTTTGCAGGATGTTAGCCATTGTGTGTGTGATGGTTGACAGACTGAATAGCTCTCTTTCCTTGACTGGAATGATGTCGGGCTTTTTCCCGGGCCTAATCGGGTTTAGTGTGAAATCGAACTGCCAACTTCATTCCGAAGCGTCTTTTCCCTTTCCGCCCTTTGCATCAATCGCTAATCTCCTCTCCCAATTAACGACCTTTTTGTTCGAATCTCTTTCAAAATGGGTGGCCACTCTGTCGATCCTAAGAACGGCTCGTATGTGTCCCTTCTTTCTTTTCCTGTCCGGTTGATCCCGCTTCGTCCATCCCGGAACAAGGTCTTTGCGAATGAGCTGATATGGCTCCAAGGACTTGGGGCATTGACAATTGGGTATACTCATGAATCAGGAAACTAACTGCGTATAGCTTCATTGGAAACTGGGGTGAATTCGGTATGTGATCTATGAAGCCTTGTCTCGACTCCAGAATGCGCACGTCCGAATCAACGACCTTGAGATCTGTTTCCGACCGACAGACCCTTTGCGAAACGAAACGAGCGCAGGACGAGCGCAGGCTATTACCACTATTTATCATCTGGAAACTGACATCCAACCCGCAGGTTGCCCGACTCCCCAGCGCATCGCCACCTACTCTCTCTCCTCTAACCGCCAGCGTCCCTTCGCCGGTGCTTTCCACGCCGCCATCTTCAACACTTTCCGTCGTACCGCAGCCCAGGCTCTCTACGTTGCTCCTCCCTTCGTTGCTGCCTACCTCGCCATGGAGTGGGCCGTTGAGCGGTAATTCACATGGAAGCAGATCGCGATCGGAACCTTTCACTGATATTTTTATAGCAACCACTTCCTGAACTCCAAGCCCGGTCGTGCTCTCACTGCTGCTGAGGGCACTGAAGAGTAAATGCAGTTCCATTGATTGGAATTGAGGGACTTTTCAAGATGTGGATTTGGGTATACTACCGCGACGAGGACCTGACCTTGACCAGGTCTCCTGTCACGACGCTGTATCAACTGTACAGTAACTAGAAAGCAATCGACCACGGCCTCTTTGAGGTTATTTCATTTGTCTTGATTCTGTCAACTTATAGCAACTTATATCTCACTTTTACGGAGTATATAGCAAGTAAGCGTCAATTGGGGAGCCTCCATTGGTCCAGACTCTCAAAGCCCTCCACCTTCCTTTATATGAAAATAAGACGGAGCATAGAGTATGTGCTATCTGCTATCTGTAGTTATTTGCTATCTTACCAAACATTGTGTAATCAAATCAATTGGCTCTTCAAAAGTTGTTGCCCTGTTTGTTAGTGGTCCCTTGTGGTCCCGAAGCCCCCCACTTGAACCGCAAGTCAGAAAAATCTACCCAAAAGAGCCAAACTACCGCTTTTCCTATTTCTTCATGTTAAGGTCCTTCCTTCTTTCTTCATCCCGTTCTACTCGTCTTTTTTCTTCACCTCTCTGTTTCTCTACTCTCTCCGCGATGTCTGATATTGTTCACCCCACTATCAAGGGTTAGTTACTGACATTTCCCTTACCCCGCAACTATTCCATTTTTCTACTTTTTTTTTTTTCTTTTTCTTTTTCATTATTTTTTTTCTCTCCAAAGCTAACGTCTCCACATTAGATGGCTGGTTCTCTGAGCAGTCTGGTATGTGGCCTGGTCAGGCCATGAACCTCAAGGTTAACCAGATCCTGCACCACGAGAAGTCCAAGTACCAGGATGTCCTCGTTTTCGAGAGCAGCGACTACGGCACTGTCCTTGTCCTCGACAACGTCATCCAGTGCACTGAGCGCGATGAGTTCTCCTACCAAGAGATGATCACTCACCTCGCCATGATGTCCCACCCCAACCCCAAGAAGGTCCTTGTCATCGGTGGTGGTGACGGTGGTGTTTTGCGTGAGGTCGTCAAGCACGAGACCGTCGAGGAGGCAATCCTGTGTGACATTGATGAGGCCGTCATCCGTGTCTCCAAGAAGTACCTGCCCGGCATGAGCATTGGCTTCCAGCACCCCAATGCCAAGACTCACGTCGGCGACGGCTTCGAGTTCCTTAAGGCCCGCAAGAACGAGTTCGACGTTATCATCACCGACTCTTCTGACCCCGAGGGTCCTGCCGAGAGCCTCTTCCAGAAGCCCTACTTCGAGCTCCTCAACGACGCTCTCCGCGAAGGCGGTGTTATCACTACCCAAGGTTGTTCGTCCCTGTATTGATGGCTTTATCTGTCCTGTATCCACTCCGTCATGTCTTCTCTTATCGCGTTGAAAGCTCGAGGGAAACTTAAGCTAATCTGTCTTATAGCTGAGAACCAATGGCTCCATCTTTCCCTGATCACCGACCTGAAGAAGTCATGCAAAGAAGTCTTCCCCGTCGCTGAGTACGCCTACACCACCATCCCCACCTACCCCTCTGGCCAGATTGGCTTCATGGTTTGCTGCAAGGATGCTACCCGCAACGTTCGCGAGCCCGTTCGCACCTGGACCCGCGAGGAGGAAGAGAAGCACTGCCGCTACTACAACCAGGACATCCACCGCGCCAGCTTCGTCCTGCCCAACTTTGCCCGCAAGGCTCTTGGTGCTTAGATAGTAGTTACGGTTCTGTAATGACTTAAAATTTTTCAGAGTGTTATGAAACAAATCATGAGGAATGAATCTGGGTTCGAAGAATTCTTTAATTTCCCTTCTGAACTGAGATTATAAAAAAATCATCTGACCGTTGAAAGCTAAATCACATTAAAAGCTATTTTGACTAGCTCACTCAAACGAGGAATTAAAATGCTCCGTTCCAACCATCGGCAGTCTCATTCACTCTGCTATCCCAGGCGAGACGACCTCTAGGATGACTAGCTATATCGGTCCGCGCTCCCCTTGTAAGCATCATTATCTACGCGCCAGAATGGTATGTAGATCACCGGAACGTTCTCCCAAGCTCCTCTGAAACTTCTCAACATGAAGATGTGGCGGGCTGCCCTTTTTCTCGATCGTTACCGCATACCCCATGCACATCACGGCCAAGAGATCTTGCGATACCATACATGTGGTCATTGACTTGAATCGTTCCATACTGGGTGTGTGTGAGTTGACAATTTCCAGAAAGTCAGGGGAGAATTAGATACATTTTATTTTTCGAATTGTTGGATTTGGTCCATTTTCCTCAAGTAGAACCGATTCTCACTCGTTCTTGCAAATCATACCAATCTAGCACAATGCTTGCAGCCACTTCCGCAGACTTCAACTGTCGCCTGGCCGTGATTCTGGTATGGTCTGCAGCATTCACGACTGCCGCCTCAGGATCAATTGCATGAAGGGCTCGTGATGGAATATTTCGATTGCCACGTCTTGCGTCAGCTCCAGATCGGCTAACTCCTGATCGGTCTTTTCTGCCCATCTGTCAGGTATCTTCTGGAGGAACACTAGCTGGTCTCGAGGGCGAGCATTCAAGCGACAGAAACCCCTTTGGGATTATCCACCCTCGGTCCCTCGTCTTCCGTATGTACTTCAATCTTGATGACTTCAATGCTGAGGGTTTTGACGACTGACCAAGTCTGGCGAGTGGTGACGCGCCATGCGATGCTTCCTCTTGGCCTTTAGCGGTATCTTGCTGCTTTTGAATGATTCCCAGCCACCTCTGCACAGTACCCGCAGGAGATCTCAACGTGCTGGGGCAATATGAGAGATTGTTAATTCTTAATTACTGATTGAGTGACATTGGGTTTCTATCTCGGGCTAGCACCTCATTTGCCATGCTGTCGTAGCACAGGTGATAGTCATAGCGCCCATTCAGCTCACAATGTTTGCCTTTGTAGATAATTGTGCTGTAATGGAACAACTGCTCGGTTCGGAGCTAGATGGGTGTGCCTGCTGCTCTCAGCCCACCACAATTTTGTGAACATAAGTGAGAGGCAGCAGGACGTTGTCAAGCACCCAGTTATCCCAGAACTGGGTATGCCACTTCTTCAGCCTGATCTCAGCTCGCTATGGGTGCTGTAGCCCCATCCCCACTGACGGCGAATCTCCTCTGTGCACTCCGAAAGTGACCCAGCTACATTCATAGAGAACTTCCAGTAGTGCCGCCATCTAATAGGGACAATATCAAGAACGCGCAGCAGTGGTGCAGTAAATTTGGTACCATCTTTGTCCCGGTCGTTCCACGCCTGGAAGTCGTATGCTTCAAATTCTGAACACGTCTCCGAGATAGAAGCAGATTGGAACTCTCATCTCAGCTTTGTTGCGCATTTAAGTCCATGCGGTCTCATTGCACTCAAGTACATACACTAATATTGTTAGATATATCCCCATCTTGAAGATTTATTCAAGAGTCCTTGCGAAAGGCGTTGTCAAGTTCATATGGTTGGCGTCGTTGCAATAGCTCGCTATCGACAAGAGATAAACTAATCACGCAGATTTCCTGCACTTGTATGAGGCTCAAGGAATTGATTGCAGTCCAGTCCACTTTCTTTGGCTGCTGCTTCTTGATGAGGGCCATAATCTGTCCTCAGACTCTGATTCTTTTCACATATCTGTTGGCGAACCTTTTCAAGGAGGAGCTTTGGGTAAATTGTTACAAAGGCATTTCGAGAAGATCCATCGCAATATTGCCCAGGCGTTGCTTTCATGGTCTTTAAGGCTGAAATGCATCAGAATCTCGTTTTTTGACAGCAACTTACAGAGTTTGGTACCAGGGTCGGTTATGGAAGATTATAAAAGGGTTCGAACCAGCCACTGCGTATGTCGTCACGTCTGAGGGGCAGAAAAGACCCCACAGCCATTCCCGAGAAGTGAACAGGACGTATTCAGATGCATTAACTAACGAAGCAGGTCGATGCAGCTCAGCCGAGAGCTTGCAGTCGGACTAGTCTAGGTAGCCTAGTAAGCGTAGCTAGGCAGGAGAGAGCTGATCCAGGAAGAAGTAAAGATTGCGAATCGAGAATCTGTTTTGAAGACAGATGAGACTCACTGAATACCTCGAAGCGGCCGAATCGGCTCAGTGTAGCTTACCTCGGGACGGTGAGTATCGAAGGAAATGTCCTATTTGTCAGATATTCTCGGGGTGGCCCCAACGGCTCCAAATCTCCAGGTCACAATCGTTGGATACCGTCTCTCTCAGAGCAGGTGGGCCTAAAGGAGGCCCGGAGGTGCCCAGGTGGAAGAATAAGAGAATTATATACTGTAGGAATGATGGTTATATACTAGTAGATGGTTACCTACCTACACATGTAGCAAGACCTCGAGTGAAAGTGAAAGTGAGAGTTAACTCAGTGAAATTTAGAGTGAAAACTTGGAAGTCCATACCTAGACAGATACTGAAATCGTGATCCCAATATGAAAGAGTCAAGAAGACAGAAGCTAGATGCTTAGCATCTCAAAGCTTTATACCTGTCTCTATTCCAAACATTCAATTAAACTCGGTCTTATTTTTACTTCACTTCCACCTCAAATGACATAGAAATTCGATAAGAGAATCCCTTAATTCTGAAGTTGATGACCCTAGAACTTGACAACGAGTTGAATAAAAGATACCGCCTTCTCAATAGTTTTGTCAGCCAATCGGGATTTATCCGGCAGGTAGAGAGAGAGTTTTGTAATTGAATGGCAGATGCAGATGAGTATAACCTTGGAAGGACAACTCTAGAGCAAAAGCTCCCGAGCTATTCTATGAAAGTTTAAGGGGAAGAGTGCGGGGCATACAACTTCTCATCATAGCTGTACGTCCCCATGTGAACGCTAACCCAATATGGATTAGAGTACTCAATATTGAGTTAGGTTAGGCTACCCGTGGACCCTTAAATAAACTAGTAGATCTCGGGAGACCAAGCCTATCTTCGCGGCTTAGTCTTCAACTCAGCACTTATATGGTTTCTGACACCTCTCTCTAGGGCTGTTTCTTCTATTCACTGTCTTCCAACGCTCCTATAGAACCAGAAACGATATACCTACCAACCTACCGTATGTTTATTTCATTACGCAACGATTACCGCACAAATAATCTACTCATATTCAAGATGTCCGCGCCTCATCTACCCGGGTCAAGATTGAGAGAGGAGCAACAGATCGAGCTTTCTGGAGATATCAACAAACTTCAAAGGCATCGACTCGCACTTTGGGCGAAACAGAATGATCAACAGACATTTCACTATGAGAACCTGCTTCAAACTGAAATTCGGCTTCTAGAGATTACGCAGCGGCAGGAGGCGCTAGAGGAGCAGCTTGCGAAGCAATATAACGGCCAAAGTCTCAAAAAAGAAATAGCATGGCTTAGTCAAGAAAGTTGGCTTCACAAACGAAAATGGTGGTGTATCAAGTCATCATTCCAAGATGGCCCGTTGATGCGAGGCATACAACTATGGCGATCACACCCTAACTGGTATATGCACCGTGTGCTTTATGAAGACTGTGTCGGGAGAGGAGGATGCTGTGAAAGAGGCTGTAACTGTTGTGTGAATCGCCAGTTTTCAAAGGAAGGGAGATTTGCCACTGGACATTGTACAGTGGAGTGTTCGTGTTGTGCCAAGGCTCGAGGCTTTGAGCTTAGCACTCAACAGAAAGATAACCTTCGAGGTATATTCTCGCTTAGCCACTGCTCGGGCTATACCAAACGAATGTGGTATGCTTCTTTGTTGGGACTTATGACAGACAGTATCGAAAGCCCATTTGACATGATTATTGATACTCCCCCACGATACGAAACTCCTCCAGTAGCGAGGCGCGATGTTATTGTTGCAAGCCATTCACATTGATAAGTTATAAATAGCTTTCCATTTATTCCTAACTACCAAGGCTCGCTCAATTGCTGGCAATGGATGCATGGTGCATTCCAACCTTGGAAGATTGCATACATAACTTGTTATTTGAGAAGCGCTAGGATGAGATAAGAGTCCCCAGTTATCCCATAGTGCTATAATAAAATGACATGCTAGTGATCAATGTGAATATTTGTGATATGCAAGAATAAGAAAAGTTATGATCTCTGCGGATCTACTCGGCAACTATCTAGATATGGATTTGCAGATCGCGGATCATCATTAGATTAGACCGAGGTAAAATTGGAATCCCCGATTCATCCAAAAAAAGACTCTGGATTCCACTTTGCCAAGGTTAGAGTATCTATAACCTTGGATCCATCGAGACTGGTCATTTACAATATTCGACGGATTTGGCCTAGTTTAGAGATAGAATCCTTGGAAACGGCAAGCCAGAGAAATACATACATTGTAGTGCAAAACAAACAAAAGCATATTATCAGCCTTAAAAGATAAGACAAAATACCTATTACTCTGTGTTGATATCGGGCCAAAATGCCGAGATGAACAAGACCAGCACATGAAGCGCTTGGAGCCCAAAGTCTTGAAACAGACTAACGCTAGTAGATTCAGTGGGGCGCACTAGTATTCAGAGTTCCAAAGTTTTGAGAAAGTTCGCACTTATCTCGGGGCAAACTCGCTCTTGTATCCCCAGCTGAAATGCAAGTCCGCATATAAATTATTTAAAGTGGATCATCATAAATCAAGGTGCTGTTATTGGTCTTCAACTAAACAAGAACCAGGCTTTATTTCATAGTCGTACAGCGTCTGCCCATGAGCTTCGAAATTGCCACCTTTCAGAAACTCAACCAGTTTTGACCTTAGTAAGACCGGGGAATTAGCGCGGTATTTCTACGTGGATGTCCGACGGAGATGTGTGGAATCCAGGCTGCAGGAAGTCAAAACAATACTATGACTATTTAAGTAATATCTAGCCATGTGGCCCAAACCATGATATATCGGGTAAATCAGGTAAACCAGGGTGATTCGCGTTTCATTCAAAATGAATCACAGGCCGCTTCTTAGATTATTGTATGACTCCTCGGTACTATGTTCTGTACTATCAGTACACTCTGTATTTTGTGCGCTTTGTACCACATGTCTATAGAGTTAAATACAACCTCGGTTTGCGGGAATGTGGAGTGTGGGGGACGATCGAATCTTGATGTTCAACTCAAACCAATAACTCGTTAAACCTGGAGAAAACTCAAAAGTATACGGGGATGACCAATTGAGGATCATTTCCTATATTAACAAAGAAGACCCAAAAGTAGACCCAAAGGAAGAAAGAGAAACAGAGGAAGGATTTAACCTTCAATACATGACAGTACAGTCAAGCGTGTGACGGTCAGCAATCTCCACCAAAAGTCACTTACTCAGCAAAGAAGTAGTCCGCCTGATCCCCCCTTCAACTCTTTAGTTATCCCTTCTCCTCCCCGCCTTTTCTACTCGACTTGCAGAACTCTATACGCTTTCGTGAATATTCAACTCAACCTATCCACCGAGGCGGTCACCCGCAATCTTCAAAATGCCTGGTATCTTGCCAATGAAAGTGATTAAGGTCGGTGGCACTGGTTCGCAAAGCCGCATCGCTCAGGCCTGCGACCGATGCAGAAGCAAGAAGATTCGTTGTGATGGTGTTCGTCCTTGCTGCTCCCAATGCGCCAATGTCGGATTTGAATGTCGAACGAGCGATAAACTCAGCCGCCGCGCCTTCCCACGTGGCTATACTGAATCGTTGGAAGAACGCGTGCGTGCCTTGGAATCGGAAGTTAGAGACTTGAAGGATTTATTGGATGAGAAGGACGAGAAGATTGATGTCTTATCACGCATACACTCCTTTTCATCACAGTCACAACGAACAGCATTAGCGAAATCTCCGGCAACTACAACTGCAAGATCTCCAAGTTCAGATGCAGGCACAGGCATAATTAACGTCGAACCGTCAAACCGATCTACTTTCCAAAAAATTACTGATAATCCTTATAATTCACTTTCAAGCACTAGCGGATTTGCTGGTATGTTGAGCTATGCGCTCTTTTCTTACTAGTGGCAAAAAACCATAATCTGACATATGACAGCGGTCTACGCGAATAAACTCGTTAGCAATGGGAAATTCAAGGCGAGCCCTAGTATCAGAGCCCTCACCAAACTGTCAGCCCCAGTATCGCACGCTTCAAATCAGACCGTCAAAACGCCGCCGCGGCTGGTATCGGACCAACTTATTAATATTTTCTTCCAAGAATGGGCACCGCTATACCCCGTTGTACATCGTCCGACCATGCTGAAGGCTTATGAACAATATCTGAATAATACGGAGTCGATGATAAATGATGCCCATGCTATGGCGCAATTAAATTTGATCTTCGGGATCGCAGCTCTCTCGTCAAGCGTGAGTCATCGAATAAAGTTCTCTTCAATATCTAAAAATCTGCTAACAGTCCGCAGTCAAGAACAAATCAGGACCCTGCCTTCTTCGAGCAGAACTGGTCATCGCTCCTTGATTCATTCTGTGGTGAAACCTCGATCGAGACTTTGCAGTGCTTCCTCTTGGCGCAAATCTATTGCATGACCAAGGGCGACTATCGGAGCCTCCTCAGATACCGAGCTCTAGCTGTAGACGTCTGCCATCAGCTACAGCTTTATCAGAACCAGGACGACTTGACATCCAATCCGCTGGATGGAGAAACTCGCAAGAAGGTGTTCTGGTGCCAGTACGTATCGGATCGCTTCTCATCTGCTCTTACTGGAATGCCCACTCTCTTACGAGAGGAATATATCCAGATTGAGTACCCTGCGGATGTCGATGATGAAAACGTAACGGAAACTGGCTTTTTGCCCACCCTTCCCGGCGAATCTACCCGCATCTCGAGTGCTCTTGCACTTTTTGAAGCCTCTAGAATTCTCAGTAAGGCCCTGGAAGAATTATACCCAACAAAGAATGGGCACCAGGTGTATGTTTCCAGAATGCGTTGCGTGGCAGAAGAGTTGGACAAGTGGCTTCAGAACCTCCCTACCCATCTTCGCCTTGAATTCACACAGGACAAGCCCAGCACAAATGTCACCAGCAGCCGGTCACCTCTTCTATCACTTGTATATTATTTTATCCGATCATTGATCCATCGCCCTGCTGTGTGCTTTGCTGAGGAAAATGTGCGTTCTCCGTCAGTCCTGGCACTTTCTGATTCTTCGAAGCACATCATTCAGATCCTTGAGCTCCTTGACGAACGGCGCCTTTGCCTCTCGTTCAGCATTAACCGAAAGGAATTGGTTTTATTCTCTGGATTGGGTCTCTTGTGGCATACCCTAAGTCTAAAGAGTGACAGCAAACTTGCCAAAGAAAGTCAGAAGCTCATCGCCATTGTGGTACAGCAGATGGGACTAGAGTCATCTATGGCGGCGACCGAATTTACAATAATTTCTAACACACTGGTCTCCCTCAATCAAAAACAGCAGGGAAATGAGGCTCTCAAGATGGTGGCTCCAGCCCAGAAGCCATCCAATTCAACTAAGAAGAACCAGTCGCCGAGTCCCCGCCCTAACTCTAATCCAAAACAGTCATCTGTTTCTCGCCGCAACACCGTCTCAGGTGCTAGCCCACCGCTTGCCCATGATTCTCTGCGCTCACCCAGCTGGACAAGCCTTCCACTCGCACAGCCTGAGCCTGTTACTGCTCCTCATTATCAACATACCGACAGACATTCCGTGGACTTGGGCTCAGGCCATCGTATGGTTTCTTCATCCATGCCATACGAGTACCCTCGTGTCATGTCCACCTCTTCCGATGCCCACAGCGGATCAATTACAATGGCTGACTGGGAATATGTTCTCAGCGACATGGACCGAGGATATTCCAATATATTTACTGGCATATATGGTGGCAAGGAATGCCCCGAGGACCCTGGCCCATTTGCAACTATTGCGGCTGAATGTAGCCGCAAGCAAAACGATGCCAATCTCTCACCACACGATGCCAAACTTTCCCCCGAGGCATGGTCTTCAAGCAGTGGTGAATTTACGCAAAAGCAGCCGCACACTGCCCAGAGCGTTCTGAGTTACTCGGGAGAGAGTATGGGCAGTGTCGAAGATAGCTTGCACACATTTGCTGATACTTCTACTTCGCTTCGTCCCGAGGACATGAATCTTCTCGACACGTACAATGGAATTCCCATGCCAGTTGAGACAGACATTGACGAGTTTGCCCTCGCCAATGGATGGGATAGACGGCTAGCTGTATAAGTACATTGTTCCTATAGTTTCTCATATTTGGTGGTTGATTGATCCTCAGGCTTGGTGTTTTTGGTTCACGGTGATGATACCTCAGCGGGCGTTCCCCAACGGACTTTTTTCTATACATTTTGCGCATCAAGTATTTACGACATGATTTGGACATACATTTTTATTCTGGAATGCAAATATCATTCACGCTCATTAAATCACATAAATCTGCCATATATAACTACAGCCTTGATGTAGAGAAGGCAAACAAACGCGCGATCTCGGTTACAGGTAATACCAATCTTCTCTGTACCGGTCGTCTGACCGGAAGAAAGCAATAGGTTGAAACAAATTATGGATCATATACCCTCTTTTACATTCTACCCATGAAAAATACCTAGGCACCGTCCTTTGGAGCAGCATAAGTTGACAGTATAATATAATGTCGACTAAGGACGGCTTAACTTTGGTTTATTTATCTTTTGGTCTATAAGAGTAAAGATTATAGAACGGGGTAGGGGTGCTAAACTCGGCGCTCACCCGTCTTCACCTATCTCACCCTTTTATCAATACTTCTCACCCAAATTACTCTCACCCTGACGAAGTTTCTGTCGCTGTTTTAGGGCGAGAGCGAGATGGGTGCTGAAGGCGCATGGACATAATGGGCTTAAGTACGGTTGCGGACTGGAAACCCTGTTCTCCACTGTGGTCGTGTGTATTAGGGTATTTTAAACTCATATCTGTATTTCAGGGCCAGAGTAGTCGAGTGAGTTTGTTTCCTTTTCAGGCAGATCCGACTTTCCCCAACTTCGACGCTATTGAATCATATGACGTCATCTCAATACTCTATATAGATCAACAAACTCAAGTCTGTTTTACTTCCACCCTGGAAATAATCACAGTGAGTGACTGGCTGATCGCTAATTTATCCTCCAGTGCTTCTTTACAATACACTATATGTGGATTTTATAAAGCTACACAAGTATCTTAGCGCGGAACAAGTCGAAAATTCATAAACGATCAAATTGGAAGCAAGCCGGAAATCGAGTCATCGCATCTCCTCACCGGAACCGAACTGACCAATACTCATCTAAGCCAGTGAATGAACAATTTGAATATATAATCATTTATGATTCTTCGCCACAATGTCATCTGTCACAAGGCTGTCGCCACATCGGTTACCAAAGGCCGCGGGGGCTGAACCACGGGTGTGATCATGAACCTGCCAAAAATGAACTCCCCACTTCCCCAGATTCTGGATTTCCTTACGCAGTCAATCATCGGCCGTTAAGGGAAACTGCTTAATCTATGGTAGTCGACGTGTCATAGCTGCCTGTTTAGGCCTTCGGTCCGGGTTTACGAGAGAGCGCGAGTCGTGCGGATTATTTCTTCATGACGGAGGTTATGACGGAGGTAGGTACCGAGTATATAAAGGCACAATAAGCTTCTATCAGAATTAAAGAACAAGAAACTTGAATAATTGAACATTTAGTTCAGCCTTGCCAAATTCATAACCTGAGAACCTTACATGGACAAATTTGGCCATCATGTTGTTCAAGAAACGTCCACAGAGTGATGCTTATGCCAATGATCTCCCTAGGGAGTCTGAGAGTTACGCCAATGATGTCCTAAGAGGATCAGGAAGTGGCTATGCCAATGGCATCCACAAAGAATCAGAATCGGCCATGTTCCCAGGAGAGTCCGTCTCTACGGGGGGCTATCACGAGAAGGGCCCCGGCGATGTAGTGGATGGACCAATCCCTCTCTTCACCTGGCGTTCCTTCATTATGGGCATTTTCGTCTCGATGGGAGGATTTTTATTCGGCTATGATACCGGTCAAATCTCAGGTTTCCTGGAGATGAAGAACTTTCTATTCCGATATGGCGAGCCATCCGGTGATGGGACTTATCATTTCACCAACGTGCGGTCTGGTCTCATTGTTGCCCTGGTAGGTACAGAACCTTTATGGAGTTTCTGTTTTTGACTAGGTCACATGCTAAGCCATACAGTTATCGATTGGTACCCTGATTGGAGCGCTGGCCGCTGCCCCAATTGCAGATCGTATCGGCCGAAAGTGGTCCATTAGCATTTGGTGTCTTGTGGTCTGTATTGGTGTTACAGTACAGATATCCTCTCCATTCGGCCATTGGTACCAAGTTGCCATGGGCCGTTGGGTTGCAGGGCTGGGTGTTGGTGCAGTGTCCCTGCTTGTACCGATGTATCAAGCAGAGTCAAGCCCAAGACACATTCGAGGAGCATTGATCAGGTAGGTTAGATGCAACACTGACTCTGGCTTTGGCTCAATCAGAAGCATAAATTCTAACTCATCACAGTACCTACCAGTTGTTTATCACCCTGGGCATCTTCGTTGCAAACTGCATCAATTTCGGCACTGAAGCTCGCTTGGACACTTCATCTTGGCGCATTCCCATGGGCATCACCTATCTATGGGCTTTAGTCCTCGGCATAGGAATGATGTTCTTCCCAGAAAGTCCTCGTTACGACTACCGCCACAACAAAGTAGACCGATCTATGGATACTCTTTCCAAGGTTTACGGCATCCCTCGCAACCACCGTGCACTCCAGATCGAGTTCAACGAGATTAAAGAAAAGTATGAAGAGGAAGTCCGCGGCGGAAAAGCTAGCTGGAGACAGCTCTTTAGGGCCCCAACAATGAGTCGCCGCGTCGTACTTGGAGTTACCCTGCAGGCTCTCCAGCAACTCACAGGTGCCAATTACTTCTTCTACTACGGAACAACTGTGTTCAAGGGAGCCGGCATCCATAATAGCTATGTCACTCAAATGATTCTTGGCGGCGTGAACTTCGGCACAACGTTCCTCGGTCTGTACTTGATCGAAAACTATGGTCGTCGCAGGTCTCTCATCGCAGGTGCACTCTGGATGTTCATCTGCTTCATGGTTTTCGCCTCTGTAGGCCATTTCTCACTCAACCAAGATAACCCCGAGCAGACCAAATCCGCCGGTGTTGCCATGGTCGTGTTCGCCTGTCTCTTCATTCTGGGCTTTGCCAGTACCTGGGGTCCGATGGTGTGGACTATCATTGCTGAGCTGTACCCTTCGCAGTACCGTGCACGCGGCATGTCGCTCGCAACGGCCTCTAACTGGCTTTGGAATTTCCTGTTGGCTTTCTTCACCCCGTTCATTGTCAGTGCTATTGACTTCCGCTTTGGCTATGTCTTTGCTGGATGTCTCTTTCTCGCTGCGGCTGTCGTCTACTTCTTCGTCATTGAAGGAAAGGTAAGCAACTATAAACATTAACAATTGATTGATTCAAAGTTAAACATGCTAACTCAACCCACAGGGTCGTACCTTGGAAGAAGTGGATACTCTTTACCTTATGGGGGTGAAGCCGTGGCAAAGCTCCAAGTTCCAATTTCCTGCTAATCAGGGTATCATTCGGGGCTCATTTGACAAGGGTGCTGGGACTGGTGCGTCGTCCCATATTGATAATGGAACTGGGGTTGGAGAGTCGTCTCGCATGGCTAATGGTGTTGATACTGTGCCCGGGGCTGGGGCTGAGCCAGCTGGTACTGGACAGTCGTCGCGTGTTCCAGGCACAGCTTCCAATGCTGGAGGAAATGTGCCTATAGGCTCAGAGAAGCATTCTGCTGTATAGCCGGTATGCCTATCGTTTTCAATCATTATACAGACCTCTTGTAGGTTTAATGTGGATTATCAATTCGTTTCGAGGTGTATCAGGTATGGCAAATTGATTTTTCACTAGGTATTTTGGTATATCATCAACTCTTTCTATTGTGATTGATATTGCCCTCTATGCTAATAATTAGATATGCTCTCGCTTTAGGAATGTTTCCTTGAGTGCACAGGTGTAGCTTGATGATGCTGGAACAGTTTGATGTAGAACTCCATCTGATCCGCCTTATTATCACAAGACTGGTAAGACAACGGAGGAGAGTATCCCAAAGGTACCGGATTCGGATAACTCTCCTCCGCAACTACTTGATACAAAAAGCTCCAAGTGTTGGATCTACATCGGAGGACAGTATACCGGTCAAAAATCCACCGGATGACTAATCATCGCCAATCAAGACGAAGTATTATGCCCCATGGGCAGTTTCTTCAGTTCATTTGAAACAAATAAGGCTAGAATGTAAGAATTATAAAGAATTAGTTACAGTGGTAGACTACCTGATAATCAAAGGCCGGTCGGGTAATAGGAATCTCCCGGAGTAACGTACTCCGAAGCGGCTGCCGGTGTAGCCATTTGTTGCTGGGACCAACGGTTGGGGCCTTCATTTTTATGGCTTTTAGCTTTTTCGCTGCTGGTCGGTTATTAATGGATTTCATTGTTGCATTTTCACTCAATTGCTTAAATATCATAGAAATATTTGTATCTAAGGGGAGTTATCACATCTGAATTCTATATTCTTTTTCTATGTAGTACGAATTGGTACTAAGTACTAAGTAAGAGAGAGAGAGAGAGAGAGAGAGAGATAGTATTGCGGACTGCAGCGGCTGACCCCCACCATAGACATCATACCCCACCAAAGAAATCACCTTCTCTTCTTCTCCCTTCTCCCCCAATCTCCTCTTCCCATTCCCTATTCATATCAAAGTAAGCCCCATTGCTGTCTATTCTCTTTCACACAGCTAATCCTCTTCTCAGAATCTGCCAAGATGGGTTACACTGACTTGGACCGAAAGGCCATTAACACCATCCGCATCCTCGCCGTATGTGCTCTCAATAGCTCCATGATTCCTCTACATCAGCTATTTCTTGAAAAAGACATTGCTACTACGGAATTGGCAATCAAACACTCAATATGAGCACTTCTAACTATCCACCTAGATCGATGCTACCTCCAAGGCCAACTCGGGTCACCCCGGTGCCCCTATGGGCATGGCCCCTGTGGCTCACGTCCTGTTCAATCACATGAACTTTAACCCTAAGAACCCCGACTGGGTCAACCGTGATCGCTTCGTTCTCTCGTACGTGATGTCCAAAGAACTCTAGTTTCCAGCAATGGCGGTAGTTCGGCATTCTTTCCGCTGAGATCTGCAATTCAATCTAACAGTAATGATTAGCAACGGCCACGGTTGCATGCTTCAATACGCTTTGCTGCACTTGTTCGGCTACGATCTGTCTTTGGATGACCTGAAGGCCTTCCGTGTAAGTTTCGACCCATTTTCCCTTCACCCCCACAAGTTATTCAGCACTAACCCCGCTTTTAGCAAATTGGCAGTAAGACCCCCGGTCACCCCGAGGCCCACGATACCCCCGGTATTGAGGTTACCACCGGCCCTCTTGGTCAGGGTTTCTCCAACGCTGTTGGTCTGGCCATTGCCCAGGCTCACTCCGGTGGTGTCTACAATAAGCCCGGCTTCGAGCTTTTCAACAACTACACTTACACCTTCTTCGGTGATGGTTGCGCTATGGAGGGTATTGCCTCCGAGGCTGCCTCCATGGCCGGTCACTTGAAGCTCGGCAACTTGATTGCCATCTACGACGACAACCACATCTCCATTGACGGTGACACCAAGTGCGCCTTCACTGAGGATGTCTTGCAGCGATTTGAGGCTTATGGCTGGCACACCGTCTGGGTTAAGGACGGTGACAACGACCTTGAGGCCATTTCCGCTGCGATCCTGGAGTGCCAGAAGGTCACCGACAAGCCTTCCGTCATTAAGCTGACCACCACCATTGGTTTCGGCTCCAAGCTGCAGGGCACCCACGGTGTCCACGGCAACCCCCTCAAGGCCGATGACGCTGCCCACGTCAAGTCCCTCTTCGGCTTCGACCCCGCCAAGACCTTCGATGTCCCCCAGGAGGTCTACGACCTTTACAGCAAGCACGCCGCCCAGGGTGCTGCCAAGGAGCAGGAGTGGAACCAGCTCTTCCAGAACTACCAGGCCAAGTACCCCACCGAGGGTGCCGACCTTGCCCGTCGTCTCGCCGGCAAGCTTCCTGAGGGCTGGGAGAAGGCTCTCCCCGTCTACAAGTCCACCGACCCCGCCATCGCTTCCCGTAAGCTGTCCGAGACCGTTCTCGAGAAGATCAACAAGGTCGTCCCCGAGTTGCTGTCCGGTTCCGCCGATCTGACTGGCTCCAACAACACTCGCTGGAGCGACGCCGTCGACTTCCAGCCCCCAGTCCTCGGAATTGGTGAGTGGTCTGGCCGCTACCTCCGCTACGGTGTCCGTGAGCACGCCATGGGTGCTGTCATGAACGGTCTGGCTGCCTACGGTACCGTCATCCCCGCCGGTGGTACTTTCCTCAACTTCGTCTCATACGCTGCCGGTGCCGTCCGTCTATCTGCTCTGTCCCGCGTCCGTGTTATCCACGTCGCTACCCACGACTCCATCGGTCTGGGTGAGGACGGTCCTACCCACCAGCCTATCGAGACTCTGGCTCACTTCCGCGCTCTGCCCAACTGCATGGTCTGGCGCCCTGCTGACGGTAACGAGACCAGTGCCGCCTACTACGTGGCCCTGACCAGCCGCGAGACCCCCTCCATCTTCGCCCTGACCCGCCAGAACCTGCCCCAGCTCGAGAACTCCTCCATCGAGCGCGCCAGCAAGGGTGGTTACGTCGCCGTCGAGGCCGCTAACGCCGCCGTGACCCTCGTCGCCACTGGTTCCGAGGTTGGCCTCTGCGTTGACGCCGCCAAGTACCTCGAGAGCCAAGGTGTCGCTGCCCGCGTCGTCTCCATTCCCTGCTGGGAGGTCTTTGACGCCCAGTCCAAGGAGTACCGTCTCTCCGTCATCCCCGACGGCATCCCCTCCCTCTCCGTTGAGGTCTGCACCACCTTGGGTTGGGAGCGCTACTCTCACGAGCAGTTCGGTCTCAACCGCTTTGGTGCCTCCGGTCCCTACAAGGAGGTCTACGCCAAGTTCGAGTTCACCCCCGAGGGCATCAGCAAGCGTGCTCTTGCTACCATTAACTTCTGGAAGGGCATCCCTGTCCGCTCACCCATCAACCGTGCTTTTGAGCAGATCCAGTAGGGAACGATTTTATGCGTTAAAATTTTATGATTCTGTAGTTAAGGCGAAAGCCCTTAGATTCGAGATCTAAGAATGAAATAGAGCGATTTCTTCAATCTTTCCAACTCTCTGTTATAATCATAGTCTCATACTTGTATACCGTATTTCCCCATCCATCAACAAGGTAATTGGACAAGTTGGTGGCCTCACACTTGATTACTACACCTTTCAATTTCACTTTCACTTTCACCCTTTCTCTTACTCTCTCATAGTCTTGCTGTTTAGAGATTGTCGACGAACACCCAGGATATCCCTTACAGAACTGAAAAGTCTTTCAACTGAAACCTCAGCTGCTGGAATACCAAGGTAGTCCCTTGCAACTGCTGCCATCCTGGGGTATTGATCCTTATGAGCGTTCCACCCTAAAAGCAGCCACTTAGAGTCATCTTGGTCTCCTATCAATCCTTCTACTTGAATAGGAGGTTCATCAAAATAGCGATCAATATCAGAAGACCGAGATACTTCTTGAGAATGTACTTTTTATAGAAGACGAGCTCTCCTACCTGGTCGAGCAGGAGGATCCACAGTTCTAGAAATAGAACTAGAGATAGAGGTAGCTAAAGGGGGATATTTCTTATGAAGAAAGACCTTGATGTTATGAACGATTCCTTGGATAGCCCCATCTTTAAGCTCTTGTTCTAAAAGAGTAAATTTGACACGTGGATCAAGAGCAAGAGCTATTGTAAGGGTAAGAGTCCAATACGATTGAACTACCATAAACAAGAGAAGAACTAATGTGAGAAGGCTACCAAAGGACAGGTGTGTGTGTGGTATCCCATAGGGCTCAATTCCACGAGGGTAAATTGGGAACAAGAACAACTCTTGAAGTTCTTCAAGAGTCCGAAGACCTCAGGGAATTAAGTACATCAGGAGATGGCAGATCTCTAACTAAATCACCTGGGGAATCACTTTTCCCCAGTGATCGTCGGTACCTCTAGAGATCGGTATTCGCTATTATCTCGAGGCCGATCCTTGGATCGGCTCACCGACTCCGCTGATCCCTGACCGCTAGTCAAGCCAACTTGTGTAAAGAGTCCATTCCCCTTCTCAGCCTTCTGGAGGCTCCCAATCTAGTCCCTCTTTTTGTATCCCACGCCGCTACAATTACTCTCCAATTAAATTACCCAAAATATACCTAGGGGAAGCCCTAAATTCAAACTATCATCTACCACGATGATTCCTCTTTTCCTCACCCTTTACCCTCTTTACCATGAGGATTCAAAACGATTACTAAAGGAGTCGTCTTCGTTGTCATTTACTAGCGCGGTTCTTGCAGCCGTCATATCGCAAGGATATCTGTAACCGATATCAAAAATTGCCCGCAAATTATAGCTCTGAGACTGTCACCATGCATAGAGGCCTGGCGCTACTAAAAGATAGTCTAGTTTCTTATTCCGCAAGGAGGGCTGCCCCATATAATGGGACTACTTCTGAATCATGTACTTTTTCCAAATTCAGTCCGTTTTGATAGCATGCCTCTCCTGCCATTCACCACTATGCATTCTAGGTTCACCATAACGATATCTTAGTGACAGTCACCCTGCTGCTCTCTCGAGAGGCAGATCAAAAGGTCATACCATTGACGTGTAGTAAATACAGTCATCCTAAAGACATTGGAACACTTAATTCTCAACTTTCAAAAATTCACAAATAGTATGACAGAAACTTGTACTGCTCACAGAAAATATTGAGCTTTCAATAAAATACCTTCTCCATCGAGCCCATGATATCAAGCCGCCAAAAGGACTTCAGATGCAAATTTTCAAGGCCTATCAGATTTCCACCTTGCTGATCGTCCAATACCAAATCCCTGGTCAATTATATTCCTCAATACTTGCCGTTGAGAATACATTTTCCCATATCACTATAGATTGCCGGAAACCCTCTGTTATGGCGTTCGTTGGCAAAACAGAACTTACAAGCAATGCTGGAGAACTGTTACCAACCAAGACTCTAGTTGTTGACATGGCACATACCAGGAGAGATACGGATATTTTACAAAATATCCAATAGTATGGTCAGAGGCTGTTTGCTTGGTAGCTTCCTTGGGGAAAATAAAGGTGAACGGGCCGTGATCTTCCTTGTTGACTTTAGAAAGACCACTGGCTGCTACTGGCTCTTCAATCTGGTAATCTCCTCGCCATCTCAAAAGGCTTTGATCTTGGAGTCTCATACTGGAAACATGACAGGAATTTACATTGATCGCCGCCGCAATATGTTTCAATCAATACGTCTCGAACAATTTAGATAGTCGCTACTATTTAAGGTGACAATCTCGTCATCATGTTTTATGAGTCAAAGCTTCGAGGAAAGAATTACAAAGAGAAGAGCAATGTTTCCGTGTTACCTTTGATAGCCGACCTCTGTCAACTGTTTATAACAAAATTCACACCAGCCGCCACCGGGCGCATCTGTGAAATTGTGCCGTTATTCTCTTTTAGCGAAGGATAATTGCTGTAGTTACATCCAAGTTGTTGCTTGAGCTTGCAGCAGAAATTTGGCGACCAATAGATTCATCAGAATTTGTCCGACGCTATGTTGGACATACTAATTTTGCTTTGAATGATGACAGTCGCCTGCATACCCATAAGCCCCAGAGCTGGACGCTCTATCCCTGTCTGTCTGTTGATAACATTCGATATATGACTTTTCATACGTACAGTACCGAGGAAAAAAGTCATATTTGAGTTGAATAAAAACGGTGCAATGACTAGCTTGGGGTGAGGTTGAATGAAGTGTGCTAAAATATGTCGTTGTGTCTGAAGAATGGATGAAGAATCAAGTAGATGAACCTCGGGAGATCACAGAGACCTTGGAATGCCGAGGAGGTTGTCTCCTAGCTCCCGAGGTCCTAGATCTCGTTTTCCATTACCTAGGTACGTAATTTGCCCAGGTTGTTCAATTATAGACCCCATCAATTTCCTACTTAGGTAAGTGATCTGTAATTACAGGTGCCAAGTTTGCAAAAAAAAAATTGGAAGAGAAAAAAAAACGTCAACCATAGGATTCGAACCTATGCCCGCGAACGGAATTGATTTCTAGTCAATCGCCTTAACCACTCGGCCAGATTGACTTGTGATGACAAATTCATCCCTTTTTGTAATTATAAACAGGTTTTTAAATAACCATGGACTTCACTTGCCGCAAAATTGAAGTTATGTAATACTCCTATCAAAGTAAATTTGAATGTACAACTCGATCAGAGCATTTATTGTATATATAGCCTTTCTTACCACATCCAGGACATGTTATCCGACGCCAAGTAGTAGGTATAGTTAGAAAAATCGACCTTAACTCAACCAGAGCTTCCAAACTGGCTTCTGTGTCAGATATATATATATATATATCTCTCTCTCTCTCTTTACCTAGACTACTCTCCTTAATTACCTTGAGACACTTCATGAATATCTTATAACCTTCATAGATTGCCTTTGTAGTAGTCTGCTTCTTACTCGCTGCCTTTTTTTTTTTTTTTTTGGCCTGTTCTTTGTTAGCTTCTTCTAAATGACAACATCGATTATGCAGCAAAATATGATGATGAACTATTCGAACAGTCCGATCATATCATGTTAGTCAAGCCTCTTATGTTATTTTGTTGAATTTGAACTTGAACTGATTGAAGATTTAAATATCATGTGAACACACAATTTATTATCAATATAGCAATTTCACGTGAAATCTTCAACCTCAACCTCATCCGCCTGTGATTGTTGACTGAGATATTTGATGACGGTGTTCGACTCCATCAACTCATTTTTCTGGCAACTTTATTAGCAGGAATTCATCACCAATGCATTTTCCCATGGACTAGGACCTAGGTGGATTGGGGTCCACGAGTATTCAAACTTACCCGTTCTGTAAGATCATTCATCGCTTTCTGTAGTAATAAGCCCTCCATCTGTCGTAATCGAGACACCAGGCTAAATATTTCCGGCCTCCAAATCTGATCAAGTCGCTCGTTATTTTCACAGAATTTCTTCAATTCGTATTCTGTCTCTTGCATCCTCGATATTTCGGTCTCCAGTCGATCAAGCACCAGCACCAAAGCTCGGAGCTGGAAAATATCCCTTGATGGATGGGTCGCAATAAGTCCAAGCAGATCATGAGGGGTTTCGACTTTTTCGCCTTTCCAGGTTGCTTCAAGCTCCCTTCTTCCATCCATAGTTTGCACAACACCAATGGAGAGTCCATCTTCTTCATTCACACTCGCCCACCACATGAATGGACTGTCCCAGGTGGTTTCACCGGAAGTTGTTAATGATTTCAGAATATCTTTCTCTGAGTTGTAGGCAGTAGATACTCTGAGACCTGGGATGTTCCGACATAATGTCTTCTTTGCAAAAGCAAGAGGATCAGTGGTAGCGGCCGTAATGTCAATATCCAGAGTAATTTTTTTTGCCTCGGTTGTATCGCTGTCCAAGAAGCCGTAGGAGAAGATCATCTCTGCTGCAGGCTTTTCATCTCCATATCTAAGAAAAGGAGTCAGTATAGCTGCGGTAAATGCCCGGTTTGTAAGCTGACTCACGAGATAGTCACTTCTTCGCCGGTGTGTAAAGTCTTGCCCAGACGCAGCTGTAAAATTGCATTACCGTCCGAATCAGTTTCGTATAACGCTTTGACAGCCGAACCAGCCATATGATTGACCATGTCAATGCAGGGTACCATTGAGTGACCACTCCCCGGCAAATCCAACATGCGTGATCTATATGCAGCATCGACATAAATCCAATCGGCCATTGTTAATCTTCCAGTATTTTCATTCCACCAAAGCTCTTCACACCAAGAAATCCCACATGTAGCCTCGCGAAGCAGGTCGAATTCTCGTTGTAAGGAATCAAATTTCGCCTCTACAGCAGCTGCAAGTGAGGTTCCAATCAGCAACTGCTGCTCTTCATCAGAGTAGCATGTAGGCAAGGGAAACGATGGCGGGAGAAATTTGACATACTCAGCCCAAGGGCTGGACACGCCAATTGGACGGGGAATTTCCGGATCATTATGTGTCAATTGCAAAAGAAGAAATATCAATATTGAGCCTCTCGCAGTCTGCAGATACACGTAAGTTAATCTCTTGTCGCCATCTGGGGAACTAGTATCATACCCGGCCAAATTCGCTCGCTGCTTCTAGCACTTCACGGAGATCCCGGTCCGCTTTTGCGTAGGTGTGAACAGCTTCCAATGACAAAATTAAGTCAGACGGAACTTCAAGAAGGACTTTAACATGTGAATCTTCATCGTTGCTTAAATCCTCTGTGGCAACAATGGCATTGCCTTTGTCCGTGTTACTGTCGCCATCGAGTTTTTGGAACGATATTCCATGCCCAACGATGCCATTTAGTCTGAGCCAGCTAGGTAGGGAGTCTAGCGGGAGATATTGTCGTAACAACATCAAGGGTGGTTAAAAGCCTACTCCCTTCGTTGTTCGGAAGTTGCGGTTCCAAGATTGGGAGATTAGCCACGTAGAAATTGCTAGAAATACTAGAAATGCTAGGGAATATTTTGTTCCAAACTTCGAAAATTGAGACAGCCTTGGAAATTAGGATACCTTGGGGGTAGCGGAGACCTTCACATTTTATGTCGGTGAGCTTACTAAGCCATCGACCCCTCGGCGATGCCAACAGTCATAGTTATCAGATAATAAATGGCTCTTTTACACATCAATTTTACTTTGAAATCTCGATCTAGGGTGAAAGTCCAAATTAACCATTATATTGGCAATTTCAAACGTAGGATGCTAGGTAAGCTAACTTATACTCTTAAATAACTAGTAACTAATAGTAACCGAAATATTTGTGCATGGATATTTCCTGGGCGAGTTCATCCATGATAGGCATGGACTTATCCAGAGAATCTCTGAATTTTACAATGTTTCAGTTTCTTCCTATCTTTCAAGGTTATTGATTGTTGAAAGCTCTCAAAGCGCGTAGACTCGAAAGTTATGGATCAATGCATGCATTGACTACTACATAATTCTAGAGTTCATTGTAGGCACATATTAAGAACGGGACTAGAAGGGAATTTTTCATATATTTTTAAAGTGGCAACCCTTCATCAACTAAGGTTGTGTAGTGTAATGGTTAGCACTTCAGGTTCTGATTCTGGCAATCCCGGTTCGATCCCGGGCACGACCTCTTTTTTTCCCCTTTTTTTTCAATCATTTTATCTGCTGTAATGTTGATATTTAGTCGATGTGCAAGGAAATAGGAGCTTGTACAGATCTTTCTATACCATATATCATCGGTTTCGTCTTTCAAATGCGCTCCAAGGTCACGAAGTAAAGGACATAATAGCTATCATGCGCATTAAAATATTGATTTGTTTTATGAAAATCAGAGAAACACCGCTCAGCAGGTTTCTTGGTGATGCGTGGTCTGAGTTGTCGAAGAGTTATCCAGAATCTGACATCGCGCACTTACTCTGTACGGAGTCCTATGAGTGAAGTCTAGAGATTACTTGGTACGGAGCAAAGTTTTTGCATTCGCATGATGGTATAGAAAACCCTAGGGGAAAACTATACGAAGGCCAATCTGAATCACCATTCTTATCCTTTCATTTGATGTTATATTCGCACTTGCTCTTCAACCAGAATTCTACGTACCATTTATCTTTTTCATCTCAGGCTGCCGTGATGTGACCTATAGTCCGCCTCCTCTGAACCTTTCTGATTTTCCTCTTCTAATTTCGCTCTTTCTCCTTGTTCTTGAGGCATCTATGTTGTTGAAGTTTGAACCAAATCATAGAGCTTTACCGGTCATCAGAAAAGGGGTAGTATCGGTTCATCTTCGGACTATCATGTTGGGAAGTTGATTCTGGGCCATTTCAAATGGAAAGTTGGGTTAAGTTCCCCTCTCCAAACCTTAACCCATTCCTATGTCCTATGGAGGCGCAAGAAATTCAAATACTCAGTTGTAGCAACCTTTGAAAACGTCACCATGTTAATATTTAATCCTCTAGTAGACATCAATGGACCCTTTTCACTAACAAAGACTTATATAGCCTTGAATATATGTTTCAGGAGAGTTGGTTGTTCCCCAGTCCACCCATATTTCTTATATTTACTGGAACCAATAGCCCCAGAGGAGGTCTCACAGAAATTCCGGAAGAATTGAATTTTTCAAGAAAAATTCAATTTTGGTATTCCAGGCGAGTAGATCCAGAGAATATAATATATATTTCTAAGGTTGTATACCTAATTATGAAACATTTTATGGGTGAAAAGGGGGACAGCGTGGCGAGAGTTTCGAGCACGGCGTACAGAGTATATCTACAGAGGTACCTTCTTGTGTCAACCGTCAACCTATTATTTCAGCATCATAACCTACCTACCACCTACTCGACCGCTTCAATTTTGTAGCACTGACGGTGGTAATATGATAGATTCCATTTGAGTAGTAGGTTAAAGTAGTTCAATAGTAAAACTGAGCAACATAAGGCTGCAAAATTTACTTATGAAACACTTCGGATATGAAATTTGAACAACCCCTATAATTCAATATCGATTACTCTTAGGTCTGGAAGCAAGGAAGGGAATAGTCCCGTAAAGGGCTAATAACTATTTCAGATTCATATAATAGGTAGTTTATCAGTAATGATAAAAAAGGTGGAAGTTAACTATGGAATTGAAAATTTTGACCGAAATCAACGCTAGGGCAGAACTAAAATGATCAAGATTATTTATAGACCCACTCGCAAGTGGCCGAAACTATAAAAATGGCAAAATCCCGACTTCGTAATTGGTGAAAAGCAGAAGAAAGTGGGTCATACGTTCACACGTGGCAAGAACTTAAATTATCCCCGAGATGTGGATATATTGTGGACTTAGGCCCGGCTATTTTCGCTGCCGCTGCGACTTGAAAACCTATTAACTGTTAAACTATGTTTCATTCCAAGGTTATTTACTATTTTATAATAGTGTTTGGTTCATGCAGTTATATGATTGGATATCCAACAGTGACAAGTTCGTGGGAGAGAACTAGTCGCAAAGTCTGATTGAATGCTAACAAGACTTTCGAAGCCCTGCACATATGCAATTTTCTTTTAAATACCCTTCTTTTCGTACAAATTCAGACCTTTGAAGGATATCAGTCTAAAGGTCTTCACTCGCTTCACCTTTATATCTTTCGTCCTTGATAATGCATCATGGCTTCAGCAGCATTAACCGAGCTATACACCCTCCTTTCACTAGGGGTGGCTATCATTGCCACTCGTATCATCGCTCGATTGGTCATGGTGGGCATAAAGGGTCTCAAACTTGACGATTATGTGATGTGCTTGGCTTGTGTAAGTATGACTAAATACTTAAGTAGTTTCACGACAGCAATAGCTAATGGGACTGAAGATAACATTTGGCGTGGAAGTTCATCTTGGCACTAAAGTTGGAGAATATCAAGGTCTTAGCAATGCGGGAATGACCGATGAGTATCGAGCAGCATTGTCGCCTGATTCGATCGAGTATTCGAACCGCGTTAACGGCTCTAAGCTCCAGCTCTCAGGCTGGGCATGTTATATGCTCACATTATGGATACTAAAAATATGCATGGCAGTCTTCTATTCCCGAATGACGTGAGTACTTTTTTTTACCAAACACAACCTCAGCCTCGCGTCTAACTAAAGATTACTAGTGAGGGAATCAAGGTGCTAGAAATTCGAGTTAAGATCGCCTATGCGATGCTTGCTATAACTTTTTTTGCCGGTTTCTGCACACTTTACCTTAGCTGTCGTCCCTTTTACCAATTTTGGCAAATCAATCCTAACCCTGGTAGTATGTTGTATCCGGGTTCTCTCACATTTTCATCTCATTTTCTTATTATTCCTCTATAGGTCAATGCCTGCCAGCCGTCTCTCCCGTGGCTGTTATCGCCAACGGTGTGTTCAATATTGTCACCGACGTCTATCTCCTCACTATCCCTATTCCGGTGAGTTTTATCATCATTCTTTTTTTTACAAAACTAGTTATACCAAGACATAAATTCTGACAAGCTCTTAATTTAGGTACTTATGAAAGCTCAACTCAAATGGCAGGCAAAGCTCCGGCTTCTTGTTCTTTTCGGTGGAGGTCTCTTTGTTATGGTTGCTGCTATCATTCGCTGTGTTCTACTTCTAACAGCAAGTTTATCACTCGAAAAAACTCCTCGCAAACATTACGCTAATATGTTCTCTAGTCTACCGGAACTGGTGCCACAATCGGTGGAATGTGGTCCATCCGTGAGTCCTTTGTCGCGATTGCCGTTGACAATTTCCCTCTGATTTACCCTCTCGTCCGGCGTATCTCCCACCGCCTAGGCTTTGTCTCTACCCACAGTGGTACCAAGAGCCACACCGAATATACAATGAGCAGCAAAGCAAATACGAATCTGCCCCGGCGTAAGTTTGGGGCCAAAAAGGAAGATTGGAATAATGTTAGCGACGAAAATGCTATTCTTGCAGGGCCACATGATCCTACCTCGTACACCGTCGATGCAGATGCAGATTGGGATGCTGGTAGCACCACGAGCCACACTGATCACGGCATTAAGGTCATTCAAGAGACCATTGTTGAGAGATCAAATGCTTCAAAATAATGCCGGACCGATTGCAAAGGCCTATCAGCTGTACAAATTTATCTATAGGAGCCATAATCAATGATGATCCTAGAAAAATTCACAGTATAATATGTGAAATATTCAAATCAACAGGAAATCTTCGAAGCTGAATTATCGCGCTGAGTTGTGTGTGAACCTCAGGAGATGATCCATCAATGGACCTTGTGAACCTTGGAAGACACTATAAAACTCAGAAAGTGGTGACTACGAATTTGAATTTCAGATATTTTAAGCCTTAGAATGCTCAGGTGCTGTGTCAAATTAAATTCAAACAGAAGCATAACATCCATAAATGTAACAACTAAATCATAATCCATTGAACCAGAACCAGCAAATTAGAAGCAGTTTACTTCACAGCTTTTTTCTGGGCTTTCATGGGAGCTTTTTTATATGTGGGCTTTTTGCCATTACATGCCTTGGCTTTGGCTTTGAGTATCTTTTTCCCATGAACAATGCTAGAAGCACGGGTTACCTTCTTCGGTAGAGCATTTCTGAGTTGACCTTGCATAGAGGCATTTATACTAACCTTTCCATCCCACTTGGTGAACCTGAGTTCCAAAAGACCCCTGTCTAATGTCTCTGGAAGCTTGATAACGTCCAATATCTTGTCGGTATCTGCATCGATGGGCGAAACGGCTCTTCCCATGGTTGTAGCACGTAGCGCCACTTTTGCGCCGTTCTTAGTGGAATACTTGATTGTCAGACTTCCCTCTTTTGCTCCTGGGACTTTTCGCGCTTGCTTTACCAGTGCCACAAGTAATTTTCCGGCATTGAAGGCTTGGGACATTAACCTTATTGGCGGGCTTTGTGTCAGTCCTAAGCTTGACAATTGACTCTCTGAATCAGAAAGGTGACCTGATATCTCTATAAGCTTACTTGCTGCTTTCTGTGCTGTTCTAGTATCCTGCTCATTCAATGGTTCGTCTGTCACTCCCAAGTATTCTGAAGGTACTGAAATGATTGCCTTTGCTGTGTGCATTACTTCCTGGTGATTTAATGGTCTGTTTTTCGATATAAAAGTAAGGGCATTGCAGAACTCGGCGATTTCCTCACTGACTCGTATCTGTCTTTCCGGGGAAACTGCAGGACCACACGTAGTCGAGGATTGCAAGGTTTCCTCAACTTTTTCACTTGGATCTTCACTTGAGGTTAAATTCATGCTGGAAAGAACCTCGCGCGCGGCATCCCTTGCCTTGGCTCGAATATTTTCTATTTTGTTGATGATTGTTTGCAGCTCGCCTGGGGACATGTCCAATTCCGTGGCTCCCCCCAAATTTGCCATATTGTCCTTCATGAGAATATACGTTGCTTTGAGTATCTGCGATGCCTGATGGAGAAGAGCCTTGTTTCTGACTGATACTACTTCCAATAATTCTGCGGCTTTGTATATATCACTCATTTCTTTCTCTATTTGGTCGGATACTGCAATCTGTTCGACCGCACCCAGTATCGCAACCTTTGCTGCAGATTTTGTGGCGTCTTCATCAACATCTTGCTGGACTTGACCGGATAATATGTTAATATGTTCAGTGATTGAGGCCCATTCCTTCCTAAGTATATGGTCTGCTTCGTCCTTGTTCCAATCGAGTAGTCCAAACCTAAATTTAGTTAGATTTCTCATCATGTTTCCGATTTGCTGATTCTCTACCCGACTAGGTCTGTTAAATCTGCCTAATTTCTGAGTCGAATCAGAAGGCAGCACAGCTTCGAGAACTGGATCACCAATTGGAGTGCCAATCAGAGAATAAGCTTCACGGGAAGGGACATGACCCTTGAACATATGCTTCTGCCCAATCTGCCTAGCAACTATTGGATCGTTCTCGTTAGGCTTGAGGGGGCATCGGCGATATGCGACAATGTAGCTCTGTCGTTGAATATCTTCCGAGTCGGCCATTTCTTTGAAGCTATCGTATGGCGTCATCACTTTGTCGTCACATAGTGTCCATGTATCGCGGGGCCCCTTTACGATAGAGAGGTAATGACCTGTGTCTGGTTCCATGCCCTGGTGCAGCTGCAATGAAGAAAGCTGGTATTTGATAGGTTTCCTTAAAGTTTCCAGTCGCGGGTCAAAGCTCTCGGCTGGAAGTTGGATGTGCTCATTCAATAAAATTCTTTGTGTGAATTTGCTAGGCTTTCCTCCTATCCACTGAGAACGATTGAGCTTTACAAATAGAACTTCGGGTGGATGACCGAGCCGGTCTAATTTCACCGCTGGATTTCCGCACTTATCACATTTGAATTTCTCGAGGGTTTTTGTCTTGAAGATGTTTAAAATTGCCTCTGTGATAGAATAGGGTGGCAGTTCCTTATCGTGCGTGTGAAATTCTGCGTCTAGTGATAATAGTTCGAATTTTGTGCAGGCGTAGCCCTCACAGGCACCAGAACCCTGGCATTGGCGCATAGAGACCCCCAAGACCATAAAGATATCTCGAAGGTCCGAACGGCTGTTTTATAATTAGCATCAGAGAGAATGGAAGGTAACAGGATGAGCTTACAAAAGCGGCCTCGTTGCCTCTACAAGCTGCGTATACAGCTCAGTCCAGAACTCATGTGTGTCTTGCTGACCTTCCATGGTTCCGTCATTCCAATCAGCGAAGATGTCTTTCCAGAAATAGTCTAATATTTCTAGGTAGGTATCCTCCTCTTTTTTACCCCAATAGGCAGCAGCTAGGTTAAACAGACTGCATATCTTGCACATTCCCCCATCCTCATGTAGTACACATCCTGCTTGGTGTGGAAGATGATGTTTCTCGTAAAATTTAATCCAATGCAGAAATACTGGAAGATGCATAAGTTGTTGCAACATAGCGTTTCTGTAACATTGATTTCCATAGTTAGGAAATCCCCTTGAACTAGGATTTTTGAGGTCTTCATCCCACCAGGGAGCGAAGGGGGTCTATGAACTTGTTTAGTACATAAGAACGCTTGTATGTATGTGGTTCCTTACCTGCCATGCCAGATCTCTTTTCCTCAATTCTCGCGCTATCATGATAATTAGAATATACCACGAAAACTGATAGAAAAAGGCACTTACTCTCCGGAAGGGTATTCATGTTGAAATATTACTGTATTGATGGCCAACCTGGTGTAATCTGTATTTATCTGTAAACAATTACCATAAACCTGAGATATATATAACTCTTAAGTAAAGCAAAAATAAATCAGAAAGTCTTGCAAACTCTACAGTCAATGACCTCAATTTATTATTGCGACATTTGAAACCACCTTCATATTACGATCAAAGACACAAATCTACGGAACGTAGTATACTTCTTTATTAGAAGCCCTGGAGGTTCCTTCGAAATTAGCTACCTCATTGTCAACTATACAAACACTGAAAGAAACACTAGCATGATCTCGGGGTCTGCTTAATCTTGAAGACTTGAAAATTTATCCCTGGCATATTCCATTCAGCTTTATCATACTTTCCAAGGTTTCCTCAATCAAAAAAAAAGAGAGTAGAAAAAGCCAGCCCTATACGTCCAAGACTTTGAATCCTTTCCCAAAATTCACCGACAAAGAACCCTGCTGGTTTCAGAATTCAGAAATAACACTCAAAGAAACCTTGGTAATTGTAGGGAATCTTCCATCCAGTATTACTGAGTATTTACCGACGGATAACAAATGGATTTTAATTATTAAGGATAAGTACTGTTACGGATTAGGGGTCAGGTGACCCAGGCTAGGTAGCGGGATAGCTCCACAGTGACAATGCATCATCTTCATCACTCAGCCTCTCTACCTAACAACTGGTAGCACGTCTAAAACGGTCCAGGGTCATCCCGGGTTTACGCCGAATTGACGAAGAGTAGAAGGATCAATTCTACTAAGCTTCGACAGCGCTGTGAGTCACGCCGCTGCAAGCCTCAATCTCAACGCGTTTTGTGCAGCATTCTCACTACACTTACCCCGGGTTTTATCTCAAAACGATACGTCATCGCTCTTCTCCAAATCCATTTTTTTTATGCCACCCACCAAGAAGGATAGTGCGACGCAGCAGAAGCGAGTCATCCAGACGTCAGTGTACGCTCATCGGTTCGCACTATTTGAAGCCGCCCACGGCGTCTCATCCCTCCTTGACCACGTTCGTGCCGACATTCAATCGACACTAACCGATTTCCCCACCCCTCGTCTGCCGACACAACCACCCTTTCCAGACGACTGGGCATTGGATCCTCGCACTCTCCGGCGAGAAATCGTTAAATTCGTCTATCTGCACTCGAAAATTGCAGATTATATCTCACAGCCCAGCCATCACGATCAGACGCCGCTCCGTCCGGGTCAAAATCCTAAGCTCGTGTTCGACAACGCACCCTTACTAACTCCTTTTCCGCCTTCCCTAGAACCGGAATCGGAACGCGGACTCGCTTCCTCGCCCGTCCGCGGCCCTCAACGGAGGACACCTTCCCCCATCATGCTAGAAATTACGATGTCAGAGCAGCAGCTCGAGCAAATCATCGCCCGAGCAGTGCATACGGCCCTAGCGAATCATGCACCAATTCCAGGTCCACAGGGGCCACCGGGGCCAAGCGGCCTTAACGCCGCGGCCGCCTCACACTGGAAAGCAGAGGAGATCGGCTATTTTGTACCTGATCCCACATCAACAATCCATATCAAGACGATCCGCGGAATTACTCATTACGTCAATGTTTTCGCTTTTCTAACCCAGCTCCGCGCTATGGTTCCACTCAAATCAGAGGAGACAGTTCGAGCGAACCTGCCCTCGTGCCTTCGCGAACAAGCAGCGGAGTGGTATAATACCGAGCTATCGTCAGACCAGCGCTTCACTCTAAATATGACGCCACTCGAAGAGGGCTGGTACGCCATCCTAGAAAAGTCATTCAAGATGCGTCCCGTCACAGCGCAAGCTCGCCTTATGGCGCCTGAGTCGCAATTCGGCTGGAACGAGCTTAGATCCGGCAAGTCGCCCGTCCAGTGGGCGCGCACCCTGATGCGCGATGCGCAAGCTGCAGACTTCAACACAACCGTATCGCAGCTTCGAATGGTCTGGATGCGTCTCGACCCTAACCTTCAACGAGATCTTGAACCCCCGAATGACACCACCACAGTCGCTGAGTTCATGGATAGGCTTGAGTTGCGTGGCGAACAATGGGCAGCAATGGCCGAATCACGAGCGTGACAGGGACGTGCGGAAGAAAAGCGACCTGGAAGCAAAGCGACTAGTGGCGATTTGCAACTACTTTCTCATCATTTCCACATCAACAGCATGTCTACTACCACCATCGCTAAGTTCCCAACAGAGACTGCTGAAATAGCGAGTTTATCCCCTACTGCTACTGCTGTTCAGGACTATGCGAAGTCTCTCGGCGGTCCTCAAGACTTTCAACGCCCTATTACGAAGCCTACCTTTCTTGCCGAATCGAGGAATCCTTCTCTTTTTCAAATCAAGTCTATTTGCTAACATGTATATTAAGATTTATATTCCTCCGAAATGGAGTACGCTAAAGCTTTGCCTCTGGCCTTCGTTGGTTGAAGACTGGGATGGCCCCGAGCCGGCGGGCTAGGGACTTGTTCAGGAATTCGGCCTTCCCACGGGTAGCCCGGTCTTATTTGACAAATATGGCGATCGTGCTATCTTTGAATCAGCCAGCCAATACTATATGTGATGCCAACATACTGACAGGGTAATGAGAATTCTTATTAAGGATCTCTGCGAGATTGAGGAATTGATCACACAGCGTGCTATCCTGCCCGTCGAACGCCTGAACTAGCATTTCTATCTCTGATGAATATGGCTGGGCCGATGTGGACTTTGCTGCGGCCTTTACTACAGTTATTATGATAATTTCAGCTTCGAATCTACTAGAATTAAATTTGATGCAATGGGATGCTGACTAAACTTAGTTTTACGGTGCAATAAAATTTTCACGGTGAATAGGAAATTGATGGAAAAGAGTTGTCCTTTGCTAATGACAACCGCCCGCGCAAGAGATTCTTTTATTTCCGGTTTCTGGTCACATACCTATGGTCAAAGCGAATGCAGATGAATTTTGCAGCAGATAAGATTCCGACCCATAAGGCATGGCCCACAATTGGCCGCTATCTCCGCAAGTCGACTCTCCGGGCCTTGTCGCACTGTACCGCCGGGTCGGAGTTAGAGGAGCAAATGATAGCAGGTAACATTTTCTCCGCTGATGATGAGACAGAGGAGGCGGGGTACATGATGTCAAAGGCGATAATTGACCATTCTGGCCACTATGATGCTATTATCAAGAGCATAGCACAGATATCGATTCCGGATAGCGAAGAGGATCGAGAATAGCTAGAACCGTCAAATAACTACTATTGGTCAGTGTAGATTACGATTATGGATTACTATTATATTCCTAGTACACTATGGTCTAAGCACTTTCATGAGCAAAGGTTCTACCATGTTTTGTTGGAACTAATATTAATATGCATGAGAGGAATGTAGCACCATTCCAAAAATGATACGATTGATTATACATCATTCGAATACATTCAGCTGATGGTATTGATAGGCCCGTTATTCAAGATGATAACTTGGTGAATACGTCTCGATTCAAATCAAACCTGTCGCCATTGAATACTATATAGGAATTTTAACTGACAGTGTCAGCTGACAACCTGGGCAAATATTTGACAGCCGTGTGACCGGATTGAGGTGTGATCGTTGTCTTCTTCAAAGGTGAACTTGATGGACTCGGATAAATGGGATCATTGGTAAGAAAGTGTTGAGGCCCATCTTGAATACATGTATGAGGACTGTTAAAAGTTTGGCGCGGCTGTGGATTTGGAAGCTAGCTCGTAGGTTCTAAGTAAGACATCGTCTCTAAATTGAGAGTCGGTGATTCTAGCAGTAGTGTCTCTCGGTCTGTTGAAACAGATTTCACAGTATTGATATCAGTTTGGCCTTCATCATATTGTTCTTCAATTTCAAAGTACTAGGAGTATGGCTGTGATTCATGGGCCATATAAGAGGAGACACCGGAATATCTGTACTCTTTAAAAGAAAATAATCCTAATCTTTTAATTAAGATAAGATATGTTGCGACAGCCGAGAAACAAGGCCATCAACAGACGGAAAGTATTTCGGCCGAAAAAGCTTCTGCCAAGACAGTGACTCTGGAACTAGATTAGTATATCACGGCATCCTTGAACGATATGCATTCATCGCAAACGACACCCTTGAGCGATGTGCATTCGCGACAATAATATCCCGTCTTCACCGTCTCTTCTGTCTCGGACGAATGTTGACATTCGTCCAGGGCAGAGGGGCACCCATATACTATAAGTAGCTAGTTCTTTCATCAATGAAAAAGCAGACTTCACAACAATCGCAGTATTCAGTATCGTAGCATCCACTACACCCGGTGGATTTTCTACGGTGTTGAGTAGCGGTTTGTTGAAGCTCACCAACTCCTTTCTACTGCAGTAAACTTCAATTCCCTTTTACTGCAGTAAGAACTCGAACGCTATTCTCAGTGAGATATTCGAATATCGCCCTTTCGAGCGACAGCTACGAAGAACACTGTTTGCAAGCAGCGGCAGCTGTGAAGGTCTAAATCTAATTTTAGATTCAGAACTAGCTAGGCACATGCTGTGTACAAAATCCTTAAAGAAACGTAAACAATTCGGGGTGGAATCGTGAGGTATGCGGTTGGTGGGTCACGTGGTACAACCACATGATAGTTCACCAGTGTCGACTGGAGGGCTGACAAACCACCAGGGTGGATTCTAGTAAACGAATAGGAATGGGGTATCGAGAATAAATTGTATGTGTGTATACGTTATTTGTCCGTTGACTAGGTGATCACCGAAGCATAGACATGTTCATTGGGTTGGGTATGGGTCCAAAATTTTACCCAAAACCCATATGGGTTGGGTATGGGTTTAATCCTATACCCATACCCATACCCATACCCATACCCAACCCATAAACCCATTTTTTTGCCAAGCCCTATCCTTCACGTGATATACATAAATTATGTGTATTTTTGGAAATTTATGCTGAATCATAATGTATTAATATTCTGTATTTTATTATCACAAAAGAAAAAAGAACGGATTCAGCCGGAATCGATCCAGTACCCTTTAAATCAACCTATTAAGTCAATCTAAGTAGGCTATTATAGCATTCTGAGCATAGAAAAACTTATTATTACTTCAATATTCCTAATTTCAGAAATTAGTATTGAACATTTCACTTTTCTATTCAAAACTTAGTCCTAGCACTTTTCTTTCACTATTTTCAGCATGTTTTCTAATTTAGTAGTAGATTCTTTAATGAGAATAATATTTATCTTTCGTTGAGCCTATAGAGGCTAGCTGACCATAATTATTCTCTTTGTTAGAAACCACCGTGGTTCTGAGGTTCAAACAATATATTTCCCCATGATTTTCCCTCTTCCTAATTCATATTCTATCATCTACAGAACCTTTACTAAGTCTTACCATACTATCTACTCAAGAGTTTCAAACTTTATTACCAAGATGCCCCTCCGCCCTATTACCCCAGGATACCTATACCAAACAGGCCCTGACAGAGAGTTCTTCCTCTTAGATAATATACAAGATGCCTATAATCCTGACTTTAGATGGGGATATTGTTATAGTGTGTTATAAGACATATTATTCGAAACAACCTTTCTTACTGACCATTTAGAAATCTCTAGGACCAATCGAAGATCCAAATCCAGGCTGGAGACCATAGACCTGGCGCGACCTTGAGGACCCAACAGAGCCTATCCTCGTTGCGCATATCAAAGAAGATATTCGAAAGGGTCTTGGTCCTCCAAATACTATGCTTCCCTGGTCTAAGGTTAATACCTTAGTATGTCTAGTTATTGTGGAAAGAGGTCAGCAATGTGGCATCACCTTCAAGGATAACGGCATGATGAATCGGCATTTTCATAAGCAACATACTGGCTGCTGTAAGATATATATAAAACATTTACTAAGGCATTACTAAGTATATCTAATATCTAGTTTTAACACCAGATACAGCAGCGATAACATCTAAGGAGAGGGCGGACTCACACAAAATCCTCGCGCGGTATGTGGTGAGTACAGACTGGCGTAACGCCCATTTTCTTGCCGAACCCGGTCGCAGCCCAATCGGGAGCGATATTGGTCAGTCCGCCGACGTCTGTAGTTATTTTGCGTAAGTTATACCTTTATATTCCCTAATAATAAGTATGATTATACTAATATCTAATTTTATCTAAGTCAAAAATATCCCTCCTTTAAACAGCAGTGGGGTGAGGATTTCCATCGGGATCATGTTCCAAGAGCAGCGGTAACCCCTTATCAGCATCGCATTCGGGGACCTGCTCCCCCACAAGTAGCTCCAATTATTACCTCAAATGAGCTACCAATGACTACAATCTGTCGAAGTCCTGGTCTTGATGATAATACCTTTCATCAACTTATGGCGACTGAAGCCCCAATACGATAAGTAACATATGATCGTTTAACGGCCGCATTTCACGCTTGGGAGACAGCCCTACAAAATGATTGGACAGCTTTATTATAGACAAATCAAGGAACTGCTCCATCTCTTGATAGCGTCCGTCCTACTATAGCTAGTATTTTATGGAATGCTTATGCTGAGGCTTATCTTACGCTTCATGGTGTTCGACCACCACTACCAGAAGCTCTACCACTAACTCGAGCACAACGTCGGCGTCAAGCATAACGTTGACGTGAAAGACAATAGCGATGGTGGTGGTGGTGATACTGGTGAAGGTAGTTCTAGTTAATATTAAGTTATTAGTATCAAATTTTGAATGTTTGAATTTTAATTATAAATGGTATTGATTAAAACAACAAAAATTACATGCATTATAATGTATAATTAGCTAAGTAAACTAGCTCTATTTCAGACTAGCGTCAGGCATTATTAAGGCATTAAGGCAACTTAAATACCCATATGGGACCCATACCCAACCCATGCACATGTCTAATCAAATGTATAAAGTCTAACTACAGTCAATAAATAGGCGATGGTGGGTAATTCAGAATGCTGATTTCGACATTTTCAGAGTAATAGTAGATTCATTCTGAGTCGCTAGCTCACCTGAAGATACGCTACTTATACCTTGCTCTAAGTTTCTCTCACTACGGTGAGGTATCTGTTACCTAGATATAGGCGGTGAAAGCTGAACGCGGGCAACTCGACTATTCTGCCCTCTACAAACGAGCGATACACTGGCTACTTTTGGCCAATCAACACATCGTTTGTAATCATAATCATTTCTCTTGGGGTATTTTGTGTCTTGTATACAAAAAATTGTATACACTCTGAATACCTTCTGGTGCTATATCCAGTGAAAAGTGTCCATGGATGTTTACTTGAGTGTTGGTATTTTGTATTAGTTAAATATATATATATTTTGTGTTCACATACATTAAAGTACTACCACCATTCTCTAAACTTTTTCCACAAAAACCAAACCGAAAATTGGACATGACTAACTTGTATATCTACGAGAGAGCAAGTTCATAAACTCGGAAATCAGCCCTGGAAGACATGTGGAAGGTTTATAACAGATTTGATCTAGTTTGTTGCATGGAGGCATTACCACCGTGAAAGATTTTCTATGGCTGATTGTTGAAATTGGTGACCGTGAAAGCTGGCAGCATCATCCCGAGGTCTGTACCTAGGTACCTAGGTATACATTGAATGACAATTCCCTATACGAATTACCTATTTACTCCAGTCAACTGCGAGACCACTTGAAATAAATGGCCGGCTGCATTTCGGTGTAGGTGGATCAGACAGGGTGGATCAAACAACGGCAGAGGTGCACAACGCGCCCGCAAGCACGCACGACGCGTACAATTTCAACACGATACGCATTACATACCCAAAAGTCTTTACAAGGGTACAAGGAAGATTTGTGAGTTACTTTAAATTGTATTCGTATCGGATCGCAACTCTTTTCGAGCGCAAGTCATCCCACCACTCGAGTGGTGCCAGCCAATTGATGAAGCTGTCATGATACAGGAAAGCTCAACAAAAGCGATCCATAGTGGACGCTAAAACAGTGGTAATCGTGTAGAGAAAATCAAACCCAGAGACCCATACAGTTGTAATAAAAATTCAGAACACCCCAACGTCCCATCATACCGTTGCAACAACCGGAAAAGAGAAAAAAGACATGAGGCATTTAGCCACCGAAACCGTAGAGGGTACCTGGAGGGAAGACGCGTTAGTGAAAAGGGTCATGACAAGCCTGACGCGCTGTGTAAACTTACGGCCCTGGCGCTTGAGAGCATAGACGACATCGAGAGAAGTGACAGTCTTGCGCTTGGCGTGCTCAGTGTAGGTGACGGCGTCACGGATGACACCCTCGAGGAAGGTCTTGAGGACACCACGGGTCTCCTCGTAGATCATAGCGGAGATACGCTTGACACCACCACGACGAGCGAGACGGCGGATAGCGGGCTTGGTAATTCCCTGGATGTTGTCACGCAAAATCTTGCGGTGACGCTTGGCACCACCCTTGCCGAGACCCTTGCCACCCTTTCCACCTGTTGAAACGCGTTAGAAGACGCGTCTTGAGAGTAATGAGAAAACAGGTAACTTACGTCCAGACATATTGATGGATTAAAAAGGTAAAAAGAAGATTGAAGATAAGTGGAGTATAGGAGTTGTCAGGGGTTGTTGACAAGAAGATTGATGAGAGGAGGAGAAAAGGAGGCTAGAAGGAGATAGTATTTGTATGGAAAGGCTGACAAGCGCGGGGGAAATTGAAATCACGCACTAAGGGGAAGATCAACCAATGAGAGTTGAGGATCAGTCATGTACGGGAGCCAAGGCCGAAAGGTCTAGATGCCTTATAAGTCTGATCTCTCACTAGGAAATACTTCAAATACGTAAATCTGATCAATTAAAATATCAAGAAACATGCCAAAGAAGTGTAGAATGTATTCAAATTCTTTGATCATCAATACAATTTCCTTGGTGGCCAGGATCAAGCGAATGGTGGTTGGTATTCAACAAACTTGATCCTGGCCTCTGATTGGCTGATATTAGAAGGTCTCGCTTAATGACGATCAAAGCATGAAGTAAAGTATTAAGTGGGGTTTAGTTAGTCTGCTTTCCACGCACTTAATGAGTGATCTAGATAACACCTTCTGATTCGTCCATCCCCCAACTCCCAGATCACTCCCCTCTTACATTCCCTACAAATACCCTTTCCCACCCACATCCTCCCGTTTCTTTCTCTCCCTCTTCATCCACCTGTCGACAACTCTATTCGACTTAATCCTTTTCCATCAAAATTCATCTTTTTCATCAAGATGGCTCGTACTAAGCAGACTGCCCGTGAGTAATACCTATTTCAATAATACTCCATGTCGTGTTCTCCACCCAGATTCTGATGAGAAGTGACGAGCGCTCGTCTCTTCCGGCGCCCGTTCACTTTACTTTGGCGTCATTTGGGTGGCGCCACATAATACGTCATGTGATTTATTTGTCATCAACATATTACTAACATGTCTTCTCTCTTTAGGTAAGTCCACTGGTGGCAAGGCCCCCCGTAAGCAGCTCGCTTCCAAGGCCGCTCGCAAGGCCGCCCCCTCTACCGGAGGTGTCAAGAAGCCCCACCGTTACAAGCCCGGTATGTACCCTCACAGTCCTGTATGCTTCCTCACATTCTAATAATTTACCTAGGTACCGTTGCTCTGCGTGAGATCCGTCGCTACCAGAAGTCCACTGAGCTCCTGATCCGCAAGCTCCCCTTCCAGCGTCTGGTTCGTGAGATCGCCCAGGACTTCAAGTCCGACCTACGTTTCCAGTCCTCCGCCATTGGTGCTCTCCAGGAGTCCGTCGAGGCCTACCTCGTCTCCCTGTTCGAGGACACCAACCTTTGCGCCATTCACGCCAAGCGTGTCACCATCCAGTCCAAGGACATTCAGTTGGCCCGCCGCCTCCGTGGCGAGCGTTCTTAGATTTCTAAGAACCAATTTTTCTCTTGATTTCTGGAATGGCGATACGGGGTTCTGCTTTTATTTTCATGATTACCGGCGACATGATGGGGTTTGATTTTATGTCCCTCATCAGGGATATCTTTTTTGTTTCTTGCGAAATGCTACTGCCATCTTAGGATGGTCCAGTTAATGGCATTCTACTACTTACGAGTGTTAGCACACGTCGTTCATGACCTAGACTCAATAAAATGAGGTCTCCTTGATTCAAATTATCCTGTAGCACTAGTACATAAAACATGTAGTAGTCAACATGCATATTATATACAGTATGAAGTTAACGGTTGGCACTAGGGACGCGACCGTGTCGCTTGTGCATGTAATTTTTGCAACTCAAATAATAGGCTGTATAATCTCCAACAGTTCGATAATCTTCGACTCTTAGTCACTATTGTCAATGACTACCATATAGTATCTTAGAACTACACAGAGGCTGACCGATGTTCTGAGATTGTTCTGAGATTGTTCTGCACCGATATTGAGGGTGGCGCCATACCGGCACTACACAAGTTAGAAATGCGTGTAAAGGCATCCACGGATCAATTTTATTCATTCACGTTTGTTTTTGGAAGTTCGAAGGCACTCCATACCAGACCGAATAACTGATAATCCGCGACGAACCGATATTGATCCTCTGATCTCTCGATCAACTCGATCAATATTCATTGTTAGAACTTGAAAATTTCAGGCATGCGTCGTACAAGGACTTGAAACTATCATTCTACCTTAGATTTCTCTTTTTCTGTCTTTCGTCATATACATAGATCATTCATATCTTTGTAGTTGACGGTCTAGAACGTAGTGGGGCTTGAATTGTGAAGGTTAGGAGCCTGAGGCCGACAGATTGATATAGATCACGTGTACGTCGTCATGTTGAATCAGCAACAGGTTTCATTCAGCAACAGGTTTAATTTTGCCATTCACTTTTTGTGACTCATTAGCCACCGGATATGATGACCGCATTCAAAGGAATTAGAAGCAAAATTGTTCCTTCGAAGCTCGGCCCCTCAGTCCGAAATCTGGGACCCTATCACAGTGTGAATGTTTGAAAATTGGTTTCCTTATTTTTTAGAAGAGCTTACCAGCGGAGTAGTTACCATAAGCATGGATGACCCACAAAGGTGTCAAAATACTGTAGAAGACCCTGGCTTCAAATATTTCTGCACATATGGCGTGATCTTTTCATCAGCTAGCTGAAGCCCTATTAGTTAGCTCTTACAACTTACTTTCTAGTTCACAACCCGGATTGACTAGTTGGTTAGGTATCTAACATATCTTTGGATACGAGTCAATCTTCTCGTATTGCTGTGTCATAAGATTGATATGTGTTGAAATCCTAAGGGCCAGGGTCAAAGACAAAGGATAAAGGTTACAGGGTACAAGGCTCATGGCGTGGATCAGTCCAGATAAATTTGTGAGATTGCTTTGCAAAAAGGGGGCTTATCTGATATCGTAGCCACGACATTCAAATGCGGAGTCGTGCAGGTGCCTAATGAGTTTCCCGGGAACTTCTAGATCCGTACTTAATTAGTTCGCCATTGAATCTGCAGGATCAAATGATAAGCAACTTTTAACTAAGCGAGTTTATCCAAGTGTTGTACTAAGCAATAAGTAGTTCAATGAGGCCTAATACATAGATGCACAGAGTGCATAAATCAGGAGTCAGGACTCGGGCTTGGACAAGGCTTCAATGACAAATTCATACATAGCACCGAGGCCCCACATGAGTAATCAGGAACCTTGGAACTCTCTATTATGAGATCGATAATACATAAAGCCGAGGATGGAGATACGATGTACTAGTTCAACTTGTAGCGTAGTAAAGCCATCTTAATCATCTAATTCATGGGACTAGTTTAGTCCTAATCTTCGCTTCTTTAGTATCAAGGTGCAAAAATCCATGGGTCCAGAAGATCATTTAGCTCGACAGAGGCACTTGAGCTAGTACGCATAAGTACTACTCCGTACCCAGCCTTAACGGTGTGGAGATAACACGTAGAAAAGAAAACCCCTATTCTTTGCTGAATGCTTGCATAAAGATTGGAGTATCCAGAGCACCTATCGAGGAAATGGTGGTACTCCACTAATGCCTCTCTTTCCCAAATATCAACTGATATGTCGTATGAAATTCTCCGTATGTACTTCGTATAAAATGTAGGATCCTACAAAATTGGACGCCAAGAGAGCTGTCTCAGGGTACAACCAATGGCAAAGATGCCGAGTACCCGTGCCACAAGCGAGCCGCAAACCAATGAGTGTTTATGCATAGCATAAATATTTTCGCGTGGCTTTTCCTGCTTATATGTACTTTGTACATTCTTACGTATCTTGATATCAAATTTGACGTCATTTCAAGAAGATCTAGCAGAATACATTAGCAGAATACATTAGCAGAATACATTAGCAGAATACATTAGCTATACGTCTAATAGGTAACTGAGATATTAATCACTTTTCCAAGCTACAAGTCCATTTTCTACTTCGCTACCTATAATCATCTGAATAATGTAACCTGATAGACCCAGTTTTCTTCAATTGTGGATTCACAAAACGGCGATTCCCAAAACAGCGTTTCAACTTACCGAGGTGTTCTATGAAGTGGAGATGTGCATAGACTTATTGACCCGGTCAAGCTCCGGGCCAAACCTGGATCTGTTTAAAAAACCCAAAACGCCACTATACTTTTAGCCTAGGGACGGAGTACTTATCATTTAATTAAAAGGCCCCCCCCCTGTCCTAAATAATTTTTGGTCTAATCGGAATCTTGAGAATATTCTCATTCAACAGGTGCATCTTGAACTTGGCCTGTCCTGAATCCTGTTTTCTCGTTTTCGCAACCAGTTACAGTACTTTATACATTACAGTACAACTGGTTCTAAGGTTTAGTCCTTAACAACACAACAACACTCTTTTATCGTCATAGTAGAAGAGCCCTAATTCCTGAATTTTTCAAATCCTCAATTATTCCTTATCTAACACTACATACCTAATTATCGACTTTCAATAACCATTCAGTTTGCCCATCATGGCAGACGACAAGGTCCATGACGCCGATAAGATTGAATCGACCGCGCCTTCCACAATTCCATACTGGCGACTGGTATCCGATCAAGGCGTCGTCACTCAAGAGGTTATTGATTTCCCATACGCCGGCTCAGGAACAGATGAGGACCCATACGCCGTGACATGGATCCCTAACGACCCTCGCAATCCTATGCTATTCAGCGAAAAGAAGAAATGGTTCTTCACAATGACCAATGCTGTCGCAACTTTGGCTGTTGCATTGGTCTCTTCTGCATTTACCGGTGGTATACAAGAGATCGAAGAGCAATTTAGTATCGGAGATGAACTCGCTACTCTGGGTGTTTCACTTTTCGTTCTTGGTTTCGCTGTAAGTATAAAGAATCGGAAGTTATCTTGTTACATGACTAATTACCTTGTATATAGATTGGTCCTTTGCTATGGGCTCCTCTGAGTGAGCTGTTTGGCCGTCAAGTCCTCTTTATCACCACCTATTTCGCCCTCGCTGCCTTTTGTGCTGGTGGTGCCGGTGCCCAGACCTCCTACGCCTTAATTATCCTTCGTTTCTGGGCCGGTGCTTTCGGATCCTCCCCTCTGACCAACGCAGGTGGTGTCATCGCCGACATGTTCACTGCCAAGAAGAGAGGTCTCGCTTTGAGTATGTTTGCTGCCGCACCATTCCTGGGACCGGTCCTGGGACCATTTATTGGTGGTTTCTTGGGAATGAACTGCGGTTGGAGATGGGTCATGGGCTTCCTGGCTATCTTCTCTGGCTTTGTCTGGATTGTTGGCACTCTTTTCATCCCAGAGACATATGCGCCTGTTTTGCTCCGCCGCCGTGCCGAGAGACTGTCTAAGCTTTCTGGTAAGGTCTACCAGAGTAAGCTGGACATTGATCAGGGTAGGGTCTCGATTGCGGACGCCTTCAAGGTTGCTCTGTCCCGTCCTTGGATTCTCCTCCTGAAAGAGCCTATCGTTTTCTTGCTGTCTCTATACATGGCTATCGTTTACGGTACCCTGTACATGATGTTTGCTGCTTTCCCCATTGTATACCAGGTAGAGCGCGGCTGGAACCAAGGTGTTGGAGGTTTGGCTTTCCTGGGTATTATGGTCGGTATGCTCATTGCCGTGGTCTATAGCTTGTGGGATAACAAGCGGTACGTCAAAGTTCAAGAAGCGCATGAAGGCTTCGCTCCGCCAGAAGCCCGTCTGCCGCCTTGCATGTGGGCGTCTGCCACACTTCCCATCGGTCTGTTTTGGTTCGCATGGACCAATTACCCCACGATCCACTGGATGGCCAGTATCGCGGCCGGTGTTCCATTCGGCTTCGGAATGGTTCTGGTCTTCCTCAGTATCATGAACTACCTGATCGACGCATACACCATCTTCGCCGCCTCCGTATTAGCCGCCAACTCCGTTCTGCGTTCCTGCTTCGGTGCCGCTTTCCCATTGTTCACCACCTACATGTATGAAAACCTGGGCATTCACTGGGCATCCACTATTCCCGCCTTCCTCGCTCTCGCCTGTGTACCCTTCCCCTTCCTGTTCTACAAGTACGGCGCCCAGATCAGAACCCGTTGCAAGTTCGCCGCCCAGTCAGATGCCTTCATGCGCAATCTCCAGGAGCAGTCCAAGGCCGCGGCTGCGATTGCCGAGAAGGAGGAAGACACCGAGTTCGACCGTACCGAGGCCTCAGCAGAGGGTGGGTCTCTGTCTAGCGGGTCCAGCTCCCACGTCGACGAACTCCCCACAACCGAGCGCATCCACAGCCGCGCCTCGACTCACCGCAGTGTTCGCAGCCGCGCCCGCTCTCTCAGCTCTACACATACCGCGACCGACCTGGCGCGTGTACCGACATACGACGGAAACCCGTACGATATTGACCGTGTCCACACTCGCGAGTCCTTCAAATAAATATCCACGACTTAATCGGTGAAGTTATTGGTTGGATACACTGCATATCAAACCGTCCGCCACCAATAATCATAGTATCTATTGTTCATTCCTACCCTTGTTGTCATTGTTGCACAAAAGTTTCCATGCTGCTGTCCATATCTTCTTTCTCTTGTCTATTTTTATACCCTGACATCTTTTTCCCCCCCCCCCCCCCCATAATGTTGCACGAATTTAGGACCCTCATGCATTTATGGGCTTCATTGTCTGCATATAGATTCGGAGTCCTTGTTTGATACGAAATAATAATTGTTTTGGTTATAATCTAGTAATTTCTGGGTCCATAAATTTACAAGTCTGTTATAAGCAACGAACCAACTTTTCACTTCTTTCCCAAGTGACATAGTCAAAGTGTACTAGTACGCGCTTTCATTTTGATATACTGTGTGCACCGTTTACGGGAATTCACGGCATTTCGTCTTTGCTTTGCCCGAGCGCCGAGTCATTTCCCCATTTTTGATCTGAGATCTTATTTCTAAGCAGTCACGCTTTGGCATGGGTTTCTTTTTTCTTTCTTTTTTCTTCTTCGCACATATTCTTGAAACCACTACGAAATACTTCGTAGTCTGGCCGTTCACTCACATCTGCGATTGTTCCTTACGTCCGACTTATCGCCATCAGATACGTATCCGATAGCGGAGGGCTTCCGGCACTATCTTCTGTATACCGTCTTGATCTACTCCAGATATTAGGATCAGAGCAAATACATGCCCGTATCCTGAGCGTGGGATATGAATCTCTTCCAGAGGGGGCTGGGAGTCCAAGCGACCATGTTCGCTGCTCGAACGCGACCGATAACCCCAGGAGTTCGACCGCCACTGCGCCGGGTACAACAGCCACGAAGACAACATTCCAAGGAGACTCCCAAGCCAGAAACCGACGGCAAAATCGTCCAAGGTAGATCGCCAGCCTGGAATGCTCCTGAAACCACTTTCCCTAATATCTTTCGCCTATCAGGTCAACAACCCTTGAATACCGCCTCCGCAGCCGCAGGAGCAGCAACCGCACCCACCGCCGCAACAGCGCGATCTCGAACTTTCCGCGATGTTATCAATGCGAGTCCTTTGGGGCGCTTTGGGAGGTGGTATAGTCAGATTCAGGAGCGAAGGCCATACGCGACGCAGATTTACAGCTCGATTATTATCTATCTGTGTGGCGACTTGAGTGCGCAAATGTTTTTCCCGCCGGAAGAACCCCCCACTAAGGCTGACCTGGACGGTTCTCGGGACCTTGATTCAGGAGAGGATAAGAAGGAGAGGAGTCGTTGGTCTGCGTACGATCCGTTGAGAACACTGCGACATCTCATTGTGGGCGCAGGTTCTAGCATTCCGTCTTATAACTGGTAGGCCAAAGTTCACTATAGAGATAGCTCTGCTGTTGATTCATGGCTGATACTCTTTACTCTAGGTTCATGTTCCTCCACAACAACTTCAACTTCTCCTCCAAGATCCTCTCAGTCTTGACCAAAGTCTGCGTTCAGCAAATCTTCTTCACCCCAGTCTTCAACACCTACTTCTTCAGCATGCACTCTCTCCTTGCAGGTGCTACGCTAGAAGAAACCTGGGAACGCCTAAAGAAAGCTCTCCCAGTAAGCGTTACTAACAGCGTCAAGCTTTGGCCCGCAGTTACAGCGTTCAGCTTCATGTACGTCCCTCCACAGTTCCGTAATGTCTTTTCAGGCTGCGTTGCTGTTGGTTGGCAGACATATCTGAGCTGGTTGAACCAGACTGCTGCACGGGAGGTTCTGGCCGCTGAGCTTTTGGCCGAGATTGAGGCTAGTAGGGATAATGTGGCTTTGCATGCTATGTCTGGAAAATTGCTTTCTGCGGCGGGGTCTGCTTAGAGTTTTTCTTTTTTAGAGCTGTGTTTGGTTTTATATACCTTTGTATTCTCATTCTGGGCATTTTTGGCGTTTTATTGACCTGTGATGTTTCTCGGGTTACTCTTCAGAATTTAAATATCATTTGTAGACTTGAATTGTTTCATCTTCTGCTTGAACTACCCATGTACACCATATAGGCATGTACAAGTGACACATCTTGGAGGGATTCTTGGTTTGAAGCTGGTTGTGTAAAAATATCAAGGCTCCAATCTGTGGGCTTGGCAACCTTGGGGTTTTGATTAAATATTAGGGAGTATCTAGCTCTAGAGGTAATTAGATATTTTCATTTGTTTATAGACCATTCATAGATCTCATCAAAAAGTTGCGAGAAATTTCGGTCTACAACAAACTTTCTAAAGGCCAATTAATCTGAAATTGGAAATTGACATAGAAAAGACTATTATCTAGAAGAACCTTTGAGAATTGAAAGCTCACGCAAGCACAATTTTGAAATTTTACTTGAGAGAATTATACTGAATGTCATCCGAGTGTGTCCATGCATTCGTAAATTGAATCGCTAAAATTTACTCAGGCACAACCATCGATATAGACAAAATACCATCCATGAGCCAAAATACTAAGCTCGCTCTCGCCAGAGTTTCCATTGTTCTCACCAACACCCTCAAGGACCGTGATATCTGAGGCAGTGACAGTTACATCGGTACCACTAGTGATCCAGTACTCCGGACTGGCGTGTGTATATCCTAAAGCTTCAGGTGGAACTCTTGGGACGATATCGTCAGAGTGAGTGACACGCCACAAGCTTCCTTGATCTGTCATATATGTCGCCAGCGCAGTGTTACCAACACGAGGTTGGCCATATGTATACTAGTAAAATCATTCTGTTAATTGGATATACCTCAGCATAATAATGTGTTAGCACTCACTAGGTCTATTGTATACCCGTTGTTCCGCAGTGATGTTGCGCCTAAGGCAGCAAGAGCTGCGCCATAGCTGTGGCCTGTGAATATTAATTGATAGCTTGGGTAGGTCTCTGAAGCGGAGTCGATGTAAGACGTCAAATTGTCCGCCACAGTCTCCCACGCCTTCCAGAATCCCGAATGAACTTCACAGTCATCGCACAGAGTGCTGCTGCTGAAGACAAAATCTAAGTTGGCAACCCAGTTGGATATATCGCGGCTTCCTCGGAACGAAAGCACAATCAACTCATTTGTTGTGTCGACAGCTAGGAAGCCAGTGACATCCCCGTAGGTGGAAGATCTTTACGACAATTTAGTAAGGATCTTGATCTTTTGAGATGCAACACATACTCATCGAACTCATATAGAGTTGTTGTCGATGCTTCCTCTACCTCGGGACAAATGCCCTCATCGCAGGTGAGTGCAGTCCCGGTGGAGCCTATATTGGCTGAACAATATGCCGCTGCGGCATACTGCGCGAAAAGGTTGAGCTGGCTTAGTTCGTCCGATGAAACGTCTGTGAGCATGCATCAGTATAAAGAAAGCTTGAAAGATAGGGTGTGCTGACCTCGATTTCGAAGTATAGGTTTCGCCGGCGCAGCAACTGCAAACGCAATGAGAAATGGAAAAATAGAAATAGAAAAAAGATTTCCAAGACCCATCATCATGTTCGATGAATGTGTGGTTATATATAGATAGAAATGAAGCGGTAAGCTCAAGCTCGAGGGATGCTGTCGTTTGATCTTTTTTTTTTTTTTTTGTCTACATCCAACATGTTTAAATAGTCCTGTCACGTCTGGGGTCTTCACACAACGTCCAGCACGATCCAATCATAGTAAAAAAGCTCTCACAATTGCAAGACCCGCAATATACTCGGTCCTCGCATGTACTTAGTCTTGTCAATTTTTACCATTTTATACAAAGTTTTCGGTTCAACCCGAACCTCATTCTTGCCCAGGTGGTTTACTAAAGATCCATGGGTGGTTCATGATGCTGCGTTTTAAAGATATCTAAGTTTTTTGGATTTCAAGCTTCAGAGTCGAGCAGCCAACCTTTGAGATCTCATAGATTGTACCTCTCATAGATTGTACCTCTCATAGATTGTACCTCTCGTAGATTGTACATCTAGTAGATTGTACCTCTCAGAAAGTCCAATAGTTTTAGCCCAAATGCATCAGATATCAATCATTTTTCTTGAGCGGGCTCCAATTGTAAGAACTATTCGTTGATTGTTTCCGACGGAGGCCCGTACCACTGAAAGCTTGACTCCAAGGTCTGGGCCTGGATTTAAAATCCCCCCTCAAGCAATCATGGCTTGAAACTAACCCGACGCTATTCTTCACCTGACAGCCAGATGTAACAGTAAGATGTGATAGAAATGCATTAGTGCCAAGGTTGTTGAAGTAAAGAGCTTGGGCCTCTCCTATTGAGGGCGTTCAGGGCCACGCGGGCTTTCATCGGAGTCGATCAGCCTATGATGGATCAAGTTCTTCACAAGCACCAATTCTCAGGCTATCGAATACACAGCTTGGACCCATCCTAACAAAGGGCCAAATTGGTCATTTAAAGGCTAACGGCGATACATATGAGTAGTTTGATTGCTCCAAATGTTCTTTGTCCTGCCGAGGCTCTTCTTTCAATTCTCTGCCGGATGAACCGAGGTATCATGTGTTGAGTTGTATGTTTCCCGGCAGAAAAAAAGTGAAAGCATTGATTTTACTTTGTGGCTTATCAGGGGTATGGTGAATAGCTCGTGATGTACTCAGTAGATAAAGATTGGCAGCTATAGTGAACTACTAGGAGGCACTAGGCCTAATATGGGTTCTATTAACATTCGGTTGAATGAACGCCATAAAAACCCTACTATTTTTGAGAAAAGGGGAATGAAGTGATGTGAGTAAATATATATATATATATAAATGTAGGTGTTCTAAGGTTTGCTTAACGTCCGTTGCGACCAGGCGATTCCCTGCTGGAAATGTCTAAAAATGTCTGGTCAGCAAAGCGCCTATTTGTAGCCCTCGACTTCCACCCAATTTCAAAGACTGAAAAGCTTAACTATCCGGTTCTTGTATCTGAGTTAGTGCTAAAAATCCTGTAGTTGGTTTCATTTGGTGTCTCTATTCTACGATCGAGTGCAAAACAAACCACAGAACTCGATTATTCACGAAAATTAGCCTTTTGTAGAGACTGGGAATATTACCATATTCTTTGACTTCTAACACTTGTATGGACTAAGCAGCCACCAGATATTACGGTAGATTCGAACAGTTTTCGCTTGACCTACGAAGAAGGCAGAATAGCGGAAGTATGGCTATTGGAAATGCTTATCTCTACAAAGTCCATATAGATAGCCCCTATCACCCTCCCAGACAGCAAAACCATCAGGTTCGTTCGAGAAAGAGCACATTTCTCCCCTTGAACATTGACATCGGCATGAGTGCCGAGTAGTATCTGCACTATCGTTGGCAGAAGTAATATATTCCTAGGTCGATGGAAATGAACACTACTTAGTGTTCAGAAGAGTGCCTGGATATAACGTCTGCTACCCACCAACTGTTTATCCTAGGTTGTTCGTCTATGCGAATGCGATGTCTTTGCCTCTGTACGCCTCCAAAATGTACTTTTTTGGGTGGGGGTTTCCTGTGTTCTAACCTTACCTTGCTTACGGGGATAAACAATTACTAGAGCCCCCGAGTGTACCTTAGAGAAACATGTTCCTTTAGAGAAAATTTCCCTTGAACCTGATAATCAAGAGAGGATTCATCTACACCATCACGACCTAAGGCCTGGAAATATGGTGGTTTCTAAATTATCGGTGATCATTGACTGGGAAATGGGGGTTTACCCACAGCTCTGATTCTCAACAAAGTCTCCTATTTCTCTAGGATTTGATTTTTGTCCCCCAATTACTAAAATAACTGACACAGAATGGACAAAGCGATTCAATATGAAACTTGAAGGTCATAGTTAGTACTTTCTTCTATGCGGACTACTCCGTACAGGTCATGGCAGGGGATTCTATTGAGATAGGTATGCCCGGCAGAAAATTAGAAATGAATGGATGCCTCTTCTTACTGATGGAAACTTGGAATATTAGAGATCTTCGAAGAAAGACACCTTTCAAGAGTGGGACTGCTCATCTAAATCGGCCTTTATCATCCACCATCTCACGCTGGAGAGTATTGGGCCTCTTGCCAGGAGCCTAACGTATATACGACCACATGGTGCGAAGAACAGGGCTTACCGTCCGTTCAGCCGTAATTAAGCCCAAATTTAGAGAGCAGGTGATACCTAGGTAAGTCCTTAGTACCTGGTTTACTCTAAAACAGCGACCGAAATCTCAGGGTGAGGGTGGGTAAGGGTGGGTGAGCATCAGCATGGGTGAGTATGGGTGAGTACGGGTGAGTCGGGTGTAAGACTTTGAGTGCAATATAGATGTAGTGATTTAAACAAGAGAAGAACTTCTAGAAGATAGATTGTGTGGCATCTAGACTTTCTATGAGCTTTCAACGGACTCTTTCAGCCAACTCTTTCAACGACTACTATAAATCAAAATGTCGGTGAGCAGGGATTGACTCGATACAACACGCAGATGAATACTAATGAGTATACGCGTACGCGAAGGTTGAAAAGTGAGTGTTCTAGAATTATAACTATTATAATGATATACAGAAGTGATGCAGATATGATCTCATTGATTAACCAACCCCTTTCTTGACGCGGGTCCGCGAAAGGGGCCAATTATTTAGTTGCCAATGATTTTATACAGATCCTGCTACAATAGGCAGGTAATTTAACTCCTAAATTTTTAGGGCCAAAATCCTGTGATCCCCCGTGCGTATCCACATAAAACCAGTTAATCCCGACGTGGACTTAACACTCATAATTTGATACTTAAATAGCATTTTACCTCTATAGTATTCTATATTTTAGATCAATATTCAAGACTGCAGAACATCGAAACCTTGAGCACTCTATCTCTATCTTGCCTAAAGCCGTTCAACCATTCTCTTAAACAAGATGCACGTTTCCAGCACTATTCTTGCCCTTGGCCTTTCTGCTAGCTTGGTCTCTGCCACTGCCCCGCTATTCGGAGTCCAACAATCAGGCGAAAACTGCGTTATCCGCGCAGACAACTTTGCTACCGGTTGCTCTGGCACTTCTGCTGCCTTTGCAAAATTGAGCGGCATCGATTGCACAGCCGGTAAACTTCCCCAGTTTCCGTTTCTTTAAACTAGTTGATACTGATCTATTCAAGACGTTACCAATCTTAACCCAACAATCTGCGGTGATGGTTCATCAGTTCTCATTGAACAGGATGGTGACGATGGATTCAACATTCTCATGTTGGATTCAACGGGTAACCCTTCGGGATACTGCTATGTGAGCGATCTCATAACTGGCAGTAGTTGCGACGCGACAGCAACGGGCTATCCTTCAGCAACTGCGACTCCGAGCCATGTTATCGGCAAATGAGGTCTACCTATAGATATTTAGCACCTGAATGCCCTATTCAAGATTTATTGGGCATGATCTTACGGGATCCACCGACACATATATAATTCAAGCTAAGCCCATAGGGAACGCCCCCAATCAATAACCTGACCCGTTTCTTCCCCACACAATTTAAACATTTAACTGGAAGGCTTTAAAGTACTGTGTAGATAGTAAGCACTAAATAGTTAGTGTAATGATCTGTCTCTGTATAAGAACCCGAATGAATCCAACCGACGTTCACAGATTCACAGACAATATTTGTTCATCTGAGCGGCCATGAAAAATGAAAGCAATTGCAAGCCGCTGGCAGAGGCGAAGCCTGGTTTTTTACACGTAGAGCCTTCTGGTAGGTAGCCCTTCACATACCAAAAAAATATACATACTGATATTGGTTACTTTCAAGGCCGGTTTCAACGATTCTTCAGAATGATGACACAGTTCGGAATCCAATCTAATGTTATTCTGGCGGCATCATTTACAAATCTCGAGACTAAGGGTGCGGTGCTTTCTAGGGCAGTGGTCTACCCGGCCCTTCGAAGGGTTGTAAGACAATACCCAGAGCTTGGTGTGGTCTACTTGCGCCGCCCGTCAGAAAAAAAGAAAAATAATCATCGGGGCTTCTCGGGTTTCTTGCGCCACATCAATCTCGACGACCATGTCATATTTCGTCAAATTCCAGTTGAAGAAGAAAAAAAAGGTCTGACCACGATTATGGAAGAATATCATAATGTCTGGTTTGATCATACCGATAGACCACCGTGGCAGCTGATAGTAGTCAACGGAAAACATGTTTTACTGGTGTATGACCATTATATTACAGATGGACGTGGGTCTACTTTCATCATCAGTAGCTTACTTGATGCACTGAATTCGCCAGATGGGGATGAGGATGACTCATCCGTTGTTGAGTTGACTATGGAAGTGAAGGGATTCCCTGAGGAAGATCCCATCAATATATATGGCACAGGGCCATTCATCCTATGGACTATTTGGAGCTATTTGCATTTATACTTTCTCAAGCTCTTCTTCAGGGGGACTGACCTTTTTTTCCACGATATGAAGAGCCAAAAGGTGGATGTTGCCTTTAACGATCCAATAAAAGAGGAGAACAGGGTTACTACAAAACTTCACACGCTCCGTCTGGATGCCGAGACAGTGGGAAAATGCCTCCAAGCCTGCCGCCAGCGCAATGTCACCTTTACCAGCCTACTGTATGCGCTTTTTCAGGTGACGCTAGCAACAGACTTTTACCCAAAGGCTAAAATTAGTTGCTCTCAACTTGTCGTTGATGCTCGACGTTTCCTTCCAATCCAAGGCAGAAAGAACACTATCAGCAACTGTGGCACCTCGCTTCCGAGCTATGATTGGCTATCAGAGTCTCGCAAAGCAGGTCAAACACTAGATGACAAGGGCAGTCTGATATGGAACTTGGTACAGAAACGACATGCTTATATGATGGAGGATTTCAGAAAAAAGATACCCAACTGTGTTAAAGGTTTGGTCTCTATTGAATTGGTAGGGGAAGACGAGGAAGACTATTTCTCCAGTCTACCTAGATATGTGCTTTCTCTGGACAAACTATATAGTATATCTAACCTGGGCGTTTTTGACCCCAGTAAGTCAGACTCTAGCGGCCCGTGGTCAATTTCTCACTTGGAGTTTTCCGCAGGTGCCAATCAAGCTGGAGTTACAACAAGTTTGATCATCAGCGTCATTGGTGTTAAAGACGCTGCTACTGTCATTCATACCAGCTATGCGAAGGGAAGCCTTCCGGATGAGTTTGGTCACTCACTTCTCAAGAAAGTAGAAAAACGCTTGCATGCAATCATCTAGACTTCGGTGAAAATTGATTGAGAATATACCTGTTTTCTAACAGCTTTTGTCATATATGATATTTATTGAAAAGAAGCTTGTAGAGGTAGAAAGAGACGGGGTCTTTCAGATCTAAATAATATTCATGATATCACAGTGTAAAAAAACAGATGGTTAGGAGTATATCCTACTATTCCCAACGATCACATATTCACTTATGTGACATCTTTTGTGCATGGCTAGTTGGAAGAATAACTGTTCTCATTGATTCGGACACATATAGTCCTATTCCAAACTGAAATATGTATAGCCAGCAATTGATTCTTCGAAAGTTTGCTCAAAACTTATCATAGCGTATCCAAGACCAAAGATAGTGACATTGCAGATGTGAGCAGGATCTTGGATTAGTTCTTGGTGTAATCTCCGTGCCTCTGTTCATGTGGAACTACAGTGCGGCGGGAAATTTGTTTGCTGATAAATTAGATTTTTGTTCAGCTTTTTGTTGAAGATTTTGAACGTGTAGCTGAAGAAGCTTTCGAATAAAGAGCTCTCTATATAGGCGAGAGGTGTGTTAGAAATCATTCAAATAGGCATTGGAGAGGAACATCTTACGATAAGATCCAGAACGATCACCAAAAACTGGGGTAGATTCTACAACAGCACATGCGATAATCTAGACAATTAGTGTGAAAAAGCCCATGACTCGATTGCAAGAGAAGTTCGTTGAGACATGAAAACACAGACATGAATATACTTACAAGCCACATGGCTGAAGATCACGCCCGCAATGACGACTCAAATGACTCAATAAGTATTTTAATGGGAGATTATAGATAATTCCAAGGTTTAATAGAGTGAAACTTACTATGGGAATGGCTGAACCATAGCAGATCTTGTTCATTAGATGACCAGTGGAAGAAAAGGCCGGCGACTTGTATCTCGCCCAGCAAATTGATAGATGACCAGAGTAGTGACAACATAAACTACTGTATCGACAATCTGAATCATTAATTGCAACTCTGGGAAGTCCTTAGGGCTCTTTATCTCAGGTATAGATCCGAAAAATGCAACGTGCGCAGCTAGGTAGTGTATTAGTAGCCGTATGAGAAAAAGAGGATGGTAGTATTTGATGCACTATAGAATCACAATTTTTGAGCAAATAGATGTCGAAAACCGATCCGGGAGACTTGCTGAGTTTCTGTCGAAACTAAAGCTGGTAATGCCGGTTCACAGGGATCTTGATGCACTATTACTACTACGTCGTACGTGTAATAAGTTATGCGGTAAGATTTGTGTTCATTATAATTCCCGCGATGGCATCGGATATGCCCCGATTCCACTAGTTTCATTCACTTCCCGAGTTCATTCACTGCAGTAAACCAGATTCCATTGGTTCCAACAGGTAATCTCCAAGGCTCAGGCCGTTTTTCTCGGAGGTATGTCCACGCTACTGATCTCGCAAAAGGTTGGATTGAGCCATTTGCATGTGCTGCAATAAATGAAGATAAAGCAGGAGACAGTCGTTGTCGAAGGAAGAGATTGGAAGAATGGCTGTGTTGGCGCTTTTTTCAGTATGAAACCAGACCATTCCGGTTAGCATGGCATCTAGTAAAAAGATCAACATGAAGCAAGACTAATGCCAGAGCAAGTCACTACTATTACTTTTGGCAAGAAGAATTTGTCTTCTCTTCGGGATTTCAGAGTAAAACGACTAGAATTACTCTTTGGCGTTGAAATTGGCTGGTAACTCTCAATATTTGCCCACAGTACAGAAAATGAACTATACGAACTTGCAGAGATACAAATATCTCGTTTTAGATAGAATCTATACTGATAATACGACATTCATTGAGATGCTGGAGGAGGGGTTGAGACTGTTGGGCGCCACAAGCGGCAGATGCGGTCGGCGAAGGATTTATGAGTGTACTGATGATGATGAACTGAGAAGAAATAGAAATAAGAATCAGAGTTTTGAATTTAAACCTGTTTCCCAAGATCAAAAACACCCTGTAGAGCATTGGCAACGTTTGACTGCATGGCTGTTGGCGGCTGAAGGAAGCGGCTTTCGCACGTGGGAGGTACCCAACCCATTTCACATTCGCTGCATGTACGCCCGAGACGCCCATTTCGTAAGGTTCCAGTCTGCAATGGACATATTGGCTTGGATCTATTGCGCTTTTTTAGAATCACCAGCATTGTATAGTCGAATAACCTTGACATGGAATTTGGGAATGACGTTGGCAAGTGCGGAAACGACATCACTGGATCCTGCGACAAGTTATTTGATCAGTGTAGTCTTGACCAACAATTAACGAGCAATTTTCAACCGATTATATTCTGACTACATATCAACCACTGACTAGATACGGGATAGGTGAAAGTTTCTTAGTCAGTGATTCCCCTAGTCAATATTTCTTGGTTGATAGTGCTCGATGTAATGATTTTGAACAAGCCAAGCCTGTTTGCATTTCAATTTTCAAATTTCGAGTTCGAACTATCACCCTACGAATACAGATTTTAATAATCTCAAGCCCTCCAAACAATTGGACTACGCGTCGCGGCAAAAAACTTTCCGGACGGAAAAGGCTAAGGACTTACTACCATCACAACAGCACGCTGGGTTGGTCATGATCAAGACCATGATCAGTAAGAAAGCTGATTAGCGGATGATTAACCCGATATCAAAGACACCTGGGCCCAATAATCTTACACATGCCACAAGTCATCAATACATGACATCCCCACAACCCGGTTCCGAGTGGACTAGCCGTGCAATACCGGGTACAAGGTGGTTCCGTTATGAGTGTGGCCACCACGGAGAAGAAGGGCTGTTTCAGATTGACCCGACATTGAATTGATGGGTCTCCCAAGAAGAAATTAAGCATACTATCAAAATTACAAAGCCAGGCTGGTGGATCTGATTGGGCTGAACCGCACGGTCTCAGCTCAGGTCTGATACAAGACACGCAAGTCGGATGTCGAGTCCATCGAATGGTGCAATCTGCATACGCAACAGCCCACTAATTATTTCAAATAGCTGACCAGAAATCAGGTACATTGCATTGTCAGCCTGGTAGTACTAACTATTCTGTATGTGGCGAATAGTGAAATCTGGATTGATTTGGGCTATGGTCTCGAGGCAGCACCATTTAAGGTAGTTTAGGGTTATTAGAGCGCTTGCTACTATAGGCCGGCCATACTAAACATTCCTTCCAGGTCATCCCTTGCATTGATATCGCAGATGATATGTTCTAGGTTGAATATTCATTGCTTATTTGAAGGCTCTGCAAGTGATCAGGCGACTTCATCTCATCAAATCAAAATAACTCGTTCAAAGTCACTTGAAGTAATTATTTATAGAGATCGTCGAGGTGCAGATCCAGAATGCGCCCATTCGCACCTATTGGCTACTCTGTACGGAGGACTAGAACACAGTATGTGCGTGGAGGTCCAAAGTAACAGCCAAGTAGCAGCCAAGTCTCGAAATGGTGAAACCAAGAATGTAACGCTTTGAAATCAAAATATCAAGAATATCGATTTTTCCCATATGCAAGCTCTAGAAAAAAAAAAATCACAAATCACGGTCAACCCGGTGCCAAGTTGCGGGATATTTAGAAGGCTTCTAGAAAGAATTAGTAGATTTTAAACCTGCAGAATGTGTGACAATACCGATCCTAGCCGTAAAAAGTTGCAGTTACAGTTTGTGGCTGTGCTTTTCCACCTTTTATAGCCAATCAATGCAATCATTTGTAGCAGAAAATTTCTGCTGCATTAGCTCAGTTCTAATTCAGCTCGTATTAGACTCACTCGGTGCTCTGAGCCCCGTGTTAAGGTGCTGACGATATTATTAGTTTTTTTTTTTTTGTTCTCCGGCATCCAAAGCCGAGGAATATTCAATTGTCGTGTTCATGCATGTCCCAATTAAGAAGGTGATTTGAGTACAGGTGCCCAGGTGGTTCAAATGCTAGTTCAGGGTACCTTGTACTTAGTAGCCTTGATACTTTCCTCTAGGGAATTACTGTTTACTTATTCCTGAGTATAGTGGGCCTGGAAATAGAAATCTCGCCACTTCCCCAGACCTTTTGATCCGACTGTGATCAGTAGATCAGTAGACCGAGACAGCCGAGGACAAGAGTGGACCATTCAATGTTCGGTAGCTACGGCACCCCAGGTCGGACGGAGTTTGTTCGGGTGAAAGCTTTGTTGAGCGCCAGATACGGATTATGCATGGCGTCCGAATATAAAACTCTCCGGTCGGCAATGCCCGGGGCGTTTCGGAGGTCTGTTTCCCGACATTTCCGATCTGATATACTGCTAAGCCAGATGCAGTAACTTGTCAGACTATACTAGTGCTATCTCCTATTCCAATATTACGGACTACGGTCCAGATGGATATACAAAAAAGTTGAATTCTTTATTATTAATAAATGATTATTAATAGATATTTTCAATAAAGAACTACAATTCTGAGTCACACAGATATAGTCATCTTAATTACCAAGGTTAGTCAGGCCATTGACCATGTGATAAATTGTCCTGTGTAGCCGATAAGCAGTCAAGGTAGTAAGAGCAAGGTACGAGATAGATGGAGCCGCCCGAGGTCAGCTGCTCATTCCCGGGTCAGCTGATCACTCTATCCCAAAATCCAAATCCAAATCCAAATCTCAAACCTGGTAGAAATTTAGGCACCTGTGTAAACAATAGAATAATTGAATTAAATTCAACTACCCCAGAATGTTGATTTGGCTATTCCCGACGACTTGGTTAACATATGGTGGCGCAGCAAACGTGGCCAATGCGGTACGACCGAGTGACCTTCTAGACCACTGATTTTAATATGTTCAGTATGTACCTGCTGGGTCACGCGGGATTCTCGTGGCTCAGCCCTACCTCGGCTATTCGGTTCCTAATTTTGGATTTATTTGATTGTAGATTTGAGATTTTAGATTCTGGCTAGGTCTGGTATATGCACTCTAACCGGGCATTTCTGGCATTTCTGGCATTTCTAAGCGGGGATGATACGACTGCTCTATACTTTGGAATTGTCTTGTCTTGTCTTGGAATACCTTGGAATACCTTGGAACTATTAATCATAATAATTCTGTTTATTTACATTTTACATTTTACATTTTCTACATTTTAGTTTCTAGTTTCTTCTACTTTCTACTTTCTATTTCCATTTCCATCTATGTACTAGGCATGTGGCTTCAGCCACTTACACAGAAGGTACCTAGTATAGAAGCAGATCAGTGGGTCAAGTCACGAATGAATTAAGTACTGGTATGGTACTAAAAATACCACTAAAACCAAATCGGGAACAGCCCTGGTGTAATAATACGTAGAGTATCCATAAATACAGTAAGTACCACGGAGTCTCCGTCTTTCCAAATATTAATTCTTAGAACCCCTGCTAGTGCCAACGTCATTAACACTGTCTGTCTTCATAAAGTCCACTAGATCCGCAAATCTCTCTTTTCTTCCGCCCCAATTTTCAACGACAATTAAACAGACTCAATCTACCCCATATTCCCATCGAGTCATCAAGATCCAGACTCTCGACTCTCACTCTCATAGACTTATTAAGGTTCACCCGTACCATTCATCCCGACAGTCACGAGCCTCTCGACTTTTCCAGACTCTTGCCTTTCAACCAACCACAAAATCCCCCAAGATCCATACCATCTTCCAACTATTCCAACTCTTTCATCTCTCCCAAGGAACTCTCCGGATCACGACCCAGCTTTTTATTTTATAAGAAGCTCGCCTTCCCCGGTGGCAAAACACTCTCATACCCACTCGTTGATATCCTATAACGTGGATACCATTATGCTTATGTACCCACGTAAGGATCTCATCATCGGGCCGTATATTCCCCAGGATATCACCATACAAGACGAAGACGTCCCATCTGAGTTCGCCGAGAACTCTCATCAGTACCAGTTCCAACAATCCTGCTTGCAACCACCTTTTCACTATCAGCCGAACCAACAGTTCGCGTCCCCGCCCTCTTCCGCACCTTCATCACCATCTTTCTCTTCTCCCACTTTTTCTAATTCTTATCCCCCAACGGGCGACTCTCAATCTCTCGGGGCGCCTTCGATGACCCCGGTGTCTTCTTACAACCCGTCTTTTGACATTCAGGGTCCTGCCTCTCCATCTTCCTCCAGTTACATATCACAATACCCTCCATACTACACGCCCATGTTGGCTCAACCACCCATCGCTGCCAGCAATCAAGGCTGGGATAGCAACTTGCAGTTGCTGAGCCCCGCCCGCATTCCATTCCACCAGAAGCAATCTCCTTCTGTCTCTCGATCTGCGCCCTTGGGCCACTCAATATCGCCCATAGCTGCTGGCCAGCATCGGCGATCCGACAGCAACAATAAGCCTCTGCCAACTCCTGTACAGACTCCACTTCAGAACTCTTTCCTGGCCGCGCCCTTCCAAAAATACGATCCTTTGACCTACGATGGTAGCAGTGTTGAAACCGAGTCGGTCATGAGAAAGGCCATTTTGGATCAACAGTCAAAGCACCAGGCATCACCCCAACAGCAACATAACGATTACTCTCTGGCTCCTTCAGTCTCCAGCCTGAGCCACAGTGGCAACTCGCCCGTGACCCCGCAGACCATTCTGGATGAGCTCGAAGACACATCCAAGACGATGACGAATGGTGAGAGATTTTTTCCCCCATCGGAATGGGAGGACGAATACTTACAGTGCGACCGTCCTCCAGACTACAACACTGGCAACATGTCAATGGGTGACGAACTCTACAACCCACTCATAATGTCCACTCCTCAGATGTCCTCAAAGCCGATGAACCAGGGCATGCTGGCTCCGCGCAATGTGATTGCTGATCGACTGCAAGCCGCTCACCAGGGACACATGTCCGCTCGCTCGCTTTCTCCGGTTATGGGCATGAAGCGCGACCGATCTCCCTTCCGCCAGTGCTCCCCATTCGTGGGCGATCTCAATCCCGCAGCTCTTCAACAGGCAATGCCAACAAGCATCCCAATGTCTCAAGCTCAAGCTATGCAGATGCCCTCGAATCAGGGCCAGGGCGATCTGAAGACAATGTCTCCCAAAGATGCTGTCCTTGATTTTGCCGAGAGTGAAGATGCGGCCATGCCTCCATTCCCTCCCTTACAACAAGTGGACTTCAATATTGGAGATTCTCTTGAAATGCGCCGCGACAGCAACCCCATGCGCCCTATCACTACTATGGATACCTTCCCGTCTCAATATGCCTCAGTCCACCAAAACCCCTTCGCTTTTACTCAACAGAGCCAGCGCCCACAGCACATGCTACAACAGGCACCTGAATTCACAGCGCCCGGTTTACCTCATGTGGAATCTAATGGCAGTGATATGCATTCATCTATCGAGTTGACACCGCAAGCACATGCCAAGATTCCCGTTTCGGCAAATATTACCCGTCCCAGCAACACATCCTCGAATTCGGGCACATACACCTGCACCTACCATGGTTGTACACTTCGATTTGAAACCCCAGCCAAGCTTCAGCGACATAAGCGCGAGGCTCACCGCCAGACTACTCCCGGTGGACATTTGGTCACCCGTGATACATCGCTTAAAAACTCGCAGGCTGGCCCTCACCGTTGTGATCGAACCAACCCGTCTACTGGCAAACCTTGCAGCTCTATTTTCTCTCGGCCCTACGATCTTACCCGCCATGAGGATACGATCCACAATGCACGCAAGCAAAAGGTGCGGTGTCATCTGTGTACCGAGGAGAAGACATTCAGTCGCAATGATGCATTGACCAGACACATGCGTGTTGTGCACCCCGAAGTGGACTGGCCTGGCAAGCAGCGTCGGCGCAGAGACTGAGACGATCACATATCACATTCATCACCATGACACACGAAGCCCTCTATTCCTGGGGTACATGACGTCATCTGTATCCCTAGACCCATATTTGTCCCAGATCGGCGGTATTTCCTTCCGCCTTGGGACTAATGGCTTTTGATTTGATGCCTTGTGGCCTGAATTGCCTAAATGGCTTGAACCTCCTGGGTCCACTGACGTCATACTTGAAGCTATCCCATCTTACTGACGTCGACTGTACGTCGATCCAATCTGTATGGGATGACGCTCCATGGATTTCCCCAATATCCCGATCATCCCTTTACGTGTGCAGTTGTTAACTGGGCACCCATTAGGTTCATTTTGAATCCTAGCGCACTCCTTTTTTTTTTTTTTTTCATAACATCAAAAAGAGCTGGTATCTGTTCGTATTGTGTGTTTTTTCGCTTCCGACTTTTTCATGTCTGTTACGACTCTTTCTTATGTATGATTATCCATTCTTGTGTACGATTTTATGCGATGATGTCTATTGCATGTGCTTTGCATTGGTTGGTGCGATTGTTTTTTTTATTTTATTTCGGGGAGGTGTACAGTGTATATGATCATTTTCTTATTCTACTGGACTGCTGTATAACTATGAACAGGACTAAAAATTTGTATATTATTAGAATGTACAGCATTTGACCTTTGATATCAATAGGCAAGAAATCCTTTTTTACATTTCCATCTCCATTTCCTTTCTCTATCACTCCATCTAATTATCCGATCTATACTTTGTTTGTACTCTGTACATGTACCCTTCAACAGAACTTACGTCGTAGAACACCACCCTATATGCAAAACTCCACTCATAACTAGAAGCAGCCCACAGTGGCACCACCTCCCCACCGATCAACGAAAATGAAACAGATTAATACCCACAACTAACAATCGCACTGGCACATCTGTACAACGCACAGATCACCCTAGCCGCCCCGCGGCACAAAAAAGCCCAAACCCAACTTTACGCACATTCTCCCGGCCCTGGCCCCCAACGAAGGAAGTTCCCCTTGCCCGAGTTCTAATATGTCAAACAGGAACACTGTCAATGCTTTCCCGACACTGTATTTATTTTTTCTAATTTTCACCTTCTAGGGCTTCGATATGATGATCTCTCTATGCGCCCCACTTCCAATTCCCTCTTGTCCCCTGCCTAACTATTCAATTTCCTGCATGATTTCTACGTTTCTGACGAGTCATCAACGTCGGAAAGTACTCTTAACTTTCTTATCAACTAGTATTCCTCGATGATTGATCTGATCTGAGCCCATTCCGCATCCTGCATCTGCATTACATCTTACATTGTAATCTGTAATCTTACTCCTCCATTCCCCCTCATCTTACTATAAAACTCATCTATATAGCACATCACCACACTTAATATACAATTATTAATTAACTTACACTCATGTTGTTCCATGTCACTAAAGACCGCGAAAGAGCTGAGGGCTTGCTACCTTGTATCTAATTGGCTCCATATTTCAATCTAGTGTCCCACTCTTTTTCTCTCTTATTTCCCCACTTACCTGAATAGTCGACATTCTACGAAGCTACGTACGAAAGTTGCTGACAACAATATTTATGTTTCCTGGTTGTACCCACGTAAGAAGTTTGTGTGCTTGTCATCTAGGAACTTTAGTGAGAGCTAATGACCGATTACAAGAATCTACCTAGGTAAGTCCCCCAATAAAATGGTGTAGCTAACTAGGTAACTTTCAGCTATCAAGCCCGAGCTGTAGACTTGGGGATTGAGGTCATTCAGATTATGAAGATCTTCTTTACTACCCATGTTTTTTTTTTTTACTACCAATGTTATTGGAGGTGGAATGAGACACGCAAAGTCATCATTGGATTGTACTTTAATCTTGACAGGACTAGTATAGACATATTGCATATTGCAGCCTGCTCAACTTGACAAATAGCCGAACTAAGGGCTGCAGGGCCTATTTCTCCCTCTTGACAGACCGAGATACTGCCAAAACCTACAAAGTTTCGCATTTAATCATAGCAAACCAAGAGAAAGTGGGTTGACGATCCACTTTTATAGAGGTTGGTGGCTTGTTTCAATTCATATAACTTGCCAGTAACGAAGGTATGGGACAATCAGGTTATGAGCCAAACATTGAAATCCAAAGCAGGTGGATAATGGTAATTTGGCTGTAACGACGCTGCCCTTATCGATTGCGGAAAGGTGGGTCATTTGTATTTCAGTGGTATGTGGCGGTGCACAGATTTAGTCGTAGTTACGCCGAACTACTGTGCTCTCATGTCGGTACCTAAGCTACGGCGTAGTCCTGTTTACTATGGGCTGCATTTAGAAAGTGGGTTAGCCGTTCGTTACGTGGCTAGTTTTTGTACTTGACACGGATGCTTATTGCTATTTTTAGGGCTCGAGGCAGGTACTACTCTTCCACGTGCAAGTGATTTTTTTTATTGATATTTTTATTTGTCTCATATTTGGAGCTTGATGGAGACTGACTTTCTTAGACATATCAGGCAGCAGTCAACGTCTTTACTGGCTATTAAGATATTGTTGAGAGCTGCCAGCTGAATAGTCAAGTACCTATGGATGTGCTCTGTAATCCATACTTGGTATTTACTCAATAGTGATACAGAACTTTGAAATGTTACAGAACAGATCAACTAGTCTAATACACTGGGAGTACAGGACATATTATTCTTTTTCAATATTCCCTAGAAAAATGTACCTATTAAAGGATTGTAAATTTTATATACAAAAGAGTCAACTCTTCCGCCGAATCGCAAAATCGCCATGTACCGCAACCTGATTGTTATTTTGTTGTATCCACAAGCCCTCCTGAACAGCTCGTTTCATTTCATCACTCCCCATAGTAGCCACATAATCCGCCGTACTCCCCCAAGGGCCTTTAGCATTAATATCAGCCCCCTGCCCCAACAACCACTTAACCCTCTCCACAGCCCCAGCCATAACAGCATACATGATAGGGGAATGAAGAACCAGCCGTGACTTCCCCGTTTGATTAACATCTGCACCCCGCTGAACCAGTAGCGCCATGATAGGAATCCGACCAGCGTCGAATTCCTGACTCGCCACCCCACGCGGCATAGTGCCGGGCGAACATGCTCCGGCTGCATAGTGCAGCGGGGTGCCGTATTTGATATCGGCGCCTGCATCGAGAAGCATGTGCAAGGCTGCTAGCTCGCCACGCGCAGCGGCAGCTTCGAGGGCGGCGCAGCGCTGCATGACTGCGTCATTGTCTGGTTCTGCGCTGCCATGGCGAGCGCCCTGATTTGGATTTGCGCCGTGGGCTAGGAACCAGCGGAGGAGGGGGAGGTTCGTTACGACCTTTGCTAGGAGAGCGGCGCCGTACTCGAGCGGATTGTTTGTGCTCCAGCCATGTAGAGTGAGTAGTTCGAAGAGGGGAATTTGCTGAGATAATGGTGCGGAGAGGATGCGCACTGGTGTTTGGCGGCGCAGCTCTGAGCCGTGAGAGAGAAGGTAGCGGGCTATCTCGACCTGGCCAGCGCTGAAGGCTAGCTCGAGGGCGTGATGGAGGAATTCTGTTGAGTGGAGATCTGAGGGAATGACTGATCTGACTGTATCCAGATCGCCCGATTGACAGGCGTGTTCGAATGATACAACCTCGGACTGCTCCATCTGCGTGGCCGGGAACGATTGAAGGACATTCGGGGCTCTGGTTATCAAATTCAAGGGTGTGGTGGGATGTTGGACGAAGGTCGGATCGTCTAATTGTCTCTGTGCATTTCTTTTTCTCTCTTCATAATGTAGCATGTAATCGCTGTAAGATTTCACGGGGATTACATTCGCGGTTCCGTTCTTTTGTTGTTGCATAAGCTGGAGTTGCTGTTGACGTGCTATCATTTCGAGCTGCTGCTGCTTTTGAGCTCGCAGCTGGTTGGAGTGAACCATTATAGAATGATTGATCTGTCTGATCCACTCAGTGGAGTCACGACGAGTTGGACCTTGGCCCAGAGATACCAGCTCCTCAGCTTTGGAGGCGCAATTTTAGCTCGGTTACGCTCGGGCGGCTGACTCATCTTTGAAAGTGAGCGTACTGTAAATTTGGATGGAGGGCCAGCTTGGTCGCTGGCTATTTTAAATTATTAGAGCTATGAGGTCGGTTGGGAAAATATTTGGGGATCATGTAGCTAGGGCTAGAATATTGGCGATTAACTAGAGGACTGGAGTATGGATCTGTAAGGCCCCTGTTGTGGTATGGTATCAAATAGTAGCCATGAGGAAAATTTTTTTTTTTTTTTTTTCGAGCGTTAGAGCACTGCAATTTTCATGTATCTCTCTCAACTCTCTCCTCCATTTATTATTTCATAAACAGGCTTTATATGGTCTAATAATGGGTTAGTTTATTCATCTAAAGGCCATTATTTAATGCTGACATGCAGGGCGGTGAGCCATTTACACGATGGCCCTTAATTGAGATATCGATATCGTCTGCTCCCTTGGGTTAGTTCATGACTCAACCACGGAAACCCCAGATTGTGGGTAAATTTTAGTTTTGGTATCAGTCATGTTTTGTATGAATCTGACTTAAGCGCCAATAAATATTGAGTTGGGTGCGCGCAGTAAAGAGGGAATATGCATTGGCGGCATCTATCCATCCATCCACCTTTCAATGTTAATACCCAAAAACAGATGGCTTCCAGATATTACAGGGGCTCTATGCGATTTTGCGTGCTGTCCTCGGATATGTCCCTTTCCCAAAGGTCCTAGGTAACTTTCAAGGTTTCTCCGAGAAAAATTCATTGACTACAATAGTGATTTAGTTACCTGGCCGATGATTTCTTCTCTTCCAAGGTTCTAATCGATGTTATAAAAAAGTAATTTGTTCATAGTAATGCATAGGAAACGAATTTAGGTCATCGATATCCCTTCAGGGCTGTTTTAACATAGAATGATGGAATCAAATTTCTGAGGTTATACGACCGTAGCACTTGAGAATCAACAAAAAACCAACATAGAATCATATACTTAGGTAACAGGTCCAGAATTAAAACATGCGGCTTGACGAATACGTTGGCTCAAGGGCACCTTCATCATGACTCTCGAACGTAGTCTGAATCTCCGTCTGAGCAAAGATCTTGCCATCAGGAACAATGATTCTCTCCTCACTCGAGCTATCATTCATAGCATCGATTTGAGTACCGACAACAGTGTTATCTATTCTTTGCATTGTTTGCATGGTGATGTGCTCTTTGTTGGAGAACTTGGTAAAGTTTTTCCGCACATCCGATTTGCTTGACCAAGGGCCAGACTTCTTGTCCTTGTTGCTGCTCTCGCCAATGAAGCGGGGCAAGAAGCGCGAGGCGATGGCCTTAAAGGAAGGAATGGAAGCGGCAAAGATGCCGACGTTGGTTTCGATGACGGACCAGTACATGGCTCCACTGATCGCGTAAGTATAATCAGCTGAACTGAGCATGTTGGGGATATAAGTAATTCGAATGATCGAAGAGACACAAGCACTAAATAGAGAATCTGTCAGTGGGCGCGCCTGAGACACATGAGAATTTCGGAACTTACAAGAGACCTAGGCAAAGGATAACTCCCAAAATAACCTTCTGTTTCTTCGGCACTTGAAGCTTGAAGAGAATTCCGACGGGCAAAGTGTAGGTCATGAGATCGGTCAGGATGTTAAGTGCAGCGTTACACAGGTAGAAAATATTGATGTTGATACATTTTCCAGGCTCACTTTGCTTCCAGGCCTTGCTGATGGGTTGACATTGGAATGCGGCAACGAGAACAAAAGACGCGGCCTGGGTGACGATGACTCCTATCATAATAAAGGAAAGTCGAGTGAGTGTGCGGTCTCCCAAACGAGAGTAGAACCATAGGACGGATGTCTTGATAAATCCAAGACACGCTAGGTAGAATATCGAGCTCATATAGACCATCTAGGGCTGGATTAGACACCTAAAAATATCCAGAAGATTGTAAAATCTTACCAGAGAGTAACTAGTGAGGTTGTTCTTGTCAACGTAGTCGAAGTGTTGTCCGAGTCCATCATGGACAGCTGAGTTTTGTTAGATATGCGCGATAGAAAGTCTGCATAGATCTTTAACTTACCAGATATAGTAGCGCCAATGAAAGCCCACGAGAGTAACTAGGTACATAGTTAGTTGGAGTTTGATTGCCTTGGTAAAATATTATTCTTACACAAGCACCAATAGTCAGAACTGTAAGGTAGAGATCAGGAAAAGATCTTGCAGGGTGCACAAATGATAAATACTTACAGTCGTCAACGCCCATTTTTCCAAGTACCTAAAGAGATTTGGTCAGATTATGCCATTCATACAGTGACATCATATCGGCACATACATAAATACGGGCAAATAGTCGAAGACACAGGACAAGGAATGTCAATACAGAAAATGCAGCACATATCCCAACGATCACGGGGCCTTGTGAGCCATGATCGTCTTCCATGGTAAATCTAGTGAGTGTTATTCGTGCGCAGAAGAGGCGGAATGAACGCAAAGCAGCAGTGCAGCAGTGGAGAGGAATCGATATGTGATAGATTCCCTCCTTCGACCGGTATATAATAGCGGGTCTTTGTATTTGTTACTAGAATAGCCTAGGGCGCTGAAAGAAAAGGAGAACCACGGAGAAGGTAGCTTATGGGGTCAGAGGAAAAGAAGGAAAAGTCCCGGAGGCACTTGGTGCATTTGGAGTGGAGTTGGGAGTGTCCCGCACGTTCTTAAAACTCTGTAGAAGTCCTCCCCGAAGTATTTAGTGGGTTCCAAATGTCTATTTGCGACTAGATTTATTTGTTACTAAGTACGCAGGGCAGAGTATAAAGCGATTGTTACTCTATGTCATGGCAGTGAGTACAAAGTGTCCACTGGGCCCCAAGAGCGCCCTGGAAACAGCGGAGAGACAGCTGATTGTCACAAACATTAACTAGATTGAGGTAAATAGCGATGGTGGCGCCTATTGGGGCACGAAAACTGGGTGATTTGTGATTCCTTTGCATAAGATAAAGGTCCAGATTTCCCGACGTTGTAAGCCTGTACCGAAAGCACTGCTGTACGCTGTATTAATAAAGTAGACCCAGTCTATTGGTATATGCCGCAGTCACACCATCGTCAGATCGTGAGAAGGCCATTGCGCAGTTAGTGCTGTTAGATTATGTTCTCTAAGAACCAGCCATGGAAGAGCCCGGCTTGGAATATGAGGCAGCTTGTATCACTCTAGTTGACCATGAGCTCTGCTCATACAGTCTCGGAAGAAGCTGTTCGTTTTTCGTATATAGTTGGAGTTCATTATACGGAAACCAGACTTCGGCAGTAGATAGATGGATCTTCCGATTTATAAAGCATGGCACTAAGATACTAGTTAGTGCAACTCAGGAAGACATTATTTTGACTAATGAGAAATGGATTCTTGGTGAAACACGGGGTGACTTATGTTGAACCCATTATCATTCAAGCTGTCAAGGTGAGCAGGCCATTTAAGTCTGACAAACAGCCTTACGCTACGATCATAATACACTGCTGAAAATCCTTGTTCTCTTTCTCTTTTAATTTCTGCCTTCTCATTCAACATTGCTCCTGTGAGTCCTGTCTCATATATCGAAACTTGGCAACGAAAATCTTCGATCACTGTAATAGTTTCAGAAGTGTCCGCTCCCAGGTAAAAGCCACTAAAGAGGGGTCCCACTTAGTGTTTTCAGTGAGACTGAGCAATTGAGATCTACAACATCCTGTCCCTCAAGGGAAGATAGTTGACGTGGGTGGATCCAACTGTGTCCAATTGTCTTAGGCTGTGTTGTTGAAGATCGGCCTAAGATCCTAAAACTTCCGATCCACATGCGTCGTGAAAATTTCTTTCAAGTCTTCTCATTCTCACTCAAAATTCTCAGCCAAAAAGTATAAGTACGTTACCTTAAATCGAAGGCTAACCTTAATTTGTTTGACTAGGCAACTAAATTTCTTACTATGGCCGCCCTGGCTTGCTATATTAGTCGGAAATCTCCCTAATCTCACCTGTATCTGGATCGATCGAGATCTAAATAGCTTATCTAGTCCGAACTTCTATAGCAGCCTAGATCTTCACTAGCCTCGAACGAACAAAAATTAAATATAAAAAAAATTATCGTCCAAGTGCGTAATATCGGAGATTAGATGGCGCTTACTTTAATTTGGAAATCACGAGGTCTTTGGCACATCCGACATCTTATAGTTCGCCCAATGATACAACATTCATCAGGCCGTTGGTTCTTGTCTGAATTAAACGCAAATTAACGCGATGATTATCGACGATCTTTATTGACATGTCACTTTTATTGACAACCGAGAACCTATGGGTGTGATGCTACTGAAGTGTTTTACCCACAGAATCGAAGTGTGGAACTTGCGATGACAAGAGTACGCGTATCTACGGACTAGCCATTTCTAGTCCCAGAATCCTTGCAGATCGATGTTTCGGACTGTGCTTTGGTAGCAGATTTCGGCCCCTGTCATCATTACTTCGCCCGAGTTTCTTCTATTGAACTTCCATTGGATACGCATATGACAAGTCATCAAATAAGCCTGCCATTTCACAGGCGTACCTTGTACGACTTGATCGGATGTGTATCTAGATCTTGTCGCCTAAACGCCAATTTATATACTAGTGCAATCTCTGGAGTGTTAGCGAGAAAATACCAAGGACCTGGACTTCCGGCGGAATAGACTAAAAATTTCACCGTTAATCCGCTGACCTCGTTGGTCAGTATCACCTTCAAGTTCCGCAATCCATAGTGGAATACGCAGTACTTAGCTCCGCAATGCTTTATCTTGATACCCATTGGCCTCTTACAGCCATCGTATCATCAAATGGAGCCCTAGGGGTCACCGAGTCTCCATTCTAAACTATTTTAGGCACTTAGGACACCATAATTTTCCCATTCGAATGCACTTTCTCTCATATCTAAATCTGCATCATGGGCTTAATAGAGAATGTATTTTCGCTGGTGACAGTGAAAAATGTCTTCGTTTCTCTAGTTTCATATGTCATTGTGAAGATTATCTATCAGATTATCTACTACCGCTTTTTCCACCCATTATCAGCATTTCCCGGTCCCTTCTGGGCATCCGTAACGCGGTTATGGATTGCGCGAGAGAATTTAAAAGAAAGAGAATACTTGACTGTTTATAATCTGTCTAAGAAATATGGTATGATCTGACCTCTGGAGGTCTTTTATCTCGATATATCGAGATTAGAACATATACTGAACACCTGGATGCTTCTTTCCTCAGGACCGGTTGTTCGTATTACCCCGACGTTACTACTGGTCAGCGACCACTCTAAGCTCCCAGATATATATCACCGCAATGCCGACAAGACTGGCCACTATATTACCGGTAGTTTTGGCGAAACTGAGAGCCTATTTAACATGCGATCTCATAGGACTCATGCTTTGTTCAGAAAGCGTGTTGCAGGACCATATAGCTTCACCAACATCAAAAGAATGGAGCCATTGATTGATGAGCGCATTCGAGAGTGGAGCAAAAAGCTCGATGAGACCTTTGTCAAGTCCAGAGAAGCGTTTGACTTTTCCTGGTGGGCAGTGTAAGCTGGTTCTTCTTTTTTTCTTTAGCTATATTTTGAATTAATAGGATGAACTTTTAGCTACATGACATACGACATTATCAGTGAAATCGGGTTCGGTGCTCCATTCGGCTTCATAGAGAAGGGTGAGGATATCGGCGGTCTGATCCAGGGATTTCATGATGGTCTACCTGCCTTTGGGCTACTCGCGCGCCTCCACCCGTTCACCTCTTGGCTTAAGACTACACTCTTTAAGAAATACCTCGTGGCAACTCCGCAAGACAACTCGGGTATTGGGGTTCTGATGCGCTTCCGCGATGCTTTAATCGATGAGCGCATCGATGAAATTAAGGACGGCAAGAGTGTCGACCGGGTAGACCTACTACAAGGGCTTCTCGAAGCCCGTACGGATGATAATAGGCCACTTGACCTTGAATACATACGCGCCGAGGTTCTCCTAGTGCTTCTTGCGGGTGCCGATACCACTGGCACGGCATTTCAGGCGATGATCCAGTTCTTGCTCTCTAGCCCTAAGGCCTACGAGCGTATGATAGAGGAGATTGACGCTTCATCGAGCAAGGGTCTACTCTCCGACATCCCACAATATGACGAAGTCATACAGCACCTACCGTTCTTTGTTGGCTGTGTCAAGGAGACAATGCGACTTTGTCCATCTGCACCGAATATCTTCCCTCGATACGTCACTGAGCCAGGTATTGAGCTCTATGGAAAGTTTGTCCCAGCCGGAACTGAGATCTCGTGTAATCCGTACTTGGTACACCGTGATCTGGCTTTGTATGGCGAGGATGCAGAAGAGTTTAAGCCTGAGCGATGGTTGGATTTGGAGAAAGCAAAACAGTATAACAAGTATAATTTTGCCTTCGGGTATGGATCCCGCGTGTGTCTAGGTCGTGATATTGCCATGATGGAGTTATTCAAGGCCCCCTTGCAGGTAAGCTTTGATCGATATGCATATGACAAGTATCATCTTGCTAATCGTGCTCTCTTTAGTTCTTCCGCTCTTATAAGCTGGAGACTGTTAAGGGCAAGCCCGAGGCCCAGTTTGTGGTCAAGGGCGGGGTTGGTTACTGGCGTGATGTATGGCTGACTATCTCCAAGCGGCCGAAGGTAAAGGAGGAAAATGATATCAAGATATCTGATCATCTTTTGTTCAGTGCACAGGAGCTTGCATCTGATCGATAAAACTTTGGACCAGGATAGCCACTTATTAATCATACCCGATTATGGTGTCAGAAGCCCCGAGTCCATTGACAGGCGTCTTCGTATGCGTATTCCGTAACTATGCGGAGTTTCTAGAAACATTCAAGAAAATGGATGTGATGCATCGAATATGTATAGTCTACTAGCGCCATCTACATAATGCATGCACGGGATACTATTAAGTACGGAATATAAGCAGTTTCAGATCGAAGTGGGTCGATCTACCTAAGATTGAGTTACGATCATTTTGAGATCTCATCGATATACTTCTGAAAATTTCCTTCTTTTTGAACCAAAAGACTTGGCTTTTAATTCAGCTAAAAATGTCACAACGTGATTGTTTCAAGTGACGCCGTGTAATTAAGACTAAGATATTATAAGGCCAGGAGCAAGTCTAACATGATTATCGATTCCCGTCTCTAATATTGAAAACTTGCAAAAGTGAAAGTGATAGTGATGACAACAATATTATCAGGCCGACAGCGGGAAGTGAAGACTGCAATCTACAGATTGTTTAACTTAAATCACTTTACAGTTTTTGTTTTTGTCATTGTCCAAGTGCCTGCCGGTGCACTAACTCTCGCTTTCATTTGTCTTCTCCGTTGAAACCCCAGGTCAATTGTGTCAAAAGCTAATAGAATCTTTTCAATTTTTCTTCTCTCGCTTTATTCTGAAGAAATTATATAAAGTAAATTCAAAGTTTTAACATGAAAAGAAGACCGAAAGTGGTTACTTTTCGCCACGCTTTTTCGATTTCAAACAAGGATGATATCGAGTCTAGGTAGATCACGCAGCTTAATTGCCCAAAACAGCATCCTATAAACAGAAAATGGTAAGTATAAGATGATGAAGGTATCATGTATAGTAACTTACCCTAGCAATGTGGTAAAGAGGAGAAATACCAGTCCAGTGGATGAACTGATTAACTCCCTGGCCAACAAGGACTTCCAGTCCAGGAATGGTGCTCCAGCCTGCATTGGCAGCCAGCTGCATAAGAGCTGTCACGGAGGGCTTGTAGGCCATCTCTAGCAGGACACGCGGCGACTTTTCCTCAAGAGTACTGTCGACTTCCTCGGCACGCTGGAACATGTGGCAGAGGGTCTCACGCATGGCCGGGTCAATGGGACGATCGGCGGGGATAGTGCCTACGGCAACTCGCGGAATAGTGTCAATCTGAGGGTTCCTATCCACGATACGGATGTTGTAGCTGGTCGGGAAAGTCGAGACCATACCCTCAAGTTTGCTGGCAGTGCGTCCGATGATGTAGATGGGGGAAAAGCCCATGTGGTGGAGGGCGTAGATAGCAGCACGAGCGGTGCCGCCACTACCGACGACTACGGCGCTCTCAGAGCCGTTAGAGCCGTAGATACCTTCGTTGCGTAGGCAGCGAACCATCCCCTGCCAGTCGGTGTTGTAGCCGACCAAGCGAGGGGGCTTGTCGCCATTTTCCACGGGTACGATGGTGTTGACAGCTCCGATAATCTCAGCCTCCTGAGCAACTTCATCCAGAAGAGGCATGATGTCAAGCTTTAGAGGAATGGTCACTGAGGCTCCACCGAAGTCAGCGGCGTGAATGAATTCCTTGACGTCTTCAGCATTGGTTGTCTCTATACGTGTGTACTCGTACGGAAGGCCGGTCTCAGCAAAAAGCGTGTTATGGAGAGCAGGTGACCGTGAAGCGGAAACAGGTGATCCGAAGATGGCAAATTTCTTGGCCTTTATTTCACCCAGCAGGGAGAGACCTTTGCGAATTTCAGTCGCGGAAAGTTGACCGGGTGCCGCCTTGAAGGGGAGACTGGGGTGAGACACAGGGGTCATGAAACCGTTAAGGATGCGGCTCAGTTGGCCATTATCGCCCATATTGATCGCAATCAATGGAGTCTCATGAGACTCTGCTGCCCATGCCTTGAACTTCCTCAACTCGTTGTTGTCGTCTAGGCTTTTGGCAACACCAACCAGCTTGATCACATCACCGTACTCCAGGGCACGGTTGTAGGAAGAAATCCAGGACATGTTGGACCATGAAAGCTTACCCTCAGGATCGTGGTGCGAAGCGATGATCTTCGAGTGGCCTTTCATTTCGGTGATGGTGTGAAGCATGTCATCGGGGAATGCGATTTCGAGGTCCACAAATTCACACCCGGAGCGGAATGCCAAGCTGTAGAGTTGCAAGGCAGCATCGTGGGCATCATCAGGGAAGCGACCACCTTGGCTCTTGGTGCGAATAGTGAAGATAATGGGAAGCGAGACACGACGGCGCAGGAAAGAAATCTGCTCGGCTACGTAATCCACAGAGGGAATTTCGCTGTCCGAAGCTGAGTTCTTCAACAAATCAACGCGCAGTTCCACGGCGTCAGATCCGACGCAGGCCGCAGTCAAAATATCGCCGCACTCGCTCAGGTCGGGCAGGGTCAATGAGACAAAGAAGCTGTGTTTCTTCTTCTTAAGGAGTTCAAGGTTGTTTGTTTGGCCGGTGACCACCTTGATGAAGCGGTGGAAATCCTCCGAGGCAAGGGTAAGTTCAGTTGTGTTGGATTGCTGGCTGTAGTACTGGATGTTGCTGCACTCCTGGAACCAAGGCTTCCGGCGCAGCCACACCCCCATCATGTCCTCAATATAGGCGGGTCGAGTCTTGTCAATCTGCAAAAAGTCCATGACTTGGTTGATATCACGGTTGATGAGAAGGACGTTGCCCTTGGTCTTGTGGTAGTCGGTAAGGAGCTTCCGAGCCTCGGGAATTTCAACAATACCACCACCGCAAGCAAAGACGTAGTTCGTGGGGCGTTCACGCATGGTACGCTGGAGTAGCGAAAGCTCTGCATCTCTGAAGCCTTGCCAGCCCTCCTTCTTGATCAAATCAGGGATAGTCATACCCACAGTGCTCTCAAGTTCAGTGTCCAGATCAATGAAAGGACGATCCAGGCTCTTGGCTACCCAGTGGCCGGTGGTAGTCTTACCGGCACCACGCATGCCAATGATGAAGACCGAACCACTGGCCTTCTCTTCCTCGGTCGACACAGCCAATTCTTCCTCGCTCAGCTCCTTTCCTTCGAGGTTGACACCGAAAAGCTGCTTAAGGGTGTCCCACCAGCCGGGCCAGGTCTTACCGACACATTCGCGCTCAAGGATAAGAGTGGGCTTAGGAGCGACAAGGGATAGAACGCTGAAACTGAAGGCGACGCGGTGGTCGTCGTAGCAGTAAATACCACCATGGGGTTGGCGGAGAGTGGAGCGATCAATGCCGTCGATCTCAAGACCGTCATCGTGTTCTCGGCAGAGTACGCCGTACTTGGCCAGCTCATCTTTCATAGCCTTGATACGATTACACTCCTTGACACGCTGGTTTGCGATTCCATAAATACGGGTAGTATGGTTTGAGCCCTCTCCACGAGCGACAGCAGCGAGGACAGAGGCAGTGAGGAAAGCATCGGTCATTGGCTCCATGTCTACATTGGGCAATGGCCGGAGAATGCCACTGCTAGGTCCAGTGACTGTGGTTGAAGTATCGGATTGTTCGACTGAGCAGCCCATAGGTCGGAGCACTTCCACAGCAAAACGAGCATCACCCTGAAGTGACTTGGAACCAATGTTGGGAACAGTGCAGGTGGTACCGGTAATAGCTGCAATAGCCAGGGGATAAGTGGCGGAACTGGCATCGCTCTCGACAACATACTCAGCAGGGTTCACGTAGTGGCCCTGAGGAATATGGTAGGTGTGCTCCTCAGTGGTAGATTTCTTAACATCAATACCAAAAGATCTCATCATTGCTGTAGTCATATCGATATACGGCTGAGAGATGGGCTTGCCTCCAACCAGTCTCAATGTCACTGGCTCCTTGGCGTAAGGAGCGCACATGAGTAGCGAAGACACGTACTGGGAAGAAACCTTAGCAGCGAGGTTGATGTTGCCTCCAGCGAAGCCGCCAGAAGCCGCAATCTTGAGAGGAAGACTGCCCTTGCGCTCCATATATTCAACTCCAGCGCCGTTCACTGCCAAGGCATCGACAAGATCGCCAATGGGTCTTTGCTTCATTCTGTTGTTACCAGTCAAAATGCTCGAGTCAACGCTGCTCGGCTTAGCGAGAGTTGCGACGGTAGTCAGGAACCTGGAGGCGGTTCCAGCGTTACCAAGGTACAAAGGCGATGGGCTAGCGACGATGTTGCCGCCCTGGCCATTTACGACGAGAACCTCACCCTCTTGCTCCCAAGAGAAGGTTGCGGCGCCTAGCAACTCCAAGGCCCTCAACATGACCTCTGTGTCATCAGAATGCAGGAGATTCTTGACGCGGCAGGTGCCCGAACCAAGGGCAGCAAGCACAAGAGCGCGGTTTGAGATACTCTTGGATCCGGGAGGTGCACAGGTCACCTTCAAAGATCTGGGCACACCAGGGTACACTTCGACGCTGGGAGCCAGAACAACACCGATATCCTGGTTTGAGACAATGCTGGCCTTGGGCTCGTGGGTACGGCCGATGGCCGACAACAGAACAACCTTCTTCTTGGGTCCGTCGTTCTTCTTGTCCAGAGCCATATTGAACAGCAGCTGATCTACCGGGCAGGTCTTTCCAGCGGTCAACTTGCGCACACGGGAGTCTTTAATAGAAGTGGGCAAGCCGTAGGCCGAAATGCATTTCACGATACGGGCAACAGCAACACCCTTCAGAGTTCCGAGGTGTCTGGCCAATTCAGCCTCCTTAACCATTCCAATGGCGACACACTCTCCGTGGAGGATCTGGGGTGTTAGAATTGCCTCGATAGCATGACCAATGGAGTGTCCCCAGTTCAGGAGGTTGCGGAGACCACCCTCACGCTCGTCTGCAGAGACAACAGAAGCCTTGTAATGGGCTGATGCCAAAATTCTGGCCTTGAGGATGTCTCGCACGTTATCAAAGCGACCATGCCCAGGCTTTGCCTGAACAGCAGCGAGAATCACATCCGCATTGTCTTCCAATGCGGTGAATTCTGCTTCGCTTGAAATTGCAGCAGTTTTGATGACCTCGCCCATACCATTGATGAACTCACGCGCGGGGAGAGTTTCCAAGAATTCGAGATCAATGTAGATTCTTGACGGTTGCCAGATGGCGCCGATCAAGTTCTTGCCGAGAGGGGTGTCAATAGCAGTCTTTCCGCCGATTGAAGAATCAACCATGGCGAGAAGGGTGGTGGGGACCTGCACGATGCGAACACCACGCATGTAGGTTGCGGCAACGAATCCAGTCAGATCACCAATAACTCCACCACCTAGGGCAATAACTACAGTATCGCGACCACATGGCGGATTTTGGCTGAGCATCCAGTCTTCGATGTCAGCCTTGGTCTGACGGGATTTCGAGCTCTCTCCAGGTGCAGCAACGTAAGTCAAAAGACGTGGCGCGGGAGAGACGGAGGTGGCAGCAGCATCGAAAGATTTTTGGAAACCAGGAGTATATATCGAATCAAGATGGGAATCAGTGATGAGGACGTAGGTGGTGGAGGGCAGACCACTGATCAGGTCCTGGGCGACATAGTTACGCCAGAGGCCAAAATCAGCGATGATGCTCTCCTGGCCCAATATATTGATTTTAGTGGGTTCGGTCATAACGGAGTACAGAATATTATTGAGATTGGATATTTTGGGCTCAATTCATTCTATGGATGGCTATTAGTATAAGAGCTCTTTCACAATCTCGGAGTTATTGATCTCATTTTCCCCGCGGTAAGCTGACGAGAAAATGATCACACGAAAGTTGGGGGGAGATAAGGTGATGCCAATTCTTCAAAGACTTAATAAGGCTTACCTTGTATCCCAGTCATTCAATAGTCAGGGTAATACCGAACAAATATGACTTTGGACAATGTTCTGTGACTCAATATTCTTTTCTCCGGTCTCGCGGTAGTTCAACCACTCACCGCCTTATGGGTCGATGTCTGACTAAGCAAGCCACTTCTCGTAATTTTCCAGCATTTCGAAGTTTGAAACGGACTCCATTTCTATGCTGATCTACTTTGTAACGTAAATGTTTCTGGCTATGTTTTATCTGGATTTAGTTACGCAATCACATAATCGGTATCTCTACGGCTTCTCTTGGTAATATGATGTTGGTATTTTGTATTTTGCACGGATTCCGGAGTATGAATATCTTGCTTCTTCTACCTCACCTGTGCTTGGATTAAATTTTATGAACACTAGCTTGTAGGACCCTTATGCGCTGTTAATACCAATCGCATATAAACGGGCGAAGCTATTCCGGTGGTTCTGTATCCTTGCTGATCAAAACAGGGAATCGCGGAAGCTCAGAGTACAAAAGTTAGGAAGCATATGAATTAAGCAAGAGATCTACATAATACACGGAGCAAATATCTGTACGCCCCGTGAGAAACTACGTTGAAACAGTAGAAACAATATCCAGAGCAAAACAACCTGGTTTCATATTTCGGTACCTTTTGGAACGCAAACGCCTTTACGCCTATTACCCTAATTCAAATCTATCCGTGATCCTAGAAGAGAATAAACACTCGGAATCGAGAGGGCTTCAGTAATGGAAGCCATGGACTAGTAGCGGTCGTAACCACCACCTCCGCGGTGACCGCGGCCGCCTCTACTACCACCTCTACTACCACCTCCACGGTAAGAACCCTGGCCCCGAGAGTCCTGGTTTCCATATCCAGATTGACCGCCGTATTGACCACCGTATTGGCCACCTTGTTGACCATTGTATTGACCTTGTTGGCCACCGTATTGGCCTTGACTACCATATTGATCACCATATTGACCACCATATTGACCACCATATTGACCACCTTGGTGACCAGTGTGTCGGCTACCATGTTGGTACAGTCCAGGTGGGGGTGGCGTGTTATGGTAATTGTTGGGAGGAGTCCATCCGGGGGCACCTCCAGGAGCATTGAAACGCTGGTCAAGATGCGCAGCAAACGGGTTTGGGCCATAATCAATATGTGCGCCCTGTCCGCCGCGTCCACCACGACCCCGTCCTCCGCCGCGTCCTCGGCCTTGACCTTGGAATGGTGCTCCGCCGTAAGATCGGCCCGATGTGCGTGCTCGTTCCTGGACGGAACGAATCTCACCTGCATGCAGCATAGGTGTCGCGAACTCCACTCCACGAAGAAGCATAGACTTGTGCACATGAGCAGACTTGGGAATTGTGTAGTTGACGCTATCATTTTAGTCAGTATGATAATCGCAAATTAATAACTGGAATGAGAACTTACATTAGACTGTGGTCATCATCAACACTTGGCATGCCCTCCGCCTCGAATGGGGACACTAAAGAGGAATGAGGGATGTAGGCTTCGTTACGCTCAACTATGCCAGCTAGGCCTTCACTCACACTCATCTTCAATTTGTATTGATCCGGACCAGGCTTCTTAGAATAGAAGTTGGACGCAATATCTTGGTAAAGAGGGTGCTGATCAGAAAGGATCAGTACTTCTTGACCGTGAGTGTTACGGGCCTGTTCATCTTCAGTTAACAACGGGTACTTTTTCTCCATGGCAGCCAAAAGACGATTCTCGTCGATGAATGGCAGCAGAACTACACCCTGCCACGCGAACTTTTTGCCGTTCAAATCCAGAGGAAAATCCTCGGGGTAGAAATCAATAATCTCACTGTCCGGATCGCTCATAAGAGGATGGAAAACTTCGGGCAGCGCATGGTTGGATGCGGCCGGAAGAACTCCCATCAGCTGCTCAAATGGCTTGAACGGCTGACCCTTCTGGAAGTCGACTTCCATGTCGGCGATATCAAAGTCCGCCGCAAATGGGGCATAATGATATGGGTAATACCAAGTCCATGAAGGGCAGCCCTGGAAGTAGTAGAGCAGGACCCAGGCAAGACCTTCAGCATAAGCACGCGCAACCTTGCGGCGGAATTCATGGTCTTTGGGATCAACATGGAATTTCTGTTCGTAGTAACGATCAGCATATCCGGGCTCCCAAAGACAAACAGTGTCGGGCGGGAGCTCATCATTCTTAGGCTTGGCCGATTCGGCGGTGGCTGTAGCTCCCGCTTCCTCTAGGGCCTCTACCGGTACCTCGTCGGCCTTTCTCTTTCCAAGAACAGACGATGGACTGGTGGGTTCAGCAGCATCGGTCGGGCTCTCTTCACTCTGTTCGGTGGCTGGTTCGTCTTGTGAACCCTTCATGAGTTTGCTCTTCAACACAGCAGCGGCACTCTTATTTTCCATGTTGGCGAGATAAACAGCCTGACGGTTGGTAACCATGCTATGAGTTAGTTCTCTATCATCCTTGGACAAGTGGCCTCGGCTAGGGGTGATCAACTCCAAGCCATGCGGCGCACCCTCATCGGCGCCGTGTGATCCACGCGGTCGCTTTTGGAAGCGTTCGCGCTCCTTGTTGCGGGAGGCCTCTTGCTCCTTTCGTCGCCTGTCGTTGGCCTGTTTCCTCTCATCTGCCTGTCTACGACGTTTGAAAATTCCATCCTCTTGTTTAGCCACTCCCGCTAAAATAAGCTGGGCCCGCTTGAAATCGACACGTCCATCTTGTGTCAAGTATCCTCCCATAGCGGGGAGGTTGTCGCGCCAAATGGCAATGAGAGTGTCAATACCGTTTTCGCGCACATCTAGAGCAGGTAAGTGAGGCAAGAAATCGTTTCCAACAAAGAAACACATGAAGACCCAGTCATCCAGCGCTCGCTCAAGATCAAAAGGGAACGGTTGCTGGGGGACAACCAGTTCAGCAGCCAAATATTCTCTGAGAACGGAGACATGGAGCCAAATGAATGGCTTGAGAGGAGTTGCGTTTTGCTTCTCATCAAACTCGCCATTCTTCTCCTTGGCACGGCCTGTGCACTCTTCGGCCTTGTGACCGGGTTGTCCACATAATTTACAGGCCCGAGGTTTAGACTCCTGGAAGAAGACATCTTCACGTAGAACTCGGAAATGAGGCTCGTGCGTACCAAGACCCAGCATAATCAGATCAGCGTCCTATAGCATTCGTTGTTAGCAGTGAAGAATCAACGGTAGATTATTAGCTTACCAATCCGTAGATAACATGGCGAGTGTTAGGGTCGTGCTCAGGCGATGCACGTTGTGACCGAACGAATTCCATAATCTTGTGTTCTCCCTCTCCAGGAACTGTGGCATCGGAAATGATAATTTTTAACTGGAAATGGTTAGCCAACATTCAAAAACAAATTGGATCTAGAGAAACGGTGGTACCTTTGCCCAAGCAGGGTCAGTGTTGAGTTTATATGCAATCCAGAAGCGCAAGGATGCTGCGAGGATATCCATGAAGGGCGTTCCGGGTGTGATAACGTTGCTATCCCATGTTTTATGAACGACTTCCTCTCGAAGGACATTGTCAATACCTTTGGCGGCATTTTGTTTTGCGATCAACTTCTGCAACTCGTCTTTCTTCTGATCATTCTCCTGGGCTTCCTGGGCGGAGCGGAATCGACGTGAGCGCTGCTGGTTCATCTTGGCTCTTGGGGCAACACCATCTGAAATGAAGCGAATCAAATTTTAGTTGCAAGCGCCAAGCATTTGAGGTTTCATGAAGCATTCACGTACCAATAGCGATCATAAGAAGTTTTCTTGGGCGGACCATGTTAACTACTCGATCGGTGTATTTGAAGATTTCCAACATCATCTCATGCTCGTCGGCTGGCGGCGGCTTGCCCTCGGGATGCGTACACGGATGCACAATACCATTCATATCGAGGTACAGGTTATCCATCTCCTCGCCATTAGGATTCGCGCGCGTAGTATCGACCGGAATTTCTTCGCCATTCACTTCCTGGGGTCGCTCCTCGATGACCGAAGAGATAATCTTCGGATACTTGTTAGAAAGCCATCGGAAAAGCGCTGGGACACCCATAATTGTGATGCGACACTTAGTGGTGGTTTAGATTTCGACTGTTTGGCGCGGTACTCGAATGTGTCGAGTCCTGACTTGGCAAACCACGCAAGCTTAGTATCTGATCTCAAAGAAAGATAAAACCGAATGTAAAATAATGCGCACGTCAAAAATGAGAATCAAAATTAGAAAAGAGGATTGCAACCGCGTGAGAATTGCGGTGCAGGCGTGTAGAAGTTAGGATGTACTGGCAGACTCTGCGATAATTATTTCCGCGAGCGGAGCTACTACGCCTTAGTCATTCACATGAACCATGGCCAGGTGTCCACAGGTCAACATTATAAGACCTAAATGATAGGCTACGATTAGTATTTATATTCTTGAAAAGCTTAACTTGAAAGAAATCGACATCAGACAATGAAGTATACTTCAATTCTTTATTGATCTATCTATATCTAGAGATATTTACTTTTTCCACGTGATCTGATTTCTAGAAGTAGAAGGCGGTGATAAGCTTTGTATATTCAGTCGGGGTAACTCAAACCCTCTATTTGTTGACTTCTCCTCGATGCCTGCTAGTTTTTAAGCTCCAGGTCAGCTTTGACCATGATATTAAAATTGAACTACGATGTTTCGAATTCTAGAGTCGCAGGCTCCGGCCAAACAAACGGCAACGGATACAATTGACCTTCTAAGCAGTAGGTTGCAGAGTGCAACCTTGTTGGAGGATCGGCGAGCTGCAATCCAAGGTCTACGAAGTTTTGCAAAGCTCTATCCTGCATCGGTTGCTTCAGGGGGTTTAAGGTCATTGATCAGCAGCCTACACAACGATGGTGATGATGTTGATACCATCAAACTGGTCCTCGAGACCCTGTTGATGCTTTTTACTCCCGACGAGGCGAGCGTTAGTAGTCTAGCAATCAATAACAATCACACATCTCGCTAACTGCTCATTCAGACTGAAGCATCAGATGAAATTGCTCTCTGGCTGGCAGATGAATTTACCCAGGTAGAGAACTGGAATCTTCCCCTTTACGAACCGAACTAATAATGATTTAGCGACAAGACAACATCACTATTCTACTCGATCTTTTGGAGACTAGTAACTTTTATTCACGTCTATACTCTCTCCAGCTGATGTACCATATCTGCAGTGCGAGGCCCGAGCGAACGCAAGAGTGCATCTTCACGGCTCCCCTGGGAATATCCCGCCTCGTCAATGTGGTCACGGATGTTAGAGAGCCGGTCCGAAACGGTGAGATAATATACATATCGAATAAGCCAGCAGGTCTATGGAGAAGTCTCAACTGACAAGGAACTTTTGATATACAGAGGCCCTTGTTTTACTCATCGCCTTAACCCCCGCCTCGGAAGAAATACAGAAACTCGTCGCATTTGAAAATGCTTTCGAGATATTATTCTCATTAATCGAGTCAGAAGGGTCATTGATCCACGGCACCGAAGTGGTTGAGGATTGCCTTTCCTTACTTGCCCTTTTACTACGGTACAATATTTCCAACCAATCTTATTTCCGAGAGACCGGCTGCGTGCAGAAAGTGACGAAGCTACTTCTCGACTGCCAACGTGAGGAAGAGGGCGAAGTAACTCCTCCACAATGGCCTTCAGATCACCGTGACAAGAATGTCTGGGGTCTTTTGGCTGTCATCCAACTGTTTCTACTACGTGGGGGCAAGGGAACTCACAACAATCAAACATCATTTTGGCAACATGGTGTGACTGAACAAGTTCTCAGTATAGCCTTTGGTCAGAGATTTAGTGTCAATGTTACGGCAAAGGCTCTAGCCACATGTGCAGATCTCATTCGCGGAAATTCTCCATTGCAAGAGAGATTTGGTGACATCGAGGTGTTCTGGGGTTCTCATACCCAAGGAGATAATGGAAGTGCGGAACCGGAGCGCATCAATGTTATCGAAGCATTCCTCAAATTGACCTTACAGCCTGCCCCCAACAGTTTGTTGGATGCTCGTCTTGCAGCCTGTGAATGCATGAAAGCATTTTACTCTCAGCATCCTGGCATTCGCATGCATGTGCTCAGACGTGCAGTTGAAGGGCATGTTAGCGGACAGGATCTGATCCCCAATATTCTATCTGCGCTGTTAACAGCACCAGAATCTCGAGGAAATGCCGATCCGTATCAAGTTTGGATGGCCTGTGTATTGATGTTCCACCTGCTTTTTGACGACGCTGAAGCAAAAGCAACTGCCATGAAAGTCACTGAGGGCGATGCAGAGAATGGCGAGGAAGTTGTGACCAGTGTTCAGTTAGTTGTCGGAAACTTGATCACAGGTTTGCAACGCGGTGATGATGAAAGAATCACTGTTGGATATTTGATGCTACTATGTGGTTGGCTTTTCGAAGACCCAGATGTTGTAAATGATTTCCTCGGGGAGGGCAGCAGTATCCAGACTCTTTTACAGGAGATCAAACATCCAAGAACACCCAGCAAGTTGGTGCCAGGACTCTGTACAGCTCTATTGGGAATTATCTACGAGTTCTCTACTAAAGATTCTCCCATCCCACGAGTAACATTGCACAAGCTTCTCATTGAGCAACTCGGAAGAGAGCAGTACATTGACAAGATTACGAAGCTGAGAGAATGCCCCTTGGTTCGTGATTTTGAGGTCTTGCCACAAACCTCCAATGGGCAAGTTGAAGGCGGTCTTCCTGAAGTCTTTTTTGACCGCGCTTTCGTCGAGTTTCTCAAAGACAATTTTAGTCGTTTGATTCGAGCCATTGATCGTGAACCAGGATTCGAGATCTCAATCGTTGCCAATGGAGTTGAAAAGGGCGTCTCAAGGGAACTTGTGGACTCATTACGTGCGGAACTAGATGACCGGAGCCAAACAATTGAAAAATTGGAAACGGAAATTGTCACTTTCCAACGAAAGTACGATCAAGAGCAGTTGGATCACCGAAAAACAAAAGAGTCAAGCTCATGGGAACTTTCTAAGGTTCAGCAGGCCTATCAATCTCTTCAGCGCTCCCATGAAGAGGAGCTGTCAAAGTTAGAAGAGCAACACAAACGCTCCGAAAACGAATTGCTCAAGCAGCATGGCGACCAGCTCCGTATCATTGACGGTCAGCTGAAAGGAACGTCGGCCGAGTACGAAAGAAAGACCAGCCAAATGCGAGAAAGCCATGAACGAGAAATTGCCAAATTGCACAAGACCATTCGTGGCCTGGAATCCGAACTGGTCACTGCTAAGGAACAGTACGTTGGCGAGGTCGCTGGCCTGCACAAGACCATCCAGGAATTGCAATTGGCGATTCGCCAATCTAAAGAAGGCCATGCACGAGAAGTTACTCATCTTCAAAAAACCATCCAGGAGCTTGAATCGAAGTTTAGTCAGTCCAATGAAGGCCACGTGGGCGAGATTGCCGGCCTTCGAACGACCATCCAGGGGCTGGAATCGACTCTTAGTAAATCCAAAGATGGTCATGCGAATGAGATTACCTCTCTTCGAAAAACCATCATCGAGCTTGAATCAACGATTAATGAGTCTAAGGAAGGTCACGCGGGTGAGACCGCCCGCCTTCAAAAGACCATTAAGGATTTGGAATCAACGATCACTCAATCCAAAGAAGGCCACGCTGGACAAACTGTTGATCTTGAGCAAAAGATTCAGAACCTGGAATCCACTCTCAAATCAACCAAGAGCCAGCACAATATAGACGTCACAGGTCTCAAGGATACGATTTCAAGTCTGGAGTCAAAGCTGGCTGCTGCTAATGACCAACATACCACTGATGCTGCTGAGCTTAAGAAAACAATCAAGAAAACCCAATCAGATCTCGACAGTTCTCATGAAAGGTCCACCAAAGATACAAAGGCAGCCAACGAATTATCCTCCAGGATATCATCTCTGGAATTGCGTGCAACTGATGCTGAAAGCAAGATGAAAGATGCATTGTCTCAAGCTCAGAGTGCAGCTGATGCACTCAAAGAGATTCAAGCACAGCTTGGGAAAGCACAATCTGAGGCAAAAGACAATGAAGAAGCTCGTCAATCTGCCCAGTCAGAATTGGATGACTTGCTGATTGTTTTTGGCGATCTAGAGGCCAAAAGAAACGAGGCCAAGGTAGGCCTACATGACTACCCAATCAACTATAAAATGACTAATGTTTTATTTTACTAGAAACGACTCAAGGATCTTGGCCAGGACGTGTCAGAGGACGAAGAAGATGACTATGAAGATGAAGATGACGAGGAGTAAGTCTAGGCCTCATTGTCCAGTGTGGAATGTATATAGTTTGGTTTCAAGTTTCCGCTTTGTGCATCCAGGTACCTAGGTAGCTTTACGTACCGTTTTTTTCTATGCCAGCCTTTTGGCGACCCTAATACCCAGAAACTTGAAATCTGATAGGAAATGGACATGAGAGAATTTATTCAGGTCCAGAAATGGTAAACTTCGATCTTTGGTTTGATATTTCGGAAGAAAGTTTCCGAGTCGTGTAGATATTGGACATTTGATGACATGTTGGGAATGCGGATGGGCGCTATTACTGCTTCTAAATAGACAATGCACTTCGCTGATCATTTTCTTGCCGCAAAAGGAATACACGATTATATGCCCTTGGAAAATAAAAACCAAAGCCAAGGATGGTAGTATATCTCATCATCAACTGGATCCAGGGTCATTGGCACAGGTTCACTATCCGTCTAACTTCCAATGAAGACTCGATTCAGTCGTTTCACGAACTAGATCGATTTGCCACAGGCGTCACTTCCCGAGCCAATATTAATTCCGCACAGATGTCGACATGTCAGTCTCGTCTTCTGGATGCAGGGATCTCCCCAGAGGAAACTGCTGCTCAGTGCAAAGCCGTAATCTTCGCGGGCGTTGACTTAACCGCTGTCATGGTCGAAGCACCTGGAAAGAAATTGAATGTATTTCATAACACAGTGAGTTTAACTCCCTCAGTTATCCTCGGCATATAATATTATGTCTTTTTATTTTTGGGATATACTACTGCTGTCGGAATATACCTAGGTATAAGCTAATCTCTATATTCTAGGTCGCATCAGGCAAGAGAATCACCCAAAGGGATTGCCAGACATGGATTGTGGAGTCTGCCAACCAACTTTTCAAGGACTATATATTCACTGCAGAGGTTGCCGTTTATCTTCACAAAATCAAGCAGTAATCCCAGTGGGGATCTATATGCATAATCTCAGTTTTATCACTGATCCACCAACAGTTACATTTGCGGGTCCAATAATTATCTTTCAAGTCGATTTGATGAATACAAGGGTGATCCATTTAAGGATCACTGATTGAGTAAATGTAGAAGCTTAAGAAAAAGACTTGAATTGGAAATACACAAGGACAGAGAGCTCTAACCCACGAAAAACTAAAAGGCCCAAGGGTGTAGTTCATGATATGATTATATCTGATCTAGAATAAAGCCATCAAAGGAACAACATGGATCTAGTCAACATCCATCTAACCATACTTACCTAGTGTAACGAGTCGGGTGTGCACATAACACAGATATATAGTAAATTTGGAGGGAAAGGGACCGCTCACTGTCAATGTGTCACCTGATACTCAATGAGCAGATCAGTGAGCTTATAATGCTCCGAGATGTGCTCGGTCCTAGTGAGCAAAAGCAGCGAGGGGATGAGCACTAATAAGGAAGGGGCACGCCAAGAACTGGCATAGGGAATGCGGTACATACTTGGCAATCTTCTAGAGCTATGTAATAGCTAGATATTTACACCAGTAACTTTGTAGATATGAAGAAAGCTCCCAAATAGATCTTGAACATGCGACGCATTATCCGCAGACTGGATATATGATGTACGTTGTAGTAGAATGGGATATTGGCGAGTCGATCCCATATACAGAGTTATTTTCAAATATTTCACCGCATCACATCAACTTATAACATTTATGTCGTCCATAGTACAGGTAGAAGGCGGTGAGGGCGCGGAGCGCACTGGCAAAATTGTGGTGGGGTTTGAGTCACACTTATTTTTACTTAGGTATCTGCCCCTCGTCTGTTGGCAAGTTGTAATCCACTACCAACATCATGTCTATCGATTTTCCCGCTGAAGAGGAGCTTATCCTCAAGCGGTGGAAGGAGATTGATGCCTTCAAACGCCAGGTTGAACTCTCCAAAGGCCGTGAGCCATACACTTTCTACGACGGCCCGCCGTTCGCAACTGGTCTCCCTCACTATGGACACTTGCTTGCCTCCACAATCAAGGATATCATTCCCCGATATTGGGCGATGAAGGGTTACTATGTTGAGCGTCGATTTGGCTGGGACACTCACGGTGTTCCCATTGAGTACGAGATCGATAAGAAACTCGGCATGTCCGGTCTTGAGGCAGTCGGCAAGATCGGCATTGAGAAGTACAATGAAGAGTGCCGGGCTATCGTCATGAGGTTTGCTTCGGAGTGGCGCGAAACTATCGAAAGATTGGGTCGCTGGATCGATTTTGACAATGACTATAAGGTCAGTTTTCTTTTAAACCAGAGTCATTCGCACAGTTTTTGACTCGTTTCGTCTAAAATAGACTATGAACCCTTCATTCATGGAGTCAGTTTGGTGGGTTTTCAAGCAACTTTTCGACAAGGGTCTAGTCTACCGCGGTTACCGTGTTATGCCGTACTCGACTGCTCTCAACACACCCCTTAGCAACTTCGAAGCGCAGCAGAACTACAAGGATGTACAGGATCCTGCAGTTGTCGTTACATTCCCTCTTTTGGATGACCCGGATACCTGTTTGCTTGCATGGACCACTACTCCTTGGACTCTGCCGTCACACACTGGTCTGTGTGCCAACCCTACATTCGAGTACGTGAAGATCTTCGATGAGGCCACACAAAAGAACTATATTCTCCTCGAGTCTTTGCTTCGGACCATCTATAAGGACCCGAAAAAGGCTAAGTACAAGGTTGTAGACCGCATCAAGGGCTCTGATATGCTGGGATGGAAGTACAAGCCCCTCTTCGATTACTTCTATGAAGAGTTCAAGGACGACGGCTTCCGAGTGCTGAATGACGAATATGTCACCTCCGAGGACGGTGTTGGTATTGTTCACCAGGCTCCTGCATTCGGTGAAGACGATTACCAGGTTGCCGTCAACCACGGTGTCATCAATGAGACCCGTCATCCCCCTAACCCTGTCGACCCCCAGGGCTGCTTCACTGCAGAGGTTCGGGATTTCGCCGGCCAGAATGTGAAGGCTGCCGATAAGGCCATCATTAAACACCTAAAGGGTATCGGTCGTCTTCTCGTCGACAGTCAAATTACTCACAGCTACCCATTCTGCTGGCGTTCTGATACCCCGTTGATCTACCGTGCTGTCCCCTCGTGGTTCGTTAAGGTCACCCCTGTTATTCCCCAGATGCTTGACGGCATTGAGAAGTCTCACTGGGTTCCCTCATCTGTAAAGGAGAAGAGATTCTCTAGTTGGATCAAGAATGCCCGTGACTGGAACATTTCTCGGAATCGCTTCTGGGGGACTCCCCTTCCCCTGTGGGTCAGTGATGACTTCAAGGAGGTTGTTGCTGTAGGCAGTGTTGAGGAACTCAAGAAGTTAAGTGGTTACAAGGGTGAGCTCAATGATATTCACCGTGATAAGGTGGATCACATCACCATCCCCAGCAAGCAGGGCAAGGGTGTTCTTCGCCGTGTTAGCGAGGTGTTTGACTGCTGGTTTGAATCTGGCAGCATGCCTTATGCCTCTCAACATTATCCATTCGAGAACAAGGACCAATTTGAGCAGGGATTTCCTGGTGACTTCATTGCTGAGGGATTGGACCAGACTCGTGGATGGTTCTACACTCTGACTGTGCTCGGTACTCACTTGTTTGGCAAGCTGCCTTTCAAGAACTGCGTAGTGAACGGCATCGTTCTTGCCGAGGATGGAAAGAAGATGTCCAAGAGACTGAAGAACTATCCTGACCCTACTCTGATTATTGATCGCTACGGCTCAGACGCCCTGCGTCTGTATTTGATCAATTCACCCGTTGTCCGTGCTGAGCCCCTCCGTTTCAAGGAACAGGGTGTCAAGGAAATTGTCAGCAAGGTCCTACTGCCCATGTGGAACAGCTACAAGTTTTTCGAGGGCCAGGTGGCTCTGCTAAAGAAAGCTTCCGACATTGACTTCATCTTCGATCCGAAGGCTGAGGCAACTAACACTAACGTTATGGACCGTTGGATTCTGGCCAGTTGCCAAAGTCTTCTCATTTTTGTCAACCAGGAGATGGCTGGATACCGCCTTTACACTGTTGTGCCTCGACTACTGGAGCTGATTGAGAACACAACCAATTGGTACATTCGTTTCAACCGCAAGCGTCTGAAGGGTGAGAATGGTGTTGAAGATACTTTGCACGCTTTGAATACTCTTTTCGAGGTTATCTACACCATGGTCCGCGGTCTTGCTCCCTTCACTCCATTCCTTACCGACAGCATCTACCAGCGTCTTCTTCAGCACATCCCCGAGTCCCTCCGTGCTGATGACCCTCGTAGCATCCACTTCCTTGCCTTCCCTGAACCGCGTCAGGAGTTGTTCGACGAGGTTGTGGAGCGCCGTGTTGCGCGCATGCAGAAGGTGATTGAGCTTGGCCGTATTTCACGTGAGCGTCGGTCAATTGGTTTGAAGACTCCCTTGAAGTCACTTGTGGTTATCCACCAAGACCAGCAGTATCTGGATGACGTTAAGTCTCTTGAGAACTATATTATCGAGGAGTTGAACGTCATTGACCTTGTCCTCTCCACTGATGAGGCGAAGTATAATGTTCAGTACAGTGTCAATGCTGACTGGCCGACTCTGGGCAAGAAATTGAAGAAGGACGTGCAGAAGGTCAAGAAGGCCTTGCCGGACTTGTCCAGTGACGATGTTAAGAGATACGTTGCTGAGAAGAAGATTCTAGTTAACGGTATCGAGCTGGTGGAAGGTGATCTTGTTGTAAAACGAGGCATCCAGGAGGACGCCAACTCCTCGGGAATGGAGACCAACACTGATGCCGAAGTGATGACTATCCTGGACAGCAACCTGTACCCAGAGCTGGCTCATCAAGGTCTTGGACGTGAAATTATCAACCGTGTCCAGCGCCTACGTAAGAAGGCTGGCCTGGTTCCCACCGATGATGTGAAGATGGAGTACATTGTACTGTCGGATCCAGAGAACATTGGTCTCGGAGAAGCTTTCAAGTCCCAAACCCAGGCTATCGAGAAAGCCGTCCGCCGTCCACTGGATGAACGCATCCTTGTTAATGGCAAGTCCCCTGCTGCTGACGAGGAGGGTACCATTTCCCAGGAGGAGCAGGAGGTGCAGAATGCCACCTTTTTGCTGCGTCTGGTGAAGCTGTAAAGCTTCATTTGGAATCCATACCCTAGTTTAAAAAACAATGATTACTTATGATAAATGTAGATCCGTAGCAGTCTACCAAGTTTTTCTAATTTCGTTCTTTGAAATATTACTTCCGAGGTTGTTTTTATTAAGAGTAGATGTTGAAGCATTTCCAAGGTTCCGAATTCAACCATGGAAGCCCCTAAGTGTTCCAAGTTCCTTAAAACACCCATGGATTTCTGGATTCCTGTAGTAGTGGGTTTCCTCCCGAAGTCCTGAGGATCTATGTTTGATACTATATTTCCAAGCATGGCGGGAGTCCTGGATGTATAAGTACAATTAATGCAACAAAATCCATCGATAGATGTGACCCGTTCAGTCGTGCACCATGATGTGAATTTTCAATAATGTTTTGGTAGCCACAATTATTCCAAGGTTATTGGCATTTCCTTAACCCTTCTTCGATGCGGCCTAGGAAGAGATGAGTTATAGGCTCAAAATACAAGTCCCTTGCAGAATACTTACTAGATAACAATCCTTCAATATCATAAACTCCTTAGCACACATATCTTTGTGGACGGAATTGTACTCTGCGAAGATACACTTGCCATATACCGCGGCCTAGACAGCCGAATTAGCGTTGAGGTTCTTACGATTCGAGATTCCTTCATGAGTTGAGATGAATACCTCAGTTGAGCACTGGGCAGTAGCCTTTGCAAATTTCTCCACTGGCCTAGTCCGTGCCGGCATATTGACAGGAAAGAAAGAGAGAGAGAAAGAGAGAGAGAGAGTAGCAAGCGTATTTGGTGAGCTCTGGACCGAAGAAGTGACATGTATTGTAGCCTGAAAAATCAGGAATAACGAATATGATTACATAACCAAGAAATAGCTCTACTATACACGTGACTCTAGGCATGTTTCTATCGCGACCACCAAAACAACCCGATTTGCTTGAACGAACGGCGCGGGGTTGACCTTAATTTTCCGACTTTTCTCTTACTGAGCTACAGACTAGATTGATCTGTGGTGATTGCTTTCTAATCGGGGTTCCCCTTTCGCGATGATTCATTTGGTCCGTCGTCTCTATGACCCAGATGCGACAAGCGCGCTTTAGGTCGCGAATTTTCGATGCCTCCGATATCCTCTCAGCGGCGCGCTTCCACTGAAGAAGATTCATCCCTATCAGATGATGGTGAGCAGTAGCTCTGTCTTATTCGGTACCTAATATTTCGTTAACCGTGCCTTGCTCTCTAGATGTTGGTTTCCTCTATCAAGTTGTCATTCGCGCAGAGGGACACCCCGAAGTCAATCGACTCCCATTCCGAGCGCTCTTTGCAGCATACGATCAAGTAATCCAGGAGCATGGTGTTGACGCCGATCCTGGCCTTGCGTGCCAGCGCTTCTTGTTCAAGATGGGAAGCAAAGACATTAAGGGCCCGACCCTGTTCGAAAAGTTCGAGAATGCGCTTCATCAGATGGGAATTGTGATTGACCTTGGCGAGGATGGGTTAACAGGTGGTAATGATGCCCTGGAGAACCAGCATCATGCTGTTGATAACACCAACGGCCACAATGGCCACAGCGGCCACAGCGGCCAGACTCATGAACAAGATCACACTCCTCTTATCAATAGCACCTCAAGAACACCAAGGAGACGTGCGTCTTTCAATACCACGCTTGATATTGGCGAGGACATCACACAGCGAAGCTTTATTCAGCGACCGAGCTCCCGTTCATCAATGTCGCGGCTCCAAACTGGAAAACCCGAATTCTCGAAGCCCAGACTGTCTCCAAACCTTACAAAAGACACACCAAGATCACCGGATCGTACACAATTAATTGCACAGTTTCTCGAAGTTGGTCGCCGATTGATAAGCAGGTTTGATACTGCACGTAACAGGGATGTAAATGCAGAGCCTGCTCCGTTAACCAACGGAGTAGTCGCTCGATCAGCTGTGCATCATGATCGCTCAAAGAGAGCAAAGGCCGCTTCACATGTTCGCCGATCTCCATCAATTAGCTCGTCAAATAGCCTTGAATCAGGAGAATCCCAATATGCTACCTCTCATGTCGAGGAAGATGATTTGTTTGAGAAACAAGATATTCCGCCCGAGTATCTTAGCTACAGACCGCAGCTTTCAGATTTGCTGCGGGATGCGGACACCTTCAACATGTATCGACAAAGAGCGATGTGCCGCAAGATACTAACCCAGTGGCTGAAACGAGCCTTTCAAACGCGACAGATTCGTGAGACTAGGGAATCCGTTGCTATGAATCGTGACCGGAATACCCTTCTACGACAAGCATTCGAGCCATGGCGAACTATCATTCAGCAGAAAAGGCACTCAGTCAGAACGGAGCGATTTTTCAAACATCTTGACGAACGCGCTAATCGTGCGCGCGATCTATACTTGATGACAAAAGCTTTCACTCACTGGGCTCAACTCTCATCCGAAGAAGTAGCCCGCACATCCGCTGCCAGACACCATGTTCTAAGTGTTAAGTACTTTAATGCCTGGCGTGAGATCACTGCAGTCAATGAGCTGAAAGCGCAACGCTTCGCACTACAGCGACCCTTCAACAAGTGGCGACAGAAAGCTTTGAGTATCAAGGCAGCAGAGACCCAAGCAATTTCAACACAGCAGAAAAATCTGAAACATACCTGGTATTGGGAATGGTTCTGGACTTTTTGCGACAGGCGAGCACCTGAATGGTACGATCATCGGCTCAAAAGTCGGTCACTTTTATACTGGCTGCGGAGATTACGGAACAATCGAGCTCTTGAGCATGAATTAGTTGTTCACAATCAACAATCCGCTTTGGCTTTTGCGTTCGAAATATGGTCTTCGAGGTCAAGACAGATAATCTCTGCACAGCAGCAAGCTGACAATTCCCTACGACACAAAGTCACCGCAGAAATATTTGGCGAATGGAGAACTCAGATGCGGCTGGCCCCTGCGGCTTCTCATGTCACTCATAGGGTGGAAACCAGGCTCCTAAGAAACACCTTTTCAATGTGGATTTTGAAAGCACGTATGACTAGAAAAGCGCAGGAAATTGATCAACTCAGAATCAAACGGAATGCCTGGACGTCTTGGAATGACACTCTGCGCTGTCTTGCTCTTCGCGCACGAATTGACGAGCGATTGAAGATGGAAATTATGTACAAATGGATTTTAGCAGAGAGGTTCCAGCTTATGCGCCGGATACGTGAGCAGCGCATCAAGCAAGAGGTCTTCACTCGGTTCGTGACCAATACTCGGTCAACTTACACACGATTGTTATTTCATGCGGAAATTCACGAAGACCAACGAGCTGAAGATTTGATGCGCTCCAAATTTTCCGTTTGGCGAGATCAGCTATTGCTTCAGCGAGAGCGGGATGATACAGCATTTGAATTCTACGCCCCACGCCTGGCACAGGAGTCTCTCACGGCGTGGAGGGCTAAATACCAGAAGGTTCAGCAAATGGAAGGTTGGGCCCGTAATGCTCAATTTTATTTTCTCATGAAACGAACATTGAAGGGTTGGCATGAGGCAACCCTCGACTCTGCCAAACGACGGCGGAAGGAGGCATATGCGAAAGTTCGACGAAAAATCAAAATGAGGTTGGCTTCCAATGCACTTGCTTCCTGGCAATCTAACACTCAACATATCATCGGTATGGAGCAGAATGCGGAAGATGTGGATCGCAAAAAGCTACTTATAATTGCGTCCGAGGTCTTATTTCGATGGCATGGACACGCAATGAGGCGAGTTCAAGACATTCAAGATGCCGATTACCATTATTTCAGACAAGTCGCGTTCAGCCAGCTGATCAAATTGTCTGAGATTTATGTGACTCGTCGTGAGATGGAAGATCAGGCAGACGTAGTGTACCGCTCACACATACTCCGTCAATCTGGAGCTTCATTCCGCAAGCTCAGTCTTCGAATCTTTCAGATCACGAGCACAGTTGAAACCGCTGAAGCAATGCGAGAAAGAACCCTGCGGAAACATTCCAGAAATTTCTTCCGCACCTGGCTGGAAAAGGCCCGTCTGAAGCTTGAGGCGCTCGACTCTCCAGCTCCCCTGTTCACACCAGCAAGATTCTCGAATTTTGGAGAAATAGGCCTTCCTATGACAACAACTCCCATGGTAGCACCCTTGTCAGCTCCCAGGTCGGCCCCGAGGTCGGTCTTGTTCGATCCATGGTATCAAAATCCGTCCGAAACACCTTTCAAGTTGAGCGACATTACTACAAACTCTCAAACGAACTCTCAGTCGACGTCTCAGCCAGCTTCTCAGGCGACATCTCAAGCCACATCCCATGACCCGACCTACGAAACGTCCTTTACAACACCAAACTACTTAGCCTCGCCATCTAAACGAGCTGCCCGCGCCCGAGCCTTGGCTCAAGTGTCTACCACGCCTGCTACGCCTACTCAAACACCCTTCGCTAGCCGACTACTTCGAGTAGAAACTTCAATTCCTCGAACTGCATCGGCCTTGCGACCCCGATCTCGCCGTGGGAACTCAATCAGTGTTCGGTTCGCCGATGATGAAATCCCTGATTCCCCTACGGAGGCCCGTAAATCTGCGAGTCGTTCACGAACATGACACCTTTTCTCCGATATATGAAGCTCTTTCCAAATCTTCCGTTCTGGGGGATCTATGTACATCACTAATGACTATACTTCTGCTCATGTTCTTGTAAAGTTTGTCTTTTTGTTACATCACAGCATGCATAGGAGCCGGGGTAGCACATATGGGGGTTGGTGTGATTTTTGGATTAGCCTGGGGTTTTGATATAATGAGATGTACTTCTCGACATGATTGAATATGACAAGCACCATTTGGTTCTTTGGATTAATTCTTGGCATAACAGATGTAGTTCTACGTAACTGAATGTCCATAAGGGACAACAATAATGACGACTAAATTGATTAATTGACTAGAGTAAGAGTAGTAACCTCAGCAACTGGCAAGTATGATAAAACTAGTCCGAAGATCGGGCGATCGCAGTTGACCGCCCGCTTGGTCCTCCTCCTGCAAGTGATCGCATTATTGAAGATCACTCGCTTCTCGAATTATCTTATCTGAACCACGGCACTCTTATTCAATTCATATTTATGACCAACCCATTTATTGGATCTGGAAATGCTGTAACGTGGCTTTAAGCGCAACGAGCGTCCACCTTTCGATTCGCCTCTATGCGAGCGGTACTGCCGGGGAGACCCCCAGCGAAGCTCCAGTCGTTTAGCACGGCTCTGTGGGATGGACTTCGTGTGATTGTAAGAATCGATTGCTGAAATTCTCTGGCAGCTCCAAATGCTATGTCTAATGTCCTATTTGCTGACCAGCGTCCGCGCGCATCGTTAATAGGCGTATATCTCTGGTCAGGCTCTGGTCATCCTCGGCGGTCCGCAGACACTCCTGCAAACAATCTACGTTGATGATACACATAAGCTCGAGGCTGTAGCTTTTGATGAAGCTTCAGGGAAGATAGCTGTGTGCGGTGGGCCTGATGTGTTTGTGTACCAGCCGTACGGTATTCAAGGTGAAACCCTCAAGGTGCGCATAACCCATTCCTGCTCAGTGAAGCTTCGTAGAACTCCGCCAATTAATTATGTATTGTAGTGGTCCCTTGCCTATACTTTCCGCGCCGAAGACGATGACGAGCCGATCTATACCCTATCATGGGGCTCACCGAACGAGATACTGCTAGGAAATTCCCAATTGAAACTGTGGATTTTGGAAGATACCCCGCGCCTAGTATGGAAGACACAACTCGGGAGTCCGGTGAAATTTGCGCAATTCTCTCCGGATGCTTCACTAGTGGTGACGGTTGGTCAATATGACCGTCTAGCCAAAATATGGAAACGACTTGCCTACGGTGCAAACGAGGTGCGGTTCGAAGTTTCATACCTTCCGCACCCGAATATAGTTACTGGGATACACTGGAAGTTACCATTTCACCGAGAGAAGTCAGAAGATAATGTTCTCTACACCCTGTGCGCCGACAACAGGATCCGAGTGTGGGCTGTGACGGACATTCATGCTCTTTCAGCGTTGCAGCTCTGGACAGAAATTGATATGAATCGATCTGTTCAGCCTAGAGACGCGCCATGCATGGAAAAGGGGCTACCGAGAAGATACGGCTTCTTTTTGGACTTTCGAGATTTCTGTGCCGTGACCGAGCGAGCCGTCCAAAGAAGTTCAGAGCCGAAGAGAAACAATACATTGGAACTTATTATTGAGGTTGCAAAAAGGAGCCCGGAAATCTGTCTGGTGACTGATGGCCGAGGCCATTTGTCTGCCTGGGCTTTGGAAGACGTCGGCAAACCGAAAACCAATTCAAGCGTTTTCAACATTCTTCATGTTGAGGGTTTGAAATTTGGGTTCATGTCTCATCTGTCACCGGAGGAAGACTATGCTCAGATCCGGATTTTCCAAAACAATATGTCCGATGAAAAGCTGAGCATTGTTATCCACCACTTTGACGGTCGAATTGAGTGGTATGATTCATCAGTGGATGTACTTTTTGATCCTGCGCCTCGGAAAAATCGAATCACTCCAAGAGCATCTTGGTCTGGTCATACTGATCCTGTGAAGAAGATCATTCGAAATGCGCTTGGTGATACGCTTGTTTCGCGGACTGACGAGAACAAGGCCACGATTTGGAGACAGAAGAGTGGGTCAATGCTTATACATAAAAGCTCCCTGAGCTCTGATGAGCACATTCATCGGACATGTATCATTGAGAATAGCACTTTCCTGGTCAACCTCCATCACAATGGAGTTTCTTTGTGGGATTTCGGTCATTTTCATGCAAAAGAACTTGCTTCTCTACCGTTTACATTATCAAGCAAGCCACTATGTGTGCTTCAACTTCCAACCCCAGACGACAATCCAAGCATTGCCTATGTGGCAGCTATCGGGGCCGACATGCATGGAATAGCGTGGGAGATTCAATGGCCCACCCAAAATGGTCAGAACTCCACTGATGGGGCCGTTATACGAAAGTTTTGTACCTTCGATATGGGCCTGAATGAAGACTTGGCCTACATTCTGCCCGTAGACCCTGCAGGACCAAAATCGAAACGCTCTGGCTTCTTCGATGCATTCTCCCCCGATATTGCCCTTTCTTATACCTACGATGGCACTTTAAGGACGTGGACTGCAAGGTTGGAGCAAGAAAACACCAAGGTGGAATGGTTACTAAAGTCGACCGTGGAAACGGGCATCGAGAATATATCGTTGGCTAGTGGTAGCACCATTCGCAAAGCCGCGATTGTCGATGCGGACCGAACTCACTTGACAATCTGGGATACCAATAATGCTCAGCTAGAATTTGAGGAGCATTTTGCTCAAGGTGATATTATTCGGGATCTTGACTGGACATCGACCCCAGATAAGCAGTCTGTTCTAGCTGTCGGGTTTCCCCACAAGGTTATTCTGCTATCTCAACTTCGGTACGACTACCTTGACTCCCAACCTTCATGGACCCAAATTCGGGAGATCTGGATTCGAGATCTCACACCTCATCCCATTGGTGACTCTTGTTGGCTCACCAATGGTCATCTGGTTATCGGTGCTGGCAATCAGCTGTTTGTTTATGACAAGGAAATTGATACCTCGGATCACCTTATTTCCGGACTACGCATTCCGTCCCATGGATTATCATCTGTGGATGTTTTTGATGTCGTCAGTCGTTTAAATGGCCCACTGCCTATCTTCCATCCGCAATTCTTAGCACAATGTATCCTTGCTGGGAAAACTAGCTTGGTGCATTCTATTCTGTTGACTTTACATCGCAAACTTAAGTTCTACACCGAGGGAGATGGCCTCGACGGCTTCTTAGACATGCCACTTGAGCACTTCTATGAAGAAAAAGATGTATGCTATGTCGTTTTATATCCCTAATTCTGCAACGGAGCTAACTAAAACAGATGTCTCGATTAGAGGCCTCGAAAGAGATGCGCTCTTCATATATCGACACCACACTTGATGATGAGCTATCTTCTGTTGTAGATGAGAACATCGCAGTGGCTCTCAATGAAAATCTCGCACGAATTGCGATACCCCAACTATCTAGCCATGAACAATTCCGTCTCGTGGATACCATTGAATGTGTTGCAATGGTAGAAAAGCACAGACGCTCAATGGATGACAATGCCGCACGATATTTCCTTTTCTTTCGCCAGCACACGCTGAGAAAGAGTCAAGGTGTAGCGAACAAAGACAGAGTCTCGTGGAGAGAAATTGTGTGGGCCTTCCACAGTGGCAGTCAGGACATACTCACAGATCTTGTCTCGCGTCAGTTCCATGGAAAGTTGACATGGAAAGCTGCGAGAGAGAGTGGCATATTCATGTGGCTGTCAGATCCAACAGCACTGGTGAGTATATGTCGATACGATACCTGCATATTATGGTAACTAACCTCCTTGATAGAAAGCACAACTGGAAGTCGTCGCTCGAAACGAATATACCAAAACTGAGGACAGAAACCCCATTGATTGTTCTTTGTACTATCTTGCCCTTGGCAAGAAAAGCATCCTGCAGGGTCTGTGGCGGGTTGCGCACGGAAATCGTGAACAAGGCCCCACGCAGCGATTATTGGCAAACGATTTCAAGGAAGCACGATGGAAGACGTCTGCGTTAAAAAATGCATATGCATTGCTTGGTAAACGACGATTCGGTAAGCTTACCCCAAATCTAAATCAACCTATCATTTACAGTAAGCTAATACCAGCCAAAGAATACGCTGCAGCATTTTTCCTCCTCGCTGACCATCTACGTGATGCTGTCAATGTTATCGTTCACCAGTTGAGTGACCTTCAGCTTGCAATCGCTATTTCCAGAGTTTATGAAGGAGGAAATGGCCCAGTTCTTCGAGATCTCTTGCAGGAGGTAGTTCTACCCGAAGCCGCATCTGGAGGAAATCGATGGATGGCCTCGTGGGCCTTCTGGATGCTTGGACGTAGAGACATGTCAGTGCGGTCACTAATCGTGAGTCTCAGCTAATCATCAACTGCAACCTGGTACTAATTGAATCTAGTCACCGATCGAGACCTTGCTTTTACCAACCCCAGCCTCTCCTGGGACCCCAGGCCGAGTCACTCTCCAGTCTAGATCCTATCTATCCAACGACCCTGCTTTGGTCGTCCTCTACCAGCAACTCCGTGAGAAAACCCTACAAACTCTGAAGGGGGCCTCACAAGTTCGCCCACGAGAGGAATGGGAGTTTGTACTCCGTAACGCACGCCTTTATGACCGAATGGGCTGCGACCTTCTAGCCCTTGACCTGGTACATCGATGGGAATTCCTAGCCGCCGCGCCCAACATGCAGACGCTGCAATCACAGTCTGTTATTAGGCTAGATGGCGATGGAGTTTATTACAGGAAGTTGCTCCGCCGGCGAAGCAGCCTTGTTGTTGCCGATCTACCAGTACGGCCGACTAACCTGATGGTTGTGAACGAGACTGAGATCACCCAGACGGATGGTGCTGATGAAGCTGAGAAACAGAAACAGCGTCAGAAGCCGAAGCCACCTCCAACAATGTTCCATGAACCTGATAGCAACTCGCTTCTTGATAGTTTCGGGTTCTAATTTGTCGGGCTCAATGTACGTTTCCAGGAGATTGTATAATCTTCTTTAACTTTTTCATAAATGTTTGTGTAACAATAAGAAATCAACTTTCTCGGTAACTTCGATCCTGCTGATATGCTGCCCATTTGAAAGCCATGGAGTGTATCTTCGATCATGAGCCAGCTCTCAATTTGATTTTCACGGACACACTCTTATTCCTTCCACCTTCATTTTTGCTGCCATTTTCACTTTCGCTTTGATAAATCACAGGACCAAGATTCACTGCTGAAAATGTATGAAGAGGCTATACCTCATCTCACCACCAGAGAAAAAGTTCCCTGGCCGCAAGGTCAACAACGACAAGACTGCTTGTATGATGACATCAACTAGATTTCTTGGTCTCGGGGAAACTTACCTTTGTATGGCACCAACACAAGTAGAAAATATTTGTGGTAAAATTCGGAAATCTGCCACAGGGGCCAATTGCTGTGTTAGCCATCAGAACATTAGGAGGAACGGGCGAATGAATCTACCTTGTGTTCGGTGTACACATCTTTAACCTTGAAATCTGGCCTCCTCTGTAATATCGCCAATACTAATACCACTCTTTGATAGGTAGTACGTTCAGACATTTACCCTGGAGTCAATGGCCTACTACAGTGAATCATACCAAGATAAATCGTATGACTGATTAAAATGATTTCATAAAGTACGGTGGCAAGGGTGATTTCCTGGGACATGACTATCTATGATATGCTACGTAGTATTTAGCTACTAGGGAACGGGGCATATATAGGCTTAATGGTATCTATTATTACTCTTTATAAATCAACTATGGACAAAACTATGCAACTGTTCCATGAACCAGCCATGTGAAAAACAAAAACGCTCAGAGACAAATGACAAATCCTCTAAACAGGCAGTCTAGTACAACCGCGTTGCCCGATTGCGCAGAACAGAGAACTTTCTCCGGGATACAACTGGCGCACCAGGCGCAGTGGCATTGGAGGCACCAGTGGAATTGTGCTTGCCACTAACAATGTTCATGGCCGAGCTCTTATCTTTCAACTCCTCCATGATGCGATGAACAATGGCGTCGCTCTCAGCATGTCCGGCATTGTCGACACGGCTTTCTTGCTCCGGCTCAATCTGATTCGCAGAGTGCTCCCAGGAATTAGCGTTCGAGCCAGGATTTTGAACTTCGGTCTCCTGGTCAACGGAGGTGGTTTCTTCAGGTATTTGGACGTTGGTGTCATCTTCAATTGTGGTAGTCTCTTCCATTCGGGGGAAGTCTAGGTTTTGGCCATCATCAACCTTGGACTCGTTTGTGGTCTCATTGACTGGTTCGTTGACGGTGTGCTCGACTTCGTGCTCGACATCAGTCTCGCAGACCAGCTTGACCCAGACCTGACTCCAGGTAAAGTGACGCTCCGTGCACTGGCTGACTTCGACACCTTCAGGAAGCCCCCTCGTGATAAGGGGTTTATCGACACAATCCGGAACTTCATGCAGAGTGATATTGCAGATAGGACCGTCTTCAGGGAAGGGCTGGCCTAGTTTCCGGGTGGTGTACTCGGCATCTAGTGAGACGGCGCCGACCAAGTTGCGTTGGTGTGATGGGACGACGACACTGGCGCACTGGCCAAGGGAAACCTCGATGGGTGCTGTGGTTTCCTCGTAATTTTCATATGTGCTCAGATCGGAGTAAGGGTTTTCTGGGCATGATGGGTAGAAATGTGTCCAGACGCGAGCTGTGGTAATCGCGTGGATAGGAGCGGAAAGGAGAATAAGGGAGATGAGTGTGGAATGCATGATTGGAAAGCCTCGAATTTTCAAGGTTCTTGAAATGTGATGAGTGCTGTAGATGATCTTGTAGATTGTGTTTGGGATGAAGGTTAGATTGAGACGGCTTAGGGCTTGTCTTTTATATAGGTTGGCCATTCCTTTGCGTGGGAATTAAAGCTATTGGGATGGCGGGGGAGAATGACTGGAATGGCGATTCTACTGAGGTGAAGCGTGATCAACAGTTTCCACGATACTCTAGAATAAGATGATCGTGATTCCGCGTGATAGTTAGTGGCGGGTGTACGTCAAACGTGTGTTCTGGGCACCAGTAAGAAGGCATATTGCACATTCCAGTTCCCAGATAGTCTATTTGATGTCGATCTGAGACCAATGAGCAATCACAATTGCTGGATCTGGAATGTTAGCCCACTTTACACATTCCAGAGCATGGCAGACGTTTGAAAAGGCTGGGAACGTTGAGAATATTCCCCGAGTGACTTCTAGAAAGAATCTTCTAATGTTCTTGGCGGAGACTGATGTGGCGCTTATCAGAACTGTCTGATATTGGCAATAGAATTGCAAAATGTTTATGTCGGTACACCGGTGGGTATAGCAATTCGATGAAGTTGATGAGAGGTTAACGCCCACTTCTGACACCTATCACAGGTTGCGCTTTACGCCCCTATAATAGCTTGTGTCGGAATGGTGACGTTCTTACGGTGCATATGCAACTAGTATTCTCGATGGAATAGATCTAGGTGCGTCGATGCGAAGTTGTAGAGGTGTGTTATTCAATCTTATCCTCGCTCTAACTAAATAGACAAAACTCGCTAGATTCACTTCATATCGAACCAACAGTATCGGAACCATTGGTCCTGTGCCCCACCTTGGTCTAGTGGTATCGACAGCTTGTGTCTCTGAAGTGGTTGTAAAGTCAGAGTTTCATTCTTAATTTGCTATCTATTATAAAGTAACAATTTGATCACATGACTGCTTTGTTCCATATTCCAACAGTTTATTTTCGATTGCGCTGTTTGTATGTGCATATAATACAAGTTCTGTCCTTAGTATCAATGTGGGCATGCCTAATTGGTAGATTTAAATCTTGTCAAATCAAGCATTCAATATCTAATCTACTTCTTCTTCTTATCTTCTTCCTGTTCAGAGGGCGATCTGTATTTCAAGATCGACTCGCCAGTCTCAAATCCGTTGACCGTGGAGCGTCGTCTTCGACCTCGCCCCTTTAGATTCTGGGAAATCTTTCGGTCAACTTCTTCCAAGTCACCTTCTGAGTTAATCGAGCTCAGGGCTTTCAAGCCAGAAGCAGGTCCATTCGAGTTCGACCTGCTACGACTACCATCCCGACTTTCAGGTTCACTAGGCGGCATGCTTTTGAGCTTGGACTGATAAGCATCGGGCTTGTATTGATCAGAGGGGATCTCGGCATCAACATCAGGCATAATGCCAAATCCAAGCTCGTTGATGGTTTCGGTGACCAGATCAGAAAGCGCCTCCCGATGCGACCTCAAATCAACCAAAGATGAAGAGGAGAGTGGGTTCAGGGCCACGAAAAGCGGGGCGATAGACTTCAAGATATCCATTCCTACTTCACCAAATCGAAGTGCTGCATAGCTTACAAAAATCATGTGTGTAAAGAAGCTCACGGCAAACAGCCAGAGTGGCACCCAGTCAGGGACATAAGTTCTCGCTACTATCCACCAGGGGACAGAATGCGAGTAGTAGCCATCAAGGCGGTTGTAGCGGAGCCAGGCAGTGACAATGATGGTATAGTAAGTATAGAGGGTTGGGGCCAAGGCCATGGCGACAAGAATTTTCCATGAACTGACGACATCCCGCCCTTGAAGTTTGACAATTGAAGCTGCGAGAGCCTTTCGTCTCTTCTTCTCGGAGATTACTTTTGTTGTGACGAATACAGGCCAGAATAGGATAACGCCGGGCAATGTTCCAACACTCAAGACAAGAAGCTTGGAAAGCCGATAGAACAAAGTAACAAGTGTGAGCAGCCATGGCTTCTCCTCGAAGTTACCCCACTCTACCTGGTGGTCCTTGATTCCAAGTGCATCGAGGCGTCTGTTGTAGTCTCTCACCGCTTGTTTAAGAGCTTTTACTCGTGGATCATCACGATGGCGCGTAAAACCTTTCAGCAGCCGACGGTTAAATTCAATAACAAGTGGCAGTGGGATCTTCTTGCTGATGGGGTTGTAAAGTTTCCTGGTAGACTGAACCATAATGAGTGTCCCATGATCCGGACTAATCTGAGTGACAGACTCAAGACCTTCGTAGATAGTTTCGAGAAGAGATCCCACGGCGTTTCGTTTGCTGTTTCCACCCTGTTCGAAGGCTTCGACTTGATCGGGGTGGACATGAATCGGCCGTCCAAATTCAATCACAGCACGTGAACGGAACTTGTGCGCATGGAAGTAGTTCATACCACAGGGAATGATAGACAGACCGCAGTCAGGATCCCGGGCCAGAGCCCCTAGTGCAATCAAGGCAGCACCAGCTTTCAGCGGCAACAAATTGGAGCGGTCGTGACTACCACCTTCAGGGAAGATACCAATGCAACCTCCGTTAGAAAGGTCTTTGTAGACAGCGTCAAACATCCGACTTTGATCAACGTGAGGAGCAACCTTGAAGGGTGTGCCTTTACGACCAGGGTCATCAGGTAGCGGGGAGTCAAATGGCTTTTTAAGCCGAAGAGAAGTGGCACTAATGACTTCTTCAATAGAGGCTGTTTGAGGGCCAACTGGACCTTTGACAGTGATCGATCCACTGGGCATGAACTCAGGTTGGGTGAAATCAGTGTTGATGCCATTAACCAAAGCAGGATCAGTTTCTGGCTCGGGTAAGTAGACAGTCCCCTTGCCTGTCTTAGCCAGGTCCATAGAGCGGACAACAGGAAGTGATCCCATACATTGTGCTAAAACCCCAATATAGGGCTCATTCATAGATTTTTGAGCAATGAGAAAGGACACGCGACGCTTAGCCTGCGACTTCAGCAGGTACATCAATACAGCCGAGTCGACGAACTGATTAGCATGAGGGGCAGCTACGATTAGTACTGGTCCTCTCTCAGGAATTCTCCAGGCACCACGAGGGTAAATTTCTCTGAAAAAGAGATCTAACGCCCAAGTAAAAAGCCACAGCACCAGGTCGTACAGCCAAGGAATCATCCGCCGAGACTCCGAGCCCGCCATGATCGCAGATCACGGAGAGATGAAGTTAAATGAAGCTCAGACTGGGCCGCAGGATCAACATGCAGCTTCTGTATATTTTACTTCTTATGGTGGCTTAATGCAAGAGTGTGGGGGCTGAGTGGTACAAGAAGGAAAAAAGAGGGGCAAAAATTCAAGATCACGGGGTTAGAATTAACTTCAGAAGCGACTTGTCCTGGAACATCATTCATTTAACGAGGTTTTGGTTCATTCCATTTTTGTATTAAATTCCAGGTTACAATATATTTGAAATGAGAACATGAGGACTTTGTAACTGATATTATATTGAAACATTGGACTTTGTCACCTGCAGGCCCGAGCCGAAGCCGCCCGATCGCACATATATTTTTTCCACAAATAATTGGTTTAGTAGTAACCATAGCAAGAAAGCTGGAAGGAGAGGTATGTAGGATCCAGTGAATCTGGGAGGCATTGACCCTGGACAACACCCTCGCCATCGAAAGGCAAGAATGACCAGGGCTCACCAGAGCAATCGTCGTTGTTCCAGGCATAGACACCACTGCATAGCTTGGCTTCCTTGGTGTCCATGAGAGCTTTGAAGGAGAAGAAGTCGACGTTCCATTGACGGGAGACGGGGGTCTTGTCACAGGTAACTGGAGTAGTGGCTACTTCTGCCACGCTCACGGGCTTGCCATCGGCCAAATCTCCAGCTGGGCAGTCTGACCAAGATTGAAATTCAATGCTTGCAACAGGCAGTGCAGCGCGAGCGCCAAGTACGAGCATGGCTGCAGATGCAAATGTCTGATTAAGATTAGTCGCATGGAAGGTGGAAAGTCGTTTCTTGATTGCTGATCTTACAGTGGAGAAGTGCATGTTGTTTTAATGAGCGTCAGTTTCCTGTATAGGCGTCTTGGATATCGGACTGGAAGTGGTCGTTTGTCGTATAGTACAGAAAGTCCGCTCGAAGAAAAGAATCTTGACGGTAACGTCCCATGGTATTTAAGTAGTCGCCGTGATTACTTGAGACGCGAAGAATCTACACTGGATGCCATGAACAAGCATAGTTCTAGTCCAATCAAACTTTATTCTCACCTGGTCATCGTCATGTGGAATGCAGGAGGCTGAGGACCGCTCTTTAGGAGAAAAAGGCATTGGTGGAGTGGACTGTGTAAGGGCTGGAATGCGATGATCTGCCCTAGAGCGAGGAAATCTTGGCCAACTGTGTTTGTAGATCCCCTCAAGAATGGGCTCAAGGAGTCCTTCATAATTCAAGGAAATAAGAAATTACAGTGAAAACTTTAGAACCCTAGAAAGGTACGTCGTACCTGTACATACTGCCACGATGTTCATTCGTCCATAGTAAGGAATCACGAAGGGGCAGTCGAAATTGGGTGGCCGTTAACTGTTGAATACAACCAAATTTTACGATAATTACTGGCATTTAAAATTAGATGATTCCTACTAACTGACTTTGAAGTTTACCGCGGTTTAAAGGTGGGTATGTTTCTAAGGGGGTTGGCCCTTGTTGGACTAAGCACTTGAGGGATTCATCGATAACGTTCCTTAACTTGGAATTTTCTAACCGGCTCCTCCCTTAAGTACCTGGTATTTTAATTTGAGCTTTCAAGGTCCAAATTTCAATCCATCCCAAGGTTTAATCTGTCCTATCTGAGCCCTGGCTACTCATATGGCTTCATCAAAGTATTGCCCAGAACCTTTGCCGGGAACTCCTCTTCACCAAGAGCTGTCGTATGCGCCCAAGGCTTCAGTTCATTCTCCTTACGGATCGTAGTGACAAAACATTGGGTCCAGCCGAGACGAGGATATTGCGTTGACACATCCTGGATAGTGTCCGGGTGAACAAGGTCGACATAGGAGCCAGTGTTATCTATAGAAAGAATTATTTGAGTAAAGTTTTGCTCATAAAAGCCGACTGTAATTAGGTTTTATATGTAGAAAGGATGTAGAAAGAGAATGATAAAACATACCAAATATAGTCGCAAGCTGCAGGAGCTGTCCGACAGCGGTGATTTTGCCAACTTCACACAGATCCTGATGCCGAATTATCGCTTCTGCCACGCTCTCTGCTTGCTCGCGAGGTGCTATTATAGACGAATCCGACTCCATCAAGTCCCCGCTGGACTGTAGCAGCTGCAAGGCTAACATGCCACCGAAGAACTCAAAACTCAGTTTTGTTCCATGAATATGCTCGTCCGTGGTACCAATGTCATGGAGCACACAGGCTAGGAAATATGTTTCGTCAGAAAAGTCCCAATCGGGAGAGGAGAAACGGAATCGTTTGATGGCTATTCCGTAGTGGTAGACTCTCAAAGAATGGTTATACGTAGGTTCCGATAGTCGAGAAAGAGCGTAGGTATTGATGCGTTGTGCTAGCTTGGTTGTGGGTATTGGAGTTGCGGAGACTGGAATTGGTTCTGGAGTTGATGCGGGGTGGGGGTATGCCTCTGTTGCGTTTAGGAGAGTAGAAGCTGAGGCTGGAACGGCTGTAAAGCCGTAGGTTCTTATTGATTCTGCCATTATTTTTTCCTTAGAAGGCTCATTCAAGATCTCCCAATCTTGTAGGTGATAGAAAGAGGTGTATGATTGTGGGGCAGAGAAGTAGGATCTAGTGGGCTGGCATGAGTCACACGTATATTTCCAAATGTACTAGGATCATATTTCATCATTACTAAACCAAGTGAGCACTTCGAAGTTGGTAGTAACTATTCGTAATATATATCCGTTTTCAACTTACGTATAGGTAGTCCATATTTCAGCTGCCCAACATAGAATATTGGAATCAAAAACCCTTTCGGTTGAACTGCCATTATGAGTATACGATCATATATGCGATGAAATGGTCCACGGGGTGTATTGTAAGATTTTGAATGATCCTGGATTTTAGACGCTGAGTAGCTCCCATGGGCATACGTACGGAAACGGCATCAATTTTGAAAAATTGGCTTCCAAGATTAGAATGTGATATATTATTTCACCTATCATAACCTATGATACCGACATTAAGTACCTCCAAGGTTGGACACCTACGGTTACCTACGTGATCGAACTCATATTGACAGTCTAGGAGACCAGAAGATAGTTTTGCCCAGACTGGTATATTTAGGTATCCACCTAGGTATTTGGAACTCCAGGACTTGGAAGAGGATCTCGGTTATCTACTTATGGCTGTTTTGACTGAGTAGAGCTGAGCATGCTGAGTAAGTATCTCAATAGAATGCAATTAGTCCCTTCCCTTCCTCCGTAGGTTGCCTACATTATCCCATTCTTATGGATAACATAAATGGTGGGTTCTCTAGAATAGTCGGTTATCCTACTATTATAACTTATCAAGTTCGAGATGGACATAGACTCTAGAGATAGGTGTCGATACCACCAGACCAAAGTGGGGCACAGGACCAATGAGAATGGTTACGATGCTGTTGGTCCAGCGACGTGAAGTGAATCTAGTGAGTTTTATCTATTTAGTTACAGCGAGGACAAGATTGAATAACATACCTCTTACAGCTCGCAACGATACATGTACAAAGTAGATGCATATGCAACAGTAAGACTAGTCAAACCATCGTTCCGACAATAGGTCTTCTAGGTTAACGCGAGTAATAGCACATGTTGGAATAAACCCTATTCCAACAACTAGGGTATCTATCCTGAGGCCAATCGGCGGTTGTAAACAGGGCGAAAGCCTCGGACCCTTTTCTTCACCGCAAATCAATTTAACGGATCATCTTGACTGTTAATGAGTAATCATGACTGCATAACTGTCCCACTATGTGGGGCATAGGACTCGTGTTTTAAAAGGCTTCACATTCGCATCGGGGGAATATCATGAATGTAGAGAAGTCCCAATCAGCCTCAATTGAATAAAATACTCAATTCATACGTCAAATTAATACTGTCTACAACGATGGATCAGTATACCACAAAAGAGGATGTCCTCAAGCTAGGCATCACGGATCCAGAGCTCGAAGCTGTAAGTAAGACTCTAGTCAATCTCTGAATCTTGCCTAATCCCAAAACAGATTCTTCCATACAGCCCACCTCCTGCAATGGACTTTTCAGGATCTATTAAAGAATTGCGTCAAATAGTTTCAACAATGGAGAGGAAAACATATGATTCCTGTCCAATATTCGATACGCAAGAATCCGTGATTAACATTGCAATGCGCGATGGATACCAAAGTGAGCTTCGCATTACCAAGCCGGGCAACTCGTCTTCAGAAAACCCCGTGGTTGTTCTTATCTTCGGAGGAGCTTTTGTTATGGGCACAAATATCCAATCTGTCATCTGGGCTCGCACGATCGCATATCTATACGGTGCTACTGTTGTTCAACCCTCCTATCGCTTAGCACCGGAGCACAGATTTCCGACTGCACCGAATGACATCTGGGACTGTGTGAAATGGATAGCTTCCAACGCGCCTGCACTTGATGCAGACTTGTCCAAAGGATTCGTTATTGGTGGCGGATCAGCAGGCGCAAATCTTTCCATCGTCACAGCTCATCGTTCGGTGAAAGAGAACCTCTTCCCGCCAATCACGGGAATTTGGGCTAGTATTCCGGTGTGTATGAGCAAAGAGACCGTGCCGGAGAAATACAAGGAGCTATGGATATCTCGTGAGCAGAACGCCAATGCTCATGGGAATCCGGGTCTAGATACAAAATCTGCTGGAGGATACGAGGATTTGTACCATCAGGATTTCTTATCTGAGGACTTTTCACCTTTTGTCTCTACAGCGCCATTCTCTGCCATACCACGAACGTATGTTCAGGTCGCAGGACTAGACATTCTACGCGACGATGGTATTGTTTATGCGAAGTCTTTAGAAGACAGCGGAGTTGAGGTGAAGCTTGATGCTTATCCGGGCATGCCACATGGTCATTTCAATTTATGGCCACGCTTAAAGCAGTCAATCAAGTCTCAAGAGGATACTATTTGGCATGCTGGGTGGCTTTTAGGCCGTCAAGTTCCCAGAGAAAGGGTAGAAGAACTTGTAGCTGTGATTTTAAAATGACATGTTCAGCTTTTCTTGTGAGAGATGACAAAGTCGGAGATCCGAAATATAGCGTGATATTTTCAATAGTTGGCATAGAAGTTAAGTAGATCTAAAGGTTGATCTTCCTGTTGAAAGATCAAATTAGTCTTTGGCTCAGTGCGCGTTTTGTGTTTAGCATGAAATGCTACAAGATGGCTCGTATGCTCTTCGTACTCGTCGCAATATATGACCTTTACCTTCGTCATATAGATGCAGTCGCTGAATTTCTGAATAACTCACTGAATTATGACGCTTATACACAGCTTTCAGAGTTCGAATGGAAAGGTATGGAAGATCGCAAAAGCCGCCCATGGCTCAAAATAAGATTAAGATACGCCTAATGATATGCAACGAAAAGAAAATCCAACGGACTCCAGTAATATGAAAAGAGAAAGGAACAAAAAACTACCATCGCAGCAACTGCTGCACCTCTGCCTTCTCAGTTCCAGTCATCTCGATTTGGTCGCAGACCCATTTTTTGATCCACTCATCGAAGACTGATAGGGCCTAGAGCTTCTTCTATTCTGACACATATTCGTATCGATCCATTGGGCCAACAATATTCGCCCGATCATTAAAAGACTTCATAGCAGTCTTCGACATCTTTCCCAGGTTTAACATGCTCTGAGCGATAGACCGAGAAACTCCATAGTGCTTCTAAAACTCTTGCTCATGATTCGCTAGGGCCGTCTGCACTGCTCGGGCGATAATCTGCTCGAGCTGCTGCTCTGATAAGGTGATATTCGCCAAGACTGGAGCTGCGCTGATCGGCTGTATGGCCTGTTCCTTCTGCGAAGATAGGATGAAAGATTTTGAGAGATGAGACACCGTGGGCAGCTTCAAATAGGGAAGATATTAGACCACCTGCGCAGCTTTCTGATAACTGGCTATATCGAATTTAAAGCCTACCCATTTGATGGTATGAACTCTTTGACAAGTTTGCAGTCACCATGTGGTTCTAGAGTTGATTTCAGCAGAAGATGGACCCAGAGCCGAATTTGAAAACCCCGATTCTCTAAACGGTGAGCTATTCCAGATGTCGGTTGATCGATAGTTAGCGATGTAGGTTCTAGAGATGTGACGTCATGTGACCTGAACCTTATGTCAAAGGCCCGATTCCATTTACAGTTAGTCTATTTTTAGTCAGCATTGGAATCCCACCATGGGATTCCCACCATAGCTACACATACACACATACGCATACTGCACTCTCATTTGCCCACTAGAATCCACTATCCCTTTGGTAGTCAGACCTCCATTTGACACCTTATGTCAACTTGTGTATTCGCAGTAGTAAATCTTACTACAGTAGTTAAAGAGCGTACGGAAGCTGACTAACAAAGAACACTAGACTAAAATAGGACTGGCCATTTGACACCTTACTGTTCCTTTCGTGCTTATCAATCTTGAGATGATAAGCATCTCTCTTCACCGAGCCACCTCGCTGTGACACATCTATCATTTACTGGACTTATGAGATATCAGACCTTCAGCATGTCAGGTGATGCCTCCGAGCGACAGCCTGATGCGCCAATAGAGGTGGATAGCCAAGATGCAGATTATACCCACGAGACAGCCACTCGAGCGCGAATCACCTCCGCACAGAGCTTCACACCCCGCTCCCTCGTCGTCGGTCTCATTATCGGTATATTAATTACATTCTCAAATACATATTTTGGTCTGCAGTCAGGATGGATAAGCACAATGGCAATGCCATCAGCCTTGATTGGCTTCTCGGTTTTCAAGGTCTTATCTAAGCATCTGTCATTCCCGTTTACCCCAGTCGAGAATGTCCTCATTCAGACCGTGGCCGGAGCAGTGGGTACTATGCCGCTAGGATGTGGATTTGTTGGAGTTATTCCTGCACTGGAATATCTACTGAAAGACGGCGAAGACGGTCCAGTGGGCGGAGGCGAGGGTGAAGGTGGGCCCCTCAAGCTCGGCTTTTGGAAATTAGTCATCTGGAGTCTTGGAGTTTGCCTGTTCGGAGTGGTATTCGCAGTTCCATTGCGGAAGGAGGTTATTGTTCGAGAGAAGCTGCGGTTTCCCAGCGGTACCGCTTCGGCGCTCATGCTTCGAGTGCTGCACGGCGCCGGTAAAGATGAGAAAATCTCTGTACCGACCCAGAATCGCAATAGTGCAGACTATATAGAGCCTTCTGGGCCAGTCCATGGGCAAGGAGAACATAGGCTCTTGTTGAAAGATGTTGACACCGAGGATCAAGCGTCACACCAAAAGGATTGGCGCGCTAAAATGCGCTTGTTGATCGGTGCATTCGTAGTTTCGGGTATATATGTGAGTTCATTTTGTTTTTGGGAATTGTGTTATTGTGTGGTACTAACCTCTGCAGACTTTGTTTTCCTACTTTGTCCCAGGAGTTCGAGATATTCCTATACTCGGAGCTGGGCTTGCTCATAATTGGCTCTGGACTCTCAATCCATCTCCTGCGTACATTGGACAGGGAATTATCATGGGGCCATCGACGTGTATGCACATGCTTTTTGGAGCGGTGCTGGGATGGGGTATACTATCCCCACTAGCTAAACATCGTGGATGGGCCCCTGGACCCGTGGGTAGTTGGGAGGACGGGAGTAAAGCATGGATTGTATGGATTTCCTTGTCCATCATGCTCGCTGATTCTATTGTCAGTCTTGGGTGGCTCGTGATCAAACCGCTGGTGGCTCGTTGTCCCAAATGGATAGATCATTTCCGATCCAGCTGGTTGGGACAGCGTTTGCATTTATCTGCGAGTCATAGTCGCTCCCATATCAGCTACTCCGCCTTAGATTCCAATCATGACCTGCAAAGTGCTCATACTGGGGCGGTAGAGGAAGAGGATGCTCCACCATCACAACTTATCTCCAACCGAGCAGTCCTCATTTTCCTACCCTTGACACTGATTCTGAATGTCGTCTGTATGCACTTTGCTTTCGGTGATATAATTTCTCCATGGCTGTCCAGCTTGGCTACGTTGATTGCAGTTCTCCTTTCTGTAATGGGCGTCCGAGCCCTTGGCGAGACAGATCTCAACCCAGTTTCCGGAATTAGCAAGCTCACCCAACTTATTTTCTCGCTCGCCACTCCCGCATCTCACTTTTCTCGTCGAGCAGCCTTGGTGACCAACCTGCTCGCAGGCGCAGTCTCCGAGTCAGGTGCTCTACAGGCTGGCGACATGATGCAGGATCTGAAGACGGGGCATATCCTCGGTGCAAGCCCCAAAGCCCAGTTCTACGGTCAGGTAATTGGCAGTCTCGTTGGTGCTGTACTTTCTACAGCTGTATACAAGTTATACGTGAGTGTTTATGATATCCCAGGTGACATGTTTCAGACACCAACTGCATACGTCTGGATCTTCACCGCGCGCCTTGTTACAGGTCATGGTCTACCTGAGATGGTTTGGCAAGTCTCTGTTCTAGCTGGTGTTGTTTGGATGTTCCTCACGGCTCTTCGTCTCGTTGGCGCATCCCCTTCCTTTTCACGTAACGGCTCACCTGCGCCTTGGAGAGACTGGATCCCGGGCGGAATTGCCGTAGCCGTTGGAATCTTTAATGTTCCGTCTTTTACGCTCGCAAGAGCCATTGGCGGAATCATTGCCTGGTGGTGGGCTCGGAAACACTCGTCAGTCTCGGCGCAAGATCCAATTGCCAACGGTGATTCTGATATTAACCCTACCAACGGAGGATCCAGCGAATCAGCAAACACCGCAAATACAGCGAAAAAAGCGGATGCTGCATCTTCAACTGTTGTGGTTTTGGCATCTGGTCTGATTCTGGGTGAAGGTATCCTGAGTATTGTGAATCTCGTTCTTGCGAGTTGTAAAGTACCCCATCTATAATAAGTTCTGTCGAATTTTTTTGGGGTTTTATATAACGAGTCTGGATATCTACATACCCTGAACATTCAAAAGCCTTTGACTTTGATGACTCAATTATGCGACAATTTCATTTTCAGTTTGACCTTTACAGTCCACCTCAGGGGGTGTCGAAGCATTGAGCAAATTCAGTGATATTTTAGCTAAGGATCACTATTTGTATGTTGGATATCTATGCACATATGCACGAAACTAGAAAATTGAAACTCTTTGAAATATACCTAGATATTCGGTCATCCAAAGTATTACCCATACCTGGGTACTACCAAGTCACCACTCTGAAGTCTATCTACCGCAAATTCTGCGTTACACAGAAGATTACGAACACCGTTCTTCACATAACGATTTGTTAAACATGTTTATGTGACGGATGGCGGATCGTGCTTGATTATGAGCGTGAAGCTTCGGGTATTGGGTTGCAGGGCATTGGAGTATACGGGGTGGACGTGCACTCGTCCAATCTCGTCCATCTCCCATATATTTGATCTGATCGGAGATCAATAGCCAAGGGAGGAAGGGCTATTTCAATGTTGAGGTCGGCGCAAGCAGCTCATCCCGTCTGTAAAATTGTTCAATGAAGATTATAGCAAGCTTTTTTAAATGATCAGATAGACTCAGAAAACTAGGCAAGTGAAAATGAGAAAATAGTGTAAATTTCCGTAACTAGTACTAACATGAGAACAGAGATTTGTTCGTCACGGACGTAGATATCGAGTCATCGTAAGAGGCAGGCTCATTTCCGATTAGCGAGACACTGCCGGGCGAGACACACCAAGGCTGTCTCTGTTCCTCAAAGAACATCAATGTAAAATGAAAAAAAGAATCACAGGATCAAATCCGGGGTATTATGTTCGTGATTGGCACAATTAGGAGCTCTGTCCAGGAACAGGCTTTTTGCTAACATTAGATTCGTTGGGAGAGTCTGATGTGGAGTCAGGGAGGGAAGGAAGGTCGGCTGTGGGAGCTGGGACTGGAGGCCCTGCCGCTAAAGGACTGGGGTGAACAGGAGCAGAGCGTGGAGGAACATTTCCAGCACTGTTGCTACGGGCTCGCTGGGCTGCAGGCATTGTAGGTCGTCTCATTCCAGGGGGGCCGTAGGGACCAGGACTCATTGATCTTTGCCCTTGTCGCATGCCTGGACCGGGTGACATGGACCGCGGGGACATGGAAGGTGAACCGGGTCGTCCACCGCCTGGAGACATTGAACGAGGGATGGGGAACTGATGGACTGGGGACATAGAGCGACCAGGGGAGTTGCGTAGAGGGGCTGGGCCCGCATATCCAGAGCCAGTGGAGGTTCCTGGCCCAGGGGATCCAGATCGCCCATCTTGAGGATAGAATCGGCCTCCTGGAGGTCCACCTGGCCCACGTCCTGCGGGGGACATAGGGCGACCGTTAGGGCCTACCATCATAGGTCGACCACGAGGGCCAGGGCCAGGGCCCGCTTCAGGCGGCGGACGCGAGCGAGGTTTGATAGGGCGCGCAGAGAGACAGGAGCGCGGAGCAACCCCTTGCTGCGAACGATCAAGGCGCAAACAAAGAGCCTAAAAGATAGATTAATGTTTGTTTGCTTCAAACTCATTATTTCGGTGGCACTTACCCATCCGTCGTCATATTCATGTAGCATACGAACTAAGGAACCAGTTCGAAGTTGGAGCTCATCTGGCTGTGTCGGGACAAAATCCATCTGCACTCTGTGCACGTTACTTGGAGCTGCGCCTTGAGAACCAGCATCGGCACCGGCAGCAGCAACGGCGGCCATAGCCACGCCAGTAGTACCTATGGTACCAGCTGCCATGGCGGCAGATGAAACTGAGTCACCATCAACACTGCCCGCAACTGAAAGAGAACCGGGCTGCAATATTGCTGATTCGGCAGTGGACGGACGGGGTTGTTCTTGGGCAGTTTCGGAAGAGATGGAAGCGGCTTTGCCAACGGCTGCCAAAGTACCTGCATCTGCTGCTGTCGCTTCTGCCGCGACAGGCACCGAAGAACCTGTGTCTGTCGGAGAAACAGGCACGTTTTGTGAATTGACCGAAGGGGTGGCATTTCTGAAGGGATTCTCAGGGTCACTGAACGGATCGGGGCTGATGGACTTGGGTGGAGTAGGAGGCGGGGTGCCGTCACCTGTGAGGTTGCGCATGGTAACGACTGCACCTCCAGTGACCGCGCCAGCAGCGGCATCTTCTACAGCACCAGTGGCCGTGTTGCTCAAATCAGGAGCAAATTGAGTGACTGGGCGAACATTGAGCTGTGGAGCCGCTGCATGGGTTGGTGCAACAGTCGGACGAGCTGGCAGGTTTTTGGTGCTAACATTCTTCTCGTCCAACAGCTCATCTGCCTCATTTTGTTTCTTGTTCCTTCGGTAAAAGAAGAAGATCAACGCAGCCAGAAGACCAATACCAAGTATAACACCGATTGCTGTACCGGCCTTGGCTCCAGAAGACATGCCAGTGGAATGCAGGCTGACTGCTGTCGGGGAAGCTGAAGCTTTCAAGTCACTGGCTGATGCCGTAGATGTCGTCAAAAGATCCTGGGTCGAATTCGTTGATATGGAAGTTGCGAAAGAAGTTGGAGTCGAAGTGGTCTCTGACGCGACACTCGTAGTCTGGTTTGTAGTAGTTCCCGCTGTCTTGCCTTCGGTCGTATGAGTAGTATCTACTTTAGTTTTTGTAGTCGTGGTGGCTTCTTTTTGAACAGAGGTAGTTTCTGTTTTCTCAGCGGTCGTCTTTTTGGTAGTGGTCGTCTCCTCAGTGGTTTTGGTCTGCTTTGTTGTTGTCGTAGGATCATCTTTAGTGATACTATCGACTACGCTTGCGATATCATTTTCAGCCCGAGTTACGTAGCCTCCAACCTCACCAACAAAGTCCGGTTCCAGAGTCTCGTAGACAATCACCCGCGGCAAGATGTTCTCATGAGGGTGATGTGTATGCCCATGCACCATCTTGATTAGCTATCGTGGCCTCAGAACCGGAAGCGTTCAGGTGATAGTCGATATGAAGTGGTAGCTAGAAGCTGACTTTAGCTTCTAGAGAAAGAAAAGTTCCGAGTTCTTGGGGCTAAAATTCCAGAGCGAGTCAGATAGCTCGGAAAATGACGCGCTGTGGAATGTAGGTAGAAAGAATGGACAACTGATAGATAATCAAGCACTGCCGATATCAAGTCAAAGAAAAGAATGGACAACGACTACCAGGTCGTTTTGATGGGAAAAAGGAAGGGAAGAAGGAAGGAAATCAGGGTAAGAACAGTGAGCCTGAGTAAATTGCAAATGAACCAAGAGATGATATATCATGGGGCGAAATGAATCGTATTATGGTAATTCAGGGCTTTGTACTGCAGATACAATGCTAACCCAATTTGGATAAGATCATACAGCGTCGAGATATTTTATTGGCTAATATGATACTGTGCCTGGTTTTCTTGATACCAATTTCCAGCCCAATATCCAAATTAGGAAATGATCCGAAACCGACCCTCTTTTTTTTCTTAATTTGATGAACGATAATCGAGACCTGTCAATATCAATCTCAGTCTCTTCCCATAGTAAAATCATCTGTTGTCTCTCTTATACTCTGTACAAGAGAATCGTGTCTTTTATTTATCAAAAAACGAAATGAGATTAAAATTCCATGTGAACTACTACAAGATAGCCCCCAATTTGTTTACGCTTACGGAGTACTTTTCGCTGTTAGCTAATCAAAGGTCCCATGGATACGTACCCAGGAAATCTTGCAGTGCGGGGCCAGGCACTCCCACGTTCCTAGACGTTTCATCCCAGCCATACGAGATCAATGTGGCGTCTAATTTCCGGTGGTCCCGGATTATCCTCGGACTAGGGATAGTCCATTAAACCCAACAAATTGCATCTTTGCGTTATTAACAGACTGCATTAAATATTTATCTGTTATTCACAAGTACTTGTGCTCTGCTGTAGCATCCTTATCATAACGTGTTATCTTTGATGGAACCCAATCTAAGCCCCCAGGTCATCTGATGCGCCATGGCTAGTCTCCAGAGCATTCAACTTTCAATGGTGTGATTAGCATAGATGTGCTTCTTGAATTTTATGCAAGTGTGGCTGAAACGACTATTTATCCTTCGGTAGTCACGTATTAAGGTTTAGAGAAAAATGGATGTCGAAGGGCCTGGCTAAGGTTAGAAACAGATATAGTCCGTCAAATCTAGGTGTAATTACTTCTTCTGCAGAAAGTCTCTGGCGGCTCTCATAGCATATCAATTGTTGAACAAGATCCCGGCCCTTTGTCGATGTACTGGGCAATATCTCATCCCATGATTGGTTTGGAAAAGACTCGAATGTCACCTTGCCCCAGTCTGGTAGGACATGAACGTCCTATACGCACTGATTAGTTTAAATTTTTGTCGCATAGACACAAACAGGGGGCTTTACCGGCCAGCTCTTCTCATTCGGTGTGCCTAACTTGCTGAAAATAGAGTGAATAAGAGACAGGTCGCTGCCCAAGGGCCCTGAGTCAAATAATGTGCGATGGTCTGCGGCAATCGCTTCCGCTACCACACACCCAGCAGCCCAGATATCGAGAGCCAATCCATATGCCTTGTACCCAAATAAAATCTCTGGGGCCCTGTAGCAGGTAGTACCTACATCTGTGATTTTGAGATCAGATGGTTCTGATCCAGGGTCCCCTTGTTTCCACGAAATTCCAAAATCGGCTAGGTAGGCTGGGCCATCAGGAGAATCCATGAGGATATTGGATGGCTTGATGTCTCGATGAATTATTCCCAATTTATGGATGTGGGCAAGGCCACTAAACAGGCCAAGTAAAGCAGACCTTGTCTGAGCGGCGGTCACCATATTCCGCCGAAGCAGGTGCTCAAAGTCATACTGTACGAAGGGGAAGACCAGAACAAACCTGCCTTCATCCAGTTTGAAGGTTTCTATGAGGCGGATTACATGTGTATTTGATGCCTCGTGAAGCAGCCTCACCTCACGATGAGTATCGTGAGGTGCTCCCATCAAGTGCGGGACTGTGACCTTCACGGCATGCAACGAGCCATCTTCACCTTTGGACCGATAAATGGTGGAATATAGCCCATTGGAATGATGAAAACACGATCTATATTTACCAATAGTCTCACCTATTGATGAGGGAGATGACGTCGCTGATCCTTGTGAATCATCCTGAGCCTGAATTTCAGGTGGGTCATCGCAAATGACCGATATTGCAGATGTGTTCGTCTCAGCTGCATCAATTGCTTGCTGGCACATCTCATCATACTCCTCCTGTAAATACGAATTTGTCAATTATTAGCACTTTGTCTTCGAGTCCAAAGGGTTTGAAGGCAATAGCCCACACCTTCGAAGTGGCTTGGCTGTGGGCTTCATTCTCGTACTGCTTGGCCTGTGCTTGAGCCTCCTTAAATGCAGCGGCAGAGGAAGATTGCTGATGGGCCGTTGTACTGATGTTAAAAATTAGTTTTTGCTTGGACCAACTGCTGTTGGGTCACTTACAGAGACTGAATAGTCTTCAATCGATCTAAGAAGCCTAGATTCTTCCTCCAGTCCATCATGCCTGTAAATAACCAAACTATGTGGCCTGAGGGTGTGGAGCGCAAACTAACAATAGCGATGATGTCACATGACAAGAGCTGAAACAGAGCGAAACCAATTTTATAATTACGTAACACATGATTTGCTTACTGATTGGCCAGCAGGTGCCAAGCATTGTCACGCAGATGTTTCCCCGGCCGTCGTCATGTCACTTCCAATAAGGCTGTCTTCGTCGAATTACAAACACCGCCGTTAACGACCCCAACCCACACTCATTGACCCTCCTTGACCCTTTCCCGCTTGCTTAATTCTTTGATTTTATTTTTGTGCGCTTGCTTCTTGATTATGCGCTTGGTGCGCTGCACTGATACTCGACATTAAACATTATGGAGCTTTCCCGGCAAGAGTATCCGGCGCTTTTGGTAAGGATCACTTCGAAATTTCGAGTCGCGATGCTTTACAAGAACAATGTGCTGACAATGGGCATCTTCCCCCTATTCTAGGCCACCCTACACCCAAGCCAAGCTACCGCTGTCCTTAACGATCGCATTCGCCTAATCAACAAGACCCATGCGGATATTGCAGACTTCCTCCAGGTACGTCGTCGGATACTCTGTTTCCTATGGGCAGCCATACTACTTCCTTCCGATCATATCCTTAGAATGTATGGGCTGTACATGGCTAACTTCATTGCTCTAGGAGCGCCGCCGCTTGGAGGAAACATATGCCGCAAGCTTGCGGAAGCTGGCGGGTCGCCAGGTATTGGATAATGGTGCTGCGCTTGGGTAAGTCGCTCACCTCTAGATGATCTCCTCAAATCATCTAAACAGGGCTATGCGACAGTAACTGACTATGAATTAGTATCTTTCAAATTCCTTGGCAGCGCATTCTAAACGCCACGGAGACACTCGCTACATCACACGAAACCCTCGGAGCGAAGATCGAAGAAGATGTCGAGCGGCCCCTTAGGGAATACCACAGCAAGAGTCGCGAAATGCAGTCACTACCTGGCATCCAGAGTGATCTTTCGGGTCTGGCCAAAAGTGTCGAAACAGCCCAGAAGAAGGTAGAGAGGGCTAAGGAGAAGAGCGCCAAAAGTCCCAAACTGTTGGCTAGTGCAGTCGCATCAGCGGAAGAGGTCAACGAGCAGTGGAATTCGCGTGCGCCCTTTGTTTTTGAGCAGCTTCAGGCCGCTGATGAAAGTCGGCTTAATCACTTGCGCGATGTTCTTACGCAATTGGAGACACATGAAATTGATCATGTCGAGCGCAGTCGGCAAGCCGCTGAAAGTTGTTTGAACGTTCTTCTTAATGTCCAAACGGCCGATGAAATCAAGACCTTTGCCGCAAAAATGGCGGGCAGTCGTATTCCACGGTCGCAACCCACATCACGTAGACAACTGTCTCAGTCGGAGGTGTCTACTTCGTCATTTACTTCGCCAGACCCTGCAATGCAGCAAGCTTCGGATAGAACGCCCCCAGTCTTAGCACCACCGCTTGGTTCACCACTTTCTCCTCCACCGAGAATTCAAGATGATGACGCTAGTCAGCGATCTGTTGGCTCGGATAGATTTGCAGCAATGGACTTACCTCCAGGTAAGCTATTTAAGTAATATTCTTTTCACGCCACCCGAACTAATTTGATCTTTTTTCCTCAATTATAGCGCCAGAGGCCCAGCCACGTCATACCCCGTTGGGAGGACTACGACGCCTGGGAACCGTCATGAACAGGCGAAGGAGCATGATGACACCTTCTACTGGCAATTTCGAAAGGAAGTCGGAAAAGAAACGTAGCCCATTCTCTGCCTTCAAGAGGAACGATAGAGAAATGCAGATTCCAGAATTTCCTCCACAAACAGCCTCAGACCGGGACCGGGAGCGACCAAGCACAGCATTTACAGAGGATGGATCCATGCGCAGTGCGAGTGTTGCAAACAATCACCATGTCCCCGAGACGGCTGCTCACAATGAAGTCTCTCAACCTATCAACGCCCTGAATGGTAATACACCAGATAGTCAACCCGGATTTGCTGGCGGATTTGCCAGTAATGGTGTCAGTTCGGCACCAATCGATTCAGAAGGATATACTGAGCGTCCTTCGACAGTCGATGAGATAACACGAGCTCAGAGGGAAGCATCCGGGTAAGCTAAATCAGAATATACATGGTACAGTAATTCATTGCTAAAATATATCTAGATTTGACGAGTCCAGTATGAACCTGACTATTCGTGATCAGCCAATCTTTGAGGATGAGAGCCAGGCTAAGCAGGCCATGGATGACATGGCCAATACTCTTCGACTGGTAAGTTTGATCGACTATTTTCTATATCTGATGGCCTTGCTGATTGCATGTCTTAAATAGCGGGCCCAAAATACCGGAGGAATGAGACGCAACGCAGGCACCATTCGTGGCCGCCGAGATGTTCGGAACACGATGTTTATGCTGAATCCAACCCCTGATATGACAGCAACTCAAGCCGCAAACGAGTCTTCTGGACCAACTTCACCAGTCAGACATACTTCATCTCCCAGCATTTCCACCAACGATGACCGTGCCATGTCAGACACAACCTCTATTCGCTCAGGGCATACTGCTCATGGTCACGTGTCTCTGCACCCTGAACTTCATCAACCGGGTCTGAATGCATCAATTGTTGAAACAGTTAACGCATGGTTCTCGGGAGGTAATGTGACGAAGGCCTCCGTGATTGGAGAGCTTGCGCTCGCCAACAATCCTGCCCCTGGTGCTCCCACAGACACTTTGCGAGTCCATCTTGATAACTTCGCGGTGCTGGAAAAAGTGGCCGCCAACCCAGGTTTTGTCCAAGAAGTCGTATCAGAGGACAAGAGAGGTGAGTATGACGTCCAGCTAGGTAATATCTCCCGAACTGTGCCAACTGTTGCGTTCAAATATCAAATGCACTTGACTCCTGGCAATTCATCCGCCTACTGTCCCGTTATTTTCAAGCCGGTCTGGAATTTACAGGAACAACAGGCCAGTGCAATCATTTTCTATCACCTCAACCCAGCTTTCGCTACAAACGTTGATTCAATCATCATCAAGAATCTGGTATTGACTGTTGGCCTGGATGTTGCCACGGAAGACGAAGTTACTAAGCAACCCCGTGATTCTGTCGCCCATGCCACCAGCGCTGTCATGTACCCGAACGCTGGGGCTACATTCCGCCGTAAGAACTCATCTGTTATCTGGAGAATCCCTGAGCTAGAATTCAAGGCTCTTGGCTCTGGAGATAATAGCAAGTTCCTCGTACGCTTCACAACCAATACCGGTACCCTATACAAGGGAAATGTTGAGGCCAAGTTCGAGGTCCACTCTACTGGAACCAATCCTCGTCTGGGGATCAGTCGCCCTGTTTCGTCGGGTCAGAAAGAAATCGACCCATTTGCCGACGAGGAAGCTCAGCGTGAGGCCATGAAGGCAGGCCCCACGGCTTGGCAGGAGCTTCCAACCGCCCGCAAGCTGGTCAGCGGGAAATACGTTTCGTCGTGAAAAAGCTGGCATGCCGCCCCCATAATTTCTTAGTATATAGTCCCTCCTTATTGTTATTGTTTCTCTTGTCTATGTTAACACCAGCCAGCGGATACCAAGGATAGTCACAAAAGGAACGTCAGGTCGATGATGTTGCTTGTCTCCGCTCTCTTGTCCCCCAGAATTTCTTTTTATTTTGTTCCATTTTTTCTCTAAACATTTGTTGATTGTCATATTTACATTTGGGCATGTATCTAGGCATATTAATTTACATATTCCATAGTAATGTCTTAAGCGATTCATTTAGATCCTGGAACATTCCCAGATTTAATAAGGTAACATTTGAACCAAATTGAAAATAATCAAGTAAGACACGGACAAGTGGAGATTACGGACGGGTGGTGAAAATAACCCACTTTTTCATTTTTACATTATTTGTCTCATAACTCCATTGAAATCAGTAAAAATATGTAAATAACCTACTGAATCGGGCGCTGTGGACACGTCTCTCTCCTATGTCCAGTTTCTTTGCATATTCCGCATCTGCGTGGCTGCTGGCGTCGTGGAGAAGATGCTCGGGTTTGGCGTCCATTTACATCACCATCATTTGCATCACGATTTTATTGACGCGTCGATAAGCTAGCAGCCTTTCTAGACAGTAAGGCTATTTTCAATGACCATTTTCGCATTCAGATATGCCTTTTGTTGCTTCTTTTTTTCATTGGCTTCGCGAGGAGCGGTTAATTCCTGACGTAGAATGGCCATCTCTTGGTGTATAGATGTAGTGCCTTTCAATATCTGATGTAATATCTTCTTAGTCAATGTCGACGGTAATCGCAATACTGTACGTAATAAAGCTTTATATTGGTGAAGTAGATATTTCTATATCATTGGCGTTCTTGGAGAGTAGTTCTTACTAGAGTAGCGACCCTAAGATGGTGGTGGTGGTGGTGGTGTTGATGGACGAAGCGAGATAGTAAGTTTTGAAAGCACCCTCTCTGGATCAAATGGTGTAATTCTAGTAGCGGTGAAGGTATTAGATGCAGATCTTATAGCTTCTTCACGCACGGTAGGATATATAGCTAGAAAATCGTTCTTGTTGATAGAGTTGAATCCTAACTCTATTTTGATACTAACCTCACGGAAATAAGAGCGTTTTAAAACAGCAAAACAATATGGGCTATAGAAGATGAGATGAATACGAGGCAGATAATATCGTTTTGTCGGCAAATCTGATCGAAATCGGGTGTAAGGTGGCGACCATGGCCATCTAGAACCAACAGCCTATATCTCCCCTTCGTACATGTTATAGTAGAAGGGATATATAGTTTCTGTAGCCAAACGAAGGCCTATTTGGTCTGATATCCAGCCATTAGGGCTTATTTCAATGCGCCAATCAGGTGGTAAATTGGCGTCGCTAAACCAGCTTACATCATGTTTTTACCCTTAAATATGATGTATGCATGACGGAGGCTCCCAACTAGTCGAATTTAAACATTCAATAGCCGTAACCTATTTGTTTCTTCGGTCATAATAGCCCTCGTAACGATTTTAGTAGTAGCGGTTTGAGTTTCGTCCAAGTTGTAAAGATCATCTTCATGAATCCCATTCTCGCGAATTGTCTTTTCAATTAGTGTAAACCATTCGCGAATAATCTTAGGCTCATCTTGCTTTACGCGTTCAAAATTATAACATTTTGAATAGCGAATATCGATTTCAGTTGAATGAAGGTAGAAACCTAATTTCGTCCGATCGTAAGAGGTGGGTTAGTTTCATAGTCGGTGAGTAGAATATTGGCGATTTGAGCGACATAATGAGGCCTAGGAGCAGATCCACGGTCGTCTAAAGAGAAAATCCATTTGACTAGAGTTTTCTCTTCAGACTCAGTCAGTTTATGACCATTTCGCGTGTCGCAGCGCAATATGTAATACCGGATTGGCGACGCCGGAGGGTGGTATATGGGACATTAAAGATAGATGCAACTTGGTTTGCATTGACAATTTGGCCTTTTTTAAAAAGCTTCAATGGCTAATAAGGTCTTACCCTTCTGTTCTTCCCAGTTTTGGGCCATTTGAGAGGTAGGTGGTGGCATAATGGTAGATGATGCGTAAAAAGAAAAGGGATTTTCCACTCGTCCGTAATATCCACTCGTCCGTAATCTCCACTCGCCCGTATTTTACTTTAAAAGACTCATGTCTCGCTACTACATCATCAATAGGGGGAACCTTGGGTCTTCTGCATGGAAGAAAAAAGGGCCCGCTCAAAAACACGAGGCAAAGATCAACATAGCCTTAAACCAAGGTTGAAGAGCAGGTCTTGAAACCCCGTGACGAACTCTCTAACCTCCAACATTGGGGCAAAAGTCAAATATCAGTTGAAACCATGGAATATACGACACGCGGAGCGGAGACTGCGGAGTAAAGGCTCCCCATAGTGTCATTTCCCCGCAATATTGATTGGACTGGAAAGTGTAAATCCCCGGATTGCGGCATTTCAGTCGGCAAAATTGGCAAAATTGAACTTTGATTTAATTTGCTGGAAGAATGAAAAAACCCATAGGAAGACGATTCTCAATCAAAGTGCCGAATATACACTGCGTCCATCGTGAATCTTCATATTTGGAATTTTTACGGAAAGTCATCCAAAGTTACCTACTCCATGCAGCCATATTTTCCTAGGTGCTTGACTTATAGCCACTTTTGGATTTTTCTAACGCCACACTGGAGCATCCAAAAACTGGGGAATGTGGGGTCTTAAACTTATGGATCTTGATTTGACTCGTTTGGCCAGGATGTGATCTAGACTGGTTAGAATTATGGGACTAAATACCCTTTTTGGCACTCTATGATTCGCTGTATGGGAACTAGTTCCTACTTGCACTTTAATAGAGTTCTATAGAAAATTGTTTCCTATATAAACCCCTGAAGAATGGCCATTTTCTGGGGTATCAGAACAGCCTACAAGGGTCTACACCTCTATAAACACCGTCTCTCCCTCATCCTTGTTTGGCCGCCCATCAATCCTTCTTTCTTAAAACAAGATCACAACTCTCCTTCGCAACAATGTCTGACGATCTCAACGTTAAACGCGTAGACACTGCCTACTCGGCCAACATCACCAGAGAAGACCTCGAATCTGGCAGATTTGGCCCCTTGGCTCATGTCAATACGGCCGAAAGTCGTCTCCCAGCCTTTGGTGGTGAATTCCAACCAGGTCTTTACAGATCACCAAAGGACCGCAATATTGCCAACCCAGCACCCCTAGGACTCTGCGGTTTTGCTCTTACAACCTTCATGCTAGGCTGTCTCCAATGTGACGTTTTGGGAGTCTCAGTACCGAACATTCTGATTGCGCCTGCATTCGCTTATGGTGGTCTTGTTCAGCTTTTGGCTGGCATGTGGTACGTTACGATATCATGCTATTCACCGAATATTGAAAGAATTGAAATCTAATTTGACACTAGGGAAATGGCAATTGGGAACACATTTGGTGCAACTGTTCTATCTTCATATGGAGGATTCTGGATCTCAGTCGGCATTATTTTCACTCCAGGAGGATTCGGCATTGAAGCCTCTTTGATAGAAGCAGGAAAGGGCAAACCTATAATGTTCTATAACGCCTTTGCTCTATACCTCATGGTCCGTTCTTCACCTCTCATCATCTCTTTTGGACTCGCATGCTAACTGACCCTTTCCAGGCCTGGTTCATATTTACTGTCCTGGCGACTCTGTGTACGGTCAAATCAACAGTAGCCTTCTTTTCTCTGTTTTTTGTCATTGATATTACTATCCTTCTCCTCGCCCTGGCTTACTTCTACCCCACTGCTGAAGGTGTCCCTCACCCTGGATGTCAGAAGGCGGGAGGAATACTTGCTATCATTGGGGCTTTCTTAGCATGGTACAATGCCATTGCTGGTATTGCCGATGACACCAATAGCTTCTTCATCGTTCCTGTCCTTCACTTCCCATGGTCAGAGAAGGCACGGAAGCAGAACAAGGCTGCTTAGACTGAAGGGCGATTTTGATTTGAATGAATTATTAGTTAGTTCACGAACAGATGAAGCTCACGAGTTTATTGTTGAGGACTCGTCTGAACAATGCCAGAGGTCATCAATATCGCATTGCTCAGATTTTTAATATAAACCAAGTTCAATTCTACCAAATTCCCGAGGTAGTTGATTGTTAGCTAAATACGATCTTGATATAAATACTTGTAAACAGGCAAATCGGTAACTGAATAAGTGGCAGAGGCAACCTTCAAGGGCGGGAACCTTGAGCGCGTATTTCTCATTCTCAAGTCCTCGTTAATTGGAAAAAAAAAAGAGTAGGTAATCATACATCAAAGGGATTGTAGTCCATAATGGTTAAAATATTTACAAGATGAAGGGAGGTTAGAAAGATAAAACATAATGGGCGTGGATCACACCCTTGCTGCCCGAGTAGTTTTGTCATAAAAATCAAGAGTCATTGCTGCCAGGAAACAAGGAATGTCCTTCCGCTCCTGAACCCAGAACTTCAGCAAGGGTCGAATTTCCATGGCGAACATACTATTGTTCCCACCCGAGAGCTTCATGGAACCACTTTGGCCATCGAAGAGGATGGAACTCTCTTCGCCATTGCCCATGCTGCCTGGGCCGCTGGAGTCGGAAGAGGCGTTGGGGTCACCATGGCGGTACTCAGGAGACAGGTGAAACATAGACGTAACGCGGACACGGCCATTGGGAAGAATATCGAGTTTGTATCCAAGCAGAGAAGCAACGGCCTCTCGGAACTCAATGGCCTTGGCGGCATATATTTCTCGGAGTCGAGTGTTGCGCTTTTCTTTGTCCGCAACGACACGTTCCATCTCTTGCATCTCGAGCTTGAGGCTCTCTAATGCACTAGCTGGAACTTTCTTGACTAAACTGACTTCGGTAGTATTACCACGTAGTTGGGCGAGTAGATCACGATTTTCGGCTTTAAGGGCCCTCAGAGTCGTCATCTTGATTTTCTCTGCCTCAGCTGTGGGATTGCCCTTCAATTCCAGAACACGGGTACTAGATCTGGCCTTTAAGGCCTTAAGTTGAGATTTGGCAGCTTCGAGTTCCTTGCGTGCAAGAGTCTTGCTCTGTTCCGACTTGGTGTAAGCATCTTGTAGCTTGCGATTTTTCCGTGTAAGGACGGCAAGTCGTTCGTTGTCAGCCTTGCTATCTGTAGGAGAAAGCGGTCGCTTGGTGCCCCGAGACTGTGATTCTGCCGAGGGTGGTGCCTCCCGTCGTGAGAGCTCTTCATGGAGACTATTGACTTCACTTCGATACTCGTCCACAATATTTTGAAGCTCGGAAATCTGCTGCGACTTTTTCTGGTCAAATTGACCTACTTCTGCGTTCATTGTTTCCTCCTCTTCGTCAAAGGTCTTAAGCTGAGCCCGGAGATACTCCACTTCCTTGACAGCTAGGACACGCTGTCGCTCAAGCCTCGACTTAGCCCGAACATCCGCCGTAGAAACTGCTGCAGCTGAACTGTTTCCTGAAGTACGTAGTTGTTCTAGCTCTTGGACAAGCTGTGCTTTTTCCTTCTCAAGAACCTTGATTGTTTCATTCTGTTCAAGGGATTGCGCCTCAAGGGTGCCGATTCGGTCAACCAGTGTTGCAGTTTCAATACGTCCCTCGACTAGACCTTTCACCACATCCTCTGGGGAATCGAAATCTGCAGCATTATCCTGAAGAAGACTGGCCCATGACTGCCGCTCGTCTTCCAACATCTGCTTTTGAATGCGCAAGGTGTTGTTTTCGGATTCAAGTCCATTCATTAACTGCAACTGGTTCTCGAGTGATCTCTTCTCTTCCTCTACAACCTCCACGTTCTTTTGGACTTGGCGTAGATGTCGAAGCTCCGATGCTTGGTCGCGACTTTTAACCTCCAGCTCACGGATATGATGTACCTGCTCTGAAACATGTCGTTTCAAAACTGTGAGGGCCTCGGCATCATTGCCTTCAGCCCGCAGGCGAATATTCTCAGCCTCAAGAGTTTCAAATTCAGCTTCACGCTCGCACAGTTTATCTTGTGTGCTTTGTTGGGAGTTTCGAGCCGCAAGAAGCTCAACCTGAACTTCTTCGATCGTTTTTTGTAGTGAAGCACGCATTGTTTCCAGCTCGTTGATCTGGTACTTTAGATGACGATCTTGGTCGGACATTTGCGCCTGGACATCGTCGAACTCTTCTTGGAGAATAAGTTTTTCATCCTGAAGACTTCTAACTTTTCGTTCTAACTCCACTTTACCGTTCAGGGCTTCGTCTTGCGATTCTTTCAACTCCTTAGCCAAGGACTCGTATTTGTGGTTCGCACGGTGAGAGGAAGATTCGGCGGCCTAATGATGAAAAGGTTATTTGGGATTCTTTCTCAGTTAATCGTTCTACTAGGCCACACCTGTGCTTTGCGAAAGTCTGCATCAGATTTCAATTGGAATTCCCGAGTCTCTTTTTCGTGTCTGAGAGCCTCAAGATCGCGCTCCTGTTTGATGTTTTCCAATTCATATCGGAGAGTGTTCACCTGAACTCGTAATTCCTCTGTTTCTACATCTGGAGAAAACTGTGAGTTTCTTTTTCTTCAAGATTGTCATTGGAAGCAATTGCTAACCATGTGTTGGTGCTTGATGTTGAATAGGACGAAGAGACCTCCGGAGTGTGCTTCGGCCGAAGTTGTTTGAGGTGGCGGATGGTGACTGGATTCCTGCAATAAGTTGAGCAGTGGATGGTGACTCGATCCCAGCGATTAGCTGAGACACCGGCCGGGTTGGGGTGGAATCCATATCGTCGTCGCTATGAGTATGTTCAGGTATTGTTGCAATCGTGATAAAGGGAGGATTTAGATGTCCCGATCCGACCAATGTAAGACCTGTGAGAGCTATAGCCTCGAGCTGCCTAAGAGAACAGCCTGAGATAATGGCCTGAGATCAAGGAATATAATACAGAGCAACTCAGCACCGAATGGATTCCAGACAAAGAGTCGCGACCTTGTTTGTATCTTAGTCAGCACGGAGCTACCGCATTGGGATTAGTGTCTAAATTTTATCAAATTATTTCGAGAGCCAATTTCTTCTCTGCACACACCGGCAATTCAATTCCCCACCAACACTCTCGTCACCCCATTTTTTTTAATTTCGACAACATGGGCAAGGATAAGGTTGAGAAGAAGGAGAAGCGCTCCGAGAAGAAGGAGAAGCGTGCCGATAAGGATGGTGTGCACAAGGTCAAGAAGGAAAAGAAGGAAAAGAAGGACATCGTTCTCAGCGATGCCGTAGAGAAGCAGATCAGCAGCCAGCTAGACCAGGATCAAGCGTCCAATGCAGGTGATGCGATGGCCGTCGACCGCCCCGTCGGCGCTCTGGTACCATTTGCCAACCCCATTGTGGAGGATAAGCAGGCCAAGAAGGTTCTCAAGAGCGTGAAGAAGGGTAAGTCAATACTTTTCTTTGCATTGATCGTTATTATTCTTATTACGATGAATATATGCGCTCAATTAATTCTGCTTCCGACCCTTTGCCGTCTCTGGAGCAGATTAAAACTTTTGCGCCCAGCCGATACCTTTTCCTTATAGAATATGTTCTGACCTATGTCTTCTTTGTCCAGCTGCTGTCAATAAGTCTCTCAAGCGCGGTGTTAAGGAAGTTGTCAAAGCTCTCCGCAAGTCTGCCATACCCGCTGCCAATGCTCCCATCGGAGTCCCCAAGGGTGTTGTCGTTCTCGCTGCCGATATCTCGCCCATGGATGTCATCTCCCACATTCCCGTCCTGTGCGAGGACCACGGTATCCCCTACATCTTTGTTACCTCTCGTGCTGAGCTTGGTGCCTCCGCTGCCACCAAGCGCCCCACCAGTGTGGTCATGGTGGCCCCCACCGCCGGCAAGAAGGATGCCGATGCTGAATTCACCAAGGTCTACGAGGAATTGTATAAGCTTGTGGAGAAGGAGACCGATAAGGTGTCTGCTTAAGCAGCAGCTTTTTATTTCTTTGCGTTCTCGCCTCCCTTCTTGATTCTGGGGGGCATCTCTTCAATTGTACAGGTTTATGTTTAAGACCGTGCATGTCTTAGTGGGTTGGCCTTTGGGTTATTTTGTCATTGCTATATTCGGCGTTTCTTCAAGGTGTATGAAAAAAAAAAGGCAGGAAAAGAATTCCATTGAGATTGAGAAATTACCCATACACTTTTCATCTTGCTTTGTGTTTTCCGGCCTTGGGTTGGGTTTTTATAGCAAAGGGTCTGCCTGGAGTGTCGTGATATGAGTTCGTCATTCTTCAGCACTTGAAGTGGTCCAACCTTACTAGTCAGTCTTTTATAAGACTCTCCTTTCCAAGACGTATGGATGGTCACACGGTTCAATGTTTGACCTTAGGACTAGCTGGGGATTAGCAACGTTTTCCCAAATGGGAGCCCATCTTAATGCTTATAGACGCAGAAAATAGTATCGACTGGATTCATCTCCATCATCACGGCATACCAAAACAGACGGGCCCAGTAGGGCTGGAGCTATTTTAAGTAATAATATTCTTGGTCTGATAAAGTACAGAGCCGATTATCGGCCTTGCATCGATCCCCGATTGGAATTGTCATTCCAGCCGATCAATCGATCAGTCCTCTCATACCCTTGAACAAGGGGTATCAACCACATACCGAGCTGCTGCCACAGCTAACCAGCAAAATTGCCTCCTTCTTTGAGCGATCTTCATTTTTCTGCTTCTTCTGCTCTCAATTATTTGGGTACTAACCAACCCATTTCATAAATTACCAATTTATTACGGACCTGTCCTAACGCGGGCCCGACACCCATATGTAAAGGACTGCCCATACAGCTACTGAAAACATCTACATCGCCCTGGTGATCGAAAGAGGCGGAGAAAAGCTCTTGGTGTTGAACGCTATCAGGATTTGGATATGTCAGTGATTGAAGATTTGTTTAAAGGCTAATGAAGATGCTGGTATCGAAGCCTTAGATTTCTACAATTTTGATGAGACTGGCTTCTAAATTGGGGTTAGAAAATACTAATGGATCATGAAATAAGAGCCACCGAAGAAACATGCCTCTGTAACGAATACAAATTGAGAGTCTTTTACTATGGTTAAAGCTCTTAACCAATGGTCATCCTCTCCGCTAAATAGCTAACCTAAATGATGATGACATTGGCCTTAATATCTCTTAAAATGGCCATATGACTGATTTCTTAGCTTTTCAATAGATTATGTACTCGAAATATGTACATAGTCGTGTGCTAAAGGAACCTAGAGATCATCACTACATGAGACTTTAGATAATATCTTGTAATGGAAGTTAATGACTTTTGCAAAAAAAATAAAAAAATAAAAATAATAATAGTAACAAGATCACCACAGTCTTATTCCTTTATATTTAAGCTATTTACTCTAGCCTTTAGATGTTGGTCTTTTGAAGTTTATGAACACTAGCATTCTGAAGGTACGACGGAGTCTAGAACAACATTATTTACCAATAATGATTTCTTGGCTATACTTCCTTCTATTCGATGAAAGACTTTCAAGATGTCAACCATTCGATTAGAGTTTGATTATCAGGGATCTGGCCTATGAATCCATATTTGGTTTGTGATGGACTCCTCATCGACCATCAACCCATCTCTGAAGACTGATGAGCGTTTTCAGAAAGTTGGCCATAAGCTCTCAAAAGCTACCTAGGTGGCCATAACTTTATGAAATAAGCACTTATTGCTAGAAAGCTTATAAGAGTCGCTCATAGTCTCTACTATGAATTATAAGCTACTCGAGAGGAGCTTAATGATGTTAGGGGTGAGGCCTTTTACGTAAAGTCTATCGTCGACCTGGAATCATTACTTCTTCAGGGTTGAAAAAGAATGAAGTGATTTCAGCAGAAATTAGACGATAGAGAAGCTTTAGAAGCTGAGACCATATTGGAAATAGGTGATGCGTCACATCATACGCGAGCTTAAGATAGTATCTAGGCAGCAGGGAAGAAGGTTACAGCGTTGAATCTAAATTTGAATCATACTTGAACAATTGAATTTGACTTTTACAATTGACTGATATTGAATATATAGGTTGTGGTTAATGAATTTGGATATGAAGATGAAGTTGAACTCTTTGCATTTGGGTGGTCCTCTGAATGTTGGTGTTCGGACCCGAGTTAGCGTGGGTCCGTAATAAATTGGTAATTTATGAAAGAGGTCGTAAGGTCGTAAGCATCTTTCCAATATTCTGCCCTACATTCAATGCTTGTATAAAACCCACCCTTATTCCGCGAAGAGAAGTGAGACACTTCCTTCATTCTGCATGTTTCCTACATCAGGTATCATGTTCTTGTCGTAACTTATTTACTTTGCACCAGACCATTCTCTACTCTCGTTATATTTGGTTTCTAAAGCTCATTTACGATGCCATCATTCCGATCTCTATTCTGGGTACTCTTTTGCCTCATACAGGCCATTGCTCCTGCTACATGTTATCCGATTGAATTATCAAAATGGACTGAAAAGAGGAGTGGATTATTATCAGTACTTGGAGAGGTCGGTTCAATTGTCTTGACTCGAAGTGATAAGCAGCCAAGGAACTAACAAAGAAAGACTTCGTATATTGTCAGGTCTCGTGACACATCAGACCACATATACCCTTCTCCCTTTACTATTGCCCTATACGAGAAAGTATGGGGAAGTACTAGGACACTCGTCCAATGACGACACCTCTCCTCCGTTCACTATATCGTTTTTTTTCCATCGACTTTCCTTCCCTTTCCTCAAGTATGCACCAGTATCATTTCATCAGATCTCTCTACCTGGTATTTTCACAACCGTCATGATCCTGTTAGTTTTGGTATGGATCGCAATATTGGCGGTAGCACTCGTTGAATTTGGGACCTATCTATGGAATCGGAAACAGGATGCAATTTTTGCGGCTGAGAGCCATGAGTGTTGTGAAGATTCGGCTTCTATTTGTGAGGCATTGATAAAGTCGCCTTTGCAGCAAACTGCGGCCCATGAGGGTGATATTATGTCGTCGAGTGAATACGAGTCGGATTATGATTCTGATTCTGGATCTGAGTCGGACTTCGAGGAATACCAACTGGATGAACGTCTTGATATCTAATTGGTACATCATGTAATTACTTCATATACACATTAATGTCCACTCTAAAAGTTGTTTGAATCAGAAACTTGATGTTAATTTAAACATATATTACAGACACTATGCGTGTACTTGGGTACTTCAAGAGGCCCCGTGATCGTTACCCAATCTAAGCTGGGCTCAAAAACAAAACTTGCTAAATCAAGTCATTATCGTCAAAAATGTCTTCAAATTCGCTGGTCCACCTCCAAAGGCTGGTAGCGGGTTTGGTTATCGATTTCCTTCTGGCGAGGACCGACATCAGGGCCACTCTCAGCATTAGTACGCTGGAACTTATGCACAGCAGCACGGCCAGGGTCCTGATCGGAGCCAATCTCAGAGTTGAAGCTGACATTCTTGGAGGCATCAGAGCTGAAGTTGCTCTGCGACTTCTGGTTCTGATGATCGCCAGTATCTTCGTCAGTGTAAGACGGAGCTTGGTTGTTGTTGTATTGGCTACTACCACTGGCTTGGGACTGGCCAGCGTGCATGCCCATCTGCTGCTTTGCGGAAGTTGAGCCACCGACATAACCAGATTGAGAAAGGTGGGTACCAGGGAAGTCTCCCTGGCCATCTAGTGCCTCGGGGTACTTCTCCTGCTGCAGACGGTTCTCACGAAGGCCACCGGTAGGTGCGGATGGGAGTGTTGTCGCTGCAGAGATGTCGGTGGTATTCAATGTCGAGTTGCTGCCGGAGACACCCAAAGGTTCTGCGCCACGGTTTTTGCTGAATGCACCACCGTTTTTAATAGACTCAGCGGCGAGAGAGTCATTTGTGATGGGGCCCGCGGGCTCGCGTCTGGGCTGTTCGTAGGCAAGAGGATCGGTAGTGACCTTGGTACTACGCGGACCGGGAGGGATGGGAGTGCCCTGAAGATCCATTTTGAATAAAATTGCAAAAAGTATAGATGGGAAATAGCTCAGAGTTTGAGGATGTCGTAGAGAAGCTCAGAATTGGTTATTGACTTAAATCATGGACATTTTCCCAGTGGCATTACTAGGATTATATAGTATAGCAATCATAGATGCCAATCATTTATCAGGTTGTGATGTCACAGTTACGATACCTTGTACACTTTCATCAAGTTTCATGCATGAAAGGAATCTATGATATCCTCGACAGTAACGTCAACCACTACGATGAACTACATTGAGTGGCGGACTGGGGCATTTGATAAGGACTAGTGGATCTTTATTCTAGACCATGATCCACATTCGCTGTGATCTGTACTTCGTTTTTGGGTCCTGTCTCCACATGTTTATTTCATCGTGGATCATTTTAGTTGAAAACAGGGCAGATGGCGAACTAGTGAGATTGACGTCAGAAACTTCTGCAAAAATCTCGCAAATTCAAAACTCAATAGACCAAGACCAATAAATAATTGTTTCATCTTTGGAAAGGTTGCCGCCGACATCTAGACCTTTAGAAGATCATCAAAAGTTTAAAGATATATTTGAAACCATTTCCGTGAATGAAAGAATGCAAACTCCCAAGGCTGTTTGAATTATAAGCCTGAACCAACTGTCTAGGTGAATCATATAAAAGAACCCGAAATTTCGCTGCATTCCTTGAAGGATGTATTGATCAAGTTGGAGCAAAGGAAGAAAGTGCTAGAGGCCGTTTCCGACATGCTGGACTAACTATCGAGGATTTAGACATCTGAATTATCCGTTCCGCCGACAGGATTTTCTGAAGTAAAATAATTATTCAAGGCCAATTTCGGACAATGACCACTAATTATGAAGTCAATCAACCTTGATGTTTGAAGCAGTGGTCTCTTCCACGTAGAACGAATAATTGGTTGCAGTCGTTCTGTTCACTTGATAATCTAGACTAAAATATCTCTCTTTGAAAAGAACTGCCACTTTATGTCTTCGAGCTGGATTTCCATATAATACTAAAGGTTTATGGCTGATATGTTTTAATATCATGCGAATCTAGCGCGATAAAGTCACCTGACAATAAAGGTGCAGGGATGTTGCCCCTCATTCAGCTGAGTGACCTGCAATTTTCCTCCTGAGAAGAACAACACTCTGTGACTTTTCTGGATATGGCATCAACTACTTATACTGGCGTCAACCATGGACTTCAAGTTGGAAATAACCAGGGTCCGATCGAAGCACGTTTCTACAGTAGGGTTGATTATGTACCAATGAATTTGAAAAAGCAGACAAAGATGAAGCTGACGAAGTCTATAGCTCAAACGCAAACTAATGAAGATATTGATCGGATTTGGCTCCATAATCTACGTTGCCCCGACTCACTGGCGGTGAAAAACCGGCTGAAGGAGACCAAAGACAAACTAGTCCTTCAATCGTTCCAATGGATGCTTCACAACCCAGAGTATCTCAATTGGCGAGACGGGAAAGATGTTTGCTTGCTTTGGATCAAGGGCGGCGCTGGCAAAGGGAAAACGTCTCTAAATTCCCCGCCTTACTATCGCTCTTTTTTTTACTTACCATCGCGATAGCATGATGTCGATCGGTCTAATCGAGGAGCTTTCACGGACACGCGACGAATCCACTGTGGTGGCTTACTCATTTTGTCAAAACGCCGACAATGCGCTTAACACTCTGGAATCAATCATCAAGGGTTTAATCTTACAGTTAATAAGTCGGCAACCTGGCCTAAAGGAATCTCTTCGCAGCCGTTGGGACACTAGCCACAACCGGTTTACTGAGGATATGAATTCATGGATAAATCTATGGAATGTTCTCATGGACATGTTAGACCGCTGTAACTGCTCAAAGATATTCCTTATCGTGGACGCTCTTGATGAGTGCCAAGATAATGGTATGGCGGACTTCTTTAAACGCCTGGTTCGTAATGGACTCGATCGGCAAGCCAAGATCAAATGGCTCTTGACAAGTCGACCATTAGACAATGCAGAGCGGGCACTGTTTGTTAGTGACGAGAAGGTCCAAGTCAGTCTTGATCTGAACTCAAAATATGTCTCTCAAGCGGTAGAGGCCTATATCTCTCACAAAGTGGATGAACTTAGTCATCTTTATAGGTATAAAAAGCCTCTACGAACAGAATTAGAAGCCGAGCTGAGTTTAAAGGCCGAGGGGACCTTTCTATGGGTGAGCCTTGTTTGTAAGACACTCGAAAGTGTCAGCCAAGATGAGGTCCTGACCACACTTCGAAACTTGCCTCCAGGTTTACATCCTTTCTATGATCGGATATTAACCCAGCTACGCGAAGGCGAGCCAGATGATGTTTCTCGGTGTATGCGACTACTAAAGGCCATGATGCTTGCATACCGACCTTTAAAAATTGAAGAAATTCAAAGCGTGACGGGCCTCACCAACGAGGAAGATGCTATTCAGATGTTAGTCGGTCGCTGTGCTTCACTAATTAGGATGCAGGAACAAAACATCGAGTTTGTTCACCAGTCTGCTCGGGACTATCTCACTACGAAGAATGCTCAATCTATACTTGATTCATATGAATACCTTGGACATAATGACATCGTTCAAGGCTGTCTTTCTTTTTTATCTGGTTCGCTAAAGATGAATCTTGTCGATCTGCCGCGACCTGACTCAACCAAAGAATCATTTGATTTACAGGACGACAAAGAGAAGAAATCGCAACTTTCTTGTCTAGACTACGCGGCTACGTTCTGGGTACAGCATCTCCAGCACGTCGAATCAAGGACGGTAGCACATAGTGGGTTTAGTGATGGGGGATCAGTCAGTGGATTTCTTCGCAATAAGATGTTAGAATGGTTGGAATGTCTTAGTCTACTTGATAGGCTACCGCTAGGTATTAAAGCGTTGAATATATTATTCAATCTAACAAAGGTCAGTTGTTCATCACGTCTCATATATACCTAGGATCTTACTTATATCTGTCAAAGGACGGCCATCCTTTAGTATCAGCACTGGTGCAAGATACTACACGGTTTTTATTGCGACACTACTATACCATAAACAACTGGCCTTCACAGATCTATAGCTCTGCTATTATATTTAGCCCAGAATTAAGTATTGTGAAAAGGGAAAATTCAGATAAAATTCCAGGATATCTGAAAAGAGTTCCTCTGATGGAGGATACTTGGGCATCCCTGCTTCAGACACTGGAAGGACACTCGAGCTCGGTCACCACCGTGGCCTTTTCACCCGATGGCACGCAGATTGCATCTGGCTCTTATGACAAGACCATCAAGCTTTGGGATACCACAACGGGCGATCTTCGGAAGACACTGGAAGGACACTGGGGCTCGGTCGACACCGTGGCCTTTTCACCCGATGGCACGCAGATTGCATCTGGCTCTCGTGACAACACCATCAAGCTTTGGGATACCACAACGGGCGATCTTCGGAAGACACTGGAAGGACACTCGAGCTCGGTCACCACCGTGGCCTTTTCACCCGATGGCACGCAGATTGCATCTGGCTCTGATGACAACACCATCAAGCTTTGGGATACCACAACGGGCGATCTTCGGAAGACACTGGAAGGACACTCGAGCTGGGTCTACACCGTGGCCTTTTCACCCGATGGCACGCAGATTGCATCTGGCTCTCGTGACACCACCATCAAGCTTTGGGATACCACAACGGGCGATCTTCGGAAGACACTGGAAGGACACTCGAGCACGGTCTGGGCCGTGGCCTTTTCACCCGATGGCACGCAGATTGCATCTGGCTCTTTAGACAACACCATCAAGCTTTGGGATACCACAACGGGCGATCTTCGGAAGACACTGGAAGGACACTCGAGCACGGTCTGGGCCGTGGCCTTTTCACCCGATGGCACGCAGATTGCATCTGGCTCTAGTGACAACACCATCAAGCTTTGGGATACCACAACGGGCGATCTTCGGAAGACACTGGAAGGACACTCGAGCTCGGTCAACACCGTGGCCTTTTCACCCGATGGCACGCAGATTGCATCTGGCTCTGATGACACCACCATCAAGCTTTGGGATACCACAACGGGCGATCTTCGGAAGACACTGGAAGGACACTCGAGCACGGTCTGGGCCGTGGCCTTTTCACCCGATGGCACGCAGATTGCATCTGGCTCTTTAGACAACACCATCAAGCTTTGGGATACCACAACGGGCGATCTTTGGAAGACACTGGAAGGACACTCGAGCTGGGTCTACACCGTGGCCTTTTCACCCGATGGCACGCAGATTGCATCTGGCTCTGATGACAACACCATCAAGCTTTGGGATACCACAACGGGCGATCTTCGGAAGACACTGGAAGGACACTCGAGCTGGGTCTACACCGTGGCCTTTTCACCCGATGGCACGCAGATTGCATCTGGCTCTCGTGACACCACCATCAAGCTTTGGGATACCACAACGGGCGATCTTCGGAAGACACTGGAAGGACACTGGAACTCGGTCCGGGCCGTGGCCTTATCCCTTGATTATACGCAGATCGCATCTGACTCTGGGCATCAAATCACCAAGCTCACGGATATCCCCAAATCGCTCAAAAATTCTAAATCCCTGAGGACCGTTTTTCGTGGTCTTTTCAAGCTCAAATCAAGCAAGAAAGTGAGCAAACCAGAAATTACGTCTATAGACTATCGCTACCTTCCAACCAGCAGTGGATCAGCCTTGAAAGGTGAAATTGCTACGGACAAGCTAGAAGGTAACCCTTCCTTCTTATATAGTCTATCTGTTCAAGAGCAGTGGATATGCTTTGAAGGAATGCCCTTCCTTCGACTATCATCAGAATTCCAGCCATCATCTTTTGATGTGCGAGGGGGTCATATAGCCATTGGATTTAGAAACGGCCAAGTTTTGAGATTTGAAATTGACCAACATATGCTAGCTAGGCTGAACTGGTATTTAAGGAAATCTGATAGTGGTTTTAACCAGAGCGATTAATAGCTAGAATATCAACACAGACAGATACGGTTTTTTAGCACTTTCAATCCAATTTGTAAAAAGATTATCTTGGGTTTTGATGAGGATCTAATTATCAGGGAGTGGGGATCATTGATCGAAGGTAAATCATTATCATCATCGTGAGAAAATAATTCAACTTAGAAAAGCCCTAAATGAGTTTTTCTGTATAGTTAACTATTCGGCTTCATTGCTTATTAATACAATAACGTCGAGAAAGCAAAAGAACTGCCTCTAATGCCGGCATGTTTTCTAATCCGATTCAAGAACGGCCATCACTTTCTTCACGTTCTCGGCCCACTCACGAATATTTTCTACGAGGCTGCGAGCAATTCCAGGTTTTATACCATTGCCGACAAGGAAATACGGGTTTTGATCCTTATACTTTGTAGATATGCTCAAGGTCAAAGCCATCGGATAGAATTACGTCACATGCTGACGAAATGCACTTTTAAGCCTCTCATCAGATACGGTTGATGCAAGCCGCTCGCCGTATTCTTTAACGGTTTGGTCTTTAAATCCTGGAATATTTAATGGACTCATATCCCTCTCGGTCAAGTCGATAGCCGCTTTCTGGGGTTTCATCTCTATTCCAGTTGAATAGGACGGAAGAACGTTGAAGATGTTGATTGGGGAATTAGATGTTCCGTCACCGCCAGCATTACCGCCTTGAAAAATGGGTCTACTCATACCTTGGGGTTGTATCCAGGCACCTTGGAAGAAGCTCTTCCAAGAATAGCGTAATGAGATGATATTAGAAGAAGAGACGATAGAGGAAGAGATAATAAAAGATATTTGAGATTGTAAACCTACATTTCCAACCAAGAATCTTGGTCTCGGGATTCGTCAAAATGGAAGTGAAAGTGAAGATAATGGTAATCATAATTACAACAGTTCATTAAGTAAAGCTACTCTATGCCACACTTTCCTCGCATATTTATAATACTAGCATATGATTGAAATACCGGGGGCTAATGACAGCAAATCTCAGTAAATAGAGCATGAATCTTCGAAAGGATATCTTGAACGAAGGCAGCTTCATCAGGAACCCCCAAGATACCTAGTTGCCAGTTCAAAGTAACGACCATGTCGCCATCTTTCCGTGTTACAATCTGGAAGTTCAGCGCACTTCCCGTGACATTCGCCGGCTGTGAGAACATCACTCTTTTTATATCCCAATTTTTCAATCTCAGATTGGTGATAGTAGAAAAAGAATCGAGTGAGGTTACGTCAAAGAGGACCGCATTACTGATCTCGTAAGAGGAATCACGACTCTTGCCTAGCTTTTCAAGGAACCACGGACGAAACTGGCTCAAATATCGTAAAAGCCCTATTGGTTGATTGGCAAGGGTACTTGCGCAGCATGCAAGCTGGCTTGTGGTTGCTCTCGCGGCATCCCAAAATGCGGTATCTTGCTTGAGACTGACTACTGTAGTACCAGACGTCAAGCTGGATCGCGTAGAAGGGACATATAGCGCTGAAACACTGTTTACCATTTGGTTCTCAGTATATACAGTCAACGGTCTCAGATCAACTACGATCTGTCCAAGAAGATTCTGAACGTGAGAACCTCGTGGAAGAACGCTGTTCAGTACAGTAACGACGAGTTGATTGAATAGTCCGGTGAATTTTACCCCATTCTGTCTGCAGATCCTCAAGACAGAATTTAGTAGAACATTCTCCACTAAAAGAGCCTCGGAACCGGTGTGGAAATTGGCAGGATCGTAGCACATAGCTTTCCCAGTCCAGGCATCCAGATACGCTATCGCGGGTTGAAATCCAAACAATTTGTATGCAATACTTGGCATATAGCCACCGAGAAGGTTGAGGAGTAAGTATGACCAGCTGATTGTCATATTGCATGCATCCTCCAGCGATGGTGGAAGTGGCAATGCAGAAGGTTGATAGATATTGCTTTGATCGTAAATGTCATGCGCAGTTCGGAGTCCCTCCAACAAGCTTCTGTGAAAAGCAAGACCTGACTTTCCATCCCCATGAGAGTGATGATATGCAAATATGATGTACATTTGGTGCACTCCCGGCGTCGCTGCTTCGTCGGAAATGGGAGCAATGCAAACTTTCCACGGAGGATGCTGGTCCACCGAAAGAAAAGGCTGGTCGTGTATTTTCTTAGTCACTTGCGTGATCCAGTGGAAGTCATTCCTGGGCGAAAAATATCCCGGGTATGAGCCGGTATCGACCAGGTGTAAGTGGTTCTGAAGGTTCAGGGATGAAGGACGGTGAAAACTCGGATGCTCAGTATCTTCCCCGTGAATAGTAGCACCCAGAATAGGATGAGTAGCAAGGCAGTGCTTCAAAGCAGGGATAAAGTAGTTCAGATCCTCTGTATCGCTATAGTTTGCGTCGTGTAGCGTGTAAAGGCCAGTCACGGCTAATGCGCCGTAGAATCCGAGAGCCTGACGCATAATGTAGCGCCTATCGTTTTCGCCTTCAATGATAACCGTTAGAATTGAATCAAAAGCGGAATTAGGGTAGAAGAATTTCCTCACTTGCTGAGCGAATAAATTCATCATTCCTTTGATGAGACATGCTGAGCTGATAGTGATTGAGCATATAGAAGAACCAGTTCGTTAAACGTCATTTAAAACAACTGAATCTATCGCATGGTAGAGGAGGTATTTATAGTTCTAGAGATATATGAGTGAATTTCTCTAAAATTACGCCAGCTCACCGAGATACATTCAATATCAGGGGAAAATGTTGTTTAGTTCGTTTGAATTCGTTTAGTTCGGTCATTTCGGTCAATTCGAACACACTAGAGAGAATCCGGTTAGTATAGTGGGTCTCCAGGTCTCGGCATTAAGCCGAGCTTATCGGTAAGTCGCGCTCCTCTCGGGTTCAACATTGAAATTACACGCTCTTTTTCAAATCTATGCATAGCTGAGTTTATCAATATGCCACAGCCTAGTGGGGCTACGTGTAGTCGGAGATGGCACCGTAAATCGCGTACGGGTTGTCAAACCTGCCGCTCCCGAAAGATCAAGGTATCTGTCTATTTCAGATCGTTCATTATTTAGTGCTAAATGAATCTTGAAACTTCAGTGCGATGAGCGACACCCGTCATGCCTTAATTGTACAAAGAAGAGATTGCGTTGCGACTTCATCAAGACTGAAAGTCCGACATCTTTAGTCCCGCAGTCGGAGACTCTAAATCTCGAACTTCTACATCACTTTACAATTTCCACTTTCGCCACGCTATCTCCTGATCCGAACATCCGTGATCTTTGGCGAATCGCAATTCCGCAAATAGGTTTCAATACGGATTATATTATGGATGGGATTCTCGCCCTTGCGGCCCTCCATGTCGCACGCTACAATAACGGACGGAAACATACTCTCCTCCAGTATGCGATTGAGCGCCATTCCGCATCTATATCGAAGGCCTTGCCACTAGTATCCGGAGTGACAGCACAGACTAGTACTCCTCTTTTTGTATTTGGGGTACTAACACTCTATTATAGTCTAGCGCGACCCATCCAGGAGAATGAAATGGTGGTTTTTGGAAGCGACGCTGTTCCCGAATGGCTATACATTATGCGAGGCATCGATGCAGTTGTATCGATGGAGACGTCCCTATTATCATCTCCCGTGTCCCTAATATTTCGAAGTACTTGGGGAAGTTTGGATTACTGGAAGGCTCATACTCCAGAGAAATACCAGGTTCTCACGGAGTTCGAGGAAAAAATATGGGCAGAAGCCCCTGAAAATCGAGAAAGACAGATCGTTCTACAGGAAGCAGTCATGGCTTTAAATCGGAGTTATTCCTTTTTTTATGGCCAGAGCTTCAAAGACCAGGATAAATTGCGAGGTTTCTATGAATGGCTCTTTGAGATTGATGACGCGTACCTGGCGCTCTTGAAAACTGGCGATAATGGAGCATTATGTGTGCTTGCCTTTTATGCGGTTCTAGTGAGGGACCTGGAGAGATTTTGGTGGATAGAAGAGTGGGCGGTTCACTTGATAAGAGGGGTTTATATGCTTCTAGATGGGGAGCATCGGCTGTGGATCAGATGGGCTATAGAAGAAATAGGATGGGTTCCTGAAATCAGTTAATCAAAATTCCTATTACCTATAGAATAAATCGTGCAAATCTTTTCTAGTGTCCATTACGTCTCTCCATAGATACTGCTGGTACTATCCAGAGATCTCCTCTTATTCAAGTGAATTGTATAGAGTAGGTAGTAACTTTTCATTCGCTCATGGCGCCGTTATATGGCTAATATATCTAATACATCCCGAAATTCAAGTTTGTTCAACCTTGAAATTTATCGGGCTAAGGCATCCGAAGGGAGGCCGTCCAAACCCTCAACAGCCTGTCGACCGACATTTTTAAGAGGCGCAGTATTTTTGTGCAATTCATCACCATTCACACGGACACTGCTTTCAGCTGTCGAAGGTCCTCGAAGAGCACTATCACCATCACCAGAGATGGGTCCCTCGATACCACCAGAGCCCACATTGACAGTTCGCTGATCAGCCGAGTTCCAGTCGCTAGCAACTGGGGGATCTTCCGGCAAAGGAAGGTTGGCCTTCGTGTTGTCAATTTGTTTTGACTTGTTGGTATTTTGATCGATAATGGACTAGGAAAGATGTTAGCACTGAGCAGTTTTCGATAATATCCCTACTCACTTTCATCTGGGAGACTTCAGAGTCGGAAGGATTGGCTCCGCCATTTTGTTTGGTAGCGCGGGACTCGGCCTGGCGCAAGCTCTCGCGAGTAACGTGGTAGTTCTGCTCGGACATTTTGAGGTAGAGGTTTATGATAGGTAGTCGACTTATGAGATTTTGTGATATTGATTGAGCCTCAGGAGTTGAAGTTTTAATATATGGGATCGAGAATGGTGACTACTAGCTATTCTTATAGATATCTATCACTGTGACGTTGCACATGAATGAACACCATGACGAAATTGTAGTAATCCAGCATCAAGTTGATAAGGTTGAACTTGTAGGGTACGTCATAGAAAAAACCAATACCTACATAGGTTTAGGTGGCGAAATGTATTCAATATCGGTTATCGCTGTGGATGTTGGATGTGCAGATTCTTTGAACTGGAACTAGCCTGCATCGCAACTGATTAGCAAGTACAGGTCTCATAACTTGGCATCGATGTCATGGCCCCGCTATAAAAAAATGGGCCATTCCCATAAACTATCGATGTACTGTATCGAGCTCAAATGATGTCAGATCTGATCTCTTTGACCGGGTTATATCCAACCAGATGGTATTCTGCTGATATTTGCTGTATGGCAGTTCCTATTGGCGGTTCATGGAGCCGCATCGTTATTCCGAATCAACAGCAACAATGCCGAATGATCAGTGCCTCAGGAATCAGGAAGCAGGGTAGGCAGTTATGCCGAAATCAGATCTCAGGAATCAGAACAAAATGATCCTGAGGACCACTGCCTAGACCAGCAATTTAGCAGTCTGATAAATCATAATCCATGAGAAATCGCTTTTGAAGATTGAAAGATGTTGACAGTTCACACTGTTCCTTATTTGGTCACCGACATTTCACCGCTTTCAATATTGTGGCAGAAAATGTTTCTTATCGCCTTTTCAGGCCGAGTGGGCGCATAGACTGACAGAAGACTTGGCGCATTCGTTGCTACTCTTATTTTTGTTGTGTTTGAGATCTCTCAAGATGCCCAGGGACCCATTGATTGGTTTGGTGGGCAAGGTAAGATTCATCCGCTGATCTATATATACAAGTACTGACCATGAGGGGCACAAAGCCATCAAGCGGGAAATCCACAACCTTGAACAGCTTGACAGATGCTACTTCTAAAGTTGGTAAGTAGATATTCAACAAATATTTCTGTCTGTATAAGTAATTCATTGGATCTGATAGGCAATTTTCCGTGCGTCCAATACCTTGCGATAGCCCCACCTGATCGAGAAAACACTAACCGCTGATCCGACAGCTTCACGACCATTGATCCCCAAAGAGCGATTGGATATCTGCAGATCGATTGCCCTTGTCAACGACATAATGTGTCCGACCGATGCCGACCAAACTACGGTGGCTGTCATGAAGGGCGGCGCTCTGTTCCCATTGAGCTATTGGATGTAGCAGGCCTCGTTCCTGGAGCTCATCAGGGACGTGGGCTGGGCAACAAGTTCCTGGACGATCTACGACATGCCGATGCTCTGATTCACGTCGTAGATGTTAGCGGAACCACTGATGCGGAAGGAAAAGCAACTCGAGGATATGATCCTTCAGTGGATATTGAGTGGCTGCGATCTGAAATTGTGCGCTGGGTGCTGGGAAACTTGATGGAGAAGTGGTAAGTTTAAAATTGCAAAACTAAACCCAATGAGCATTATTGATTGGCTTGTTCAGGGGCTCTATTAAGCGGCGACACGTTGCTATAAGTAAGTGCCTACGACCTTTATACCCATACAAGCGATTAATAACCTTTTTTTTAGAGGCCAATGCGATCGACACATTGCAAGGTCAATTCTCTGGATATGGAAGTAATTCTAAGATTGTTGGGCGAGTTCTGGATAAGCTTGCCTTGAAGGAACCTCTCGATGAATGGTCAAATGAGACTGTTCAGACCGTGGTTGAGGCATTCATCGATGAGAAATTCCCCACGGTATTTGCCTTGAACAAAATCGATCATCCTGATGCAGACAAGGTACGTGATTATTAGGAGGCGACAAGGAAGTGATACTTACGCAGCACGATTCAGAATATCAGCAAGATTGCCAAGATGCAAGATCCGAATAAAATCGTGCTTTGCTCGGCTATATCAGAAGTCTTTCTCCGTCGACTAGCCAAACAGGGATACGTCAAATACGTCGAGGGTAGCGAGTTCGTGGACACACGAGAGGATCTGATCGAAATGGGCGATCCCAATGGTGGAGATCTCAAGGAGATGGATGAGAAATTGAAATCGTGAGTCATTTTAAGAAGAAAAAGCCAAAATAAGAGGCTTTTGCTGACTTTACTCTTAAAAGTCGCGTTGAGAACTTGAAGGACATGGTGCTCTACCGGTTTGGATCCACCGGTGTAGTCCAGTGTCTATCTCGGGCAGCAGAGGTTCTGGGTCTTGTGCCCATTTTCCCAGTCAGAAATGTCCAGACCTTTGGCTCTGGATCTGGAAACGCAGTATTTCGCGACTGCGTTCTGGTTAAAAAGTAAGTCATTTTGGATTTAGGCTTCACTGAGTATTGCTGACTCTGCTGCACAGAAACAGTACGGTGGGTGATGTCGCCCACAAAGTGATGGGCGATGTTCCGATTTCTTATATTGAAGGAATCGGTGGCACTCGTGTATCCGAAGAGGACGTTGTCGCAGTTGGGAAAAATGACGTAAGTTGCGTCTTGAAATCTACATTGAAAGCATATACTAATATCGTCCAATTCAGATTTTATCATTCAAGGTTGGCCGGTGAAGTAGAGTTATTGCATCTATGTACATACTTGTTTGAAGTGGGATAACGTTTGCCATGATACATCCTGAAATGAATAATTTGATCACATCCATTTCCAAATTCACGTCAAAGAAAACAACTTCACCTATTATTTGGAAAAGCAAAGAGACTAGGCAGGGAATGTCGTCGCCTCTAAGGTTAATTGTGACCAACAACGGCATAGCAGGTTGGCTCCTCTCCTGGATTATATTATCTAGCTTTAAAATGACATAGAATATGTACATATTTATTCTCAAGATTGGTTCCACTGCAAAGGGTAAACCAACTCAAAAGGTAGCTCAGTGAAGGAATTTATCACCGAATTGTTCGAGAGAACTAGCCTCTAAACCAGCCTGGCTGACTGCAGTTCGGAGTCTGTTGGAACTCGTCGACGTCACTTAAAATGCCGATTCCGCTAAAACAGAGTCGTGGGAGATTTCTCAATCGGGAAAAAGAATTCAATAGGGGTTGAGAGAATTGTTCCTTTGTTTATGGCACAATCTGGTGATATGTGTCTTATTAGCATTTTGTTTCATCCCCAGGGTGATAAAGAAGTATATCATTTTAGTTTCCTGCACAAGGCCACTTCGTCCAATTCTTCAATACTGATGTAAGCATCTCATCCACAACCGGAAATATCGTATTGTCATAACAATACTTAGAGGGGGGACACCTCAAGACTGATGTTCACAGCCAGTCATTTTTCTCACTGTAAGATTCGAAGGTTGGAAGAGATCATGAGGAGGAAGTTAATAAGAGGCTAAGTAAAATTGATTCGTGAGTCAGTGACTTGTCTACCTGATAACGTAATTGCCTAATTAGTGTCTGATTTACTCTCAGCTTCAGGGACCGAACCTTCTATTTAGTACCAGCACACTGTCCCTGTAAAAATCCTCAGGTTGACGTCTCAAATAATATGGCTGAGACATATGCAACTGATGTTAGTGATATTGATCCTAATATCAAAGCTCTTGCCGAGCGTATCAAAAATGGACAAGCCACCCGAATTGTCGTGTTGGCCGGAGCAGGCATTAGTACAGCAGCAGGAATACCTGACTTCAGAACCCCCAAAGCTGGCCTTTACGACAAACTTGAACCACTCAAATTGCCATATCCGGAAGCAATTTTCCATATTAGCTACTTCTCTCACACGCCGGAACCATTTTACGCAATTGCACGGGCCCGTCATCCATGTAACCTGAAGCCAACTATCTCCCACGCATTTCTGGCATTACTTGTGAAAAAAGGCTTTCTCCATTTTATATTTACCCAGAACATTGATAGTCTGGAGGAAGATGTCGGCATTCCTCCTAACAAGGTTTTTCAGACTCATGGAAATTGGAAGGATCAACATTGCTATAAATGCAAAGCGAGGTATCCAGATGATCTCATGAAAAAGGCCATTCGATCGGGAGAGGTGCCCTATTGTCTAAGCCCACAGTGCAATGGTGTGGTGAAGCCTGATGTTATCTTCTTTGGGCAAGAACTATCTAATGATTTTGAAGAAAAAGAGAAACTTGTTTCGGAGGCGGATCTCATGCTTGTTATGGGGACTAGTCTCAAGGTCGCGCCTTGTTCGAGTTTTCCACTCTTGGTGAAAGAAGGTGTACCCCGTGTTCTGATAAACATGGAGCAGGTGGGAGATATCGGGCGCAAAGATGAAGATGTGTGTATCCTTGGAGCTTGCGACGACGGGGTTCGCAAACTTGCGGGTGCTCTAGGGTGGTTGCAGGAACTTGAAGCTCTCTGGAAGAATGCGGTGGAATCTAAGAAGGAGGACGTGAACTTTGAAGGCGGGCCTACTTTGGATGAATGCATTGGAAATTTGGTTAGTAGCATGGGATCCAAGATGATCTCTGATGGACATAAGAGAATGTTGGAGAATCATTTAGGTCATAAACTTGCACATGTCATGGCTAGAAAGGCTGCGAGACGTTAATTGATCAAATATTCGACTTTGTTCACTCAGGATTACTTAGATGATGTTGGGGTTAACTAGTATCCGCAGATGCCCGAGCTGTCAGTCTCCCCCTTACTCAGAAAACGTAAGAGGAAGAAATTCTTTTGGGGAATTACTACAATTCCATTAAGAAAGGCGATTCTACAAGAAAGCAAAGTCTCAATTATGCACTCCACAAGCTGAAATTAAACACCATTTCTTTAGTATCTGCATGTTGGGAACGAGAAGACCTTTTCTCTTTTCGTAATTCCTTGATCAATATTATCGCTCACTGGGCTGATACCAAGCATGAGCTAGAGTCATGTCCCGTTGATTTCGGGGAGGAGTTACTCAGAAATCAAGGCGAAATGGATCTTTTGGAGAGTATCTCGGACATTGTTCATCAGCTCCAAGACACAGGGCTCATTTCATTGGGAGGAGACATGACACGGCCCAAGTATTACCAACGAGCCGTTGAGTTGAATGAGCAGTTCAAAAACGAATTTTTTTGGTTTGGCCGAGAAAGAGGACCAGAGGATTTGCATGCAAAAGTGCGGCCTTGCAATTAAAACTAGTCTGTTTGTCCTGGAATGACCAGAACTTGGCCTATTTGACTTATCATCTGATCGGGCATTTATCTGTAATAAATGATCACTTCATATTCGAGAGATACATTAGCTGGGTGTAAGACTTTGCGGTCCAGTTTCAAACAACCACTACTGCAGCCGCAAGGTCGATATGAGAGAACGGTTCTTGACCACTGAAAAACACCTCTAGAGCCTTTCATTGGACTTCACTTGAGTTAATTTGCGACATTATCTTTGCCATTTTAACCTATATCCTTGATTCTAGATACAAGACGTAGCGATAAGAAGCAAAAAAGGAGCTCCCTCACGTTCAGGGGAACCTAGATAGCATTATCAGAGCTAGTGGAAAACGGAGTGAATTGAAGTGGATTAGATGAAACAAGAAGCTGGGCCTTTACTTCTGAAAATATTTGTCATTATTTGAGTCAATTTCCTCTTCACTAATACATAATTTATACAATTCATGCAGATCTTTTGGACGAACTGTTGGCCCATCTTATCCATCAAAAATTGTCTCTAGCATTAACGGCTAAAATTTTCAGAGAAACCAACTATTTATTCCAAGATAGCTCTCAAAGAGGCTCGGCGTGAGTCACAGAGTGGTCTACGTCGATTACCTGGTCTTTTTTCTCTCTTACCCTGCCACTTCAAAATAAAAGCGATAGATATGAAAAGCACCGTGGCCATAACCGAAAGTCCAAGATATGGTTTTGCACCAATCTTCCAATGAGGTGCTTCAGAGGCAGGGTACGCAGCAATGGGTAGGAATGCAGAAAAGAGGTACGAGAAAAGGGTACCAGTTGCGAAGAGAACAGTTCGAACCTGGGGCTCTTTCTCTAGATAGGCAGATGCCCAGGCGCAAAGAAGCATCGTCGAAACTCTGTTACTGTCAGACACTGTACATCTCTTTGAAACGAAACAAATTAGGGCACTTACGCTCCAACATAGTTAAGATAGTAGCCAGCCATGTAAACGCTCTCCTTTCCTGGTCGAATTATCAAGATGATGAGAGATGTTATGTTGATCACCTAGAATGGCTGAAATTAGTGTCATATGCTCATGCTATGAGAATTTGCAGCGGTTAAGATACCGAGTGTAGAAGTAAAAATGGCAATCGAGTGCCAAGATAATCACTGAAGCCACTGAATAAAAGCTCTGCAACGAGTTGAATTGCCTGACCCACAATTGGCAGGTAATTGAGCATAGCTACAGAGCTGAGCAATGTATTAGTAGGATAATACCAAAAAACAAGAGAACACCTACTATTTAAGAGTTCCATCGGAGTTCTTTAGTGACTTGAGCCATAGGTTGAAATAGTTAGACGGGGCGGTGTTGCCTCCGATAGACCAGGCAACTATGAAAGTTAGCAATGCTCTTCCAGTTAGATCTCCCAGTTGGAGATTGATGGTTTAATTACTTGAGAAGACCCAGATGTGCCAAAATTTGAAGCAACGTAGGAAAGTTTTGGGCGTAATTCCGATTTGGGGATCACGTCCAACTCGGATAATGCGCTCTTTAGCAACCTCTGGACGAACATTAGAAACTTTTCTCAAGTCAAGTAGATAACCAGACTTACCGATATCACGCGGCCTGAGATATATTTTGGCAAGTGGATTAGGCCGATCAGGCTAGCTATTCGTCAGGACAAAGGTTCTGTGAAGTTGCAGAAAGTTTGCTTACAAAACCTGGCAAAAGAACGAAAGCAAGTAGGGCAATGAAAATAGTGCAAACACCCTAAAAAGTTGGTTAGCTTGACTATAAAACCGTGGTGGTAAAGGACTGACATTTATGATGAATGCCCACCTCCAGCCCGCTCGGCCATCAACGCCCTCTAGGTTAGTTGAAAGGGCACCCTGCATTGCGCCAGAAAGCATAGCACCAACTGGCTGTGCAATATTATACAAACTCATCCGAAGAGCCATCTCATGGGGTAGGTACCATTGGCTAGAGTCCAAAAATCATCAATATACGCAATGCGGTTCTGTAGGAGGTTGCCCAGGGACATACCTGATGAGGGTGTTATAACCAGGCCAAGTTGCGCCTTCGAAAAAACCGATCAGGAAGCGAAGACCATATACCTACAGTAGACAAGTTAGTCAAGAAACTGCATTATTGGCTCGTTTCTATTTACCTGTTTTGCAGTGGTTGCTCTAGACAGACAACATGTCAAGATTCCCCATATCACCTAATCTTGTCAATCCTATTTTGATGAAAGTCTTGACTTAATTCACTAACCTCACACGCAGGTAACCAAATTGATGGGCCAATATGGGAGATAATAATGCACGAGGGATACAGCATGACCATATAACCAATGCTGGGTTTCGCTAGAATTAGCTGATGAAGAGCTCAAGATAAAGCGGGAAACATACTTGAAGTACGTTGTAAAGTAGTTTAGCTCATTTCCATACAGATTTAGGTCTGTCTCCATGCCAGATACATAGGCATTACTCTAAAAGTGTCAGGATTCATCATCTTTTTTTCGAGGCTTTAAGAAACGCACAATATTGGTCTGGTCCAGGTACTTGAATGCGTAGCCCAAAAAACCAACGGTTAGAAAACATAGATCCAGGCGCCATACCTATAGTGATCATGTTAGTATCAGATGTCTAAGTATATCATGTGAGATACTCACCAGAGCCCTCTCTTCCTCTGGGCTGGTTTCGGTCACGGAAGTAACAGTTCTAACAGCATCTTTCTCGGGTATCTGTAAGCTCATGTTGGCTATGAAGAACTAAAGCCTTGGAAGCTGATATATTGAATCTTCGAATAAATCATTCTACCGAGTCTACCTTGAGTTTTAAATGCTCGGATAAAGGATTAATTACTAGCTGCCGTGGGGTTATATGGCATCATTGGGGAGCGCGAAGACGTTTTAGTGTACTTTGAACTGTAACAAGCTCCGTCGGAGCAACTTTATGTTGACTTAACATTCAACGTGAACCAGTGAGCTCGAAACAATTAGTAATTGATAACTCTGATTTTTTTCTAAAAAGCCTTTAATAGTCTGAAGACTTCCAATGTCAATTCAAGTGCAAAGTATGGATATTGGCATGAGGGAGGTAAATCACATCATTCTGGTCCGATAAGATGCACTAGCGCGTTAGCAAGCAAATCGATATGTAGAATGCTACCTACTAGCACGAAACTCCATTTGCCTTTATATATCGGAGTGGCTCCGCTGTTAAATTCCCCCTCTTGGACAACCCCCTGCACATTTCGTCATATTTGATGTCAACCTCCTGGATAAATCCAAGCTACCTAGACTTTCAACCGACATCCCTAATTTCCATCATCAATGCACCAAATGGAATTTTTGGTCGTCTAATTCTTGACTATTAGCGGTGTTAGCGGTGATTCTTTTCAGTCTAAGCTAAGGTTTATGTTGACATAGCAAACAAATTACCCCTGCGCAATTTGGAGTTTCGAATAGCATCAAATGCATCGCCAGAAGTGAAGGAATTGCCGCTCATACCAATCTCTCGGTTTAAAATCCTGATCATAATGAAATAACCAGTGCATATTTACAGCGAGTGCCTAAAATCTTACTTATTGCTCTCGGTCACATCTTCAGACCGTGGCTTTCTCTCGAAAGCCCGTACTCTCTATCCCTTCTGGTATTCTCGCATTGAAGCATGAAGCGGGTAGTTTCGCAGATAACAACGGCAACAGCAAAGCAAACCATAACGCTGGTGAAGGCCTGGCCGTATCGTAGTCCAAATTTTCTGATGAAAGTAAGACATTGTATTTGAGTAGCAACAGATTGAACTTCTGTCTAGCAGAAAAAAGGTAAAGGGCGTGGGGCAGACACCCACGTACCGAAAAGCAGTGGGCCTATTATATATCCTACACGGTAGGTCATAAACACACCAGCAGCATATACTGACTTTTTGGTATAGCAGGCAAAGTTGCTATTGCCGAGGGCAATGACCTGGACGTAACATAAACCGAAGAAGGTAACAAGGTAGACGCCGACAAGGCTACCACCGGTATTGGAGCTTGGCAGCTTCCATAGAAGGCAGCATTTGAAAATTACAAGTACACAGGCGGCGGTATAGATATGATGACGGGATTTGGGAATCTTGCGACCCAGGTGCCCGGGTCTTACAGCGGTCATGATTGACATAGCTCCTAAGGGAAAATAGAGCACGAGAGCCAGGAATTTGTCGAAGCCCATACCTTTGATGACGATCGAGACAAATGTGTTGGATGCAGTGCTATCGATACTGCAAAGGCATTGACATCAGTAAGACTGTCCAAAAGTACCAGTTTGTCACAGCCTCACAAATGTAACTACGTTCCAGATGTGCATTTTCAATACCCATGTTGGTTTTGCGTAACCGATGGATAGCCTAAGCGCGCTCTTCCTCTGTAATCCTGGTCGCTGTAGCAGGGCCAGCGGGGAATGAGGCACAAATTACAAAGCGCCAGCAGAATGCGAGGGCTCCGGCGAAGAGGTACATGATACACCAGCCTGCTAGGTTACTTGGAATACTACCAAGGCCGTAGTTGAGAAGAGACGAAATGAGGTTGATGCCGCCACTGTATACCACAGACTGGATCGTACTTAGGTAGAATCTGCTCCTAATTGGAGTAAAACTACGACGTGAGCAACTTGAAAGCCGGGGAAACACCGAACCCGACAAGACCCAAGAAGAATCGATTGATATTTCCAGATCAATTTCATAGATACTATAAACTTCTCTTTTCGCTGACGGCACGGGTTCCGTTTCCATGTACAAATGATGCCGGTAGGTATGTAGACAGCCTTATCAAGGTTCATACACAGACGTTACTCAATTTCCAAGGTTGGGATAGACCGCAAGTACTCATTAGCTAGGTGTATTTTAGACTTTAAGTGACAAGTTTAATTCGAGCTCTTGTCTGTATAATGTCTACGTCATTAGCAATCATGAGAAGCTCTGGAGATACTTTAACGATATATATATATATCTCTCTTTTGGATGTGGGTATTGACATATGAAGGGATGGTATTAGATTCTGATCTTGCAGTCAATTGGGCAACTACATTTTTTGAGACTTGGATTTCCACGTATGATATAGCTTAATTCTGTTCAATATCTCAAATATCACTGCAACTCATACACTGGAAGTTTTGTCTGTTTACCTTGTTGTACCTTCAAATCCTGTCACATCAGTAGCACGCAATAGCGGTTTCACTGGGAGTTAAGGTGACCAGGGCTAGCCTTGGTCCTCTTGGGGCTTCTGGCATCAACTGTGCAATGGCCAAGTTCGTAGTTGTGGCCTTGCTCCATGTTGGAGTCTATTCTCTCACGCTTCACGCCCTGAGAGGATTGGTCGTGGGATTCATTTGGGCCTGAAAATGAGTTCGAATTCCAATCGTTACTAAGTCTCGAGTCCTGTCTGGGCTTTTTGTAGTCCGTTTTTCCGTTCCAATGCTTTCTCGCCATTTTGATCTCATCTGACCTGCCTGGGGCCACATCTTCGCACTGGAGTAACCAGTCAACGTACTCTGGGTATCGAAGCCCTTTGCCATAGCCTTGGCGTTCACCTTCAAATCGGACAGCAGGCAGCAACCCTGTGAATAATCGAAGCTTCTGATGCTCCTCAGAGATTTCCGGCATATCCTCGGCGATCTTCTTCAGATGATCAGCAAAGCTACGGACACGTTGCCATGGTAGCTGCTTCGCTGTATACCAGCTTCGGGCGGCAGACAGCGTCACATGTTCTAAGCCGGCGACGACTTGTTTTGTCCAGTCCTGGAACTCTTTCCAGTTGAGCTTGTGTCCAATGTTCTTCTGATATCGGGAGAAATCGAAGTTCAATGGGCTTTTAAGGCTTCGAATGGCTACAAGTACCATGCTATCGGGGCGACGATTATAGTAGCTTTTATGAGCAGCGAAATTTCGCTCTAAACTTTTGATAAAGAGTTGCTGTTCTGGTAGGCTTCTTCCCTCGAACGGCAGGATGTCCGGGGCTCGAATATCTTCCGGTGTCTTTGATCTCTCTCTGGTCATATGATATGGCTTCGGGGAGCCGACTCGACCTCTATGAGACTCGTTATTCTCTCTTCTCAGGTTCGATCCGGTGTTTTCCAGTCGAGGGACAGCCGGTCCCACAACAGGCTCCACAACAGGCTCATTCATCATTTTTTCCAATTCAGCATTCTTTTGTTGTAAGGCCTTTAGTTTATCGAGGGCCTTCCTTTTTCTTTCCTCTGCCTCAATTCTCTTCTCGATTCTTAGGACCTGGGCTTCCACTGGGTCTTCTTCTGCAAGCTTTTCGGTCGGGGGGAGGAGTGAAGCTGGTCTCTGGGTCGGGGTTGTTCTTGTTGGTGAAAATTCATTTTGAAGCTCGTCTAGGAAACGTCCTGGGCTCCATCTAGGCGCCATGCTCGATCCATTAGCGGAAGCGTAGGTGAGCGGGGTAGTAGTGTCAGCAGAGACTGTGGCCTCTGACACTCCACCGTACAAATTGTGGAACATAGTCTGGGCTTTGAAGCCAAACGATTGGAGGCGATGAAGATTGAATCAAAAACTGAAATAAGACTCAAGAACGCTCATACTGCGAATTAAAGGGAAACACGGTGTGTGATGGAGACTAAACAAAACTGAAATTGGCCCAGTCGATAAGCTTGGGCTAGGTTTGTTCTGTTTGTTCATATCCACTATCGGCGATTAGTCACTATCTGGAAACAAAGCGCATTGTTACCCAAGATCTCAACCATATGCGTTGAGACCTTAAAAGCCCCTTATGACCCAACTTTTAATTTAGCCGTACCAGACCAAATTTCATCAATTTAGACATGTTAAACCGCAAATGACTGCAAATTTAAAGACTTGCGGTTGCGGTTTGCGGTTGTCCGCAAATCTTACCTATTTAGGAAGGTAAATAAAAAGAAATTGGATTCTGAAGGAATCGAACTGCGGTTTCGCTTCTCTATGAAACATCATTGGAATGGTGGGCGTGGCGACTTTGTATTCGACTGATGGCGGTTATATACGTGCGGTTGCGGTTGCGGTTGCGATCATTAACGATTTTGTGATTTTTTGCGATCTACGGTTTGACCACAAATTTGCGATCAGTATTAAGCAAAAAAACTTGCGGTTGCGGTCATTACGATTTTGCGATTTTTTGCAATAGACCGCAGATCGCTTAACATCGCTAGAAATTTAGAAGAACCAGGAGTTCTACTCTTGGTGACCAAGCCTGAAAAGGTTCTTCAGCTCAAAGCAGAAGAAGAGTAAAATTCCCGTGAAATCTAGATCGATATCTCTATTTATGCTTTGATTGGCTAAGCTTACAAGTGCTCTATAATGACGTAGACGACATTTGGATGATGTGAACCTTTAATTGAAAATCTATTTTTACATCATACTCATTCATTCTACGGTGTCCTGGCTTTCAAGGAATGGAGAAACATAATGGGTCTCAACTTTAATGAGAAAACGACTGCGCAGCAGCTGGCCGATATCATTCCGCAAGGCATAGCCATAATCAATCACCAAGATGAATTAGTCTCTGCCAATCGCAGTTTCCGCAGCTTTATTAAATGTTCTAATACAAGCTTCTCCGAGTGTTGGCTACAGTCAGTCCATTCAGATGACCTTGACCGGGTGTCCACTGGCTATCGCGATGCCGTGAAAAATAACCGTCCCCTGCGCATTGAATATCATACACGTGACCAGTACGCAGTGTGGTGTGTAATGACTTTGAATCCCATGGATGAAACAAGTCGAAAGCTGTTTGGTCTTAGTGGCTATGGCTTCATTTGCACTCTTGCGGACATCACCCCCGAGAAAAAAGCCGAAATTTCCCAGCGACGACTCACAAAGGATGCAGAAGAACGCAAGGAACAGCAGGAACGGTTCATCGATATGATCAGTCATGAGATACGAAATCCTCTTTCTGCCATCTTGCATTGTACTGAGGACATCCAAGAGGCGATGCACAATAAAAATAGGGAAGATATCTTGCTGCCAAACATTGCTGAGGCAACTGAGATAATCAGCCTTTGCGTTGAACACCAAAGGAAGATAGTTAGCGACGTGCTTACCTTTTCTAAACTTGATGCATCAATGCTGTCTCTATCGCCGCGAAGAGTATGTATTACAACTTGAGCCTTGTTCCATCATGAAACCAACTCGTCTATAGGTAAAGCCGAAACACCATCTCGCAGCCCCACTGTCTCTGTTTAAACCTGAGCTACGGAGGTACAACATAAAATTTGAATATGTTGCAGACTATTCTTATTCAAACTGTAAAATTGATTGGGTGATGGCCGATCTTGATCGGATGGGCCAAGGTGCGTACCTCCGTCTCGTCTTCCATTATTTTCACCACAAGGTGCACAATCTGACTTGTGTTATTGAACAGTGCTTATAAATATTATTTCAAATGCGATCAAATTTACTACCAAGTCAAACAATGACAGAAGGATACGTGTCTCTATTGGAGCTTCAACTGAACGCCCGCCATCCTATCCACCAAACGTTGTATTCTTTGATCCGAGCAAGGAGGCACTCCGCGTTGACGTGACAGACACAGCTGAATGGGGGCTGGTCAGATCGCATACATTATGGTCGCTGTCAAGGATACAGGAATTGGCATTAGTGATCATGCCCAGAAACGGTTGTTTGAACGATTCAATCAGGCGACCCCGAAGACAGAAATGACATATGGTGGTTCTGGCCTTGGTCTCAATGTTAGCAGAAAAATTTGTCAACTACATGGTGGGGAGATTGGTGTGAGTTCCAAGGAGGGAGAAGGAAGTACATTCGGCTTCTTTTTCAAAGTGCGTCGAAGCTTTGATGCATGCAAGGAAGACAACAACCACGACACCTTAAAGCTCGACAAGTTATGTCGCGATATCCAGATACTTGGCCAAGAGTTAGCTGGAGACGATCGATCGACAAAAGAAATATCTATTCCTAAAGATCCTCCAATGGCCAATATCGATGAGCTAAAATCTGGCGCTCCCCGTGATGGGAGAACGAATCATACCGCCAAGATAGCTCATCAGGTTGACAACAACAACGACAATCATGAAAGCGAGTCACGGCCCCAAGATGACGCAAATTCTTGTCGGCGCATTCTTGTGGTGGAGGACAACGTTATCAATAGAAAGGTTTTGTCAAAGAAGCTGAAGGCTTTGGGATTTCACATTACAGAGGCAAGTAATGGTCAAGAGGCATTGGATTTAACCCGATATGACACATTTGACTGTATCCTCATGGACCAAGAAATGCCTGTGATGGATGGTAATACGGCAACCACGAAGATCCGGGAATTGGAGAAGAAAAGTGGTACATATACTCCCGTGTTAGGAGTGACTGCGAATGTCAGAAAAACACAACAAACCGAAATGCTTGACGCCGGGATGGACGATATTATACACAAGCCTTACAGCACCGATCATATTCTGGAGAAAATCCATAATCTAGTGGGGGTAACGAGCAAAGGGAAAGTTTCTCGATGACTGCAACGACACCAGTCTGACTACTAAACTTTCCACTAAAGGCCGTCTTAGACTGACTGGCGGTGGTATAATATGGCTGAAATGGCGAGATGGCTTGATCGCAGCAACATTAGATTGACTTAATGAAGCACTTTTTCATTTCTGCGTGGTAAAAGAAAAAACCACTCGACTTGAAGAACTACTTGAGCATTCATGGGCGATAAATCTTGGAATTATTGTGAACCTAGTCAACCTGGACTCAACCTTACAAATCAGGCTAGTAGGTCATCGCTTCCTCATGATTTCGGATTACTGGCACCCCTGTATGTTATATTTGCGCTTTGAGGGTATCTAAACCGCTAAGTAGTATAGGGAATCAGCTTTGTTTTGCCGCCGTATCCAACTTTGTCACTCTTCTCGTCCAAGCACCCAACAGACAGCATACATTCCTAAATGTATGGACCAATACACTTCAATTCCAGCACAGCAAGGTTTGATGGTAGAGATTTTAAGCACCGCAGATCGCAAATGACCGCAACCACGACCGCAAGTCTTTAAATTTGCGGACATTTGTGGTTTAACATCAAATAAGACTGCTTTCTCCTTACCAGTGAGCGCATATGCATCCGCTTGGCCTCACCCAGTATTGCGGTAGTGAATGATCCAAATCTTTCACCTAATCTTATTCTTCGGATCAGATATTCCGAATATCTACTGAGTAGCCAAAAAGCATTCAAGTACAGAGGAAAGAAATCGAGTTACTTCCCCTTCTCTAATACTCTAATTGGCTCCTTTGCTGACAAAATAGCGAACTGCGTCCTCTTTTTCTAGTTCACATGCTCTATGCAGAGGTGTTCCGAGGCCCATAAACTGGAATAATGCCCAAGAAGGGTAGTCTTCGTAAATGGTTGCATAGTTACGGCATTGTTGCAAGCTTCTAGCACTTCAATATTCCTTCCGTAATTCTTCCATAGTTTGTCAGACTTCCACTGATTAGCAGCTTTCACGACAAAAAAGGTATAGCTGCGAGGAAAGGAATGAAACATTAGATTCAGTTTTACGGAATAAGCCATATAGTCCAGGAGAAGGATTCAAGTAGATTGGTTCGCCAAATACAAAGGTATCACACAAATACATGGAATATGCACATTTCCCGATAGGAATCTTCGAAATCTTTGCCATAATGAGTTTTGGACCTAAAACAGGTACAATTTGCATTTCGAGTTCCTTAAACTTTTAAAAAATTAGTCATTAAGATTGTGTAGGGTAGCACCTGTTGTCCTTCTTTCACCATTCACTTGACTCTCACCTTCATCTTACTACAACCTCGCATCCCACTTTGTTCATCTATATTCTTGTCACAAAAGCAACTTTCTTGATCATGTCTGAACCCACCAGAATTAAGAAGGAAGACCCAATGATCCCCAGGCCCCCTTTGACGTTGGAGGACATAATCGCCGGACTACAGTCTCTTGCCGATCTCACAAGCCTTCAATCCTGCAACGCTGGTCGGGCTCGTAATATCGCAAAAATAATCGAACTATACCAGAGCGGACAGCGCACCATAGAGGACAAGATCTGGGTTCTTGGTGGAGAATCCGTGAGCGAGGAAGTTGCAAAAGCATCTAAAAAGACCTACCTCTACGTATGTTCGATCCAAAAAGTGCTTATTCAACTTCCCTAATATAGAGTAGTTTCAAGGTTCTGCCGCCCAACAACTGCAGCAACTCGCTTTTAGAAAGCCTTCATACGGTCCCGGTCAATATAATCAGTGGCGTCATGAGGTAAGAAATTTTCCTTTCTTTTTGAGGCTTTGCATCTGATACTCAGAGTATCAGCTTCAAGCTCAAATGCGTTCACCTTCGGTGTTCAACAGAGGCAACAGCGCCGAGAAAAAAAAGAAAGACATTTGAGAAATGTATAATAAGATATCCATGGATGTGGCAGAAGAAAGTTGAATTTTGCTAATCTTAGAGAAGGTACTGTAGCAAAGAAGTACCTCATGAGAATGAAGGCAATTGAGGGAGATTTCAAGAAATCAAGATGTAGGCATACTTCTGAGATCTACTAAATATTTATTTATTTACTTAGTACTTTTATAGTTATTACTTCGAAGTACCCGTACCCGTACCCAATCGGAACGGGTAATTACCTCATCTATTTTCCCGCGTTCGCGTTTCCCAAATACCCTCTGCTGGATATGACCTCCTTCAACAGTCGCAGGCATGTCCTGCCCAGAATTACCCGATGAATCCTACTCTAGTGATTACTCTGATTTTGCTACAGACGAAGAAGAGCTTCTGACAGAATTACTCACCCAAGTTTCAAAACGCGCGATTGAGAGTGGCTCTCTACCTACCACATTAACTCGCCAGATAAGCTCACAAGAAAATACATCTACGTCAATTGAACTCACTGATATTGAATCCCCACGACCATCAGTACTTACAGCCCATATCGTTGATATTGAGGATGGCATTGAGGGTACACCAAGCAGCAGGCTTCCAAAAGTTTTGGGCCGGGAGAAGCCTCGTTCACTATGGAGGCAGTCGAGTCAACATTCCTGGCTGGGACAGCCGAATCCACACAATACGTTGTCTCGGGACCCAAGTAATAGCGCAAACTACACAAACTCCTCCGGCTTTGGTATGATTCTCCCGTTACATGATTTGATTACACGTTGAAAATCTTGAATTTGCACTCAGACTGATATGTTGATAATCGAAGCGTTTAGTAGAGCACCCTAGCTCAACCGAAGGTCGAGAACGAGAACGAGAGCGCTGCACCATACGCGAGGGCGAATGGACGCAGAATACGCAAGCGCTACCAACGGAGGATCCTCGATCTCCCGTGGAACGTTTCCGGCGCCCCCCAAACAAGGCATTCTCCGTCACAGACTTGGTATCCCCTGCATGGTGTGAACTGCAGTATTGGTATACCCTGACAAAACATGGGAGAAAAAGAAGGACGGCTGCTATGAAGAAGGGTAGCAGTGTGCACAAGTCACTAGAGGATGAGATTTATACCACGGTTCCTGTGGATATCACTACTAAGGAGGATGCCTGGGCGCTCAGAATCTGGAATGTAATCCAAGGACTGCGTCTGTTGCGTGAATATGGAATCACGCGCGAGCTGGAAGTTTGGGGCGTGATTGACGGTGAGCTAGTCAATGGGGTCATTGATCAGTTGTCATACGAATGTCCTGACTTAGAGCTTGAGGCTACGGCCTCTGGGTTTTATGCCGATGCGGCCTCATCGCGAGATGCTTTGCCGGAGTACCAGATGTCCTTGTCGGACTTCCTATTATCCGAATCTCAGGGTGGGATAAAACTTTCAGACCTGGGCAAGCAAGAAAAACTCGAAGACGTCGATCCTCAGGAGTCTATCCAAGAATCTGCCCCAGACCTATATGCGTTACCTCGGATATATATCACAGATGACAAAACGAAGGCCAATCGCTCTCTTCCTACGGTAAAGAGCACGGGATTCCGTCCTACTCTGCTCCAACTACACCTTTATTACCATATGCTCAATCGCCTCATTACGAGCGACGATGTGACAATGGATATCCTTGCAGCGCGATATCACCTTAACCAGCATCGCCCTTTTACCGACGCCTTCATCTCCGAAGTAGGCGGGTTGAACGATGAATTCTTCGATGCGTGTTCCTCTCCACAGGCTGATTGGCAAGATATTTCCGATTCACAAGATTTAAACACGTCATCACCTGACCCGAAAATACCGTCTAGTCCATTAAAAGCCAGTCAAGATTCAACCACCATTCTTGTAGATAACGGTAACTTATCCAGCCTATGGAGCTATATGAAAGATCAGCTCCGCTTGACTTTCATCCCTTCAATGTCAGAGTCACGGGATATTGCACCATCTATTCCAGCACCCACTCAGCCAACAATGCTTGAAGAATATACAACCCTCCTTTCTCCTGTTCTCACAGCACGTTATCTATCCTCGGCAGCTTCAGCAGACACTCAATCTCGGCTTCTTGGGAGCAGGTCCTTCCTTTTTGATCCAAATAATATGTCGTCCTATGTCAACGATCAGATGGAGTGGTGGCGTGGCCAGCGCGATCCCCGAGGCGTTAATATTGCCGATGCTTGGAAATGTCGTATCTGTGACTTTCAAGATGATTGTTCCTGGCGTCAAGAACGAGAGCTCCAATATTTGAGACGGAATAGAGTCTAAAAAATTTGTGTCTTATCGGCATTAATCACACCCTCCGTCGACTCGTTGTATATTCATAGCTATTGTTCATAATCTAGACAGACTCTCTCATACCCTCAAACTTTACTTGATATTCAGTTGCAAATATGGCTCTCACTTGGGTAATTCCCCCTGACTATCTCAGAATGGATACTTTCGTTCATTTCCCTCCACATCTAACCCATCCGCAACCTGTTCAGCATGCTTTCGATCCAGGTATTCTAAAAGGACCTCCTGAAATCTATCTCTCCCCTTATACCGAGAAACATCATCCCCCCAACTGCGAATACCAGACGCCAACCGCCCAGGCACATGTGGCTCTTGAGAAATACCCATAACAGGTTCAAAATAAGTACGAATAGTAAAGACCACAGCCCCAGACCTCGGAAGCCGTCGCAAGGACTGCCGCTCCGAGCGGAAAAAATGATGCTCAATAGCTTTGTTCTTCTCAGCTGAGTTAAAAGATGGCGACGGCGAATCTTCCGAGCCGAGGCTATAAGACCACGCCACACAATCATCAACCTGGATGAAGTAGTTGTTTCGTACGACGGGCTCTTCGGGCTTTAATCGGCGGAACAAGCTCATCATTCCTCGCTCTAGCTTCTCGCGATACTGCGGCACGTCGCCGGATATGTGGATTTCTGATAGTCGCATGCCGAATTTGTCTCGTAGCCGCCAGAAGCCCGCGAGGAGAATTGCACCTGCTAGTAAGTAGTACTCTCCATCTGGGCGCTCAATCATCAGCGCTAGATCGTCTTGGACTAGTCTGGCTGCTGTTGCCATTGGATCTTCGGGGAGCGGACGTTGAGTTATGTTGAAGGTCTCACTTGTTACGGTGTTCCTTATTCCTGTCGGAGTCTTTTTGAACATTGTTGGGTATCTTTCAGGAAGATATTCACATCTGATCTTCTGGTTAGTGCTTTGAGCGTGAGAGGGAAGGCTGTCGCTTACAGTTCTTCTAACAGTTCGATTGCCCCGTCCATCGCTTCAGGTGCTGTGCGACAGCACTTCTCGCCACGTTCTTCTATCCGTCTTGCTTTGTCGGCATGGTATTGAAGATATTTGTTGTCAAGCTCTAGATGCAGAATGGCCTGTCAGATTATATTCGAGTGGGGTTTCTTACTGCATTCTTACCGATCCATTCATCCCATTTCATGCGTCTCAAACCCATCGTCTGGAAAAAGTTTCTATCGGAAACGATGAGAAGATGTGTTGAGAATACAATAGTAATGTAATCACTTACGGGGCATATCGAAACGGTCTATATGGGATTGGCTTCGAAGTATGAACATTCCAGTCAGGGTAAGGGGATGCCGTCGGCCTCTTAAAATCAGACGGAATCCATTCTACATGAGAACGTCGAGGGTTAACGTGCATCCAAAGGCTCAAAATAAAACAACTGAGAAAAGGGTGCCTACCACCAAGCTTCCTTTCGACTTTCTCTTTGACCGGACTCGACGAAATTCCTATTGTTTCGGAGGGCTTCTTCCTCCGAGATATGGCAATCGCGATGCATATGCATATATTCAGAATTAAAAAGCCGCTCACTAATTTGTAGGGAATTGCGGACAGGATGGATGACCAGAGTGGTGTTGTCGTCATTACTCTGGAAACTGGAGGGGTATATGAAGCCGCAAGGAGGCACAAAAAGGACGCTTGTTTGCTATGTAAGGGATGTAGAATCTAACACTGTATTAAGGGAATTACATAGAGGCAAGAAAGTGAAGACCTTTCTTATAAATGTAGACGTATTAGAGTAGTGATTGCCCTCGGAACCATGGAACGGGATTTAATCATATCTAATCTCAAAACTCACGCGGGCTTCCGCTTTTGTCAAGCCGATACGACATAAATCTTTATCGGACTGACGTGGCGTTAACTAGCCTTGGAAGCCAATGTCCCCTCCACATCACCGTTCAAGCTACGTCTATTGTACAAGAATGCGTCGGACCAGAACGTGCCGGAAAATATCATATTATATACATCGACCGCATCTGTGCCACCCCTCACACAGTCCTCTTCAGCTCCGGCATAAGTACTATTCATTTCCAACAAACAACGGATCCCAAAGTCCCGGATATGCATTGCTCGGTTAAATACCAAAAATAATCTCCCAACTATACAAGATATAGTGACATTGCCTGACTCAGCAACAGACTCACTGATGAATTTCCAGCAACCAGTTTTCCAGCCCTTGCAGTTCATACACGCAGATTTTGTAGTGAGCAATTTCTAAATTGAAACTTGTTGTCCATGCCCCCAAGAAGAAAGCCAATGATCTTGGAGAAGTCCCATGCAGTTGCTCGTTTTTCTGGTTCCGACTGAAGCATTCCTTGGGCAAATTCAATAAACAGACGTTGTTCTTTCCCCGAAGGACTAGAAGGTAACCATGAGATAGTGTAAATTAATGGAAATGAACTACCAGAGATATCTGTAATGATACCTAGGGAGTAGTCATATTTGGCGAAGAACTAACACTATTGTACAATTTTGTCGTTTGCTCGCCGCTGGAGAAGGCAGTACTGGCCCCATTTTCGCTGCAGGGAATCAGGAATAAAGGAAAGACCGGGGACCCATATTAGGCGTCCTATTAAACTGGTCTGGGTTGCATCTAAGAAGCTTGCGCACTGGAGGGTTTCCCATTGCGAATCGTCCAGGATGTAGTGAGGTTCGAGCTCAGTTGCCTCGCGGCCTGGGAAATAAGAGTCGACCAAGAAAGCGCACTCTGAAACATCAATCTGTATTTTCAAATGAGAATGGTAAAAAAGCCAAAGACGGGTGGTATTTGCTTACATATTTGGTGGGATCTTCAATATTGAGATCGTTCATACCAGATGGGATCTGTGAAGCACCCTCTAAGCGGTCCAGATAGCTTGGCGCATCTGGAAACTCGCCTGGAAGGAGACCTCGGAACTCGCTCCTGATAAATTTGGCGTGCATATTGTGTGGCAAGAAGTATGATGAAGGGAATCGATACCATTCTTTGCCAAGACAGACAGAGGTTCCTGTCTGCGACACATTCACCTGCTGCAATGGCTGGAGAACATTCAAGGGGGCATTGTAAGCTGTAATCATTCCAAAGCTGCGCAGCATACCGGCATGGACAGCTGCCAGGATGATTGACACAACCGCGATTAACCTGATATCTACCGGAATACGGCTGACTGTGCGATTTGAATAGCTAGATCCAAGGTAGGCAAGGATAAGGTGACATGAAAGAGCGGCGTTGAGGGCCAGGAAGGGATAGGCTGGATACATAAACCGTTCTTCCTTGTGAGGCTGAAGGGTAAATATTCCAAGCCACATATAGAAAGGCGCGACCAATGCGATAGACCGCCCGAACCTTTGTATGGAAGTAGACTTGAGGTGAAAGAGCACTTGGATGAGAAGAAGTGGCGCCGACAAGAGCGCTAGGACGAACCAGATGTTGAAGTTCAAGAGTAGGTTTCGAATGTAGAAAGTCCAGGGTTCAGTGCCGAAAATATCGGGGCCTTTACCTTCACCACCGAAGATATTGTAGGCGACAATATTCCAGGGTACCAGAACGACCTGACGGAAGAAGGCGTAGTCGATGGCCACTTCAAGGATCTGTGACTTGTTTCAGCCAAATGTTACTCATTTGTCAAATTTTCTTGACTTACCATGATATAGAGACATCTCATACCACCATCAAAGATAGCATACAAGACAGATCCCAAGGATCTTGAAATACAACCAATGATGATTTCCTCAACCAGAAGAGGTAGGATGAGAGCACCAGCGAATGGCCAGCCAACAATTGCACCCAGACCGAACCACATGATTCCCTGAGCTGTTTTCGGTCCACCTTTTATGTTCAAAAAAGCAGCCAAGCCAAGCATAGAGGTACACATGGTAAATGTGGAGGGTAAAAATCCAGTAGCAGCATGGAATGTACCAGGGCTGAAGATGACAATCGTGATGAACAAGACACCGATCCGAGGATTGAGAGATCGGCATATGGCAGAATATAGACGTGTTTGGCATGCTGCACAGAAGAACGCAAGGAATAGACGGATCACATAGAATTGAGCACTCTTGCTCTCAAGAAATGTTGATGCTAGCTTTCCCACTGCAGCGTGAAGCGACACGTACAGCCAGCTCCGGATAGAGTAGACTGGGGAGTACTCCCATGTCTGCAGTCCATAACCATGCTGAAGATAATGCGCGGGCTCCCAGAAGTTAAAGACCTCGTCACAATCTTGAATGGGAGCATATAGTGCAGCGAGTCCATTTGATATGAGACATAAGTATAGAATGATGTTCAGAGGGACGAAGAAAGGCGAAGGTCTAGAGAAATTTAATCTTTTTAGCTTCAATTGGTAACTATAAACATCACAGGACAAGCATACTGTGCCTTAGAGGGAGGAGTACGAGGAGTGTACTCAGTCTCCGCCTTGTCTGCCATACTGCGTGTTGGCAAGATCAAAGTTGTGGCGCTATGGCGATAGCGATAACGATAACGAGCTTGACCGCCGCGGCAGATCTGAAAAAAAAAAAAAAGATCCCGTTCATTTTTTTTTTTAATTACAACATAACCTCTCTCTTTTTTCTGGTTTAGTCTTTTCCTTCTTCGACGATTGACAAACAATTTATTACAAAAGATCCTACCGTTTCAGGCAATAGAGATTCCTCGACATCGCCCTTCATGACCGACCCCGTCGCAAACACTCCAGATGATGGTAGTGATTTCTATAATACTCCTGTAAACCCTGGAACTCCCATAACAGGCACTCAAACTTCTTTACCTGCAACACAACCGGCTGTCTCTTCGAAAATGGCCCCGATAATCCCAGGACTCGGTCTTGTCGGCCCAAACGACCAATATGCGAGAGAGCAGCCAGCGCAAACCACTACAATTAAGCAAGAACCGGACGCGATAGTTTCCAATGAGGAACATGGCACAGATCTCAAGATGAAGGAAACTGGTACAGAAATAAAGATGGAGGACCTGGGAGAAGCGGTTACGCAACAGCTGAGCGAGACGACAATCAAGCAAGAACGCGGCACTGAGCAAGGCGAAGCAATGGAGATCGATCAGAACACTACCGAGGCTAAAAATGTGAAAGTTGCAGACGGAGTACCGGCTGAACAAGATGGCGTTGAAATCAAGGAAGAAGAACACCCAGAATGGGAGGTTGACTCCTCTCCCTACGAATCATCTTCCGACAGCTCGAGTTCATCCGATTCAGATGACAGTGACGATGAAGATTACCCAATTCTCAGCCCTGAGGAGCAGGCACGTATTCTCATGATGGCTGAAGCTGGCTCTGACGACGAAGGTGACAGCAAGGGCAAAACTGGCGGACAAATTCGTTCAGCTCACGAGGTTGACGAGGTTTTGCCAATCCCAGACGTCAAAATAACACCTGAAATGGAAGTCGTATACCTGGGAAAGGTTCAAGCGGCCATTGATAATGCGGTTCTTATCGAGGCGAATACCTCGGGTGAATATCAGGTTCTCGAGTCTGGCTCTTTACTCTGTACTGCGGAGCGCCAGCTCCTGGGTGTTGTGGCGGAGACTCTTGGACGAGTAGAGAATCCATTGTATACACTCATGTATGCGACCGCTGAAGAGGCTCAGGAGAAGGGTGTGGTTAAAGACCTACCTGTTTACTACGTTGTGAAGCACTCTACATTTGTCTTTACTCAGCCGCTGAAGGGTCTTAAGGGAAGCGATGCCTCAAACTTCCATGACGAGGAAGTTGCTGAAGACGAAATCGAATTCTCTGATGATGAAGCTGAGGCTGACTACAGAAAGAAGTTGAAGCAGAAGCGACAGGAAAGAAAAGAAGCTAAAGACGGTGCCTTGAAAAAGCGAGGACCCGCCGGACCCTCCAAGCTTGGCCACAATGAACTCAACTACGATGAGGAAGCTGGACAGGATGGATACACGCCTCTTTCACGCCCGACTAATCTCCATGAGATGATGGGCGTGCGCGAGGCACCAGTTGAAGGGTCTGACCGGACTCCCAGCTTCCGTGGTGGAAGAGGTCGTGGTCGGGGTTCTGATCGTGGCCGAGGTGGACGCGGTAGAGGAAGCGGTGGACGAGGAGGGGCATGGGAGCGAGACCAGGAGCGTCGATCTCACCCTCAACAAGGAGGCAACTCATCATATGGACAGCCAGCCGCGGCTCCTCAACCCCAGCCTGCAGAATACTCTCAGCATCCTTGGATGCAAGGACAGCAACAACAGCCCGATCAGGCTATGCCTCAGAATTTTGCTGGTTACCAGCAGTTTGCGCCGCAGCAGCAGATGCAGTATCCCCAGGGACAATTCCCATTTCAATTTCCCTTTCAGCAAGGGTTTGTGCAGCCATTCCAGCCCATTCCAACGGGTGCTCATATCAACCCTCTTTTCCTGGCTGCACTACAACAACAACAGCAGCAGCAGCAACCTGGACAATCGCAACCTTTGCAACCTCTTCAACAGCAACAGTTCGACCAGGTTAAAGCCCAGCTGGATCTTCTACGGAGCTTGAGCAATGGAAACCAGGGGCCTCCACCTTCTTAAATTTCAGCTTTAGAACTTTAGTCAACAGGAGCTTTTGCACCAAAATTTTGCATCGGGATCGGAGTTTTCTATAGGGGATATAAAAGCTTTACGACAGTCTTATTTGGTTTTCAGCATCAGTTCAACTAAGACAAATTGAGCATTCCGATATTTCGCTGGATGAAACTTCGAAGGCTCTTGATAGTATTATGTTAAGAATCGATTTGGATCCAATGAACGTCCTGTAGTATGCTAGCAGTTGAGACCATAACATCTGAAGTGTATTCGAGGTCATTACCTACGTATCATTCTTGTCAAGACTTTAAATGTTATCGATGTCTTGGATGACTACACTAAACATAGAGTACAACAGATTATGTACAATTTTTATTTTATTTTTGGCTTTGCCAGAAAAGACCTGGTGGCTCTTCGATTAAAACTGTAGGATAATAGTTAACCTTCAAAGAGGTCTCATATTGGGGTGATGATACACATAATAGGAGGCGACTCGAAATCACCGAGTTGCGTTGGCAAAATTTTCGAAAATACTGCCAGTCGAGACGTATGCAAAGAGAAGGCTATGATGTCGATAGAAATTCGGAACTGGAAACCAAGTTTGGGAAAATGAGGGCATTGAGAAGTAGATCTACCTGAAACTTTTTTCATCACTGACAGTCCCTAAGCCATACCAAGGTACAGTCTTGAACGAGCTTTTCTCAGCTCTAAGTCTGCACATCAAATTCTTCGGCTGGCTGGTTGGTTGCCATGGCCCAGAAATTATCCAATTTAAACCGACTCAGTGAATTTTTGGCCTCAACATCAGTCTCGCAGATTTTACTGCTCAGCCATAATCTGTACTGGCGGGCTTTGATTGGGCCCTCAAAGAGAAGGGTGCAAGTGTTGTGACTGAAGTCTTTTGGACTGCCAGACTCATCAAGTGGGTTCAGCCATGGCGGGTCTTCGCGTCCTTCCTTCTGGTCATTTGCGAACCCGGCTTTGACACCCTCGTTAATCTTCCACTTAACTCGATTGAGCATCAGTTTTTGAAAATTGCGCATTGAGTGAGCACCGCCTTCGACAATCACCAGATTGCACTTCGGGTTTAAAAGGCAAATACCTGTCAAGACATTCTGTTGCGCGTTTTTCGAGATTAGGAAGCGATGCTTGCCACTAGCGAGGGTGTCGATTCTATAAACGTTCATAAATAGACCAAGTTTAGCATCTTTTTCCTGTTGTGCTGCGAGCTTCGTCTGTCGTTGCTCCTTGGTCAATGAGCGCTCTGCATTCGTAGCCTCGTGTTTGTCACGGCGATCCTTAATGCCCTGGAGAACTTCGGCTTCCATAGCCGTGGGATCCGCGACAGCTTTATTTCCAAGAACACTCATCAGGTTATTCAACTTGATTTTTGGGCCGGGTTTGGGCACAAGACCCAGCGTCATCTTGACTTGCTCTTCTTTCAGCAATTTTAAACGTTGCTGCCGACGAAGCTTAGCCTGTTCCTTCTTCGTAAGGTACAGGGGTTTCACCACAGGTGCGAGCTTCAACTTCGGAGAATCGACGAGAACGGGATGTTGAACATAGGGGGTGATAATGCTGTCGGCTCCATCAATTTTGAGAGTTCTTGGATCATCAATACCAGAATAATCGTCACCACTGATCAACAATTCATCCCACCACTCAAAATCTGGTGGTTCGGAGATAAGTAGATCTGGTTCCATGCTCCGTTGAAGTTCGGCCTCACGCGCTTCCGCTTCAATTCTCTGCTTCATCTTTTCCAACTGTCCCAATCGACGCAAATTTGCACCTTGCTCTATGTATTTGCCATGTTCGACAAACTTGAGAGGCCGCGCACTACGGGAGTTCAATTTAACAGGCTCGATATCACTCTGATCCAAAAGATGCGCAAGGTAAGGATTCTTTTTGGGATCCTTTTCAAGTTGAGTTTCTTGGCTGATAGCAGGAGCATCGGGGAGTAGCGCCGGATGAAGGCCGACTTCGAGACCGCCACGAGCCTTAGACAGACTTTCGTCGAATACTGGGGTTTTATGGGTGGCTTCACTGCGGTTCGCGTTGGTGGCTGCTGCAATTCGCGCTTTCATTTCCTCCAATTTAGACTTGCGTGGTGCTGCAGGAGCTGGTCCTGAAGCAGCAGACGTGGATTTGAGGCCGGCCTGAGCAGCAAGAGCTTTAGCTCTTGCCTGTGCGTCGGCAATCATCTTCTGAATGTCGACTGGAGGGGGTGCTTGTGTGGTTGTCGACGGCGCAGGGGAGCCATGATCCAACCGATTTTTTTTGTGAGCGTTGCTGTCGTCATCCTCGCCGTGGGTTCTCTTGAGCTTATTGTCCGCCATAGCTGAGGGTGCGCTACCCGAAGGCAGGCTTTTAATGAACGCGCAAACTGGTTGAAATTCAATAAAGTGAATAGAACGATGAAAGAAGTGGGAGAGGATCGAGAGGTGAGGAAGAAGAGTGTTGAAGGTGAAGTGGTTCAGATGGTCTGTTGCAACGACTCTTTGGTTGCACAAACTAATTGAAGATAATACCAAGAAAATTGAAGGTGAAATGGGGAGATAATAAAAGAAGTCCAAAAGGATGAAGACGTGGGAAAGAGAGGAGGGGTGTTGGAGGTGTAGTGATTGTGTCGCAACAACTCGTGTTGTACCGAAAAATAATTACGTAAGTATATTCCTTCTCTTAAAAGGGTTTAGTGTTGATTATACCTAGAAATGGTAACTGACGTAGCCCCACTATTTGATTGATGGACATGCTATGTAATGGCCCTGTAGACCCGGTAGTCTCTTCTGCAGACAGTATTTCTCCATTTCTGGTCGTGAACAGGAGAATGAAACGCTATTAAATATAAACACAGAACTCTTGTAATAGAGGATGTTGGCTCTTGGAGACTGATTACAGAGGAAGCAGAACAGTATGCTAAGAACGTGGAGGAGGATACGAGCGACCATTCGTGATATAGGAAAACTCGAGTCCCTCCATTAACTATTATTCGCGTAATTAAAGAATGGCACACATAACTCTCGTCTAAGTATGCTAGAAAAGTAGCGCAGACTAGAGAAAAAGTATTGAAAGGGCATTAATGGTTGAAGGCAAGGCAGAAGGTGTTTCTAGTAATAAAATGCTCAGCTCAAAGGGAGGGGAGAAATGTTCAAATTGGGGCTGTGAGAGTGTTGGGGTAATAGAGGGATTTTCACATGGTCAATATTGCGGAGAATCTTCTCGATATATTCACCAGCACCGCTCAACTTGAGAATGAGCGCAATGGCCCGGTAAAGAGTGAAGAGCTTCGGGGATGGCGGATCGATGGTTCGGTCAGAGGAAGGAAAAGGGCCGGCATGACGGGGAACAACTCATCTACATAGGGGCCCTTTTGGCCACGAAGGATCTTATACTGATGCGGCACTGAACTAGTAAGTTCAAAATAGTGGTGCTAATAATGCCACCTCACGCATCTTATTATCGTTAGCAACAAGCTTTTCAATGAAGTGATCCTTGAGGCGAAGACTAGTTAGGGGAAGAATCATACAGCGCGTTAGCTCAGCTTTGAGCTCACGCACTTTCGTGAAGGGGTAATTCGCCATGGATGGTTGAATGGAAGGTGTCAGAGAATTGGTCGCGTTTACCAAAGTCAGTAAGCGGTGAGTACTGGCAGAAAAAAAAAGTTCTCCAAAGTTTCCTGCCGCATCAAGTCTTTCTAGATATCTAACCTTCGAGGCCCTCAATTTTGCACTGCCGGAGTTTCTGTTGCTCTCAGAGCTCCAGGTCAAAATGGCGACATTTACTCGCCCAGTTGCCTCGAGCATTGCTGCTGTTGACTTTACTGTGTATTCTGACGAAGAGATTAAAAAGTTGTCGGTGAAAAGGATTCAGAATACGCCGACTTTAGATTCTTTTAACAACCCAGTTCCCGGTGGTCTCTATGACCCTGCTATGGGCGCATGGGGAGACCATGTGTGAGTTCTCTCCTTCTCCTTCAGCTTCTCGTTTCTGTATCTAATCGTGTTGAATTTGTTGCTTTCAGGTGTACTACATGCCGGCTGAACTCTTGGTCATGCACCGGTCACTCCGGTCATATTGAGCTCCCTGTACCCGTTTACAATGTTACTTTCTTCGATCACATTTACCGTCTTCTCCGGGCACAGTGCATGTATTGTCATCGTCTGCAAATGCCTCGCGCTGTGGTCAACCTATACATCTGCAAGTTGCGCCTCTTGCAATATGGATTGATTGATCAAGTGGCTGTTATCGAAACCATAGGATCTTTTACTGGCTCCAAGTCAAAGTCTAGTAAGAGTAAGGCCAACAGTGACGATTCTGCTGATGATGAAGATGACGACGAGACCGTAATGGAAAAGCGAATTGCCTTCGTCAACCGATCCATCAAGGAGGCCAAGAAAGATGGCAGACTGGATGGTCTCATGGCTGGTGCAAAGAATCCCATTGCCGCAGAACATAGACGAGCCTTGGTAAAGACCTTCCTGAAGGACATCAATGGCATGCGCAAATGCGCTAGCTGCAGTGGGTAAGTAGCTAAGGGTCCCTCATAGTCTCCTTTTATAAACTAACATAGTACATTAGTATTACTCCGGGATACCGAAAAGACCGTTACAACAAGATTTTCCGAAAGGCACTTCCCGAAAAGTCTAAGGTGGCGATGGTGCAAGCTGGTTTCCAGGCACCAAACTCTCTTGTCCTCCTTGACCAAGAAAGGAAAGCAGAGCTGAAAGCGAACGGAACTTCTGAGATTAATGGTGCCGAGGAAGAAATCCTTCGTGGAGCGGCAGCGGTCACGAAAGAAACAACCGCGTCCGGGGAGACCCAGGAATTTTTGACCTCCTCCGAGGTTTACAGTGCCCTGCGGCTTCTTTTCCAAAAGGATGGCGAGGTTTTGCAGCTTGTTTACAACTCCCGACCTGTTCCGAAGAGTGTCAAAGTCGTCAGCGCAGACATGTTCTTCATCAGGAGCCTTCTGGTACCACCGAACAAATATCGCCCTGCGGCCCCCCAAGGTCCCGGCGAGATCATGGAAGCACAACAAAACACCCCGTTCACTTCAGTTCTGAAGCAGTGCGATACCATCAACCAGATTAGCAAGGAAATACAAAATGAGGAGGAAAAGACCATGCTGCGGGCACGCAACTACAGTGACCTCCTTCAGGCCATTGTTTTGCTTCAGGATCAGGTCAACGGTCTGATTGATAAGGAACGGACAGCCGTCACAGGTTCTGCTGTGGCTTCATTGCCCAACGGTATCAAGCAGCTTTTGGAGAAAAAAGAAGGACTGTTCCGGAAAAACATGATGGGTAAACGTGTCAACTTTGCTGCCCGCAGTGTCATTTCGCCAGACCCCAACATTGAAACAAATGAAATTGGCGTGCCGCTTGTATTTGCCAAGAAGCTTACTTTCCCGGAGCCTGTCACAAATCATAACTTCTGGGAGTTGAAGGAGGCTGTGATCAACGGCCCGGACAAGTACCCTGGTGCTTCTGCGATCGAAAATGAGAATGGTCAAGTCATCAACTTGAAGTTTAAGAGCCTCGATGAGCGCACAGCACTTGCAAATCAGCTGCTTGCTCCTTCCAACTGGCGTATGAAGGGCAATCGAAACAAGAAGGTTTACCGCCACCTTACCAGCGGTGATTACGTCCTCATGAATCGTCAGCCCACTCTTCACAAACCGTCCATCATGGGTCACAAGGCTCGAGTGCTTCCAAATGAGCGGACTATTCGCATGCATTATGCCAACTGTAACACCTACAATGCTGATTTCGACGGTGATGAGATGAACATGCACTTCCCTCAGAATGAGCTTGCTCAAGCAGAAGCCAGAATGCTGGCAGACGCAGATCACCAATACCTGGTTGCAACATCCGGAAAGCCCTTGAGAGGTTTGATTCAAGATCATATCTCCATGGGAACCTGGTTCACCTGCCGTGATAGCTTTTTTGATGAGGAGGACTACCACCAACTTCTCTACAGCTGCCTGAGACCGGAGGATTCTCATATCGTTGGGGATCGCATCCAACTGGTGCAGCCTACTATTGTCAAGCCAAAGTACATGTGGACCGGTAAGCAGGTGATCACGACCATTCTCAAGAACATTCAACCCCCGGAGAGCCACGGTCTCACCCTCAAGGGCAAGTCTTCAACTCCTGGTAGCCGATGGGGAGATAAGAATAACGAAGAGGACACGGTCATCTTCCGGGATGGCGAGTTCCTGTGCGGTATTCTCGATAAGAAGCAACTTGGTCCTACCGCTGGAGGTCTCATTGATGCAATTCACGAGATCTACGGACACACTATTGCAGGAAAGCTTCTTAGTATTCTCGGTCGACTCCTCACAAGAGTCTTGAATATGCGGGCTTTTACTTGTGGTATCGATGATCTTCGCCTAACCAAGGAAGGCGACCGCATCCGCAAAGAGAAACTAAGCACTGCTGCCGCTATGGGCCGCGAGGTTGCTTTGAAATATGTCACACTCGACCAAGTCGCCGCGCCTGATCAAGACGCTGAACTGAACCGCCGTCTGGAAGACGTGCTTCGCGATGACAGCAAGCAAGGTGGCTTGGATAGTGTTTCTAACGCCCGATCTGCAAAGCTTTCTTCCGATATTACCAGCTCGTGTCTTCCCGAAGGCCTTGCTAAGCCCTTCCCATGGAACCAAATGCAATCTATGACAATCTCCGGAGCCAAAGGTTCAGGTGTCAATGCCAATCTAATTTCCTGCAATCTTGGTCAGCAGGTCTTGGAGGGTCGTCGTGTACCCGTTATGATCAGCGGTAAAACATTGCCATCTTTCCGAGCCTTTGACACGCATCCCATGGCCGGTGGATTTGTTTCTGGTCGTTTCTTGACTGGTATCAAACCTCAGGAATACTACTTCCACGCAATGGCTGGTCGTGAAGGTCTGATTGATACCGCCGTCAAGACCTCTCGCTCTGGTTATCTGCAACGTTGTCTTATCAAGGGTATGGAGGGCCTGAGAGCTGAATATGACTCTTCCGTCCGCGAGGCAGCTGATGGTTCGATTGTCCAATTCCTGTACGGAGAGGACGGTCTAGACATCACCAAACAAGTCCATCTCAATGATTTCTCCTTCCTTGCCGAGAACCACAAGTCAGTTGGAAAGCAAGTCAAATCTGAGGACTATACAAGCTTGGCAAAGGATGATGTGATCGCCTGGCACAAGAGTGCCATGAAATCGGTTCGCAAAGCTGCTAAAGCCGAGCCTATGGATCCTGTCTTGTCTCGCTACCACCCTGGAGGCCACTTGGGTAGTACATCGGAGGCATTTGCTCAAGCATTAAAGAAGGTATGGATAATTTTACCATTATCAATTAATCCAGGATTATTAACTAATGTCTTCGTTCACAGTATGAGGACGAGAACCCTGACAACCTGATCAAAGACAAGAAGAAGGAATTTGTAGGAGTCGGCAAGCAAGTTGTTTCGAAGAAAACATTTGATGCTTTAATGAACATGAAGTATCTGAAGTCGATTATCGAGCCCGGTGAAGCTGTTGGTATCATGGCTGGTCAGTCTGTTGGAGAGCCGTCCACACAGATGACTCTGAACACTTTCCACTTGGCTGGTCACTCTGCAAAGAACGTGACACTGGGTATTCCCCGACTGCGTGAAATCGTTATGACAGCCAGTGCATCGATCATGACCCCAACTATGACACTTCTTTTGAACGAAGAGATATCTAAGAAGGATGCCGAGACTTTCGCCAAGGCCATCAGCAAGCTCAGTATCTCTGAGGTTGTCGACAAGGTCCAAGTGAAGGAACGGATTGGCTCGGGTATCGGTCATGCGAAGGCTAAGATCTATGATATTGAAATTGGCTTCTTCCCCCCTGAGGAGTACTGCAAGGAATACGCTATCGAGGTCCAGGATGTGCAAAATGCCCTGCAAAACAAGCTCATTCCTCGCCTGGTGAAATTAACTAAGATGGAGCTGAAAAAGCGCAACGAGGACAAGAGCGGTAAAAAGTCTTCAACTGCTCAGCCCGAGATTGGCGTCTCTGTCGGTAGAATAACAGAGGCCCCAAGCGGCCCCGATCGTGGGGACCAGCCAGGTGACGACGACGATGAGGATGATGAGGATGATGCTAAGCGGGCTAGCGGAAATCAAAACAGAAGCAACCAGGTATCCTACGAAGGTCCTGATGATGATGAACAAGATATCATCATGCAACAAGACTCTTCTTCTGAGGATGAAGGTGATGAGGAGGTGAACCAAAAACCCAAACCTGCCCGTGACGACTCAGAAGATGATTCAGACGATGAGACTGTTCAAGAAAGCAAATTGCGTGAGCAGGATGTCAAGAGCAAGTACGCGGAGATCACCAAGTTCAAGTTCGATCCCAAGAAGGGCAAGTCGTGCAATATACAGCTGCAATACGACATTGAGACACCCAAGCTTCTGCTTCTCCCCCTGGTTGAAAGGGCAATCCACGACGCTGTCATCCAGTCACTTCCCAAAATTGGAAACTGTGTTTACGTTGACGCGGATGACATCAAGGGAGAACCCGCAAACATCATCACCGATGGTGTCAATCTACTCGCCATGCGCGAATATCAGGACATTATCAAGCCGCATTCGCTTTATACCAATTCCATTCACGATATGCTCCACTATTACGGCGTTGAAGCTGCGCGTGCTACCATCGTCCGCGAAATGGATGCAGTCTTCACTGGTCACAGTATCTCCGTTGACAACCGTCATTTGAATCTTATTGGCGATGTTATGACCCAGTCTGGTGGATTCAAGGCCTTCAGCCGTAATGGTCTGGTAAAAGACGCTACTTCTGCATTTGCTCGTATGTCTTTCGAGACCACCGTCGGTGCCCTGAAGGAAGCTGTTCTTGAGAGAGACACCGAAGATCTCAAGGGTCCCAGTGCTAGAATCGTCGTTGGACGCGTTGGTACTGTTGGTACTGGTGCTTTCGATGTCCTTGCCCCTGTTGCATAGTTTTTAGGCCTCCAGAGTTCCTTTGCATCGCGATGTTTTACTGTCTTTGTATATTTTCTTCCCAAAACCCTTCCAAGGCCTTTCCGTGTTTTATTATATGTTATCTTGGGTGCTATAGTGATGTGTTGATGATCTGGAGTTTTCTGTTCAGCGGAAACAAAAGTGTCTGTCTCTTTTTCTATATAACAATTTGTTTAAAATAGAGCCTTTCAGCCCACTCATTAACCTTTTCTACTTAGCTGGTATCCATATATCTATATTAGCTCTCTACATATCAGGTACAAATCAGTTACTATTTGAGCTGTCTATCCGAGTAAGTCCCGAGGTCCACTCAAGTTGCGATGAAAAGGAGTACGTGGACTGCTCAAATATTGATTTCTGGACTGTTTTGAAAAGAAGTATTATTGGAATGGGATTATGTGGTTGACTGCTTGAGAGTTGGGGAAAAAATAATGCTTGAAAAAAGCGCCAAAAATTGACCATCAATCTGGTCCAAAACACCATCCATGCTATATTTCCGTGACTGAGCTCAAAACGCCTAAGTTGCTCAGTCCATTCTCTTTATGAACCTTCAATGACAAAAAATTCAAATAAAGATTAATAATGATTAGTTTAACTCAAGCGTCGAGCATCATCATATCCTCATCGATGCCCTCATCATACTCGTTGTCATCTACGACCTTGGGAGCAGATGCAACGATGCCATCCATTTTGTACCCATGTGTGGGCTCGTGGTTCAGTCGCTCATGTTCATCCTTTCGCTTGGCTTCGTGTCGCTCAATATCAGCCAAATTCCACGTAGAAATGCCCTCCTGATCCTTAGACTTGAAAGGCTGAGCCATACTGCGCAAGAAACTTTTGGCATTTGAGACAGCCATGTCTGTGCTCAGATTTGTCTCGCTGTCTAACATGGCCTGATTTATCCATTTGGGAAGCTGCAGTCGTTTCCTCTCGAATCGGCGATCCGCAAGAACCATGACTCCGTAGTCATCCTTGCCACGAAGGACACGACCCAAGCACTGGGCAGCATGTCGCATGGCGTCGAAGGAAAGGAAATCATTTTCTCGGATGCGGTAGTTTTCCCGCAAGAATTCGAGGCGGGCCTTCAAGATACGCGATTCAGTGTACTGGAAAGGTACACCAATGCATATCACAGCACGACCGTAATGATGATCGAAATCGATACCTTCAGACACCTTGCCTCGTGCAACACAAAACAAGAGAGCCCCACGTCCATTGCAACAGGCTGTCCGGTAAGTCTCTAATGCCAGAGATGATTCCTGGGCATCGGGTGTTTCGACAAGAATTAATTTGTAATTCCAAATTTGATCCAAAATCCCCATACCTTGCCACATGCTGATGATGGACTCCATATATAAATAGGATGGAAAGAAGACCACAACGCCATCGGGTGTAATACGTGCGAATTCCGTCACAAGGCTTCCGTAATTACGGACAACACCAGGGTCATTGCGAATGCCAAAAGATGAGGAGACCTGCGCTTGGTCAGATCCTCTGGTGACAATCATGGGCAAAAATGAACGTCGTGCCAGAGTCATACTGTATGATTCTTGCAAGACAGCCGTGAATCCAAGCATTTTTGGATACATCTCCAGCGGGGATAATGTTCCCGAAGTGATGATCACAGAGCTAAACCGATCAAACACAGGCTTGATAGCAATTGCAGCATCCAAGCAGGTAAAATGTAAAATCGGGTTCGGCACAGTGGCGGCTTCCGACTCGAATGGCTCTAGGATGAGAACAAAGCCCTTATCATAGGTTGAGACGAGAGTCGCAAAAGTCGCGACTTCTTGAAGCGATTGATAATCCTCAATATTTACAAGCTCCAGTGTGCGCACAAGCAGTGTCAAGCGTTGCGCGCAGAATCTTAGAGGCTTGCGCTCAATAAATGTAAGATCTTTCAAGTGCGTCAAGAAAGAAGGCGGTGTTTCTGATATGGTATGGGTCACCTTCATCCGAGTTTTAAGATATTCAATGAATCTCTTCAAGAAGGACATGAAGTGCTCAGCTCGACGAATGTTACCGGGTACCGCTTCTTTCAGCAGGTCATCTGGTAAAACTGGATTTGAAATGAACTGATCTTCTTCTCGAGCTTGCTCCGCCTGCTGCAGCCCCTCTACAAGCTTTGAATATTCGTTTTGGAGCTTGTTTGCATCCGTGGTCTTCATTTCTTCAATCTTGCGTTCAAGGTTGATTGCGCCTCGGGTGGCTTTGCGGAGTGAATCCTCGCTAATGTCGAGGCTCAGGGATTCGATGCAGACGTTATCGATATTGTGCGCCTCGTCGAATACCACAATGCAGTCCTTTGAGAGTTCTTTGGATACTCGATCCGCAATTTTTGGATCGAGGAGGTAGTGGTAGGAGTAGATAATGACGTTGCACCAAGGCATCTTAGCCTCGTTAATACCAGAATCTTTCAAAGAACACAGCAGATCGTCTTACCATACGCCGAGCAGAGAAGTAAGGACACTGTTTGTGTTCCTCTCCGTATTTCAAAAGACCATCAAGAGTAAATACTCCCGGGGGTACAAGATTATGTGGCTCGAGAAGGTCGAGGTTCTAGATCATGTTAACATGTCCCATTTGGCTGGAAAGGATCGGGTATACAAACATCGTGGTAGACACAAAGATCTACCTCCTCACCACGCTCCTTCTTTTCCTTCATAAAGCCCGCCGTCAAGCTCCTGCATCTGGCGTCAACCACAGTACCGCTTTTCTCTCGTCGCACGGAAGGATGCAGGCAAAGATTCTTCCGGCTGGTTAGTCCTAGAGCGCGAAATTCTTCCTCATGGCCTAGTTCCTGCGTACGGTACTTCATCAAAGCCTGCAACTCTGCTAGTGCCTTTTCAATTTCTGACATAGTTCGCGAGCAATAAATGAGCTTTCTGTGTTCCGGCATGTGCTGCTGATAAGCGACAATCAAAGAAAGCAGAGAAACAGTTTTTCCGGTGCCTGAAGGCATCTCCAGGACACAGTGACCCCCTGCGTCGAGGGTCTTTTTGAGGTCACACATGTAGGCATATTGCTCTGGATAGATTCGAGGATACGGGAAAAGCACCGGAAGATCACTAGAGTGAAGAAAGAATGTTAGTAGAGAAAATTACCCATATAGTAATTTTATAGGAGCATACTCAATGAAGAACTTCATGGTGGCTGATAACCCCGAAGCATTGAAATCAGGCAAGAAAGTGATGAGCCGCGAGATGAGCTCTCGATCTCTTCCCTTTTGGGACAGCGATGACACGGTATCACGTGACGTACGTATCGGGTGGCCGCCCGCGATTTATATCAATCTTTTCCAACAACCATTGCGAAAGAAGAACGAGAAATTTTTGAAGTCTTGTTTCATTTATTTAAGACTGTCCTAGGGGCACACTCAACTGCCCAGGCTTGTCTCAGCCCAACCTTGCCAGTTGCCTAAATTTCTCCCCCACTATCATTCACTTACTTCATACCCCACATCCTAATGAGCAAAAAGTTCAAGTCTCAAGCCTCCAGCAGTCGTGCGGCTGCGGGGGGCTTTGGGTCCTTTGGGGGGTTCTCTGGTTTTAACAGTTCTGGACGTCAACCGTCTTCTCTCAATTACATTTCTGAACCACTTGACCTTTCTCGCATCTCTGAGCAGCAACTGGTGATTGCATTCAAGAACTCGCTGAAGAAAGACGAGACCACACGTACAAAAGCTCTAGAGGAGCTGAAGGAATATGTTTTATCGGTGGAAGTCAGGAAGGGAACTCTTGATGAAAGCTTCGTAGAAGCATGGGTATGTTTACTCAATTCTCGTTTGTTCATCTAAAGTGCTAACCCATGTTGGAAGATGAAAATCTACCCTCGTGTCTCAATTGACCTTTCCCGACGGGCCAGACAGCTGGCTCATATCATTCAGGGCTCTGTTTCTCGTCTTGCTGGCAAAAGAATTGTGCCTCATTTGTCTAAAGTGATAGGCGCATGGCTTGCTGGTATCTATGACAGCGATCGCCAAGTCCATCAAGCGGCGTTGGAATCTTTCACAAAAGTCTTTTCTACTGAAGAGAAAAGAAATAACGTGTGGAAGATTTACCAAAGTGCGATTCTAGAGTTTATAGACGACGTCCTACTTCACCAGACAGCTTTGACTCTAAGCGACGAGAGAACCGTCAAGAAGGATGACGCAGAGACGAAATATACACGTGTTGTTGGGGCTGCACTCATGCTCTTCAACCGCATTTTAGGTACGCCTAGTTGTCCATCCATTTTTTTTTTCACTTGCGTTTGCTGAATTCGAACCAATCAATGACCTTTATCAATAGGAAACTCTCCAGATGACGTTCTTCAAAAAGGAGTCCCGGAAATAGAGGAAATTCTTGGCAGCAAGTCTCTATGGGCTTTTTGCGATCATGATGACCCATTTGTTCGTCGCTCTGTATATGTCCTTTTGCGAACAGTTGTGACTCGAGAGCCTGGCTGGCTCGACTGGAAGGTTGTCAGCTCAGCTGTCATTGGAAAAGCACTTTCTCGCCCTCAGCTTGGCTCTGCTTTAGAACTATCGGAGTCCATTCTGCTTTTAACCTCTTCAAGACCATCCATATGGATCGAAGACTATTCCAGCAAAACTTCCGCCTCCAAACGGTTGCTCCAGTACATCAAAAAAGGGTCACAAGGTAGCGGAGCTTTCTGGTCGAATCTGGATAAATTGCTTCAAATTATTCCACAAGAAGTGCTTGCAGGAGCCGATAAATCATCCACGGACGGGAAATTCGCCATTGGTAGTGCAAAATCAATCACGGAAGCTTTCCAAGAAGGACTTAATTTGAGAGAAGAGCTGCGGCAAAATTTTGCTATTGGGTGGAAACACTACATCAAAGTTGGAGCTTGGCTTGCGGTTCTTCTGCCGGAAGAGCAGAGGTCTGAGTTTATTCAACAACGACTGTCTCCCTTGGTGACACAATACGTGCGGCCTAATTTCGAATTTACCCAGTGGTCCCTTCCTCCTCAGTCAGCCGCGGATATTTGTGCCGAGTACATTACATTTCTCATTTCCAATGAGCAGGGACTCGAAATTCAACTTCTTTGGACCAAATTATCAGAAGATCTGCTGGAAGCCGTGAAGCTGTCATCTCCAGAACAATCGAAGGATTTCCGATCTTCCCAAGACGCAATATGTGCAGAATCAAAACGTCTCTTCGCCTTGGAGACTGCTACTCTTTCAAGAATCCAAAATGCAGAGAGCGAAGCTCAAGCCCGAAGTATCTTTGAAAAATCGAATTTGTTCCTTCTCGACAATTCCCTGAAAGTTCTTCACTCACGCAATGGGAAGCCCTACGGGGCAGCTGGAATAGTGGAAGAATGTATTCTTCAAATGCCTTCCGTAGCCAAACGCTCAAAGGAACTTGCCGAATTTATTCAAACAGACGTTTCAGATCTTCTGTACTCACCGTCAGCCGATCGCCTCATATCGATCGTCTTGGCTTGCCGTGAGTGGGATGGTTTCTCCTCCAGCTTCGAGGGTGTGGTTGAGCGAGCATTGGAGCTAGATCCTGAACAATACAATTCGCATATTCTCCAAAGCTTATTGTCAGCCCTCAACTTCAATGAACTTGGTGACCGGGAAAAACTTAATTCTCTTGTGGATCGAGCTCTGGATAAGGCTTTTCAAGGTACTCAACTGCACTGGTCAACTATCACCACTATTCTCCAAAACCAGACTTCTCGCGGCGAATTAGTAAAAAGAATATTCGTATCAATCATTGATGCATTATCTTTCGCGGACGTTGTTAACGTGCTACATGGTCTCTCTCACCTAGGGAAGACAGTGCCATCTGCCGTGAGAGAATTCCAAAATGGAGAGAATGGATCCAGTCTGACTCAGAAATTGTTGTTCCTTCAAGAGTCTACTTCGGAAGAAGTGGCCGCTCTAGCGGAATCGGTGATGAAGACTTTCGAGGAATCAGTTGCAGGTGATACGAGCACCAAGTCAAAGTTGGAAATTCTCCAGAATGGGTTCAGTTTTGCCACTCCAGAGTCATTATCGTAAGTCGTTCTGCGAGTTTCCAATTTTATGGCCATTATCTAACATTGCATTAGAATTGAATCTCTTGTTATCATCGTGAAGGAATTGATAAAGGGTATTGAGACAGAAGAATTCAGTTATGGCCTAGAAGATATTTTCCCTTCTTTCCAAGCATGGGACAGCGCTATGGCACCCTTCCTGCAACTCCCACCGCTTCCTTCGACTGCTATTACAAGCCCATTGAGAGGCACTGTTCACTTGATTCAACTTGAGTTATCGGAGTCGTTGAAAACACTCCGGCTTGACATCTCCCGAGACTCGGCCCGCTGTTCTGCTGCATTCCGCCTTGCAACAGTCTCAATCAATGCCCTCTCCACTTCTGAATTCGTCGCCAAGATGAACGCTGAAAGTCTTGAGACTCTCTTCTACTTCCTACCTTTGGCTATACAGCTGATCGAAGACGACCTAAATATCGAAGAGTACAATGGTATTTCAGGAGCTCTGTTTGCCGAGGAACGTGAGGAGTATTCGGAGCTCCTGCGTCAGGGACAGGAGGTTATCAGAAAATGGTGTCAGTCTAATGAACCGTTGAGATCATCACCAGAGACTAGTATTTCTCAATTTCTGTTCTCTCTGTGGGAAAGCAAATTGGAGGGACTTGCTGGAATTTCCCCTAATGACTATCGTATTGGACAGACCTTTGCCCAGATGATCAATTTGGGCAACAATCACAATGTCAAGTCCTCTGACGAACTTGCGAAAATTTGCAGAGAGGCACGAACTGCCAATCCAATTCGCTCTGCCGCATGGTTTGCTTCTTTGCGAACTTCCATATTGGCTAACCCTGTTGGGAATCGAATTCTCAATGAGCTCGTTGCTGATTTAACTGGGCTTAACCCTCAGCATGGTTCCTCGACTGGTATTTTTTAACCGTGTTTCATACAGCCTCCCTTCCGTGTTGGATCGCTAACATCATTTCTTAGGGTTGCGGAAAATTTCTCTCCTCAATATTCTGCTCTTAGGGGAGGAAGCCGTTGTGACACATATCCCGACACAGCGCTTGGTTTTCCTCACAAAGAACCTTCTCGAATGTCTAAACTCTGACAAGTCAATCGGACTCAGAGCTGAAATAATGATAACCTTGGTGAATATTCTTCCACATCTTGTCGAAATCTACGGGTCGCATTGGGATTATAGCATGAAGATCTTGGGCTCGGTATTTGGTGAGACCAATGACGGTGAACAGGCTCTTCCTCTGCTAATGGCATCTATCCTACTATTTACTCGCCTTATGTCCATGGCTGAAGGAGACTGCAACGATGATCTCCGCGATGCCTGGTTGGAGGAGAAGAATGTCATCTTCAGTGAGCTTGCTTCCACGATCTTCCTTTTCGGTAAGTCTTTCTGTGTCATTTCTGTATTGGATCATCAGCTCATTTCAAAAGATGCCTCCACAACTTTCCATAAACCACGGGACGAAACTGTCAGTCTTCTGCAGTGTCTGATTAGCGTCATGCCGATGGAAAGCATCAAGGATGTCAACAGTTATTTCCGTCTTTTGACCGTGCAAAGCCGCTCTATCCAGCGTGCTGCCTACACAATTCTGCATCGCTACCTTCCACGAGCCCAAGAGCAGGTATCTATTGATGTTGCCTTATCAAAGTCTACAGTCAGTCTGCCCGATGAGCTCCTATCTTTGTTGGTCGAAGCCCCGAACATCAGCATGGTCAACAACGACTGGGGTGATGATAAGATGTGGACTAGCATAAGATCATACCTTCTGAGTTGGAAGATAGTTTTTGATCATGTTTCAAACGTAGTAGGTCTTTCTTCATCCGAAAATAACAGTATCTCTGCTAACAACTCCAACAGTCACTTCCCGTCCGGGAATTTTACGTTGCGAACATCAAGGAAAACGATGTTCTTATTCCGCTGCTAGAATTCACATTTGACTTCCTGCAATCATCACAGGGCAAGATCATTGATGCATCCAAAATTGACATCAGGTCGTTCGAATTCGATATCCATGACAAGCCAGAAAACGAATTCCAGTGGCTTCTGGTCCATCTTTACTACTTATCTCTGACACATCTTTCTACTCTTACTAGAAACTGGTGGATTGATACCAAAAAACGGGTGAAGGGTCCGGTGGAAAGCTGGACAGAGAAATTCGTGAGTGAAAGTAGAGTACCAAGTCATCTTTAACGCTGCTAATTCTCCTGTAGATCTCACCACTCGTGGTTTATGATTCATGCCAAAATATCGTGGAATGGATTGCCACTCAAGATCCGAACGAGGAGCGAGCGTTGGAAGTGAAGATTTCACCCCGGATAGCGGAGATCGTGGCCAGCATTCCTGTCGATGAAGATTCACCACCTGTCGCCATGTCCATATCTCTCCCGCCTTCTTATCCTCTCCAGCCTGCAGTTGTGGTTGGCCGCAGCCGAGTGCTTGTTGATGAGAAGAAATGGAGAAGTTGGATGCTCACATTCCAGGGAGTGATCCTGTTTTCCAACGGCAATATTGTTGATGGGCTGATGGCGTTCCGGAAGAACGTGCAGGGCGCCCTTAAAGGACATACTGAGTGTGCAATCTGCTACTCGATCGTTTCGACTGATATGCAAACGCCCAATAAGCGATGCGCCACTTGCAAAAACTCTTTCCACGGAAGTTGTCTGTACCGCTGGTTCAAGAGCAGCAACCAGAGCACGTGCCCGTTGTGCCGAAACAACTTTGTTTATGTCTGATGTGTGTTACGGTGTACAGTAACTAATGCTTAAGATTGAGGACAGTCAATAAATGACAAAATGGCCGAGTTGACCTTGAATCTGTAAAAAGAAAATCGTTGATCATGCCTGTACTCCATCTGGAAGTATCAATTCCTAGGCAGATCCGTAGCCAGGTAAACAGTTACATGTGCGGGGGCCAGCACTTGACCTTACTCATTGAATTAATTAATCAATTTGAGAATAAATTATAATTGAAGCTTTAGGGATTGAGATTGATTTAAGATCTCAGCAATTGGGTATGGAAATATGTAAACATGGAATGCTGTAAAAAGTCCAAAATACTTCCATGTGGCTTCCAAGCTTTTCCCGCCTTCTCCACATCCACGAGCTCCAAGTTTCAAGCTTCCTCATACCCCTCTCTATGGCTTCCCCGCACATTCCTAACCTCAATACGCTTCGAAGAGGCCGAGGAAGAGGTCGTGGTGCTAGTCGCTCAGTCGAAGATGGCCACAGTCGCCCATCTGCTAAAGATCGCATCGTACAGGGTACTGATAATGACGCCAGCGTCTCCCGACTGAGCGCTGTTGCTCTTGGATATATGGACGACCCCTACGCCACATCTTTGACGTCCCCGGGAAATGCGACAAGGAGGCTCCCAATTATCAATAGAGGTGCGTAGATGCTCTCCGTCTGCTAATTCAGCGATTAATTCGAAATCTGCCAGGAACTTATGTTCGCACTACCGCAATCGACCAACTCGTTGCTCGCTTCCTCGGCCCATATTCACCAAAATCCAAGCACAAAAAACAAATAATCTCTCTGGGGTCTGGATCAGACACTCGGGTTTTTCGACTTCTTTCTGCGCGCCAACCCTCTGATCTCATCTACCACGAACTTGATTTTCCCGTCAATACCACTGAAAAGATTCGTGCGATCCGGTCAACACCACTTCTACAGCAGGCCTTAGTAATCAATTCCCCTGGTGATGAAGTGACTATATCCGAAGCGGGAGATGGGCTTCATTCTCCATCATACCATATTCATCCGATTGATTTACGGTCTCTGTCGTCGAACAGCTCCATCACAGAAATACTCCCCGGCGTAGAAAAACAGCTTCCGACTTTGTTGATTTCAGAGTGTTGTTTGGTGTACCTTTCTCCCTCAGAAGCCGCCCAGGTGGTGACTTTCTTCACAGAGAGTTTACTTGATTCCACTGTGTCGCTGGGGTTGATCGTATATGAACCGATTCGTCCTCATGATTCATTCGGTCGAACGATGGTGTCTAACCTTGCAGCGCGAGGTATTCAACTTCAAACACTTAATAAATACGACTCGCTAGAGGCACAGAGGGCCCGGCTTCTCCAGCATGGATTTACCAGCGGCCAATCTGCGGCTGATATCGATTTTCTCTGGAGGTTCTGGGTGGCCGAGGACGAGAAAGAGCGTGTTGCTAGCCTGGAGATGTTAGACGAGATGGAGGAGTGGCAGCTACTTGCGCGTCACTACTGTATTTCATGGGGATGGAGAGATATAGATGCCTCGGCTTTTAGTGGGTGGACCAGCCTAGCTAGTCAGCCTGGTGAATAATGTCGATAAACGTGATATGAATCGAACAGAATGTGGAAGAGAACCAACTTCCTTACTGACAAAGCTTTAAGAGTTGGATGTTAGGCTTTCTAGGTAGTCAGGTGCATAATTACAAACTACTGATGGCGGACCATATGCATAAGCCACGAGCCCTTGCAGCCAAGAGATCTCGTGATAATGATTATGCAGGTTGCAACGGCTTTTTGAAATTGTCTCTCACTGATAGACGCCACGGAAGCAAACGTGACTATGCGTATAACACGCAAGGACAACATATAAAGAGGTTAGTAACCCTAATGAAATGAAAATATTCGACTGTTAGAGGATAGACATAGCGTTGAACTCCAGACCGATTTAGAATGAAATGAAGATCCTGATCCACATAGGGCTGTTACTCAAGCACTTTGCATGGGGTTGAAGCTCATATTAGGTTATTAATGTTGAAGCTCTAGTGGGAACTCTTCTGAGATAAATTAGATTTTCGAGGTTAAGCTTTGAGCAAGCATTAAAAAGTCCAGCCTTACCAACAAATCATGGATGTAATACAAAGGAAAAATGGGTAAATTGCAACATTAGTGTATAATGACGATCGGCCGTAGATGAGATGCCGAAGGATGTTGTTCTGTGGGGCATCCAAGTCACCTGCCATCCCCCCCTTTTTTTCCCTTCCAAACCTCCTCGTCTCTTCCATATCAAACACCCCTTTCGTTTTAAAATTATGGAGACTGCTTCAGATTCAATTAAATTTCTATTGAATGGATAACTTCTAACTTTTACCATATAGCCTTCCAGTCTCTCAGCAAAAGGCGGCTCTGATAACCTTGGGACGGAATGGACCTCATGGTTCATCAATCTCCACATCAACTCAATATCAATGAGCTTATTGGCGTTTTCTACCTGCCAAGCATGAACCATCGGGTTTGTAACAAGACCATTGGATAGTAGTGGCAATACCCCTGGCGCTAGGGCTACAGGTGGCTGTTCACTAGTTAAGTTTAGTTGCATTTTGTCCCGCCAATGGCTACATATTGGGACTGGCCCCTCGTGCTGCTTCACTATGAACCACTAAGGGTCCGTTCCAGAGTTGAGATACGAGTTGAGATACTCCATGCCTCGAGCTAGGCGCACACCTGCCCAGATCATGTTCCTTTTCCAGCTTAGCCCATGGCCTAGTCAACACTGCCCAGCTTACGCTGAGAATTGGGCTTTTGTCCCTTTTGTGTCCAGTGTTTCCCCGTCTTTTACTTCCTTTTTCCTCCCCTGTAATCACATTCCCTGCGAGCACTCTGCGTACTTCCGGCCTTCGGCCAATTTCAGTCATTCGTTTAACTCAATTTCATTCATTCAGTCTTTCAAATTAATACAAAATGAAGTTCGAGATTACTGCTACTCACGCTGCCGCGCTCGTTGCTCTCATTGCAAGCGTGGATGCTGCCAATCATGGTCATGCCCACAGTCATGGAGCTCGCTCTGAGAACATTGAGAAGAAGAGCGCAAAGTGTGTATTCCCTACCGATGTTGGTCTGGTCTCTGTGACTCCTGATCAGAACAACGCTGGTTGGGCCATGAGCCCTGACCAGACCTGTGAGCCTGGCAACTACTGCCCATATGCTTGCCCTCCTGGTGAAGTTTCTATGCAGTGGGACCCTGAGGCCACTTCCTATACCTATCCCCTCTCTATGGTAAGATCTACACGTCACCTCCACCTTTACTATGCAAGGGGGGTCTACTGACAGCATCTATAGAATGGTGGTCTGTACTGTGATGAAGATGGCAATATCTCCAAGCCCTACCCCAGCAGGGCCTACTGCGAGTCAGGCACCGGTGCTGTGTCCGTTCATAACAAGGCTTCCCAGTCCGTGGCTTTCTGCCAGACCGTTTTGCCTGGAAACGAGGCCATGTTGATCCCGACCCTGGTTGAGGAGCTGGAAACTCTGGCCGTCCCTGGCCTGAGTTACTGGTGTGAGACCGCCGCACAGTACTACATCAACGCTCCGGGTGTTTCCGCTGAGGAGGGCTGTATCTGGGGTACCAATGCCAACCCCGTGGGTAACTGGTCTCCTTACACAGCCGGTGCTAACACCGTTGCCAATGGCATCACTTACATGAAGATTGGCTGGAACCCTATCTACTTGGAGACCACCACCCCTTTCCGTAATGTCAAGCCTGCGTTCGGTATCGAGGTTGAATGCACTGGAGGCGAATGCAATGGTCTCCCCTGCAAGATCGATCCTTCCACTATGGGTGTCAACGAGATGAGTGCCGAGGACGTTTTCACTGGTGCTGGTGGTGCTACCGGCTGTGTTGTTACTGTCCCTAGCGGTGCCACTGCCAAGATTGTTGTCTTCGATGTCGACTCCAGCGACTCCAGCGACTCCAGTGACTCCAGCGACTCCAGCGCCTCCAGCGCCTCCAGCACCTCCTCTACCAGCACTGTTGCTGCAACTACCTCCAGCACCACAACTCCTACACCATCTTCCACTTCGACCACTGAAAGCTCGACCTCAACCACTCCCTCCAGCACCCCTACTTCTACCTCAACCTCTACTTCCACCACTTCTACCTCTACCTCCAGCTCTACCTCGACTGTTGTCCCCACCTCTACAATCGAGACCAAGCAGTCCATTCAAAGCCCCTCTATGACCTACACTTACCGTCCTCACGTCTTTGCCGCCTCCGGCAGTGCCGTGATCTCCGAATATACGACATCAACCACCGCAGCTACATCGACCGGGTCCGCCTCGTCTGATTCAGCTTCTTCAGTTTCTTCATCTTCGTCTTCTTCTACCTCCGCCAAGGCCAATGCTGCTACCAGCACCACTGCCTCTATGGTTGGTCTTATCTTCGGCGTCATGGCAGCCGTAGCCATGAAGATGTAAATATGCCTCAAACTGTCACATGACCTTATCGCTGGGTAGCGCAAGTGTATATATGACCTGAGGAATCCGCATCCGCAAATTCCTCTCAACTGCAGCCATGCACCTTTTCTTTTGCTGTAACCTTCTTTCTTCACTTCTATCATACCCCTTTCTGCTTTTCTTACACCCCAAGTGGATGTCTTTATTTTATGACGACTTTGGACGTTGCCATTACTTTTTTATACCTGATTATTACGACTTATTATATCCCTGGGCTTTTTCAGCACTGCTTTTTTATTATTAATTTTTTTGCATCTTCCTGATTTATATATTGAATTGATTCATATTTTTCATGCCAGGCGATTTTGGATGGATGGATTTTTGAGATGAACATATATAGGAAAATTTGAATTACATATCTACACTTACATCTGTCGGGGCCACGGGAATTCTCTTCCCAAAGCCCTCCAAAGTTGGATCTTTGTAATAAACGCCTTAATGACTTGGAGATGAAATTGCAGTGAGTCGGGAGTACCTAGGTAGTAGATTTTCTTTCCCAGTTCTTGGCTTTCCCCTTCTGTTTTAGTGCTCAGTGCTTGCCGCTTTTTGCTCACTGAGTAGAGCTAAGCACGCCACGAACGCCAAGAGCAAGTCAGTGACCGTTATGTAATCATGCGAACGCCGTCACTGAGCGTCACCTGATCGTACCTGATCATCAAAGTGTGCGTAATGGGCAGCCGAAAAACTGTCGCACACGTGATATTTGCCAAGCCTTACTAATCTCAATAGCATTACTAATTCAAATCAAGTTCAATTCTTCTAAGTCCGATTCTAACTACTGTAAATAAACACCTAGTGGATGATCGTGCTTCCGCCAAGTTTTAGGCATCGTCCGCATGCTCCGAATAGTTTTAGCTTCATTAATCAGCTTCTGGGTTTGAGTCCTTTGGCTTTTGATATACTGAAGCCACTTCTTTGCAAACCTTTCTCCTTGATCATCAACCATTGATATAGTATCAAATTGGAATTGGCGCCAAGCTATTAATTGAGCTTGAATATCCTCCTCCTCTTCCTCATCCTCCTCTATTTCTTCCTCACTATCTGATGCTGAAGAGGTATCGCTTTCATAATCTGGTAGTGGAGTAGGCTCTTTACCACTGCGTTTGAACTCTGGTTTAAGTTCTAATCGCTCATCCCGCCAAAAAGGACAAGTATCATGGCGGGAAACAGTATTAAAGAATTGAGGAGGTGGCGTCTTGAAACAGTAGATAATATTGTCGATCAACTACGTTGAAAGGACAGGGTTCACACGTTGCACTATATACACTGGAAAAGGGTATGGTTCGTCCTAGATTCTTAGTATATACGTTGTGCAAAGTGGTGTGAAATGTGTTCGATTCATGTAGCTACTTGAGTTCCTAATATAGTTGTTCCCCCGTGACTCGGGGGTCTGTTTGTTCCGTTCCGGGTTTATGGTATTGCATGATTGCAATATCCATGTTCCGACAAATATGCTTACAGCATAAGAATCGACTAAGTAAGAAGGCAGGACAGGCACAGACCCATTGATAAGGATCTGTATGATGCTGTTTTATCTGATCTAGACAAACAGTTTTTCTTGCATCCTTTTTCCATTACCTTTTAAAGGCTTCTCTCCATCGTCCTTTAAAGATCCGCTGCTCTCTACCTAATATAGCCTTCATTTGATAGACCATATCAGGGACGAGACGACTTAGTAGAACTGTCGCTCGCTTAGCGAGCGTAGCTAGCTAGTCGCTCGTTACTGAGAATGGTGCTCGAGTTCTTACTGCAGTAAAAGGGAATTGGAGTTTACTGCAGTAGAAAGGAGTTGGTGAGCTTCAACAAACCACTACTCAACACTGTAGACAAACCACCAAGTGTAGTGGTCTCTATAGTACTGAATATTATGGTTGTTGTGAAGTCTGCTTTTTCATTGATGAAAGAACTAGCTACTTATAGTATATGGGTGCCCCTCTGCCCTGGACGAATGTCATCATTCGTCCGAGACAGAAGAGACGGTGAAGACGGGACATTGCTGTCGCGAATGCGTATCGCTTAAGGGTGTCGTTTGCGATGAATGCGTATCGTTCAAGGATGCCGTGATATACTAATCTAGTTCCAGAGTCACTGTCTTGGCAGAAGCTTTTTCGGCCGAAATACTTTCCGTCTGTTGATGGCCTTGTTTCTCGGCTGTCGCAACACTTACCTAATGCTGATAAGTTGCCTGCTTTAAAGATCTCTTGGTGGGCCTGATACCTTCCATTCTGGAAATCTGCCTCATTTAGAAGCATTTGAGCTGAGGTAAGAGGATCATCATGGCGTCGCCAGTTCTTTGAGTTTGCCTTATGCCAGATATAATAGACCTGGTGCCTTGACACTTCCTTTCCTTTAGGATGCTCCCTAACCTGGCGGGAAATCTCTGCAGGAGCATGGGTCAAGACAAGGGAGTCAATAAGATCGTGTATGACTTGCGGAACTTGAAGATCTTCATAAGGCGGGTGCCAGTGATGTTGAATAGAAAGACGGAGGGTCCGATCAAGTAAGGATGGCTGTATAATAAGCTTACTTCCACAAGGAAATCGCTCTATACGGCGGCCATCTCTCTGTTTTTCAACTTCTACCTTAGATTGATAGCTTTGGGTATGCGCTTCATCCTGAGAGCAATGATATCTATACCGATGATATTGGGAATCAGTTGAGGTATGGCGGAATCGGAATCCACCTTCCTGCCAGATCAAATCTGAAAGACTATGCATTGCTATTCCCATCTCCTCTTTATCAAACTCAGAGCCAAATTTGATAGGCAAAGCATCAAGATCAAATTCAAAGTCATGATTAAGAGGCTGAGGCTGGGAGAGAAGCATAGTAAATTCATCCCAATCATCGCGCTGAAGAGAACGCTTCTTTGTATGACGATTACAAAGGCTTTTTCGCTTCCCTTGCTTATTAAGATCAAAATCCTCGGTCGGACGGGGATTACGGCATTTCGAGCAAAAAAAGGTAGTGGTATCCATGGTGCAGGGTAATTTTTAATGACGCGTGTATAGATAGGGCGTGTATAGATAGGGATGAACACCTAGACGCGATTGTAAACATTTACGCCAAGACGCTAAGCCTGATAAAAATATCACGTGTGCGACATTTTTCAGGAGCCCAGTACCCCCCATTGATCATCATCTGATCATCACCTGAGTAATCACTGTGTAATATCTGAGCGATCTGATTCGCTCACTGAGTAGGCACTGAGGAGCTGAATAAGCCACCTCAATAAACTGCGACACGCTAGCTCCATTAGATTTCACCATTAAATTTCACCGTTGCCCCACCAACAAAAGAGGTTCCAAAAAGAATAATAGCCATTTCTCCTGGGAGTCTCATATTGGCTTAGTGGCGACTCGCAGTGGGTTTCCTTGAGTATTTTATTGGTCCATCATATTTTGGACTTTATTTGCTCTTAGGATCTTAAGTGTTTACAAAAGAAATCATCTATGTGTGTTTATCGTGATTCGCTGGTATAATATTATTTAATTTTAGCTGACACAAATGCTCCTAGGAGCTACGTTCCTGCTCCCAGGATTCCACTTTCGCTGACATTCATATCGGTCTGTCTTATCTGTGAAAAGGTAGATTATAGATCGATTCTACTGAATAGCCCTCTTATGGCGAGGCTGTTTATGCATGACAGATTTAGACATAAGCTTCTACAAACCAACGAAATAACGAATATAGTACTGTAATTGATCTATTTGTAGTGATATATTCTATGTGAGTCATATTTCACTGAAGATTTAAATTGATAAATTTGGAATCAAGAGCCGAGACTTGATTGAATGCTTTTCGGTAATTAAATGATAACCCAGGTTATTCCTGAATGTTCGGCTTCGTATTTAATACGGATAGACATGTTCATTGGGTTGGGTAAACCCATACCCAACCCAACCCAACCCACAATGGGCTGGGTATGGGTCAGAAATTTTACCCAAAACCCATATGGGTTGGGTATGGGTTTGAAGTAAAACCCACACCCAGCCCATAAACCCATCTTTTTGCCAAGACTTTTATTTCACGTGATATTTGTCACCTAGTTAGTACTAGATTGAGGCAAAAATTAGGCACTAAGGCACTAATTACCCTAATTTAGTTTAGGTTGAGGCGAAAATCAGGCATTAAGGCATCAAAAATACCCATATGGGACCCATACCCAACCCATACCCACGTGGGTTGGGTTGGGTATGGGTATGGGTTTGCCTTACCCCTGATGGGTTGGGTATGGGTATGAATTTCGACCCATACCCAACCCATGCACATGTCTATCACCCATTCCCGGTTACCAGGTTGTTTTGTTGCGCGTCTATCATAATAACTAGACCTAGTAACCACTCTAGAAGTTGCACATCGTCCTATTGCGAAGCCAGTTTCGTCAAAATTATAGATATCTGTTGAGACTACTAGGGGACTAGTGGCTCGAGGAAAACAGATGGTGAAAGTGATTCGATTCCTTAGAGAAGAGAAGAAACTAACTACACTTCAACCTAAAGTCTGCCTGCGACAGCGGTGAGTGGCGGCAGTATACCGCCATCTCAACAATATCGTCAGTGGTAATACCATATTTTGCGATCATGTTTTGAACCAGTTTGAACCAGTCACTTATAACATTATAGTCCTCCTGGCGCGCACGTGTAAAATTGCGGGGTGTTGAATAGGTAGTCTTTATTTTAGAGATGCGTTTAGAAAACCTAGTCCCCCAGTTTTGTCCGATCGTAAGAGGAGGGTCGATTCTGCGGTCGGCGAGTAGGATATTGGCCATTCTACCAACATCTTTAGTTCTAGGAGCACAGCCGCGAGCATCTAGACTAAGGATCCATTCAAGTAGTGTATCTTCTTTAGATTCAGTCAATTTAATGCCGTTTGCGCGTGTTTCTAGACGAAATTGGACACCAGATTGGCGGCGTTGGAGGGTCGATCTAGGTATATTAAATATAGCTGCAGCTTGGCGAGTTGACGATATTTGGCCATTTTTTAGAGCTTTAATAGCTAATAAGATATTCCTCTCCTGCTCCTGTTTATCCTGAATGATAGGAGATATTTTAGGAGGCATGGTGGGTAGTTGAAAAAAATAAGACACGAATCTGACGCGTAAAATTGGTTGGGTGGCCCGTTCGGTGGTGAATTACTTTACTCACTTTCTCCACTTTTCATCTATCTATCTATCTATAATTGGCTGGATTGGTATCCACCCGCTGCACTCCAGCAACCCCCATATGTTCGGATATACTTACTCCCCCACTTTTTCTAGGTCTCTGATTACCTTGATAGTGTATTCACTTGGGACATACTATATCCCACAGAGTCTCATAAGATAGGTCGGGAGGTGAAAATAATCCGCTCTCTCTCGGCTGCTCGCCCTGCAATTACGCACCACCATGCTCACCCCGCTCGCTCGACGCTAAAGCAGCGCTCACTCTGTAATTATCAGTGTACACACCCGATTACTGGTCGCAGATAAGTCACACGTCAGCCATTCTGGTGAGTGATCACATGCGGGTCCTAGCTCTAATCTACATAGGTTTCAAGGCGCAGCCTCTTATGATAAAAAGTTCGATTTAAGCAGCAAGCAGTACGAGAGTTCCTATTCCCTGGCGCTCTTTGCCATCCATTACCTCTTTTCGCAAATATCAACAAAATCTGAGGACCTACACTTCTTCGAAGACTCTTACCATGCATGGCCTGCTTTAACTTCGCCCTTTGCCGAACACCCTACCTCATTTCAAGAGACTGATAGGATGGTTGAAACTAAGGTAAACTTCTTGTAACCAGCTGTCCGTGGCTTTTACGGCTTTATCGTAATCATCAGGTGCTGATGTTGACCAGAACAAAGTATTGAGGCCTCCTTTTTCCGTGCGAGTGACAGATCCTGCCAATCTCACCGGCCATGCCCATCAAGATCCTACTGCTAATAGGTCTTCTGTCTTCCTGGTGAACTTACCGACTATTTCCCGGGATGAAGATCAACGTGTCTTTTTGGTCACAGACGATATTGAGACATATCTAAAGCGGGATTTGGACCACACCAGGCTCAACAGAATACATAGGCATCTATGGATGGCTGGGAGACCCCTAAATGCTAGGCCAATACACCGACAGAAGATGATGGGGTTTGATATCCTCCTAACAGAGCAAGCGGACCTCCATCTCCTCAAGTTCTCAAATAAGATTTTCGTCAAGCCGCTTCCGGATTATATATTAGATTTCATGTTCTGGGACAAATATCTCTGCGAATCAGAGGAGCTTCACAAATCCGCTTGTGGAATCTTGCTCTCCTATATTTGGCTAATCTGCTCTCCTCTTGACTTGAAATTAGCCCACAAGTTGGATCTTCTCCCGTGTGAGATAACGTGGATCTGGTGGAAGAGCTTCGTGGCAGAATTCATCTCAAATGTTGATGTAAATGCCCTCGACCAGGTCAACAAACGCTATCACTTTGGCGAGTTGCGACTAGGAAGAATAAACTCTATATACAGGACCCTATTTTTCTCCACACACTTTATTCGCGGCTATTTGTACGGCTATAACCGCTATGCAGTCTTCTTCCAGAGGAACTTCGCCTGGATACTCATCGTATTGGTATACTCTTCCCTCGTACTCACGGCGATGCAGGTCGGTGCCACTATACCGCCACTTAACACGAACTATGCCTTTCAGCGGGCTTCTTACGGCTTTGCGGTCTTCTCAATCGTCACCGTGGCAACAGTTGTGTGTTTTGTGGGAGTCTTGTTCGCTATAATATTTTTAATAAATATGGTCCTGGCCATTTCGCATGAAAAGAAGAAGAGGAGAGACCGGGAAATCCTTGCCCGAGAAAGTGAGGAGACAGCTATAGCCTAGTTTACAATTTCAAGGGAAAGAAAATGAACTTGAGCAAAATCAGCAAGGCATTCTTCCATCTAGAATGGAAAACACCATATTCATCACTCACGGATCGAGAAATTCAAGAAGTCTACGAATTTATCGCCGAAGCACCCCAATATGAGTTTCAACATGACAAAGTCCATCACCAAATCAGACTCCTACTAAAAAGAACCGTGATGCTAATTGCCATGGAACTGCTACCTTAGGCTCTGGGAATTAAAATGAAGTGTTCAGTGATAATAAAGAGGTAAGTTTATATTAGCATACATGAATGCTCGCCATCAAGAGCTTACCAGAAGTTATCATCACTCCAAGAGACGAACGACAACTATTATGTTGACCTTTCCCTCTCTAGGAGCAAGCCTGTGTTTCCTTTCATACCCACAACGTATCTCATTCTACATCGAGGACAATATCTCTGTTCAATGAGACGATCTTCTAAACCGGGAAAGTCGATCTGATCTATACGTTCAGCTGATTATCCTGTCCTTGCACATGACTATCATTTTGGCCTTTAGCCAGGAGCAAGCAATGGATGACCGCCCGTACTAATTTCAGATCTGATGCATTATTGGATATCAAATCTGTGAGTCAGAAGCCAAAAATTTGATTAAGAAGAAAATCATTTGTCTCCTTGGTTCGCGTGACCACGGGGCTTAGCCCAGCCTCTCTGAGTGAAGTTATAACATGATAGTATCAGCCAATACCCACAAACCAGTACTTCCTTTCTTCAGCGGCCGGGCTTCTTTGTGCATTCTCAAGAGCATCATGGCATTCATCTAGGTTTCAAGTTCGAGCGAACACCCGAGCAGCAGAGAACAGGATAATCTCATAATTGAACTGTTGCGATACTCGCATGGGAAACAAGGATATAAACACGTGGGAGCGGTTCAGATGGAAGCACGTCACATAAGAACTGGCTAGTATCTGGTCAAGACCACGTCATGGCATCCTTGAACGAGATGCATTGTCGCAAGAGATGCCCTTGAGTGACGTACATCTGCGACAGTGATGTTCCGTCTTTAACGGCTCTTCTGTCTCAGACGAATGCTTACATTTTTCTGAAGTGGGAGAACCAATTTGTACTATAAGTAGCTAGTTATCTTCATCAACAAAAGATCAGACTTCATAATAACCGCAATATTCATTTCCGTGGATACCACTACCTGAAAGCGGTTTGTCTGTCTACGGCGTTGAGTAGCATTCAGTTGAAGCTCGACCACCTCAGTAAGACGGCCGGCTTCCCAACTGCAGCGACATGAACCCTTCCATCCATCCAGAACTCTCTACAATGCCTAATGGGCAGTACCACCGAACAAGAGCATTATCCAAGTGACCTTGAAAATGAGATGCCCTTACAAACTCAGCCTATACCCGGAAATGGTCAGTATTTTGGATCGTGTCAGGTTCAGTAATTGCTTCGAAGATTGGAACCAACCTTGATAAGCAATCCTCGGCTTTTTGAGCATGCCACGCAAAATAAAGTTTTCTATCAGTGCAAGCTGCAAGTGTCTGCCGGTGCCGATGTTTTCCCACATATGGGTATAGAATATCTCCATTTCTCTTGTAATGACTGCTTCTGCGTCATTTGGTCTTCCTGCTTCACAGTCCAAGTCGGCAAATTTAGAAAAAGGAGCCATCTGCCGGCCTCATAGACGGTCCGATATGGGAACCCACAATCATGGACAACTTGTGCGATATTAGATGTTTTTTTGTCGTTCAGCTTCTACGCAGGTCTCAATTATACCCGTGGACACAGATAATCTGTTTGAGTGACCTTTGGCATAGTGATTGTGGTTATAGTGGATGTATTAAAGAAAGATAAGTGTTATTTGTGGTTTACGTGTGGTGCAACCATTCCCCCATACGCGAGTGTAGGTCACCTCGACAATTTGAATACATTGTATGGTCTGCATGCTGTCAATAAGGATGGTTCACGGCAGTCAGACTACAATGACTAGGGACGCAGGCGTTTTCCTCATATTTTATCGATTTACTTATTACAAGATCATAGCGGGATTTCAGGAGTTAATATCATTTCATCAATTCACTATGGATATCACTTCTCGTCATTTATGTCATTTACCTGCAAGCCAACTTCCATCTCTGTCTTGCTGTAGCATTCATACCCTAGTGAGAACTTATTCACTAGATCGCGCATTTCTTCTTTTACACTTGGAGCCTAGTTAGTGCTAAAATGTCATGGCGAGGGATCCCAGGAATACTTACAGATTCCTGAATCGGAGGTTTCCAGGGTATAATGCCGACGAACATAGATTAAATCTTCTATGGTTGCCATTCAGTCAGTTCATTCCAACCATTTGTCTCAATATAAAGGCCTAAGTTCTTGACTCACACGCAGTACAATGCATTTCGATCATCGAAATCTGCCGTCGGTTCGGATTTGGCATACAATTTGAGATACTCCTGCACATACGGCTTTCCAATCTTGTGTCTCACAGGTCTCCACGGGGCCAGATCATCTGTGGTTCAGGAGAAGTTGTTAACTCAAGCCTTTTTCTGCGTAGGAATCCGTCATGAAACTCACATTCATGATGCGCGTACGATGAACAAGCGTCAAAGATAAGGGGATATCCAGTCTCAGCATCTACAGACGTATTCCCATCCCACAAATCTCCGTGAACCAAACATGGCTCGATCTTGTTTCCACCAGTTTCCAGGGGTCGTAAAAGTCGAGGAATGACTTTCTCCATAATTCCTTTCCTGAGAGCGGCCATCTCCTCGTCGAAACCTTGAGCTTCTTCCTCGGCTTGAAAAAATAGCTCGATACCCTTCGAAAAGGATTCTTCCCATGTATCACACTCGAAAGTGTCCTGAGGAAGTCTTCCTTGGAAGGTTATCACGGGGAACCCGAATTTCCCGTTCGGGGAGGTTCCCAGCTCATGCAATTTGGCCACCGCGAGAGACAAATCTTTCACGTTTGGAATGCCATCAGTCATGGCGTGAAATTGGCAAAGAAAGAAGTGAGTGTCAGGATCGCTCTCGTAGGTCCCATGCCCTAATGGCTTTGGGGAAATACCAGGTATAGCATTATAAATGGCTGTCATGGAATGGAACTCGCCGTACATCATCCCTTTGCCGACTACACCCTGCGCAACCTATTTGATTGCAGAACTAGTTAAAACTCGACGTCAATAAACTTATCCATGCTACTCACCTTTAAAAAAAACGAGTTCTCAGTCCCGGTACAGTCAGTACCTATAATTTGGGCTGTCCGTGTCCAGTAAGAGGCACCGTATTGAGAGATGCTAACCAAGGTTATACCTTTCGGAATTTCTATATCAAAAGAGCCAATATTGATCAGCTAAGTGAAAAAAAATGCTAACAAGGTAGATGTCTTACCCTTCAACACATTATCATCCACAAACGATACTACATCTTCAGGTACTGCGACTTCCTCGTCCCAGATCGAACGGTCGACCATTATGTAGGTGTGTATGAGTTTTTGCTTGGGTGATAATTCTTTATTGATATACAGCTGCTTCTAGGATCAAGATTTCTTTATAACTCAAGCCATCATGCATAATAGCCGGAGGATTGCTTGTTATTTCGTCGCTTGTAGTCTCCCATCATGATGCACAGTCCTCGCGCCTGTAGCGTGACCACTGTTTTTAAGCCTCAAGCGGGGTCGGTGGCACTGAATAACGTGACAATATTGGTGGACATGGACGCACCTCAGTCGCCAAGACCCTTTTCTTCCGGAATAACCCGCGGCTGCAGTTTTGACAGACGAGTCGAATTCAGTGGCATATTATGTATCACCGTGAAAGGAGTAAAATATATAATCAGGTAGCGAAGGTGTCCTCTCTTTCAAGTCTCCAAGGGGAGGAAAAAATCATAAACCAAAAACTCAACGTTAGAAGACAGGGCAAAGTTCCGACACGAGATTACTTGCCTTTTCTTTCGAAAGGAAGCCTAGGTTCAGACTTGCAAGTCGCCGTGACGTGTTCGATGCCTGTAGGCAGAATAACTGGAATGAACATCTTGCCTCAATGGGCTTCGTGCAGAAGGATAATTCACCCGGGTGAATGTCAGATTAATCCCTGCAAGGTCCAGAATGAACGGCCAAGAGCACCCTCTGTTGAAATGATAGCCACGGGGGACAAAACCCAACATTCTGCCTCTGGTTCAGAAATGTGAGACTATATGGTTGCAATTAAATAAAATGGCATCAGAATCTGGAAATAGACGCACGTCACTCGCGTCCATCACCACTACGAAGTCTCTCCTTAGTCGCACCCTCACCCGGAAGGATACTCTAGACTCTTCTGATCAACAAGGCGGTATCAAGGGTCCAATCGGTCTGACCACTCTGTACAGTCCTCCTGAGGACATTGTGGTGGACTTGATATTTGTTCATGGAGTCAATGGGGGCTCTTACAGTACATGGACTAAGAATGGCGAGTCATCATTATTCTGGCCTCAGGAGTGGCTTTCCAAGGACCAGGCCTTCGAGGATGTGCGAATTCACACGTTTGGATATGCATCTGCCTTTAACCAGGAATCATTTCTCAATATCCCGGACTTTGCACGATCTCTGCTGTATGCTATACATGATTCACCAGTCATCACGAGAGATAGCAAGGTATGTATTATTGGGATGAAATCCAGCCATTCCTATTGAACACGCTAACTGCCATGCATCTTTCAGGTCCCATTAGTCTTCGTTGGGCACAGCATGGGCGGATTGGTCATTAAGAAAGCGTTCATCTCCGCCCACAGCAGTGAAGAAATGAAGCCGCTTGCTCGCAGAGTCTGTGCCATCTTTTTCCTCGCAACACCACACCAAGGAGCCGATCTTGCGCAGACCCTTAGTCGGATTTTACAGGTAGTCTCGGGAACACGGGCTTTTGTACAGGACCTTTTTCCAGGATCGCCAGCCTTGGCATCGATCAACGAAGAATTCCCCCAGCTTTGTCGTGAACTTCAACTTTTTTCATTCTACGAAAATAAACCGATGAATTTTGTCTTTGGACGAGGGTTGATTGTGGACAAAAGCTCTGCGGTGATGAACTACGTCAACGAAAGGAAGATGTATCTCAACGCAAATCACCGGGATGTCGCCCGCTTTGCGTCTCCAAATGACCCATCCTTCTTAACAGTTAGGAACTCGCTTGCAGCATATATCGATAGCAAACGAGGGTCCCAAATCTCGAAAGGGAAGGTGAGGGAAGGTGGTCGCTTAGAGGAGTTGAATAAATTCTTGAGTTTTTCTGAAGCTCCGGAAGGTGACCTGATGAGCCAAGATAATGCTCGGATTCCAGGCTCTTGTGAGTGGTTTATTCGCAAACCCTCGTTCGGGCGGTGGCTTAATTCTGCACGTTCCCAACTTCTTTGGCTGCGAGGGCGACCAGGTGCAGGAAAGACCGTTTTGACCAGCCACATCATCAATCACCTACGGAACCATGGGCGGGATTGTTGTTTCTTCTTCTTCAAAGACGAGGACAAATCAAAAGTCACCATAAGCTCTTTCCTAAGATCTTTAGCCTGGCAGATGGCTCAGCTACACGGCGATATTTTATCTACCGTACTCGACGTCGCTGCGACATGGCAGGACGCGGCGATAAGCAAGGCTGACCATAATCCCGTTTGGCAAAGGCTTTATCTACGTGGCTTGTTCAAAGTTCCTCTGATGAAGCAACAATATTGGATTATCGATGCTTTGGATGAGTGTAAGGCAGGCACCGAACTTATGTCTTTCTTGGCGAAGGCCCAGGAGCTATGGCCGTTGTCTATCTTGGTCACTTCTCGGCATCCTATGATGTCTATGAATTTGACAAATCCTACAGTTGAAATCGTTTCGGAAGTGATCGAAGAAAGAGACACGAAGGAAGATATATCACTACTTCTGAGAGCCCATGTGAACTTCCTGCCCCAGAGGAGCGATGAAAAAAAGATGGCGATGGCGAAAGACATTGCCGAGACATCTAACGGTTGCTTTCTCTGGGTTGGCCTAGTCTTAAAAGAGCTCCAGCAAGCCAACACGTCTGCAGATATTCGGAGAGTATTAGCGAGCAACTCCGATGGTATGGATAATCTTTATCACAAGATTTTAATAGATATTGCGGACGCTCGGTTCGGGAAGGATCTTGCAAAGGCCATCCTTACATGGACAGCATGTGCATTCCGGCCACTCTCAATAGATGAAATACACCGGGCCATTGAGATTGGCCTCAATGATAAGATAAACGATGTTGAGCGCTCCATCAACACGTGCTGTCGCAACGTTGCCTACGTTGACAGCCAGAGAACGGTTCGACTGATCCACTCCACAGCTCGAGATTTTCTCCTACGTCAAAATACTGTTCGGGAGTTGAGAATTGAAAGGTCAGATGCACACAGACATCTTACTCTGGTGTGCCTTCAATATCTCTCTAGCAGCGAAATGAAGCCTCCGCGGTCAAGAAAACTGAGTCTATCCACAGAAGCTGAGAAAAGGTCCCCGTTCGCAGACTACGCATGCAGATTCGTCTTCAAGCATTTGCCTCTGGTTATTTCAACAGATAATGATGTCTTTCTTGCTCTTTCTAAATTTCTCATGTCGCCCAATATTCTGGGCTGGATTGAGTACCTTGCTAGGCATGGAGAATTGCAGCTTGTGTTTCACGCAGGGAAAGCTATTGACAATCTATTCGCCCGCCGTTCTAGACATACGCCTCCAATGGGTCTCAAAAAAGATCTTCGGCTCATCCAGGAATGGGGAAATGATATGGTTCATCTGGTAACTAGATTTGGGCATCAACTCTCTCTTTATCCGTTATCAATTCACCATCTTGTCCCTGCTCTTTGTCCCCGAGATTCTACTCTGCGCAAACTGTTTGGTTCATCTCCCAGAGGACTATCCGTGCATGGCTTGTCATCTCACGCATGGGACGACTGCCTGTCCATCATCTCGTACCCCAATTCGGAGAAACTTATGAGCATGGCAACATCGAACAAGTACCTGGCCATTGGCATGGCCAATGGGCGCATCATTGTTTACGACAGTTTCACATGCCAAGAATACAATTTTATCCAACAAAAAGGTGCGGTGTTGAAATTGACGTTTGGAGAGAGTCGAAATTACTTGGCATCGGCTGGTGCCAAGTCTATATCTGTTTGGGATTTAGATTCTTGTTCTCTCATGTGTACGCTGCCTATTTCGACTCTGTGCATCGCCATGACATTCTTAGAAAACGATAGTTTGCTGCTTGGTGCGCTGAGGAACAACCAGCTTGTTCACTGGGATATTCAAAACGGTGGCACATGCCAGGACGAGCCAATCAATTGGACGCTGGATTTCGAGAAGGGCAATTATCAACGTAGACAACCGACGGGAGCAGCATTCTGCCCTAACCAAAAGCTCCTGGCTGTGATGTATCGTGGGGAAGATCTAATTTTGTGGGACTTTGAGCTGGAAAGAATGCACGATATATACGAAAAGGAGACTGGGTCTTATCTATACGAGTCGTCGAAAGGAGCCGACGGAAGTACTACGGTTTGGGCCCTAGCATTCAGTCCTGCCATCGACGCGAACACCCTCATTGCGGCCTACTCGGATGGAGATCTGGTGGTGTACGATACCTCCTCCGGTCGAGTTCGAGGCGCTCTACGGGATGTGAATGCTCACGTTCTGGCATGCTCCCCAGACGGCCGCACACTAGCAACTGCCGACTCACAGGGCACGATTCAGCTATACGACATTGAAACTCTTAAAATGATATACCAGCTCAATTTCAACGACAATCAGTCTGGATCTGAAGCTCTAGCCTTTACTTTGGACAATAATCGACTTCTCGACGGTCGCGCCCATCAATGTCGGATCTGGGACCCTGCTGTGTTACAGAGACAGGAAATGGACGAAATAAATAGTGACACGGCATCCATTTCAACAAATCCTCAAGAGATAGACTACAAAATCTCAGAAACAGTGAAGATCACGGCGATTATTTGCGTCCAATCTGCCTCTATTGTTTTTTGCGGAAAAGATGATGGATCTGTGCATGTCTATGACCTCGGCTCTGAGCATCAGAGCCAGCAGCTGTTTGTACAGACTCAAGGGGTCTCAATAACCTTCCTGCATTTCGACGAGGGTATTCTCACCTGCGCGGACTGTGGCAGTCATGTGGTGAGCAGGAGACTTATACGACGGCCTGGATCGAGCTGGCTTGTCCAGAACCCATTTCTGGACATACGCATAGGCACAAGCATACATCAGGTTCTCACATGTAACAAGAACTCCAGGCTTCTTGTGGCAACCGAATCCGAGGACACTCTTTGGGACCTAGCTCCCTCGGAGGATAAGACTCCTCTCGTTCGCAACAAGGTTATAGGAAAACGATTTTGGATCCAGAGCGCCATAGATCCGAATAATCTAATCCTTGTGACGCACATGGTAACTGTGGCGTACAAGTGGATCTCTCTTGAATGCATCGGCGATGTGCCTCCGGACACTTTTCCCCAAGAATCGACGCTGATTGAACGTGTAATTCCCCTACAACACCCCCGTTTCTTTGTCACGATAACGAAAAATGTCTTTTCCGGTCAGGTCTCTGAGTTGCAAATCAACGTGTGGGATTTTAGAGATTTCAACTCTGACAAGTCAATTCAATGCCCTGTGCACAGCTTTGACGCCACATCATCAAGATTCGAGGCTATGATCGGGGCACTTGACGAGCGTATAATATACCTAGACACTGAACACTGGGTATGCTCCATAAATATGGAAAATACGGGGCAGCCTGCAATACGACACTTCTTTTTTCCCAACGATTGGATGGGTTCCGTGGGTCAGTTGCTACTTGGTTTAGGGCGTGGAGGTGAGATCATATTTGTTAAACTAGATGAGCTTGTCGTTATAAAGCGGGGTCTTGAATACACAGAGCAAGGCATGTTCAATGGTTCTAGAAGGCTTAGCTTGGCTGTCAGGACGGGCTAGCCATTACGCCCCTCATCCTGAGACGAGACATATAATGGCTCAACTCTCGCAATCAAGCGTTAGCAAACCATCAATGTTATTTTTCCTTTCTGAGTTCAACAGTAGATTGAGATCATGCAAACAAATATTCTCGCAGAGAGTTAGCATGTCGTTGAAAACTCTATTTGAAATGATGAAAAATTTCAAATTAGCCAATTTGCAACACTGACCAGCACTATAGAGAAGATAGACTCACTGGGGCTTTTGTGTAGAATGAGGCACAAATAAGGCATTGCATATGTTCCATGTCAATGAGTAAAGCAGATTTCGATTATCCCAATCTTTGGCTTTGAAGAACCAAGAAGATAATTTGTCAATGTCTTTTGTCTTTCATTGTGGTGGAAACTTTTCTAGGCACTCACCTGGCTCAGATACGGGAATGAGTGCTTTATAAGCATCTGTATAGACTGGGTCACTAAGCACATGCCTAGGTGCCCTCCAATCCCCCAGGTCATATTCATTGTGTGCATAGAAAGACGCAACGTCAAAAAAGAAAGCTTGACCGTCTTCTCCGGTCGCGGTATTTCCATCCCAGCAGTCCCCATGGACAAGACAGGGTTTGATTGAGCGTCCATCCGCCTGCAGTGGTAAAAGTAGGGCAGGGACTACATTGGAAAGAACTAGTTCCCCCAGCCGATCGAACTCTGGCCACATAAACCCGACCTTAGCATGGGAGAGGATGCGTGAAAGATGGCTGGAGAATAGTTCGCACCATGAATTAGTCCAAATATTGACAGCCTGAATATTGAGGGTATGACATGTGGCCACATGGAACCCAAACTTGCCAGTTGGGGATTCAGACTTGAAGTGCAGGTCAGCCAGGGCACTGGCCAGGCCTTTTGCATCAGCAGGCTAGAGCAGAATCATTATCTATGTGAACTCAACTGTGGAAAAAGAAACCCTGGATTAAGTCATACCTGCTTCTGGATGACCAAGAATTCAACGAGAAGAAAAGAGTATTCAATGTTGTCTTCGGTGTACAGGCCCCATGCAAGCGGTTCTGGGACATTTTTGCACACTGAGTAGATTGACTTGAGGGACTCAAACTCGCCTCGGCAGGTCATCATTCCAAGTTTACCTTCTAAGACCTAATGAGTTGCTCAGCTTGTTTCTACGAAGAGTATCACTGGGGGGCCATTGGATGGTACTGTCTTTCCCTACCTTCAAAAAATAACTGACATACAACCCTGATGGAATTTGGACTGTGACACGTGCAGTGCGTCCATAATGGGATTTACCATGCTGCGTCACATCGACTACCGTGCTGCCAGTGACTGGCAGATCTGAAGGAAATCGTTACTATGGAGACACCGAAAATTTATTTGTTTGCAGAACCGTTCTAACACAACGTACGTTCTAGAATGCACGGAGGCAGTTGACATATCGTACGCTGGCTGCGTTCCACCGCCATTCTTTTGTTCGGGTTGAGTATGATAACAGAAAGAAGAAATGAGGGGAAGATATCCTTGGAGGTAGTGGCAGAACCTGGAGTGGGGGTTACGACTTTTACCAACCCAAACTTTCACCATGATACTATACACATAGCCAGGCTCAGAAATCAGATAAAACCTGGCTTGAGGTGGCAAACTGGTCCGACAAGGGGTAATTAAATTGCAAGTTCAATCCTTAGGGTCATCACACGTAGTATTATACCCAGTAGAAGAGGGGTTGGCCGGAGAAACGCTCACGGCCTACTATTATCATTACAGGGGAAACAAAGGTACATATTAGCTACAAGTAGCTTCTCTCATTTGTTATTAGCTCAAATTAAGTGGACATATATGTAGTGATCTGGTCGCTATTGTTAAGTTGAATGTGTTGTGACACTGTCAGCGAAGCGCCTTCTTCCTCATGTCAAATAAAGATATATCTCGGTCCCTGCGGCCAACGCAGCCATACACCATCTTCACACTCAATCAAAAACGCTTCTTTACCTACCTGCTTGGATATCTTACACTCGCGTCCTCTTTGACAGCGACAATTTACTTCCCACTAATAGATCTATTGAGCAACCAGTACCATGTCTCCACCCAGCTCATCAACCTCACCATAACATTTTACGTGATCTTCCAAGCAATCTCGCCCGCCTTTTGGGCCCCGCTTTCTGATACCCTAGGTCGCCGTCCAGTCTTTCTAATGACATTCTCCATATATACCTGTGCCAGCCTCGGGCTCGCCCTCAACAAATCTCATTATGTCGCCTTGCTTTTATTGCGCGGGCTCCAAAGCATTGGGGGATCAGCCGTGATGTCGCTCGGCTACGCCGTTGTCGCGGACATCTCGCCTCATTCGGAACGTGGCAAAATTCTAGGTCCTATGCTTACATCGACAAATCTAGGTCCATGCGTTGGACCTGTCATCGCTGGTGGCGCTATCTTAGCCTCGGGCGATGCCATGTGGTGCTTTTGGGCTTTGCTTATCTTTGGAGGTACTTCTCTCCTATTGATTGGATGGGCATTACCTGAGACCGCAAGGACAGTCGTTGGTAATGGCGCTGTGTATCCACGGGCTATCTGGAGGACGTGGTGGAGCATACTCAGCCAGAAAAGAGCCAAGTTGAATATTGGCATTCATATACTGAATAACGACCCCACGACACAAGAACAGCAAGGTGAACTGGCCGATATCAACACCAACAGGACAGGAAAGGGCAAATGGATCATACCGAACCCATTCGATTCTCTCAAAATCATATTCCACTATGACATCTTCTTAATCCTATGGATTGCCGCATCGCCCTACGCAGTATGGTACTGTATTCAGACATCCATTCCAATAATCTTCGGGAATAGCTACGGGTTCAACGACCTATTTGTTGGCCTCTGCTTTCTTCCTGGGGGGGTTGGAGTCATTCTCGCGGGACTTGTCACGGGAAGACTCATGGATTGGAATTACAAACATACCGCACGAGAGATCGGACACGAGGCTGAAAGCGACGTACTTGATCGAAGCCAGTTCCCATTTGAAAAGGCTCGATCTCGCGGCTCTTTCAGCATCCTCGCGGTTTCTATTGCTCTCTTGATTGGCTATGGATGGGCTGTTCAGCTTCATGTCCACCCCAGCATTCCGTTGATATTGCAAGTTTTGATTGGTGGAAAATGTACGGTTCTGTTGCAGCTTTTCAGTGCCTTATTGGTTGATATCTTCCCACAACGTCCTGGCGCAGCAGCTGCTGCAAATAATATTACACGATGTGCTCTCTCCGCAGCTGCCGTTGCGGCCCTTCAGCCATTGGTCGAGGTGATTGGGTACTCCTGGCTTTTTACGCTCATTGCCCTCGTGGATGGTGGTACAAGCTTACTTGCTGTTTGGACCCTTCGAAAATGGGGATCTGTATGGAGACAAAGCAGAAATTCGGACTCTTATGACTGATTATTGTCTTCCTTACCATAATTGGTTTTGTTGGAAGAAATCCAATTCCCGCCTGTCTGTATGGTTTCGAGACAAGTACCTCTCCATTAATACCACCTAACTTCTCGACCTTGGAACGAATTCAGAATTATCACCAATTTGTTGGCCTTATCGCCTCGTGGCCTTGGCATTCACCCTTTTCAACAAGAAGTATTCACCCACGTATCGTTCAGGATGGTTTTAAGGACCGTGGTATCTATCCTATTGATACCAAAAGTCAAATTGAAGCGATATGTCAAAGAAAATGGCGGCATTAATGATATCTCCCCAAGCATACTTTGGAAAGAACTGAAATAGGTACTTGATCTAGCTTTCATAATATATTGCATGACTGACGCTTTGGATGAGGTGGACACTGGCAACGATAAGCTCCTACTTGCTTCGATGGAGCCTGAGTGGTAACAGTTGAAGGCACGTTACTCATATTTCCTTTAAAATATATTGACCTTGAGCCTAAGATATAAATCTGGAGTTTCTGTAGACTATTGAACAGGGCACCGTAAAAAAAACAGTTCGTTTGGGCCATCTTTATTGGGGGAGAAATCAACGGGCCTACCAAATCAACCTGGCTCAATTACCCACCCCATATTTAATTCAGGTTTTCGTTATCTCATTTATCGACATTCGGAAAGCAAGTTTAGACAATTCAAGTGGTGGCTGACTCATACACATATAATTGACTTTGCTTTTTGCCTGAGAGACTCATTTATTTAGTAGCTACAGGTATTCTTCTCGCTTATACTACATTAACCTGCCTGCTCTGTTAGATGGGAAGGGCTCGTTTGCGACTGCAAATTGTGTGGTGTCAGTTTAAACCCCAACAGAATAATGGTCATTGGCTTTTCATCTTCGTGGCGGTCTTCCACGGGCCACTACACGGCTCTTTTCTGTTAAGCCAACCAGGTAAAAGCATCAAACATCGATCAGACAATAACCAACTGATCCGAAGGGCTCATGAATGCGATCTATCCTGGGAACAGTAGGGCTTGGACTACCGCGCTATGTACCCAGAATGGTACATTCGGAAACAGCAAAACACGGTATTAAAGAACATACGACCTTGTGAGAAGGCCGGCCGGCATAGAATTGGAATGGCGCAGGAAATATTCGCGGCCTCCTTCCACTACAACAGCCGCGTTGGATAAAGCTGTGGAGATGCTAACAACAGCCGCCACAACAGCAATTGAAGAGCACAATTCGCTTCTCCGAGTTACTCTATACCCCAGAAGTAGCTCACACGACACTTGCATATAAAGGAACAGCTCAAGCTCAGCCAAATCTGCTGGAAATTGCAGCGAAGCTGTTGAAAGTATGGCTGGGGACAAACAACAACGCAGAAAAGGTCCAGTCCAAGAATATCTCGGCCATATCTCACTGCTAGTTACGCGGGAACCTCTGAAGTAAGAGTACTAGTGTGGAACTATTGAGTTAAATTTTGGGGTTTGATCTTCGTATCGCTTTCCTCTGACTTCGATTCCATTCGAACAGAAGCTCAAGGTATCACTGGGATCGTGATGTAGTTGACGTATGAATCGCCAAAGTGAATGTGATTCTCAATCTTGAAGACGGTCTCAGCTCTGCATTTGATGTTTGTCAGACTTCGTGTAAGCATATCGATTGGAGTTATTGAAGACTTACCTGTCGACTGGATCATTATGGCCAAACATTCCAGTGCCAGCAGTGTCTCCCGAGCTAATCTCTAGCGACAAGCAACCCCCGCGGTCAACCACTACATTCGTGGGCCAAAGCTCAATATCCACTCCGTATACTGTGTTAGGGAGGACTGGCAGAATATCGGTTGAGTAATAATCCCGATGAGGGAGCCATGACCGATGTCGAGGATGCTCTGGCTTGACATTTCGTAGACTGACTCGGAGAAATCCTTTCGTCACTGGTACACCTTCTCCAGTTGTACCGGTGTAAAGAATCTCTGTACCCTGAGAGGAAATATGTCGAAGGCTGACAAATATGTCTATATCAGAAGGAACAGGACCCCCTTGATATTGAGTGACGGAAACATTGAGGTGAGCGACAATATGCCCAGTGATCTCTGTTGCTGCTTTGAATGGCTTTGTGGTAAATGAAGCCATATCTGAGGGCCGCCCCGCACCAGGTGCTTCGTAGCTTTGCTGAACGGGGGTTGTCACATGTGGTTGTGTGGAGACCATCTCTCCATCGGGGCCGAGAAACAGCTGTGTATACTCGGTTCTTGCAATCGGCCATTCCTTCTCGAATCTTCGTGGAAAGTGTTTTTCTGCTGCTGGATCGTTGAAACCAACGTCTCCCTTCCGAAGAATCAAGTCCACAGGAGGTATGGTGCCCTTCTTCGACCACCCACGTCGATCGTCGCCCAACAAGAATGCATCCAAAAAGCTTCGCTGAAGCTCAACTTCTTCTTCGTAGTAGAAAGGCAAATCATGACGCCCCACGATAAAGCGAAGATACTTCAGATCAGAGCCAGCGCGAGTAAAACCTTCCACGTTTCCTCTGAGATGAAGCAATATACCGCCCCAGTTCGCAACACTGAGAATTGGACACTTGATATCCTCGAGTTTATAGTCTGAAATGAAGGGTTTGCTGTCTCGATAACGGTTATCGGAAGCGAATAATAACTGATTCACCCGATTCGCTTTCAGCTCATCTTCCGGCAGATCACCCTCGATAGTGTCGGGGCCCCAGCACCTGCTAGCTTTGCCCGGCAACCCATACTGATTGGATGCTACCTGACGAGCCCACCAGAGGCCAAGAAAGCTATTAGATAAGATGCCCCCATGTCGAAAGGATTCTCGATAAAGGTCCGAGAGCCCTTCCCACGGGATTGCTGCAGCTAGGCCCCTGGGATTGCGCGCTGCGACCTGCCATTGGGTAGCAGCAAAGTAGCTGATTCCTAGTAGACCAACTTTGCCGGTCGACCAACTCTGCTCCGAGGCCCATTCAATCACTTCACAAAACCCGTCAATGCTCTTTGCAGAAAGAGGATCGAGGGTTCCGGGGGACTGGCCGCTTCCAATCTCATCGGCGCGCACCACGACGTATCCGTGTTTCGTCCAATATTCAGGAGTCGGGGTCTCCCACGATGAATGCGGAGTTTGGTGATTGGGGTTCACTTCGATGAAGCTTTTCTTGTTGAAACTTCAATCTTCTTATTAGCCTTGGGCCCACCTAGTTTGGGGGGGGGGGGGGGGGGGGCGAGTGTTCATTAGACAGTCACCTACCTTTCATACGGGATGTCTTTCCCATAAGGCCCATACGTCACCAGCACGGGGTAACGAGTTAATGTGCTGCCATCCTTTGGCCGGTAGACATTGCAGCGAACAATCCCTCCATCATTTAATAATACTGAAATGTTTTGTTCGAAAATGTAGGGAAATGATTCCGTATCAACGGTGCAAATGTCGCGGATTTGGTTCGGCATTTTAAATGGATGATTGTCGTATTCTAGTTACAGTAGTTTTCGAAATCAGTTATACCAAAACACTCTTATGACTTAATTCCCGGAAAAGAATCCGAAGTGCGCTATTCCTAGTATAGTAATAGGGTATCCACTCCGCTTCTAGACCGCTTTCTTGAATGGTTTTTGTATTTTTAAATACTAATCCGAAACGTGAAAGAATGTAATTTACACGAAACAGCCATACATACGTATGCTACCACTGCCCCCTCCTCCTATTTATCGCTCGACGCCCTCTTGGATTTGATACAGGCTCCATCTAACCAACATGGCTCCAAGGCTTCCTGCTTTAAAGCTTCATTTCATTCGTGATATGATAGAGAGCCAGACCTTCACCACCTCTCAGATGGCCGAAGAAGCTGAATGCAACAAACTAACGATTATCAATATTCGCAGAAACTTGTGATAATTTGGAAGCATCTACGCACCCTAAACTCGAATAGGCCGGAAAAGAACCGTCACTCCACTGATGATAGAAGCTCTCTGCGATCACCTGTCTGAGAAACCTAATCTCTACCTAGATGAGATGGCTATTTTCATCTGGGATGAGTTCTAGATTATGGTCATAACCTCTAGTATTAGAAGATCCCTTGTCGCTGAAGGATGGTCTAAAAAAATAGCACGGTAACGCGCTAAGGAGCAGAATGCTGACTTACGAGACTATTATCTGCACAATCTGTCGGACTTTCGATCGTATCACCTAGTCTATGTCGATGAATCTGGATGTGATAAACGGGTTGGTTTTAGACGGACAGGTTGGGCGCCACTCGGCAAGACTCCTTTATAAGTAACATAGTTCCTGTCGGAACATGGATATTGCAATCATGCAATACCATAAACCCGGAACGGAACAAACAGACCCCCGAGTCACGGGGGAACAACTATATGTCAAATGGAGGTCGACTACCAAGGAATAGTGGATTCTAGTGGGCAAATGAGAACGCAGTATGCGTACCAAAGAGTGTATGTGTATAGATTGTAGAATGGAGGAATCCCATTGTGGGATTCCAATGCTGACTAAAATAGACTAACTGTAAATGGAATCGGGCCTTTGACACACCCCTTCAGTTTTCACCCCTCCAAGGTGTAAACTGGCCTTAAACACAGGGCCGATTTGGGCTGTTGAATCGCCTCAATTCCCTCTAAAAACGTAGTTTATATTCTGATTTAGGCAGTTGATGCTCTAAATCCTCTGAATCTAGGGGTAAGACCCTAGATTAGAGCAGTTCACTTATATCTTCCAAATTGAGAAGACGAATCCAGGCGTCAAATCTCTGTTTTGGCAAGATTTTCGTGAAGCCATCTGCCACCATAAGCTTTGTTGGGACCCATCTGATCTTAATACGTCCTTCCTGCACCTCCTGGCGTAGCCAGCTGTGGTGTATGTCTATGTGATGTAGCTTGGTCTCAAATGCTCCCTCTTTAGTGAGCAGATCAACTGTTCTCTGGTTGTCGTAGTCGAGAGTTATATTGTCGTATTCCATTTCTAGTCCAACATGGACTAGTACTCTCTTCCACCATACCAGTGTTTTGGCTGCGTCCGATAAACCAAGCAATTCTGCTTCGGTAGTGGACGTCGTCACCGTCTTTTGTTTAGACGCCTTCTAATCTATAGGGCCGCCGAAGAGCATGTATATCATGCCTATAGAGCTCTTATGGTCTTTATGGTCACCATAAGATGCGTCACTGGCGATGGTTAGTGCCGATGTGCCTATAGATTGGTGGGTTGCGTCGTTGGTCTGATCCTTATTTCGGCCGAAATCAGGGTTAGAGGTGTCATCAGAATAGTGTCCTAAACTATATCTAAGTGCTCTGTTCTTGGTGTGGAACAGATAAGTGATTGTCCTATCTGCCGCAGCAGAATGCTGCGGACCTGGGTTCTGTAGGAATTGGGCCAGTTTAGTGGCTGGTTTAGCTATATTAGGCCTGGTTATAGTAGCTGCATACTATATTAAACCAATCTTTTCCTGGTAGAGTTTGATCGTATTAGGCGACGCAGTTCCTTTATACGGTAAGAGTTCTTTAATTGGCATTGGTGTAGCCACTGATGGTCGGTTATTTAGGCCGAAACGGGCAGCCATACTATCAATATAGCTGTCCTAGCATAGCCAGAGCTTGCATTGTTTACGATCGCGTATAATGTGTATGTTCAGGAACCACTCTGCGTCGCCGTGATCAGTCAGTTCCCATGCTTTTTCGAGTTCCGATTCAAGCTGCCTTGTGTATTAAGCTTTTATCTTATGGCTAGTAATCAGGAAGTCATCAACATAGAAGAATATTATGACTCCGTCGCCTATAAAGACATATGGATCCTCTAGTAACTATGTAAGACCTAGGCCTAACAGGACTCTAGAGGCCTCCTTCTGCCAGAGCTTTAGTAAGACGCGTAATCCGTATAGTGCTTTATGGAGGTGCCAAACTTGGCCATTGGTGCTCCTGAAGCCAGAGGGAAGCTCTATGTAAACCTCCTTATCTTTAAGGAAGCTGTTCAGGAAAGCTGCGACAGCATCTCTTTAACATACATCTAGATCGAATGTAGCTATTATTACGAATAGCATGCGTATAGTTTTGATGGCTAGTGTAGCTGAACGTTTCTCTTTAGTAGATATCCACTCCATATCTCCGCGTACATAGATACGAGCTTTATACTTCAGGAGTAAACCATTCTCATCAAACTTATAAGCATATACCTATTTCAAGGGCAGAATCTGCTTTGATCTATTGTTTGGCCTTAGGACGACTGAGAATGTGTGCTTTTTAGTAAGACTATCGATCTCCTTTTGTATTATAGTATTAAACATATCTTCAAACGCATGCCCTTTTACCTCCTTAAATATGTTCGGAGGTGGTGGAAGGTCGTCTCTATATATCTGGCTCGCTGGTTTCTGCACCATTCTGGTGTAGAATGTATGGTAATAAGCTTTAGATTATGTCTTAAGCTCATCTGGATCCTTGTCTAGCCGCAGCATAAGCTATATAAAGTAGGCATCATCTCTCTTGGTTAGATGGCGAATATGTTTACTAGGGATAATGTTCGACTCGTCTAAGTCTAGACCAATCTGTCGGAATTATGGTTCACTATCTTAAGCAGTAAACAGGGGCGAATCCCCTTTAGTTGGCTCTATAGGAGCCACCCCCACCCCTTGATTTAGCACTAAGTCTAGCGAATCTGGTGAATTCGGTGTGTTGTTAGTTATATTAGGCTCGATTAGGTCTTCTAGGAATGTCCTAGGAATCTAGTCATGTTCTATTGGTGTAGGGTATCGTGGTATATTTAGTCCAGAATTTCGGCCGAAAAATGGGTTTTCGGCATTGTTGGATATACTAGACTGGTTGCTTTTTCTAGTAAATGCGTCAGGTTGTTGAACTGATCGAGCATCGAGAGAGAGGATAGGACTGTTAGTATCCTGATTAGATAGATATGAATAGTCAACTACTTGTGTTTCAGGTAATATCTCCTGTAAATTGGTCTATAGGTGGGTTTGTAGGACTCCAATCTCCCTCTAGAGGACGTCGTCAGCCTCTTCTTTAGTCAGGATAACTGGCTTAGGACCAGAAAAAACAGGCATCTCCACCAGCTTATATGGTATAAAATCAGCTATATATCGCCTATTCTTGTCGAAAACGATGTCTCTGACTGGCCTAACTTGACCACCCCTTGAATCTAGAAACCAGATTCTCTAGACATTAGATGCCATATATCCAACAAGGAATCCAATCTCTACCCTTCTCAGCATCTTGTCTGATTTCGGAATCTTTTGGATTCTGTAGTAAGCTAGACTGCCGTATAGACGTATGTTCGCGAGATTCGACTTAGGTAGTGTCGTTCGTTTATCCTATAGGTCTGAATTGGCGTATTTACGCGCCTCTTCCTAGGGCACTATCCAGGAACCATTTGTGTTTGTTGGTGTATAATTTAGTATATAAACCGCAGCCTTTACCGCCTCTGGCCATAGGCTGATAGGGAGCTTTCCTTCCTCTAGGAGGGCCCTGGCGTGTGTAATTATGATGCCGCCTGCCTATTCAATTAGGCCATTCATCTCAGGATGTCCTGGAATTGAATGCGTCACTATAATACCTTGATCTACCAGAAACCGCTCTGTAGTAAGGCCTGCAGCTTTCTTATTATCGTAGTGGAATGCTCGAATAGGTAAATTCCACCAGTTTTTCAGGAGTTCAATGAAGTATCGAATCGCATCATTTATCTGGTTCTTTATATGATAGGTGACGACCTAATAGAAGTGAATTCCGTTAATGTAAAAATGGCAAATCCAACGCTCTTTATTATACGCGATTAATATTTGGATCAGGTCTAGAGAGATCTGTCCAAATCGACCATACCTATGTCCAAGATAACATCTAGATATCTGTCTAGGAGCTCTAGTAAGACTACAAATAGAGTATAGGCTCTATATTTGGCCATTTATATAGTCAGTGACTGGTTCAGTTGAGTCTGGTTGATCGCTCAAAATGACTCCGTCAACGAGCTTAGGAAGCTGCTATATAGCATCATGGTATAAATGACCTAGACAACGATGCTAGAGCTCTATTGGTGCCTTAGATTCTAGTGGTTTTCTGGAATCCTTGCCTATGTATGCATGCTTTTCCGCCGAAAAAATCTCGTCGGGTGTCTCTTTGTCTATCTCTTTATCTGAATCTTGTTCAGCTAATAATGGCTCCACGATCAATAAATTTGGGTTATGAATCCTTTGAATAGCTAGGACAGGTGTCCCGTCCCTATCAATAAGATAGTCTTTCGAAGGCACCCAATCGCCTCCTTTGTCGTTCAGGGCGCAGTAAGAGAGTAGATTCAATCTAAACTCAGGGCTATAGAGGACATTTGACAGGATGATTGATGTTGATTCCTTGGTTACTGGATGGATCCCTTTGACTTCGCATTGTCCTTTACCAAGGGTTTCAACCTCTCCTAATCCTAGTTGAAGGGTGTCTCTTCCATGCTCGAAATTGACGAATGCACCTAAGTTGTTGTAGACATGCGCACTAGCGCCTGTGTCTAGCACCTAGCTATCTTTCTGGAGCTCCTGACTAGACTAGGTCAGGAAAGCTGATTTCTGTAGAAATATAGAGTCTATAAATGCACTAGAGAGGTCTGGAATGGTGTCTAGAGTATCTGAAACTATGTCTAGAGTATTCAGAGTATCTGAAGCTGTGTCCAGAGTGTCTGAGATTGTAGTATTTCGGCCGAGAAACTGGTCTTCGGCAGTGCCTGCGAGCTGTATACTGTCGCTTGAATCGGTAGCATAGGTAGTTTGAGATGCGAAAAACACTGGTTTTGTAACAGGTTGAATCCTGGTGAACTATCACGTGGTTGTACCACGTGACCCACCAACCGCATACCTCACGATTCCACCCCGAATTGTTCACGTTCTTCAAGGATTTTGTAAATAGCATGTGCCTAGCTAGTTCTGAATTTAAGATTAGCTTTAGCCCTTCATATACAAAATCCTTCCTCTAATGAGAGTAAAACCCACGACCGACGATAAGAAAAGCGCTCTCAGAAAGTATCTGATCGAGCCATATACGACAGACGAACGAATCGCTCTCGGAAAGAATCCGATCGAGCATACCAACGAATACGAAAAGCTCTTAGAAAGAATCTAATTGAGCGTCCTACGAATACGAAATCGCTCTTAGAAAGTATCTAGTTGAGCATCCGATAAACGAATTAAAGACGGAAAGCATCCGATTCAAACACGAGAAGAAAACAAATATCTTCATCATCATGATTATAAGCGAACCGTCGAGCCCACCTAAGTAGGCCAGGACGTTGATGTAGCATATCAGTCAGATAAGTATTAGTACCGATAAGAGAATTAGAAGACTCGAAGAATTAGTGGTTCGGTCCTAGGAGCGAGCCGCTCCCGAACCACCCACGGAACCATAAGGGATACTAATCGAATCAACCAGCGATAATAACCAGATTCGACGACCTCGCCCTTGTCTCCCCGACCCCGTGATATATACAGGAAACATCTCTGATTGGCTAACCTAGAGAATCTCGATAGAGAACAAATTGCTAGTAGACGGAGCTGCCATTGGTACCCCATAAGAGCAATTCCTCTATATATTTTCCCGCCTAGAGAAAATAGCCGCCAAGAACACCGGAACGTTTATGAAGACATAACGAAGCGAAGGCAACCTATATATGCTTCTGGAATATCTTAAGAGGATATATGGGGACCCTAATACTCGATCACGAGCAGCTCGGCGTCTATATTAGCTTAAATAGAAGCCCGACCAGCCTTTTTCACGATTCCTTCCCTAGTTAGAAAGAGAGCTCGTAGATGCTGGTGTAACCAAATAGCACGACGAAGTAAAATAATAACTCTTACTAAATGCTCTTAATAAAGATATGACGAATTCGCTTATGAATCGTGGTGTTCCCTATGATTTTATAGGTCTTATTATACAGCTCCACGAAATCGATACTGATAGCGAGATACTAAATATTGTATTAGGTAGACACTAGTTATCTACTCGCCAGCGAATCTAAAGAGATTAATCAACCATAGCTATAGAGGATAGGATGGACTAGACTCTAATAATAAACACGAATACTATATAGACGAATTCGTCCCAATTCATGAACAAAAAAGGATAGGTTCATAAAGAGGATTAATATCTTGTAGGAAAACATATAAAATGGGTCGAGAAAGAAGAACTCTAATGTCGCTATATAGAAAAGAGATATCTACGATATGGTCGAGATAACTGTTAGTAAAGTATATGCCCTTTACTGCCCGCACGGAATCCGAACTAAGTAGTGGTACGGAATGTAGTAGTCGAAGAACCAAGATCGAGCCACCCCCGAAGAAGGGAGTATTCGCTAGCGATCGAAGAAGATGAAGCGGAGAATGATTTAGGAAAAGATTAGCTCCTATACTAAACCACGAGCAGGAGTAGAAGGGGGTTGAGAAGCTGCTAAAGAAAGAGGCGTTATTCTATATCGATGCTAGAGTTAATGGAATTCAATTCGCGAAGACTTTAGTAGATAACGGAAGCGATAGCTATATATCTATCAGCGGATACCTAGCGCAATCTCTTAACCTTCCGCGTATCCCGATTCCACCGCGAATCCTGAACAGAGTCATCAAGAATCAAGGACAGATTACTTAGGCCATATACTTCGATCTTGATGTTAATGGACTATAATAGCAGAAAGTCTTTGCCTATATCATTCTAAGATAGTCAGACGAAATGATACTTAGGACGCCTTGGTTAAAAGATATTGACGGAGTTTACGCTACGAAACAAGGGTATTTAGATATCTATTCGAGAAATGGAGAGCGTATTTGTTGTTGGAACCATATCGACCTATCAATCGGTCTAACAAAAGTAAAGAGATTGAAAGTACAGCAATCATCTGCGGGAGAAATCAAAGAACTATTTGATAGTGTTTCGTCGCCGGACCACCTCCGAATAGCTAAAGTAACTATAGACGATATCGATAAGGCGCTATAACCTAAGAAATTCACTAATCCGAGAGCTAAACTTCCCCCATAATATCTCCCTTAGTTAGATGTTTTTAGCTAGGAGAAAGTAGATAAGCTTCCGAGCCATCGCCTAGGGATCGATCATAAGATACCCTTGATATATAATAGAAATAGTAACGAATCGACACTACCTTATAGGCCATTATATAGAATAAATAGAGAAGAGCTATTAGTTCTACGAAAAACTCTTACCGATCTACTAGGAAAAGGATTCATACAAGTCAGCAAATCGCTAGCAGCTTCACCAGTATTATTAGTACGAAAACCTAGTAGAGGCATCCGATTCTATATCGATTATAGAGGGTTAAACTCTATAACCATTAAGGACTATTACCCCCTACCTCTGATTTAAGAAACACTACGAAATATGTCGAAGGCTCGCTGGTTTACTAAACTCGATATCATAGCGGCTTTCCATAAGATCAGAATATAGGAAGGCGAAGAATGGAAGACAGCGTTTCGAACATGATATAGGCTCTATAAATAGCTAGTTACACCTTTTGGCCTAACTAGCGCTCCCGTAACCTTCTAACAGTATATCAATAAAGTTCTACGCGAATTTCTCGACGAGTTTATGTCAGCATATATAGACGATATCATTATTTACTCTGATAGATCGATCACGGATCATAGACGAAAAGTACGTAAGGTGCTTTAAAAGCTAAGAGATGCTGGACTTTAATGCGATATCGAGAAATCTGAATTTGAATAGAGCTCTATGAAATACCTAGGGTTCATTATATAAGCTGGAGAAGGTCTATATATAGACCTAAAGAAAGTTAAAGCTATTAAGCTATAGGAAGCACCTACTAATGTCCGAGAAGTATATGGTTTTATTAGATTCGCTAACTTCTACCAGACGTTTATACCACGATTCGCAGACGTCTCTACACCATTAGTATAGTTGATAAAGAAAGATACGATATTTAAATAGGATAAGGAGAAACAAGAATTATTCGAGACCCTAAAGGACCTCTTTATCTCTGCACCAATATTGGCTTATTTCCGAGAAGACACCGAAACAATAGTGGAAACAGATGTATCTGGATGGGCGACAAGAGCAGTCTTATCCCAAAGATAAGAAGATGGGACGCTAAGACCATACACCTATCTCTCGCGTAAGTTCTCACCTATAGAGACCAATTATATGATACACGACAAGGAATTACTCGCTATCATCCATACGCTACGGGAATAGAAGCCAGAGCTAAAGATGGTCCCGCGATTTATGGTCTTAACAGACCACAAAAATCTACGATATTTTCATAAGGCGCAGGATCTAAGCGAACGACAAATAAGATGGGCAGACATCCTGGCCGAATTCGACTTTAAGCTATAATATCGACCCGGGAAATAGGCGATCTAACTAGATGCTCTATCCCGGCGAGGACAAGACGAACCTAAAGGAATCTCTGATAAGAGGCTCACGAATCGTTTCTAGAAACTCTTCGAATCAGTAATAATCTATAATAATAGTACTAAACCAAGTCCACCTTTAGACTTTAATATACTAGTAGCGATGTTTAAAGAAGCAGAAACATAGGAAGCATAGAATAACGCGTAGAAGGAAGATCAAATATACTAGTAGTTCGCACTTGTACTTAAAAAGGGAGACCGACGAATCCCTGCCGAATCGAACCTAAAAATAAGCCTATCCGAGTATGACTTAGATAAACGAAATCTTCTACGCTTTAGGAAAAGGACATAGATTCTAGATAACGAACTACTACGCACAACCTTGATCTAGAAGGTCCACGATTCCTATATAACTAGATATCTAGGATAGGACGTAACCTATATGATACTAGCCTATAGATTCTTTTGGCCAGGAATAACGAACAATATACGGAGATTCTTAAGGAATTACACTATTTATAGATAAAACATAATTTAGAGAGATTCGAAGCAAGGCCTACTTAAACCATTACCAATTCTATAACAAATCTGGGCCGAACTATCTATAGATTTCATCATAGAACTTCCACCTACTAGGAAAGAAAGAGCGACGAATTATCTAGTAATTACTGATCGGCTATCTAAAGGAGTGATCCTAATAGATATACATAGTATTACTACGGAAAGCGTCGTAGATATCTTTATAAAGCATATTTATATGCATCATGGTTTACTAATAGCGATCACTAGTAACCGCGGCCTATAGTTCGTAGGGGGGTTCTAGCGAATCGTGTGCGAAAAGCTAAAGATTCGACGCCGATTATCTACCGTATTCCACCCCTAAACTAATAGAGCTACGGAACGCGCAAATCAAGAAGTCGAACGAATTCTACGCGCCTTTACTATATACGTATAGGACGACTGGGCAAGTTTACTACCTATTATAGCTATAGCGATCAATAACCAAGACGCAACCTCTACTAGACTATCTCTATTCTTCTTCACACACGGATACCATGTCGATCCAGTCGAAGTAATAGAAGTCTAAGCAGAGAGAGGACTAGAGATCGCAGCGGAAACATTCACAAACCGGCTATAAGATACCACCAATTAGGCAAATACAGCAATAGCTATCACCTAAGAACGCTAATAGGAATAAGCGAATCGTTCAAGACGAGCCGCTCTAGTCTATAATATCAACGATAAAGTATGGCTAAACCTACGGAATGTACGCACGATACGGCCTTCAAAGAAACTAGACTAGCTCCACGCTAAATACATAGTTCTAGAAGTGCTATCCTCTTATATAGTGAAGCTGGATATGCCAAGCGGCATACATCCTATCTTCTATGTTGAGTTAATAAGACCCGCGGCAACGGACCCGTTACCATCATAAATCGTGGACGATTCGCAACCGCCTCCGCTGTTAGTCGAAGGAGATCTGGAATACGAAATTGAAGAGATCCTATAAGCAAGGACACGAAAAATTGGACATGGATCGCGGAGGGAAGCATTAGTAAAATGGCGAGGATACGCAGAACTGACATGGGAACCTATCGACGTAATGGAAAACTGCACAGCTCTCGACACCTTTGAACTACGATACGGACCAATTACGACTTCGAATGGACCCCGGAAAACAGGAGAATAGGAGGGGGGTATTATAACAGGTTGAATCCTAGTGAACTATCACGTGGTTGTACCACGTGACCCACTAACCGCATACCTCACGATTCCACCCCGAATTGTTCACGTTCTTCAAGGATTTTGTAAATAGCATATGCCTAGCTAGTTCTGAATTTAAGATTAGCTTTAGCCCTTCACAGGTTTTGTAGTGTAGTTGGCAGTATGGTTTACGGCTGCAGATTGCCTGGCTGGCTCGGCTGGGGTATTGCTGGTGTTGGTGGATTCTTTCAGTTTAGTGTCGATCCACTGTTTCCAGCCTGAATCCCCGTCCAGGGCCTGTTTTATCTTCTGTTTCATGCCAGCATTTGGCTTTCTGCTGCCTTTACCATTTAAGTTGAAGCACTTATCGACAGGGTAGCTACAACTACATGGGCATGCCCTATCTTTAAATGGTTTTGCTTTCTGCTCCTGTAGGAATTGAGCTCTAGCCAGAGCTTTCTTCCCTTGACCAGGGGCACTAGGTTGGCCAGGAGCATGAGGGGCAGGAGCACTGGCTTGGCCAGCTGTTTCCTGGTGTCCTTGGAACGTCGTGAACGCTCCCTTTGAGATGGCTGGCTGCTTTGGTCTTTGATTCTGGTAGGTGGTTTTGAAATGATCTAGAAGGCGACGCATAGAGATCTGCTCGCGATCAACTATAATCTTTCCATGCTAGGACTGCCACCAGTTTGGCAGTATATCCTTTACCAGCTCTAAAAAGAGCCACACAGCATCATCATTCTTGGCAGCTGAGACGCCCTCAACCTCTGCTTCAAGGCGCGAATGCTCCCATTCTTCAAGCCAGGCGCCAATATCGGCGCCAGCTATAGGTGGAGTAACCATAAAGTTGTGCCAATGGTAGAATACCCTGGCTCTGTTTGTTGACGAGATTCTATAGCGGTCATACAAGAATTTAAGTCGCATAAATGGTTCGTCATATTATAAAACGAGACTCTGAACATGTGTATCCAAGTGCTTTAGGATATATTTATTCACAGATTCAATTACTCGCTTCTTGGTTTAGTAGAATAAAAGACGGAACTTATAATCCTCTACATCGTCCTTCTAGTCCTATCGTAACCGATCATACTCTTTACGATCCATGTCGAGTTCAAGCATTGGTTTGATCGGGTAGTCGCGTGGTTCTGATCCTAGGACTGGTCGTTCAGTCCTAAGCTCTGGATCGTAGTATTCCCATACATCTCCGCCAGTGGCTACGGCTTTGACTCGCCTATACCACTGCTGCCATTGAGAGGCATCTTTCAGTCTTATATCGCCGGACATCGCGGACACAGTCTTCAGTCTCGTTTACCCTTAAAATATGCTTTTCAAGGTAAATTGTCGGCGAACCGGGCTCATAACTGTCAAATGGAGGTCGACTACCAAGGAATAGTGGATTCTAGTAGGCAAATGAGAACGCAGTATGCGTACCAAAGAGTGTATGTGTATAGATTGTAGAATGGAGGAATCCCATTGTGGGATTCCAATGCTGACTAAAATAGACTAACTGTAAATGGAATCGGGCCTTTGACACTATATTAGGAACTCAAGTAGCTACATGAATCGAACATATTTCACACTACTTTGCATAATGTATATACTAAGAATCTAGGACGAACCATACCCTTTTCCAGTGTATATAGTGCAACGTGTGAACCCTGTCCTTTCAACGTAGTTGATCGACACTGATCAGTTGACGAGCTGAATCAGACTTGGAGGTTATATCACTAAGTTATTATGAAAAATCCTTAAAACCACGAAAACTTGTTACGACGATAAGCCAAATTCGATCGAAGAAAATACGATAAAACACTGTTAAGAGCACGAATTGGCACTAGTAAGCCTATTCACTCTTCTAAAAACACAATTTTCAAGTTTGATTTAGAAAACTACTGTCACGGTGCCAGCTCAGACGACTACTGATTGATTAGATAGTGCGGGCCACGTGACCCGCAACCTCATGTAAACTCAGAACCTTGTCTGAATGTAGCTCTTCAAGCTACGTCTTCGTCTTAGCCTGTCAGTCAATGCAATACTGTCTGTCCAGTTCTAGTATAATTCTATTCACCTGCCCGCCCCATGATACTACATAGCTTCTACCCTATACTAGAGCTGCCACCCGCCAGCATGCCCCGCCCTGAACCGCCTTTGAACGCCGATTCTATTGAAGAATTCCTGGCTCACGTCCAAGAACACCCCAATGTCTGGGTGCTATACCTCCGGACTATGGAGGGCTACTCTCAAGAAATTGAGAAAGATAACCAAACCCTCCGCTAAGCCGCGACTGAAAGCGAGGAGACTCGGCACCGCAGGGAGGGCGTTATTAGATATCAGGAAGAGCGCATCAATAGCTTATACGACAAGATTGTTGGGCTCGAAGTCGAAAAAAATCAGATCCTGAACTCCGCCCTGCCTGTTATACGAACCCCCCCCGACCGAAAACACTCCTGCCTAAGGTATTAAGAACCTAGCAGATATCCCTACGCGAGAACTTGCACCGACTCCTACCCTAGGTCCCTAGTCTGCCTCCCTTAGTAAAAGAATCCCTGACCCGAAAGAGTTTGATAGAACTCGTAGCGACCTCCGCCGCTTTACATAGCAGATCTATGGTAAGATGAACACGAACCAGGACCGTTTCCCGATAGCCACTATCAGACTTATTTATGTCGTAGGGAGACTCACTGGTAAAGCGTACGAACTAGTACTACCAAGGATCTCGTATAGAGTTCCCTAGTTTATAGACTACCCGTAAATGCTTAAATATCTCGAGAAGGCCTTCGGCGACCCTGATAGAGTCCAGAATGCCCAGAACCGCTTATACCAGCTCCGCCAGAAGAATAACGACTTTAACACCTTCCTATCCGAATTCCAGCGTTTAGCCCTAGAGGGCGAACTACACAAAGAAGCTCTAACTCCCCTCCTAATATAAGCTATCTCGAACAAGCTCTAGGATATGCTCTTGCATAACCTAGCTCCATCCCGCCAGTTTCATAGCTACATAGCCTATCTTCAGTCGCTCGATAACCGCTTCCGCCAACACCAGCAATAGACACACCATGCCCGCCAACCCACACCCTTAGGTAGTACACCCTAGGAGAAAATCGCAAGGACCTCGTACGCAGCTGCCGCGACAACGAATATACTACCTAGGACCCTGACTCCCGCCTAAGGCCCTAGCGAACCTATAGATCTCTCTAAGGCCAAGCTTACCCGGCGTGACTGGGGGGAGTGCTTTAGATATAGATCCAAGGATCATCTAGTCCGGGACTGCCTGCTACCTGACACCCACCCCTATTCCCCTGCCCGCCTATATTCTAGCCGAATAGAGAACCCCGCCTAGGCTGACTCCGCTGCCTACGCTGAATCTGCTGAGTCTGACTACTCTATACTCCAGCCAACAAATAGAGTAAGCCTGGCCTAAATCGCGACCAGGTGAAACCCAACCGCGTGCTCCGCCTATCCACAGCTATACTAGGAGACTCTATCGAAGAAGAGAACCTCCGCGCCGACGCTTTTATCCTACCTATAACCCTGACCCAGAAAGAGACCCAGATCCCTATATACGCTATAATAGATAGTGGTGCAGAAGGGAAGAGGTTCGTCGATGAAGATTAGGCCCGAGACCAGAGCCTTATATTCGAAACCCTAAAAGAACCTATCCGCCTAGAGGCCTTCGACGGCCGAGAGCCTAAGAAGGGCCACATCACCTATTTCGTACGAATGAACATAAGGGTAGAGAACTACTACAAGAAGAAGGCCCTATTCCTTATCACGAAAATCGCTTACTACCCTGTTATACTAGGCCTGCCTTAGCTTAAGATCCACGATCCTAGTATTTATTTCGCGAACCATACCCTTGAGCTAAATAGCCTATACTACCAGAAGTTCTATAACACCCCTAGTAGGGCCCCGAAGATCCGAGCCCTATATAATATCCCGAAGAAAACCCGCCCTATAAACCTGCCTGATCGCCCCTCTGTCCTAGAAGGCCTAGATATATAGTCTATAAGCCTAAGGGCCTGCGCCGCGTACGCCCAAAGCGAGAAGGGCTATCATTTGTTCTCCGCGTCTATAGAGACACTAGACGAGATACTACAACCGAAACCTGACCCTGCCCTGCCTGACGAATTTAAAGACTTTGGAGATGTGTTCTCCCCTAAGGAAGCCGAACGACTTCCCCCGCACCGACCTTACGACCATGATATTTGACTAATAGAGGGGAAGGCCCTGCCATTTAGGCCCCTCTATGCTATGTCCCGCCCTAAGCTAGAAGCTCTGAAGGAATGGATCTCCGAGAACCTAAGGAAAGGGTTTATCCGCCTAAGCTCCTCGCCCACTGCCTCGCCTATCCTATTTATGAAGAAACCTGGAGGGGGTCTCCGATTTTGTGTAGACTACCGAGCCCTTAACACGATCTCGGTCAAGGACCGCTATCCCCTACCCCTGACTAAAGAAACCCTGAACCAGTTAAAGGGGATGAAATACTTTACTCGCCTAGATATCATCTCCGCCTTTAATAACCTTTGGGTAAAGGAGGGGCAGGAGTACCTGATAGCGTTCTGTACGAGATTAGGTCTCTACGAGAGCCTGGTAATACCGTTTAGCCTAATAGGCGCCCCTGCTATATTCCAGAGATTTATCAACGATTCCCTGCGAGATTACTTAGACCTGTTCTATACCGCATACCTTGACGATATACTGATATATAGTCGTATAAGGGAGGAATATATCGGACACGTCTGTAAGGTCCTCGCCCGCCTCCGCGAAGCAGGGCTATTCGTGAAACTAGCTAAATACGAGTTCTGTGTTTCTGAGACCAAATTCCTAGGCCTGATTATAGGAGGCGAAGGAATCTGTATAGACCCTGAGAAGGTCCGGACGATCATGGACTAGAAATCGCCGACGAACGCGACTAATATCCGAGCATTCCTAGGATTTGCTGGCTTCTACCGACGCTTTATAAGAGACTTCTCGAAACTGACTGCCTATATAAACGAACTCACAAAGAAGGATGTTGCCTTTAAATAGACTCCCGCCTACGAAGAAGCCTTTAAGACCCTAAAGACAGCCTTTATATCCGCCCCGATCCTAGCACCATTTGACTAGACTAAAGATATGATCCTGGAAACCAACGCGTCTGATTATGTATCTATAGGCGTTATTTCCTAGTACAACGAAAAAGGAATACTACATCCTGTTACATTCTTCTCTAAGAAGCACTTAGTAGCTAAGTATAATTACGAAATCTATGATAAAGAACTTATGGCTATCGTACGCTATTTCGAAGAATAGCGCCCTGAACTTAAGGGCACGACCTCCCCGATCAAGGTTATCACAGACCACCGAAACCTAGAATACTTCATAAGCACTAAGTTACTAAACCACCGATAAGCCCGCTAGTCTGAGTTCCTATCCCGTTTCAATTTTACGATTATCTACCACCTAGGTAAATAGGGCGCGAAGCCTAATACACTAACCAGGAGGTCAGAAGATCTACCTAAGGAAGGGGATAAACGACTAAAGCACCAGAGTCATATAATCCTAAAGCGCGAAAACCTGGACAGCCAGATCTAAGGAGAACTAGGAATACTGACCCCGCCTACCTCACCACCGCCTGACTCCCCTCTAACCCTGAAACTAGACGCCCTAATAGGCCTAGAACCTAACCTACCTCCACCTGATATAGAAACAGTAAGAAGTATACGCTTCATAGACAAACTATAGCTAGAACTACTAGTCGCTGTGAAGGAAGCATACAAGTCTACCCTATAAAGAGACTAGATATTATAGTCAATCCTAAGCGCCCTAGACAAAAAGAAAACCCGGCACCTAGATATCACGCTCGCGCACTACGTGAGAGATAGGAACAACCTGCTATACCAAGGACATATTTATATCCCAGACAACGACGACCTTAAAGCTGAACTAGCCCGACTCTGCCATAACAACCCAGCAACAGGACACCTAGGTCGCATAAAGATATACGAGCTTATATCTCGCGAGTACTACTAGCCGAACCTCTATTGTTATGTCGAGCAATAGACCAAAAACTGTTATACCTATCGCAGAATTACCCTATCCCGAGAAGCCCGTCAAGGAGTCTTACAACTACTCCCGATCCCTGCCCGCGCCTAGCTAGATCTATTAATAGACTTTATCACACACCTGCCCAAGAGCTAAGGATTTGACGCAATCTTGGTAGTAGTCTGCCGCTTAACTAAAATGAAACACTTCCTGGCCTGCCACGGGACCTATAACACTAAAGACCTCGCCTACCTGTTCTTGAAACATGTCTAGAAGCTATATAGACTCCCTCGTATAATTATATCTGATAGAGGCCCCTAGTTTATAAGCCAGTTCTAGAAACACCTAACGACCCGCCTAAAGACTAAGAGCCTGCTATCCACTACCTTTCACCCGGAAATAGATGGACAGACCGAGCGAGCCAATACTATCCTGGAACAGTACCTCCGAGCCTATACAAACTACCTATAGGACAACTAGGCTAACTGGCTTCCGCTAGCCGAATTCGCCTCTAACTCTATATAAAGCGAGTCGACTGGCGTCACCCCGTTCTTTGCTAATTACGGCTAATACCTAGTCGTTGGATTCGAGCCTGTCCACCTAAGTAATCACCCCGCCGCCCGCGATATAGAGAGGTTCGCGGCTCATATAGAGGAGATCACGAACTTTATACAAGCCTAGATCCTGGCCGCCTAAGCTCGCCACGAAGAATTCGCCAACCATCACCGCCAGCCTGCCCGAACGTTCACTAAAGGACAGAAAGTCTGGTTAGACGCCTAGAACATCAAGACCCGTCGCCCCCAGAAGAAATTAGACTAGAAGAACTTAGGCCCCTTCGAAATCACCGAAGTTCTAAGCCCGTACGCCTACCATTTACAGCTTCCCCCTGGAATGATGATCCACCTAGTATTTAACGTCTCCTTATTACGCCCTGCCGACGACAACCCGCTTCCCGCGCAGCAACAAGAACCTGCCCCACCTATCGAAGTCGACGGAATCGACGAGTAGGAGGTAGAGGAGATCCTAGACTCCCGCTAGGAGAAACATGGTCGCCGGGGAACACCACATCTAAAATACATGGTTAAGTGGACTGGTTACAATGACCCAACTAAAGAGCCTGCTGCTCACCTAGAAAATTGTGGATAGTTAGTAAAGAACTTCCACCTCCGCTACCCGTCTAAGCCAGGTCCTGTCTACGCCTCTACGGAGCTCGGCTCTAAGGAGGGGGATACTGTCACGGTGCCAGCTCAGACGACTACTGATTGATTAGATAGTGCGGGCCACATGACCCGCAACCTCATATAAACTCAGAACCTTGTCTGAATGTAGCTCTTCAAGCTACGTCTTCGTCTTAGCCTGTCAGTCAATGCAATACTGTCTGTCCAGTTCTAGTATAATTCTATTCACCTGCCCGCCCCGTGACAACTACACCCTAGTTTCTACCTTTTAACACCTCCTTTACGACTACTTTTCGAAGGACATTCGACTAAAATTTTTCCTTTTCGTATTAGAAAAACTGGTGATACTCAAAAACCCCTAAAAATCTTCCCCTCTCTGAATTATGGGACACCAGAACCCACTGGTGACTTGTTCAACTTCTCCACTTGTGACTTGTCCGACTCCTCCACGGATCCACGCGGGAATATAGCCAATCTCCCCCTAGCATCACCTATAGGAGCTATATAGCACCACTAGTATACCAGACACCATAGTCAATCAAATCTATATACTATGAACGAAAGTGTAACAACCGAGGGCAATTCGCACGCCATTCCCTAATTATAGAAGAAGACCTGACCCTACGAGACGACGACGAAAGTTTAGATCTATTCACCATCATTATGGATGGAACACCGTTGTATAGACTATATACTTGGGGTAGCTATATATGAGCAAGTATGCCCGGATTATATATAGAACATACTAGCCCTACACCCGCTTTTAACCAGAGCAGAGGCCAAGGGTACCCTAATGAACATATAGATAGGGACTAGACCTACCGAGAGGCGTATAAATCATAGGATAATATGATATAAGAGGAGAAAATCAGATTCTACCATAGAAATGGTTTTGACCTATAGGAATATAACTAGGATCAGCGTGAGGAATATATAACCATATGATTTATATACTATATAACCACGGGAGTTATAGACTACGGACTCTGGGCCGACTTCTAAGCAGACTTCAAGAACTAGACCGAGGAGGACTTTACGAAACTCGAACGAAACACCCTCCGACTAGTATACCATATACTCATCTAGCGCGGAGTCTATATAAAATGGACACTAAAACTAGCCGACTCCCTAATAGAATGCCTTATAAGGGAAGAAGAACATGAATGGACGGACGCGGAAATCAAAAACGCCTTTAAAGACATTAATGGCGCTATAAGAACTCTAGCACTCTAGGATAAACTGAATAACATACTAGATGGTCTAAAGGGAACGACCGCCACCCGACGCCTATAAGATCTAGTCAATTTAGCTAGCCAGCTAAGCTAAATGCCGAAGGAAATTGTAAGGGTTTGAGTCCAATGCGGTTGGGCTACCGTAAACAAGAGAAGAACTAATATGAGAAGGCTACCAGAGGTAGACATGTGCATGGGTTGGGTATGGGTCAAAATTCATACCCATACCCAACCCATCAGGGGTAAGGTAAACCCATACCCATACCCAACCCAACCCACGTGGGTATGGGTTGGGTATGGGTCCCATATGGGTATTTTTGATGCCTTAATGCCTGATTTTCGCCTCAACCTAAACTAAATTAGGGTAATTAGTGTCTTAGTGCCTAATTTTTGCCTCAATCTAGTACTAACTAGGTGACAAATATCACGTGAAATAAAAGTCTTGGCAAAAAGATGGGTTTATGGGCTGGGTGTGGGTTTTACTTCAAACCCATACCCAACCCATATGGGTTTTGGGTAAAATTTCTGACCCATACCCAGCCCATTGTGGGTTGGGTTGGGTTGGGTATGGGTTTACCCAACCCAATGAACATGTCTAACCAGAGGACGGAGGTGTGGGTGTGGTATCCCATAGGGCTCGATTCCACTAGGGTAAATTGGGGACAAGAACAACTCTTGAACTCCTTCAAGAGTCCAAAGACCTCAGAGAGTTAAATACATCAGGAAGTGGCGAATCTCTAACTAGCTTATCCGGGGAACCCCTGCTTCCCTGGCAGCTGGTTCAGCCAGCTTATGTAGAGAGTCCATTGCCTCTCTCAGCCTTCTTGCAACCCACGCCGTTACAATTTGTCTAATCTTCGTGATCTTGCCATGGTTCTTTCAAGATTCTATGAGTTTACCCAACTTATCTCTCAGCGGCAACCTCATATAAGTCTAGTAATTCCTATTTACTATGAATTGCATGACCTCCTTATAGAAGCAGCTTCTTTTGAAGGCGACTTTACAGGGCTTAGTCCTGATATCTCTTCTGCTGTCTTGGTTGGAATGCAAAAGTATAGGAAATACTATGATCTTATGGATATGCAAGATATCTATTATATAGCTCTTGCTCTTGATCCACGTGTCAAATTTGCTCTTTTAGAACAAGAGCTTGAAGATGGGGTTATCCAAGGAATCATTCAGAGCATTAAGGTCTTTCTTCATAAGAAATATCCCCCTTTGGCTACCTCCATCTCTAGTTCTACTTCTAGAACTATGGATCCTCCTGCTCGACCAGGTATGAGAGCTCGTCTTCTACAAAAAGTACATTCTCAAGAAGTATCTCGGGCTTCTGATATTGATCGCTATTTTGATGAGCCTCCTATTCAAGTAGAAGGATTAATAGAAGACCAAGATGACTCTAAGTGGCTGCTTTCATGGTGGAACGCTCATAAGGATCAATACCCCAGGATGGCAGCAGTTGCAAGGGACTACCTTGGTATTCCAGCAGCTGAGGTTTCAGTTGAAAGACTTTTCAGTTCTGTAAGGGATATCCTGGGTGTTCGTCGACAATCTCTGAACAGTAAGACCATGAGAGAGTTAGTTTTGTTAAGAGATGTATATAATATTGATTCCTAATTGAAATTTCTTTTACTTGAGAATTACATGAGATTTATAACTCTATAGACTTGGAAATATATATTAGAACTGCATGTGGTTCTAGACACGTGATATAAGCTACGGATATTACGGATATCCGTACGGATAGAGGGCATTTATTCGTAACCGTAACCGTAGAGATTTTATTCGTATCCGTAACCGTAGAAATTCTACGGTTACGGTTACGGATACGGATATCCGTAAAACCGTGCCGACCTCTAGTGACTACTCTGAGCGACTCTCCGATCCCTCTGATCTGCTCAGTAAGCCTGATCTAAGCACCCTGATTTGCTCTCTAAGCATTGCTTATATGAGAGCCAGCGGCCTGACTCAACCACCCCAATAAAACGCAACACGCTACCCCTCACAAAAGTCTCTCCCCATTTTTAGAACACTCAAATGCTCCATCAAAAAAAAGTCAAGCATCACAAACTGTAACGGGCTGATGCCCGCCATATGGATCTCGGTGCCTATTATCCACTTTTACTGCAGTAAGATCACGTGACTCGAAGGCCCTTCGTCCTCGACCCCACGCCGACCCTTTTACATCCCTTAAGGATTTTGTACACAGTTTGTGACCTAGCTAGTTCTGAATCTAAGATTAGCTTTAGCCCTTCACAGGTATAGTTAGATTCTCTTCGGGTGGAACTATAACTACCATCATAACATCTCTATTAGAGGGAAATACGGGAAATGGTGGGCCACCTCTCGAGGTGAAGACCTTAATTCAGCGAAATGAGATTCAGGCTAACATAGATCTAGATTCTCCACCCGCTTTTGTAATTTTCTATTTGCCTAGGTGGTTTTAAGCTGGAAAATCGTTGCTACGAAGGGTTCTACCTTCGAGTATAAGAATACTAATATTACATATGTCACGGAGTTGATAATCTGGAAATCATGTGACCCTTATGTAATACCCACAACTACTTAACCGATCCGTACCCGGATCCCCCATGATTCTTTCAAGAATCAGTCTTGAAATGTTATCGAGTTCTTGTTCCCATCCTTGTCTTCTCTGTAAAATCCAGTAACCCTTACAATTCTGATTCTTCTCTCGATTGATCAAAGAAGACATTATGGCACCTCGAACCCGAAAACATAGCACTAGCACACGAGACTCCCCATCGGTCCCCGCTACCATGGTTGAGCCTGCTATCAGTGCAACCTTCACCCAATCGGGAGCGAATCCACTACCAACCACCCCCGATCCCGAGCCAGTATCAGGTTCAGAAAATTCTCTAGACCAATCAGAGTCTGACGAAGAGATCCGTGAACTTCGAAAAATATCCTATTATACAAAAATGAAGTATATGCTCCAGAAGCGTATCAGAGAGTACGAACAACAACTCGAAGAATACGAAACCCTATCGAAGCGCCGCCGGAAGGCCGCCGACCGACCCTCATCCTAATCAGGATCAGATTCAGAGCGAGAACCAAAGGGACTCCGCGAGATCAAGTTTAAAGATATCGATAATTTTACCCTTGATTTCAGTCTTCAACAACGGTTAGAATGGATTCGTGATCTCGAACAATCCTTTAAAGCGAACCCTAGACACTATCCGAATTCGAAACGGAAGGTTTACGCTGGGATTACACACCTAAATATAGAATGTCGTCAACGCTAGTACACCTACTACGACGAACTGAACCCTGAAGAAGCCTATAAAGCAAAAAAGTCTTAGGATTACTTTAAAGATTGGACCAACCAGTTGGTCGCTAACCTCGCGACAGGCCTGATTAAATACCGAATCCGACTAGAATCCGCCCGTCAGAAACCAGACCAAAGTCTAAGCGAGTTCCATCAACACCTTCTAAGCCTGGAACAATTCGCCGGAAAACAGCCCGAAGAAGACCGTGCCCTCTTCTTCTTCGCAAAACTTAGCCAAGGACTCCGAGATACGATCATCTCTACGAGAGCAGGCGATCTCCCTACTACTCGAGATGCTATAGTTACGGAGGCAAATCGATATTAGTAAATCCTTAAACGCGCCTCAAATATCGCACACAGGAATAGGGAAAAGCGCAAAGAAGCCGAAAAGGACGGAAACAAAAAACCAAATTCAAGCCCTTTCCAAAAAACCTACACCAGCTCCACCTTATCGACAAAGAAGCCTTCTTTCTCTCAGCACTCGGACTCGAAACCCTAAAGAAACAATAAAGACTCTAAGCCGAAGGGATACCTTGGAAAAAAGACACAAGTCCCTGATGACTGGACTTTTGTTTAGAACAAGGAAAAGAAGCGGAAAGAATATAAAATCTGCTTTAGTCCTAACCATGAAAGCCCCGTGTGCCCAAAAAACACTACTAGGGTATAGGGTGCAACCAAGATCGAGTCAAGAATATCGATCGACAAACCATAAGTCAAAACCACCGACCGGTTTTTCATACCGATTCGACTCTAAAACAAGATCAAAACGCACATAGACCTTGATACCTACGCGGAAGTAGATCTTGTTAGTATCTAATTCGCGTAAAATTATAAACTCAACCAGGCGCCGATGACAGCACCTATCATCTAAATAGTCGGAAAACTTAACGTCCTAATATTTAGAGTATAGAGGGTCCTAATAACCATCACCGACTCTCGCGGAACGACCAGGAATCTTAAACAATTCTGTGTCGGTATCGATCGAGAAGCTGATCTCTCGGGAAGCCTAATCCTCTTATCGATGATAACCTACCGAGACGAAAGAATCCATATTTCCACCTAGGATAGAAAATGGTAGTTTCAAGTACAAAACAGAACCATTTCGATAGACTCCCTATATAAATTTATAAAACACACCCGGAATAAAGTGAAAGTTTTCGCTCTAGTCCGGATAAACGAGGACATTTGACTCCTAGAAGACGACAATGAAAGATAGGGAGAAGACACCTTACCTCCCGAATTCGAGTCGTTTCGTGATGTTTTCGACCACGAAAAAGCATCTTCTCTTCCACCACTCAAAGATACTGATCACGCTATTAACCTAATCGACGGCGCAACCCCACCTTATAGACCAATATATCCGCTTTCACAAACTAAATTAGCGATAGTTAGGGAACAGATCGATGAAGGCCTACGAACTAGCCGGATGCGACCTTTAAAAAGTCCCGCTGGCGCCCCGATCCTTTTTATGCCAAAGAAGGATAGCGGTCTACGACTCTATGTTGACTACCAAGGGCTCAACCGTGTTTCGGTCAAGAATCGGTATCCATTACCCCTGATTTTAGAGATCCTGGATCGCCTTTCTGGATCCAAATTCTTCTCTAAAATTGATATTCGCGACACCTATTATAGGATCCATATTAGAGAGGGGGATAAGTAGAAAACTATATTTCGCACTAGATACGGACATTTTAAGTATCTGGTTATGCTATTTAGGCTAACCAATACACCTGCAATATTCTAAAACTATATTTATATAGCACTTAGAGGTTTACTTGATGTTGTTTATATTATATACCTCGATAATATCCTCATCTTTTCGAAAACACGTCAGGAACATTCCGAGCATGTTTCGCAGGTCCTTTAGCGCCTACGCGAGGCTCAACTCTACGCAAAACCCTCGAAATACACCTTTTACCAAAACAAAGTCGACTTTCTAGGATTTGTTATCGACGAAAACGGGATCTCAATAGACCTAAAACATATATCCGCCATCGAATCGTGGGAGATTCCCACCAGTTTTCATGACGTCCAGGTATTTCTGGGTTTCTATAACTTCTATAGGAGATTCATTCAAAATTACTTATCTATCGCACTACCCCTAATAGATATGCTAAAAGGGAGTGTGAATAGAAAAAAACCTGGAAAAGTCGAACTAAATCTAGAATAAACCTAATCCTTTCGGGAGCTTATCCAAGCTTTCTAAAACGCACCTCTGCTCCGATACTTCGATCCTTCGAGGCCGATTCGGCTAGAAACCGATGCATCAAATCTTGGTATAGCTAGGATACTATCTCAGCTAGACCCAAAAAATGTTTAGCATCCTATGGCCTTTTAGTCAAGAAAATTTACGGGGCCAGAATTAAATTATTTAACCCTAGATCAGGAGCTATTTATAATCGTCCAATCTTTCAAAAACTGGCGACACTACTTAGAAGGTAGCCGATTCACTATCGAAGTGCTCTCGGATCACGCCAACCTCTAATCCTTTATGCGGCAGACCATATTAAATAGTCGATAAGCCCGTTAGTGTCTTTTTCTAACACCATTTGATTTTGTCATAAAACATAGGTCAGGGAAAACCAACCCCGCAGATAGGTTGTCCCGAAAACCAAATAAAGAGAGTTCCTCTCGAAACGCTGATGTTCTAGGACCAATTCGAAATAGGATCGCAAGGGCGGAAGCGCTGATCACGACGAAACCCTTGACGCTACCAAAACTCTTCTCTCAGAAGAAAAAAATCAAAACCGAGTGCAAATCTCCACAGCGGAATGCCTCATCGCAGTCGAGTCGTGCGCCATTCGACTACGTTTCGGATGGTTGCCGGGGCCAACTCGCTATAAACCCGGGGAAAGGAGAACCTGAGCGGATTCGTCCGTGTATGGCCTCCTATAACCTAAACATTGGGAAAGGAGAACCTGAGCGGATTCGTCCGTGTATGGCCTCCTATAACCAAAACATTAGGGAAGGAGATCCTGAACGGATTCGTCCATATAGGGGCTCCTGTAACCAAAACTCTAGGAAACAATCTCCCTAGAGTGATCCCACGAATGATATGTTATCCACCCAGGATTCGCCTAGGTATCGGGACCCATTCGACGAGGACCCGGATCTTAGAGATCCGGCTATCCTTGAAAACCTAGGTCGCTCCCAAACCATTCCTCGCCAAGCCTTAGTTGCAGCAGCGAGGGAGGAGGACATTTTCTCCGAAAACCCAAACTTTGAGTTTGAAAACCTGATCGCCAAGGTCCAGGGTGACGATCCTAAGACTCGACAGCGTATCGAAAACCTTTCTAGTAGAAAACCCGGCCAAATCGGTTGGACCCTTGATAGCAATAACCTTTTACGGTTTAAGGAACGAATTTTCGTTCCGTAAGGAAATTTACGAAGGTATGTTATAGAACTTCACCACGACGATCCATATATAGGCCATTTTGGTCAAAACCGCACTAAAGAGCTTATCAGGCGAAAATTCTACTAGGTGAACCTCCAACGAGACGTAGACGAATATATAGCGACTTGCGTAGTATATCAGGGAGCTAAGGCCCCAAGGCACAAACCATACGGGAAATTTCAACCCTTACCACAACCAACTCGTCCTTGGAAAGAAATATCGCTAGACTTCATCATAGGCCTCCCTCCTGTAATATAGAAGGGCCAACATGTCGATGCGATTCTGGTCATTATTAATAGGTTCACGAAATATAGCCTATTCGTACCTATTTCGAGCACAATAAAAGCGGAAGACTTCGCCGAAATCCTCTATAAGCACGTTGAACTCCGATTTAGAGTCCCAGACAGGATCGTTTCCGACCGAGGAAGCATCTTCACCAGCAAGTTTTGGTCCCGAATCTATTACTATTCGAGAGTGAAACGACGTCTATCTACTATATATCATCCATAAACCAATGGACAGACCGAATAGATAAATCAAGTACTAGAATATTACCTCCGATGTTTTGTCGGAACCGAACAGGTCGTTTAGCCAAAACTTCTGATGACAGCAGAATACGCATATAATAACACTGTCAATTCGACAACAAATCTGTCTCTATCCGAATGCCTTCTAGGATACCGCCCAGAACTCCGATTCCGCGACAGCTTAAATGATAAAGACAAAGAGGCTCTAAGCGCATAGGATCGCGTGAAAAAACTCCACGAACTATAATAGAAAACGGCAGAAAACTGGCAAAAAGCAAATGAATCGATGTCGAAACACTATAACAACCGACACAAACCAATGGAATTCAGGGTCGGCGAACTAGTAAAACTCTCCACCAAAAACATACGCCTCGACCAACCATCAAACAAACTAGGTCCAAAATTCATTAGACCATTCAAGATTCTTGCCCGAGTCGGAACCTAAGCGTATCGTTTAAGCCTTCCCATAAAATACGATCGTATTCACAACGTCTTCCCAATTCAACTACTTGAACCCTGGAGGTCCCGAAACGGTGACGAATCAACCACGTTACCAAATCTATAAGACGACGAAGACTAGGAAATTGAAGAAATCTGGGACGAATCTGTCATTGAAAACGAAACATACTAGACATGTTCATTAGGTTGGGTAAACCCATACCCAACCCAACCCAACCCACAATGGGCTGGGTATGGGTCAGAAATTTTACCCAAAACCCATATGGGTTGGGTATGGGTTTGAAGTAAAACCCACACCCAGCCCATAAACCCATCTTTTTGCCAAGACTTTTATTTCACGTGATATTTGTCACCTAGTTAGTACTAGATTGAGGCAAAAATTAGGCATTAAGGCACTAATTACCCTAATTTAGTTTAGGGTGAGGCGAAAATCAGGCATTAAGGCATCAAAAATACCCATATGGGACCCATACCCAACCCATACCCACGTGGGTTGGGTTGGGTATGGGTATGGGTTTACCTTACCCCTGATGGGTTGGGTATGGGTATGAATTTTGACCCATACCCAACCCATGCACATGTCTAAAACATACTTTCTAGTCAAATGGAAGGGCTGGCCATCAGAGTACAATCAATGGGTCAGCCAAGACGATTTGAACGCAGACAAGCTTATCAAAAACTTCCGAAAAAACAAAAAACGATGAACCGATTGGAACCCGAATTCCGGTCGAGACGCCCTCGTCAGAGGGGGGATGGCGATAATGAATCAGATCGAATTGGTATATTTTGTGGCCATGTTCAAAATTGCCATCTCAACATTTACTGGAGGAACCGGAGCCCTATCAGGCAGAACAAATTCTTGAGAAATGTTATAGAAAAAGGCCTTGATCGCAGTATTCCATGAAAGGAACCCTGCCTCCCCGTGACCGATTCGACATAGAGTATCGGGAAAAACGATAGGAAGAACCTTTGTAGACAATTGTCTACGATAGACATGTGCATGGGTTGGGTATGGGTCAAAATTCATACCCATACCCAACCCATCAGGGGTAAGGTAAACCCATACCCATACCCAACCCAACCCACGTGGGTATGGGTTGGGTATGGGTCCCATATGGGTATTTTTGATGCCTTAATGCCTGATTTTCGCCTCAACCTAAACTAAATTAGGGTAATTAGTGCCTTAGTGCCTAATTTTTGCCTCAATCTAGTACTAACTAGGTGACAAATATCACGTGAAATAAAAGTCTTGGCAAAAAGATGGGTTTTTGGGCTGGGTGTGGGTTTTACTTCAAACCCATACCCAACCCATATGGGTTTTGGGTAAAATTTCTGACCCATACCCAGCCCATTGTGGGTTGGGTTGGGTTGGGTATGGGTTTACCCAACCCAATGAACATGTCTAGTCTACGAGCCTTATCCTCCTGAGACGCAAAGTAATTTCGCAAGTTCTTAGTGTTAAAAGCCTTTTGGAGATCAAGCGCATGATCACTACAATGACTCTCAACCAAAGAACGGAACGCTACCGAAAGGGCACCGGTTGCTAATCGAGCCGCCGCTATTCCTGCTATAGTCCAAGGAAATATTTGAGGAATCACTCCAGGCGTCCCAAATTTACCTGACAAACCAGTACTTAGCAACGCTACCGCAGAATCAGCGTTCTTAGCCTAGTCCAAAAGCTCGTGAAACACCCAGGACTTATATAAAATGCCAAACGGAACCTGTGAATCAGCAAAGGAATGATGCCGATATCAAGCTGAATCGTACTTACTGAATGATAAACACCATGAGATTGGATACAACTATCGCACTTCTTTGAAGCCACTCTGCTCTAAACACAAGAGATAGTAAGCAAACGCCCTTCACGCCACGCACTCTTGGCCCTTCCGACGCAGGCGACGCAGGCCATATAATCCGCCGAATATATGAAATCTCGACCTGTTGCCTCTATAGGAGCGGGAGCGGGACCAGCAGCAGCCATATCGAATGAGAGTCGATGCGATTTCGAAGGAAAAAAACTGTTAAGGAAGTTGAAGAAGAAAAATTATGGAAGAAAAAACGAGAACTGTCTTCTTCTTAAAACCATGACGGCTTTGTCCTCTGAACCATCAGGCAAACCCCCATCTCTTTGTCACTATCAAACACCCCACTTCTTCAGAATCCAAGATGCGCCCATCTTGAAAATTTCTTCCTAACACAAATCATGGACAACTCGGTCGCGATTCGTACGCAGACCAAGATGTGAGGACGAACCAATCTTTGCCTCACGGGAAAACAAAGGACTCAAAGGAACCTAGCCGACCGAGTCGTTCGGCATTAGGAAGGGGAATAGTTGTCACGGAGTTGATAATCTAGAAATCATGTGACCCTTATGTAATACCCACAACTACTTAACCGATCCGTACCCGGATCCCCCATGATTCTTTCAAGAATCAGTCTTGAAATGTTATCGAGTTCTTGTTCCCATCCTTGTCTTCTCTGTAAAATCCAGTAACCCTTACAACATACCATAGGAAGCTTGGATTTAATAATAGCTCCAGCTCAGACAAGAAGCCTCGCCCGTCAATATACTGATCCGTATTACTACGAATTCTTTAGTGGTCACGATATATCTCAAGCTAAAGAGTTTTGAGAATTGAGTGTTTTCTTAGCAGCCTTTCTTGCAGAGATATTTGGAATCCCTAACGAAGCTCACGATTTATGGGAGGATATCTAGCAAATTAGCAAACTCATAATACAAGTGTTTGAGAATTTTCAATACGATCTCTTTTTCGATGTCGGTCAGAATGAAACTACTGGAATGTAAGACGAGAAAATTAACGGATACTTGATCTCACGAAGTTCAATAATGCCATCGAAAAACAAGGGATTTGGGGTTTCTTAATTTTAGAGTTATGAATTGGAAGGATGTACGCTTTGCAAATCGCGGCCTTCTCCTAATGTAGGAAAAAAAGCCAACGCAGCTTCTATTTGGACCTTCCAGGTGATACGGATGGCATGAGACAGCGTCCTGTTCCCGTCGATTTTTATCCTTTGGATATTAATTTCGGTGCTACATTCTAATATTGCCATCGGTAACTAAGCTAGCGAATATCCGGCAGATAATACTCGAAAATCAAAGGGACTGACTGTATTCGACATATCGAAACCTGCATACTACCAATACATGGGCTCTATACGGCGTGAAAGCTTATCCTGAAGTTCCTCATCGTCATACAAAAGACCAATATCCGCACCTGGGTAGGGCGCGTCAAGTTCATCTTTCAACTTCTGTGCAGTTTCAGTTGAGAGCCACATGTATCTCTCCACCATTCCCGGATTTGCTAGCACGCCTCCATATGTACCTTTTCCTTTTCCAATATTGTATCAAATGGAACAAAACTTGATGTGGGTTGCTGACTAAACTTTAACCTTGCGGTGGCTGTAGCAATTCCCCGAGGGGCCCTTATTGTCGAGCAGCTAACAGACCGCGACTTTCTCAAGATCTTACATATGTACATAGTAAACAGGAAACTCTGGTATCCTGATCTCTGTACATTTTACAGAGGTGGACTGGATGACTTGGCTCGCTCCCTGGCTCAGCTGTCAACGGGCTTGTACTTTAAAAGATCTTTTGATCTCTATGCTTTTTCCCGAACCGCCATGCTCGTAGTTAAATGGAGCTCGAGCTCGACTGGAAGGTGGAGTAAAGGTTCCGGAAAATTTGAGCTTGTCTGAATCTCGATACTGTAATGTGAGGGAGACCTTCTCTTCCTCAAGTATTTTGATTTCCTCACCTGTAAAAATTGGGAAGCCAAGGAGTACCTCTATAAATTATAATTAATAGGGGTGTAAAATTAGAGCTCAAAGGATCATGGTAGTTCCATACCGCAGGTAACACTGACAGCGCTACACTAAATGAGACTTAGTGGTGTTGAGCCTAACGTTAAAGGATTCTTACTAGCCTTGGTTGTAAAAAAAAAACTTGCCAATTGCAAGGTTTTTGAAAGGTGTGCACTTCACTTAGGTAGCTAACCTTGGTGCCGTAAGATAGATACCCATGGATATGGTGCCATCTAGTAGTTCGAGGTCAGTTTCTCTGAGGTTTCCAAGGATGGAGCTAAAATTAGATAGGCTTCTGATGTATCCTTGCACGGGCCTGCCCAGGTGCCCGTGCACTACATTTCGGGCTTAGTGTAGTAGGCCATTCTTTGCTCAGGTCAATACTAAGTAGATGCTTCAGTCATAGGCAGGAAAAGTTTGTTATGTACCAGTGAGCTATCCAGTCCGCTACTAAATAAATAACCTGCTATTAATTTACATAGTCACAGTAAAAGGTTAATTATAAATCTCGTGGATAAATAATCATCATAAATTTTAAATATTAGACTATCAGTGCTCGATAAATTTGAGAATAAAACTGGAGTTCAAGACAAAAAGAGAGGGATGGGTTAGTCCTAGCCCTGAAAGCCGATTGACTCCCTAGTGCGAGAAAATCAAAGCAGCGTTTGTAAGTTGAGCCTTTAAGCACAGTCCACACTGAAAATCTGAGCGCTGGTTGGTCCGCTCGCATCATGATATCATAGGCCTCGGATCTAGTAGACGCTATTCCAATTTAGGATAGTACCTTAATCTATAGTTTCATTTCAACTGGTATATCTTTGGATCGAAATATGAGCTGAATTTTTCAGGGGAGATTTGTCTATAGTATTTTGGTCTTTCTTGCCCTATATCTAGCTGAACCGCATCTCTGGAAAATGCTTCATTCGAAATCTCTCAATCAGTCAATCCTTATATTCTCAATCCGACACTCCTTAACTCCGCACATCCCACGTTCTTTAAATTTGCTATACCTGGCATATTTACCTTTATTTGAGGCATTATTAAAGCATTGCAACCTATAATTATTGTATGTCGATGCTTGACTAGGTAGTACCTAATCATTACTTGAAGCTTCACTTAGCTAACTGGCATCCATTACCAGACCTGATATCCTACCGGCAATATGGCTCCAATCATGCACAACACATCCACCCTGATGAAGCGCGACTCCAGCGATAACTTCTCTCTCTATGTCATCTTAATCGTAGCCGGCTGTATTGCTGCCGTCCTTATTGCCTCCGGTATCTACAGCATGTACCACGGGCCAGATGATAACAACAAAATCCTTGATATCCCCAGCCATCAGAGGGTATACATGCGAGAGGTTCGGCAGAATACGCTCAATAGATTGGCCTATTTGGCAGGAAGGCCTGACTTGGTTACACCTATGCTGGATTCTGATGATTCAATGATTCAATAAATGAGTGGGACTGGCGTTTGGGGGTGGACGATGCATGTTTTTACCGGCGTTCTGAGGTGAAAGCCTCCAGAGTTGTATCTAGGTATAATTATACCTTTGTAGAGGGCTATTGGAGGCATAGTTAGGAGCCCTAAGCCATGAAGGAGGATCAGGAAACCTTCTTGGTCTTAGACATGTGCATGGGTTGGGTATGGGTCAAAATTCATACCCATACCCAACCCATCAGGGGTAAGGTAAACCCATACCCATACCCAACCCAACCCACGTGGGTATGGGTTGGGTATGGGTCCCATATGGGTATTTTTGATGCCTTAATGCCTGATTTTCGCCTCAACCTAAACTAAATTAGGGCAATTAGTGCCTTAGTGCCTAATATTTGCCTCAATCTAGTACTAACTAGGTGACAAATATCACGTGAAATAAAAGTCTTGGCAAAAAGATGGGTTTTTGGGCTGGGTGTGGGTTTGTCGATCAACTACGTTGAAAGGACAGGGTTCACACGTTGCACTATATATACTAGAAAAGGGTATGGTTCGTCCTAGATTCTTAGTATATACGTTGTGCAAAGTGGTGTGAAATGTGTTCGATTCATGTAGCTACTTGAGTTCCTAATATAGTTGTTCCCCCGTGACTCGGGGGTCTGTTTGTTCCGTTCCGGGTTTATGGTATTGCATGATTGTAATATCCATGTTCCGATACTAGAGCAACTTTAAAATCTTGAGTCGCTATATATATGGATCGATAAAATAAATGAATATGGATAGGTGCACGATATGCCCCCGAGTGCCCTATATATTGTATCTGTTGGGTGGCCGATTTTTGTTAAAGAATCAGCCTTTATGTGGGGTAAAGAAAGTGGTGAGTGGGAAGAAAAAAATAATAAAAAGTGGATAACACGAAAGTGGGCTTTTCCTAGAGAAGCTAGTCTCTATTTCGTCTTCTATCCATGGTCCTCTCTAGCGGCATTTTGCTGATCCCCTAAGATCAGAATGGTAAATGGTATTCTGTTGCCTTATTCATGATAACGGCGGCGTTCGTAGGTTGAGCCGTTGCTAATTCCTAGAAAAAGGATAATATGGCGGACTGCCATATAGTATACCCTCCTTCTAAGGATTCTAGTCTATATAAGGTGTTCGGGAAGCGAATCGGATGTGGTAGGAGTCTGATTTAGGCGTTATGCTTTTCCCGCTGGACAGCTATATATTCCCTGATAAGCTTTAGGTCATATTTCTTGTCTATTTCGATCCCTGATTCTGTCGAGTAGATTATGATTAGCTGTTAGAATGCCATCATCAGGTTGCTAGCTACCGCCTAGGCTGTTTCGGGTGCGGTTTCTACCTAGGTAAACGCTGCGTTAGTTGCTCCCGGTGTGCTAAATGGTGCCGATAGTCCTTGACTCGCATATATTGCGGTAGGGTCTATATTTCTGGCGTAGTCCATAAGTATATAGAATATCCAGCTATTATATTAGATTCCGAACAGTGGTGGGTGATATATGGCTTTGCTAGCCCCTCTATATTGGTTATATTTCTTGCTGGCTATGGTATCGAAAAGGTAGTTGAATATGGGAAATGTTTCTCCTTCCTAGTTTATGTTTTCGTGTCTAATGCATCTAATATACGTCATGAACTTTAGCTGTTCTAGTATCGCCTATAGGGTTATTGGCGATAATACTATGGCGGGTTCCGCTAGCACTGCTGGTGCTTCTAGGGCTAGGGCTGGGTCTGCTGCTGGAGCTGGACCTGCCGCTAGACCTGCTACTAGACCTATAGCTTTCGCTCTTTTAGGTCCTCTTGCTCCCTTTCCTTTTGCTTTCGTCACTCTTCCGGCCATCGATTAGGTGGTTTATAGTGGCTTCTAGGGGTGGCGTTCTTATAGGAAAAGGAAGGTTTTCGGCAGTTAGGGTCTTCAGATAATGGGTGGAGGAGTATTCAGGTGGTAGACAAGCGGAGAAGGAGAAGGGGGCTTTTCTCTTCTTTTATTTCTAGGGAAAAGGGCGATTTCCGTGTCTAATACGGGGGAAATCAGGGATTTTTCCTTTAATGGTATTATGTGATCTGGTTTTCTGAAAGGAAAAATGGCCTAGTGTTTCCGTCGCCAAATTGTTATTGAATAGGTGTATGAAAGAAGTATATTAGATACCGAAGAGTGGTTAAAAGAAAATGGTTAGCGATGATATTTTTAGGGCCGTTTATCATCGCTGGGTAATGCCCGATATATAGTGGGTTATATAGAGAGATTTTCCTCTCTTTTAACCTATTCGACGGTTTTTAAGTTAATTCTATTAGAGTCTATCAACTTTATTAGTACGTCATAGGGCTTTAACTTAGTTATTATATTAGCCGGGTTAGAGTCGCCTTCGATCTAAAGGATCTCTATTTATCTTTACTTATATGCCTTATAGAGTGCTATCACATCAATCATAAGTCGTTTTTCTATTATAGAGCCTAGTTTCACGAGATAGTTATATAGGGATTTCGAATCTATATAAATGGTAAGTCGGAGGGTGGTATTCAGTATCTGGTCTAGGCTTGTTTTGATGGCGATAGTAGTATTAAAACTATTGGCTATTATATATAGTTCTAACGCGAGCATGCTCCGGGTAACCCTTTTATACTTAACGGATGCCTAGTATAGGATATTAGCGTTTTTGCCCTCGGCTTCTAGGGTTGCAAGGATAATAACGAAGCTAATTTGCGATATAAGGTCCGGATTATTTACGAATAATATATCCACGAATACTAATATTTAGAGTAATTCGTGTTATAATAGTATAAATAATAATCCTCTCGCTATATTTTGAATCTGCTATAATAACCGCTTATCTAGGTTATTTATATTATCAGCTGTTGGGTTGATGATTTAGGCTATATGACTTAGGTTAAACGCGGCTTCTAGCTGTGAGATGGTCGCGATGTAGGCACCTCTCGCGCGTTGGGTAATATACTACTCCTTGATTTTAGCCGGTTCGTGCTAGGTTTTTCTAATTATAGACAACTTTTTATATTACTATTTTTGGGATAGCGTGATTCCTTCTAGGTTTAAAGAAATCATTCCTCCATTAAACTTTAAGGGCGTTCTATGGTCGAGTGTCTTATGGTCTTTTACTAAGAACTTCGCTTTATCTAGTTGCTTCTGTTTATTGGTTGCGAAGGCTAGGTCGGCTAGGAAAAGTGTATTATCCGTCTATAGTCTAATGATTCCAAATTCCCTTATATTACTCTAGTATAATAAGCAGGGGTTATATATCGATGTTATTATTCCTAGTTTCTCGATATAGTGCGAATAGTATATTTTAAACTAATGATTTCTAGCTTCAGGGATCCTATATAATGGTCTAATCACCCTAAGTATCGAGTCCTCTAGTAATCCGAACAACTCCTGGAGTTCACGCGGCGGGCGTGCGAAGAATTTTCGGTTTAGGTTGGTTGTGGATTATATATAAGCCTAGGTGTTGCGACGGCCGAGAAACAAGGCCATCAACAGACGGAAAGTATTTCGGCCGAAAAAGCTTCTGCCGAGACAGCGACTCCGGAACTGGATTAGTATATCACGGCATCCTTGAACAATATGCATTCATCGTAAACGACACCCTTGAGCGATGTGTATTCGCGATAGTAATGTCCTGTCTTCACCATCTCTTCTGTCTCGGACGAATATTGATATTTGTCCAGAGCAGAGGGGCACCCATATACTATAAGTAGCTAGTTCTTTCATCAATGAAAAAGCAGACTTCACAACAACCACAATATTCAGTACTATAGAGACCACTATACTTAGTGGTTTATCTATGGTGTTAAGTAGTGGTTCGTTGGAGCTCACCGTTCTTAGTCAAGATATTCGAATATCGCCAAGCGAGCGACACTGATCAGTTCTTACTCTTAGAGAACCTTTTCTCACTCCCAATTTTGTTTACAGATCAGGGAACTGAGAACCCATCCTTTTCTTTGATCAAAGACCACCACCTCTATCATCCCTTTTTGAAACCTCCACCATGGCTACTCCAGGAAGGCCCCCCGACTCAGAACGCGACACAGAACACCTAAACCCAAGAACTCCTATACGACAACATCTAACACCCGGCCAATACCCTGTCTCCCTAACACCTCCTATACGCCTTACACCTCTTGATGAGATTAAGGAACTATTCAGACCTATGGAGGAAGAATGGAAGGAGAGAGTCGCACAATTCGACCAAAGAATGAACGAAGATCCTAATAATATCTTACTCCTTAAAGTTGCTGAGTATATCGAGACTACAATATTCCTCTATACACGACAGAAACTTTTCAGACGAAGACTATGGTACTACTTCATCGCTGACTTCAAATTCTTTCCTATAGAGACATAGGAAAAAGTTCCTATATAACTAAAAGCACATATTCGATAATACCTTATGCAAGGAGGAGTATATATTAAGCCATTGCTCCTAGACGAGCTAAGCCAAGTACTCTTCGACCTCGCGTAAACACGTGAAATATATAACTAGACGATGGATGAGATTAAACAATCTCTTGCTGAAGTTATTCTAAATAACCTAAATCAAGTTAATACAGAACTTAAAAGGATTAAGGACGAAATACAATAATCAGCGGAAAATGACGAAATACGATAACTATAATAGGAAATAGAATAAGAGGACACTATATCAATTTATGTCCGACCGACTCGAATAGATAACCCATTTTCTACTTAAGACGCCTAGCACCAGGAATATGCGTAAGGAAACCTCCGATATCTGTTGTTACTAGGACCTAGAGAAGTCACACCAGGAGCGGAGTATTACATAAAACTTCCACTAAGCCAAGATCATAGTAATAGAGGTCCACCACCTTTTCAACTAGATTAGGAAACATAGAATAAACGACGACCTAAAAACATATACCTAGAACCACAACCAGACCCGCGACGAACAGATTACTCGAAGGAAGCAATGAATGTCCGAAAAACATATAAGAAAGAGCAATAGTATAGTAGCTTAGAGGACTTATTTAACCTAAAACTCGCTATCTTTGAAGATATCTGCCGACACTCTGGTTTACTACTAGAGGCATATAAAAAAGCGCTTTCAGCAATGTTTACTAGCTAAGCCAGCGAATTCTATTATACCTATAGCTTATCTTTAAAGTCCTTTATAGAAATATATAGGTAAATCAAGGCATACTTTAAGAGTCCACTTCATATAACCTAGAAGATGGTCTAATAGAATAATATCTTACTCTCGAAAACAATCCAAGAAAATCTATCATAGATAATCCTATAGTGTTTTGAATAAATAACTAAATAATTACTCAGAATTCGTCCAGCACTTAGTCAATATATATAAAATAAAGAAGGATTTGTGTAAAAGCTTAGCATCTGTTGCTAAAACATCCCGGCTTATCAAAATATACTTTCTATATTATAGTCTGATCCGAATGTGATGATTATAAGTCTTAAGACATCAATCGCGGCCTATGAAAACGCGCGCTAAAGGACTTAATAATATACCTAGGACATATTAGATAAAGCATAGATTACTAATCGAACCTTCTATAAGAAATAGAGACCAGATCGACGGAAGCAGGTTACCTAGAAAAGAGACTCTTCATCTTCACGAGCTAAAGGAAGATGCTAGGTCGACGGAAAGACGGAATGCCGATCATAGGACCATTTACTAGAGGAACGCGCAGCAGCCAGGAAATAATATCGTGAACGATTCACCAGAAACAATAGATCTAGAGATTTTAAACAACAGTTTCGATAATATATGGTTATATATAAAGGTAAAGAACTCGATATTAAAGCCTTTAAAACTACTATTTCAGACTCTAAATCCGAACCTGAATCAGAATCCGAATCCGATGAATCAAGTAATAATGATGATAACTCCGAGACGTTCCTAATAATATTTAGGCCGGTGCTAATATCAGATATATAGATCTAGTATAATCAACTCATGAATTAAGCTTATCTATATAGAATAAGCCCTTATATCTAAGAGTCTAAGAGCGATCTATTTATATACACCACTACCACATCGCGGTATAATTCAGACATCTTTTATGGTATTCTGATCAATATAGGCGCATCCCGAAACTTAATAACTAGGTATAGTCAATTTCTAGCTTTATAGAAACTAGAACCTAGTATCCAACTCGATAAATCGACCGCCGGACAAATCAATGTTTAATTCGGCATCGGGACTAGTGGATTAATCGGATCAATAGACATCAAAACACCTATAGGAATAGTTTAATTCTATGTCGTGAACATAGATATACTATTCCTATTATGCCTCGCTGATCTAGATCGTCTAGGGATCTATTATAATAATTTACAAGATGTCCTAATAGGGAAGACAGGCCTTCGGATACTAGTAAAACGATAATTTGGGCATCCATTCCTTCTCTAGAAAGCAGCTCCTATATATATTATAGCATTTGTTCAAGGATCTGCCGAATATCTGTTAACAGATACTAAGTTACGCAGAATTCACCGACGACTAGGGCATCCTGCCGTCGCCCGCCTTGAAGCAATTCTGAGCAAAGCAGGACATAAGGTAGAGAGGAATATGCTTAAGCATATCACTAAGTTTTACGAACATTGCCAGAAGTTCGGGAAATCACTAGGACGATTCCGATTTACCCTTTAAGACAAGGACGGCGATGTATATTTTAATCATAGCATCATTATTAATATAATAAGTATCAATAGAGATCTAGTTCTTCATGTTATCGACGAAGCCATAAGCTTTCAAAGTAGAAGATGGTTATAAAAAGGAAAAGGCATAACAGCTAAACATGCGTGGGAAGTATTATGACTCTATTAGATCGATGTTTACCAAGGACCCCTAGATAATATCATAAACAACATAGGAACCAATTTCGACAATAAAGAATTCAGATATCTTATAAAAACTATAGGAACCATAGCAAAGATAGTTCTAGTCGAAGCGCATAATTCTATAGGAAAAGTCGAGCGATACTATGCTATGGTACGACGAGTCTATAACATCATCAGACGAGAGCTTAGTAACTCCATAGGAATAGGGGAAGCCAATATTGATAAGGAACTAGCTCTCCAGATAATATAGAAAGCGATCAACGACTCAGTCGGACCAAATGGTCTTATCCCTACACTACTCGTTTTTGGAGCGTTTCCGCGACTCGCGGAGCTAGACGCCCCATCGCCAATAGTCATATAGCGCGCTACAGCTATTATAAGAGCGATACAGGAAGTCAAGAAACTATAAGCAAAACAATAAATTCAAGACGCCATGAACATGCGAAATAGACCCATCACAGCCGCTATATAAGGATTACCACTAAATTCTCCTATTCTTGTCTAGAGAGAAAAGAAGAAAAAATGGACAGGGCTATTCCCACTACTCTTAATCGACAGAGACATATATATTGTCGATAGCAGCGTTAAAGGCCCAAGATTGTTCTAGATAACTATCATGAAGCCATTCCTAGAAGAAGACCAGCAAACCAATACACTACTAGATGTATAGAATAATAGTATATAATATAATAGTCTAGATATACAGCCTAATACACAGCCTAATATATAGCCATATAAGGATCCACCATTTAGTGTCATCATCGACAACAGAGGCAGGAATTTACAACAACCAAGACATATATAACGTCTAAAGCGCTAAGAAGACGAAGACACAGATAAAGAAGATTCGGAAGATGAAATCAATACTATCTTCCTAAACACCCCGACGCCAGACTTTCGCGCCTCTCGATAAAACAAAATCAATGGATTACTAGCTAAAGGAGTCTTCAAATTCGTGCCTCGAACAGAAATGCCTAAAGGAATTCGACTCTTTAATTCCAGGTTCGTCGATAAGATCAAAAACACAGGAATAGATTAAGCGAGAGAAAAGTCACGACTCGTGGTGTAGGTATATAATAACCATAGAAAAGAATTTGTTCTAACCTAAGTATCTACGATTCAACATGTTAGCTAAAGAATAATTCTATCTATCGCTGCGATGCGAGATAATTCAGATTTATACCTTTATGATATCTTATAGGCATATATATAGTCGACATCAGACTTGAACCGACAATTCTATATATAACCCCCTGCTGAATTTGGTTTACTAAAGGACACCGTCCTAAAAGTCTTAAAGCCCCTTTATGGAATCCCGGAAGCAGGTAATCATTGGTTTCAGATATACTATAAGCATCATCTTGAAAAGCTAGGAATAGAGCAATCCACCTATAATACATGCCTCCTCTATAGCAAGAAACACTTTAGAATTGTCGGAATACAGATAGACAACACTTTGATCCTCGCGAATGCTACATTCATTAAGAAGGAAGAGGACGAACTATAGAAGGCGCAGCTTCTATCAAAACCGCTTTAAAAGCTCATAGAGGTCAATCCACTTAAATTCAACGGCAGCATCATCCGAAAAGGCAAAAACAGGATTACAATTTCGTAAATCGATTAATACCAACGCCTAAAGACCATCGCCACCAAAATCGTTTTAAAGGATGTATATATCTCTCAACACGCTCGTGGAGCTTATATCGCATCAGTTTACCAACCAGAAGCCACATATGACTTATCCTTTTCAGCTCAAGTCATCAACCCAAAAAAGGAAGATACAGAGAGATTAAATAGGCGCATCCAATAGCAAATCGATAATCAAGCGAGAGGACTTTACTTTATTAAGCTTTAAGAAGACACGCTATAGCTTATCTTATTCGTTAACACATCATTTACAAGAAATCGTGATTTAAGCAGCCAGATCGGATATATCATCACTATAGCTAATAGATATAGATAAAACCAGGTCATTAATACCAATATCCTACACTGGTCATCTATCAAATATCATAGAGTCACTAGGAGTATACTCGCCGCCGAGCTATATACCACATCACACAGAGTGGATATCGCTTTCGTAGTCAACCAAACCTTAAATAAAATCCTGTGTGCGGTGGAGCATTTACCTAGAATTCCCCTAACACTCTATACAGACTCACGCTTAATATATAATACAGTCACACGTCTCGGGACTATATAAGAAAAACGACTTATGATCGACATCATAGCACTACATCAAACATATGAACGACGCCAGATAGAGCTCAAGTAGATCGCAGGAGGATTAAATCCTGCCGATGCGATGACGAAGGAGAAGTGTGGAAACGCACTAAAGGAGTTGATTAATACAAATCAGATCGACTTAGAGACTCTTGGTTAGGTCGAACATTAAGTTTTTCCTACTACAACTTTTACGAATTACGGCCTATATGATATTTATACACCCAAATTGGTACAATTGGCATCGCGTTCTACACGAAATGATGAAGCTTATTTCTCTATTTTTAATAACATTTAGAGTTGCTCTAGTATTGCGACGGCCGAGAAACAAGGCCATCAACAGACGGAAAGTATTTCGGCCGAAAAAGCTTCTGCCGAGACAGCGACTCCGGAACTAGATTAGTATATCACGGCATCCTTGAACAATATGCATTCATCGCAAACGACACCCTTGAGCGATGTGCATTCGCGACAGTAATGTCCTGTCTTCACCGTCTCTTCTGTCTCGGACGAATGTTGACATTCGTCCAGAGCAGAGGGGCACCCATATACTATAAGTAGCTAGTTCTTTCATCAATGAAAAAGCAGACTTCACAACAACCACAATATTCAGTACTGTAGAGACCACTACACTTGGTGGTTTGTCTACGGTGTTGAGTAGTGGTTCGTTGGAGCTCACCGTTCTCAGTCAAGATATTCGAATATCGCCAAGCGAGCGACAGATATTGTCATAGTATATTATAAGACATATTATTCGAAACAACCTTTTTACTAACCATTTGGAAATCTCTAGGACCAATCGAAGATCCAAATCCAGGCTAGAGACCATAGACCTAGCGCGATCTTGAGGACCCAACAGAGCCCATCCTTGTTGCGTATATCAAAGAAGATATTCGAAAGGGTCTTGGTCCTCCAAATCCTATGCTTCCTTGGTCTAAGGTTAATACCTTAGTATGTCCAGTTATTATGGAAAGAGGTCAGCAATATGGCATCACCTTCAAGGATAACGGCATGATGAATCGGCATTTTCATGAGCAACATACTAGCTGCTATAAGATATATACAAAACATTTACTAAGGCATTACTAAGTATATCTAATATCTAGTTTTACCACCAGGTACAGCAGCGATAATATCTAAGGAGAGGGCGGACTCACACAAAATCCTCGCGTGTTATGTGGTGAGTACCGACTGGCGTAACACCCATTTTCTTGCCGAACCTGGTCGCAGCCTAATCGGGAGCGATATTGGTTAGTTCGCCGATGTCTGTAGTTATCTTGCGTAAGTCATACCTTCATATTCCCTAATAATAAGTATGATCATACTAATATCTAATTTTCTCTAAGTCAAAAATATCCCTTCTTTAAACAGCAGTGGGGTGAGGATTTCTATCGGGATCATGTTCTAAGAGCAGCGGTAACCCCTTATCAGCATCGCATTCGGGGACCTACTCCCCCACAAGTAGCTCCAATTATTACCTTAAATAAGCTACCAATGACTACAATCCGTCGAAGTCCTGGTCGTGGTGATGAATATGATGGTCTTGATGATAATGCCTTTCGTCAACTTATGGCGACTGAAGCCCTAATACGATAAGTAACATATGATCGTTTAACGGTCGCATTTCACGCTTGGGAGACAGCCCTATAAAACGATTGGACAGCTTTATTATAGATAAATCAAGCAACTGCTCCATCTCTTGATAGCGTCCGTCCTGCTATAGCTAATATTTTATGGAATGCTTATGCTAAGGCTTATCTTACGCTTCATGGTGTTCGACCACCACTACTAGAAGCTCGACCACTAACTCGAGCACAACGTCGGCGTCAAGCACAACGTCAACGTGAAAGACAAGCTGCTCGTGTTCATGGTGGCGCCCCTCCACCTAGCGATGATAGTAGTGGTGGTAGTGATGATGGCGCCCTTCTACCTAGTGATGGTGGTGGTGGTGGTGGTGATGCTAGTTAGTGTTAAGTTATTAGTATCAAATTTTGAATGTTTGAATTTTAATTATAGATGGTATTGATTAAAACAACAAAAATTACATGCATTATAATGTATAATTAGCTAAGTAAACTAGCTCTATTTCAGACTAGCGTAAGGCATTATTAAGGCATTAAGGCAACTAAAATACCCATATGGGTATGGGTTTGCCTTACCCCTGATGGGTTGGGTATGGGTATGAATTTCGACCCATACCCAACCCATGCACATGTCTAACTACACTCTTTCCCCAAAATGACTCCGTCAGTCTTTGAGCCATGCTATACCTATCGTAACTGACGCATCCAATGTGACCGGTCGCTCTCACCTTGTGCCAAATGTGAGAATGCTGGACTAGAATGTTTTGCTTAAAGGCCGCTTCGATGGGTTAAGGGTGTTGCGATCCGTGGTAAGATGCAAGGCCGATCATACGAAGAGACAAGTACAAACTCCATCGGGGGGAAAGAAAAATATATATCAAAGGTCATGGACTCAAGGCGTTCGCGGCGAGTTGTTCCCACAAATCCACGATCGTTACCAGGTTCTCTACCAGATACATGCCTTTCGAAATTAGATCGAGTCTCCCGATATTACGTTGATTACTGTATGTAAGTACACGTAGTCTGTGTCCTTTCAAATTTGATCGAACTTTCACTAATATTCGTTAAGATAATGAACGCATTTGCAAGCTTTTTATTGTATACGACAGCGATAAGAATCCATTTCGGAGTCTCATTGCTTTTGGCTTTGAAGATCCTGTATTAATGAAGGCACTTCTTGCACTTGCGGCTCGACATCATGTCAACACATGCCAATCATTCTATCAGCCTGGAGTACTCCAGTCGTCTGGAATCATTAATGCAAATCAGGATGCGCTAGCATTCAAACACCACGCTATACAAGCTGTGTCCCATTACTTAGGTGATATTGAATCACCAAAGCGTGATACTATAATAGCCAGCATTTTTCTTTTGATTTTTCTAGATCTATTAGAGTCTGGAAGCGATGGATGGAATTTTCACCTAGAAGGTGCCAAGAACTTGATTGCCTCTGTAACAGGTTGAATCCTGGTGAACTATCACGTGGTTGTACCACGTGACCCACCAACCGCATACCTCACGATTCCACCCCGAATTGTTCACGTTCTTCAAGGATTTTGTAAATAGCATGTGCCTAGCTAGTTCTGAATTCAAGATTAGCTTTAGCCCTTCACAGCCTCCACTTACTCACTATCTGGATATCAGGCTGGAGTGAACAATGGACCAGGTAAGACAATACAAGAGATCAGGGGATTTATATCAAAGCAAATTCATCTGTGAGTATATTCAAATTCAAAGATAGTTAACACCCGCTGACAGGTGTTGTTGTCGCAGGATTGAGGTTCTTGGGGCAACCTTCTTACGCCCCAAGTTATTATCCGAGCTCTCACCATTTGATCAACAGGAGTTGCAGCTTCAAGAAAAGATTGAAACTTATTTTTCGGATGTCCGGAATACATATTAACATCGATCCGATGCCTCTCTATGGAAAGAGATAGTATATACGGATTAGATCTTGATGAAACCGCTATTAAATTTCATTTAAAAGAGACAACATCTCTAATCGAGCTCATCCAAAAGTGTGACTGCTATACCTGGGCCTCAAATCTGCAACAATCGCGAAGTTCCTCCCAGCAGGAGACTGTCAATCTTTGCACCCTATCACAACCATACAAACTCGGCTCTCTTTTATATGGGAGACGTATACTCGATGCCTTGAATAAGCACATAACCGCGCAAGATGATATGGTTTCTGAGCTGCTTGGTTTGATCGGTTTCTTAAAGGAAGACCAAAATATGTTCAAATGCGTTCTTTGGCCAATCTTCGTCGCTGGCTTAGAGTGTTGATGGCAAGCCCAACGAGACTTTCTTTTGATTTGCTTGGAGAACTTTTGGGATATCACCAACTGTCTCAATGCGGTTAATGCTGCCAAGATTCTACAGGAGTATTAGCAGCAAGAGGATGCCCTCGAAGAGAGTCAATCATGGATTTTCAATATTGGCTGTCTGGGTCGCGACTGGCTATGGGTTTAAACTTGAGCTCGAAGACATTGAGACGATATTTGTCTAGGTACAAAAAGGAGATAGATTCTTCACTTTCATCTCTTTTATCTCTATCAGTTTGAATTACCCGCTAAAAACTGAAACGCTTGAAGTAAATCCTCCTTCAGATCCTCCCAATTTTCTAACCCAACACTGACTCTCAACAATTTTGTATTCACTTTGGAGTCACTTAATGCTCTCCACTCGATAAGACTCTCAACACCTCCAAGACTTGTCGCATGCTGGAGGTAATGAAGCTTAGAGGGCAGCACCCTCGCAAATACCGGTTGCTTCATAGTAATCGAGAACACAGAACCAAACCCATTTGGCATTTGTTTCTTAACCCAAGGCTCATCCTGAAGACTCGCATGGAAGATATTCTCTAACACTTTTTGCACAGTACACTCTTCAGAGCCAGAAGCTGGAGAAGGAGCATTCAAAGCATTGTTGAGCCAAGATATCAGCTTTGCAGCGTTCTGACTCGCGTTTCGGACACGCAGCTCGAACGTGCGCAGACTCCGAAGACTAAGCCAACTCTCTAGATTGCCGAGGACGTTACCCAAAGCCATACGGTCTTCAAAGAGCTGCTTTGTCCAGCCTGTCCGCTTTGTGGCGAGAACGCCACAGAGAAGATCACTGTGGCCTCCGAAGTACTTTGATCCAGAGTGCATGACAATATCAGCACCCCACAAGAATGGATCATGTAGTCCAGGAGGGGCAAATGTGCTGTCAACAATGAGATATACGCCGCGAGAGTGGGCTTTTCTCGGCATATTCCTCGATATTGAACGCTATTCCAAATGGGTTTACGGAAGTCTCAAGCAGAATGACGTCCCCTTCACCCAGGCTTTCGGCGGGACAGTCGAGGCCCAATTTTTTTGAGCCCTGAAAGGCGCGATACCACAGAGATAACTTCGTGACTTCCGTGATAGCCCTCGCCTATTGAGATTTGGCGGGGATTCAGAAGCGTCAGTGCGGCGTGCAGGGATGCCAAGCCAGTGGCATAGCATACTGCATTGCCTTTGAGAAGAGCTGAGAGTACAGCCTCAAGTCTAGTAGAATTTGGAGCGAATTCACGGGCATAGACGTAGTTCTTTCCGTTGAAGTCATCCTTTTGAATAATTAGCCTGCATAATGGTATAAAGAAGACATGTAAATTACGTACCACAAGATCTGCCTCCGAGTAGAGAATGGGAATTAGTTAATTTTGATCATTTGAATATCTGAATGTTGTAGATAGGTGAATTGGGGGTGCGACGTCCTTGACCAAGTTCAGATGATCATCGGCATGCAATGCCTGAATAGATGGATGGATAGTGCTCAAAAGTGCCTTGGCAAGAGCTCAGTACTAGAGTGAATTACGAATTGAAGCTGTGATTGAAATTGAAGAAAGAACTGGGTAGAGAAAGGAAGACTTTTATGATAGCACGTTGGCCCCACTCCCGTCAAGTTCCTAAAACGGCATCCACGTTTCTTGGTTGACGAATCGCAACTCTCCCTTCCAAGATCCACTATGGAGTTAATCGGCCTTTTACTCAACTCTAACTTCCTCATATCATATCGGGACTCAACACTAACTTGACGGAAGATTACCGAATTACCATTTGATACAGGCTACAGCCCCTGTAGTTATTACCGTGACTCCCTTCATATCTCAATCCTATCAACTTTCTATATGGGACTAGATCACACATGATAAAGATTCGGATTCCCTCGTATCCATATTATTTACCTGTACTTCTCTCAACGCTTAAATCATGTACCCCTGACCAGCTCGCACCGAGTCCTAGATGTCTACACCGATGAGCCAGAGGCACCTGTGAAAGGCCTTCTTCGAGGCCACATGGCCAGACAGAATCTTCAATCCAAATCCATGATTGAAGCTGTCACCAACTCTTCCGCAACACAGCTACAACAGGACGTGATGATTGTGTTCACTGGCACGCATCACCATTATGTGACGCCAAAGTTCTACACAGAAACCAAGCCTGCGACAAGTAAAGTCGTACCCACGTGGAATTATTCGGCTGTTGAAGTATACGGCAAAGCCACCGTCTACTATGATTCATCTACATTGGAGACTTCTGACTATCAGTCCAAGCAAATCCATGATCTGTCGCAGCTGTGCGAAACTTCGATCATGGGTTATACGGGCCAGCAGGGGAAACCTGAGTTATGGAGCGTAACTGAGGCTCCGGAGAAGTATATTGATACCATCAAGAAGAATATCATTGGGGTTGAGATCACGATTGAGAGTATTACAGGCAAATTTAAGATGAGCCAGGAATTGTGTCAGGGCGATCGCGATGGGGTTATTGAAGGCTTTAGCAAACTTGAATCCGATGTCGGGACACATATAGCGGCAATGGTGAAAGAGAGAGGTGATATTCAGGCTTCTGCAAAGAACGGTGCAGTTTTACCTAGTAAATAGTCATTCTATCAGATGAAATGTTCGAATCTATGGGCCGATTACTGTCAGTCTTGTCTGGGCCTGTTCAGGCGCATGTTTAATTTCTATTTGCTTTTCCGCCATACCGAACGCCTATTCAAAGCAAAAGTCTAGGCTATTTACATACATATATATATACTGTTGTCTCACTACTGAGGAACTGCCATTCCTAGCGTGTGGCGACCATGTGGACCACCTCCAAAATCCGGGACAATTGCCCTTTCACTTCAACAACAACCCGAGGCCATTCACAATGCCTCCCACGCCGCAAACAGTAAGTTCTTGCTGAATTTAATACTGCCCTTCAAGAAATATTATATCCTCGTATTATTTCCCCCGAAGTCGCGCTACCTGCAGATTACCCCGCACCATGATCACCATCCCCCTCCTTGCCTCGCTCGATTCGAGTCCCCAACATCCACGAAGCTAACAATAATGTCGCAAAAGACCAGATTAATATCTAACCTGCGCCTCCTCATCCCTCGCCTCCGACTCCTCCAGAAGAAAGAAACCGCCTCCTCAGTCATCCAGCGTCGCGATCTTGCACAGCTTCTCAGCGAAGGTCGCGACTCATCCGCGCGCATTCGAGCTGAAAATGTCATTGCAACAGATATAGCGGTGGAGGTTATGGAGATGACGGAGCTATACTGTGAACTTCTCCTAGCCCGTGCCAACGTGTTAGACCAGCTAGCGTTCGGAGAGAAAGGGACTCGCGCAAGGTTGCGCGCCAAGGAAGTGTACAAGAAGCACACCCAAGCACAAGCCGCCGCAGCCGGTGCCAGTGCTAAAGCAGAAGCTCCGGCGCCTCGTTTTGGTTTTTCGTGGTTGGGGGCTCAGAAGAAGGAGGCTGGTGCTGCCGCGGTGGAGCCCTCTCTTGACGAGCTCACCGATGAAGAGAAGGCTTATCTGGATACGGCTTTGGATGAAGCTGCCGTGTGTATATTTTATGCTTGGCATCGTTTCCCGCATGAAGTGCGCGAACTCACTATGCTCCGTACAATGCTCGGTGAGCGATATGGAAAGGAGTTCATGACATTAGCGCAAGACAACAAGATGGATACCGTCAAGGTTCCAGAGCGTCTGCTCAAGCAATTACGTGTGCGTCCACCGGGGCCGGAGCTGGTAGATAGCTATTTGCGGGAGATTGCAAAGGCATATGGAGTTGTTTGGCCAGATGGCGAGGAACAAGAAGACCTTGGTGACGCGCCGCTCGAGTTTGTGGATGATGGGAAAGGCGAGGGTGACGATGAATGGGAAGATCTGCCAGAGACCCCGAGCATCTCTAAAAGACGTGCGTCGGATACCAGTGAATTGAACAAAGCCACACCCCCGCGCCTCACTACAGGCCGTAGCCCTGTCAGTGTTGCTCCTCCGGCACCCCGATTTGATAATCCACATCCCCGGGTCAAGGTCCCAGGAACAGAGGATAAGGATACTGGAAATTCTGTTAAGCCTACCAAGGCCAAGAATAATGGGATTCCCGAGGTGGATGAGCTCACACTACGTTTTGCAGGATTATCAAGGAAACCCTGAGTAGTTTTGAACTTGACTTGTCTTGTTCTATCCTGGTATGAATTAAATTGCTCTGCAACTCATTCTAAACCCTTGGAATTGTGGGCTACAGCATATTTACTTTAACGTCTTGATCAAGTGAAGCCTAGATGTAGCTGTATTGTTAATTGAACTCTTTCAGGCAGGTTCCCATCTATATTCCATAGGCTAGTCGACGGTTCGGCTGATGGCAGGTCCACATGTAGCTAAGAGGAAATATTCTGGTATACCATAGCACGCCATATCGTTTGTAGCTTAACCTAGGATTGAAAAGTTGGAAAAATGCATTACCAAATTTTGCTTTTTCTGACAGCGGTCTAGCCGTTGGAAATAAACAAGAAGTGGGGATCAATTCACCTCAACCTCGATACCTCACACACTCTCCACTTAATATGACATTTCTGCCCAATCCCCCAACAGGATAAACCTGTGCGGTTCATCGTGAATAATCGACCTACACACGGCCATGCCAGTCTACATGCTCCATGGATTCCGCTGGCCGCGCGCCGGCTTCACAGGAATCCGCGTATACATCGTCCTCCACAATCTCGAGGACGCTGCAGCAGAATACATCCAACAACCACTGACAACAGAACTTCTACGTGAATCACTCAGAAAGACACAACCCGATATACTCCCACGACTGCCAGAGTTGCGATTCATTGAGCAATATGATCCTAACGATGAGTCGAGCAATACCGTCAGCCAGGACTATGCCTATGTGGCTGCCAAGGTCATGACTATCCCTGATGGCGCGACTACTGCTGATGGTCTGAAGCCTGGGAAGAACATTGAGGATGCTGTGGAGCAGGGACCTGGCTTGACGTCTGATCAGACGGAGGCGTTGGAGGAATTGCGTAATCGTTTGGCGCCTGATGAGAAGATTGGCTGGTTTATGGTTTATAACGGGGATCCGGAGAGGTATTTTCCTGAATTTGAAGAGGATTACGATGATGAGAACTATGTGGATGATAAGTCGAAGCTGGCTTCTGATGACAGGCCGCAGGGCTATACTGTAAGCCTAGGTTCATCTGAGCATTTTTGCTTTTTGATATTAACTTCATTTTTATCTAGGCTCGGCTGACTGGCTTTTTGAATCGATTGAGCCTGGGCGCTTCATGACCAACGCTGTGTGCAATCGATACCCTAATGTGTGATGTGTTCCTGAGAACCCTTTGATAATGAGCTTGGGTATTTCTCGGAAACTAATGATATTTATGTCCTTGTTTTAAGTTTCTAAGAAGAGGTTAGATCGGAATTCAGCCTAATGGTTGTCAGCATTTCTGACAAAACAATTGAATCTGAAAATTCCAGTAAGAAGCCATCGTAGAAATTTAGTGAAGTTTAGTATCCCATGGACCCTTAGGCGGTGAATATCGGCAGTATATTGAGGGGAGCTTCACGATAACGGACGGAAGTAGCGGCGATCATTCAAGCTGTGTGCCAACTTTCGCTCAGGAAAACACAGATGCAGGCCAGGTAACCTCCTGGTAATCACAATGGTCTTATCATTTATTCTCGTCCAAAATCGCCAGTCAGTTGACTCCTTGCTTATTCTCAATCTGCAGCTGATAAAGTTATAGGGGCAAAACACGCCTGGCGAAGTGGTACGCTCCATACAGTGTGAGTGATTCAATTCTATAATTGAATTCATCAATCTAACATTCTGTCTAGGATGAGGAGAAAGTAAAGCTCAAGGGCGAGGTTCGTGACGTCCCAGCTATCCTCCGCTTCAGCACCTTCGACCTTCGGCCTTGAAATACCGCGACCAACAACTGACATCCAATTCAGGTCCATCGCCTTGTCGCACCGAGAGATCAAAAATACCAGTCCAACTTTGTTGAATTCCGAAGAAGCGCGAAGATCGTGTACCGAAGATATGCGGGACTGTTCTTCTGCGTGTGTGTGGATGCTAACGACAACGAGCTCGCCTATCTAGAGGCCATCCATTTCTTCGTCGAGGTGCTTGATCAATTCTTTGGGAATGTGTGCGAACTGGATCTAGTATTCAACTTCTACAAGGTGCGTACAGGCCGGAGTATTGAGAGAGTATCCTCACAAATTAAACCCACGCTGACGGAGGTATTATATAGGTCTACGCAATTCTAGACGAGGTCTTTCTCGCCGGCGAGATTGAAGAGACAAGCAAGCAGGTTGTGCTTACCCGACTTGAGCATCTAGATAAGCTGGAGTAGAGGGCGAGATTCGAGACCGGGACTCGATCTCGACTACGGAATGCAGCTAGAAACATGCGGTGATAAGTGAAAGTGCATGAAACATACAGTCATCTGCATGGAGTTTCGGAGTTCTTGGGCTCTTGCCCATGGTTAATTTGTGCTTCTTTTTTTGGAGTTGTCGATCGCATGATTTGCGCGAAGCCGGGCGTTAGAGAAAGCCATGAACGGTGATAAATTAATAGGTGATATAACTTTGGTGCCGATGTCGGAATCAATAGCCAACCTATGGCCGTAGGACGTAGGTACTTGGGCAAATTTTCGTATTCTCTTATGTCCTGGCGGGCCTCAGTCGGATGGTACCCTTGCCATTCCCCTGGCGTTCATACCGTTTGAAGAATTCTGGTTCACCAAAATGGTTAAGTTTCTGAAGGATAAGACATGATCACTGTTAGTGTGATATACCGGATTTGGGCCTTAGCTTGATAGTGGTGATGTGATCGAGCTCCGCGATGGCGAACGCAATTAAACTTGGTCTTGGCGCTCACCATATATTCAGCCTGTACGCTGCATCAGATCCTAGATTTTCTTTAAGAGCCTTTCTATATTACTACTTTACTTTTTGTCTTTAGTACTTTTTTAAATTATTTTTCTCCCCCCGTTTTAACTTGTTACTAACATCAGTTGATACTGCTGATGATCCTGAAGGCGACTCCAAGTCACGGGACCTCAGCAAAGACCAGGTCTTCCCACTCCGGACTTGGAAGCTAAGAACATACGACAAAGACCATTAGCAGGATATCTGCCAAATCGTGCCAATCAATACAATGCATCCAATCATGACCTCAGAAGGCAGTTTCTCCTTGTCTCAAAATTGCAACAGCCGGGATCGTCGAGATTGATTGGAACTTTTTTGGCTTGTTGGGCTTCAGTTTCCCGAGTTGGCTATGCGGTTCGACAATCAAACTTGAATTTAATCAATCCAAGGTGCGTGGAGTGGGGTACGAAGTCTGCCCCCTGAATCCAGCACTTAGCGAGTGATGGATATGATGATCTTCCCAAGGAACAGTGGGAACAGTACGCGTTGCCCTCAAGATGACAAACGTCAAAACGCAAGGACCCTCTAAGGAGATAATGGAAGGAAATTGGAAATCGGCATACGCGGCTTAATGTCTTGGCGGTATCGTGTATTATTACCTGGTACCTGGTACCTGGTACTGCGTAATACGGGAATACCTGTCTTATGTACTACTATATTGCGCCTCGATATGCTTAGGTGGTTCAGCCCCTGGACGTTTCGCTAAGTTTGAGGATTGACGAAGCCAAGAAAGGAAAACTTGTGGATACATTGCCACTCGTCACCATTTGACAGATTGGGGTCTACGATCAGATCTTTTGGACAGAAGAGGTAATTAATTATTTGGAGTAATTTTTCCCACTTATCAACATTCCCCCGGCCCCATTCTTCTTTCTTCCCCTTCTAGACTTGATTCTGTTGACCCTCGTGGCCCCGTTCTTATTAATCTACGAATTCCCCTCAATATCTTGTCTACTTCTTCTCAATTGATCCCTTTAAACTCTTCCATTGGCTCTTTCACCATCTTGCATCTATTAGCGATCTATATAAAATATATACTCTTCACGACACCTTCCATCAACATGTCTCTGATGCTATCTGACAACCTTGCTCCTCAGCCTGTAACTGATGTCTTCACCGATGATACCAACATTGACCGTCGGAAGTGCCACCGCACTGTACCTATGAAGGTACTGGCCCTTGGTGTTGGCCGTACCGGCACTGCTTGTAAGTATTCCAAGGGAATGGAGACTAGTCGCTACTTGACATGACCCAACTAACACCTATATCCAGCCCTGCGCAAGGCTCTCGAGCGTCTTGGCTACACCAAGTGCTACCACATGATGTGCGCCAGTGTTGAGAACCCACCCGACTGCCTGATGTGGCACGATGCTCTCAACGCAAAGTACAACGGCATGGGCGAGTTTGGTCGCAAGGAATGGGATCAGCTCCTGGGTGACTGCCAGGCTGTCTGTGACTGGCCTGCCTGTGCTTTCGCCAAGGAGTTGATTGAAGCCTATCCCAACGCAAAGGTCATCTTGACTACCCGTGATGTCGACCCATGGCACGCGTAAGTCTAAATTCTAGGATGCTGCGTGGTTTTGGACATGAGCTTATATAAATGACACAGGTCCGTGATGAAGACTGTCTTCTGGCGTGTTAGCGACCCGGAGCACAAGCTTGTCTCTGGTTTCAGCTGGGCCGCTGGCATGTACTACCCCATGTTGGACAAGTTCTTTGAGACTTTCTTCCGTGGCGATTTCCCCAAATATGGAAAGGAGGTTTACAACGATCACGTCGCCGAAGTCCGGAGCCTAGTTCCCGCCGAGCGTCTCTTGGAATACAACATCAATGACGGCTGGGCTCCTTTGTGTGAATTCCTTGAGGAAGAGGTTCCTGACCACCCCTTCCCCCGCGGCAACGACATGGCCGACTTCTATAAGCGCTGCAGCACTCGCAACCGTCATCAGATGATGAACGCTGCTCTACATGCTTTTACTATGGGCAGTGCTATCCTGGCAACTGGTTTCGCTGTCACCATGGCCTTCAAGCGCTTCAGTCGGTAGTTGAATCTACCCCTTGCATATGGCTCATTCTTTTTTTAGCACATTCCGCAGTGTGTGCAGGCACCACTGATTCTATCTTTTGTCATTTCTTCGTATTTTTGAGGTTTCCGCCTTTTTTTCTGCTTTTGAGCTTGACATGCGCATTCTTCTTGTTTTTTGGTATCTATAATATTCCCCCTTTTTGTCTTATGATTGCAATGATTGGAGAAGCCTACAATCTACTTGGGTATATAAATTTCACATTGCTTTTAGTTTGGAGCATTGGTTCTGTCATTCCTGGCACTGAACTGACACTACTTGATATGCACCAAAAAATAAAAGTCTGACTTTTCATTTTCATACTTCATACTCCGTACATCGTAACGTTACAGTACCTAGGTATTGTAATCGAGTAAATGCTTGACTAGTATTTGACTACCTTATCAGATCCCAGCAACCCCCACCTCCAGTTAAGTATTAGACGATACCCGAGTGACCAAAGAAGGGTAGTGGTGTTGTTCGTACCAGTTCTAAACGTCTTGGCATGCGGGTTGATGTTAGCTTAATTTGGATAAGAAGTGGGCGTTTACGTAGACGGCTTGCGTGGGTCTTGGCGTCTGGTCCTTACCGAGGATAGTCTTTTCAACTGTACTACGTAGGTAGCTTACGTATAAAGATTAATAGAAGTAGAAATAGAACCTTTAGAAGTTTATGAAACATGGAAACTTGGAACGAACCTGGAATCTAGCCGAACCCATTAACCTATCTCTACTTTGTATTTCTAGTTTGTGACCCATATACCAGCTGACTTTTAATGGTGATCCTGATCCGTGTCACATCGTCCAATAGCTTAGAGTGTTATTTTGTTGATCTAGGGATTTGAACTGTTACGTATTTAATCCCATTGAGTACTAAGCCTTTCTGTACAATATGGAGATTATAAACTGGAGATTTTAAAACTTGCTTAAAATTGATTTGAACGGCATACAAAGCAAAGCATACACCTCCAAATAACTTGACTACAGTTTATTATCAGGACTCTAAAAGCACTGCAACGTATACATTTACGTATGCTATATATGTCTCCTCTCCTTCATTATCAGTCTCCACACGTGGCTCTATCACTTGGTTTCAGTCTACAGAGTTTTATGCCTTACCGTGAGTTCTACTTGATTTTATAGACATGCGACATGACGCGGCCTCAAAATACCAAGTACTGTATTGAGTAAATATTGTAAGGCATACTTGATCTGGTCTTCATGTTTTGTTCATTTTGAATATAGGAACAAAAGATCTAGTCTTAATATCGATCCATTCTTTCCCATTTACTATTGAACTCACAACTCATTTCCAGGGTTCCCTTAAACTAGTTAAATCATATGAATCGAGTTAGTTCACCTGATGAAGATCTTGCTTATCGTAATATACTCAAACTAGTTGATTCCATTGACATGAGACTCCACTTGTAGGGATCCATACTCGTAATTGTGCCCCGATTCCTCCACGCTGGCTTGACTGATTTATTCCTTTTTGCTTGAGCTGCTCTTTGCATTATTTGATTTCTAATTTGTCTTCGTTTTCCTTTTTATAGACTTCTTTTGATGGGATGTAAAGATGGGATTCATGGTTACCCTAATTTACTCCGCGGGTGTCCTGCGTCTGACTATAGCTATACTTCTTTGCTCTGGCGCATTAGCTCATGAAACATCATTCTTCAAATCGGTAAGCAGCCCCAATTCACCATATGCCATTTCTATCGCGTCATTTTGCAGCCTCTTTTGTCTATATATATAATGTAGTTGCTGACTTCAATCCTGCAGAGACCTGACATCTACCCTCCGAAGTTTAACGTCGAACTCAGCGAGCCAGAACGGTTGAGTCCTGGCTATATTTTTCTTACACCTTATGATATCGATAATCCAGGACCGTATATTTACGATAGTTCAGGGGTATGGCGGAAATATAATGCGACGAGAGAGAAGATCAACAGCTAACCAGATGATCAACAGGAGTTAGTATGGAGCGGCTGGGGAGTGTCTGGTCCGGGCAATGTCCACGGCATGCATGTTTGCCAGTATGAAGGCGCCGATCACTTATGTTTCTTTCAGGGAAATCAACAGAAGGGTTACTGTCGTGGACATGGCGTCATCTTGGACAACACTTATCGTATCGTGCGGTCAGTACAACCCGGTGGTGGAATGGCATCGAGTGACATGCACGAGTTCTTGCCAATCAATGACGGCAAGACCGCGCTCATGACGGTCTACCAACAACGCCAATTTGACATGACTCCATGGAATATCAAAACCGGCATGGGCTGGCTGATGGAGAGCGTGTTCCAAGAAGTGGACGTCGAAACAAGTAAAGTAATTTTCGAATGGCGCGCTCTGGACCATGTCGATCCATCGATGAGTTACACATGGCCCTCCCACACGGATACATCTGGAACCGGGTTGAATGTGCACGAGCCCTGGGATTACTTCCATATCAACTCAATTGACAAAAATGCAGACGGGGACTACCTGGTCTCATCCCGTCATACCTGCGCAATCTACAAGCTCTCCGGCAAGGATGGATCTATCATTTGGCGACTACACGGTGCGCAACCGACGTTCCACAACATCAACTTCAGCTTCTCGCAGCAGCATGATGCGAGGTGGTTGTTTGAAAATGCGACTCACACTATACTTTCACTATATAACAATGGGTACAACGGTTTCAATCAGACTCATCCGTACTCGGGTGGTATGATAATCCTCATAAACCACTTGGATGACACTGCTCTCCAGACTCGCGACTACGCACCAAAGATTCCAAACCTCGCCAGTTCCAGCCAGGGTAATCTGCAGCGTCTATCCAACAAAAACGTGTTCATGGGATGGGGCAACAACGGCTATGTCTCCGAACACGATGAGAAGGGCGATCTCATCTATTGGGCTTCCTTCGACGGAGGCGGTAGCGTCATGAACTACCGTTCAATGAAGTTTGAGTGGGAGGGTAACCCTACTGACTCCCCAGCTCTGTGGACCTACTCACAGATAGCCGAGTCACTATCACCCACAACATTCTATGTCAGTTGGAACGGAGCTACGCGCGTCAAGACATGGCGGTTTTTCGGCTCAGCAAACATGACAGGGCCATGGACGTTATTGGGCAATGCGAACAAGACCGGATTTGAAACAAATTATACAACTACTGATTTCTATCCTTGGACTTGTGCTGACGCTCTTGACCTCAATGGCAATGTCCTCGGCCAGTCTGAGATCAAATACACCTTTGTTCCGTCGCCTGAACTGCGAGATTTCTGCCAGCACGAGAATTGTATGGATGCGCCTGGATATGGATTCCCGGGTGAAGAGGCCCCTGGACCGTTTATTCCTCCTGTTGGCGTCAATACCGTGCCATGGGTTGATTCCGCTCACGAAAACGCTATTTGGATATATCCTTCTACTTCACAATCTGAAAGCAGCGGCGCCTACCACAAGAATCAGGCTAGGAAGCGTAAGCACTCCCCATTATTCTCAAATAAATTACAATGTACTAACGAGATTATATAGGTTTCCTTTCCTTAGTTGGTGCCATCCTTGGCTCAAGCCTGATTCTTGTAGGAGGATGCTATATCTACCGCGTTTACAAACGACACCAGCTGGATAAGCTCTACGATGAATCAAGCGAGCCACTGCATGACATGGCAGAGCGGAAATCCTCGCCTGAAATTTACCAGCTCCCATGGTGGAATTGGCGTCGGTGGACTGGAATTAATCCTCGTTATCACCCACTCGCGGATCGAAGTTCTCGAGAGCAGCGAATTGAATGATACCGTCCTGCTCTAAGTTTCTTGCATATATTCTTACTTGCATTATCTGGCCATGGTTCCCTCAAACGTACATATCTTCATTTCTTGTATGTTTTAAATTACAATAAATATTACCCATTACGCACCTTGGAAAAATTACAATACCCGGAAATTCTCGTCACTAGGTATGCCGCGGTAGTCCGGCTTCTTTAAAATACAGGCTGTAACTTGAAAAACTTGCAAAACTACACAAGCATACGTATGCATTCCCCATAGTCTTTCGACTCTTATCACTCCAGATCTCGAAATTATACTTGTATAACCCACTTGGGTTGTCGCCGCTTTAAGGAGTGTTCAAAACCAGACTCAATTGCATTCGCATATGTTGAGATAATATAAGTCTTCAGGATAATCAAAATCTTCAACCAGGAGGCTCATAAGAAATAGTTTACTAGGTGCTAAATAAATTGTAAATAACTACCCACCATATCTAGGCAGTTCTAGATCTCTTTCACTTCCAAGGTTCACTTGTACTCTCACTTCACTTTTCGTGTAAGGGCAGTGTTCATTTGCTATAAAAGGGAGATTTCCTCTCCTTTGCCCCCTTCATTCCTTCTTACTTTTTAACTTGAAGTAGGTATCATTGATATACCAATTTGTCCTCATAAGGGTCCATGGCGGCGAATTGCAATAGCACCATAAAAGTACAGATGTTTACCTGTGTGCAACTGGAGAAAGACGGAGAAAGTAAGATGATTGCCAATATTTCTAGCTCTTCTTCCAATCTTCGCACACGGGGAGAAAAGTCGAGCAGAAGTTCTGGGAAGATTTAATCTTCCAAAGTTTCATTGATCCTTTTTGGAGATCTCCTGGGTCTATTATACATTTCATCAAAGGCTCAGCAATCGTCCAACCATACCATCTAATCACGAATCCATTATCAGCACCGCCCCATACTCTCTTTGGGCAAGTTTCTTCTAACATTCAAGTCGTTTTATGATCTATAAGAAGAACATGAGTACAAAATCTAGAAATGACACTCTTATTCGATTCTATACTCTGCAACAACGGGAAAAGACTTTGCATGAATGTGAACCCAAATGTTGCTTCGGTTGACCATACCCTGCTAGACACCCACTGGAGACTATGCGAGGTAATTTACGCCTTTGATGCCCCAATTTGAGCGAAAGTCAGTGAGCTTACATACTTAGTAATTCTCGGAAGCGTGCTGTAAAAGCGGCAAGGACATGACTCCTAGGACCTCGGGATATTTCATTTTATACATGAATATCATGACGTCACGTGACCAGTTCACAACAGGATGATACGTAGGTATGATCTATCGAAAGTCATACTAGGATCGTAACCCCACTTTGACACATCCTAGTTCCATCGCCTTCGGCGGTACGGGAAGGTGGCTTGAATTTGGAGGGGCGAAGGTTTGTCCTACTGGAGCTGAATGATTGCGGAAATCCTTGATAAAGAATAAAGAATAGAGAATAGAGATCATCGATTAGATAAGTCTGATTGAGACGGTTCTAGGTTAGTAAAATAATAGATGGATTGCAGATATAGAACGCTAACATAGAAATGTAGCACAAAATTGATAAGGAAAAACAAGAGATCGAAGCGCCTAGACGGGATAGATCCTTTATGGAGTGGAGTAAGTCGTCGCAAGCTGGTTGATCTGGTCCTGTATCAAGTAATATACTGGGTTTCATAATTCAAGAGGATCAATAAACTTGAAGGTCTTGGCTGTAAAAAAACACATACACATACACAATATCCCCTTTTATTCGGTAAATCACTGTTTTAGCTACTTCTATTTATTTTTTAATAAAAAAGAATTTAATTAAAAATAATAAATAAATACCTTATCACTTCATCCCTCTCTTCATCTCGATACATCATCCAGACAAAAAGACCTTCGGAATTCAAAATTACATGAAACCATAGTTTCTGACGTAGAGGCCGCGCTTACAATACCCGACATTCCATCGCGGGGGCCATGTCTGCCAGGTCCCATACCCAAATATCTAAAAATGTCAGCCACGCGCGTACGACATCCTGGTCGTCCGGATTTTATAATAGTATAAAGAGCAACAAAAGCGAATCTCCTGAATCCCGCCAGATCTCACGTCGACGTGAATCCAACGTCTCTCTAGCTAGTGTTGACGAAGGCCCCTCTTCCGACCCCCACAGCGCCGATGCGCTCGATATGATCCGGAACACTTCAATCGACATGAGTCGCAAGTCTAGACAACATGTGCGCAGCCGCTCACAGAACCTGCAGGTCCAGAACTTGGCTCTGCAGGAACCAGAACTGCCTGCCGTAGCCACTCGTCCCGCGACGGTTACTTGGATGTCACTACCACGAAAGGGCCAATTGACCCTGCTCGGTCTATGCCGTGTCTTTGATTTCTTGCAGATCGCTTCGCTGCAGGCCTACATGTTCTACCAGCTCAAATCCTTCGACCCAAACCTAACCGACTCAGATGTAGCTACACAAGCCGGTATTCTGCAAGGTGCCTTTACGGCTGCGCAGTTTGCCACTGCTATTCCCTGGGGCCGTGTCGCAGATGCAGAATGGGGTGGTCGTCGATTTGTTTTGCTGGTGGGCTTGCTTGGTACTGCTGTGTCGTGTCTGGGTGTTGCTTTTGCGACATCGTTCGCACAGGCTGTGTTCTGGCGGTCGTTTGGCGGTGCTATCAATGGCACTGTGGGCATTATCCGTACTATGATTGCGGAGAACGTCAAGGAAAAGAAATACCACTCGCGCGCTTTCTTGATATTGCCTATTGGATTCAACGTGGCTGCGCTGTTTGGTCCTGGTATGTCTTCGCTGTCCTATAAGTTATCAAAAACATTCAAACTGATCTTGTACTCTAGTCATGGGTGGCCTATTGGCTGATCCGGTCAAAAGCTATCCAATGTTGTTTGGCCCGAATTCATCCTTGGGAGGGGAGAATGGCGTACAGTGGTTGGAGCGCTATCCATATGCCCTGCCCATGCTTGCCAACTTCGCTTTCCTGTGCATTTGCGCATGCCTGGTAGCATATGGACTGGAAGAGACTCTCCTCGCCTGTAAGGGTAAGCCTGGCTTGGGGTCATTCGTAATGAAACTATTTGCACGTGGTGTGAAGAAAACATTTGGCACCTCCTCGACTCTATACACACGGCTTCCATTCCGCGATGAAGACGAGGGCGGACCTCTTCTGAGCCGTGGTGGTATTGATAGCACTGAAAGCTATGAGCTCGGGGAGAAGGCATCCAGGCCTGTCCGACTCATTCGTGCTCTGCCTTTCCGAAGAATCTGGACTAAGAATGTCATGTTCACTCTGTTAGCTCAGGCCTTCTTTGACTTTCAGATGGGAGCATTTAACAATCTCTGGTTACTTTTCCTGTCAACTCCTCGCTATGACCCGAACGATCCGGCCAGCCCTGCACGGAGCTTACCTTTCGGCTTCACCGGTGGATTAGGTATGCTCCCCCAAAGTGTTGGCTTCGCTACTGCCATTCTGGGCATCATTGGCATGGCCCTTCAATTCACCATCTACCCCACTATAAACGGTCGTCTGGGCACTGCCAAGAGTTATCAGTACTTCCTCGCACTCTTCCCAATCGCATATGCTCTAGCACCATATATCTCCTTGGCCCCGTCTACAGTCCCACCTCCCGGCCAAGCTAACGGCCCCTGGATATGGGTCGGAATCGTCATCGTCCTCTTCTTCCAAGTCACCGCTCGAACCTTCACTCTCCCCACCTCTATCATCCTCTTGAACAACTGTTCACCCCATCCATCGGTTCTAGGTACCATCCACGGTATCGGCCAGTCCGTGTCATCTGCATTCCGAACCCTTGGCCCAATATTATCGGGTGCATGGTACGGCTATGGTCTGGATATCGGCGTGATCGGCTTCGCTTGGTGGATGATCGCTTTGTTCTCCGTCTTTGGTTGCTTTGCTGCCATATATGTTTACGAAGGATCCGGTCATGAGATTCTTCTTCCTGGCGAGGAAGAAGATTTTCATGAATAGGTCACGAGTGATCACTTTTTCTTCAACTGTACATTGCTTCGGCTCATTTTGCATCTTATTCGGGCATATTATTCGGTGTTGTTGGTTTTGGTCCGCCTTGTTTATACAAGAATATTGCCTCTCGGTCATATCTGTGAATTCCATCTTTGGATAATTGCACCGAGGGCCGATATTTCATCTGCGTGGTTTTTTTTTTCTGTCTGATATGTTTGGATACCATTTAGACTTTCGATTCTTGCATCTTCATTGTCTTGCGGCATATTTTGCATTACATGCATTTTCTCTTATATAGAGACCGAGCTGGTCGATCAGGGTCAGCAGGATCTAGAGGGATAGATAAGTCTTCATAAGGCTGATCGCCATATCGAAGACACTATACTATCTGCTTGTACCATGTTTCAAAATTATTAAACCACTTATCGTTCAATTTTCTTCCTAGTATAGCAATTGATTGAATATCTTATTCATGACTTGTTAGTATTCACTGCAACTACAGACGACTCATGAGCTCGCTCCGTAGTACTTCGAGTAGCTCGCATCGAAAGTCGCCTCATTGACAGCATACTGCCGAATGTAGTCTCGCTCCAGATCATGCGTCCTCCGACCCAAAAGCAGAAGACTATGCAAGGGCTCTCCCATATCAACCTCTGCCAACTCCTGAAGAGTTCCAACGACAAGTTTCTGATCTGGCGCACCAACCCGAGCAGCACCAACAGCAAGACTATCAGCCGAGTACACGGCCTCCTTACGGTCTTCTTCAGTCTCAATCATCTGCGCTGCGCACTGTGCAACAGTCATATAGCGCGGCGGCTCGAAAATGCGGCGGCCACGCGCCATATTCTCTAGAGACTGCTCCTTCACCTTGATATCTAGTAGCACGAGCGTGTGTAGGCCAATCGAGGCATTCTCGCGCACACGATCGTAGAAGGATGAGGGCTTCCAGGTCTCGGTAAAGAATACCATGCTGACTGTTTGACCGAAGTTGTACAGCTGCAGTCCAGTGCAGCCGATACCTGACATGATGGAGGCGTTGGGGACGACATTGGTCTGGATGCCTAGTTCACGGGCACGCAGTACAAGATCTGTGTGCGTGGTTGCGCCGAATGGATCGCCCACAACCAGGAAAGCGATGTCCGCCTTGTCTGCGCCGGCGAGGATGTCATCGCTGCCAGTTTCTACTAGTTCACGGTCTGCCTCGATAACTTCGCGGCCATAAAACGCTTCCTACTGAGCACATATTTCGAATTTAGTGATCGGCGCATGAAGCAAAAACCAACCAGTAGGAACAATGCTACTTACGAGCTTTGCCTTGTCGACGAGAAGAACGGCCGTGTATGCTTCCAGGTAGACTCTTTCGGCCTTTTTGACAATCTCCAGGCCACGGACTGTGATATCCTTCTCGTCAGCGAGACCGAGACCAACGAGATGCAACATGATGGGCGAATTGGACAATCAAGAAGTAATTGGAGAGAATTCAATCAAATAATTCAAGCCCCGCGGCAGAACAGCAAAGATTGTATACCGCCGGAAATTCGGAGAAAGAAAGTTGCCGCTCCACCATCTTATCGTATCTTTATCGCAGCATCGCATTGTATCGCGCACCTCCTTCCTCATCGAAGATCGAATTCACAGCGACAGTGCTTTGCGCATTGCCCATAGTCCAGGACAGCTTCGCCCCAGAGCTTCCGTCCAATTTCTGATCGTCTAGTCCCAACAACTTGATCCGGATCAAGCTAGAGCCGCCACCATGAGCTCCGAGCGCCAGCCGAAGTATCGGCAGGAGATTCAGCAGGTAAGCTACCCTCCTATTATAGTATCTCGGTCTTCTGGTATGTACTATGTGGTCTCGGCTTCTTCCACTTTTCGACTTGGAAACTTCAAGTCCTGGTCGGTCCCGATTTCTTGGCATTGTGCCAAAGTCCATAATATCTGGGTGCCTCACGCAGCAGCAGTAAAGCCCACAACTTCAAAATTGATATAACATTGAATATTGATGCTGCTGTTGATGCAATTCAGCTTCAATAGATTTTTCTCATCTCTTGAATGCTCATGAATGATCAATCGGTCGATGATGTGTTGCACATATAAAGGTGTGGTGGATGATGCATACAGGGGTGAAAAAGGTCGCAAACAAGAATAATTACCATGATTTACAACCTCTGCAATATACAGAGTGTAATGTTGAATCATGAGTTTACTACCATATTAACCTCTGTTTACTCTCCGTCTTTTCCCTCAACCATTCATGCCAATCTACCTTTTCGATCAATCCTCAAAAATAGAGTTTACCGTTTCCGATATGGAAATGGACTCGGATACCGAGACCACTAAAACTACCCAGGCTGAGAAGGCTGTCAAATATAAGATGTTCATGACTAAAGTGTTCTCTAAGATGATGTTTGTCTCTGGAGAGACCGCAGAACCGTCTGTCGAGTCCACCACCCTGATTGAGGACATCACTCGGGAGCAAGTGATCCACATCGTGAGTTTTATCTGCCACTCTGTTTGTTATATATGCTAACCAATAATGGCACAGTTGACCAAAAGCACCCAACTGGCTACCCGCCGTGGATCGCGCGCCATCTCCACTGACGACTTAATCTTCCTCATCCGCCGTGACAAGGCCAAAGTCTCGCGCCTGCGCACTTTCCTGTCGTGGAAGGATGTTCGAAAGAACGTCAAGGATTCCGACGACAAGGGTGGCGCCGACGCTGCCGATTTCGCAGCTGATGACGCAGCTGGTGGTGTTGCAGGCCCCCAGGATATGGCCGCTAAGCCGAAGAACAAGCGCGCCAAGGTCGGACTGGCGTGGGACGTCAGCAGTTTCTTCTCTATTCAGATTCCCGAGCGCGATGACGAGGAAGACGAAGAAGAAGAAGAACAGAACTACGCGACTCTTCAGCGTCTCGCTGCGGCTGATGAACGTACCAAGCACATGACCAAAGAGGAATATGTTTTCTGGTCAGAGTGCCGCCAGGCCTCATTCACCTACCGCAAGAGCAAACGTTTCCGCGAGTGGGCTGGATTCGGTATTGTTACTGAGTCGAAGCCCAATGACGATATCGTCGATATTCTTGGTTTTTTGACCTTCGAAATCGTCCAAACCCTCACTGAGGAGGCACTTAAGGTCAAGGAGAGCGAGGATCACGAGAAGAATCGTGGCAGCTCGGAGACTAGTGGTGAGACTGCGAAGCGAAAGCGCGAGACTGGCCTGTTCGATCCTCCGGAAGAGGGCCGTACTCCGATTGAGCCCCGACACATCCGAGAGGCTTATCGCAAGCTCCAGTCTACTAAGCAGAAGTCTATTGCTATGCTTCTGCACGAAGGCCGGGTTCCTCACAACTTCCAACTTCAGTTGGTGAGTATCTCTAGTTTCTTCGTATCTCTAGTTTCTTCGTATCCTTTGACTTCATACTGACTACTCTCTCAGATCTAATCGGCCAATTCAAGCTTTCTGGAGCGGTTCCCCTTATTTTCGGTTATTTTTCGAGGCGTTCAACTACGATACCCAATATTTTTTAGGTGGTTTGCTGGGAGGTCCCCAATATCTCATATATATATATTTTTATTATTTTTATTATTTTCCGTTCTCAACCACTCGGAGAAGCCCAATACCACCATCAGGTTTACAATTTTTCCATTTCATTTGTACTTGAGTACCGACTAAATTACTTCTATATCATCGGGGTCTGAAGCAGGTATAATCAGCAAAGGCCAGCCGTTATTATATTGTGGCTCGATCACATCAGAATCCAGAAAACATGGTAGCGTGACAATAATAGAGATGTCATCTTCCTTAAATCCCCAATCCCACCAATCCAACTGTGTTCCCTCAAACTGACACTGGATAGTATCACCGAAATCTGCAAGAACCTTGGTGTTTTGGGGAAACTCTCGCATCCAGGTTTTGGACCATATTTCGCATGGGCGAAGACTTATGAAATGATAACTTTGCCCGACAGAAACTTGTACATCAGGATCATCATATATAGCATAGGCGCATATGTCGTAAAAATCTTCCCTATATCACCACGCTGAGTTATAGAGCTCGAAGCTAGTTGCACGGTGGCTCACTACCTGGATGGTGGGTATGAAAAACAATAGGTCTAGAATCACCGGATGATTTGGATGATAGGTGATATTGAGAGTGACGGGAATGTTGTGATCTTCAAGAATATAAATAGACATTCGACATTAACAATTAAGGCTGGAGTATCTTACCTGTTCAATTTCTTTAGTAGAGTAAACCTGAAATAATTTGGAATGGGAGTGCTTTACGTGAATAATGAGGGATTTGCCCTTAGGGGCTGCTCTTCTTCCTGCATGGTGTCTCGGAGGTAGGTGAGAAGTCCAGGGGTGGCTCCAAGGTACGTAGGTATGAACCCGAGGGAGAAAACGTGGATAGATTTGAACTCTTGCAGGAGAAATGGTTCTATAGCTAGCCGCAAGTGACTGTGGTGTACCATAATAAGCTAGTTCTATGGTTTCATATTAACTAATCATTCAATCCGCCGACACAAAGGATAATATTTAAAATAACAATGACCCTGGCTATACCCTCATTATTGAGGCACTCTGCTCTCTAATTATGCTGCCAGGAAACTAACATAGTAGTACAGATAGATGTCAGTAATTCGCATCAAGTATTGTAGATGAATATACCAAGGGGTGTTTGTTGGACTAGAGTGGTCAACAAGTGAGGACGCAGATGGATAGAAGGTCATATAATGTAGGTATTAATACTAGTGATACAGGTCTAAGGGCTAAGTCCTTTTAAAGAAAACTGCCCATTACTGAGGTTTACGAAATGAGATGAGACTATGTTTGGACCCTGATTTACGCCCCACTTACATAGTAAACAAGTGGGTCCTGATATTTCAGGTGTTGACCTTTTTTCTTCTTTATGAATAGCTTCAAGATTAAACGATATGATGATCAAGCATTCAAATCTCGAATTTCAATTTCAATAAGAAGTCTTCCAAGGCTCCCATGATAGGAGCATTGGACTATAAAAGACCGCTGGGCACAGGGGGATTTTATGTGGAAGTCTTTTCGTAACCCAGAACACTGACTAGGTAAGGTCGAACTGGCATTATCAGCATACTAAAATTACAAGTTCTGATTGGTCTATCAGTAATAAATGGGTCCACTGGCTTAATTGGCTTCTTTCATTGAGCCTTAATATCAATCCACAGTGATAGAAACAGAAACTGATAGAAATTTGAGCTCCGCTTCGACTGATAGAGTCTCCAGCTTGACTTTCCAGGGAACATTACCTGGGTAAGACACTTGGTTCAAAGGTTACCTAGCTGGTGACCTCAGGATATTGTATTGACTTGGCCACCACGCGGACCGTAATACCATAACATGAATGAATTAAATCGGCCACCTGGGAAAAATCTTCCAACTTGCTTAACCACAATCACCTTGAAATTTTTGTTCGAATATCCATCAGATGCGGCGGTTCCAGAGGAAGGTGATATTATATCATCTCACTAAGTTACAACAGCAAGAAACCTCAGGACCCTAACCAAAGCATCCATATAACAATCTTGACCGACGATTTTTAGTTCTTCTGATGAGTACGGCGCCCTACAAAGCGATTAGCATTATACCTAACACTAAAATATAGGGAAGGAAAACTCACACTCAGCCAGTTCCTCCAAACTCAGTTCTCGGATTCCATTGATGGCGGGCACATTACCCTGCACAGCACCCTTGACCGTCTCAACAGCCCTACCAATAAGTCCCTTCCGCACGACATTATGAGTTGCAAGCTTCGCTTCCAGTTTGATCACGCCAATTCGTGGATCGGTAGGGCCACCGTCGTGTACGCCGTCGCCCAAATCCCCGATCCAGGCTTTCAGCGTTGGTGAGTAATGCTTCTGCACGATAGCCGGATCAGCAATTACAGATGCTGTGCCTGAAATCGAGGCCCAGGCTCCATTGATCGGATCTAAGAAGGACATGTTTGTTTCTTGTGGGTGCGCGTTTAGATCCATTACTTTGCCCGAGAATAGGTTTGTGTGGAAGATAAGGTCAACGCCACCGTTTTCCTGGGGGTTTGTTAGTATGTTTCATTGAATTCTAGCATTGTGTTGGGAGGTTCAATGTGCTGGGGGTTGGTGACGTACCTTAGCGGCGAGAGCCATGCTGCGCGAAGTCAAAAATGGACCATCGGATTGCTTGGTCGTCAACATGCCAAATTTTACCTCGGAGATGAAATCCACGAGATCCTCAATTTTCTGGGGTAGAGGTGGGTCTTCGGAGCTCTGAGCTGTAAAAGGGTCCACTGGGCGGTTGCCCGTTGTGGTATTGATGGTAGCTTCGGTAGACATTTTCAATTAGGGAGATCGGATAATGGTTAGATGAAAATTGTTGGAGGCTTGAAGAATTTATGGTATTAAAGAAGTGATTAATAGCATTTTATAGCAATTGTTTGCAGTTACTGGCGTCGTCGTTGTGACGTCAGGAAATAATCCGGTTGGGGCTTGAGTTACTCCATACCTCGCCACTTGAGATTTACTTGTTTTACTTCCACGCATCTACAGCTAAACATATTATATCCACCACAAGCTTGGAGAGTTTTATTGAATATCATAGTGGATTGGATGACTCAGGCAGACTCGACTACAGGCATCTATGGATATAGATTAAGGATATTTCAAGATTAAAGTAACTGTCGGTTGACTAGGTTATTACCGAAGCAGACAGCTATTGATATCGTTTCTGTACGTATATAATAGGTGTATGCATATTAGGTAAAAGTGAAGTGTCATTCTAAAATGCTCAGATGAAAGAAGATAGTAGCTGCCATGCCAAGATCACATGATCTTGGTATGTTAGCTGATATTCGTTCCAACAGTAACGAGTATTTTCATTATTTACAATAGTTGTCGCTCGCTTGGCGATATTCGAATATCTTAACTGAGAACGGTGAGCTCCAACGAACCACTACTCAACACCGTAGACAAACCACCAAGTGTAGTGGTCTCTACAGTACTGAATATTGTGGTTGTTGTGAAGTCTGATTTTTCATTGATGAAAGAACTAGCTACTTATAGTACATGGGCGCCCCTCTGCTCTGGACGAATGTCAACATTCGTCCGAGACAGAAGAGACGGTGAAGACGGGACATTACTGTCGCGAATGCACATCGCTCAAGGGTGTCGTTTGCGATGAATGCATATCGTTCAAGGATGCCGTGATATACTAATCCAGTTCCGGAGTCGCTGTCTCGGCAGAAGCTTTTTCGGCCGAAATACTTTCCGTCTGTTGATGGCCTTGTTTCTCGGCTGTCGCAACAATAGTGCTTCATATATGAGTATTTCATGTTAGCCCTAGATACTTAGATTAATAAAGTAATAATCATACTTGAGAACCTTGGAATCAAGTCACTTTTACCCCCTACTCAGGTAATACCTTGGATTATTAGCTGACTCATCCATGTCATATAATAGTTGTGTTAAATCTACTGATTCCCTGGATTCAAAGCGAGAGAATCAGTGCTCAAGGATGATTTTACAACGGATCCACAGATATTATTGACTTAGAAGAGAAAAGAGAAAAAAGAGGAGACTTCTGAGAGCCTTGGTAGTGAGAGATCTCCATATCCTAGTTGCTAGTTGCAGGTCTCTTCTTGAAGGTAATTGCGATGTAGCATTAATTTGAAAAAGATTATATTATTCATTAAGTAGGTATCCAGGTACCAGCTGAGTGCTTTCATATCATGAATCTTCATGGTTCAATCCAGCCAGGCATATATGTGCATGTCGCGATAAGGCAAAAGGGCATGAGAACGTTGATATTGATCATTATGCTCTGCGTATGCTATATCACTCGTTAGAACAATAAATAACCTAGGGAAAGTTGGAACTCTTTCAATGTTCCAAAGGTGGGAAGCATATGGCTCATACCTCTGTACAAACATCCACATCAATTGTAAAAACAGCGCAATAGTGCCCACTATCAAAGCTATACAAGGAAAAAAAGGTTAGTAAACAATAATTATAAAGCAGACTCAGAAGAAGGTTACTTTCGCGTCCCCAGGCAATCAACATCTTCACACTCTTTCTCGAACCCTGCATCTTCAGCCAAGAAGGTACTAAATCCCTCTGACAAGTGTTACCCTCGATAACCCAGCATCCACCTGGAATACGCCGACACTCCAAATGCCAGCGGCGACGCTCCATAATGTGCTGGATCCGCGCGTTGCAGAACGCTTCATCTGTTCGGAAAGAACATTTTTCCATAGGACACTCAAGTTTGTGCTCGAAGCGCTCGACGAACCAGTCCACTTTGAGATGTACGCCTGTATAGACCAAAGCGTAGAAATAGCTGCATGTGTGCTTTAGAGCTAAGGCGTCCGGATAGGTGAGGTAGGAGGCGATCTCCAACTGAAGTTCTGCAGGAAAGTCCATTAGATTGGTGTGATTTGACCGGCTCTTAACCGTCACAGTATCTGAATTTTGGGTGGCCTCGTCCATTTTGTTCTTTGCTTAAGAGGGTTTGCTATTATTTCAAGGCCAATGATCAATAATGAATAGATTAGACGGCCAGCGTTTACAATAAGGTGTAGGAGTCTTGATAATTATATTCATAAACTTGAACGTTTCAACTTAGGGGCGCTGACAGGTCACGGGAATGGCGGCATCTTGTGTAAAAATAGACAACAATATTGTGGCCTTCAGCGAATTGGGGTTCCATATTGGAAGCTTAGAGCCAAATCTGGAAAATTGACCAATAGATGCATCATACCAGAGATACTCCAAAAAAATATTAACAGCTAAACAAATGTCAAACACATCTAGATAAGCTCAGTGAATCAAACAATGCTGGTTGATAAATAAATATTCAGTCGTCGCATTTAGTTATTTAGCTAACTAACTAAATAACTAGTGACTTGAATGCTGACTAACTCGGAAAGCTCCACCTTGAACCATCTACCTTCAACCTGCAAGTTATTTTTCTTGAAACCAATCCTCAGATATACTCTCCTCACCCATCATCATGTCTGAATCAAAACAACCCCCGGCCTCAGATACCTCATACCGCAAAACATGGGATCGCGCAGAATATGCCCAAATTGCCGCCGATGACGAAAAAAAGCGCAAAGCCGAAGGCAAAGCCCGATACGAAGCGAAGCTCCTCGGCAAGAAATACCATGCCAAGGTTGACTGGAGCTCGATGGAGGAAACCACTGCCCGCAAAGGACGACTGGATGTGGCCTCTATGGTCGGCAAGACGACCCTTGTTCCGGCCGGCTCATCTAATTCCAAACGTGGCCGCGGCGCTGGGTTCTACTGCCCGGACTGTGACATTACCCTCAAGGATAATATCCAGTATGTGGAACATTTGAATAGCAATCAGCATATGGCTGCGACTGGTCAGAGTGGCAATGTGAAACGGGCAAGTCTCCAAGATGTACGGATGCGCCTGCGGATGCTGGCTCATAAAAAGCGGATGAACGAAGATGAGGAGAGAAAGGCGTGGCAGCTTGATCTGGGCCTTCGACTGAAAGAACGGGCAGAAATTGAAGCAAAGACGAGGGAGGAGAGACGACTCAAGCGGCAAGAAAAGCAACGGAAGCGTGCTGCTGAACGAGAGGATGATAGCTGGGAAGGACGATTAGGTATCATGTCGGCTAGCAGAGGATGATTTCAAGGACATGCTTTTAATGATTCGATACCCCTAGCGTTTACAGGTCTAATTCATGTTTTATCATTTTGATTCTCAGGCGATATTATGGAAATACAAAAGGTGTTTGTAATATTCAAAAAGAACCTCACCCGAAACGCCCCAACCTAGAACCGGAGGCTATCCGAATAGAATAATAGAGTAAAAAGGAAATATCATGTAAGGATCGTTCACTCAACGCACTCGATCGCCTCGAGCCGTTGCATGGCCCGCCCGCCCTCCCTCTCGAATTGGTTGACGAGCCGCTCGCATTCTCGCTTCAGTCGCTCCTCACCATTCTTTGCATTCCACTTAATCCACTCCTCAATTGACATCTTCTTCTCCGGGCTGGACAGACCGCCCTTGGCGCCTTTGAAAAGGCCGCTCAGGTCGCCGTTCTCTTTATCACTAGCTTCCCCAAACAGGACTTCATCAATATCCACAGGTGTCCAGGCATGACTTGCTGCTGAGAATCCCTCATTGAAGCTTCGCTTCGATGGTGAAGGGGTGCTAACTGTCAATGAAGCATAATTCTTGGGCTGCTTGGGCGTAAATACCGCGGGTGGTCGGGATGCCGATGTGTGATTGGAGGGAGGCTTGTTCTCTGCATCAGACGACTGTGGCGACAGCGAGGGTGTGCCCTTGCTCGCTGGCAATGGCGACACAGCTCTGTTGGGCGACCAGGAAGTTCTTTGAGGGGCCACAAACGAATCGGCGAAGTGCTCCTCTTGGGGAATATCACTATATCGCTTCGATGTTTTGGGTGGCACAGAAGTGTTCTGTTTAAGTTGTGGTTCTGGATCTGGGGACTGTGCCAAAACCTCGACCTGCTCGGGAATATCATTCGCAGTGTCAAACTCGTCATCCTCTTCAGATGGAGATCTGTAGTCATCCTCAAATATCTTAGGCTCTTCAGTCGGCTCAGGCTCTTCAATCAACATCAACTCTTCAACCGGCTCTTCCATTGGTTCTTCGATTGGATCTGATTTCTGGACTGGTACTGGTGAAAGCGAAGGCTCCACCTTCTTGGATTTCTTGGACTTCTTTGGCTTATCCTCTTTCTTGGGTTTCTTCGTCACAGGTCGCTCTTCAGGTTCCATCATCGATTCCTCATGAGGTCCAGATGGCTGATTGAAAATTTCAACAGCCACTAAGGATTCATGAATCTCATCAGCTCTGTCGGGTTCAATCTCTAGTGACGCTTGTTTTGATTTCTTCGACTTCTTCGACTTCGGCTCTTCCCTCTTGCTCTTTTTGGAGTCCTTCTTCTTGGAAGACTTCTTTGTTTTTGGAACTGGCTCGTCGATTTCTTCCACGCCAGCAGGTGACTCGGCGGGGGTGTCTATTTGCTGTTCTTCATTCTGTTCAGGCTCAGCAATCGTCTCTATTTGCGGCTCCAGTTCAAGCTTCGGCTCGGGAGACTTGGCGATAGACTTGGACTTTTTGCTAGTCTTCATTTTCTTTGAAGCCCGTGGTGGGGTTGGCTCGGCTTCTTGCTCGACTGCCTCGGGAACACCTTCTTCAAGACCAGCCGCAATAGCTGCATCTATTTCCGAGTCGCGTGGCATATGAGCCTTTGATGAGGCCTTTGCTGCGATAGATACATCAGAAGCCTTTCGGTCCTTGGAAGCAGAACGCTTCTTTGATTCCTTGCGACTCTTCTTGGGTCGTTCTTCCTTGGGTTGTTCTTCCCGGGGTTCTTCTTCCACGACTTCTGACATATCATAATCTTGGGATTGCTCGTATGCATGGGAAATACGATTGCTTTGAGTGCTTGCGGCTCGTCCTCGGCGCTTCTTTGGAGGTTCTGCTTCTTCCGAGGCCAGCTCGATCTCATAGTTGCTCATTTCTTCACTAGCCCTTTTTTTACCCCGACTTTCATTTATGAGCATCGGGGGTTCTGGCTGCTCGAGATCAATGCTGTCAACATCCATCTGATCTTCCAACTCAATATTCTCCTTTTTGTTCTTGGCCCCTCTCTTGCTCTTGGTTCCCTTCTTGGCCTTGGTAGCCTTTGGCTTGGTAGAGGCCTGAGACATGATGCTCTCGTCCATTGACTCGTCTATCTCTACATCCAGAGCTTCGGATGTGACAGAATTAACAGATTGGGTGGAAAGGCGAGAAGATGCCTTCGAAGTGCGGGGCTTTTTTCCTTTGCCTTTTTTCGCTGGGGGTTGAGCAAATACAAAGAAGGAGCAGTCCGAGGAACGGCGGAAGTGTTCATCACTGCAAGGGTTAGTCTACATCTATACTAGGAAGGAGCAATTTATACTCACAATGGGTTATCCTTGGGCTCCCAACCATCCAATGACAGCTTACAGTACGCACAACTGGCCAAATCCTTGCTCTCATCTGTCGGACAAAAATACCATCCGCCCTCGACCATCTATGAAGTGTGAGTTGCGAAAATCAAAAGGCTGATGGGCTTAGAGATCCATTACCTTTTCCGACTGGCAAACCCATCCCCTTTTTCCATCATGGGGCCAAGCAGACCCAAAGGTTGCCTGTCGTGCCTGGGTGATTCGCTCGCTGGTCGGGTCTTCGATGGTAGCGGGGTTGGAGCTACGTTGCCCAATATCGACTGTGATCGCCCAGCCGCAGTCTGGTGAGTGCTTTAGGTGCTCAGTAATTGGGTTGTCTTCCTCTTCCCATCCATCCAGTGCTCTGTTGCATTCGAAACATGTTGTGTTATCCGGGTTAGTCTCATATGGCTTGTAGTAGAAACCGGCATGCGCCAACTAGAAATCACGATGTTAAAAATTGCGTCGCAAAGAGTTATTCGTCCGGATTGAGCATACTTCAGCCGGTGAAGGTTTCTTGTGAGGCCATGCGATCGTTTTAGAGCCTTTCGTGGTCGAGGATCTTCGTTCAGGTTTGAGCACAGTGTCGAAACTGGCCAAGCGAGCAGCGAAGGTGTCCATATCAAATCCCATGGCGCAAGGGGTTTATTGGCGACAGTAAGCCACCAAACCTGATAATTAACCCAGCAATGGTTGGTATGGCGGGGTTTATGATCGATGTTGATCCGGTCTGTTTACTTCTTTAGCGTTGTTATGTGAGACGCGCACTCACGTGATCTTGGTTACTAAGCCCCATCAATACGTCAGAATCTCGTTGGATGCAGGTATTGAAGGTGGAACATTGCACAATTCCTTCGCCGTGATCCATTGATTCATAAGATTAACGCTCCATGCCGTGGGCCTTCAATCCTCTGTGATTTGTCATATTGAGCTTTACGCTCCGCTCCTTCTCCGCTCTTCCTCTTCTGACCTTGCGACTATGAGACAAGCCGTACGCTCCGAACCAACACCATTGGGAAAGAAACATATAAGCTAATTGATGTACCATACTCTAGATATCTGTTTCTAAGAGCGCTGTCTCTAGCTCTCTTTTGCGATCTCGTGTGCGCTTGGCACCTCTTCCATTGCTGCCCGCTTCTGCTCGCTATCTCTCAATTGAATCCCGTACCTCCAACTCTCATTTCTACCGTGCTGCAAATTACATTCCTGCAATATCGCATTCATTATCCAATGTTACACCTCAGCGACCACCATCTGCTGCCTCATTCTCGACTTCACCATTGTTGTCGGAAGCAGACTGGGATTATAACCCGAACCTTTCAATTTCTCAGTTCTCCGAACTTCCCTCGAAAGACTTCGGAGTCAACCAGCATATGATCATCAACCAAGAATTCAAAGAAGCTCTAAGGCAGATACTATGGGAATTCCGAGCACCGATTCGATACGCTTTTGCCTATGGCTCAGGCGTATTTGCGCAGCAAGGCAGCGCAGCCTCATCCTCCCCTACACACCCGTCGGCACCGTCGGCCATCATGAATATGCAACAGGGATCAGGAAAGATGATTGATTTCATATTTGGAGTATCTTATTCTCAACACTGGCATTCGTTAAACCTAAACCAGCATCGTGATCATTACTCCGGACTTGGCTCTCTCGGTTCCTATGCGGTCTCCCAAGTTCAAGATAAATTTGGAGCTGGAGTATATTTCAACACTCACGTTACTGTGAACGGTACTCTAGTAAAATATGGGGTTGTGAACCTGGACACACTCTGTCAAGACCTGACTCAATGGAATACCCTCTATCTTGCAGGCCGGCTGCACAAGCCCGTGAAAATCCTTAGAGACAATCCTAAAGTTCGATTGGCGAACCAGATGAACTTGCTATCGGCTCTGCGGGTGGCACTTCTGCTATTACCCGAGCGTTTCTCCGAATTTGAATTATACAGCACCATTGCCGGTATCAGCTATACCGGTGACCTACGGATGGTGCTACCAGCGGAAGACCACGGCAAAGTGCGAAATATTGTCTCTGGCCAAATGGCCCACTTCCGGCGGCTATACGAGCCTCTCGTCAGCAATCTGCCTAATGTGACTTTCAACGACCCTCGCTGTAGCCAGAAGGACTGGATTGACGATCCAGATGCAGTTCTTGGTATGGTTCAGGACATGGATCCAGTCAAGCGCGGAAACATGGTCCGCCGCCTCCCAGAGAAGTTCCGTGAGAAGATTTACTTCCAGTACCAGTCACGCTACGCAATCCCACGAGTTGAGTTCAATAAGATGATGGCGGAAAGCAATGACACTTCACAGGAAATTGTCAAGCGGCCTCAGGGAGGTCCCTTTGAACAAAGGATCGGCAGTGACGAACACCTTCCAGATGAGGTCTCTAACGCAATCTCGAAGACAATTCGCTGGCCAAGCACTGTTCAGACCGTCAAAGGCATATTATCAGCGGGCATTGGCAAGAGCTGGAATTATATCATGGAGAAGCGGCTAAAGCATAAGAAGTCCCAGTCAAACAAAGCTGCCTCTGCAAAGGCATATGCCAAGGAGGAATAGCAATAGGGCTCCTCTTGATCATGCATAAAAGGGGGTGTTTATATTTCATACAATCGTTTTGCATTTACAAGATTACATATATAACATAGATTTAGGACTTTTTAGCTTATAGAGGATCCGAACACTTTCATTCATATCTTCAAGCCTTGCGCTTCCATGACACGTATTGTTGATTGGATGGCTTCAGCGCCGGTTTTAACCAAGTTCATTGATGAGCCGATAAATTGGAAGCGTTTAATTGCCTCCTGGAGACTCTGTTATAGCCTTGCGAAAGATGCATGGTAGCGTTCTGGGGTTGAAACCAGAGCTACTGCTAGCAAGACTGCGTCGGAGGTCGGAAATGTTGAACTCATATATGACTGAACAGTGGCATAGTTACAATGTGACGAGTCTGGCTGTCCAGAATAACCAATGCTTATTCATAGACCTGATGCTGGCTCTTAACACGTGTGAATGTGTAGGGGTGATGCAGCGTCATGAGGAACGAACTCGTATTCCTATTCGTACTTTTCAGTCTCCTTCTCACAATATTCCCAGAAAGCCTCGCCGTGACCCGTTCCGCCCTCACTCTTTCGCTTCATTCCCTCGGTTATGTCCTTTCTCTGCTTGAATAACCGCCCCCATGGGGCAACATACGCACCATTCTGGGAAGATGTGATATCTTGTGACCAGCCTGCATATAGCTCTGTGTAAGCTCCATATTTGGTAGGATACAGCAGCATATAGTTGACAATTTTTTCTAGCAATGTGGTACTATGCCTTTGAAGCTCAGAGTGAAGATTTCCTGGGTTCCAGGAAACAGATATGATGCCATCTTTTCCATACCGAGCCGCGAACTCAGCAGCAATCAAACAGTTGGCGGCTTTTGACTGGCCATAAGCCTTGTTCTTGTTGTCGAAAAACTGGTTCACGATGCCATTGCTCTCAAACTGGACTCCCCCATTGGGCGCCATCATAGCCGCGGTCAATGATGAAGCCCAGGTCACACGAACTGACTCCGATGGAGCGGTCTTGGCCGTCTTTACTAGTAGAGGTATAAGGAGCTTGGTAAAGAGGAACGGGCCCAGGCAGTTCGTGCCCATTTGCAATTCGTGTCCATGGGAGTCTGTGGACCCTGCAGGGGGTCTCATGACACCTGCATTGTTAGTGAGGACGTCAAGCCTGTCTTCCGAAGATAGGAACTCTTTCACGGCTGGCTTGATACTTGAGAAATCGGAGAAGTCGACTTCCAAAAATATCACTCTGCCTTTTGAGGATGAAAAGAGGTCTTTAATCAGCGATATCGACCTTGCTGCCTTGTTTGGACTGCGCCCTGCGATGTACACCGTGGCATTTTTGGAATATAGAATCTTGACAAGTTCAAGACCAACTCCAGTGTATCCCCCGGTGACAATGTGGACTTTTCCTGTTTGATCCGGAAGATTATTCTCCGTTAGGGTTGGGGTAGGAATCCAGAAGGACTGCCACAATAGATCGCTCATTATCAAGACTGGGTGTTTGTGTTGGAAGGTAAGTTGTATGGATTTTGATTAAGCGGCAATAAAGGGGAGTAGAGTCGGAGTAAACTAATTCTGCTCGGATTCAGAACTAACCGATGCCGTTTATGGTGGGGATTTCTTAAATCCGCGGACTTTGCACGTCATTTTATCCCTAGCTTAGTTTCTGAAAGACTAGAATCAATTAATCATTCGTACACATTCTAATTGGCCACCCAAACCTCAAGAAGTCAACAGACTGGATACATCACGTGATATACGTCAAGTTTATTTGGAAGTTGGATAGATGGAAGACTTTAAGGAGGAATTTAGAGTAAAAAAGGAGAAATGTCACATGGGTATGTGGTAGCTGCCAAAAAGCTAGATATAGAGATGTGAAAAGCTGTGGAGACGTAGCAACGCCCTGAATAGCCCTTGGGCCGTCGAATCGGGTCCTTTCCCGGATGATTAAGAAAATGGAAATCACAAGATGTGGAAAAAATAGAGAATGAATGAATGAATGGAAGATCTGCCCGCAGATCGTAGATTATGAGCTTTTTGGCCGTGTTCGCCGCTTGTCGGAGTTTAAGATCTATGGCTGTTAAATGATGACCTGGGAGAAATATCGTTCATCATGAAAGATGTCTCATCCGACAAGCTTAGCTTTGTAGTGTTTGAGATCGAATCAACACAAGCAAGACTTTCCATATCCCCCTCCAATCGAGAGTAAGAGCGGATACTCAAAGCCATGAGCAGTGAAACTTCAAGAGTGAAGCTGATTGCAAATCCCGCGGTAGAGGCGCTGACATCGGGTGAGTGGGCAATAAAAGAGACAGTTAGGGCTGAGAAAATTGCACCGAGCATATTCACCCTGAAGTCGAGCCATCTGTTGAGTAGATGGAGGTTCCAGTAGGCTCGTGCGTGACGGCCTACTCTGTCTTGAAACTCGAGAAGTGATTTGTCAATTTTTCCATATGCTCGAATGGTGGAGAGACCGCTTTGACAGGCATCGAAATGGTCGATAACAGAGCTTTCTGTCTTCTTCTCTAGCTGCTTCAATTGCCGAGATGTGTTCGAGAATTTCTTTCCGCACCACAGATATACTACCAGAAGTAGTGCTGCCACTGCAGCCAACACTGGACTCACAATGACCCCTGCAAGCATGGATATTCCCACATCCATTGGGAGCCCTAGTGCTGAATCCAGGTCTTCTCCAAGCCGGGAATCCAGAACGTTGAGATCGGCAGAGAAGCGGTTGATCATATCAGAGGCATTATCATGCCACTGTTCGGGAGCTCTGAGAACTGTGACAACGAAGTGGTGGAATATCCGTTCTGACACTCTTAGTGCAGATACCATGGACAAATATTTACGGCAAATCATCAGCAGACATGCACTGGCCGAGAGTATAGCGTAGACAGTCAAATAATCAGAGCTGTCGACCTTTTGCTCCGATGATTGTGCTTCACTTTGGGGTTGGGTCCAATTACGAATGCACCAAGCCTAGAGGAACTGTTAGAAAAGCCTTATGAACGTAAATTTTAGATCGGAGCTTACCCGGCCCAGCATAACTGCTGCATAACCAATAAATGCCACACCGAAGAACATCCAGTGAGTAGGATCTCCTCCCTGTCTTAGAAGAACGTGCAAAGATTCTGATATCGTCGGTTTGTTATGTTGACTTCTACCTCCAGTCGAAACCAAGGACTTAGCGCTTTTCAATGCAGAATGATTCTCTTCTTCGGGGAGAGAAGAGTGATCAAAACCAGGCTGCGCCATTTTACGGATGCTGACTGCAGATTTCAAACGACCATTTTCCAGAGTAACCAGATACTCAGCCTGAGGCAAGCAAAGCTCAACGTTGCGAGTAGCCAGGATGAACGTTCTTTCATTCAGAACGTCTCCACAAAGAACATGTCGGTAGATGTGCGTAGCAGCCTCTTTATCGATGGTAGTGAAAATATCGTCAACAACAAGCGTCTTTGCCCGAGAGTAAAGAGCACGAGCAAGGGATATCCGCGATTTTTGACTGTCGCTGATATTCGCTCCTTTGCAACTCAACACGGTTTGATCTCCCTGGGGCAAACATTTCAGATCATGTTCGAGACCACAGACAAATATCACCTTAGCATATCGGCGATGGTCAAGTGGCAGGCCGAGACGGATATTTTCTTGAATTGTGGCATTCTGCAGCCAGGGTTTTTGAGAAACATAGGCAAGTGAGACAGTTGAGAGCCATGTATCAGGATCTGATAATGACAGCGTGTGGTCAAGAGGGGCTGAGACTGGCGCAGAGATAAGTCCACTAATGATTTTCACTTCATCAAGCATTGCAGACAGAAGAAGACTTTTTCCAGAACCAGGAGGTCCTGTGATGATGCTGACCGTGTCTTTAGGGAATCTCAACTCAAGACCAGTCAAAGTGTAACTACTGCCAGGTCCGGCTCCTGGCCACGAGATCGAGGCATTTCGGAATTTGACAGTATCGGACGGGATAGTGTTATTCAATTTCTCAGCTTGTGAGAAGAATAGTGTGAGGCGCTCCACACTGTTTGAGGCATCGAATAGGGAGGTAATTGCATTTGGGAGAACTGCCAGGGCAGCTTGAAGCGAGTTCAAGACAGAGATGGATGTGAATGCGGTAGACGCAGAAAGAGATCCATGAGACCAGGCATAAGCGGCAATACAGGCGATAGAGAGAAGGATTGGACTAATGGAGGACATCGAACTCATTCCAATTTGCCAGAAATAGACCGACCATTGAGATTTCAATTCGTAGTCTCGTAGCTCATTGATGTCTATTCTCTTGGGGCAAACGCCTTGAAGAATCTCAGTCATCATTTCCAGTCTGCTATCACGAAGTCTCATCAGCTTCTTCTGGTTACCGGAGTACCTGCGCATGACAATACTCCTTGTAGCCGCGAGGGTTGTTAGGACTGCAATTCCTGCAAGCATGCTTTTCCAGCCCAGCAGATGGGCCAAGAAGATCGAAGAAATTCCTATCTTGATAGGTGATTCGCAAAGAGTGAACGCCAGACAAAAGAAGTCTGTGATGGTTTTTACTTCAGAAGAGAGCAGAGTTTTCTCATCAACAGGATCGAAGTGGCCGATTTGGGTAGTCTTCTCGAACACGGCGAGAGACAGCTGTTGTTGCATTCGCACCGCGATTTTATTGTGAGAAATCCAGCGCTTGAAGGGCTCCAGGGCAGCCGATGCCATAACGGACAGCCCAAGGGCAGTGACAGGGGTCCATAGTTCGTCCTTTTTGGTCTCTAGCTGAGTATCCTCGAGGTGACGCAGAATTTGTAGCAATGCCAGTTGGGGGGCAAAGCTCAAGAAAGACGAAGTCACGGTGATAAAAAGCTGGCATATCAGCGCGGAGTGATGGGAGCGAAGAATCCACCTCCATATTCCTCGTGAATCAACCACAGTACCTCGTTTCAATTGAGAGTCCTTGTGTATTATTTCCGGTGTTGTATCATAATCAAGTTCTGACAGATCTTCGAGAGTCAAATTGTCTGGAAGATGACACTTGTCGAGCACTGGTTGAATCCATGAGAAACTGATCCAGCTTAAAACACCGGTAGTGAACTGTCTGTCTACCAGTTTCTCATTTCGGTAAACGTCCGGGCGTCGAGGGACCATGAAGCACATGATAACAAGTAAAGAACTGGCTATGACCTGTGCTCCGAGCAACTTGGGAGATGAGTTGGTCAAGTGGTCCGCAATTGAGATGATATAGCGCCGAGCGAGCAACAGCAACAGAACAAAGAGATTGCTCACTCCCATTCTCCATGCAATTGGAAAGCCAGTCGGGAAAGGAGATGGAAGACAAAGAGCAGTACCTTGAGCCAAGTTTATGACCTGTAAAGTTCGATTGTTGATCAGTCCGGATTCCTGCATGCGACATATGAAGGAGTTTAACGTTTCTTACCCAAAGTCCAATTTCTATCGAGTCGACAAACTTCGATTTGGCGGAGAATGAATCAGTCGCCATCCGAATAACAGACAAGAAGACCCCCACGACAGCAATGGAAAGTATAGTGAGTCGAAGCCATTTCTTCGAAGCGCGCTGGGATGATTGAATAGTAGCCTGTCCATCCTGGTCTTCGTAGATATGTGCGAGTGGTCGAAACGCCGTCGCCGATGATCCCCATATTCTGAATCCCAGTTTTTTGACTCCAGTTATTGTCACAGCTAGAACAATAAGCCATGTTCCAGTACTGACAGCAAGAAGAATATTTTCTAGGCCGCTCAGGTCGGTTGCTTGCAGGAGACCATGGGCATCGGGGACCAGCCTGGAACTGCCCGAAGTTGACTGCATCGCACTAGTCTTTCCAATACCTAGTTGTTTAAAGAATGAGAAAGACCAAGGATTGATGATTGATGATGATCGAGGGTCGAGGATTGAGGATTGCGTCAAGTACTATATACTCCGAAAGTAAACCCCATAATTAATACAAAAGGAAATAAGGCCCGTAATGTTGTGATGAACCAAGAACACCCGTGGACAGTTCGGGGGCCCTTGTGACCCTAGGATTGGCCCGACGTATGAAGGATCGTAAGTGCAACATGGGGCCAAACTAAGTGTGGACCTTGGGGCAGGATTAAAGCTGATATGATGTCGTCAAATTGTTCACTATTGAAGGATCATTCCAGGATTCTTAAAGTTACGGCTGCAATCTTAGTAAAATCTAATATCTATCCTGAAGATCTTGTCAATCTAGCACCTACTTAGTAGGTAAACTTTTGGAAGAACTTGGGAAGAACCTTGAAAGGGCGAATCACCGATGATTGCCGATGTTACCGTTAAATGTAATTTATACGTAACTGAAATACCGGGATCACCAATTGATCCGGAACCTGCATTGTTCTTCTACTTTGTATACTCCGCAATTCCCTCCATAATAGTATTCCGAATCCTGCGAGATCTTGAAACTCACATTAAAGGATCATGTTCCTATCCGCTCACTCAATTAATGTCGGCTTTTACTTCGCGGTTAACTATCTACCTGGGATGAAATTACAATTCCGCTAGGATCGGGTTTACTGCATGCCTCCGTTCTCCCCCTTGGCATAATCAACATTACTTATATCCCTTTCCTCTTATAGTTACACCTTGAGAGGCTTTTCTAACAAGTCCATGCAATACAAACTGGCACTTCCAAGGTTGAGAATGATAGTGTCTTAACCATCCTACCCTTTAAATATTGGAACGTAAAAGCCTTGCACATAGCTATCCCTGGGCTTGTCGGCTTTGATCAGATCGCCGTTATAATACCCACACGTCGGTGCGAGCTCAGCTACGATCCACAAGCCACGTCAGCTTTGAATTACGTGGAGCCACATATACTTCGTTCTCTGTTCTTACTCTGAAATTTCCAGGGCTGAGTAGTATGATCTCTGCGAAGAGTCGGCAGAGCTGGACGGGAGATGTTCTCCTATACTTATGCAGCGTTGAAAAAGCCGGCGTCTCGTATATCAGGTTTACACTTTAGCACTCGATGTAGATTTGATGGTTCATTAGCACAGATTTGAGGTCTGATCTCTCTCCAGGCCCAGCAATATGGGTACCAACACAGGCGTTGGCGCATGGCGCACTGCATCTCTCCTAAATGGGTTACAGAGAACCTCGAGATATCTAATCATGCCGTGAAAACTCAGGCGAACAATCTCCTATTAATCAATGATCCCCGTTCTCATTTCTAGATTGTTGGGAAAAGACTGGATCTGTCTGCTGTTAAACGGGTTTCGCGATGTTCGTAGTCAGGGTCACTACGCTGAAAGGAGTCCTGACAGATCAGGATAGAAATTCAAATTACCAATGTTCAGTGATCAAACCATTGAACCAAGTTGAATTGAGCCAAGTTCTTTCTTGATATTGTCAATGACTCAATATTATCGATGTTCCTGACTTGGTCTGGTAAGAAGACTTGAGTCACCGCCCGGAGATTTTTAAGTCCCCGCGGACCCCCACCATTACCTTTTTTCCTACTCGACACCAACTGTACTCATACTACACCAACGCCCACAATGGCTTCAGGAACCTCCCCATTTGATCTTTCCAAATGCGCCCGGCCCAACATCTTGCAATTACAGCCGTACCGATGCGCCAGAGAGTGTGTTCACCCGTGATGCATCACAGATCCCGCGCTAATGAGTCAGTGACTACAAAGATGATGGGACGAACGTTCTCTTGGATGCCAATGAGAATGCCTATGGCCCTGGCCTTGCATTGAACAAGGAAGGTGCATTGGGCGACACTTCTAAGTCTGAGATCGACCTTCTGGGCCTAAATCGATACCCCGACCCGTGAGTCACTCGCCAAATGATTCCGACTCTACAAAGGACCAAGACCTGACCTTTCATAAATGTAGTCACCAAATCGAATTGAAGCAGCTCTTCTGCAACCTCCGTAATACCCACCACCACACACCAAAGACCCTCCGTCCGGAAAACCTCTTCGTCGGTGTTGGATCGGACGAGGCCATCGACGCCCTGCTACGATGCTTTTGCGTGCCAGGCAAGGACAAGATCTTGACCTGCCCGCCGACCTACGGAATGTACAGTGTGAGCGCACAGATTAACGATCTCGAGATCGTCAAGGTGCCGCTAAATGTGGACGACGGCTTCAGCCTACAACCCGAGAAGGTGAACGAGACACTATCAGCTGACCCATCGATCAAGTTGGCCTACATTTGCTCGCCCGGCAACCCAACCGCGAATTTGATCCGCAAGGAAGATATTCGCAAAGTGCTCGAGCACCCTACGTGGAACGGCGTGGTCGTGGTGGACGAGGCATACATTGACTTTGCCCCGGAGGGCTCCAGTCTCGCTGAGTGGGTGAACGAATGGCCGAATCTCGTAGTCATGCAGACTCTGAGCAAAGCCTTCGGTCTCGCGGGTATCCGACTAGGAGTTGCTTTTACCAGTCCCGAGATTGCTCTACTACTGAACAGCTTGAAGGCGCCGTACAATATCTCCAGCCCAACCAGCGCGCTGGCCAGCGCCGCCCTCACAGACCCTCACATGGCGGTCATGCAGCAATACCGCGATCAAATTGTCGATCAACGAGCCCGCCTAGTCCGTGAGCTGCCTCAAATTTCGGGAGTGGGGCGGTTCCTAGGGGGTTATGATGCAAATTTCTTGCTTGTAGAGATGAAGGATGCCGAGGGTCGACCGAGCAACGCTACAGCTCTAGCTGTGTACGAGGCCATGGCAGAGAAGCGTGGGGTCGTAGTACGATTCCGTGGTAAGGAGTACGGGTGTGAGGGTTGTTTGCGCATAACAGTCGGCACTGAGTCAGAGGTTGACAAACTATTGGCGGAGCTCCGTGCCGTTTTGGCTGCTGTGCATGCAGGATCTAGCATATAGACCGCCATCTGATTCTCGTATCGGAAATAGATGAAACGGGATCTTTGCAGTTTTCAGATTTGATCTAACATCCGGCGAAGGAAGGGTTCTATAATAAAAAAAAAAGGGGGATTACCTTCCAGGGACTGCCTTCAAGGGATTCTGGATCAATTCTGTATATAGTTATGGAGTAGATTCATAATGATATAATAGGACGGGACAACCTTATCAAAGCTTGGAAAGTGGGCCCATCACGGAACTGGTTATGGGGGCGATAACTTCAATACGAGTGTAGATCAATATATTCTGTATAAAGTAAAATACATACGAGTGGGGAATTTGACCCACTTTTGATGTATGAATATTCCAATTCCAAGGTTCCATTTTATACCAAATCTCCATTGAATTATATCAACCAATCAAGAAAAAAAAATATGAAATCTGTTCATGTTTCTCTCTTATGACCAGTCTGCAGATACAAGATATGTGTGGGCGTTAGCGATGTCGGAAACGAGATTGACTCTTGATGGCCATAATTGGTGTTATTGGCCTCTAGAGTATTTATTGAAGTCTTTAGCTGTTAAGCTTCCTGGTAGTTAAACCACCTTGAATTATGGCGATTCGGATTTTCTCTCATATTGATCTGTTTTTTCACGTGCTGCGCAAAAAGCCTTGTTTTTCTTGTTGGAGAGTAAGAATCTCTTGGTATAGAGAATTGGTACCCTTATAATTTGCTCTAAAGCTCTCTTAGATGGGTAGCAGGGCCTAGTGAAATTGTAAGAAGCAGAGCTTTATGTTGTCGGTGTAGATCGGTTAGTGGTTTTGACGTTTTTGGTGTATAATATCGACTTGATGGTGTGCGAAGTAAAATAGTAGGCTTTGAGAGCACTCAATCAGGATCGAAAGTTGTAACTTCAATAACGGCGAAGGTATTAGAAATAGAGCTAATAGCTTCTAGGCGCGCGGTCGAGTAAATTTCTAGGATATTTACTTTTGACGCTGTTGAATAATCCAAGCGCCATTTTCCAATGGACTAGGCGAGAATATGATCACTTTGAAACCAAAAAACAACCCAAATCCAATGGTTGTAAAAGGTCAGATGAATAGGCAGGTATTCAAATTGGTATAATGTTCTTTTCTTTGCAAATGTCATCAACTTTAGGTGTAAGATGGCTACTATGGCCATCTAACACCAAAGCACGATATTTTCCTTTCATACAAGAAGTATTTTCAGGAATAGAGATATTTTATAGCCATAGAAGCCCTATTTCGTCTGATGTCCGCCGTTTGGTCTACTCAGGTAGCTTCAAATCGCCAGTCTCATTGAAGTTATATATATCGCGCGAATCGTTTTTCGACAAGATTAAGCTTTTCCCGAATTATGGTAGGATCTTCTTGTTTTGCTCGTTTAAAAAACCACAACGTTTTGAATAGCGAGTTTCTTGTTCAGGATGTTCATTCTATGGAATTTCCGACCCAATGTCATCCGATCGTAAGAGATGGGTTGGTTCCGCGGTCGGCGAGTAGTGAATAAGTGATACTAGCGACATCAGAAGGGCTAGGAGCAGCTCCACAGTCATCTGAAGAGAGAGTTCAGTCGATTCATGACCATCTGCGCGTTTATCATAGCGACATGTAATACGGCGTTAAAGGGTTGAAGTGGTGACATCAAATGTAAGCGCAGATTGGTAAATATTGGGAACTTCGCCATTCTGAATAGCTTTGATAACTCATAAGATTCTACCCTCCTGTTCAGCCCGTTTTTGGGCTTTCTGACAAACTGTTGGTGGCATGTTGGGGGTGGTTGGAAAGGAAACTCGTAATGACGCGTAAAAGCTTACAGGATTACTCGGTTTTATTTCTCGCTCGTATGTATTTTTATCTGCATGCAATTCAAGACTATGTACTAAGTAGAAGCGTAGTCAGCCATAGCAATGTCCAGATATAGTCAAAGGCCACGTGAGAGATAACAATCCCCCTATCCAAACCCTTAAATCAACGTCTATGATTCGCTAGTAAGCTTCTTCCCCCGCCGTTCCCTAAATGTAATGATCCTAAGGTAAGACAGATTAAAAACTGATTAGGTTTCATAGGACTTGGATTTCATATGACATTATTATCGTAAGCCTTCAAGCTTACGTGCATAATAAGCGAGATATTGTATATTGAAAATAATAGCACAAACCAGCCTGGTTCAATGCTGACCTTCATATAGATTAGGGCGATGGATGTCACTGGCTCATGTTCGTTATCTTGACCTTGCCAGATCCTTGTCAATTCGAACCAGTTTTTCTCAATATTTTGTATTTCTCAGTCTCTCTTGGCCGTGAATAAGCTCTTTTACGCCTGTTTCCCCTCTGGCTTCCTATAGTTTTTCTCACCGGGAATCCCCGTTCCCATGGTCTCATCATCTCTACTTTCCAGGCCCAGAATCCTAAAACTGATCCATATATCATCTTGCGAACATCCCTTATCTCTCTAGTATGAGGTCGATCTCTAACCCCCACACTATCTTTGAGCCCTGCGTCAAATGATCACCACATCACTTCTCTTCCATCGCTTCTTCTGAGTTTGATATGAGAAAACACCCCTCTTCGGAGGCTGGTGCAAATCATGGATATTCTCACGCAACGCTCGATCTTATCCCATACCATTCCACCGGCTTTTCAATCTCGTGATGACATTAATCCGACTTTGATGATGAGCTGGTGGGCTACTGCGTTCTCCATGCTCATCATCATCGTGCGTCTATGCGGTCGTTATATCCGTCTCGAACGCTTCTTCCCCGAAGACAAAGTCATGGTTCTCAGCATGATCCCACTATCAATTCGCATAATATTAGTGCATTTCGTCTTGGTCTATGGAACCAATAATGTCCAAACAGACGGTTTAACTGCTGACCAGATCTCGAAGAGAGCTATTGGTAGTAAGTTGGTATTAGCAGCGCGAATCTTCTATGCAATCTTGTAAGAATCCTCAGTAAATGGACGGTTAGCTGCTACGAGCCCTGTCACACTTGATATACTAACACTCAAACCTAGCATCTGGACAGCCAAGCTCACTGTTTGTGAATTCCTCAAGCGTGTCACAGGGAAGGTCTGGCGTCGATCAGTCGCCATCTTCCTACGTTTTATCCACTTCTTTCTCGCCTCAACACTAGCTGTTGTCGTCATCACAACTCTGGCCGAGTGTCTACCCTTCTACCACTATTGGCAGGTCATTCCAGACCCCGGCTCCAGTTGTCGCTCAGGATATGCGCAACTAATCGCGATGGGAACGTGCGACGTCATAACCGATCTCCTTCTCGTCGCATTCCCCGTTCCAATCATCTTGACGTCGCAAATGCCACTCAAGCGCAAACTCTCGCTCGTCATCCTCTTCTGCCTCTCACTTATCCTAGTTGCCATCACCTGCTACCGAGTACCGTTGGTAATTAGACACGGTGGCGCACAACCATACCGCTCCCTCATCGCCTCACTGGACATCCTAGCCGCCACCGCCGTCTCCAACATCGTCGTAATAGGCTCCTTCGTTCGAGACCGCGGCGCCAAGAAACGCAAATATAAGCGCAATTTGGGTTCGGCGTCTGTTACCGAAAGCTTAGATCAAAGCCATGTCCGACGCAACACTGTCATGCAGCACCAATGGGGCAGCGACTGTGACCTCGCCGCAGACGTTGGTATTCGCATAGATCCAGAGCTCTTCTCCAGCAACAAAGGTTCATCTTCGTCTCATCCACCACTTGCTCCTCCGGAGCCTTTGCTCATTGCTCGCACGGGAGCTATCGATCCAAATTGGTCATTTGATCAGCCGAAGCATCGCCGCTCAGAGGAAACCCACGTTTCAGATGATACGCATGTCTCGACGACATGTAGTCTCGAAGTCAGAGTCACTCCGCGCGAGTATATTCGAACCAGTCAACCCTGCGAGAAACCGCCAAATGCCTCGTCAATTACGCCCTCGCATCAAGCCTCTTTCTCTGATGTCGGCGGGCTTCTGAACCAGCATCAGCCAGATACCCATTTCTTCTCTCCGCCTAATCCACTCAATCCATTCGTCACTTCTCCCTTATCAATGTCAACCACAACAGTTATAGAGGCCGAAAGACCCTATCGTGGCCGCAGCAGTCGGAACTTTTTGGAAGACCTGGGTGTTTGGCCTCGCACTCCTAACGCTGCCCTCAATTCTCGCTTCGCTTCTTCTGCTCCGCCTACTGCTACAAGCCCTTTCATGAATTTGCAATCTTCAACACCCAATCCTCCTCCACGCTATCGTCCACCGTCTGATGCTTCTCTCACTTTTGATGTCGAGCTTCAAGATGTTGGTGGGCTTTTGGAGGGACAGAACTCCCGTATGAGGAGATGATATGTATGATCCTTTTTTAAATCCAATTGCTGGGAATGTGTTTATATTGGCTTGGGAGGTCCTTTTGATATTTACTTGGAGTCAGCTCTTCTGAAAATGTTTTCTTTGATGCTTTACTCATACCCCCTGTCGCAAACCCTTGTTGTTCTTTTTCTTCTTGTATTTTCCGAGGTTGGCTCTACGTTGGCGTTGGGAGACAACTCATGAACTCTACACGAATCTCCTTTTTGTATATCACCATGAAATTTCTTTTTTTTATTTACAATTAATTGTGGTCAACGGTCAAGACATTGGAATTCAGCATAGCTAAATAATACAGAGCATCACTATGTCAAATGACGAGTAGATCGGAAACCGCCCCCTCCATGGATTGCACTTGTAGAGAACTTCGCCTGTACGCCGTGCTGCCCAGAATAGAGTCTTTTTTGTTTGTTTAGTAGGGGTGTAGAAGTTGAAAAGGAAAAAAAATGATAAAACTCCGTGTCCACCTTCACCTGGTATCTTGATTGACGTAGTCGCTGGTATCGTTTGCGTTCCCCAGTTCGCAATATAGTAAGGCAACAGCAGAAAGAACCGTGTCGAAGAGGACTTATGCATTTGCGTGGGTATGAATAATCGAACTTTTAACGGGGCTTAGATGACCCATCGGTAACTAGCATAACGACCAGCAGTCTCACTCTTGCGAATGATCTTCACTACCTGACCACGGCGCAAACCCAAGTACCGAGCAACAGGATCAACAACCTGCATACGGGGCAGCTGCGACTCCTTCAGACGGTATCGCTCCAGAAGACGGAGCTTCTCCTCAGGGCTGAGAAGGACGTGCTTGGGGACGAGTTCGTGGTGGGTGATGTTCACCAGCAGGTCCTGCTCCTGGAAGTACTCACAGATACGGTCGGGGATAACTTGGAGCATTCGCATAGCTGAGGGGGAAATAGCAACTTGCGTAATGAAGATACCGGTGTGGTAGTTGCCATCGCTGACGATCTCATTGAACTCGCGCACTTCCTTGGTGCCGACACCGGGCGTCTCGGGACCAAAGTGGACGTAAATTTCACCGCAGTCGGGTTGGGGGTTTGGGTTCGCCTTGCTGGGCAGTGCGGTGTACTTGTGGAGCATAGCCTGAGAGGGGCGAGCTTTGATTTTCATCTTGTTGCGGCTGGATGGAAATGAGTGCGCGTTAGCGATATTTTGCTTGGATTTTGACAATGACAGCTGTTGCTTCTGCTGCTTAGCTCAAAAGGGTTTTTTTTTGTCACATACTCTGGAAATCCGGAGGCAGCGCCGTATCGGTAACGGAAGTCAGACAGAGTGATTCGCAGTTCATCTTCGGACACTTCGTAGCCCTGTGTTTCGCACAAAGTTTGATTAGCACTAGTCATTCCACTTCGCGCAAAGGCTCTGAAACTCCAGAGAACCAATGCTAAGGGTGTCCTACCCGGTCTGCAAGCATTTCATAGATAGTTCTCCAAGTGCGCCAGAGGCGAGTCAGCTCCTTCGCAGCAATATCGTTGCCATCCTCATGATCCATAGCTGCTAAGAAATCCGGAGAATTGACCGGTGGAAAAGGAAAGTGGATGAACAAAGCGCGCGGCTGCTAAGTTGGCAAAACGAAAGAGCAGAAAAACGTGATAAGCCAAAGTCGAAAAAGTCGAGCGGGAACTTTCTGCCATCGACAGGAAGTGAAAGCGGAGAAACCCACCGAACCATTAGAATTATTCTAAACTGTTTTCCCCTTTCCTCTTGTGGCCTGGTTTTTTTTCGTCCCTTCTTTCTTTAGTCTCTAAACCTTCCCTTTTCTTAATTGTTTCCTTTGATTCACACATCAATTCACAATGGCTTCCCCTGATGTGGAAGCTCGGGTTAAGCCCACCAAGCCTGATGAGGAGGCTTACAAGGCCAGTCTGGCTCAGGCCGAGAAGGAGCACACTGCTGCGCAAGAAAAGCTCGTATGTCACTTGCTTTATTCTTTGGTTTCACTTGGGTTTTGCATCTGAGATGATCATCAATTGAATATACTCCCCCTCCCCCCCCCCACCAAGGCGGCTGTGTCCTCGCCCTTCCCACTTTTTCGTCATCTTATTCCTTTTTTCCCCCCTTGAGTCATTTAATAACATGTGCGAAAGAACCAAATCAAGGCCAAGTTGGACGGCGCTAAGCCCAACAACTCGGACTCGCCCGAGGCCAAGAAGCAACAAGAACTCCGCGCAGAACTCTCATCGATCCGTCAAAAGCAGCAGGGATTCAAGACCTCTCGTTCCAGCACCCAGGAAAAGATCAATGCTTTAGATTCGACTCTGAAGGCTCGCATTGCCGAGCAGAACAACTCGCGCGGCAAGATGTCGTTCAAGAACGTTGAGGAAATTGACCGTGAGATCGCACGCCTAGAAAAGCAAGTTGACTCTGGAACTCTGCGCCTGGTGGATGAGCGCAAGGCTCTTTCTGACGTCTCCAACATGCGGAAGCAGCGCAAGGGCTTCGCCGGTCTGGAAGAGTCCCAGAAGACCATTGATGATCTCAAGGCACAGATCTCGGAGCTGCGCAAGACCCTCGACAATGCCGAGGCCAAGGCCCTTAGCGACAAGTACACTGCGATTCAAACTGAATTGGATGCCATAAAGGCTGAGCAAAACAATGTTTACAAGAACCTCAATGCGCTGCGTGACGAGCGCACCAACCTGCGCAACGACCAGCAGGCCAAGTATTCTGCTATCCGTGAGATCAAGGACAACTACTTCAAGAGCCGTCGTGCGTACAAGGAGTATGAGGATGAGGCGTGGCGTGTTCGCCGTGAGCGCCAGAAGGCTGAGCGCGATGCATTTGAGCGCGAGAAGCGCAAGAAGATCGCCGATAAGAAGCTGGAGGAAGCCTCCGCCTTGGCCTATACCGATGAGATCCTTACTGCCCAGGGCCTTATCCGCCACTTTGACCCCACCTACAACTTCGCCGCTCTGGGTCTTGATGAAAAGAAGATCGAGGGTAGTAACTTCCGCGCCGAGGTTGGTCGTAAGATCGAGGACTCTGGCATCAAGGGTATGAAGGTTGTTGCTCGCAAGGAGGAGGAAGATTACTTCGCTGGCACTGGCGGCAAGAAGGGAAAGAAGGGCAAGAAGACCACTCCCGCTCCCGAGACCGCCAAGTTCAACATGAACATTGGTGTCATTGAGGACTTTGCTAAGGTCAAGGTCGATCCCCCTATGAACCAGACCGACGTCCCCGCTATTGTGGAGAAGCTTGCCGCCAAGATTAGCGAGTGGAAGAACAACCAGGCCAGCAAGACCGCTGAGGTGAGTTTCTTCTTATATAACTTTCCCCTCGACCCAACTGACAAGTCAATACACAGAACATCGAAAAGGCCAAGGCCGAGATCGCCCGTCTTGAAGAGGAAGAGCTCAAGATCTCCAAGACTGAGACCAGTGCTCGCAGCACTGACACTGCTAAGAAGCCCGCCAAGGCCAACGGTGCTCCCACCGCCGAGGCTGAGTTGGCTCAGGAGCTTGATGCTGTTGCCGATGCCTCGGAGGAGCTGAAGAAGGCGTCCCTCGAGGACCAGGAATAGATAATAGGTACAGGATCCTTTCTCCCCTATATTTGAAGGCTTGAATATGCCGTTCATTTTGTCCCGTTGGCCTCTGTGCATAGTGACCCCGAGATTCCGTGGTTTTGCGGATAGCGTGCATTCTGCTTCGTTCACAAAAGTCAGAAATGATATCTCCTTTCAATTTCAATTTTTGTAAATTACTTGATTATTTTACACTTGCATATGGAGCAGGTGGATAATCCGATGGAATAGCTTTTTTCACTCCCTGTAATGATATATCTCAATGCCTTTCGAGCGCATGCATTGATTTTCAGACATGCCTCACGAAGTAATTGCACTATCTTTTGAAGCTATTTAAGAAAATTAAAATATGTGTATGTCTAAAGGTAATCCTGATGCTGTGCAGCTACGAACATACTAAGCTTCCCAGTACAATCACTTTGGCAGGGGGCAATGAAGATCAGACCATTTAGTTCATTAAGTATCCATTGTATCGTAGGTATACACTACCTAGATATCGGTCTACCATATGCTTCCGAAATTTGAGAAATAAAAGAAAAAAAGATACCTAGTGCGCACGCTCGGTCTTGAATGCACAATCAGTGTCAACCACCATTTTGTACAAAATTGGCAACTTTCTCATTTTGGCCTGTTAAGGGAATAAAATAAAAATTGTTGGCTTCTCTTTGATTGAGCGTGTCATCCTTATGCAGGGGCCATGCTGATCGTCTCTATTTTTTTTTAGCAGTCGGGACATAGGTTGAATCCAAACATTGGTTTATATACCCCCATTTCATTCTGCCGGCACTATTAGGGATTAGAAAGAAACCTTTATCAGCGGTATGTCAGCGGTGTGTCATTGTTCGGCATAATCATTACCACCTAAAATTCATCTATTCTTAGGTTCATTATGACAAATATCCTGAGGTCATGAGCAGAGCCTGAGTATCCTGAATACACCATTTCCTTATTTTCAGTATAAATACCTATTACCTAGGTATGCGATACTGGGTCAGATGACCCTAGTAACCAAGAATCTATTTCTTAACACGCGCAGCGCTGCTGAACCCAATAGCGAAGCAGCAACAGAATAGATTCAACAACAACCAGCTTTTATAAAAGTTATCACCAATTTATTTTGGTGTGGTCTCAAAGCTTTGACCCAAACCAAACCAATGCTTATGTCTAGCTTCAGCACTTTGACATGTTACATCTTTTCCCTCTCTCCTCTAAATCAACCTATTACCACCTTGGTACTTGTAGCTTTTCAGATAAGAGATGTGGAATCCAACCGAAGCATACTATATAAACTTATTAGAACTTAGGTTGAAAGGTGGGTAGTCATCAGACGCTAGTATTCTTTCAGTATATGTCAAGCTAGTGTTTTGCCTTGCACCATTCTAGGTACTATTCCGCATATTCTGGATAACCATAATCTTATAGTTTCTTACTTTCGAAAGTCGCGGATAAATATAAAATCCTGGAGAAACAGTATGCAATGTTAAGATCCAAAAACGAGGGTAAAATCCAGCGGTTTCCTAGTCAAGTATTGCCGATACCTTCCATATCTGAGGTTGGTTCTGATTAGGTATCAGAATATTTCTAAGCCCGAGGTCAGTATGATAGAGATGGAATTTTCCTTTAAATCTGGTCATGGACCCCAAAATTGGCTGGAGCATTCTCTTCCGAGTGAGTGCTCATGGATCAACAACGTTGGGGGCTAAAGCATTAGAAATAGCGGAACTTTTAGCTATGACATCCGAGAAGATTTTGCAAGTGCTGACAGGATTCCAGACCCATAGAGGATGGCTTTTAGTACCAGGGACATCATGTTGTTCTTTATCTCAGCATTCGAATCTTGGAAGGGTCTGAATCCTATTCCTAGGTCATATATATCCAACATCTCCTCTCTTGTCAGTTTTTAGACGACGCCACATTCAATCCAAGCCCTTCCACCACACGGGCACCCTCCTAAGGTCATATCTAATGCTTGGAATGAAGATGATTATTCTGAAGCTGCTGCCGCTGCTGCTGTACAATGGGATCTCTGCTGCATATCCCGCCCAGCAACATGAATCGGGAATAGTCAGCTACCGTGCGCGGACTAACATGGTCAAATCTTTCACATCCTCTTCTCTCCATGAATCAGCGCCGGATCGACTGTTCCGCCGCCAAGACGCACGCTCAGAAGAATTCATGAAGGACGCCGTGAAAGGGGCACAGAGATGGAAAGTTTATCAATCTATGCTATGGGAAGGGCAGAGTGGTCCATCAACGGACGTCCCAATCGTCCATGATACTGCTCGTACCGTTGGCTGGACAAAAAATGCGCATGGACATGACATCCCTACATCAGCAAACAAAATAGGATGGAGGTTCTGGGCATCAACAGATGGTATTACGGATGAATTGAAGAAGACCATCCGACTTGCCATGCCAGGAGTAAAAAATATTCAACTGACAGAAATCTCCGCTAATGAGTGGATGGAGCCGGAATTCAGTATAACTGCGTCATTTGATTGCAACAATGGAATCATTATATCCTCGTTAGCGTACTTTCGAATCACCGTGAAGAATAATGGCAAACCTACCCTCAAAATCTCCCAATACAGGTGGTCGGATGTGATGTGGGGATTGTGGACAGCTGTGTGTCCAGACCAGAAGGAAAGACTGAGATATTTTATTCGAGATAACATTGCGAATAAAGACAGTCGCTCTATTATGAAGGAAGCGGCCATTGCTGCAGGTCATTATCACACGAGTAAAAAAGATTGGGATTTGAATGATAAGCAAGTCACGATATGGAAACCGACCCAGTTAAAGCTTGGAGATATTACTGAGAATAGCTGCGATGCAGCTGCAGGTGACTGTGACTTCTACGCTGTACTCCACACTCCGAATGCGATTGGAATACTTTGGCTTGCTCAGGGCCATGCCAACGAATTGAGCTACGACAGTATTAATAAAATCACTGGGATTAGCTTCTGGACACCTGATATGGTAATTGATGGAGATTCGGACTCGAACTCGAATTCGGATGACGATGAAGACGATGATGAAAACCTCAGAGAAAGTGAATTGGAAGAGATGACATGGTATTCGGTCATTGAATTGGGGGTTTCCTCCAAAGAATGCTGATTCAAGATTGATTAGACCTCGGGATGATTCAGGAGGCGGCTTATTGGTACTAGTCAACTATAAGTACATAGGTATATTGTATCTAAGGTAGCAATATATTGACCTGTTGAGAACGGAATTAGCATTGCCATGGTTCCAGAGTTTCATTGCAGTTTGAATAGAATTGTGTGCTACCTATCGTGGCAAAGACTCACTAGAGTGCAGTGACCGGTGTATTGCAAACTGGGGCACTGTGTTTACCTATTGTAATCTATTTTGAGCGGCATTAAAGGTTGAGTCAGCTCTAATATCAAACTCGTACAGTATAGGAGGCGGTTAAGGGGTTTTATCGAGCGCGTTCAAGGGACCTGCGTAGTCACAGAGGTCGCGCTCCGCATGCTCTACAATTTTCCATTCACCTGTTGATGACAGGGGTCTGAATGGTATTAATTATATATTGGTCAATTCCTCATCTAATGGTTCGGCAATGTCTTTAGGTCACATGACTCAGTAGTTGACTCTTTCCTTACAGTGGCCTATTTAATTGACATACAATAGAAGCTTTCGAAGTCATGATCTCTTAAGCAGACAATTCTCTACCTATTCAATTAATTGATCTTTTATATCCATCTAGGAATTTTCCATAAGTGTCATCGACATTATGGACAGTGGATATCAATTGCCGAACTCCGGAACTACGCCACACTCCACTTTATGCGGTTGATCCGTGCTTCCGTTTTCTATACTACGTAAGCCTATGCTTCCGGTTTGATCCTGTCCAGAACTCTTTCTATCTCATCCGAGGTTCTTGATACTTATTGATCCTTCTTGCCCAAGCTAACTCGTCTAATTTACCCTCAACTACCGTCCCTATTAGTTATTACTGGCTAGCTCTCAATCATATCTACAACCTTTGACAAAGCCTCGACTCTAGGCTACAATATAAAAACCTTTCAAGATGTCCTACAACAAGCCCGTGTGTTATTCAAAAATTAACGTCAAGGATTCAATATCTAACGCCCCTTCAGAACAGTCCACCTCCCGCCTACCCGGCAGCAGCATACAACCAACCTGCTTACCACCCAAACTCCCCTCCTCCCCAAGGCTACGGAGGCGGCGGACAAGGCCAGGGTTATTACCCTCAACAAAACTACGGCCCTCAACAGCAGCAGGGATATTATGGACAGCAACAGCCTATGTACTACCCGCCGCAGCAGGGATATCCACCGCAGCAGGGTTACCCTCCTCAGCAATATAATCGTCCGAGTGGCGGTGACAGCGGCGGTGCTGGTTGTTGCGCTGGTATTATGGCTGCTATGGCTTGCTGCTGCTGCTTGGATATCTTGTTTTAGTGGTGATCTCGCTGCTCGCGCATCACTGTATCGCAGAACGCGACAAGTTCTTTGATATTCGTGATTCGCGCCAGATACCTACTCATTACGACCGCCCGATTAAAGAACTTGTATGACTGGGATGGGCTGAATTGATTCTTGCTTGTTGCTTCTTTCTCCGTTGGGCGTTCTCACCAGATATATTTACGCGTCGTGTCTTTGGTTTGTTATTTTCTGCTGTATCACCATATCCTTGTTTTGTCGGAGATACTTGAAACACTCCTCGGCGATAAGCCTTGGGTCTTGATGGCTAAATGAACTTGTATAGGTAAATCTTCCGTTTTCATGGTTTATTCGTCTGCCCTAAAATATGGACATAAAACATAATTTCATCATCATTCAAACAAATTGGGTATCGCATACGATCACATCCTTCTCGCCCTCACTTAATACTGACTCCCACCATGCGAGCTACCATGATCATGAGGCTCAACAATGCGCGTTCTAGACCGATGACTCCTAGACCGTCTCGACGGCCTCGAAGCAGACGAAACAGAAGACTCCTCCTCAAAAACCTCGACAACATTCCGCGGATCAGTAGTAGCAGTTCCAGATTCCGACTCCTCGACAACAACGTGATCGTGCGACGGAGCCCGGCGATAACTATTACCGCGCCGATCTTCAACGACTTCAATCACTGAGCCCCGACGTCGTGGAGATCGGGATCCGCGCCGACTGCGGACTACTTCCTCGTCAATAGTCCTTGATGTCATGGACCTGGCGGTGATGGGACCGCCTCGATTCCCGTGTGGCTTGAAGCCTACTTTTAACAGGCTGATGAATAGGATGTAGAGGAGTATGCAGAGACCCGCGACACTGCCGAGGACTATGCCGGCAATTGCGCCGGGTGAGAGGCCTGTGTTGTAGCCGTAGGTGGCTGGGATGGAAATGGTTGTGTAGCCATTCTGTGTTTGAGAAAATAGGAGTTCCTTTAGTCTTGGGGATTTTGCTGCCGTTCGAGCGCTGAGGTCTCCGCCTGGAAGTGGAAGGGTCGACATGATTGTTTACTCCGTTTGTTTGGGCTCCAATAGTGGGGAGCACAAGCCTAAAGCTGATGCTATCGAGGTCAAGTAGGCTGGTTTGGAGAGCTGTCAGTTTTTTAATCTCAGCCTGTCAGATTTGAAGATTTTTCATTAATGTTGTAAAGCAAACTATCTAGGGAGGGAGGGAATTTGCAGAAAGTTGTGGTTAAATTGGTGGCTGGGGATCTGATCGGCGGGTGGAGCGGCTTTATCATTTATCAATCTTGATTCGATTTACTTCAAGGACACGTGATGTTTCAATTTATTCATGGGGGGGTATCTATGTCATGTGCACACCCGACTCGTTTTTTACGAGTCGGGTGTGCTTCACCGGTTCTGCCAATTTTTTTTTTTTTCACCGGTTCTTCCAATTCCACATTCCATTCTATTTTACCCAATATCTCCCACCCACTATGCCTAAAACCTTTGAATCGACTAAGGCCCATCTCTCTAAGGCCTTTGATGCGCCAAACGCGAAAAAAACCCAAATATCTCTAAGATTGCGCGCGAATTTGGTGTCAATCGACGTACTCTCCATAACCGCGTTAAAACCAATGCGACCGCGAAAACTCAACAAAAACCAGTCAATAAGGTTTTTACCGATATCCAGGAGGAGATTTTAGTACGCTGAATTACCCAGCTAACTGATTGGCGTATGCCACCAACACCAAAACAGGTTGAGATGTGGGCAAATCGCCTACTTCAAGATTCTAGTTCTGAAGATACTAAGGATACTAGAACTGTTGGGCCAAATTGGGTATATCGCTTTACTAAGCGTCTTCCTAAAGGTCTAAAACTAGGTCCTTAGAAGCAGAAAGTCAAGGATTCTAAGCGAATGATGGCTAAAAATCCAGCTAAGATAGGTCATTGGTATGATCTGCTTCGTGGTATGCCTTCGCGGTTAATCTATAACTTTGATGAGTGTGGTTTTCAACCTAGTGAGGTGTCATAGGTTAAGAACACCTAACAAATGATGTTTAGTGTAGGATCAAGAGTGGCACTATACAAGTAGAGCCTAAGTATGATTTCGTGAGAGCGAAATCATTATAGTCTTTTAGCTCAGTAGAATGGACGTGAACGTAGGCACGATCCCATAACAATATGGTTTATAGGTCCTCTTCGTCAACACAATGATGAACGCACACCATCTCTACCACTCTCTTCCTCTAGTATTGAATATACTCCGCCAAAAACCTTAGTACGACTTCAGATGAACCAAGAGAAGATTATCAAGCATATTGATATAGACCTCCTCAAACTAAGGGTTTAAAGGGGTCTTAAATATCTTACTCGCCATTCCCAATTGATCCAAGAAGAGTATCGAAATCTTAAGATTACGGTTGAGAATATTAGGGTTGCGCAAGAACCAATTCGGCGCTCTAAAACCAAACGACAGCTTAACCAACCACCCCTCCAGCAGACTGGTGTATTAAACCTACACCATATAAAACGCTTTGTGAAAATCAGGAAAACCAAGGAGGAGTTACAACTAGAAAAAAAAATTACAAAAACAGGCCCAAGAAGCTCTAAAAGCTCAAAAACAGGCCGAGGAGCAGGTTCAAGAGCAGGTTCAGGAGCAGGTTCAGGAGCAGATTCAGGAGCCAATTCAGGGGGAAATGGCCAAATATTGGAGGCGATGGAAAGGGATATACTATATTTTAAACAGATGCAGCAGAATTTTATTTAAAGCAGAATTAATAGAGAGAGAGTAAAATAATATTTTAAATTGGCAGAACCGGTGAAATTGGCAGAACCGGTGAAGCACACCCGACTCGTAAAAAACGAGTCGGGTGTGCACATGACACAGATACTGGGCTCCTGAAAAATGTCGCACACGTGATATTTTTATCAGGCTTAGCGTCTTGGCGTAAATGTTTACAATCGCGTCTAGGTGTTCATCCCTATCTATACACGCGTCATTAAAAATTACCCTGCACCATGGATACCACTACCTTTTTTTGCTCGAAATGCCGTAATCCCCGTCCGACCGAGGATTTTGATCTTAATAAGCAAGGGAAGCGAAAAAGCCTTTGTAATCGTCATACGAAGAAGCGTTCTCTTCAGCGCGATGATTGGGATGAATTTACTATGCTTCTCTCCCAGCCTCAGCCTCTTAATCATGACTTTGAATTTGATCTTGATGCTTTGCCTATCAAATTTGGCTCTGAGTTTGATAAAGAGGAGATGGGAATAGCAATGCATAGTCTTTCAGATTTGATCTGGCAGGAAGGTGGATTCCGATTCCGCCATACCTCAACTGATTCCCAATATCATCGGTATAGATATCATTGCTCTCAGGATGAAGCGCATACCCGAAGCTATCAATCTAAGGTAGAAGTTGAAAAACAGAGAGATGGCCGCCGTATAGAGCGATTTCCTTGTGGAAGTAAGCTTATTATACAGCCATCCTTACTTGATCGGACCCTCCGTCTTTCTATTCAACATCACTGGCACTGTAACAGGCTGGTGCCTGCTTTAGCATTCATGCCTGTGCCACTCATGCTCGTCACGTGCCACCCGCACCCGCATCCCTTATATTGCCACATGTCCATAGCTAGTCTCTCTCTCTTCTCTTCAAGCTTAATAAAGACAGTTTGTCGGCATCACTAGTTCTGCATTCAAGATTAGTATTAGCCCTTCACAGGCACCCGCCTTATAAAGATCTTCAAGTTCCGCAAGTCATACACGATCTTATTGACTCCCTTGTCTTGACCCATGCTCCTGCAGAGATTTCCCGCCAGGTTAGGGAGCATCCTAAAGGAAAGGAAGTGTCAAGGCACCAGGTCTATTATATCTGGCATAAGGCAAACTCAAAGAACTGGCGACGCCATGATGATCCTCTTACCTCAGCTCAAATGCTTCTAAATGAGGCAGATTTCCAGAATGGAAGGTATCAGGCCCACCAAGAGATCTTTCAAGCAGGCAACTTATCAGCATTAGGTAAGAGCAATATTCTTTTCAGCCACTAGCTTAGCTACTAGCTTAGTATTAGCTTCGGTATTGGTATTAGTATTAGTATATTAGTTTATATATTCACTGACATCGATATACTTTAGCCTTCTACCTCCCGGAGACTATTAAACCACGTCTTAATTGGGCTGAACAGGTTAACTCACAGCCTCAATTAGCCATAGATTCTACTTATGGCACAAATAATAGTGGGATGGAGCTATTTACTATGTTAGCTGAGCTTGATGGCACTGGTATACCACTTGCCTATTGTTTAGTTGATAAGCAGAATGTTCAGCCTGATACTTATCAGAGAAGAAGAGCTGATCCAGGCGCAATGTTGTTTATCCTTTATGAGTTTCTTATAAAGCTTAAGGGGTTTGGGTTTGATCCCAGCTTTATTGCGACTGATAAAGATCCAGCAGAGATTGGAGCAGTCAGACTAGTCTGGCCAGAGGCTAAGCATCAGCTTTGTTACTGGCACGCGAAGCGCGCTATTAGTATGAAGTTGAAGGATTCTACTAAGACAGCGACGCTCAATCAGTATGATCCAGAGGCAGCTACAAAGGTGGTTGGGAAGGATCATCTTGAGATTTGCTGGGGATCAATTCCACATAAACGGCCAAAGGAGCATAAATTTGATGGTAAGTTGGTTTCTTTACTCTAATTATATTGGCTCTAGCTAGCTTGATTTCCAGATTATATATTTACTAAGATATTTGTAGGCTCCGGTCAATGTCAGTGTCTCTCTCGTGGCGTCAGGCCTGTTGAAAGCCGAAGGCTTGAGCCAACTAAAGAGGAACGGGATATTATTTTAGGCATATTCTGCCGACATTTCAATATCCACCCTCTGTTTCCTGATATCAATGGCACTCGATTTAAGCAGAATCTCCACCAGGAATATGCCCGAGAAATGTATGATTGGTGCCGATCTCGCGATTATTACCATCTCTGGGCTTACCTCTTTGTCAACTGGTATAGAGATGATCAATGGATTCTCTGGGCTCGGGCAGCTAATCCTGAGAAGATCCCTATCCTGAAAACAACGATGATTGTAGAATCGCATTGGCGAAAGCTAAAGCATGATTATCTTCATCGTTTTAATCGGCCTAGAGTTGACCTAGTGGTATGGGTTCTACTAAGTCGTCTCGTCCCTGATATGGTCTATCAAATGAAGGCTATATTAGGTAGAGAGCAGCGGATCTTTAAAGGACGATGGAGAGAAGCCTTTAAAAGGCAATGGAAAAAGGATGCAAGAAAAACTGTTTGTCTAGATCAGATAAAACAGCATCATACAGATCCTTATCAATGGGTTTGTGCCTGTCCTGCCTTCTTACTTAGTCGATTCTTATGCTGTAAGCATATTATCTACTGTTTTAAGACGCCACCCCCTCAATTCTTTAATACTGTTTCCCGCCATGATACTTGTCCTTTTTGGCGGGATGAGCGATTAGAACTTAAACCAGAGTTCAAACGCAGTGGTAAAGAGCCTACTCCACTACCAGATTATGAAAGCGATACCTCTTCAGCATCAGATAGTGAGGAAGAAATAGAGGAGGATGAGGAAGAGGAGGAGGATATTCAAGCTCAATTAATAGCTTGGCGCCAATTCCAATTTGATACTATATCAATGGTTGATGATCAAGGAGAAAGGTTTGCAAAGAAGTGGCTTCAGTATATCAAAGGCCAAAGGGCTCAAACCCAGAAGCTGATTAATGAAGCTAAAACTATTCGGAGCATGCGGACGATGCCCAAAACTTGGCGGAAGCACGATCATCCACTAGGGGTTTATTTACAGTAGTTAGAATCGGACTTAGAAGAATTGAACTTGATTTGAATTAGTAATGCTATTGAGATTAGTAAGGCTTGGCAAATATCACGTGTGCGACAGTTTTTCGGCTGCCCATTACGCACACTTATTTATTCTGTGACAACACACTATCCGACGCCAATGAGATTAAAATAGAATACTGCAGATTTACTGGGATGGTACTTGATTCACCGATTTGGTGATTAATTTTGAATTTTGAGTGAGATTCGCATAATGAAGTTGTAATTTTATGGAATTGCTTTTAAATACTCCGTACCATCCGAACAGACAAGCATATCATTTTAAGCCAAACCAATATATACAGCCGTTAATTGGTTAGACCGTAGTATCCATGGAGGATTCCTCCTCGATGGCCTTCTCTTGTGTATTCACAACCTCTGACTCGACTTGTACTTGTTCCTCTGTGGGGACAGATTCCTCGTCAGCTGCGGTCGACTCAAGGGGAGTATCTCTAGGGGCTTCTGGTCTCTTAGTCTTCAGAGTCGCGTTGATGAGAGGGGTATCATCATTGAAGATACGCAGAAGCATGGCCTTTCGGTCTTCCTTGGGAAGCATGAGGTTCAGGGAATGCAATGACCGCCAGAGAGGCAACACCATGCGCTCGCTATAATATCAAGTTAGGATCACACTTTGAAAAAAAAGGTTCAGATTAATATCAACATACTTGAGGCCATCTTCCTTGCCACTAGGCTCAACACGCAGAATGGTGCATCCCATGGGGATATCTTTCACACGAGCACCAATCTCGCCCAGGTTCTTCCACCCTTCGTCATCAACCTTGGGGAACATCTCTACAAGGAGTCTGCGCAGAGTCTCTCTCTGAGTCAGGGTGATGGAGCGATCGGGGCCCAGCCAGGGCTCGATGATCTTCAGTCCATCAGTCTGAATTCGCCAGCGGCAGACATTCTCGCGCTGTGCATCCTGTTTCACGAACATCTTCACACCACAGTGCACGAATTTCATACCAGAGCCCTCGTTCTGGGTTAAAATATCGCGGGCCAAAGCACTAGTGTAGTAGACGGTCTTTGTAGGGTTACCTACAGGGTTGCGAACCATGAAACGGTCCCTGGGGAACCGTTCGGAAAGCTGGTAGAACTCATAGATAGGCTCGAGCTCCTCGTGCTTGGGATCCAAGTACTTGTACGGTTCCTCCTGGGGTGCCTTCCGCTTCATGCGCTTCTCCGAAAATGTCTTCTCAGGATCCTGTGAGGTAGCAGGCTCGCGGACGGGGCGGTCAGCAATGAGAACTTCGCTGCCATCCTCAAGCTTGGTACGCTTAGCAGGAGCTGCGTCCTCGAATTCGTCGGCATCGCGCTTTGTAGCAGCTACAGTTTCGTCAAGAGCGGCAGAGTATGGAAGCTCATTTGTAGCCTGGGCAACAGATTCGTTCTTGGAAAGCTCCTCCTCAAGCTCCTTACTAACAGGAACAATTTCGTCAAGAGTTTCCAGCTTCGCATCGTTATCTTTACGTGTATCAAGTTCGGCAGACAGAGCGGCAAACGTTGACTTGGGGATGACGTTCGTGTTCTCTGGCTTGGCACGGATCTCAGCTGTCTTTTCAAGGACAGTGATGAAGAAACCGCCGGTATCCTGGTGGTGAGGGTAAACGCGCATGCAGTGCTCTAGCGGCAGATCAGCAGTCTCTCCAGTAGGCGTAAACATGCCCTCGGAAAGTCTGCCGAGGCCTTCGATGCCCTCTTTTTCTCTGTGCTCCTCAATCTCTGCCCAACTATTCCAAATGCGGGCTTCACGGTCCATCACCTTCCAGGTCTTCAGACCCGGCATGCGCTTCAGACCGGGCAATTCTGCGCTGCAATCAACGATCTTGACGTTGGCAGCACCGCCGCAGCGCTCAATTGCACTGGCAACAACGGCCTCATTCTCCACAGGGTTCATGCTGCAGGTCGAGTAGACAACACGTCCGCCAACCTTCAGCATCTGCAGAGCACGAACCAAAATGCGCGCTTGTGTGGGATGGAGACCCAGGGCATTGGCAGGGTTCCAGTCCTTCCAGACAGCGACGTTCTTGCGGGCAGTACCATCACCAGAGCAGGGAACATCGGCGAGAATGCGGTCGAACTTCAAGTACCGACCTTGCTTCTTGGTAGGATCGTCGGAGGGAAGTGGAGGTAGTTTGATGGACGGGTACATGGTAGCATCGTGGTTCGTCACAATCAAGTTAGGTGAGCTCAGACGCTTCATCTGGTGGATAAGCATGTGTGCGCGCTTGTAGTCACTGTCGTTGGCAATCAACAGACCGGTCGTTCGGCCATCGTCGTTGAGTCCCTCCGGGCCTAATGGCTCAGGTCCAGCGGTGCCTTCTTTCACCTTCTTGCTGGCATCCAAAATAGCGTCTTCCTCTCCAGCGTGGATCATCTCCATGAGCTGGGCTGACTTGCTGCCAGGAGCGGCGCACATGTCCAAGCAGGTCATACCAGGTCGGAGGTCCATAAGAAGAGGAGGAATCATACTGACAACCTCTTGACGACTAATGTTTCCAACATCCGTTTCGGCAACAAGGAACTTCTGGAAGGAGGCGAAGGGTGCGAAACGGCGAACGACCTGCTTAGGGGTGGTCATCCACCAAGCAAGCTGATCAGGGTACCATGAGACCGGGCGAGGAGGCTCGACAAATTCGTCGTCATACTTGATAGAGGTGATTTCGGGGATGTAAAAGTCCTTGAGACGCTGTTGGACAGCAAGCGCATGCCTGAAAATGCCAATGCGACGGTAAGTATCGGTGGAAAATTTCAAGAAGCATGAGCGCATGAGACGCATAAAATGAAAAACCTACCCACGAGAGCCTGTGAAACGGAAGCTGTTCGGCAGGTCTCTTTGCAGGGTTGACCAGAAGGCTTCCTTCTCTTCCTCGGGAATGAACTCGGGCTCATTATAGTAACGCTCGAGCTTTTCATTCGTCCGACTAATGTCTTGCCAGTTATTGCGCGAACGTACTCCGCCACTGCCGCCGCCTCTGCCGCCTTTGCTGAACTAAATTAGAGAAGGTTAGCTGTAAGGACCACTAATTGAGTGGTTTAAAGGCTGAACTCACCTTCTTGCCACCTCGTTTGCCCATTGTGAATGATGTTTCTGCTGGGAGGTGTGTCGTCAAAATTTCACCAGAAAAATCGCGGTTAAGCACCGGATTAGATAAGCGATATCGTGGGGCGGACCAATCGAGATCATGATTAGGGAGATAAGTTGTCAAAAGTAGATTACAAGGACGCAAGCTTGAAGAATATACGAGGTACTTTTTATTAAGAAACAAAATGAGCCGCGGAGGACAAAAGAAACAAGGAAGATAGTTTGGCCTGCCACACCCAGGGCGACAGACTATATAGTCTACTATGGCAAACCATTAATTGCTATTTCACACACAAATCAGGGTCTAAGAACAACCCCCGAGGCAATGATTGATAGTACATTCAAACAAGACCAAACCCACGCCCGGTTAAAGCTGAGCATCAGGCGGTCATCTTTCATTCGCAGAACTGGAAATGTAAAAGGATTACGACAGGTTACGGGCCATGTCGCCACGGATACGCTGGTAGTCGAGGATGCCCTCGATGCTGCCAACAGCGCTCATGGAGAGATCCTGATCCCACAGCTTGCGGGTGGCGAAGTCCATGACATCCTTCTCGGTGATGGCACCAACAACACGCTCGACATCCTCAGGGCTGAGGCGGCGGCCGGTGGTGATGATCTGGCGACCAATGTCCTCGGCGACAGCGGTGGTACCGTCAAGTGACAAGAGGATAGAGGCCTTAAGCTGGGCCTTGGCGCGGTCAACCTCAGCGGGGGTGACGTTGTTGCACAAGCGAGACCACTCACGAAGAGTGAAGTGGATCAAGTCATCGAGAGCAGTCAAGTTCTCGGAGACAAGGTAGATACCCCAGAGACTATGCTTTGTATTAGTTTTTTTTTCCGCCTACTGAATTACATGGTAGAGACTTACCCAGTGTCGCTGTAGCTGGTAGAGAAGCTCATGAAGCTGTTAGCAAGGTGGTGCTTGCTGACGTGGGAGCTGAGTTTGCTGCCGAGGAAGGGAGACTGGCCCATAGCACGGTCCCAGTTGCCGACAATGGCCTGGGTAACCAGACCAGTGAAGTAGTCATCATCACTCCAGCTGACACCCTCAACGGCGAGAGCGATGTGAGCAGAGGGGATAGTATCGTCACGGAGACGAACCTCGGAGCCAATGAATTCAGGCTTGCGCTTCATCTCAGCAGTGAGGGCCAGGGCAGCAGAGGTAGGGGCCTGGCTAGGGAGAGTGCCGAAGTGCTCCTCGGCCAGACGAACAAGTTGCTCGTGGGGAACACCACCAGCACCAACAAGAACCATGCGGTCAGCGGTGTAGTTGGTCTTAATGTAGTCGGTCAGGTTATCGCGGGAGATGGTCTGGATGTTCTCCTTGGGACCGAGGATAGTGCGACCAAGGGGCTGGCCCTGGAAAGCGGTGGCGTGCAAGTGGTCGAAGACAACCTCCTCGAGCTGCTTGTCAACCTCCTCCTGCTCGCGCAGAATCACATCACGCTCGCGCTCAATGGCACCAGCCTCAAGCTTGGAGTTCTGAAGGATATCGGAGAGGATGTCGACGGCCTTGGGAACATCGGCGTTGAAGGACTTGGCGTAGTAGACAGTGTTCTCGCGCTGTTTGATATGATTAGTATTTCGTGAAAGTATCCAATGGGGTTTCCGGTCGTACCGAGGTGTAGGCGTTGAGGTGAGCGCCCATGTTCTCGATCTCGAGCTCCAATTGGTGCTGCGAGCGCTTGTTGGTACCCTAAAAAATCATGTTAGATGTTTTTCGTAGAATTGGAGATCAAAAAGGTCAGACCTTGAAGGCAAGGTGCTCAAGGAAGTGAGCGGTTCCGTTGGTCTTGTCAGTCTCTGACCGGCTACCGGAATCGATCCACACGCCGACGGTGGAAGTCTGAGCCCATGGCGAGTATTCAGAGGCAATCTAGAATGAGTTAGTAAGAGGGCGATGGCATTGATGGGGTCTGCCGGGGCGTACCGTGAACCCGTTGGAGAGGGTGGTAGACTGGGTGGTAGAGGGCAGCGCAACCGGCGACGCAAAGCCACGCTTCACGGACTGGATGGCCTTCTTGCTCCGGAGAGCCGAGTTAAGGTTAAGAGCTAGGCGCCGGGAAGCCATGGTGAATGGAGAGGGTAGGAGAGGGGAAGGGGGATAAATGGAAGAGCTGGAGTTCTGAGGTTGAAGTTCGGAAGTCAAATTGTTCGCCCAGAGTTTCAGCCAATCACATAATCTCGTTTGTCAACTCGTCCCGACTCCCGATTACTCCCTTCTCCGTCATACTACTTCATAATATACACTCAATGCTCAATGGCCTCTTATTCTTGATTTTACCATGGCTTACCGATATACCACTATCAACATGCTACCTATGCCGTGTTTCTCCCATTTCTTGGCTTCCTCCTTCACTTTATGTGGTGAGCTTATATAATCTCAACTCAGTAAATAACCCGTTAGCTTTGGAAGCGTATGGAGATATTGTTGACTATTTACAGAAAACAAGTTCAAAAAGGTTCAACGAGAGCCCTGGAGCTCGGTTTGTTCTATTCGAATCGTCTGGCAAATTGCTTAATATTCTCCGCCATGGATATATCCGCCGAAAAACCGAGCTCTAAGGCCCGATCAGTTGAAAACTGAGGAGTCCACGACTGTACAATCTTGTCGGTAGCAGCATCATATTTATCTTCCACCAGGGCCCGTCTTTCCTTGCCACCGACTTCCTCCAACGCATCCAACATTTCCTGCACACTTACCTTCAGCCCAGGAAGATTGACCGATCGCGACCCACCGAAAGCTTCCTTGGGCACGCTACGCGCATGGATCAAGTTCTTAATAACAGTATGCGGCGAACAGATCCACAAATATGTATTTCTACCAACTGGCAGAATTGCCTTCTTGCCATGGAATGGCTCACGAATTATATCACTCGCAAAACTACTTGCAGCCTGCGTGGGTCTCCCTGCGCGAACGGTCACCGTTGGTAGACGCACACAGCGCCCATCCAGGAACCCGCGGCGGGAGTAGTCGTTCAGCAGACTCTCAACCATGAGCTTTTGGGTCCCGTAAGAAGATGATGGTACGGCTGGGAAATTGGTCTCGTTGATAACGAAGCCTGGTGGTGCTGGGCCGTAGACTGCCAATGATGATGTGAAGACCACCTTTACTCCCGGTATGGTCATACGTAGTCGGTCTAGGATGTATCGTGTTGCGTCGAGGTTGACACAAATTCCGAGTTCAAAATTGACCTCGGCGCCACTGGACATTATTCCATGGAGGAGATAGACGGTCTCGTAAGGGTGAGAGGCATCAAGCAAGTCATCGACCTCCTTAGGTGAGGTCAGATCGGCGCGAACGCAGGTCAACCGACTGATATACTGTCTGGCTGATTCCGGAATAGTCGGTTCAGTCACGTCAGTTATTGTGATTGTTTGTGAATCAGGAGTGCTTGCGAGAAGGGCAGCGGCTAATTCTTGGCCGACATAGCCACCAGCTCCGGTGATGAGTATAGACATGATTTAATCAGAGGTATCAAAAGATGAGATAAATCAGGCAAGTTGTATTACAAACACAGCTGATTTCCAGAAGAGCTTCCTGGGTGGAATTGTACTGGGGTCCTCAACAATAGCAACCTCCCAAGGTCGATTGTTATAGATACTCTCCCCGCACTGATTCCGAGTGCTTTCCAAGGTTCTGCCATGACTAGCGGTCATCAGCTGGTGTAACTGGTCAGAAATCCGACTGCCGAATCACATTTTCTTACGGAGCAAGTCCGAGGGTACAAATTACCTAGGTAATGCTGTAAGCCCTGGGCATCGATATGACTGCATGACCTCGGCAGTGTTAAAGATAACGATTCACCGCCCTTCCTAAGGTTTTATGGAATAGTCTATGTATACGCTCTCATACCAGGGCAGTATACCTAGTAGTTTATGAGGCTAATAGTAATATAAGATATCTACGGATGCACAAAATAACATTCCATTACTTTGCATTTTGAGGTAAACCTAAATTTTATGACGGAAGCAAAAGTAGATGGGAGCAGGGAAATCCGGTCACAATGAGAAGAATCATTGCATAAATCGCAAAACACGGGACGCCGGGAAAAAGGGAACCATAAAGATCAAACACATTAAGAGCAACAGCCTCTTTATGAGGAACGCTGGTAGATACCGGCGACGATACAATGATCACGCTCGAAGGGCTCAAGAGTCAACTGAGCCTTGGGCTTGATCTTCTCCTCACGCATCTTCTCAACCTCACGAGCGAACACAACATCGGCAGCAGCGGTACTGTCAATGCAGCTGGCCTTGACGGAGATCAAGACACCGCCACCATCCTTCAGGAAGTGGTGTGCGTTAAGGCCGACAATACGGGCCTGGTCAGGCTGGGCAACATCGGCGAAGATGACATCAACCATGGGGACGAGCATGCGGTAGCGCAAGGGGTGACGGGCATCCTCAACGATAGGGATGACATTGGTACGCTGAGTGGCCATGCCAACCAGGTCACGACCGGAGCGGTGAGAGAACTCGACAGCGTAGACCTTACCAGTCTCACCAACGATATCAGCAACGTGACTGACGGAGGTACCGCTGGCGGCACCAACGTAGAGGACCTTTGAGCCGGGCTTCATGTAGATGTCGTCGAGACCTCCAAGAACACCAGCAGCCAGCTTACTACGGAAGGGGTTCCAGACACGGTACTCGATCTTTTGAACGGTGCCGTCGTCACCGGCAGCACCCTCGACCGAGATGCGCTTCTCGGAGTAGACGGAGGTGCCGGGGGTCAAGTTCTTAGTAAGGAGCAGATCCTCCTTACCACCACGGGCAATGAAGATACCGGCGTGACGGTGGGGCTCCTGAAAATCTTGGATTAGCACTTGATACTCATATAACTGCGGACTGGGAACTGAGGGTCTTCAAACTTACAACGATGACCTTGGCACCACCACGGGCACCAGCACCGCCACCACGACCACCTCGGGGAGCACCACGGCCTCCACGACCTCCACGTCCGCGATCACCACCACGGCCACCTCCACGGCCACCACGACCACCGCGGTCACCAAAGCCACCTTCAAGATAAAAGTCAGCAACCATCCATATGAGACTTCAGATGGTCATGTTCTTGATCAAGGCATCATTGTTGCCAATAATACAAAGTGCATTGTCTGAAGGGCCAAGGAAATTGGAGTAACAAACCTCGACCACCGCCGCGACCACCACGGTCACCAAAGCCACCACGACCACCTCCACGGCCACCACGATCACCTCCGAAGCCTCCACGGCCACCTCCACGGCCACCACCAAAGCCTCCACGGCCTCCACCACGATCACCGAAACCCATTGTTGTGTTGTTGAAAAAAGTTTGAAGAGGTAGTAAAAAGTTGGAGATGAGCTAGATGCTCAGAACGACTGTTGTCGAAAGATGAAGTAAATCTCAAGAAAAGAATTGACTTGAGAGATAATAGAAACAGTAATTGTGATTACTGAGTCAAAAGGGTTGAAAAACTGTGCTCGTCGGAGTGCGGGTCGACGATGCTGCTCGTTGATGCGGTCGAGATTTTTTTGCTTCTATCTTTCTGAAAATCAGAACGGCGCTAGCTGTAATGGGACTAGTGCAATGGAAAGAGCGATGTCACGTGGTCATGATAAGCCCTGTCATCGGCGGAAACAGTATACACCGCCCCATACTGCCAGTATACTGCCCGTATATCATGAACTAAATTTTCCACCGCCTGCAGAAGAAGTCTGTGATTAGAGTCGTTGCCTGAAAATTGAGGAATGTCTTGTGCAGTCCGGAAGCAGAATAAAGTATATATCAACTTGATACCTAGGTATCTACATGGCTTCTCTGTATGTTTTATTCTGACATAGGGCAAGCTTAGTTGTCTATGGATTAAAGTGGATTCTGCCCCTGTTCGAAACAGGTCTCCTGCTTCACAACCGTAGAAAGACCCTGTGAGAAATATGAGAAAAAGGAAATAAAGATTTGATATTTCAAAAACTCAATTCATGAACCATCTACTTATCAGATAAGACCATGAAAATTTTGGTGTAGGGAGGCACACCCTTTCCAATGAGGGTTCATCTGACTATAGAAAAAAAACGCGGGTACTAATTGTTGGCTTCTCTTTGACAGAGCGTGTCATCCTTATGCAGGGGCCATGCTGCCCTTCTCTGATTTTTGTGATAGTTGGTGATATAGGTTGTCCCAAACATTGGTGATATTCTCTTACGTTCTGCTGAGTGACACCGCTTTGACAACCTTAAGCTTATATAAAATGGGTCTAGTGTCCGAAGACAATAACTAGTTGATCGAAGCTATTTGTTTTATGTCGCTATTGGCTTATCAATACAAAAGAATGAGAAGAATGAGAGATGACGGGTTAATACGTGGGTAAAGAATCGAGTGTGATATGACGCTCTCAACTAAATTCTTGCATGGCACTATAAAGCGGAAGCGAAAGTGATACGAGCGAGATCCTATGAACAAGAGCCTTCAAATAAGGCCTGCGAAGAGATACTATGAAGCGATGAACAGCTTGATATGATTTTGCCGACTCTCAGTCTAGCAACCAAGACTACCATCAAGAAGACAAATCCCATATCCAGTATTCTCTGAGAGATTCAAGCACAGCGGTCTGGGGGACTATAAGCTATAATCGATCTTCCTTTTCAGGATAATTTTGAATGCTCACCAATTGGTCAGCCCATTTCCAGCCGTATTCTCTGGAACTGGCAGAAAAATGCCCCAACCTACCTTAGTCCCCAGGTGCACAAAACCCTCACCGGTATCACCATGAAGCATGAGAAGTTTTGATATAATGCTGTGTTTCGGCATATTTTTTCAAGAAATGATATTGGGCCTTGGCTTTGCCTCTGCAAAATACTTCAACGCATTCATAATTCAGACAGATCAACGCAAAGTCACTTCTCCATTCATTGATTGTTGAATCAATGTGGCCGTACTCTACTTGACCACATGGCTGGTTCCATCGAGAGAGCGGCTCACTGACGCTAACCTCACTAACATTCTTCTTAGCGGCGGAAAGCTGAGTAAGAAGATCCAGTCGTGTCGGTGCTATCACAGGCAGTGAACTTATTGACTTGAAGGGCGTGGGGCAAGGTCGTAAACTTTCTGTTCCTCCCCAGAGGGTAATAAGAATCCACTAATTAAGCCTGTTTAATTCTCGGCCCATGAGAGAAATTGATTGGCCATGGAAAAGTTGACCAGGTTATGGAGAGGGATGCGTTGAAAGATTCTTGCGGAGTAGGACCCCTCTTTCACTGGCTGTATCTCATAGTGTGTCTATCAACTCCCTAATTCACTACCGAGTGGGCTACCCTATCAATTGTTACGCACCATTTTGGTCATATCTCGTTTTCAAACCACCCACTATGCCACCAAAACAGGCTAAACTCTCCCAGATTTGATGGTTAGAGCAGGGGGGTAGGATACTATTAGCTATGATGGCTCTCGAGAAACATGAATTTACCTACCTAGGTTGAGGAATAGAAAAAGGATATCGAAAACAAAACTAGTTGAAAATCGCTCTTATTTCATATAGCCTATTAGACAGTCGTAAAATTACGACTTCAGCGACCAACTGGCGACGAAATGGCACAATCAAATCATGTTCTGCACAAGATCCAAGTACTCCGCCGAACCCTGTAACTGGCCACCAAAATCATTTGCAAGCGTGCTTTCCGGACATTTTAAATCGCCAGGGCGTCATAGTTGGACACAAGATCTTATCCCAGGATATTGATATCACCAAAAGTGTGAGTGTATTGGCGACGGTGAGAGGGAGCGAATAACCAACTGAAACAAAAGACTATGTAATCATTTTCACTCTCACTTTAGTAGCCCGCTTTTTGCCTATCGACTGCTCATGTACTACAGATAAGTAGCTCTAGAGGTACCGTTATATAAGGAAGCTTCTCACTCGTGAAACTATTCTCTTCTTTATAATCTTCAACCTCCGGAAAGAAATTTTTATAGGTAACAGAATGCCACAAATTTAGACAATCTAAAATCCTACAAAAAGGAATCCGTACCAACCTCTAGTACTATGATATAATTGCTTCTTATGTCTAGGATACAGGTACCTATGGTCCGTAGGCTTCATACCTATAGGACCCAGAAGTACATAGGTGGGCCTCGGGGTATTCCACTAGAAAGCCCCGTGAGACTGTATCTATCTTGAACTAAATGTAGAATTTCATAATTTACCTCCAACTAGGTAGGTCTATACTCATGGAGAGTCTAAGAGACATCATGTAAATCTCGTAAGCGGGTGTTACTACCTGGACATGTACGGACTGAACATGAAATAGGGGAGCTGCACCCATGTCTGTGGCTATTCACAACATACTCCAGCTATACTAAATGGGTTATCAAGCAAAAATGATATACGGACCAACATAAAAGGAACTCAACACAAAACCAACGATATATACAGAAAATAAGCAGCCCCCCTAAGAGAAGAAGTAATAGTTGGCAGCATATGCAATCTCAAATGAAGGAGCCATTCCTTCACAAGTAGTAGGTGGAGAGCCTGAAGCTGTCTGAACACGGTAGACACTCTTGTAAGGACCTTCCGTGCCAGAGATAGCAGTGAGGTAAAGCCAGGCCACAGCACCATATTTGCCCTTAGCAGCACTTGAAGGGGCACTAATTGAGTCCACCTTCTTGGTTAATGCATAACCAAATTGCTTTTCCGGGGTGAGGTCCAGGTTAAACTCAGGGGTGGTGGAGTTTTGGAAGAAGTGGTGGCCCATCAGGTCAACATTGGCTGGAGGGAATGAAGCCCATTCTGATTGGGGCAGGGCAATCTTGTAAGCAACACTGGGGAGCAGGGCCAGGAGGTCAGGGTAGTTGGCAGCAATGCAAGTAGCATTGTAGAGGTTTGCGACCGCACCAATTGCTACGGGGGTAGATGTTGAGGAGGAAGTGGCACAGGTATAGTTCTATTATTATTGTCAGGTTGACGAGGTTCTCTGGTGTAAGAGCATTGGAAGTGAAGATGCATACCTGTGTGCCACGCCCAATTGCCACATATAGTGGAGTTAAGCCATCAGGTTGAGGAAGACTCGATGCAAAGGTAGGCAATGAGATCTTAGAAGTGTCGCAGGACTCGGTGAAGGCTTTCTCGTTTTTTTTAATATACTTGATGTATTGGCTCACTTTGACATAGTAGCTTGCCAATTCTTCTGAGAAGTCATATGCATTATTGAAGAAATTTGATGGAGCAGCAGCTGAGACTGTTGCCAGAAGTACCAGGGTATGTAATAAGCGCATACTGTCTTGATACCTAGGTATAGGAGGAGGCGGCCTTGGGTATTTTTTGTATGCTTCTTATGGACAGCTTATCAAGTACCTTATCCTATTGGCAGAAGGACTTGAAGCTGGATCTTTAGGAGGTGAAATGCAAATTTATAAGGAGTGATAATGGGCAGGAATAATGGTAAACATGGGATCTGGGGAGGGCTTGATATAGATGCAGAATGGAGTATCTTCCGAGATTAGCAAAGATAGAACTACCGCCTGACTCTAAATAAAGAAAACCTTATAAAAAAAGCAATGGCAGCATTCGTAACTTCGCATCCAATCTGCACCTGCAGGTACTAGTTGAACAGGGTGCTTAACCAAGCCCTATAATTGGCTTACACTCCCACCGGATATTGTCATCCCCAGCCTCCGATCCCTGTCATTCGTTGAAATGGCCAGACTAATTTGGCTGAATAGATGTGTCAATGCGCTAAGCAAAACAATCTCTTGGATTTGATGATTTGAAAGCGAATCTCACCCCGCTTCCTGCAGAGAACAAGTCAAGAATTCTCCGATTATGACTATTAATACCCCTCTAGGGCCCCTACAACGTGTAAGATTACTTAGATTAGCGGTCAGAGCTGCATGAAGATTGCCCTTATGGGTTAGTTTGCAGAATTGTTGTCAGGTTATTTTTGATATAACCGATGTGATCAAGGCGCTTGGAGAACCAGATAATATTGGAAATTAGAAGATAGGCTGATGATTGGTGGGATCTGGAGCACAAGCTGTAGCAAATATAATATCTAATAGCCCTAGAGCTGGTAGTTTGGATTACATGTGGGGAGGCTGGTATAAAGGGCTGGGTGGTTGTACAACTCTCGTGTTGCACGGATCCTCTTCACTCCCGCCTGACAGTAACCGAGAGTGCCACATTTTGATCTGGAATATTCCATATTTTCATTTTCAAACGAGGTTAGTTTACCCGAGTCTTGTACCCGGGTAAATTTCTAAATTTCCGTTGTTGATAGTTACTACAAGTTTAGTTGAGATGAGATGAGATCTTTGGTTAAAATAATTTTGATAACATGGAGGTTGGTTTATATAACTGAATTTTCAAGATTACAACATCAAGAAGCCCGGGTGGTCTAGTGGTATGATTCGCGCTTAGGGCAGCAACTCCTAAGCACTCCTGCGCGAGGTCCCGCGTTCGATCCGCGGCTCGGGCCTTCTTTATTTTTTTCGTCCTTTTATTTGATGCATTGCATCATCCATCCATTGTTCATTTTTTTTTTATCTACTGAAGAAGTCTCTCTAATTATGTTATGCGTCAGTTGTTTTCATTTTTTGATCAATTGATTTTATATAGTACCTGCTAGATTTCCCAAGGTTCCAAAAGTTGAGAATGCACCTAACCAATCTTCCAGGGACAGACTACCTACCCATCCAAATAAGATATACCCAGTAGATAATAGGCCTCTCTTACTTGCCGAGCGACTCCTTACCTAGTTATGTACTATATCTCTGAATGCTTATTGCTTCTAACCATTTCATATTCCATTCCCAGGTAGTTGTGTTCTGAGACCATAACTGAATTAATAGTAAGATGATAAAACTAAAATACCACTAGGTAGTAGTACATACATATCTAGTTAGGTATACTGCAAAAATCTTGAGACCGTGTCCATGATTCAACCTTGGAACCTTTAAAGCGGTCTTAAGGCTCACATGGCGGACAGTTGCTGCTGTCCAGGGCTGTATCACATGTACACATTCCACGCCTTAACTCATCCTGAATTAGATGATCAATTAACTATATGCTCTAGCAAGAACTCTCTTTGTTAATGCTGAATTAAACTGATTTTTAGGGATTTCATAAATGGAACTTTTGAGAGGTATTGAATAAATGAAAATTGTGACAAAGTTGCCGAGTATATCAAAGATACCTAGGTAAGTACTTAGATGCGATTCTATACAGGGCTCTTTTAATAGTCTCCCTATGTTTCCTCTAACAGTATTGACTTGACGTCGGCGATGAAGTGCTCACAGTGAGTTAGGGTGAAGTCCATCCGACATACTACGCGCAACAAAGTTATATTAGCTGCGCCCTCTGCCATATTGTAAGCTGGAACATGCCAGCCTCTTTTATCCAGCATATTTGCTAGACCAAATTCATCAAAACCAATTCTATATTTGGGATTCAACCGAAACGCAACCACTGGGATACCATGAACTCCATCTGCTTTGCTCAAAACGAGAAAGCCAATATTATGAAGTGAGCGTGTTAAATGGCTAGCCACAGCGATGATTTGCCGAAGAATATTGTAATAACCCATCCTGCCTAAACGGATGAATAGATCTATGATTGAGATTCGTCCATGTTAATTGCTGATTTTGGAGTTGGAAATCGTATATAGAAAACCCACAGTATTGCGCGATAACATGAGACGAGCTTTTCGAGAAGTTAAGCGTGAATGATGCTTGTGCTGCTCCTAGGTAGGAGAGGTGAAATATGAGGTCATTCGGAAGCTCATCCTTGGAGCGCCAAAGTGCCCACCCTATTCCGGCATAAACGAAGCCATATTTGTGACCTGAGACATTGATAGACGATACCTACCCGAATTTAGCCCACAGCTTATGCAGAAATATAGGTATCGAATACCTAAGTAGCCCTATGTTAACGGTTACAACGTACCCTTTCAAGCCGAAAGTCCCACTCTAACTCCGGTGATATAAAAGGTGCCACAAATCCACCGCTAGCGGCATCCACATGTATGGGTATTTTGAGATCACGTTCCACAAGAAGATCATTCACAGCCTTTACGTCTTCATATTCTCCAGTATATGTGGTTCCTCTGTCCAGAATTAGGACGTGCGTAAAGTTCACCCAGGTGGGTTAGGAAATCTAAGAGCAATCGACTTACAAAATACAACAAATACCAATTGTATCATCATTTGTCAGGTTCACAGCCTGAAGAGGGTCCAGAACGAACCGATCATTAGAGCATGGAACATATTGAAGATCCACTTCAAAATACCGCGCTGCTTTTTTCCAGCACACTTGTGCGGCAGAGCTGATGATCAAATTTGGCCTTCTGTGATTGATTTGAGAGGTATCTTGACGGATGGCCCACTTTGTCTTTAAAGCCAGTACTGCAAGCATTATTGCCTCAGAGCTACCAACAGTGCTAACACCAACAGGATCAACATTGCCTTCTCTTGGAGCGTGGTACATATCGGCGAGTATGCGAAGACATCTTGCTTCGATTTGTGACGAAACAGGATACGCTTTGGAGTCGACAAAATTTTTGGGCAAGCTCTCAGTAATAAGCCGAGTTACTTCAGGCTCCATATATGTCGATACGAATGTCGCAAGGTTAAACTGAGGACGGGTATCTCGATCAATCTCATGGCGTAGGAGCTGGTAAGCTATGTTTGGATCCCTGGTTTTCATAAAAAATTAGAGGTGCTGAAAGTGCCATTATTGAGCATAAGGTCGTACATGAAATTCTCTGGGAGCTTTTCGTAGACCAAATCAGCGGTCGAGGTAATGGATTCTGGCAACTCTCTGTAATGCCTCTCGCAAGACTCAGGCAAGCTTTCTTCTATAAAAGAATACCCATCTGACATTTTTTCGATATCAAAACGATTTGGAACCAGCGTCATCAAGCTTTCTCTGAATTTCTCCATGAGTGCACCGAAAGAGGGCCACATGATGATAGGACTGCGAAAGCAGTTGTATACCTACCTATGAAGATATTCTCAAGTTACCTAAAATGAGATTTTACTGGAAAAAATATGCTCTATATTAGAGCTAGTGATGTTCATCTTAAATACCCACAGCCTCGAATGAAATACCTAGGTACAACAAATATAGCGCGCTCAAATTCAACAGCCTTGGAACGGGCCCTGGGATTTGGCCCGCGCGGTCTAAACACTCACACGTTTTTTGATCCGCGGAAGTCGACTTCTTGGCCTTTTTGTCGCAGTTTGGACAATTAAATAAGTACTTTAGGTGAGTCATGACATCTAGCTACCAAGATCGCGAATGATTAGAGCAGGGTTTCCTTAGCTCAACTAATTCATGACAATGAACATAAAAGGAACCTTGAAAGAAAGAGAGGAAAAGAGTCTTTCCTCTTTGGCTTTCCTCTCTATTTGAAAACTATGGCCTTCTTAGTAGTCCATCTTCTTGTCCATGTAATTATCCCGTGTAAAGTTTTTATTGAAAGCTCCAGATTTCAGCACGATTGTCGTATACTCAATAAACTACCAAAAAAAGGATATGTCTTTCTTTATAGATCTGGGAATATGCCTTTTTGTAACATAGATTCTCCATGCTCAAAGCTTTGCTCGAACATGTGGCCCCGAAATAAGCAAACGAGCTCCCACAAGGGCCAATACTGCCACGATCAAGGCTGCCCCTGCCCACATTTGCGCAGCCAAGTATCCTCCGCGCGCTATTAATGCTCCTGCCACGGATGGTCCAGTCAATGGTCCAAAGCTTATCAGTGAGAGTGCCATGCCGACTCGAGTACCAATCTTGTCGAGGTCCTTTGTTAGAGAAGGGACAGTACCTGCAAACAAAGCCATAGCTGCCGCTGATGCTAACCCATAGAACACTGCAAAAACGTATAATCCAGCCACAGTGTCTACGGCAGCCCAGCAGAACATCAAAATACCACATAGGGCAACCCAAGGAATAAGGAAATTCAGCGGGCCGATATACCGGTCAGCCAGATAGCCACAAAGGGGCACGGATAGGAAATCCGAGGGCATTAGTGACAATGATCAAGTTGACACCATCTTCTTGAGAAAGACCGAGATTTTCAGTCGCATAGACTTGTATCTAGAATACAGTTAGCTTAATCAACCAAAGATTCTAAGGTAGCGTACATAAAAGAAGGCAAAATAAAGAGTCCAGTAAAGAAGAAAGACTCCTAAGGTAAAAAGTAGGTAGGCAGGTTCCTTGAAAGCGCCCCATTCGACTAGTGGTCCTGATTTTCGCGGTGGTAGCCGAGGACGTAAAAGTGCAAGTATAATAATTGCCATAAAGAGGACAACAAATCCCATACACCTGACCGCCCACGGAAACCCTATACAGCATGATAAATTAATTTTTAAAAAAAACCCAAGATAGGGTTATTGTAGGACATTAGGGCTTGAAGGGTTACTTACCAATCCTTTTTGTTAGATATTGAATCATCGCTGGGAAGATTATACCTCCTGTACTTGTTCCTGTAGCAGCGGCCGTAACAGCGAGGACCCGTAAACGTACAAAGTATGTCGATATCAATGTTACACTAGGTAGCCACATTAGACCCTGGCCAATACCAATGCAAAGCCCTTGGGCTAAGAAGATCTGCCAGTATTCTGTCGCTAAACTAGTCATAAAGGTACCGAGAATCAGGAGAACCGCACCCGCTCCTACTACTGGCTTTGCCATTCCAGCATCTGTTGCACGACCAGATAACGTCGAGATGAATAATAGGCAGAAAACCTGGAAACCGCCGATCCAAGAGATATCCGAGGGGGTTTGGGGCAACGTAGATTCATAGTGGTTCTGAAACACCCCGAAACTGGAAGCGTAGCCCCAAGTCAGGGCTACAACTAAGTGGCCCGAGACAACCTGAGCCCAGGCATGGAATCCACCATCAGGAGGTGGTGGTATAGGTGCGAGATCTCTAATAGGTACATTTGTCGATTGGGTGTTGTTCATCTTCTCGATATTCGTGGCTGTTCCAGTCTCGTGATTTGCCATGATTTTCTTTTCCTTTATAGATGAAAGTAGAAGACTAAACCAGCTCAGAGGAGGAACAGTGCCTAATATAATAGAACGCGGACAGAGGAGAAGGGAAGCTGGCCATGAAATGACAAAGAAAATGATCTAGTTAGCGGTGGAGTAACTAGTGATAACAAGTACACCTATTCCGTAAAATACCTCGAAGTACGCCCTCTGGCTGTATTACTTAGATACTGTTGAATTGAATTAAATTACAGTTAGAAGAACAAAAAGAGAATCCCGATGCTTCATGATACGCGTACTGAACACTAGTCTATGAATCCTGCTAGATTTGGAAGTGAGGATTGCTGATCAATGGCCTACTCTTTAACCTGTACGCCATAAAATTTAACCAAGTCTATTCCATTGGCTCAAGATAGTCGCACACTCGGCAAGCTTCCAGGTAACAAGCTAATGTATGTATCAGAGGAACTAAAGTGGCAATGATTTCAAAAATACATCTTGAAATGCGGGGTTGCGTCATACATATAAAGCATAAGCCAAGTTCCAAGTCCATGGTTGTTTGAGCCGTGAGTTCGCTTGCAGGCATATTGATGTCATGCTTATATCTGAGTGAGACCGAGTAGGATAGAATATGAGTAAGAAAAAGAAAATCATAAAATATAAAAATCCATGGATTGAGGTACACAAGGGTCCAAAGGAGTCCGTGTACACTTCCCGTGTTTTAGCGTGCTTGGTCGCGTATAACCTAAACTCACATTTTTAATTATCTCCACTTGGCGCAGACATTAGTGGAAACCGTGGGCCGTAGAAACTAAGAACTTTCTACTGATCAACGTGCTGGAATCCTTATTGGCCCTGAAAACGGCATATCGCTACCCACTTACGGCTGTAGCCGCAGCACGATCTACAACACTCGCGACAGTTATCTAGCCACTACACCCTTCTAAAGCGATACCGCTAAATGCTAGGTTTATTCAAAAGCGCACCTGAATCCATTATAGAGCTAAAGATGACTTAGCACAAGCCTCAATTTAAACTCCTCTTGAGTGGCGAATTTTCCGTGGATATGGCCTACTAAAACGACATCGTAAGAATGAGATTCCTCTGAGCCCTCGTCTTGCAAAAGTCTGACTTTGATTTACTCAAAAATAGCACTAGGACGTTGATTAGCGTAATTAAATCCGTAAGACTTAGGTCCAGTGCGGATGAAGTACGATAAGGGAGAGAAGAACTAATGTTGAAAGGGTCTACAGAGACGCAAAGTAGCATCAGGGGAGGATCCCTTTACTTCCGACGACCGAACTTCGTCCCCGCCTCTTCTGAGGGAAACTGACCCCTGAATTTGCCAGTACCAACTAGGTCTCCCACATCTTAGCCATTCTCGCAGGTTACTCAATCCTTAAGGCGTCCCACGCCGTTACAGGATGCTTTTAGATGAATGTTCTGTCTAAAGACCATCGAGTTCTAGGTAGCGTTTGGTGGGTATATATTGATTGAAAGCCTATATGAAGGATATATCGCAGATGGTATGGGCTTATATAGATTGAAGTTAGTAGTTTTCATATAACATTCCAGCTTCCTGTCGTAGTACGCCATAAAGACCCACATAGTCGCCCTTCTCTCCTTTCTGATCGACCACCTTAGCTAGGTGTGAATCAGCTACCTCTAATGCAGGTAGCTGGGTGCCGACAGTATGCGCGAGACTGAAGGCATGTTTGATATCCTTTCGGGCCAAATCCGCGAGAAACAACGGCTTTCCCAGGAAAAAAATGTCAGCATTTTAATGATCTGAGGTCATCAAAGTAAGAATTCTGACTAACCTCATTTCGATTCCAATAGTCTCCCGTCATAATGCGACGTGAATAGGAAGTATAAATACCTGGGAAGAAGAGCTGGAGATACTCGTGCAGTGCGGCACACCCTAGGCCACTCTTTTCAGCCAGAACATGCCCCTCCGCCACAGCCTCGACCATATTAAAGATGAGCGAATTTCCGATTACCTTGAGTGTTGTGGCAGCTTGAGGTGGCCGATCGGCTAGATCAATTATTGCTCGGCCCATCACATCCTCGAACCATGGCTTGACGCATGCCACGTCCAAGAGTGGACCTGCTACAGCGCCAACTAGTTGCCCATTGTCGGCGCGATCGGGCGCTCCGAATACTTATATCCATGTTAAAAAGGGCTGATACACAGACAAGAACAAAGGGCTCTATTCCAATTCTATCTTACCAGGGCATGCAACGAATCTTGCGTTCGCAGACAGAACTTGGTTCGACAGAGCCTCTGTCTTCAGGGGATGAATAGTCGAGCACTCCACAAAGAGCTTCCCAGCGGTTTGAACTGACAGCGCTTCATCGAAGACCTTCTGGACAGCACCATCGTCGCTCAGGCAAGTAATTATCACGTCGGAGAAAGTCACGGCTTCCTGAATGGAGTCGGCGACTCGAACACTGCCATCAGGCAGCTCAGCTTTGAGAGCGTCAGCTCGGGAGCGTGTTCGATTGTAGATGATCAATGGAATCCCAATGGACTGCTTGCATGCCCAGAGATGCTTACGGACCAAATTCCGACACATGCCCTACAGAAAACTTTCAGTTAGTCTGAAGTGGATAGATCTTGGGAAGGTTGGCAAGATATGTACTCGGCCCATGTTCCCTAGGCCGATGAAGGCAATCTGCTGGGGTGTTGGAGCTTCCATTTTGATGATTGATTTATGCTGTATTTTAAATCCTTGGAGATGAAAAAAAATATACAATCTATTTTAGCAGCTAAGGGAAGTCAGTGTTCTTATACTAAATTCTGCGATATAATCTCACTGATCAAACAGGCATCAGCACTATACTTGGGTACATAATGTTCTGGATATACCCAATGCCAAATTTTTATTTTACAGTGATAGCAAATTGGAAAAGGGTGACAAATATGATCATGTCATGAATCCAAAAACAGTTGCCTTGATGGATTGATTATTACTGCTACATTCTTGTCGGTGGGCCATATATTGCAGAGACAATGAATATGCACTACCAAATATGCAGACGATGAGAATGGGTTGATTCAAATTGATAGCTAACTAATCCATATAGTGCTGGGCCATGTTAAGCCAAATTATTTGATTTCAATACTGTAGTAATTTCAAAAAGAGAAAAGAATGCCCCTAAGAGTGGCTAAAAGAGTGATAGCGACACTGTCGAAGCAACACAGAGCTAAAACTTAGATAAAATGTTCGAAAGCCCACATTTCTGTCAATCCTTCACACGCGGCTTTAAATTCTCCAATGCCAATTTCAGATACTCACTCAGTACCTCCTGCGGTGGTGAGTGGATCGGCGGCCGGTGGTGTACTGTCAACCTGGATTCCACCTCGCTTTGGGTAGCAGCTGTCGTGAAAAGGCAGGGACCAGCCTCCCTCGTGTTCAGGTGTCCCGATCCACGTGCGCAGCAAGTATCGCTGAGGCTGTGGGGGAGGGGGATCGGTAAATCCAGTGCGAGAGTGGAAAGTCTGGCAGCAAGATACGAATTGAATGTCTCCAATTTCACAATCATAGACAATCCCGTACCGCTGGCAGGTTTCTTCCAAGACTTTCATAGCTTCGAGTTGCTCCGCGGAGAGAGGGGGGATTAATCCTTTGTCACTGAAGCGGGACAAAGACTTAACAAAGTATGGGTCCCATCTATGCAATTCAATGCTCAGTTAGATCAAAGCTATCCACGAGGGGTAAGCCCAGCGCTGTAAAAAATAGACAAGATACATACTTGACGTAGACACGTTCTTTGCCACCTGGCTCCATCATGAAAACGGGATTTTTGAACCAGGGCTCTTGGCCATCAGTCACCTCACCCTTACGGTCAACATACCAGATTGGCGATGACAATGTTTTGGCCACATCAGGCCGTTCATTAATCAAGGCGTTCCACACTATGTGTGCAGATGCACAACCCGAGGCACCACCCGTCTTCCCTGGGGAACAGAATAATAGTCCAACGATATCAGCTTCGTCAGTGTGATAGAATTGGCTATTATTTTCTTAGGTTAGTGCTAGGAAAAGGGGTAGAAATCATATAATCCGTGCTTTGCCACATGGATCGGCGGATGGGGTTTCAACGTACGGGGCATTCGTGGCCGAAATCTTAACCTTGTCGAGACTGTTGTGATAGTCTGCTCCTCGATTCGTAACGTGGCCAAGGATCAGGCCAAGTTTGTTTTGCGACAACAGGTATCCGAAGTGCACAGATAACCCCATCGTTGCAACAGCTGCCTTGTATCGCCCCCACTGGCTTATGGGCAAGCCACGATAAACAAAGAACCCATGTTCATTCAAGATGATATTCCGAATGTCCTGTAAGGCCCCCTCAAGAGTAGGTAGCCTGAAATTGGTCTTGCGGTACACTGATTTAGGTGTATGTTTTCATATGTGGCGAAATATATTAGTGCTTACCTTGCTGATATTAACGAGCGGGGTTCCAGAGGCGATGAATGTCTCGACAGCCTGCAGAAGTTCTTCAAGCTCTGCATCTGTCCATTTATGGATCCATTTCCCCGGGTGATCGACCATCTCCTGTGGAGTCCACACTGTCGGTCCCGTAATCTGACGCGGAAATTCATTGAACTGGCGCAATTGGCCTTCCACTGGTGGATGCTGACCACTTGTGCGAAGACCGTCGGGGAATAGTTTGCGGTCTACGGGCATTAAACGAGGAAGACCTGCAGGTAGACCCCGAAGGGCTGGCGCTACTTCCGATTCAATTGACATACTAACGAGGAGCGGGAGTTTCACCAAATTTGAAAAGAGTAAATTGAAAAGAGTCTTGTGAAAAATGTTTCTTCAACGATGATATCCAAGGGAGAAATTTGCTACATTTAAATAATCGACAAATGCGATATTCTGGGGTTTAGGCCCTGGAATTTCCAATGCTCAGTCTATGCAGAAGAGTTTAAACCGCACGGGCAAAACAACCCTTGCCGGCCCTAAGTGCGGGCCGGCGCTGAGGGGCTCAGTGGAGCCAATTGGATGTCGTGTGGGGGGCCTAGGTAGGGGTCCCCAAATACTGCACCGGATAATCTTGGCATTTAAGTAGTACACTCTTATTCCTCCTTGATACCTATATAGAGGATAATATGTCTTGCATGACTGCTGAGATAAATAACCACTTCTTTGAGAATGGTGGCTTTGAACGAAGAGAACTTGGCAAATGCATTGGATGCACTGTCGCCTTCAGATGTCCAAGAATCACCGGTACATCTACACTCCCATACACTCCAAGGAAGAAAAATATCATCTGATAATATACTCTATGCTTCCAGCGACTGTTCGCTTCTTTCCGTGCCTTCTTTACCCGGGGGTCTCCTCGAGAATTTCAAAAATTCCTGCCCAACCCAGGTGCGGTTTCCTCAGATAAATCTGGTCCAGACCCCTTATGTCAGTGTTTCAAAGACTCCCAGAACTCTCAAAATATAGATGCCCCGAAAAATCAAAAGTCGAAGACTTCTGGCTACAAACGGAAGCTGTCTGGTGTGGCACTCCATCGCTCCAAGTCAATTGAAAGAAACAGTTTCACCCTTCAAATACAAGAAGCACGGGAGTTCTTTGCAGCCAAAATATCTCTCCCAGCCGAACTAGATCGTCTAATGCGAGTCTTTGAGGGCGTCTTGAAAGCGCCCCGCCATACCGCATATTTTTATCTCGGATTGTGGTCGGCGCATCGAAGTTGCGTGTTCGACACAGCTGGGGCTATGCAGTCACGGATTGCCCGGCTATTCCAGGGCAGAAAACTGATTGAGCAGGAGTCCCAGCGTTTTGAATTTGCTGGGCGGCTATCCTTGATTTTTCTCACCCATGATGTCGAAATTATCAAAGCTCAGGACTGGAAATTAGCTCCAGGACAGAGTCGGCAACACGCTGCAGTGAGTTCAATTGCACAACATCTCAACTTGAATCCCGAAGAGATCAAAAAGGAGTGGAGACGTAGCCGCAACTACATCAGATTACTTGAAGAGTGCGGACCAGCTTCATTGTTAGAGCTTGGTACAGGAGTCAATTGGTAGTAAGTTGGTCCTGATTTAAGCTACTTGGTCGGTAAAAGTCTGACAATTTCGCTTTAATGATTCTTTAAGCTGGGAAAAAGCCCTCAGCAAGCAAGATGTGTCCCTTTTTATCCAGTTCTATAAGGAAAAGTAATTACTTTCAAAGCCAATTGAAACGGTTTCAGCTGGCTAGTGAGTTGCGCTAACATAGGAAACCATCATTTGCTTCTCATGCAAAAGAACTCAATATGGTAGCCGGCAATATAATCATAGATGGGATGTTGGCCTATGGGTGGACTATCGAGGCACTCCGCAAAGCCAAAACCCGTCTATGCAACGCATTGGCTATTCATTGTCCAAAAATTCTTGAATTCCCGGATATAGATTTGACGTCAGCTTCAGATACGGCACCAGTTCCGGATTTGATACCAGCTGCGCCGGAATTTTCATCAGCTTTAAATACGATACCAGATTTGGATTTGATACCAAGCTCAGACATGATAACAGCGGCTTCAAATTCGATACCAGTTGTGCCAGACTTTTCAGCTTCTAATACTATACCAGCTTCGGATTTGATAACAAGTTCAGACATGACAGCGGCTTTAGACTCGATACCAGTAGTACCAGACTTTTCATCAGCTTCAAATACGATACCAGCTTCGGATCTGATGCCAAGTTCAGATATGACAGCGGATTCAGACTCGATACTAGTTGCGCCAGAATTTTCATCGGCTTCGGATTTGATACAAAGTTCAGATATGGATTCTACAGTGACCGTGATGCCAGATAGCGGAAGCCTAAATCAATCTGAGGAATCTCCAGTGAATGATCTCGCAGTTTTTCTACTATCCTCAACCTCAGCCCACCTCAACTTCGAACAGTTTCATGATTCAAGAAAGAATGGAGACTGGAACTCGCACCTACCCCATGTCTCTTTGGGAGAATTTCTTCCGGATGAGGCCTGCTTTAGATGTCTTTGAAAGATCTCTAAATGAGATTATTTTATAGATTCTGATGAAAATTGAACACCCTTAGCATTTCAAACATGAACTATATCTGTAATTATATTGAATAAGCTACTTATCTGATCTATTCTCTAAATTTACTAGTCTCAAATTAACTGTCGTTTCCTCTTCAATCCTATCCTCGAGTCCTGCTATCTAGTCCTGTGCCACCAAGTTCACCGGTGGGGCGTTTTCGCCATTCGGTATGGGCCGTCGCTCTATGTAGATAAGGTGAACCTAGCCACCGGGCTACCCCGATGTGTGTGGGAAACCCGTCTCGATGTTGGGGAAATCATCAAGACCGCTGGCAAAGAATATCAACGATACACGTTTCAGATCAATTCGAACGTGCACTATTCGACGCTCAAGAAAAAGGCAGCTTAAGACTCCTACGAAGTTTATTCGTTAGCAGATGTCGAAATAAAAGCGAATAGGACTAATGAATGAACACTCAATAATCATGTTCAGTAAAGGCTGATTACGCCCATCTTTGAGTCATTGAATGACAAAGATATCTGCTAAACCGTAAAACTGGGTATCATAACAAACACCTGAACTCCGAGCCCAAAGACCCAATCCGTGCTTGCTTTTTTAACCAAATCCAAAGTCCAAAATTCAAAAATCCAAAAATCCAACTGAACCAATTCCTTGGATGGTTTCTGGTATGCTTAAGAAAGAAAGAAAACAGAAAAGAAATCGAGAACGAAAAGTTCCCCTAATTCCAAAACTGGCGTGGAACCCCAAAAGCGAAAAAAAAAGAATTCAAACTTGAGTCTTCTCAAATGAACTGTCTGCCAAAGAAAGCTCTGCACGAAGCTTTCTTGCGATTCTCAGTTTCTGCTCCTTGATAGCTTCTTCGATGAAAAGGTCGGGAAGTTTCTGCAGGGCCGGCTTGCCCTTAAGGCAAACTTTGCTTGCACTCAGGTAAGCATCTCGGAGCTCATCCCAAAGTAGCTGATCAGAAGCCTTCTTTGTCAGCGGGCGTGGAAAGTATGGGTCATTGCGATAGAAGGCCCGGACAGCCTGCTTAACGCCAACCTCATCCATGGTGATTGTGCGGCACTTGTTGAAATCAAGTATCCAAAGGTAGACGAACCGTTTGCGGAAGTCATAAATTTTGCGCACAAGCGGCACGGTCGTCGAATTTTTTGGTAGGTCGGCAATCTCTGTGCTAGTCAGAGGGGATGATACGGAATATGTTGGGGCAGACCCAAGGACAAATTCCACATCGTTGCCATCAATACCTGCCTCCCAGTACATAATGGCAAGAGCACGACCCATGTACTTGGCATATGTGCTGGTGTCAAGTTTCAACTCCTCCATCTGGTCGAGGTGCATGTTGTAATTCCGCAAGTTAAACATACGAGGGGGTCGGCGGGAGATATCCCGACGCTTTCCAAGATAGAGACGTACAAGGCAATCTTTGTTTCCAGGCGATCTCCAGGCAGCTTCACGCAGGGAGTGGTGGCAATAATGCCTGATAAGGCATGCCCGAATCTTTGAGGGTAGCGGGAGAATGCGCTCTGACTTGAGCACATTGTTAGGCACATTTGCTGTGTCTGGGGGGAATAGAGGCCCATGGGTCTGCCACCATTCGGCTGAGATATCACCGCCATGGGCCATACTAATAAAAAAGTCGACCTGCGGGACATGTACTTCCGAGACCATGCTCGGGTGTCGGGCAAAAGCCTCGAGGACCTTGGTGTGCATACCATAATCGTTCCATAGTTCATCCGAGTCGTCAATGGCAAGTTTGTAGACGTCAGTTGAACCGTCACGGGAGAATACCTTGCCACAAGTTCCAGCACCTATCAACCGGAATAGTTGCTCTGTTCCTTGCGCCAGTTGTTGTGTTTCCGCGAAGCTTGAATTGGTGGATGCCACAGAGCTGATTGACAAAAGTTTGGACAGGGGCTCCACAGATTCATCGAAGATATTCCGCAACTCTAGGATAGCCATGAGATCAGTATGGGTGTAAGCTTCATCTAGGGGAGAGTGCTCAGTCGATGCATGACTAGCCGCAATAATCGACGAACTTGACGCACTGGCTTCAGAAAATAAGAACTGGTAGCTTCCTGCGGTTCTAGGAGGAGTACCGAAAACAGGAGGTGGTAATTCTATGTCAGTCATGATATCAGTGTCAGTATCAGCTTTAAATGAAGAAGAAGGCTCAGTCGATGCATGACTAGTTGCACTACTCGACGTACTTGACGCATTTGACGCATTTGACGCAGTGGATGCTTCAGAGAACAATCGAGGAGGTACTGCGGCGCTGGGAAGAGTGCTGATGGTGGGAATAGGCGATTTTATGCCAGTCATAATGATATCAGCCTCAGCATCAGCTTCAAATGACTGAGAGTGCTCAGTCGATGCATAACTAGTCGCATTACTCGACGTACTCAACGCACTAGACGCAGTGGATGCTTCAGGGAGCAACGGCCGGGGAGGTTCTTTGGGAGGACCCATTGTAGGCTAGATTGATTAAGGATTTACCTTCGCGAAAAAACCCGTTGTAACTTTGTGAAAAAGGAGGGGATGGGAAGAGAGAAGGTATGAATATGATCGAGTTGAATAGATATAGAGTGGAGAAAAACATGCGATATAATTGGCCCTTGAAATCCACTTGTCCTAATTAGGTTGCGAACTATGGAGATTTCAACACCAACAAACCATAAGACGCCGGTTTCCATTAACTTTTCGACCCTCCACTCTATATGATAGTTACTATCTCGTTATGTAGCTTGACATGCTCAGTAGAATTAATGAGAAGAGAGGAATAGAAGAAATATCTATATGAGTGGAAGTGAGTGGATGTAGAAAGCAACCTTGGAAACAGAAGAGTGAGAGTGAAAGTGAGTATAAAAGTGAGTATAAAAGTGGTGGTGAGAGTTTGAGGGTGAGATGAAGGGGAAATTGAACCTTGAAAATCGGTAAATTTCGATGTTAGAAATATGGTCATATGATAGAAAATAACCTTAGAAAACATAAAAATGTCATGGATATTAGATAAAGATGCCACTAGAACGCTCAAAATAATACAGGATAAGAAAATGATATATCGAAGAATGAAGTGATGCACTTAAGCCGGAACCAGCCGTCGCTCGTGATCTTGCTCTCGATCTAGATCCTGGTCTGCAGCCCGATCTCGCTCTCGCTCTCGTTCCCGCTCATGATCTCGTTCATGATCAAATTCACGAGAGGTATCATTGGCACGCTCGGGACGCTCGAAACCTCGTTCAGCACCACGATCTTTCTCTTGTACGGCGGCTGCAACACGTGCATGATGATCCACCGTGTCGAGAATCGCTTGCATCAGACGCTGATTAGCACCCGGATCTTCATCCTCGGTATGCCGTTCCGGGTGCCCATGCGTTCGACCGCCGTCTGTCTCGCTCATGGCCCGACGAGGAGAATGGTGGGGTGATATCCCCAATGGAAGACTCGAGGTGATCGAAGCAAAGTGTGAACTACCAGGGGCGGATTCATGTCGGCCATGGTAGTAGGACGATTGCTGGTCAGCACCGCCTGGTGCGTCAACACGGGGTTCAATTGGAGATGGATGATTGGTAGGTGTAAAACCTTGGGATGGAACCGCGATGCCTCGATCATCTTCGGTGCGTTCCATGCGTTCGCGCGGTACCGACGATCCAAAAGCTGCGTGTAGTTCAGTTTCTTTGACGTCGCGCCAAGAGCATTTGGCGTGTTTCTTGGTACATCCCAAACACGCGGTGAGGTTTTTGAGACAGTCCATGTGGAGACGGCGACACCGATCACAGGGTGGGACGACACGCTCACCACGCTGTAAATCCTCCATGCGGGCTACCATCTCCAGCTTGAACGGACCTCCGTCATCCTTTTCCTGTGGGGTCGACTTAGGGGGCGGGAGTAGTGAGGATGGAGTGCTAGGTATAGCTACTGGGGTTGAATTTGCTGTGTTATAAATGCTATAGTCAGCCGGATCAGATCCACGGGGCCGGGGCCGAGGCTGTGGGATGAATGGGTCTGAAGCGCCATCGAAGCCGCGCGCCTGGCGATCGGCTGTAGTAAAGAACTTCTTCATCAAGTCAGCTCGGGTATCGGGTGAGGCACCTTTAATAGAAGTCCCATTGATTATGGTGACGTTATCCGTGTTGGAATGTGAGAACATGAATGGTGCTGGCAATGGTTTGTCTTCCGTAGCCTCTTCGGGTCGAGTCGCATTTACTGCCAAGAATCCAGAAGGCGGTGCTTGAGGTGGATGGCCATTTGTCGGGCCATTTCCATTGGTAGAGCGCCAGGCATCAACAGTGGTGCGCGACTGTAGCGAGACATCATTCTCTCGACGACTCACAATCGCTGTGCGGCGGTGCTTCAGGCGATAACTCAGCTGGCGAGCTCGGGCAGACACTATATCCAGCCTTACTTAGATACCATGCAAATTTAATCATAACGTTGACATCTTGCTTACCCTGATCAGCCATCTGGATAATGTGCTGAAGATTTTTCTCTAGAATCTCCAATGCGCCTAGCTCCTTCTCCTCATCTTCAATGATTGGTTGCGGAGGGATCATCTTCTGCGGCATACCTGAAGCGATCAGTACAAAGTCTTCCTCGCTGATTTCGACGCGACACTGTTTGGTATAGAACTGGCACACCCGCACCCCGTTGCGCGATTTCTCCAGGTTGAACTGCTCCGGCTTGCTCTTGGCGAACTCGACCACATCTAGCCAAGTGACCACGGATCCATCCTTGCCATGCGACTTGAGAACCCGTGGAGGCCCATCAAATAAGCGCTCAAAGCGCTTGATCAAAATAGGCCCCAACGGGCATGCGCCCAGGTTGCCCGCGATACTCTCATGGCGCTGTAGCACGCCGTCATATTCACCGATCAAATGCATAATGGCCGGCATGGTATCCTCGGCGGCGACCAAAGGGAGATTATCGGGGTACTGGCGCGCTAGGTAGTTGATATGTAGATGGTTCGAGTGTGTTTTGGGCATTTTGGACTGCGGAGGTTGATCGACTGACGGAGATCGGGGCCGTTTGCTGGACGAATCTGCCATTGAAATGCGAGACTCCATGGTAATAGTTGAAGGTAATGAATGGGTCTGAGTCTAGCAACTCTTTTTGGAAAAAGAAGAAGAAAATGAGACACGCCTAAAAATGGGGGGGAGCGGTACAGATGGAGCGCGGCGGAGTCAATACGGCGGAGCAAAAAAGGCGGCAGCTAAGCCACTAAAGCGGGCGTGAAGGAAGGTTGATGAAACAAGTCCATAGAGGAAATAGAGAGAAGGTGAGTGGAAAGGAAAAGCAAAGGAAGAACTGCAGTGAAAGTCTCCGTTGCATCCGGAACTAGGGATTGGCCGGGAACCAAGTCACAAGTCACTTCTACCTAATCTAGCGCTTGGAGGGACCAATAGCCCCCAAGTATAGGGTACAGAGCGGAGTCCCGCCGGAACTTTCCGCTGAGGTATTTCGCCCGTGCGTGGTATGTGCTGGCACTTCCGCGGACTCTCTTTTCATTTCTGTATTTACAAAGTGGAAATACTATTTATCATATACTTAGAATATTCAAAGTAGTTGGGATAATATTGACTTGTAACAGGAATAGGGGGGTAGAGCCACCGTATCTTTCGTATTTCTAATTACATGTGGTATCGTAGAATTAAGCTGTTTCCGCCCCAATAATTCAGCCCCGGTGACAATACGAATACAGTAACAGCGGGATCCAAGCCAATTTCAATCTCACCCACTAACATCAAATCCTAGACTGCCACAGCCAAAACACCCCCTCCCAATCTCTTCCAATCATTTGTCTTCTATTCATCTCCATTCACCCTCCGATCTGGGTTTAGCTTTCCCCTTTATCCAATTTTTGCCTCACCATGTCTGGACGTGGAGGCTCCATCCGAGGAGGTGATCGCGGTCGCGGCCGGGGTCACAACAAAGCTGCTGGCGCTGGTGGTCATGAAAAACCAAAGAAAGAGAACATCCTTGATCTGAGCAAGTACCTCGACAAGGAGTTGGATGTCAAATTCAGTGGCGGTCGTGAAGGTCAGTCCAGACTCCACTCATTCCCATTCTGTCCATTTAATACGCGCGATTTAAAGTACTAAAAACCCGCAGTCACCGGCACTCTGAAGGGCTACGACCAGTTGATGAATCTCGTTCTTGATTCTAGCAAGGAGGTTATGCGTGGTGAGTCTAAAGAGGAGTAGACCTTGACATATCTCATTCCTTCGGTCTTTTCTTGTTCTCTATGCTGATTCTTCCCAGATTCTGAGGGCAACAAGAGCACTCGCCCCCTGGGCCTGCTCATTGTTCGTGCTAACCTTCTCGTGTCGATTTCACCCGTTGGTGAGGCACTCACTCACAACCCGTGGTTGCAAAAGACTGTTGCTTAAGCGACAATGATATTTACGTCATTAAAGATTATTGAATTCAGAACATGAGATTACCACTACCAAAGATACATCTGCTTCAATCAACCTCCTCAATACCCATACGGAGATGGACCGTAGCTACCTACTGTATACGAAAGCACCGCTACGCTGATGACATCCTATTTACTCAAATCTTAGTCATTGATATCTCACGTGACTTGGTTACAGGACCAAACTCACTCTTCTCTCTACCTAATACAGCTCGAACAACGTTGCGCAACCACCAATATCAAGACCAAGTGGTATTCTGAAACACTAACCACAGAGAATCTGTCTAGCACTTTGCTTGAACATTGTTGTGCAATCAATTGAAATCACAGACGACAGAAACCTTTTCTCTTATTATGAAGTCGGCAACGTGATGAAACTACAGCTCCCTTTCAGACAAGACAAAATGACGGCTACAGTCTTAAAATCATTTTGACCACTTCTGGTCTTGTGTAATGCTTGTTCGACTAGCATCTGAAGGTGATATGGTGCTGAATGTGTACGATTGTCGCTTTGTAACACGGTTCAGAGAGACGAGAAAAGCTCCACCTTGGACCCTACATATCGAAAAGAAGTATCAACAGTTCATCCTCAATGGCGGTTCATCAGAACATATCGACAAGCTTCTCTACCAGAGATGACTGTCAAATTTTGAATCTATCAACAATGAAAATTATCTCTTATTTATAGTCGATGAAGATATGGAAACTGTCGAAAGCACAAAATACCACGACAAAACTAAAATGAAGAAGACCAGGTTCCCACTGATTTTAAAATTGAAACCTCTCTTCATCGCGATATGTTGCCTACTATGACACTAAGGTCCGTTCCTATTATAGGGCGAAGGATTTACAAAGAATCAGTGTTACAGAACTGTTTGCGTGTGAGACCCTTAGTTCTATATTGCCAAAAAAAGCCCCAAAGAACAAGACAAAGAAGCACCTTTCGAGAAAAGCACCCAGATTCCTGCATGGCCGGGAATTCTTTAATCCGTAAGATTAGAGCCGGAATGACCCACAGTAGTTCTCCACTTACGTATCCTCTCTGCTCCATCAACATGCGTCTTATTCTTGAACCTCCTCAGGTCACGAGTCTCTCAGCAAAGCAATTCCAGAGTTCATTGGAATTTGTGGAATACATTCGCACCTGGCTTACAGACCGAACCCCAGTGTCTTGAGCATTGAAAATGTGAATCTGGCTTGGGTGCTCCCGTGTAGTCATGGGTGCCTAGAATGCCCCAAATCTGGCCACGGCCAATGTTGAGGTTGGACTGAGCTGATCTCAGTGCTGTTTCCTCGTGTTTAGGCGGACCCTGCTTTCATTTGTAGCCTTGCATGCTGCTTTGTGATTAGAACGACAAGCGATCTGATTTGCTTTGCTACATCAGTAGACGACTCTGCAGCCGGCGCAGAGCGGAGGGCATGGGAAGAATTAGAGCATTTGTAGAGAAACATTGGTACGCACAGACGAAGGTGAGAGTGCAGTTGATTCTCGAAGGATGAGTGCTGAATATCTAAGATATCAGGCTGGACCTACACGGTCTCGCCCGACTATTGGCCGCGTTTAAGCCACGCGCCGGTCAGTTAGTAGTATGGTGAGTGACGTGAATCCTGACCGTTTTATTTTCCTTTGAAAAAGGTTTTCCCTCGCCAGCTTTAGTGGACCGATTAAATTATTCTAGATTTCTGAATTGAATCAGTGCTTGCCCTACTTCGATATCTGCGAGCATTTAAAGCTATCCACACCCAGGGAGACTTCAATAGAGAGTGGAGGAAATAAAGCTGTAGAGCGTATTGAATTGAATAGGTATCGTAATGCTAAAGCCAAAGAATTCTACAGAACTGGATATTGTAATCTCACATCTACCTTATCGAACAAGGCCCGAGGCCTGGGCACTGACCAATTTATGGAATTTCATCTCCATTTGCTGGTTCTACCAAATCACCAAATTCATCTTCCATATTTCCATCAGCTTGTGCGGATGATACTTGTGTCTCTCTGTCCTTCGGACGCCGTATACCTTCAGCATCCTCAATCCAAGGTCCCGCTTTCTCCATACTGTCAGTGTATTCAACACCGACACGCAAGTTGAGACCTGCACTGAGGGCACGTTCAATGCGTGCCTCGCGTTTCTGAGTTACAAGGGTTCGGAAGATGTGGACGAGGAATCCACCCAGAACGTCAACACTCCATTCGTCCGGGACGAGATCAAGGACTTCACTGACATCAAACCAGGCCGCGAAACGAGCAAGAAGATCGCTTGTACGTTCAATACGGTCTGACATATCCTCTATTTGGAGGAACTCATCTAGAAGATGACGGAAGAGTTCGCACTGCAGATCGTGAGCGGCAAACTCGGGTAGAGCACCGGTTGGAGAGGTAGAGCTACGTGGTCCACCAAATAAACAGTATCGGATCGCGGAGTCGAAGTCGCCTAGACCATGGGTGAGTAGTCGAAGAGCAGCACGGTGACGACCTTGTAGACCGTCTAGAATAATGCTTTCAGAAACAAGGTTATCTTGGAAAGGCTCTATGCGGGCCAGCACTTTGGGGATGGAATAGGTAATTCCAGAAGGGACAGGGGTGGATGTAAATTGAGTGCCAGAGGTGCCACTCAGAAGTTGCAGCAGGCGAAGTCTAGACTGCCACCAGGGTTCCGCAGGGATATTCTCGATAATAAAATTCAGATATGTCGGCTTGGGTGGGCGAAGGGCCCGGTATGTTGAGTATGATTCTGAAAGTGAGGTTCGCGCTGCAGGATCCGATTCAAGTACTGATAGCACTTCATCCAGGTAGTATGAGATCAAGTCGTCGGCGTATTGAGTATACTGTAAAATTGTCAGACATATTTTTCATCACAAGACGTGCTTGGGAAAGACTCACATTTTTGGCAAACACCAGGTGTTCTAGGTAAACCTGGACGGCATTGGGGGCACGCTCCTTGAGCAAAGAGACAACATCCGTGGGGTCCAGCCTCACACGACTAGAATGGTCCGCAAACACCTGTATTCCTAGCTGGGGATTACGACCAGCAAGCCAGGAGCCATACTCCTCTACCAACTGGGTATCCTTAATCTTCACTAGATATCTGCGCATCTGCAACTCGATGCTGGAAGCAGTAACCTCACCACCCGCATCAGTCTCTCCATCAATGATCCTTCTCCAGGTGCGAAGGACATTGCGAGACATCTTCTGGCTTTGGTATAGTCGACTCAGGATATAGAGTCTCTTATACTGTTCCAAAAGCACAACTGCTCGATCGAAGTTACCCTTCCAGCCATCAACCAGTCTATTCAGCTCGTTGCGGATCTGGGAGGTCGTGCGTTGCTCTAAATTCAACTGACTATCTTGCTCCAAGAGGAGGTGAAGGAGTGCAGCATCAGTACTGTCTAAAACATACGTCTCATCAGTGATGCTCCCATATCCTCTCTTTTGTTGCCACGAGAAAAGAAATCGCTTCACCATATTCAAGACAGGGTCGTGAATGACAGCTGGTCCAGATAGTTTGTGGCTGGTCTTGTCGACCTGGCTGATCAGCTTCTCTCCAGTGGCTGCCAGCCCTGCATGAATCCATATGCCTTGCGGACCCTGCAGCACTTCGCATCGAAGTAGAGGAATGAACAGCAAGACCAGTCGGGGATCAAGGTTGCCTGATAAAAGCGCCAATTCGGTACGATTGATCGTAGACTCTTCCAGGTTGTCCGACTGCATAGAGAGAAGGTCGGCATAAAGCAAAAGACTGGCTTTCTGCTTTACGTAGCCCAACCCGATGAACTCTGACTCGTTCTTGGGCTCGGTATCCCGGATAGAACGCATCAATTCGGTAACGGCATCCCGCTGCAAAAGAGTATGACCGCTATCATTGGTATGCTCCGCATTCTGCAGGATAGATTCGAGCTGAACGACCAATGGATTTTTGACTAAGCGCCATATTTGGGACCCTGACCATAGAATGAGACTACTCTGAAGTTTAACCAGCCCTTGAGCAAATTTAGCTTCTTCGTCATTTCTCTGAGAATCAACCAACTCTTGAGAATCGAAAAGCTCTTTCTCTCTCTGCGATTGCTCAATCGAGTCTTGCGTCCTAGGGTCTGTTGATGGAACATGTGGAGACAACGACGGTGTTTTTAGGCGAACCATTTGCAGAAGCTTCCCGATGTTATCAAGATCGATATGACTAGGACTGGCCGTATGCTTCAGGCCGACTTGAACAGGCTTTGTCTCCAATGAAGGTAAATCTAGCCACCTCTTTTGACGCTCAATCTCTGCAGGGTCATCATTCCATTTTTGAATTTCCAGTCGACTTCCTAGCTTGTCATCTTCAATCACAGCAATCACAAACTCTTCTTTGACACCATCGTTTGGTTGGAGGGATTGGTCATCTTCCCCGGCATCGATTACCACTGACTTGGGATATCGGTGAAAGTTGATGGTACCCCGAACTACTTCGCCATCCACATCTACAAACATGCCTACTCCTGGCTCGGTTGCCTCAGTCCCTGTTACTAAAAGAAACTCAGAAGGAGTTGGAGATACCACATGAGGTTGCAGTCGTTTCCCTGGCTTCGGCAGAGGCGGTAATGGCTTCAGTCCGTCTGGAGATGGGGATGACTCGGGCTGTTCTGCAGATTGGGATTGAGGTCCCTTGTCGTCCCGATCCTCGGAGTTTGATCGTCTAGGGGTGTCGGTGGACGCGAACGGGTCTGGTGTTCCTGAGGGAGACCTTTCCTGTTGAGGGGTCTGCACATGCGGACTTAGCATTCCCACAAACGCATTGAGGCTGCTGCTTCTTTCGTGCACATGAGGATCGGCAGGAGGAGAGCTTGGATATGATGAGGAGGGCGATCGTTTCAGAGGAGTATGAGGACCAGGAGCAATGTCTTCCACTTGTCCAGACTCAAATACTTCGCTAGAAGATGAGATCGGGAATAGCGGAATCTTTTGCTGATGTTCAACTTCGAGTAACGAATATGAATGGCCGTCAGCCGCACAGGCAATCGTCCCTCTACGCGCTGCCACTAAGCAACCAGGGAACCCAATCTTCTTGATGCTTCGAGCCTCGTCTCCGATCTGAACGAGTAAAATCCTGTTTCTCACGGCTATCATGACTACAGGCTTCTCTTCAGAGTCGGCATCGCGATTGAGATCCAAGCCACCAACCCAACTGCAGTTGTTGACCTTTGTGTTCCCGAACGCCGGACTAAGCTCTGGTAGCATGTAGAAAGTGACTGTGCCATTGCAGAGAACGCAGGCCTTGTTGACCGATGCGAGTATGACTATTTGCCGAACGCCATGCTGGTCGGGGTTTGAAGGAACGGCTTGGAACGGGATGGGCAGTCGCGATGCGAGTATAAATGTGGGTTCATTCGAGTCGTCGGAGGCCCCTGGAAGGCAGACGAAATGCAGGATCTCTGCTGCAGATGTACCAATATACAAATTTTGCTCTATTAAGTTGCATATTAGTGATGAGCTTTCATCCGGTCAACAAAAAACATAGCTTACCCCAATACTCGACGAAGGTAATGTAAACGTCGGAGCTGTCCTCGGTTGCTATCGGGACGTTGTCGAAGAGTGATTGCAAGACATAAGGTGCAGTCGCTGAAGGACCAATTCTCTTCTCCTTATGAGAATCAGATCCATCATCAGAAGCCATAATGGCTGACTTCTAGGTATCTCCCCACTAGCATTGCAGTTGAATGGAAGGCGGTAAGATGAGGCCAGAGCTTCAGGGGCCACTAGATCAGGAACGGTTGGTGCCTCGGAACAACGGCTTCCAAGGAACACCTAGACCTTTGTCTCCAAGCAGTTGGGAACCAAATCGGTAACCCTTAAAGCATTTACAGCTCTATTGATATTACATACAGCGGAAGAATATCGGACCGGGTGCCGCGTTGTCCTGAAGCTCTCCACGATTTCCCCATCTCAGACAGGTCGTGATTTAGAGTGGGGTGAACTACAGTGCTCTCTGGGTTGATCGCTGGTCATGGATTCTTTTGCTATTACGGAGGGGCTTGTGCATGAGCAAGATGCCCCAGAATCAGTTCCCACAAAGCTATCTGAAGAAACAAACAAATTCCAGCGTGCTATTGCAGCTTGGCGAGGTAATGCCAGCTATCTCAGAACTCTCATGGAATGGCTCATAATTATTATACAGGTATTGACTTGGCTAGCACCATCGCTAAACTTGATAAATCTGCCTCTGATATTGTTGACCATCAACGCGACGCTCTTGTCCAGAGAAAGGAACTCGCCCAGAAGACCAAGGATTTTCGCAAGCTAGATGATGATGCCAAACTCACAGATTACAAGGGACTATTGAAAGCCTACCAATCCTTCATCGACCTTTTGACCAACCAAGGGAAAGCATCCTCCTCCTCTTTCCTACAACTATACTCGTCCTTATCCGAAGCACCCGACCCCTATCCACTTCTTGAAGCTTCGATTGATTCCCTAGTATTGTCAGAAGACACTGTTCCAAAGTTGACCTCGGAGCGAGATCAATTACAGAAGTCTGTGGAGCGCCTCACGAGGCAGCAGGAGGAAACAGAGAAGCGTCTGCAGGAAGAACGCGCTGCAAGAAAAAAACTAGAACAGAATCTGGAAAATCGGGCCAAGGAGATTGAGGCGTCGTGGGAGGCGGTCTTGGCGGAAAAGACAATTAACTGGGCAGCGAAAGAGAAGAGCTTGGAGGAGAAAGTAGAGAATCAGGAGCGTCTGTTAAAGGAGCTCAAGGCAAGCTATGAGGTCTCTCAGCGCATGGGTGGGGACGATGACAATGATGATGGCCGTAGTACTGCTACTGCCGCAGAGCTGGAACTTGTTACAGCCGATTTGGAGAAGACCAGCTTAAGGCTAGGGGAACTGGAAGCGCGGAATGAGCAGTTGCGGGTAGAATTGGCACAGGCAGTATCACATTCGAATCCTGATCAGTCGGCCTCTGTTGAAGAGGACCCGGCTTACCTTCGTCTTCAGTCGGAGAATCATGTTTTGCTACGGAAGCTAGACGCAGCACGCTTTGACAAGGATTCGACGCGGCATACCTGGGAGGCCAAGCTTCTTCAATCCGAGAGGAGTTCTGCTAAATCTGCAGCTGAGAGGGACGAGCTGCGCTCGCGCCTCGAGAAAGTTGCTGACTACGATGATATCCGTCGCGAACTAGAGATGATCAAATCGATTGAATTTGCTACAGGGGATGATGATGAAGTTGGCGAAGGTGCAGCTGAGGATGGTGCTATGGGCACCAATGGCACAAACTCGAATGGAAAGAACTCTTTGGAACAACTTCTCCTGGCTCGAAACAAGAAGTTGACTGATGAACTTGCCGTCTTGCGAGTATCAACGCGTGACGTTCAATCCCAAATTGAATCGCTACGCAGTGAGCTTTCCACAACTAAACAAGAATTGGAAAAATCACGAGCCTTGTCTACAACTTTAGAAAACGATATCAGTCGTGTGCAGCAAGAGGCTGCCAATGCGTTCCCATCCTCAGCAATGTCTGTTGCGGGAACCTACTCTTCCAGGTATCCGCACTCATCACGTCGGGGTGCAACATCCCCCACCTCTTCGATAATCTCTGGCTTTGATCAAGGCGCCGCTTCTGCCAATACCATGGATGCCATCCGTGCTGGCGAGGCAGTTGGTGGTGGTTCTGGCCTTCTGCCCATGATCCAAGCTCAGCGAGATCGCTTCAAGAAGAAGAATGCAGAGCTTGAAGAGGAGCTATCAAATCTGTACGGGACCGTCAAGTCACTCCGCCAGGAAATCGCATCACTGCAAAAGGATAACTTGGGTCTTTATGAGAAGACCCGGTACGTGTCAACATACAGTCGTGGCCAGGGCGCATCCACGTCTGCATCCTCGTATGCAAATGCGCCCAACTCGACATCTGTCTACGCGTCTGCCGATTCATCATCGGGACTTTCCCTCGATCGGTACCAATCGGCTTATGAAGCTCGAATCTCACCCTTTGCAGCCTTCCGTGGCCGTGAATCGGCGCGCGCATACAAACGCATGAACCTCCCAGAGCGGATAGTGTTCTCCCTCACTCGCATCATTATGGCAAATCGAACCAGTCGAAACTTGTTCGCAGGCTACTGCTTTGCCTTGCACTTGCTACTGTTCGTGATGCTTTATATCATGAGCACAACGGAGATCGAACAGCATAGCGCCATGAGTGTTGTCGGCAGTGCGGCGGCAGCTGCCTACCAGGCAAATGGCGGCAGTGGCAGTGGCCAAATACGTGCCGGTGATTGGCAGGAGGAAGGATTCAATCAAGCAAGCTGATTCAGATTCAACTCTTTTGTAAAGCAAATTACCCCTATTTGGTTCTTCAATAGCGAGGGTTTCGGAGTTATGTTTTTATTTATGTCTCTATGACTATTCATCCATTCATGGCGTTTGGGAATGAGTGCACTACCTCTGGAAGTGATGAGTTCAGGTCTTACTTTTGTCTTGTTTTATGCTGGCCTGCCAGTGTGTACAGTCTAATTTCTTAGGTGATAACTACCTAGTGATATACATTATTTCTTTGGAATCCACCACGCCTGGCCAGCTAAAGTTAGGGTATATGTCACTATTATGATTCTGCCCTGTAACCAGGTGCCCCTTAATATATTCACCGCGAAGGTACTCTCCAACAGCTTCTAACCTTCAAACCTTGGATAGAACTTTCAACTCTCAACTGTATGGACTCCAGGGCTAATACTATGCGGTATATGGAGTATATCCGGCCTCGATTTCTAAAGGCCAATGATGGAGCCGACATGTCTGATTATCATAAAACCTGCGGGGAAGGAGCTTCCCAAGTGGGTCTAGACTTCAAGTGTCGTAAAGCTCGGGTTATGAATAAGGAACTGCTTACTAACCTCTAATGGTTTAGTGGGGACCATTCAGTAAGTTTCCGAGCTATTTCCTCGTCCTATGCCATTGAGAAGTACCATTTGTCAAGGTACCGGATACTTAAGTAGTGTATATGAAATACCTAGATAGATCCAGTCTCGGGTGGTATATCTATATTCCTGCGTTGTAGGACCTGTAGTCAGATGATCTTGTCGTGGGGGTTATCCCGGGCATATGCAGATAGATTACGGAGTATGCGGGGTTGAGATGGAATCAAATAAAGTCGATTGGATTGAAATCAATTCCTCGGAACTACGGATAAGATATCTTGAGTAAAGCCGGGGAAGAATTGGTTAAAAAAGGATTGAATACATCAAGACCCCGGATCCTCTTTTCGTCGAAATCTCTTCATCTGTCCAACTCCAATTTTCCCCCACTTCACCTCTTACACCTCTTCACTCAATTCCCAACAACCTCAGTCCACCCATCATGGACCCTTCCCAAGTCAAGATCCCTCCCATGAAGGATCTCAATGCCGACAACATCACAGAAAATGTCCACACAATCAATTCCCTCTGCAAAGACGACCGCATGAAGTACGTCCTCGAGCGACTAGTCACACACCTGCACGACTTCGCCCGCGAAACCAGACTCAGCAGCGAAGAGTGGATGGCAGGTATCATCTTCTTAACAGAAGTAGGCAAGATCTGCTCAGACGTACGACAAGAGTTCATTCTCCTCTCCGACATCCTGGGCCTCTCCCTCCTAGTCGACTCAATTGACCACCCCAAGCCTCCAGGCTCAACTGAAGGCACCGTCCTCGGGCCATTCCACACCCACGAAGCTGTGGAGATGGAAGCTGGCGCGAAAATGTCCTCTGACCCCGGTGGCGAACAGCTGCTGGTTGTCTGCACGCTGAAGGACACCGAGGGGCGTCCTATCGAGAATGTTAAGGTCGATATTTGGGAGACGGACTCTACTGGACACTATGATGTGCAGTACCCTGAACACGATGGTCCCGATGGACGGTGCATTATGCGCTCGGATAAGGACGGTCTTCTCTGGTTCAAGGCTATTACGCCTGTGCCGTATCCAATTCCGCACGATGGTCCAGTCGGCAAGTTGTTGAAGAAATTGCACCGTCACCCGTACCGTCCTTCGCATATGCACTTTATGTTCGAGAAAGAGGGATACGACCATCTGATCACGTACGCACTCTACCACATTTTTTATATTTCTCCATGATGCTAACTTCACCCACAGTGCTCTCTACCTCCGCAATGACCCATACGAAACTTCTGATGCCGTCTTCGGCGTCAAGAACTCCTTGGTCGTTGATATCGGCAAGGCTGGCCCTGAGATCGCCAAGAAGTACAACGTTCCCGAGGGCCACCCTCTCCTCACCTATGATTTTGTCCTGGTGTCAGACACCGAGACCTTCGATCTGCGCGTAAAGAACTCCAAATCCGCTCTCGACAAGCTCGGTCGTAAGGTTAAAATTGTGAATGGTCTGCCTGTGCCAGACTTGGATTGATGAATTCATGTGTAAAACTTACTTATATGATGACATCTTAAGAGTATAGTATAGTATTTCTTTGAACGAACATGCAACGATTTGAGATTGTTACGTTTCTCTGTGTCTATACCGAATAAAATTGGCACTACGTAAGAGTTGACTGGACTATTAACTAGCAAGACATAGAAGTATAAGGTCTCCCAGAAACATCCATGTAGAGGAGCAATATTCCAAGATCCTAGTCGAGGAATTACTGCCAGGTGAAAACAAAGCCTTGGGATAGACCAATGGTCTCGGGACTATCCTATAGGTAGTACGATCTACTAATCTGCACTTTGGTATTGAGTATCTTAATTCATATGTTTACTCCGTATCCCGTAAGATACGCTGGAGTTGCCAGCATCGTTATCAAAGCCAAAAGCGGAAAAGTTAAAAAGAGGGCAAATGCCCAAGAGGACCTGTGAATGAAGTAGAGTTCCAGCAGTTTCCCTACATTCCATTTCTGCCTGTGTGTTAGGCATGAGAGTGCAACGCATACAATAAACCATTATCAAGCCAGTTGAATAAATTGACTGGAATCAGTGCATTCGTCTGGCCGGTTTCATCAGCGCCTGGAAGCAGGACTCGAGGGCCTTTTTGACTTCCTTGTAGCTGACGATGAAACAGCTCTGCTCGTCACGGCTCACTAGGCTGATTTTCTCATCAGAGCCCGCATCAAGCTTATTCAAGCAGGTCAGCACATGACCAAGATCAACCACCGGATCACCTTGGGTGTCAACTTGGTGGAAGACGTAATCTCGGAAAATCTTCAAGAAATACTTCTCCCCATTCTCTGCCCACTGACGGTCGTGCTCATATTCAGGTCGCTCGTTGACGAAATTCAACTTAGTCATGAGACGAACTAGACGACCGTTTTCGAGCTCGCGACTGAGATCAGACGTAAGTTGGTCATCCAAGTGGAGGGCGGAATCAAAAGTCGACATTAGTTGAGATGAAATGCCCGTGATGAAAATGTCAATGGTCCGGTCCTGATCTTTCTGCAGTCCGTTCAGTAGCCAAAAGACTGAATTCTTCATCTGGGGGCTGTATGCTCGCGTGAAATGTTCCATCGCCTTAGTGGGATTGTGCATCACATTGGGTGCATTGGCACCCAGGGTGACAATCATCTGCCCGAAATTGACGAGATCTTGGCGTTGAAGGTCGGCAACAGGTCTTGACGAGTCAAACTGGACGACGTCCAGGATGGAACAGGCATTCAAGCGAACACGATTCTTGCCTGTCACCAGTACTTTGCTAGGCTCCAGTACTCGCGCGGCCAGACCGTTAGTATGAATCGCCTTCAGCGCATTTCCAATTTGAGTCATGTAGCCCCAGAGAACCTGCTCAGGAATGTGAGTATTGTGGCGACCCGCTGGGAAGCGACTAGCACCCAGGTGTTGTTCGGTAAGCGTTTTGGACATGGGGTGGTAATCGGTGACAAATATGAGTGAACTGTCCTGGAAGCTTCGACTGGTAAACGCGTCATGGACCGTCACCACACTCCCATTGCAAATGCGTTTCCAAGCCTGAACGGACCGTATGGCCTTCTCGTTAGTCAGGCGGAATCCTTCAATTCTTCGCAGCGCGTAAAAGTTGCCATCCTTGCTGGACTGTGCCTTGTAAACCCAGCTAGGAAACCCGAAGGTGGCAGCGTTCTTCTGGTTACTGAGATCTAGTGGCACTAGGGAGTGGAAGTAGTCGACTTGAGCGGGTAGGGTTGTGTCTAGAGAAAGTGATGAGTCTTTGGTACTAAGGAATGGATTGAAGCGAACGCAACATACTGGGAAGGGTTTGTAAGGTGGCCGCAGATTTCTTTTGCAATTCCTCTCGAAAATCGTTGGGGAGAAAGAGGTCATGAACATTCCTCTGATAAGCGAGAGTATTCTGGTTGTGAGGACCGATGGGCGCATAGAGGTGATATTGGACCTGTGAACTTGTCAGATGAGGCTGGCGATATGTTGTATTTGGTGGAAGAGTTTGTAATACCGGCTGCTGAAAGCCAGTTTGACTGGCGAAGAAAGATCCTCCTAGTGCAGCTGCATCATGGGAGTATGGATTGGATGAAACTGGCCCAACGGCACCACCAGATAGCGGAGTGGTTGCTGTAACGAAGGAATCGAAAGGTCCTGGAGTAATTACTCCGCTGCCATTTCCCTGCAAAGGTAGGTAGTTAGTCGCATGATATCCAAGACTGCAACTGCGATAGTAATTGTGATGATCCCGATTCGGATGTAGATCCCGATTCGCAAAGTGATCAGCCAGACCACTCAGACTTCTACTAGGGCGCATATAGAACATCTTTGAGACAGTATTCTGGCGCGAGAGTTGCGGGTGCGAGAATTACGAGACCTGGAAGAACTCATGGACTACTGCCATCTCTGGATGGAAGGAGCCTCAGAGCCAACAAAAATGGAAAGAGTGATCAAGACTTACTACGTGTGTTTCAAATCCTTGAGGGAAAAACTCCTGTACATCAGCTACAGTCCAGTCCGCGGCTCCTTCTTGCCGCGGGGTGCTCGTATTAGAGCTCTTGGCAGGAGACCACAATTCTCCATCAGATTGTCCCCCCATACGGGATGAAGAAGTTCGTGGTTGGAATGGAGCAGCGCTTGCTGCTTTCGGGGAGATGGTGGTGGATTTTTTGGGGGTAGTAGCACCATTGCCTGGCAGAAGAGAGGGGGTGAAGCTGGGAGAGTCGACATTGAATCGTTTCTTGTTACTACGCATACAATGTCTGTCAGCGTCGTTTCTTATCTCTCGGCCTTGCCACCACACACCTATCTGACTGTTGGGTCGAGTTAATTTTCAATGGATCGTGATTAAAAGCACAGCCTAATTATTAGGATACGTAAAGTCAGTTACGATATTCAGAGGACTTGATATAATATGATAATAAATACCCTTATCTTCATAGCGACAACGGCCATAGATTGTCACATTGCGACATACTGTATCTTTTGCATTCTCTGTACGTAAGGGTGAGCGCAATTCACAGTCAATTTCCAGCATGCAAGCCCAGAAATTCTATAATATAGTTTCCACAGTGCAGCCCACTATGCCTCACCTCGAGTCTTCATTTTCGGAGAGCCCGTTGAACGGCGGGAATGGTCGAGTGGGGGCTTGTTGATCGATGCCATGATGTATCGGCTGATACCGACGAGATAGGGGGGATCAACGCAGCAGGATCTCCATTGAACCGGGGTAGAGGCACAGAATGAGTTGATGGAGGCGAAGGTACATGCCCTGCGATGCGCCTGTTGCTAACCCGCGTTATCAATCGAGAGTGGCGTATCAATGGATAGAAATCCACAATAAGCGGAGAGATGTCAATATAAAGGAAGCATGCAATAGGAATTAAATAGTCCCAAAGCACCTCCTCCCAAAAGAAGCTGGGGAGTGATAGAACCGCAGAGCAGGAGTGACGCGAAGCGAGGCCACTGAGAGGGTGAAGGGGGAGAGCACGGACCAGGCGGTCAGACCTGTTCACATAATCTGGAGAAGATATCAGGGAAGACACAAGTACAGTACTACTAGGTAGTTCTAAGAGTCTTATAAAATCTAATAGACCAAGTTTAAAGCTCTATCAATAGTATTCTGAGTCTAAGTCTAACACCCAATATTATATCGTGAATCCACTCGAATTGGGTTCCTATATGAAAGGAAACAACAAAGAGTCAAAGACTGATATACTATCTGCCCTTATTTGGTATCAGCAACCTTGGAAGTCTAGAATCTGGGACCTAGCATGCTATGATGATCGATCGGGACTAGCTCTCCAGGGCTTTTTCCTAATCTGGGATGTTTCCCTTCCTCATAGGCTAATCTTGAGGGTAGAATAGGCAGGGCGACCACAATAGTACTATTATAGTAGTTGATAACGAGCTAATCTGGAATTTGCTTTTATTAAAGCTTCCAGGTTAGTTCGTGATAGTTTAATTCAAGTATATGAATGTTTGCTCGGAGTAGTCAGTAGATTTCTTAAAGCGGTTTATAAGTAGTAAATAGTGGCAGAATAATCCTTCATAGTCATAGTGGTCATAGTGGTATAATCAACTAGACAGAAGTAATTATGAGTTTCGGAAGTTCATGGAAATAATATTGAATAGAATATTTAGTTACTATTTACCCTCAGGGCCACAGCTATCATGACCGAGGATCAGATGTGAAGTGGGTTTCATGTTTCATTTGTAGGCGGTATGACTAGCGGTATCCTCATAGTCGTTTCGGATTCGGCCCTGACAAGTTCCCGGCCACCTATGAACTAGCATGTCTGCGCCGGATGACCTTGACCTTGACCGGCTCTCTCCTGATGAGAGAAGTGTGTTGGATATATATACATCTGTCACAGGACAGGACCTAGCAGAGGCTATTCCACTACTGCGCCGCTCTCAATGGAATGTTCAGGTGGGTTACTGACTGCCAGAGCTCCGAAATACTTGCTAAATGATATCCTAGATTGCCATCGCAAAGTTCTTCGATGGTGAAGGCCCAGATCCCCTGGAGGAAGTCCGTGCGGCACTTCCTGAATCCCCTCCACGATCGACTCGTCGAACCCAGAACCTGATGACCGACGACATCACGGCACAGCTGGCACCTGCCGCGCGTTCCACGGATCTTGCCTCCCGAATCGATACACAACCAGAGGAACAACACATTTATCGCCCTCCTTTCATCCTTTCACTATTGTTTACACCGTTTAATCTTGTCTATCGGATTCTCTTTAGCTCATTTCGTCTGTTCGGAACCCTGTTCCCCTTCCTACCCCGGATTTTCAACGTGACGGCCAATCCTGCACTGCAAGGAGCACGACGCAATACTACAGGTCGCAGGCCACTTGGCCCCAAGGATACGGCAGCTCGCTTCATACGGGAATTTGAAGAGGAACATGGACCGCACCAGATCCCGTTTATGGAGAATGGATACAACATGGCATTGGAGAAAGCCCATCGGGACCTGAAGTTCTTGCTGGTTATTCTCATGTCGCCGGAGCATGACGACACAAGCGATTGGGTACGGGATACACTTCTCGTGCCGGAAGTTGTAGAGTTCTTCAACGACCCGCAGAACAACATTATTGTGTGGGGTGGTAACTTGCGAGACTCCGAGGCATACCAAGTTTCCAGCTCATTGAAGTGCACCAAGTTCCCTTTCGCCGCTGTCATCGTGCACACCCCGAACGTGTCCTCGACAGCCATGTCAGTTGTTAGTCGTATCGCAGGTCCCACCACCACGACGGAATTTATGAGCCGACTCCGAACTGTCACTACTTCGAACCAGGAACCATTGGAGCGCATCCGGTCTACACGCGCCGAACAAACTGCTTCTCGGAGTCTACGTGAGCAGCAAGACTCGGCCTATGAGCGGTCGCTGGCGATCGATCGAGAACGAGCCCGTCAACGTCGCGAGGCCGAGGCTCTTCAACAGAGGGAGGAGCAAGAGGCAGCAGACCGTCAAGCTGCTGAAGAAAAGAGGGAACGTGATCTGGCACAGTGGAAACTATGGCGCGCACAGTCTCTCTCTGCAGAGCCTGGAACGGAAGTTAAGGAAGCAGTGCGCATTAGTGTGCGACTACCATCCGGAGAGCGAATCATGCGTCGGTTTGCACCCGAGACAGAAATGGAAGAGCTCTACGCAGTAGTGGAGTGCCACGAGGTCCTACAACAGACGGATAAATCTACGGACGTATCCGAGCCAGAAGGCTTCGAGCACCAATATGGGTTCAGATTGGTTTCACCCATGCCTCGGGCCGTTTATGCTGTGGAAGACGGCGGGACTGTCCAAGAAAAAATAGGGCGGGGAGGTAATCTGTTGGTGGAGCCAATTGAGGAGGATGACAGCGAGGATGAGAAAGAAGCTGTCACATAGACTTCAGAGTAGAGTAATACCATTCACGATATTGACTCGAAAGCACGCGAGCTTACGGGAGACGGAGTAAACCGACGTAGATATGGAAATGACCACGTGGGTAACCTATAGTGGACAAGCTATAAAATAGTGCTGCGCATTGATTCCTGGCTCGTTTCCATTTACTGGGGGCCTTATAATTACCTACCTAATTAGGACAGTAGAATCAGAAATAAATGAGGATAAATAAATTTGGAACTGGATAGCAGAAACAGTCTATTAATCTACGACGTCAATTGTCAGGATATTATGCTCAGTACTCACCATGAATCATACGGGGTAAAGATGAATCATAGTTAGCACAGCCATAATTCGTCCGATCAATTTCGTCCGTTTTTCGGGGACTAAAAATCGGCCGGAAAGCTAGTCAACCGGTTCCCGAGAGCCCTCATTTACTTGCGAATTGAATCTTTTATATGGGGCTTCCGGGTATTTATCATCCGGCCATTTTTATGCATCCACATTGGACCCACGCTGATTCAATATTTGACACACCATGATGCATGCAGTATTAAGGAGTTACATACGAACTAATGTAGAGCTTATGGTTCTAGTGCGTTCTTTTCCATCAGAATTCTACTCCGTAATCCTATCAGATTTCAAGATGCGTGCATATTGTTCTCTTTCCGTTTTAGGGGAAAATGACGCCAAGGAAACAAAGTTGACCTAACCATGAAGAGGCAACGAACAAATGGTTTCAAGTCTCGGGTCTTCGATGTTGTTCGCCTCCGGTAATCTAAGTTTCTTGATTGCTGGTTCTCCCGGTCCCGATTAACATTTCATATTCCTGCTCCGTATATATCTTCCTCCTTTTAATTTTCGTCCGTTCACTCGTTTTGACTACTTTCTTTAATATAACCCTAATCATCCCTCACCACTTCTATCTTTTCCCCTACATTTATTTACCCCCTTTTATCAATAGTGATTTAGAGCTTCGACCATCTTGGCTCTTTCTCTCTATAATCAATATATATATATATATATATATATACTGCGGGGGAGACTAGCCCACCATGTCGCTCGTGGGGACTATTAACCCTAACGTGCCGGACTCTGATCAAGCAGCCGCTAATGCCGAGGCCCGTCGTCATGAACCTGCCAACAGCATCAGTACCGACAGCACAGCTTTGGATGCTACAGAGAAGGCCCAAGAAGTAGACGATGAAGATGCCATGGAGGCAGAGGTCACTCGACTTGCGAGGAAATTGACTCGTGAATCAACTCACTACTCTCACACTGGCGCAGAGAACACCTTCCTCGATGTACAGGATGATTCAACTCTCAACCCTCACAGCCCTAACTTCAAGGCTCGTAATTGGATGAAGAATTTGCTATCAATCACATCGCGCGACCCTGAACGATATCCCGCCCGCCAAGCTGGGGTTTCCTTCCAAAATTTGAGCGTCCACGGATATGGTAGTCCCACCGATTATCAAAAGGATGTGTTCAACTCTGTTCTCCAGGTTGGAGCTCTCGTACGCATGGTTACCGGTACTGGCAAGCAAAAGATTCAGATTTTGAATGATTTTGAAGGCCTGGTGAAAAGTGGGGAGATGCTCGTTGTCCTCGGCCGTCCCGGAAGTGGTTGTTCAACTTTTTTGAAGACTCTCGCCGGGGAGATGAATGGTATTCATAAGGATGAAAACTCTAAGATGAACTATCAGGGTATCTCCGACAAACAGATGAAGAACCAATTCCGTGGTGAAGCCATCTATACAGCCGAGACCGACGTTCACTTCCCCCAGCTTACCGTGGGTGACACTCTGAAATTTGCAGCTCTAGCCCGTGCTCCTCGCAACCGTCTACCAGATGTGACTCGCGACCAGTATGCTGAGCATATGCGCGACGTCGTCATGGCTATGTTGGGTCTTAGTCACACTATCAACACTCGCGTTGGTAACGATTTTGTCCGTGGTGTTTCCGGTGGTGAGCGCAAGCGTGTCAGTATTGCGGAGGCAACCCTCTGTGGTAGCCCTATTCAATGCTGGGATAACAGTACCCGTGGTCTGGACAGCGCCAACGCTCTTGAGTTCTGCAAAACCCTGAACTTGATGTCCAAGTACACTAGCACCACCTGCGCAGTCGCCATCTACCAGGCCTCCCAGAGTGCCTATGATGTTAGTGCTCTCACCCCTGATGATCCTTGCGTTTTATTAATCAAAATCAAATTATAGGTGTTCGACAAGGTTACTGTCTTGTACGAGGGCCGACAGATTTACTTCGGTCGCACTGATGAGGCAAAGGCCTTCTTCACCACCATGGGCTTTGAATGCCCCGAGCGCCAGACTACTGCCGATTTCCTGACTTCCCTTACCAGCCCTGCGGAGCGTATTGTGAAGCCCGGATTTGAGACCGTTGTTCCCCGCACCCCCGATGAGTTCGCCGCCGCTTGGAAAAACAGCAAGGAACACCGTCAGTTGACTCAGGAGATCGAGGAATGGAATAAGGCTTATCCCCTTGGTGGAGAGTCTCTGCAGCAATTCATCAACTCTCGCCGTGCCATGCAGGACAAGAGACAGTAAGATATACATTTTAAGGTTTTTCAAGGTTCAGAGTAATGCTGACTAAAAACAGACGCACCAAGTCGCCCTACACCCTATCCGTTGCGCAGCAGGTCAATATCTGTGTCACTCGTGGCTTCCAACGCCTTAAGGGTGACGCTAGTTTAACCCTTAGTCAACTGATTGGTAACTTTATCATGGCGTTGATTATCGGTTCTGTTTTCTACAACCTACAGATGACCACTGCTAGCTTCTATTCTCGTGGAGCTCTTCTCTTCTTTGCTGTCCTGCTCAACGCCTTCTCCAGTGCTCTAGAAATTTTGACCCTCTACGCCCAACGTCCAATTGTCGAGAAACAGTCCCGCTATGCCATGTATCACCCCTTCGCTGAAGCTATCGCTTCGATGTTGTGTGACATGCCGTATAAAGGTCTCAACGCCATCACTTTTAACGTGACACTTTACTTCATGACGAATTTGCGCCGCGAACCGGGTGCTTTCTTCACTTTCCTCTTGTTCTCCTTCATTACCACGTTGACCATGTCCATGCTTTTCCGTACTATTGCCGCCTCCTCCCGCACTCTTTCTCAGGCTTTGGTGCCGGCTGCTATTTTGATTCTAGGTTTGATTATATTCACTGGTTTCACTATCCCTACTCGGAATATGCTTGGCTGGTCCCGATGGATGAACTACATCGACCCAATCGCCTACGGGTTTGAGTCACTGATGGTTAACGAGTTCCACGGCCAAAACTATCTGTGCCTGGCATCCTCTTTCATCCCCTCTGGTAGCGCCTACGAAAACTACGGCCTTGAAAACAAGATTTGCAGCACTACTGGTGCAACCCCCGGCTCTCAGTACGTTGATGGCACCGCATATCTTGCCCAAAGCTTCCAGTACTATGACGCCCACAAGTGGAGAAACTTGGGTATCATGTTCGCCTTTATGATTTTCTTGATGTTCACCTATCTCACTGCCACCGAATACATCTCCGAGTCCAAGTCCAAGGGTGAGGTTCTGCTATTCCGCCGCGGATACGCTCCCAAGCACAGCTCGTCAGATGACGAGGAACAGAGCGGCACTGTCAGCCCTGGCGAGAAGACTGATGAGTTGAGCGGCCAGGAGGTCAATGCTGCTATCCAACGCCAGACTGCTATCTTCCACTGGCAGAGTGTCTGCTACGATGTCAAGATTAAGAGCGAGGAGCGCCGTATCCTGGACCACGTTGATGGCTGGGTTAAGCCTGGTACCTGTACTGCCCTGATGGGTGTCTCCGGTGCTGGTAAGACTACTCTGCTTGACGTGCTTGCTACTCGTGTGACTATGGGTGTCGTTGGCGGTGAGATGCTGGTTGATGGCCGCCAGCGTGACCAGTCCTTCCAGCGTAAGACTGGTTACGTCCAACAGCAAGATCTGCACTTGTACACCAGCACTGTTCGCGAGGCTCTTCGTTTCAGTGCTATTCTTCGTCAGCCCGCCGATGTCCCTCGCCAAGAGAAGCTGGAATATGTTGAGGAGGTTATCAAGCTCCTCGGAATGGAATCCTATGCTGATGCCATTGTCGGTGTCCCTGGTGAAGGTCTCAACGTCGAACAGCGGAAGCGTCTCACTATCGGTGTCGAGCTTGCCGCCAAGCCCCAGCTACTTCTTTTCTTGGATGAGCCCACCTCTGGTCTTGACAGTCAAACTTCATGGTCTATCCTCGATCTCATCGATACCCTGACCAAGCACGGCCAGGCTATTCTCTGCACTATCCACCAGCCCTCTGCCATGTTGTTCCAGCGTTTCGACCGCTTGCTTTTCCTTGCTAGGGGTGGCCGAACTGTCTACTTTGGTGAAATTGGCGAAAAGTCCTCCACGCTTGCCAGCTACTTCGAGCGCAACGGTGCTCCCAAACTTCCCGTCGAGGCTAACCCTGCTGAATGGATGCTTGAAATCATTGGTGCCGCCCCTGGATCTCACTCTGATATCGACTGGCCGGCTGTCTGGCGTGATAGCCCCGAACACCAGGGAGTGCTCGATCACCTTGCCGAACTGAAAGCGACCCTCTCTCAAAAGCCTGTTGATGAGTCCGCGCATTCACCCAACGACTTCAAGGAGTTCTCCGCTCCATTCCATATTCAGCTCTATGAGTGCTTGAAACGTGTGTTCAGTCAATACTGGCGCACACCAATCTACATTTACTCCAAGTGTGCTCTCTGTATCCTGACCTCCCTCTACATTGGTTTCGCTTTCTTTCACGCCAAGAACAGTCTTCAGGGACTTCAGAATCAGATGTTTAGTATCTTCATGTTGATGACCATCTTCGGTAACTTGGTCCAACAAATCATGCCTCACTTCTGCACCCAGCGCTCCCTCTACGAAGTCCGCGAACGCCCCTCAAAGACATACTCCTGGAAGGCTTTCATGGCCTCCAACATCCTAGTCGAACTACCCTGGAACACCCTCGCTGCCTTCCTCATCTTCGTTTGCTGGTACTACCCAATCGGTCTATACCGCAACGCCGAACCAACAGACGCAGTCCACGAGCGCGGTGCCCTGATGTTCCTACTCATCTGGACCTTCCTCCTCTTCACCTCCACCTTCGCCCACATGATCATTGCCGGAATCGAACTCGCAGAAACAGGTGGTAACCTAGCCAACTTGCTCTTCTCCCTCTGCCTTATCTTCTGCGGTGTACTCGCCACTCCGGATAATATGCCTGGTTTCTGGATCTTCATGTATCGCGTCTCGCCATTCACATATCTGGTCTCGGCCATGCTTTCAACCGGTGTCTCTGGCGCCGAGATCACCTGCGAAGCCGTCGAGTACCTCAAGTTCAGTCCCCCGGACAACATGACTTGCGGCTCTTACATGGAAACTTATATCTCCGCTGCGAGTGGTTACCTCGAGAACCCGGATGCCACCACAGACTGCTCCTTCTGCTCCATGAGCTCAACAGACACTTACCTCGCCACAGTCGGCAGCTACTTCTCCGACGCGTGGCGCAACTTCGGCTTCATGTGGATTTACATTGCCTTCAACATCTTCGCTGCTGTTGGTATCTACTGGCTGGCTCGTGTGCCCAAGGGAAGTCTCAACAAGGATGATAAAAAGGGCAAGAAGGCTGATGCCAAAAAATAAGTTGATTTGAATCGCCATTTCTCCTCTATCGTTCTTCTCTCATCATATTCTTCTTATAATTCCTCTCCTCTTCTATCCTTCATATGTGTCCATGTTTCCTTCCTCTCTTTTCTCTTTATGGTTGCATATCTTACCCGGTTTTTGATCCCTTATATATCTGCTGCATGGGAGGCTCTTCTCTGTTATTATTAGATCCTGGTACATATGTGACCGTCAGAACATTCAGGTCTTAATACAAATTTCAAAATTTCAAAAGTCAACTCTTGAAGCTGCCAGTACCAAAGTAGAAATCTTGGGAGCACCTGGGCGTATAACTATCTACGTCTATTAAACAGCCCTAAAGTCGACTTAGAACCTTCCAAGGTTATAGTATAGTTTATTTCATTTAATAATTCAACCTTGGAAGTCTACAGATAGACTGAGTATGAACTTGGAATCTTGTTCAATGTTGATGAGTAATCAATCAGCTTGCCCGTTTCGACAATAACTTTCAAATCTGATCCCATCTTCGTACCATACATACAGCATGGACATACCCATAGCAGAAAATGTATTAGGTACACTCGGCGCAGTTAGTTATCAATTCAAGCCCACTAAGATACTCTCTACTAATGACTTTAAACTTCTAGGTATGTTGGTCAATACAGGTATGCTGACGTGTGATTGAATCAAATCATATACATACTCATGCACCTTCTCCTCTAGCTTTTACCCCAGATCTTCATAAATTATAGAAGGCACAACACAGATGGATTACAGGGATCCATGATGCTGCTATGGGCATCAGCAGGTGTTCCACTCGGAGTGTACAACATCGTTGAAAACTTCAATGTGGCATTGCGGATCCAGCCTCAGATACTCACGGTTCTAAGTCTGATAACCTGGGCTCAATGTCTTCACTACGGCAAGGTATTTATTCAGTGCCACTCCCCTCCCCATTTCCTTCGAACATCTTTATTGACTGGACGGTGGAACAGCGGTACTCGGTCTCAAAATGCATTGCTGTGATTGTTCCAATGATTCTGCTATTCGGTGGTGTGGAAGCAGGACTGATATTTGCGCTGAGAGCAGCCAAACGTAGGCATTTGGAATGGCCTGTTATTTTGATGGCTGTTCTCAGTGCGTGTCTTCTTGCTGGTGGTGTGTTGACGCATTACTGGGATATTTATATCCATCGTACTGTTCGTGGAATCAGCTTCTTCTTCGTTGGTATCGACGCTGCTGGAGATTTGTTCTCTCTCATATCACTTTGTGAGTTATTCGTAACATCAAGACTGGGATCATGAGTTCTGGGAGAGAGAGAGAGACTGGCTAACCTTGACCTGTCGAAGTGTTTGGACCGAGTATTGATACACTGTCTGTCCTTGGCATGGTCATCTATGGAACTGAGTTGACTCTTTGGTTGGGTATCTTTACCTGTGGTGCCATCTTCAATCTTGTCCCTTGGTTGAAGACGCGATCAAAGAAGTCTGAGACACCACAAGAACCGATCACTTTGCATCAGATGCCATCGTCAACGTCAGTATTTAGAACTATATCTGGATCTGAAGTGGCCGAGCGACGGGGCTGGCCACGCGGGGAAAGTTAGGCTTCATGAATACTGGAAATACTTGGACTCCTTCCATTAATCATCTGCGTGAAGCACTGAAGTCTATCAAGCAGTCCTATGTCATCTTTCTCACTCTAAATCTCAGTATACATGACGTCAGTTAAATCGCGAACAGAACTACAAAATCGCATTTTTTTTTACATGATGTCACGCAGTAAATGATGAGTATGGCTTCAAAATTTGCTCTGAATGATTTGATGCTTATATTGGTATCAGGTGGGTTTGAAGCCTCACTGTCTAAAATCACCAGGATATCAAGTGGCATAATGAGCAAGTATAAATGAAAGGAAGTATGGGCAACAACATGCATGTAAATCCAAAATTCAATGATCTACGCAGTAAGGCTGATTCAAATTCATGCCAGTAGTGCTTCTTCTTCAAACGCAACCACAAGGGTCATCAGTTGATGAAAAAGAAAGTCCATGAGATGGATTATGAAGTGCCAAAAATTATTGCCGCTCTCACGAGGCACCTGGTAATCAAGTGTAGTAAGCTGCATCCATGAGCACAACTTACACGACATAGGTACGTGACCCATCTGAATATGAAAGAAAAAGAAAGAGAAAGAGGAAATGAATTGGGAAGATTAGTTCTTAAATGCCCTCTACTTGAAAACTACGCTAACGAGGCCGCTAGTACAGAATAGGTCAATGGTGTAAGTCACATGCCGATAGGGACGACAATGACGAGAGAGCTTCGATTGTTATGGATTCACTATGGTTTCCGAGGATAAGATAGTTGGTCTTTCTACTTCTCTTCTCTTTTTCTCTATTTTTCATCTCCGGGGGAGTTAATAGCATGACGAGAACTCTGAGGTTGCTAATGCTGATCATCCACTCTTGATAGTATAGAAGGTTACTTGTAGGTGGAAACAACGTATGTTGAAGGACTAGATAGACCTCTTCATATCAATATTGATTGATGACTCCGAAATAGCTTCTCAGTACTCTACGGTAATTTCTACCTACTTAGGTAGGTCCCTCTGCTCATTGCTGTCTACAACCCGAGCTAGTTTCCTCCAGCTGCTGCTACAACTACTTAGTATGATAGTCTACAGTTCTATTACTACATTATCGTTATCGTTAACATCTCGAGGTGCCTTCGATCCCGTGACATGAGTAGTCAGTCATCACTAGCGTGCTTTCAATTTGGGGACCTATAACTGCCGTCTCCTTCCACGTCCTGATATATTTTTTCTTTCTTCTTCAAACATCCTTATGCAAGGGTTTTACGTATACCAGTGAGGAATATTCCGAGGTTATGTATTGCTGATTGAAAATTATCGATCAACAGTTACTCCTTGCTGCCTTCGCGGGCGGCCAGGGAATCTTTGAACCCAAAAGTTTACTTCTTTAGTATTCATCTCCTTTTTTCATTGCTTGACGACCCTTGTGGTCGCGGGTAGAGAAGAGAGGTTGCTGCATAGGTGCAGATGTGATGCTTTTGATATAACCACTATGAACCACATAACTTCTGTCTGCTTTTTCATTACTTCTTGCTAATGTATATCATTGTCTCTAGAGAACTTCTTAAGAGCGTGGAGTACTCATATTTACTACCCATGTGTTGTGTGTTATTGTTGACAAAGTCATGATGTATAACGTCAGCCCTAAATGTGAATATTGACCGTGAACTTTTTGAATATCTCCAATGTTCTTTGTATGTATTCTGTGTATGTATGAACTATGATGAAAACAGCTCCCTTATTGAGAATTTTGGACTGCAAAATACATCCAAAACTAAACATGGATGGTTTATAATATCAAATGCCTAGATTACAGAATCTACCACGTAAAAGCCTCCTCCACAAAATCAACAACAGCCCCCTTCCCAATCCGATCCCTTGCCGCAGCACGAACCTCATCAGCAAAAGCCCCAGGTCCACAAACAGAAACAATAGTCGCCCCGACTCGCTGCGGTATAATTTCATCGAGCACAACATCAGGTCGACACCGACCAGAGAACATCTGTACCGATCGTGAAGGAGACATGATATCTGCTGCCCGGCGTGGCTTTGAGACAAATAACTTTACCGTTAAGATCTCCCGCCGTCCTGGTAGACGGAGGATCTGGTCCATCCATTGACTTACCCATGCGAGGTGGTCTGTTGAGCGGACGGACCAGATCAGGTAAACACAGCGGGTGGCAGCTGTGTTTGCTGCTGCGCGGAGGATGAGATCGCGTGTAAACATGAGGTGGTGGGTTATTCCTGCGCCGGCTGAGAAGAGTACTACTGTTCCGTAGCTGGGGACGTTGGCTGGGTTCGAGCCATACGGTCCTTCTATGAAGCCTGGGACGTATAGTGTGCGATGAGGCTTTCCGTTCGCTAAGTCGTAGAGGCGGCGAGTCATTCCCTGACGTGCACCGATGATGAGAGAGACTTTGGTTGCCTTGTATCGGCTATCAAGGTAGAGTTCTAGTCCACTGGTTTGCTTCTCTAGGGCTGATGGACTCATTGACGGAGTAATCGGTTTGCATGAGTCGTTTCTGATTGGTTCCGTCCAGGCGACGGAGAAAGGGTGCGACATCCACCACGATATTGAAGGGATGTAGGCATAAACGTGACCGCCTGGTTTTATATCCACATGTTTTGGAAGTTCGAATGTGACACGGCATGCTTCTCCTGGTAGAGCTTGCACGGTCATTCGGGTGCTGCCATGTTTTGTGGAAAGGTTCAAGTAGACTATGCGGAGTAGTCGTGTGCTCCGCTCAAGCAACCAGATTATGGCGATAGCATCGGCCCATGGTCTCTGAGGCAGAGAATCTAGGCGCAGGTGGAGATACACTCCGATGAAAGCGAGTAGAGCGGCGAGTTGGTGGAGATGGAGGAATGTCTCGTAGAAGGCATGGCGGATTGGAGACGGAGAGTGGAGGACTAGGAATACCATTGCGACGGTGCCGACAAAACCCCATGCGAAGAATGGCGTGTCGGTCATACGGGTGAACATGTCAGACACATTCTGCTCTGCACTCGCGTTGACTGCCCAGGCGACAGTGTGAGTGACAGCTTCGAGAACCACGATGCGGCCCAACCAGCGATGCATGAGATTGTAGGTATCGAAGCTGATATGAAGTATCGAAATAAGAGGGTTGTTCCGGGCTGCGAGGAGAAACAGTGGGACCATGTTCAGGACGGCCAGCGTTCCTGAGCGCCCACGGAGCTCTGCTATCAAAGCTGCTTTTTCGTTGACTCGATAGTCCAGGTATAAGCAGTAAGTCACCTGACTGGTGAGGTACAGAGTGATCAACACACTTTGAAGCCGAGATGGTAATGTGCCAATTCCGACGGCGGAAGAAATTTGGATTTCCCGGTTATGTCTCCTTGATCCAAGAGGAGCATAGAGCAAGTGCTTTTTGAGATTAGGCAACCATTTTGAGTCTTCCTTGCTCCAAAATGTCTGTTCTCGTTTGCTGGAAGAGTGCGAGGTGATGTTTCGGAGATGGGCATGGGATATCTGCGCAATCCGTCCACAGAAGAGGACTAGTGCCAGTATCACGACCGATGAGTAAATGATTCGGGTGATTATTACATCGCGAGGAACATCAACGCCTGCCAGACCCCTTGAATATTCAAAGATGTATGTTGCATTGATACCGTAGCCTCGCGCTGCGATATTTGGAGTGTGTGTAGCCATTATAATTCCCCAGAACTTGCCAAGGGCTGTTATTATGAGGAAAACACGAATTGAAGACCTGCTTCAAATCTAGAGCTCATGAATATGGTGATGAGAGGCAAAGAGAAGGTAGGAGAGAGTTGAATTGGAAAATACAAAGAATGAAGAGAAAGAAATTGAATGAGAGGGTGCAGATGGGAGTGGAAGTGGAAGTCAATGTTGGCCAAATTGGTTGTTTGCTTAAAAATGGCTCATTGTATCTGCCTGTTTCTTCAGTGAATGACGTTGCGGATGAAAAGATGTAAATGATGAGGATTCAAGAGATTGATCTCTAGGAATCTAGTAGATTTTGGCTGATCGTCAGAGACGGATTTTTGGCTGTGCTTTGCGCTATGAAGGCATCGTCTAGGGCTTTGGAATGTAGCAAGGGAGGACCAAAAGCACTTTTCCAACACTTTTTACCACGAGGGTCAATTGAAGATAAAAAAGTTCAGAAGGAGTTGAATATGAAGATAGAATTGATCCAGCAATCAAAATTTCAAAAAAAAAAAAAAAATAGGAATATTGACGAAATGGTAGAAGAGTGAAGAGCCTCTGAGTAGGCGATCAACCAACAACAACAGAAACAAGACTTCCCAGGTGGCAAAGGGATTGGCAAAAACTCATTCTTCAAGGAACAAGGTTCATTAAAAAGAATCATAAAGACCGGATTTAAAGAAGACTCGACCTATTGGAAACTGTTGTTGCGGAGTAGTGGTGTGGTGGATTTAAGCGCCGGACTCATAAAATTCATGCATATTGGCGTCACGCCGAGACTGTGTCACCGTTGGCATTTCATATTGAAGATCAAGCTTAAAGCTTGGATCATTGGTTCTAACATATTGCCTTTGTTGTTTCAGTTTTATGGGGCAGTATGAGGTGTATACTAGAAGCCATCTGAGACTTCCAAGGCTGTAAATGGCATGATATCAATATACAGGAGGTTTCAGAACATTGGAGTCATGCCATCTATTGCGTTGTCAAATGTGTTCATTCATCTCAGCGAAATACCTTGCAATGAACGTGTCCAATATGAGGAGGGTCAGAAAATAGGTTGGATCAAGCGTCAGAGTATCATTCGCTGTCCCAGTCTTTTGAACCAACTTGGCTCGATCTCCTTATTTTCCTAATCAAAGACCTATCGCAACTTTGAGAGGTCCTTGTGTGTGGATTCATTAACAGGTCGCTGTTGTAGGTAAAAATCTGGACATCGTTCAGCACTTTGAAACGCTAAATGGGGACATAGTTCCACTGCTTATCCCAATCGCAACTTTGAAGTCTATGAGAAGAGTTAAGTCATGGTAACCTGATACCCTCGACTACCATGTGGTTTACCCATATGTTTATACATGAGGATGGTTCAGAGGAATGACGTAGACGTAGAGACGGGGACTTACCCTTACCTCGGTCGGCAATTCCCGAATGCAGTAATTCTCAATAGCCGATGATACCCCGAGTGGGGGTTCTGTACACCGACGAATTTTGCAATTGAAAGCAATCATAATGAAGATGGGGGTTTCCTTTAAGTTGTACATATGAAGAGGAAGTAAGGAGGTCACCGAGTCAAGAAAATGGCTTTTTTCATCTACAGTTTGACGAGTATTGTAGAAGCGACCTCGTTCAACTCGGCATCTGTATACGCCCGCGGGGAGTATGTTTTCTCCACTCTATAGAGCCATGGGGGGTAATGGGGGCAACTTGTTCCGCAATTTTTAGTCGAGGCCAGAGACTTTCTCTTCTTCTTCTTCTTCTTCTTTCTTCTCTAACCAATTCTCCTTCTCTCATCTGACATCTACCTACTCTCTCCTTGCAACTATAACTGTACAGGTAAGAACTTGTTTTGGTGATCTTATACACAAATCTTATCACGCCATAGATCTCAACATGTCTTCTCAAGCTGCACTCCTCATTGGAGAAGTCAAACACGCGCGCAAAGAGTGGGAGGAACTTTCCTCACTCCTGACCCTCAAGGTGCGTAGAATCCGCTAGCCCAATCTGATCAGGACTAACCGATACAATAGGAATTCCCTAGTGGCACCCGGGAGGAGTTCATTCAGAACTGCAAATCAGGCCAGTATGATGATGTCGTGGTGATCTACCGCTCCAATGCATTCAACAAGGTACGTGTCTTCTCTAGATCGATTGCGCGGATAATAAGAGCTGACAATGTGTGGTATACTGTAGCTCACCGGCAACTTTGACGCTGAGTTAATTTCTGTCCTGCCGCAATCGCTTCGTTATATCTGTCACAATGGTGCTGGGTATGACAATATCGATGTTTCCGCCTGTTCGGAGAGGAAGATCTCTGTGTCTAGCACTCCCATTGCCGTCAACAATGCCACTGCTGATGTGGGCATTTTCTTGATGATCGGTGCATTGCGCCAGGCTTATGTGCCTCAAACTGCGCTTCGAGAGGGTGAGTCTTGCTTCTTGTAATCAAACATTCAAAGAATCAGTTTCTGACTTGGATATCTTACAGGAAAATGGCTTGGACAGAGTACACTAGGCCATGACCCCCGGGGCAAGATCCTCGGAATTCTCGGCATGGGAGGTATCGGAAGAGTAAGCAGCAATAAATATCTCTCACCACCTAATAGTACTAATTGTAATATCAGGAAATGGCTGCCCGCGCAAAAGCATTTGGCATGAAGATTCAATACCACAATCGATCGCGACTACCGACAGAGCTGGAAGGTGGAGCGACATATGTCTCGTTCGACGAACTCCTGGCCAGCTCCGATGTCTTCAGTCTTAACCTGGCCCTGAATGCATCAACACGGCATATCATTGGTGCGAGTGAGTTTGGCAAGATGAAGGATGGAGTGGTGATTGTCAACACTGCGCGCGGAGCATTGATTGATGAGAAGGCACTTGTTGCTGCAATTGATTCTGGGAAGGTATGTGCAATTGACTTGCTTTTTGTTTTAGATGGGGGGGCTGAGCTGACTTTTGTTTGTTAGGTTCGCTCTGCTGGTCTGGATGTATATGAGAAGGAGCCCGAAATCGAGCCTGGGCTTGTCAATAACCCTCGGGTCATGCTGTTGCCGCATATTGGTACCATGACTTTTGAGACTCAGAAGGAAATGGAGATTCTGGTGTTGGATAATTTGAAGTCTGCTGTTCAGAAAGATGAATTGCTTACGCAGGTGCCGGAGCAAAAGCGATAGATAGTGACATTTGTTTGAAACTTAGAAGAGATGCGCTTTGAATTACTTGTCATCTCAATCCCAGTCTCGGTGAAATAATTCATCCTACAGGTGGACTGACATCTTACTAATCATATCCTTCTAGACCAGTGTAAGAAGATCGGCCAAAACTAGTACTAACAAGCTCGAATAATCACATAAAGCTAAATTATAGTCGATAAAGAGTAAGATATACAACGATTGGAAAATCCCAAACAGACGCAAGCAAGATAACAGGCGAGGGGTATCATTCGGCGAAACTCAGTCGATCATATACTTAAGCATTCTTGGATTGCGCTGCACTATTTTCTGAGCTCGCATTTGGATGAGAGGCATCATGTATCACATTGGAATCCGCATAGGGATTCTGCACTACGAAATCGGCAGCGTTGTATTGATAGGGCTGGGCGTTGCTTGGCGGTGGATTACTTCTGCCACCAGACATCACAGCTGATGGAGACGAAATATTGGCCTCGGGAGCTGTCTGTGGGGCCAGAGGGGCAGGTACCGCACCGGATGCAACAGGTCTGAAAGGAGACTGACTGGTGACATTGGATGTAGGATTTGAGGCGCGGGCTTTGCGGGCTTTGAGCATAGCACGCTGCTGCTGGGAAAGTGCCACAGAGATAGTATCGTTGGTATCGATTAAGGTGAGAAGGGTCTCTTCGTCTGGGGACGGATCCTGAGCGTGAATGTAAGACTGGAGGAGTCGCGAAGACGTCTGACAGCGCTCCATGAACTCCTTGACCAATTCGTTCACCTCCAGTTCCGCAAGCGGAGTCATCTCAACAAACTGAGTGAGTAGTTTTGCTGAGTTCTTTGCTTCTTCCACCCGAGCTGACAGCTCTCCGGGACCGGGGAGTGATGGTGGGCCATGAGAAACTGTGGGATTGGCATACATTCGCGGAGGCAGTTGCTACAAGAAGCGTAAGTATTCGGAGTCCATCAAGCATGGAGTCGACCTACAGGCGCAACATTGGGTCTGTTCCTCTCCTTTACTTTCTGGTTCGCCCACATCTTCAAGAGAAGTTCAAGGTCTTCGTCGTAGGGCCGGTTGGCCTCCATATTATCTAGGTATTCACGTAGATATTGCTTCAGGTGCCAGTCTCGTCCCTGGGTTAAGACACTCTCAACCGCCGTAACAAATTTGTTATCCATGTTGCGCGTGAAAGTGTGTCCCGGGTTGTCGGAGAGGATGCGCATGAGCATGACCGCATTGTACTGGACATTGTTTGGGATCGATGGTGTGGAGAGGTATTTGCGAATGCGACGGGCTGCCTCTTTCGCAGCTGCGGGACTCGACTCGGCGACTTCAACGATGCTGGGGAGGTGAACGAATTCGTTACCTTGCTGTATCAGGAATGGTCAGAGCGATACGTTTGCGCTCTGCGCGTGACACCACGTACTGTGCTGTTCTCACAGAAGGTAATCTGTGGAGAGAACTATTAGTATTAATGCGATCAAGTTCTGACGAAGACCAAATTTGTGCCAAAATTTACAATCTCACGAATTATGATGGCTTCTGGTAAGTCGTCGTCGACAGGTTCGTGGGGGTGTTCGCTAGAGGCTGCAGGGAGTCAGACCGACAGAACGCCAAACCTGCGGGGTTCAGAGACTCACTCGCAGCAACCCGACTCCAGGTTTCCTTTTTGAGAAGACGCTTCATTTGGAAATCAAAAATGCTAGAATTAAGGAGTATCAAAAAAAATAACGAAGAGATGAGATGGAAGGTTTATAGTGCGAGGGGTCCAAGACTAAAAGTAGTCTCGCGTCTTAGTGGAGGTCATGCTTCGTCTTCCAAATCTATTTAGAAAAGGATCTGATCTGCCGAGATCTACATAAATACACCCTAGATGACGAGTACAGAGAAAGAGATAATAAAAAAAAAAAAGTGCCACCTGGATATACTCAGTATTGTCCACTCTTCTCAAATTCATGTGGCTGAGCTGCCAAGCCTGCGTATACTCACCAGGCAACACTCAATCCATCCTATAACCGGCTCCCGACTTCATCTGCCATGTCTCCCAACGTCGCAAACTGCCAATCATAAATAGGCCCGTCCAAATTGCCCATGGTCGCGCCAGGCCTCTCAATCCACACCGAATGAATTCCAGCTGCACGCGCCGGTCGATGGTCATGGAACTGACTCTGTGCAGTCTGTAGAATCTGGTTCGGTTCGACACCGAATTCTTCTTGCACCGCCTTTTTCATGTAAGCAAAGTTGCGCGGGTCCGGCTTGTAGGAGCCGATGTCTTGCGCCGTAATGATCAAGTCGAAGGGGAACCCTTGCAGGCTACCGGCGTTGGATTTGGCAAAAGAGGCGCGGTCAACATTTGATAGGACAACGAGTTTGTAGGTCTTTGATAGACGCTGTAGGGCTTCAACTGTATCTGGGAATGCGGGCCAACTGCCTACTGACTCGCCGAATTGCTTGCTTTCTTCCGAGCTGGGTGCTGACACGCCTAGTCTTTGCGCCAGTTGAGGATGGACTGTAGCCAGGAGTTCTGAGTAGGGCATGGCTGGCGTCCGTGCTTGCTGTTTGCTTTCTAGCTCTTGGAAGATGGTCAGCAGGTGCTTTCGTGAGAATTGCGTTTCGCTCTTATGTAGGATTGGTGCAAGGGCCTCGATGATCCCGCCCTCCCAATCGATGAGGGTGCCATAGACGTCAAAGCAAAGTAGACGGTAGTCTGAGAGTTGAAACATGTTGCATGTGTTACCTAGAAACAGTAAAATAGACGGAGGTTCAACTTTATATACCCCGCACTCATAAAAACCTATCATTTGGGACTAACTGCTCTTAGACCCCGAAAAACCCATTTGCGAAGATGCCTTAGATAATGGAATCTTGAACTAAATCGCTACATTACTACTATTGAAAGGTTGAATCATGAAACGTGATATTATTTCAGCGAGTCGCACCATCATTCTCACCTTGCAGATATCAAGGTCAACAGAAGCACCATCTCAAACAAGATCAGCCAAAGCCACGGGAGAAGAACCACGTTCATGATTCAACCAATACAGATAATCTTATGAAAAAAAACATCTTTAAGATCCACGAGAGCCGCGCTGTTTAAACTTTTTATTTGGTTCTCCTCCGAGAGTTGGTGACCTTAAAAATCTTGTATGATCCGGTGTATCATTTCCGTTCCAACATACAGAAGCGCAAGAACTCCGGCCAACCCGTTCACTTTCCTTTTCCTTGACCACACATCATTCTCTTCCCCAATGCATTTATGCCTGGATGGCACGACGGAGTTGAGCACCGCGCTGGCGAGAGCTAAGACGGACGACGGCGGTCTCGGGGGCCTTCTTGACCTCCTCGTTGGCCTCAGTAAGGATGAGCTCAATGTGGCAGGGGTTGGTCATGTAGGGGTTGATCTATGTAGATTATTAGCACCTGGAGTTTCTGTTCGGTTAATAGAGAAGACATACACGACCGTGGGCACGGTAAGTGCGGCGGCGGCCCTTGGGAGCCTGGTTAACCTGGATGCGCTTGACAATCAGGTTGCCGGTGTCGAGACCCTTGGTATCGGCGTTGGCCTCAGCGTTCTTCAGGAGGTCGATGAGGAACTCGGCAGACTTAACGGGCCAGCGGGCCTTGGAGACACCAAACTGCTTGCCTATGCAATCAATTGTGTTAGCCGGTGCTCATTTGTGCCAAGTCCCACACTAAATTTTCTTGCGGCAACGGTGGTCCATCCTCAAATCACACGGCAAATCTCCATTCCCCAGTCAGGTATTCTATCTCCTGGGAATCCGGAATTGTCGTAGATCTCATCATTTTCTCCCTTGTGTCGATTTCCCCTGGTCTCCCTTCCCTTCTTGACCGACACCATTGCCACATTCCAATCCAGCAGAGTATAGAAGGAAAAAAAAAAAATCAATTCAAGGCACTCACCCTGTGCAGTGCGACCGGTAGAACCGGCGTACCGGCGCATGGGGATAGCCATGGTCTTCTTGGTGACGTTGTCGAGGTAGGACAGAGCCTTGGTCAACTTCATGCCGTTGATGGCCTGAGCGGTCTCACGGGTGTTCTTGAAGCTGACACGGAGGTAAGAGCCCCGAGCGCGAGCGCTCTTCTCGTTGGGGATCTCCTGGGCGGCGTAACGGACCTGTAGATATAGACGTACTCGTCAGTAATCATAGTTGAATTTTGAGGTTGATGTTGAGGTCGATATGAGATGATCGAATACGGCCGATATCCGATCGGGAAAGCGAAATTGGGCAGGGTATGGACTCGAGATCATTGTTTTTGACGAGCTTGAGATTTGGAATATGTAGGACTCACCATCTTGAAGGAGTTGGTGAGGGGAAGTTGATGGTCCTCTGTGTCGGGATGATGTTGTCGCTCTTCGTCTTCGGCCGCTAACAATCGAATACACCAGGTCTGGTGCGGTTTTTTTCGCTCTTGGCGCGCGGGCCCTAAGCGAGCCCTAAAGCTAGCCTCTTTTGGATATCGATTATGTCAGCAGAATCCATTTCTAACCCACCAATGATATCTAAGATCCACTTTTTACTTGAGCCTACGGAGTACATAGTTAACTACTCCGTAAAATATTTAGTTACTGCATGTTTATTTAACTATACTGAGTACTCTGCAGTTTAGGAGAAATAGTCATACTTGGTAAAACAACTTAAATGGTCTTCAATTTTGCTAGTATTATCCCAACAACCGATACTTATAAATCGCCACCTACATCAATGCGGTCGAGCTGAGTGGCTGTGCTAATCCCTTATCGAGTCGGGGTAGATTAAAAGACTACTATTTACATGAAGTGAACTTGTTAATAAAAGTAAAGTAAGTGAATATTTACTTATAAATGGAAGACTATAGTATATTTAATATAGTTGCTCGATTAGAAACGTGGAAAGAAGGATAGATGTGCAGATTGAAGGCTTAAAATCGATATCTTACATCTTACATCTTAAGTGGGGCGGACTGAATTTGCTACCCCTGCAGTCTACATAGTACTTCTCACCGGTCGCCTCCTTGCATCTAGTTTAATCCTCATTCCTGTACTCCGTATAGCCATTTAAATATTAAATATTCGCAAGTATGGAGGACCACATTCGTCACAGTCTCTCTAACCATCCCATTGCTTTGCAGACTTTGCATAGCAGCCCCAATCTCCACTCATCCCCCCTTCCCCATAGAATGTCATCACGACCTTTCAACGAGGGCACCTCCACTGCCCTGGAGCCTGACCAGCTTGTGACCCACCGTCACGACAGTGGTGATGTTGATGCTGAAGGCCAGTCTCCGCCTCAATACACTCCCGAGACCGACCCGTACAAGTTGGCCTCGAAATTGAAGACTGAGGAGGAACTTCGTCAGATCAAGGCCAATACTTCGCGAAAGCGCAATGCTACAAAGCAAGACGCGACACCAACATTGCTGGACAAGGGAAAGCAAGCGCTTGTCACGCGCAAACTGCGAAGCTTCTACGAAGACCAGAACGAGAATATTGAGCGCATGTTGAAGCCTGTCGAAGAGCATGTCCGGGACGCAAAGGAGTTGAACGAGGAGAACAGTATCAAGTACAAGATCGCCGTGTGGGCCAGTTTCGCTGCCAATATTATCCTTTGTGCTGTGCAAATCTACGGCGCTGTCTCGTCTGGTTCTCTGTCGCTGTTCACTACTATGGCTGACGCTATCTTCGACCCTCTGTCAAACATCACTCTGCTTTTATCTAACAAGGCTGTCAACCGTGTCGATCCTCGCAAGTTCCCTGCTGGCAAGGCTCGTATCGAGACCGCTGGTAACATCACCTTCTGCTGCTTGATGACCGCAGTCTCATTCATTATCATCGCTTTCTCTATTCGTGAGCTCATTGAAGGCTCTACCACACTGACTGCTTCTTTCCATTTGCCCTCCATCATTGCCGTCTCCGTCGCCTTTTTCACCAAGCTCGCTCTTTTCTTCTACTGCTTCGCACTGCGCAATCAGGTCTCTCAGATTCGTATTTTGTGGGAAGATCACCGCAACGACTTGATCATCAACGGCGTTGGTGCTATGACTTCTGTCCTGGGTAGCTGGGTTCGCTGGTGGATTGATCCGATGGGTGCTATTATTCTGTCGATTCTTATCAGTGTTTTGTGGCTGCACTCTGCATATGGCGAGTTCCAGCTCCTGATTGGTGTGACCGCGGACGCCAAGATGCAGCAGCTCATCACTTATATCTGTATGTTGCCCTGGCCTTTTGGTTCTTTGATCATGTTGCTAATAATCTACTCAGCTATGACGCACTCTCCACTTATCAAGGCCATCGACACTGTCCGGGCCTATACATCTGGCCCCCGTCTCCTCGTTGAGGTGGACATTGTTATGGACCCCAACGACTCTCTTCGCGCCACCCATGACGTTGCCGAGGAGTTGCAGTTCAAGTTGGAGTCCCTTCCAGACGTGGAGCGTGCTTATGTGCACGTCGACTACGAGACAACTCATAAGCCAGAGCATTTCTTGAAAAAGGAGCTGTAAGATATTATTGAGCTCTCGGTCACTTTTTCAGCGTTTATAGTCCATATGCATTTTTAGCGCCATTTGAATCCATGCGGAAAATCCAAAAAAAAATATATATATATATATATCAGTCTAGCTTTGTTTTTAAGAATTAATAGACCAGAAATACCATTTTACCTCCAGTCTTCCTATCATCGATGGGATATGAAAAAGCAAATATTTTTCAGGTCCTTCCCCCAAGACTGAGAATCGTATATTACTTGGAATGAACTCTACCCAATTTATCAAAATCAACTACGGATTCTAGAATGGGACCAACTGCCCAGAGTGTGGCTCTACCATAGCAAATTTCCTTCCCCTAGATACATGTCAGGGATCTAGCTAGATCGTCAACTCGAGTAATGACCGCTTCTCAAGAGCAATGTTAATCCCTGATGCCTCTTTCAGCTGTTTTTCTTTTTCAGTCGTGATGCTTTGCTCAATCAGATTCAAGAAAAAAAAGGTAGTTTCTATGATGGCATAATTAGTAGCGAATCATAGCCTGCTGCTGAGCACTCGCATCGTATCCGACGCAGTTGATTAAAGACATGAACTTTCCTGTGTGAAATATACTCAGCCCAGAGTTGGTATGTATGAACCTCTAAGGTTGGAGCATATCCAGGGAGAGAAGACTAGGAACCTGGGAAGATGCAGTCTCAAGGTTGCCTTGTGTAATATGAAACCATGAAAGTATGAACTTCAGCGAGGGCCATGCCAAAGTCCACGGATCAAAGCTACCTAGGTACTCGAATTGCCTCTTCATTCTCCTAGGAACGTCCAATGATATTGCTTTTTCACAGTCTTGGAATAAGAACAGATGAGATTATTGCTGTATCGTTGGGGTCTGTATGCGAGTGACATGTATGGAGGTTTTCAGATATGTACGAGAGGGGAAGATTGATCACCACCTCATGCATTTGTTGGAGTAGTGTTGAAATAGGGCTTGAGTCTGTGGTTTTGGATGTTATATTGCTTTATTTCTTCGTGGGTTTGATTATGAGTTTTCTCTGTGACTATTACAAACTTTCAGAAATGGTCGACAGCGTCGCCGCAAAGGGGTCTCTTGCTATCCACTTGCACAGGACCCTCTATTAGGTACAGGTATATCAAGGAAATATCCATTTTTGATGAATTTTGTTCAAAAATCACCTCGGATGCCTCCTCGTAGGTATGCAAACAACTCCTGTATAGGTATTTCTATAGAGAATATGACAAACTCGACAAAAACACTATTGAAGTCCGTATGTAGTTGCTTTCCTCTCATATATCTTGGCTTTTCCAAGGTCCTGAGTTTCCAGAGCCCTATAGAGCTCAGTATCTTCCAATGTTGGCTTTTTGATATCGTACTGGTAAAATACCCCAGGTCTTTGCTGAGGCAAGAAAAGAATAAAGGTGTTTTATACATGTACGGCGTTCCGTGTCAGCCCATCCTATACCGTCAGGGATCCAGATCCGATGATAAGCCCAGACCAGTAGGTAGCAGGCCATAATACCCAGCAGCCTCTCGCATTCGACGCTCGTGATTTGTAATTTTTTGTTAGGTCTACTACTAACTAACGTACTTACAGTATTTATAGTTCGGGAGCGGGAAAGGGAAAAGTGGGTCATCAAATTATCACTTCTCTATCTCTACCTCTATCTCTCTCTAAGAGACAAAATGTCCGCAAAGCCTGTTGCACTCATCCTGGGAGCCGGCCCTCGCATTGGCAGCGCGGTGGCTCAAAAGCTCGCCAGTAGCGGTTACGCCGTCGCTGTCGCCTCGAGAAAGGGAACAGAAAGCCTCAGCCATGAAGGATTCCTCGCTATCAAGGCCGACCTATCCCAGCCTGCTTCCGTCGAGACGGCATTCGACGCCGTCAAGGCCACATTCGGCGCGTCCCCAGGCCTCGTTGTATACAATGCTGCAGCTCTGACGCCACCGCCAGTCCCAAACTCGATCCTCTCTATCCCGGTAGAGAGCGTTGCTTCCGACCTGAACGTCAACACCGTCAGCCCATATATCGCTGCCCAGCAGGCGGTTGAGGGGTGGACTACTCTTCCAGAGGATGTCACCAAAGTGTTCATTTACACTGGTAACATTTCGAATACGAAGATCATCCCATTTCCTTTCACGACGACGCTTGGCGTTGGAAAGTCGGCTTCTTCGTACTGGCTTAGTATGGCAGACAGCACCTACTCGGAGCAGGGCTACTGGTGAGTTCACACCCCAGGCCTCTTGATAGGCTTCACTAATATTGTCGCTCGAATTAGATTCTTCTATGCCGATGAGCGCAATGTTGACGGTAGTAGCAAATCCCTGGCCGTGGACGGTGATGCTCACGCTGAGTTTTACGCGCAGCTGGCGACTGGAGATAATGATATTCCGTGGCACGCTACGTTCGTGAAAGGCCAAGGATACACCAAGTTTTAGGAACTAGGAAGCAAATAAGCACTGCGCCATATGGGAAGATGAGGTATCTTGTCGTTCAGTTTGAGCTTGATTATGCAGGTAGTTGTGTTTCAAGAGGGGCAAATTATGTAGTCTCTTTTTGTCTTCCTATAGACGTTCTGCTATCTGTTTGCACTTGACAGAGAGCAGATTCTTTGTAAGGATAAAAGGAAGGGAAAAAGCGATCTTCTACCCTCTCATATCTCAACAGTAGCCTAAGATATAGTGATCAAGTAGGCAGTAGCCTCAACTGGGACACTAGATTAACAGTAAAATGTGGCCCGGCCTTCGCAAGCATGCTGCAAGGTCCCAGGTATCAGAATCTATTAAATCCCTGCTACACCACGCATCCTCCATGATTTGCAAGGCTGTTTGTAGCGGCCCGAGTAGGCCCGGCGGCTGCAATCCCTCGACTATGCTCCGGAAGAGTGATTCCTGATCCGGCGCTGCTAGACAGCCTGCAACGCAGAAAGGCCATGCGATGGTTCGTAGCACCGCCCAGGACAGCGTGCGCTGCATCAGCTGCTGGATGATGCAAGTTACGTGGTGGCGAATCTCGGAGCTAGAAGGCTGCCAGCCCAAGACAACTATCAACAGGTATAGGGCGGCTGCGTGTGCCCAAATGCGGGTAACTAGCAAACTCTGGGTCGCCAGCATCGACGCTTGACCGTTACAGGGTGTGAATATGTCCCAGGGGCTATCTGTGGACGGTGTGGCTTCCGCGCGGGTCAAGTTGGTCATCAGCATGCTCTTAATGGCCGTGGCGCGAAGCACCAGCTCCATCATGTCTAGGGCTGCGATTGCCTTCTGGTGCTTCTTCCACGCGTCAAGCGCTGAAATTTTGGCGACCGCAACCATTGCCCAATTCTGGCAGCCCATGATATCTTCGAGACGGATTTGTGGCTCTTCGTCTTTCTCCGTCGGCCACTGACCATTGCCTAGGATACCGTCGTGGTACCGATACAGTTTGGGCTCCTCTCCAAGAGCGGTGCTAGCGATAATATCGTCTACTAGAAGCAGAGCCGAAAAGAAGCGGAACGCCATCTGCTCCGAGCTTGGAGCCACAAAAGTCGGAAATTGTTTCGGCCAGGGCAGGCCGTGGCCACGCAGCTGCTGCATGATCATCGCAAATCTAGATACATATCCTGTCGAGTGGTAAACAACCGTATCCCCACCCTCTAGGGCTTGCTGGAAGATTTCGATGGCAGCGTCGAGATGTGCCTGGCAATTCTCGAAGCTCGAGACAGCTGTCTCAAAGCGCTGCAGCAATAGGACACAGCCCATGATCTGGGTAGCCCTCGGTAGGTGCTTTGACACGCCCTCGACCGTAAGAAACCGCAGTTCTTCTCGTAGAAGGCCGAATGTGCCTTGTATATGGTTCAGCAGTTTCTGCCAGGCGGTTCGCTTGCATCTCCCAGGAGCGAGTTTTTCTATCGTCTCAAGCCCAAGTGAGAATAAGAAAGAACTCAGACTGAGGATCGTTTGTTCTATCGCCTGATGGTCTGCGATGAAGTCGATGATCCATGCCCGTCCGCGATCTAGCATGGAGGGCTGGTAGAAGGGGGAAAGGAATGGAAAATAGAAATCAAGATAGCAGACAACGAGGCCCCGATCGAGACCAGCCCAATTCGATGCACGTTGCAAATCTTCATCTGGAAAAGGAAGTTCATGAGAAGAAGTCAAAGAAATTGTTGAAGACACGCTTGGGAAACCTAGAGGAGAAGGATAGACATTTCCATATCGTGACTCTGGAAATATTCTCAGTGTATCTTGGGAGAGGTTTGTCGGCGGGTTACCTGTATCCAAGGCTCTGAGTTCGGTTTCCGGTCGACCGAGTGGTGCTGTATCCGACATGGGCTCATTAAAGGCTTTCGCATATGCAAGGCTGCGGCGACTCGGTGCCTTGTCTTTAACCTCTTGCTTAAGCTGCTCCCTCATCTCCTGCTGTTTCTCGCCTCCATCCACCCAGTCTGGCTTCTCGAGGGTGTAGTGGCAGGTGATCAGCAGCTCAGAGCAAGCATAGCATATAGGCTGGTTCCTGTCGCACTTTTTACGTCTCAGATGGCAGGTCCAACAGCCTGCTGCCTTTCTTGTAGCGGCATGACTGCTCATTTTGATCGAGGCACTCATCGACTGTTGACGAAAAGAGTATTCCTCAGAATCGATTGCCACTGGAACTTTAGTATTCCAAGGTTGTCAGACTCAAGCATATCCAAGAAAACCTTGGAACTGTACCTCGCAGGACCAACTATCCAAGCAAACTTCAAACTTCAAGGACTAGTTTAGTCGGGCAGCCAGTCTACTGTAATAAATGGATATTGGTAAAAAGTGTGTGTTCATTCTAAATGTCAGCTGTCTGGTATAGTCTGTTTGCTTTGGTGGGCACATCAGTGACATCACAGAAGTCAGACCATGCTTCTCTCCGAGGTCCGCGACTGGACCACACATCCTCCATTTACTGCATATGGACCAATCAGAGCCCGTAATTGTGGTATGCTTTCTTTTGGAAGCATTCAAATCTATCAAAGTGGGGCCCGCGCGGCGTGGGCTGATTATTAATGCGCAAACTATCAGCGTCGTCTGCTTGCCCTCTCTACATACTCCGAGTTTTATCCTCTTCACTGTTGAAATCGCAGTCATTAGCGCCTTGGCGAAACCTGAAGCTATAATTGGCTATCATACATTACTAAGCTATCTTGAACTAACTAAAGAACACGCATAAATAATGTGTTTATTTACCACATTCTCTGCTCCACTCTCTATTTACGTGTTTTTGAGACGCGTTTTCCAGTATTTCCATGATGGATATGGACGACATAATCCTTAGCTCATCTGTAGCTGGGTCGCCTATTCTGTCGCCTAAACTAGAGCCTACAGAAGAGCCAAAATTATTGGCTGATATGCTTCCTGAAAACGCGTTTTTTGAGCCTCTTGAAATGCCTTCAGAGCCTTATTCTCCAAACATCAATTTAAATAAGACCAAAAGACAACGACTCCTCTTGGTTTCTTCTCCCTATTCTTTACTGACGCGTTATTTACCTTACTGTCTCTAAATAACAATAGATATGCAAATCTAAAGGGTGCTGGTTCTTCTGGTAGGCCTTGGTCTAATACTACACCCTCTGAGATTAAGCTATTTATTGCGATTTGGATATACATGGGTATCTTTCATGCTCCACAAGCAGAGATGTATTGGTCAAAGACATCGCCATACCAACTATCTCCAAAATATATGGGATCACAACGTTTTCAACAAATTAAGCGGTTTTTCCATGTTTCTGATCCTGGTCCTAAGGCTGTTGCCAAAGAGGCTTTACGACTACATCCTAAGCCAAATCAGATGTGGTGGTAGAAGCTAGAGCCATTCGGTTCTAAGATTCGAGATGAATGTTTAAAATATTGGGAACCATCAAGTGCAGTTGCTGTCGACGAATCTATGTCTTGGCTTTGGACGTTCCCAGCACACATTCAAGATGCCAAATAAACCAATTCTGCAGGGCTATAAGCTATTTACTATAGCTGATCAGCGATACACTTTATATTGGATTTTGGCAAGCCGGCAGAAGTCTCTAGTGGAGGTAAAAAAAAAAAGCTTTCAAACCTGACTATGACAGGCTCTATGGTAAGATCTCTCTTTCTATATTGGCTCTGACCCTAACTCTGACTCTGACTCTGACTCTGACTCTGACTCTAACTCTGACTCTGACTCTAACTCTGACTCTGACTCTAACTCTGACTCTGACTCTAACTCTGACTCTGACTCTAACTCTGACTCTGACTCTAACTCTGACTCTGACTCTAACTCTGACTCTGACTCTAACTCTGACTCTGACTCTGACATCAGATTGGATCAGACATCTTCGAAAACGACCAGCAAAGACGTCTACTAGCGCCAAAATTGCCCGAGAGCCTTTGAAAGGTTCTTACTATAAAAGAGCTCCCTATCCCATGTTTAATCAATGATTGCCATCATGAGATGGGAGCTGTTGATCGGACAAATCAACTCCGCGCAAGTTATAAGACGCATCGAAAGACTCTACGCTCTCGGTGGCCAATCTTTTACTGTTTTCCTTAGAAATATAGATCTCAGTCAGAGTGAGAGTCAGAGTCAGAGTGAGAGTCAGAGTCAGAGTGAGAGTCAGAGTCAGAGTGAGAGTCAGAGTCAGAGTGAGAGTCAGAGTCAGAGTGAGAGTCAGAGTCAGAGTGAGAGTCAGAGTCAGAGTGAGAGTCAGAGTCAGAGTGAGAGTCAGAGTCAGAGTGAGAGTCAGAGTCAGAGTCAGCCATGAGCTTGAAACGATACAGGGCCAAAGAGCCTGTAAATTCTTCGCCCAACAAGGCCGGAAGGTAAAGGCTCAGGGAGGCACTCTTAAGCCATTCCGAACGTATTGGGATGTAAAGCCTGTAAAATTCCTTTATGTGGGCCTGATTTAAGGCCTTACTGGAATCATTTTCATGCTTTACGCCAGCCTTTAGCGGAAGAAAATGTAAATATATAATAGATCTAAGGCTATGCAAGCCTAGCTTCGGCGTGGTAATAACATAACAAAAAAAATACCGTAGATTTCAGTTTTCACCAAGGCGCTAATGACTGCGATTTCAACAGTCAAGGGGATAAAACTCGTATGACAGTTTTCAATTTTACAGAAGAATGTCTCGAACCGCCAACCTGGTGAATATGCACCTTATCGCCAGGAAACATCTGTACCGGTTCGGGTTAGTTCGTCCAGGGTGGTGGGAATGAAACATTGGACCATTTTAATCCTTATAACCATGATTAACCACACTTCCAAGTATAAGCTACATATTGACTCCATATGTCTCTTATGGCTTATACACTTTGATAGCCACTACTTGCCAGGATATGCAGTCGGTTTGGGATTTGGTCTGGAGCTATTCCATAACCTTGGAGCTGAGGTGACAAAGTAAATCCTCAAAAGGAAGTTTTGAAGTCTACTTCACCTAGTGCTCTCTCTGACCGGAATTTACTATACCCAAAAAGGGAAGACGAGGAAGTAATACACAGGCGACTCAAAGATATCATTAACTGAAGGAAGGATTCAAGATCTAGATCTAAATAAGGTGCAAGAGTTCATACAGGGCAAAACAATACTTAGACAGTCTGCTCGAAGAGAGCAATTGTAGAACAGAAGTTGCTCTTGTTAGGCTTCTGAGGTACAAGGCTTTGACCGCCAGAGGAAGTGACCATGTTGACAGCAGCCTTGGTGCTAAGACCGTAAAGATGGACGTCCGAGCAGTCGACTTCGACCATGTTCTCCTGGCAGTCCTCGGAGTTGAGACATGTCTGGGCGTAGTTTTCAAAGAAACTGTACAGACCAGCACCATAGACGAAGAGGTCTGAGGATTCAAGGACACGCAGACCCCATGACTTGCGGCAGGAGGCTGTGGTGCAGGTTGAGAAGTCGGGGTCGTTCCAGGCGCTTTGTGGGGTAAAGGGGGTCAAGGCGCTAGGGTTGGACTGGTAGTATGGAGTCTCGGACTGTATCAGACCCATGAAGACGTTCTTTGCATTCGAGACCTGGTAGTTGTAGAGCTGGTGGTGCTCGGAGGATGTACCCCACAGCCAGACCGGGCCCTTCGACTCGATAAGTGCACCACGGCCGGTGAACACGTTGATCTGGTTGTGATCTGACAGGTCAAGCTCGTGGTCGGCGGTCCACAGCCAGGAGTTTTCGATGTAAGCACTGCCATTCTCGGTGATGTGCAGGAGCAGGAAAGCAGCCTTGCACTCGTCTTTAGGGGTGGTTGTGACAGTAGGAGTCTTGGGGCAGGTGTCGCTCTGCATCTCAGAGCCAGTGAATCCTCCGAGACGGAAATGGACGTCCCACATACCAGCTGACCCTTGAGAAGAGCCTGCGACATTCCATTCCATGAGGATGGCACCAGGAGCAGGGCCCTTGGTGGTAATGATAAGGTCACTCAACTCGACAGACCCAGTCTCGCCCTTCTGGCCGACTTGCACAGCCGGGATAGGGTTGTTCTCATCAGCGAACTTGCTGCCATGGGCCATTATCATAGGCCAGATCTCACCGGTGATCTTGATATCCTTGGGGATCTTGAGAGTGGAGGTGATCACGTAGGCACCGTGGTCAAAGTAAACAACGTCGTCAGCGCCGGCGCTGTCCAATATCTTCTGGAGAGCAGCAGTGTCATCAGTGGTACCGTCACCCTTTGCACCGCCCGACTTAACGCTGATGAAGGAGGAAGCAGCGAGCTTCTCATAGAGGGGCTTAGAGCGCTCGAACACTGCACCGCCGGAGAGAAGGTTACTGGGCATAGATGAGGAGGAGATGACCTTCTGAGTACGGGCAGACTCAACAGCTTGGCTAGAACCGCAAGTGCCAGTGCTGCTACCTTTGGATACAGAGCTTGATGCGGAGCTTGAAGCGATAGAAGCCTGGGAAGAAGCAACGGTCGAGGAATCAGTTGCAACAACGGATTGTGCAGTAGATGCAACAACAGATTGTGGAGTAGATGCAACAACGGATTGTGCAGTAGATGCAGAACCTGGAACGACAGAGGGCTGTGAAGTGACGACGGTTGAGGTACCAACAACGGGAATCTCACTGGGGGTGGACACAACGGGAACAGGGGTGACGACGTCAGACTCAGAAGTGTTGGGGGTGATGGTGGGAACTTCAGAAGCGACATCATCAGAAGTGGTGACAGGAACATCAGAGGCCACATCGTCAGAAGTAGAATAGTCGGGCGTGGGAGTGGGAGTGGCGGCATCGGAGGTATCAAGGTCAGGGAACACAGTCGAGTCAAATGGCAGATCAGATGACTCAAACATGCTGAGCCAGCTGTTGTCAAAGCCAGGGAGGCCGGAGAGTGTGGGAATAGCAGCCCCACGAGAAGGACTACCCGGGAGAGAGGGCAGAACAGTGTTGCTGAACGCAAACGAGCTGCTCGATCCAAGGGTTTGTTGGGGAACTGGCGCGTCACCTGTCGGGAGAGCAATGTTACTGGAAGCAGGGCTGTTCACAGGGGCCAAGGCGGGGTTAGTGGCGAGAGAGCCGGAGTCATAACTGGCCGAGCAAGCCAGGACAGTCTGGAAGACAGTCTGGACGACGGTAACGACATCCTCATCGGACTGGTCGGTCTCACCAGCGCGGAGAGCGCGCTTGCTGAGACTAGCTGAAGGAGTATAAGTGTTACCCTGAACGAAGTTCTTCACGGTGGAGCCTCCAGCCAGTATAGTACTGCCATCAACGCCACTCACAGCGATCTTCGAGCCAGAGAAGTCCACATTTTCCAAAACCAGGGTACCACCACCGACAGGAATACTGTCCTTGTCCCAGGCAGTAACAATACCAATGGGGGTGTTTGTCAGAGTGCTGTCGAGGAACATCACCGAGCCGACAGTCTGGTTGGACGGAGAAGTAGACATGTTAAGACCGACGTCACAGTTGTTGATTGTTACGGACTTGAAGGTCCAGGCCCAATTCCAGTTCATGAATATGGCAGTGTTGCAGTCATTAAAAGTGAGACCACGAGTAGTGAACTGCTGGTTACCAAGGAACATTCCGTAGTTACCACCGTTGAAAGTGAGATCAGACATGAAGCCACCAGAGCCGTTGTCCATGAAAATACCCTGCTGCTTGTTGGCAGTACCACCGCCTTTGATCATCTCGAAGCGGATGTTCTGCAAGCTAGTGGCTTGGCCGACTTGCCAATGGATACCAGCACCAGAGCCTTGGGGCATGGCTGTCAAATCAATGACCAAGTTACGGATAGAGCGATAGAAATTGTTCTGGTTGGTGTACCAGTTGTCACCGTTGTCCTCGTAGGGGTCAGCATCGATCACGGCCATACCAGAGAAGGCTGCAGCGGCCTTGATAATGGGCAGATCAACAGCGTCACCGACGATCTGGGTGTAATAGTACTGAACGATCGGCTTGGAAACAACATAGGTACCAGGGGGGAAGTAGACTAAGGCCGGGGTAGTGGTTGACGAGTCACAGCCCTTACCACAGCGACCGCCAGACGAGATAGCCTTGTTGATGGCAGCAGTATCATCAGTGGAACCATCACCTGAGAAATTGTTAGCATGAACAAGAAGACGAGAGGAAATTCACTTACCTGTAGCACCGTAGTCCTTCACGTTTCGAAAGATTTTATAATCACTGCTGCCTCCAAAAGGGATTGTGCCTTGGTGATCCACATTTGCCAACCAATAGCTTGATGAAGCTCGTTTGTCTGACATTTGCAGTCCCCTAGAGGCTGGAGTCATTGGAACAGCGCCAACCAGGGCGGTGGTCAAGCCCAGCAGGGCAGTGATCTGGGCAAGGAAACGCATCATAAAGGATTGTAATATGGCTTTTTTCAAGTCGCTGGTCCTGCAGCGAATAATTATGAGGAAAAAAAGACTTGAAGAGAAACTTCAGTAGCCAGCACTGAAGACAGTTGGGTCAGTGTTGTTGAACTCGAAGTCGAAGTATAAAAGTGAATGGAAATGAGAAGGTGCGTCTATAGACCGCCACTGCCCAACACAATTGCAAAAAGTGAATGAATGAAAAAGACAAAAAGAATGACCAGGACAGGTGAAGAAATCAAAATGAAAATGAAAAAGGTCAAAGAAAAAGAAAAGAAAAGCGCTATCAAGGTGAATATTCAGGAGAAGAAGTTACTAACCACGTCTAATTAATTGGGACCGGCAGCTCAGGTCAACACCCAATCAGTTGGGTCCGCGCTTTAATCCACCCACTCAAGCACCCAATCACTATTGTGTTCCTGGTCGTTTCAAGTGCGAAATCTGTTTCAAATTGGCGCCAACTCTTTAAGTTGATTGACCTGGAGACCAAGTGTTGCAGATTGACTTAAATGGTAAGGGGATCCTTTCCACTTTTTGGAGACGTACAATATGTACACTTCAATGATGTGGAAGGAAGTACCAGGACCAGAGACAAGTCAAAGGAAGATCTAAGCTGGATCAGGGCTCTACTTGATAATATACTGGAAATTTAAAAATGCTAACAAGGTACGTCCCTCCATTCCACTCATCTTGAGCAAAACCTTGAAAGCCTTTGAAGGGGGACCTCTATGGTAGTAGAGGTGTCCCTGTCATGTAGACCCCATTCTTTCCTTTCCTGTTCCAAGCTTTGGATCAAGTGTTTTGAGAAAGTGTGGGTTGTCTGGGAGAGTTTGTTGTGAACATTCTTGACCCTTCCAAGTATGGCTATCAAGGGTAAACAGCACAGACCGGATAAATCCTCCCGACCCGCTGACTAAGTCACTACTGAATCCCTTCCCCCTTGCAATAGACTCTTACAACCCCCGTAGGTTAGCAGCGATTCTTCTCCAGATCAAATGGGTCTATTTTTCCGCAGTAATCAACGATCCTCTGGTATATGCAGTAGTACAGCACATAGACATAGGCTCCAGAATCAACTTTACCTTACCCATAACTCCACTTGAATCAATGAAAATTTGTGGAACCAATTCAATCCATCGCGACCCACCTGATAGTCACCACTTCTATGCCCCTGTTCTGCCGCGCGTTCTCTTAATCCAACTCAATAAAAGGACTGCATTAGGTATGAATCAGCCTCGCGAGCACGCGGCCAAACCTACGCACTCCCTCAGTGAGGTTACCCGGTTCTTCCCAGGCAAAGCACAGACGAAGGCTATCTTGAAACCGATTGGTCGCCAGCTGCAGATCCGCAGCAACCTGGAAAACGGTGCCAGATCCTAATGTGAGATTTTCTTCATCCCGCGCTCGCTTGACCACATCGGCTGCAAGAATGGGAGACGGCAGAGTGATCCATATGAAATACCCGCCTGCAACGGTCGCCGAGGGTGCGTCGGCACTGGCACCGAGCGGGACAAGATACTTCTGAATGGCTGCCATTATGGCATGATACCGCTCGGCATATGCCGGCTGTAGTTTATGTCGAAGATACTGAGGCAAAAAGTCTGGAAAAAGCTGGTCAACAACAGTTGACGCGAGTTGCGACGGTGCTCCACCCGAGCGAGACGATCCACTGCCACCTCAACCATCGCATCAGCATACACGCGTTTGTTTTTTTTCCCATTGATGGAAAAGAAAATTGAGGAAAACCAAAAGACACCGAACTTACGCTTGAGACAATCCATATGCAATCTTGTCGGATGCTTCGGCCCATCCAGTGCGGGCCCCGGGTCCAATTAATTTACTGAAGCTGCCGTTGCTTAATGTGTGGCCCCAATCGTCTAACGGCCCACCATCAAGGTACCTATCCACATCAACCAAACGGGGGACAAATGCGAGATCAGGGTCTTTGAGTTCACCATCAGTCGTTGACGACCACTGGAGAAAATCATAAACATCGTCCGTAACCAAGAGCGCGTCGTATTTGCGAGCCAATCGCACCAGCTGCTCACGATGGCCAAGAGACATGATTTTCCCAGATGGATTTGCAAAAGTGGGCACGCAATAAATGACATGCTTGTAAATCTTACGCCAGGGCCGTGCGGGCTTGAGTTTCTGACACGAGTTAGCCCTATGTCTCAACAGCGGTGCTCGTGACTGAGTACTGATTCATACCGGTTCTACATTCCCTGCGTCTATGGCCTCCCGCTCTGACGCTTCCAATCCCCGTTCCAGGAATTTCAGATCAATTCCCTCGCCATCCTCCGGTACTGCACGTGCTCGTCCCGCGAAGCCAGCATCGTCCATCATCCGGCATGCCAGGTGATAGGTTGGATCGACCATCCAGACATTCCGCGTGTACACCGGGTCTGTAAAGACCTGTAGCACAATGGCGAGGTTCTGGCTCGCACCGCCCGTGATACAGATGCGGCTGGAGGTAATGCGGCCTGTTGGGCGGTAGAATGATTCCAGCCACTGGGCTATGTGGACACGTAGGGGTTCATAGCCCTCGTCAGGGCCATATGCCAACCCATCGGCAGCAATAGAGGGGGTGGTCAACGCTGTGGTGGCGGAGCGGAGAAGATCTGCGGTGGGGAGAAGCGCGTAGTTCGGCCAGCCGCGCAAGAGATCTATGTTTTCGGGCAGATCCATGGTAGAGGATTCCAAGGTTGAGTAAGTATAGGTTTCTTTAGGATGTGGTAGGTCAGTTGCTTACAGTACTATATCGTAGGCCATAGGTGTTTTGATGGCGTAATCCGAGATCGGACGTAGTTTTGAAGCGACTCAAGCGAGTGCGGAACCGTGTCTACTATAGTACGGAGAGCCTTCAATCTTGGAACAAGTCTTTAATTATAAAAATAGTACGGGGCAAACTACGTAGTACTAAGTATACAACTCCCTTACATTAGGTGGAATCATAAGCATCACATGGATCCATACTACGTTGTAACTTCTTGTAGTGTACCCTATGGCTGTACAAGGAGTTGCCCGTGGCGTATCAATCTCGTCCAATTGGGTATAGTACGAAATGAGAGTATGGTAATTTAATCCTGTACCATTTTTAAGGGGAGGAGAATGTTGACATACCGCATAAATACGACAATACAGTAGCCGCAACTCCGCATCTTCCACTTTGCACTTCTCTAGTAACTACTCCATTAGGTACATCTGAGGTATTACCTTTTTGCCCGCTTATTTCGCAGCTCTCAGCTCATAGTAATGTTACTACAGAAGAAGGCTCGGCGTAAGATTTGTGTTTTGAAATTTTCATGCTCCATCGGATCCACCATCCACCGAGTCTATTATTGGCAATACTAGGACCGTATCGAGCAGCCTCCGTCTTTCTTTTCTTCTTTTCTTCTATAGCATCAATTAATGCCAAACGCAACTTTATATTCTCTCTCATCTGGCTCCCCCTTTGTCAGTAAGAAAAGATAAAGTGAAAAAAAAGAAAAAAACACATCTCTCCATTCCCCTCGTCTCTACCATTCTTCACTCCTGCCGATCCATTCCCCAAACTTTCACTACACAACCAAAGCCCACCTCCTCACTATCCCCCTCCCTTCCTCATCCGATCTCTTTCGCCTCTCTTGACGGCGAAATTTACCTCCTCTGACCTCTCATCTACACCTTGAATCTCTCTTCCTACCTCACCCCTCAGCATCGGTAAAGATGTTGTCAGCTCCCGTTAAATCGGCGAAGCGCATCTCGTCACTCTTCTCCTTGGGTCATCACAAGGACCAGTCGACTAGCCCATCCCCGAATTCTCCGGCTTTCCAGACTTCAGGCGATGGCACACAAAACGAACATCAAAGAAACCAGTCTCGCCCGACACGTCATGTCTCAACTCCCAATGCCATTCTCTCAGAACCCAGAACAGTGCCTGACGCGGAAATGGAGGCTTTCGACCTGGCCGGCCTTCAGCCCCCTCCCTCCCTGTTGGCTGTCAATCAAGATCTTGCCAATAGTACTCCCAGCTCCCCAACCGACAGCCGCCCTGGAAGTAGGAGTCGCGGCGATGCCAGGAGACCTATGAGCTCCGCTGGTTTGGCTATTCCCGGTTCTACGCCAGACTCCCTCCCTGACACCCCTTCCTCGAGACGCCGCAGCTGGATGCCGGGCATGACAGGTCGCTCTCGTGCCAGTTCGGTGGATAAACGGTCACCCGCACCAAACTCGCCAGGCGCCTGGATTGCGGGTTTGGATCAGAAAGTGCCATATGATCTTGGACCCTTGTCAAGAGGAGACCAGGTATGTCTAATATGGGAGGGTTCGGGATGAAACTCATTTACTAATCAACCCCACCCAAACAGATTAATGAGCTATGGAACGAGCAAGGCGATACCTTCGTGTACCTATTCCCACAGACAACTGGACGCGCTCCCTCCTTCAAAGTTGACTCTACTATATTTACCGAATCGCCATCTCTCAATTTCCTCGCTCGTGGCACTGACCCCAAAACCAGCGCCTTGGAGGCGTCAACACGCAGCCTCTCCGTCCAGAGCCCGATTTCTCCGCCTTTGACCCCACAGGATCGCCTCGGAGACAATGATAATGATAGCCAGGGCAGCCAGCGAATGCCTTTTGACGACGGCGTGGACGAGGTTCAGGAGCTGCACCTTTACCTGCCCATTCCGCTCCACTGTGATATGTCTTCCCCGCAGTCTCGCCTTACCCAGGAAGACACTGAAACTATGCTCCTGTTCCGCAACCTGTTCGCCTTCCTTCTGGGCCAATCCCTCATCGCCACGCCGAAATCTTCGTCCCTCTTCAGTATTTTCATGGATGTCGCCGTCTTGTTGGCACGATTTGAATTCTCGAACCTGGATGGCTCGAACTTCGGTGAAACAGCCACCTCTAGTTTCAGCAACTATTGCGACGAACTGCGTCTGGCGGATGTACGTAGAAGCCGGGAGAAGACCATTGAGGCTATCGTCCTTGGTGAGCGCCTTCGGTACTTTCCTCTCTACCTCGAGGGATTCGTCCACGGTGTTGGCAAGCTCGATGAAATCAAGCAGCTTCGAAGCCCGAAGTTCACCTTTATTCATCCCATCACTCAAAAGCGCCTGGAGCGTGGCTTCATCGACCTCGACACCCGTCTTCGGGGTTTGTACGGAAAACTCCAGGACTTTGACTTCCCCTCTATCTTTTCGGGTGTTGCGAACTCGACCACTTCTGCGGAGAGCAAAGTAGTTCGCTTTAAACAGTGGAAGACCGGATTCATGGAATTCCGTCGCTTCACATTGCAATTCTATCGACACAAGTATGGCTCTTGGCCGCCCAAGGCCCATTCCAAGAAGAATGAATTTGAAGAGAGTGGCCTAAACCGTCAGCTTCTCCTCGACTTGTACCATGACTTTACTGATCTCTACGATCTGCTGGTCGACCGCAAGAACCTTACCACTCGTACCATTGACTCTTCCGGCGCAGGCGGTGACCAGTCTTCGACGGAGATCAAGGATGTCCTTCTGCGCGCACTCCGCCAGGTTCTGAGCGAGTACGATCGCAGTACTCCTCCCGTTTCCCCTCCTATTCCTTTCGACGTTCCTCAGATCCCCTCGCTGCAGGTTTTGCACCGGAAACCGCTGGACCCGAAGAAAGATGCTAAACTGCGTACCAAGAAGATCAAGAGCTCAGACGTCAATGCCGTACTGATGGACTCATACACCCGTGAGAGCATGCGGCCCACTGCATTCATCGAGAGTTTCATGCAGTTCGAGCGTCGCTCTGCCAATGGCAAGACTCTGGAAGACATTATCGATCTCCGCTGCGGACAGTGGATCTTCCTATACGCGGTGATCCAGTCGCTACCCATGTTGGTTGTGGATGTTCCCGAGGTTCGCTTCACGGAAGCCGTGGAGTACTTCCTCTGCATTGCCCCTCGTGGTGGTGCACCCTGGATCCACAATGATACCAAAACTGCTCGAAGCTGGTTTGGAGTCGCAGGTGGTGCTGGCGTTGTTAGTCTGCCGTCAGATGTTGTCATCAACGGTGTGGAGGGTGTATACCGCCGCAGTCACTGCTGGCAGGTCGCTGAGCAATGGGCCGAAGTTGGTCAACTCATTGAACCTCAAATGGCCGATGATGGATATGAGGATGAGTCCTCCATTTCTTCCCCGTACCCCACCAACCAGTCCTCAGCTGGCTCCTCATCAGACCCATTCCCTGTGAGTGCGGCAACAACTGACGGTCTCACGCCACCCCCTGTCATTCCTCGCCAACGATCCCCTGGTTCCGGCGCACGGGCGGAGAATCGTCACTCCATCTACCCAGGACTTGAAGCATTGCCACTGCCCGCTGGTATTGCCCCCATCGAGCCCCCTGCCCGTCCTATGAGCCGATTCAACCCGAACATGAGCTTCGACGATATCCTGCGTGAAGTTCCCCAGAAAGAAAAGGGAAAGAAGCACTAAACACAGCACTGCCGGACCCCCAATTTCCTGCTTGCACCTCGCTCCAGATTATATGCAATTTCCTTATTTATCATCTCTCCTTGGTTTCTTTTCGTTTTCATTATTATTCTTATAGGCGTTTTTAATCGGGCTGGAAAGGCGCGATGCACAGCGAAAGAGACAAAAAGCAAATTATCTAATTCATCGGAGGAGATTGAGATGGAGATCTTGGAATGCATGGGAAGAGCATTGTCATAATTATCATATCAGCATCAGCTACACAGCATCTTTGGAGAGTGATTTCAATGCCCAGCGATCATCCTTAACTTTTCGTCCTTAATTGATAGAATAGAGATTTTAATATCTGAATTGAGGGTTGATTTTCTGCGTGAACCTTGTAGTATCCATCTCGAGCTCCATAGTTCATACCTAGACACACTTCTGAGATCCCCGTCGAGGTTGAGCCTTGACTAGTTATAGTTTCAACCTTAATAATTCTCAACCTTGGAACCATAAAACCCTTGATGTTTACTTCAACTGGTGCCAAGATTAGTGGAACTAATGTGGGGTAATATATATATATATCCAAGGTTAACAACATTTCAGAATTCCCGTCTTGTAGGTAAGTATTAATACATTCATAGATCTAGAAAAACATATCACAAAGTCTGGAACCTCAAAAATGATTACTCACAGAAAATACAAGGTTCTCCGCAATAAACTGCGACCCGTATCCATGCAGGCAGTAAGCGATACGAGCCTCGGGGCCCGCCACCCGTCGCCGGACGCTCAAAGAGGCCATTTTAGCGCTTAGTGACACCTTAGTTCAAAATTCAAGAGCTGCTGATCACTAGCTGCTCTAGCTCACTGTGCCACATATGCAGATTCTGCACGAACTCTCCCAAGAAAAAAAAAAATTAAACTAAAAAAACCACCACCAGCCAGTCATCACTGGATCAAAATCGGGTGCAATATAGGGATAGGAAACTCGAAATATATAGTTTCCTCGACAAAAATACAAAATACTATGGACTAGAATGCCTCCAGAAGTAAGAGGATGTTCACCGCTAACAGTCCACGCCATGCCTCCATCCAGATCAAGCGTGACGAGCGACAACGAGCGTTTGGAACCACGACTCCTCCGCGCCGCCGAAAATGACGACACAGAATCGCTCCAGAGAGTGATCGTGCTGGCGCGAGAATGCGGGCAACTAAGCGACAATTTCCTCCGCGTGGGACTGATGCGTAGTGCTGAGCGGGGCTGTATTGCTGCAACGGAATTTTTCCTCAAGATAGGAGCCAAGACGGACGTTGCGACGAATCGACCATCCCCGCTCCTCCGAGCGACTGAGCGCAATCACTGCCAGATAGTGAAGTTGCTGCTAGACTACGGGGCGTCGCCTGACAGTGCAGATAAAGAGGGGCGGACTGCGCTTATGACTGCTGCGTGGAAGAACTATGCGGATTTGTTGCAGGTTTTGATTGTTCGGGGGGCGAATGTCGATGCGAGGGATGAGAGGAAGAGAAATGCGTTGCATAATCTTGCTGCTGATAAAGATTGTCGATGGGGGTGGGACGATGGGATTGTGCAGTTGTTGCTGAGGACTGATTGTCAGATTGATGGGCTGGATGAATTGGGTCGGACACCGCTGCACTGGGCTTGCGCGACTGGGAATCGGAGGTTTGCTGAGTTGTTGCTTACTAGGCCTGATGGACCGAAGGCTGATATTGAGATGGCTGAGTCGAGAGGCAAGACGGCATTGCATATTGCTACTGTGCATGATCGCGCTGATATTGTTCAGTTGCTTTTGTTGCACAAGGCTGACATTAATGCCTGTAGTGATGGTGGCTGGACTCCGTTCCACAATGCGTGCGAGAGGGGCTGTGAGGACATTGTCCGGATTTTATTGCGGCATGGCGCGAATATCAATAGCCAGCTGTTGAATGGGGTTACGCCGTTGCATCTTGCTGCGCAGAGCGGGCATCGTGAAGTGGTGGGTAAGACTTTCCCCTGCTCCATTCTACTCGAGGAAAGATTTCCCGCTGACATGTTGAAGAATGTCTTCTCGAGAGGCCTGATATCAAGCGTCGGGTGCGTGATAACTTCGGGAGCACACCGTTTCTGCGAGCTGCGCAGTTCAAACGAAAGGATATCGTGCTGCTACTTGCACCGTTCAATAACGTCGATTCTCTCTCCTCTGATGTGAAGGATGCTAGTGCGGCGTTCGACGCCACCGTCGTTGATTTCGGTAACTTCCACAATGAGAACCGGGTGCAGCGAACGAGTGTTTTCAATCTACTGTATGGGCGGGACTCGACGAATCCTCGCAAGCAGGCTGTAACCACCATTCCTGCTGATAGTCGCGCGACTGACTTCCGCTGGATTCACCTACCAGCAAACAATATGGCTTGGGTTGAGGCACTCCTCACCAAGTCCTTTATCGAAGAGGGTGCGCATGATGTCGAAGGCTTCAAGGGTCTCGAGAAGTCTTTCAACTATCAACATAGAGGCCAGAAGATCCATTCACATTTCATGCGGCCCTTATGCCAGAATACACCTCGCTCGTTCAGGCGACGAGAGGAAGAGAAGGAGAAGGAGAAGACAGAGGAGTCGTTTGAACCGACGCCATCAATCATGACCGATAACAGTTCAGTATATCGCAAAATTGACGACTATGGAAAGAAGAAAAATAAGGTAAACCAAAAGCACGGCAAGTCGGGCAGTAATCCCAGTACGTCAAAACCAGACGCCAAAATCAAATCGCCGTGGGGATCCAGCGACAAACTAGCGAAATCAACGAGCTCAAACATATGTAAAGATCCACACGGGGTCTCGGCATGCAATGTTTGTGTCTTCATGCCATACCTCCATTTCGAGACTGCAGAGCGAAGACTGAAAATGCAAGAAGCAATCCAACGAGCTGAAATGCTGAGCTTCCAGCCACGTCGGAAAGAGAGAGTTCGAAGCCGGGACGAAATGCTGATCGACGCACATCTTTCAACTTCCACCACTTCACTCCATGTCCGCCGAACGTTAGACCAGTTCTTCTACCCGAACATTGATACCCAAAGCCGCGACCAGGATCAAGTGGTATACCGCTACCAAACTAAAGGTCCTGGACGCGAAGGACCTGGTACTGATCCGAAGATATTCATGGTTGACCAGCTATGGATGTGGGTTTTGGGAACAAATCTTATCGTGACCAGCTTCCCGCAGCGGTGGGACCAACCGAAAAATGATCCGCTCAACGTGTTGGATGGCATTATCGAGGATATCAACTCCAAGACTCGTGATCCTGTCAAGTCGGTTTATGACCTTGCCATCATCATCACCAATCGATGCTCGGGAGTTTTTGACCGGCATCGGCTTGGAGATGACGAGTATCAATTCCTGGATATGTTTGAGTCCTCGATCGGCATTGCTACTGATAGAGAGACGCTATTGTTCAATCGATTTAACCATGCCTCTGTGCAGGCATCATGCTGGTTAAAGAGCCACCGCAAGCTGAACAGCAGCACAGCCCCAGAAGAGGACAAATCAGTCAACGAAGAGGAAGACTATTACGAGGACGGCTCACCAATATTCGTCGACCGTCTCCTCGACATCGGCGAAGAAACTGATCTCCTCTCTGAAGCAAAGGACATCCGCGATGAACTGAACATGATCCGCACTGTCCTAGACCACCAGAAGCATGTACTAGCCGACTTCCAAGAAGTGATATGCGAGACATACCAAGGCCAGCACCGCTCCCAACACGAAGTGAAAAAGCGATTCAAAGACCAACAGCGAATGATTGACATGCACCTCAAAGACATCGACCGCATGGACAAACAAGCCGAACGAATCTACCACTCCATCACGGATCTACTCGATCTCAAACAGAAACATGCCAACGCCTTCGAAGCCCGTTTCGCACGCGACCAAGCCGCCGGAACGACCCGCCAAAGCAAGACTATCATGGTATTCACCATAGTCACAATCATCTTCTTACCACTCTCCTTCATTTCATCCATCTTCACAATCAACATGAAAGAATTCGATAATCTGAATATGCCCTATGTGGCGAAATACACGTTCGGAATTGGATTCGCCATTTCAATCCCGCTCATTCTGGTCGCGCTGTCTGTCGATGATATTGGCCACTTTTTTCACAGGAGTACGCGCCGGAGTCAACGCTGGCTGGACCAGCGGGAAGCAAAGACACTGAAGTCGGATAGTGACGATGTTAAGCTCCAGACATTGGAATTTGAGAAGATTCTTAGTATATCCAGGACTCGTAAGAGTACGGATCTAGCTTATGGATCTAGCTTGTTACCTGTCTCATCGCGTGATACTACTACTTTGAGACCAGATAGATATCGTTACTGATGTGAGTTATGCCAAATAATGAATATTGATGAAGCACCAATAGTATGATACATCAGTCAAGAGGCTCTGTCTATAGACAATAGGTATTCCATGTTGTACCAGACATTGGCTATGCGACATACCGTAATAACCTGATACACATGAACGACCCACTTTTACCCCGGATTGTTGTTCTGGCTATACTCATAGCATCATCGATAGTAACATGCAAAATATATGTCATCCAACTCTGCTGGGTATGTATCTGAGTACCTTATCCACCAGACGATGCTGAGGAAAAGAAAGAGAAAGAGAAAATGAATGAGGAAGATCAGCCCTTAAAATGCCCTCGAAAATCACGCTAATACTAAGGCCAGTGGATGAGGTAAATAATCGACGAAATATTTAGTTAGATGATTGGTGATTATTTTCAAGGATATGAGAACCTTAAACTAACGCAAACTAAACAAACACAATGACTAATTGATTAGTAGCAACATCTAGTTATTTAGTTATTATGGAGCTGGAAGGTATACCTAGCCTGGATATAGAGATACTAGGAGATCGAGCTCGTTACTGAGGAAACAAAACCAATGCTCATAATACTTTCATGGTTTCGGCAAATCACAATTTGATTGAGCCGAAGTTCCTGTTCTTTGCATTTCCGCATTCTTATCAAAACGTGGGGTAAAAGCTTCAACATCACCATGGCCCCTCAGGAACCTCTCTATATTGCGATCGCTCAGCGCAAGCAAGCTGAACTAGCGTCGGCTATTCCTGCTGAATGGCGTCTACCGGCTCATCTTATCCCAGATGGGATGCTCTCACCAGCCGAATCCATCACCGAAGGTCCGAAGCTATACGGCCGAGTCAATGTGATGGATATTCCACGGACCTGCGGTATTCTCACATCCAAAGAGCTTGAAATCACTGAGAATTATGACGTACGTGGGTTAGTATCTGAGATGACAGAGGGAAGACTAAAGGCTCAGGAAGTGATTCGTGGTTTCTGCAAGGTGAATATACCTCGATCTGAGAGTATCGATAGTGTGCTGAATCTCGAGTATAGAGAGCTGCGGTTGCCCACCAACTCACCCGCTGCCTGACAGAGCCCTTGTTTGACAGTGCTCTGCGCCGAGCTCGGGAATTGGATGATTATCATGCACGCACAGGCAGACCCGTCGGCCCCTTCCATGGCCTTCCTGTTTCGGTCAAGGACACATTCTTCGTTCAGGGGGTTGACTCAAGCATTGGACTTTCTGCGCTGGCATTTCAACCTGCACAAGAGAATGCGCCACTGGTAGATCTTCTCCAGTCTCTCGGCGCAATTGTGATCGCCAAGACAAATATCCCGCAGACCCTCGCAACCCTAGACAGCTGCAATCACCTCTTTGGCCGAACACTTAACCCACTGAATCGCCAATGGACTGCCGGTGGCAGTACAGGTGGCGAAGGTGCGCTGATTGCGATGCGCGGGTCGATGGTGGGATTCGGTACTGATATCGGCGGTAGCATTCGCGTTCCGGCCATGTGCCAGGGTATCTATGGCTTCAAGCCTAGTAATGGACGCGTACCATTTGGTGGGCAACAAAGTGGGCAACTGGCTGGCAAGGGTCGGATTACGTTACAGGCCGTGGCAGGTCCCCTTGCTCGCTCTGTCGCCGATCTGGGGACTGTCATGGCTGAAATAGTGCCTCGAGCGGAACTTTTTGGCGAAGATTGTATCCCTGGATATTGGCCTGCGCCTAAAGTTTCTGTGTCTCCACCTCAGAGAAACTTCACTATCGGTATTTTGAAGACGGATGGCGTAGTCACGCCGCTGCCCCCGATTATTCGTGTGCTCGATGAGGTTGCCGAGCGCCTTAAGAACGCAGGTGTCAATGTTGTGGAAATCCCGCTTCCTCCAGTACTGTCACAGTGTCAGGGTCTTGCTGGTCGGCTGATGGGAGCGGATTATGGAGCTACGATGCTTGACCATATTGATAGTATGCGCGAGCCTTTGATGCCTTGGCTGCAAAATCGCATGAAACGTCGCAAACCTATAGAACTCACGCAGCTTGCAGCTTTGCAAGCTAAGCGTTCGGAGATTGAAAAGGAAATGCTGAAAATGTGGACTTTATCGTCGAGCTCCCGTGCCCGGCAAGTCGATGCTATTGTTTGTCCTGTGGCTCCACATCCAGTGCCACAGATGGATCGATACAATGCTGTCGGCTATACATCAACTTTTGTCCTGCTGGATTATCCAGCTGGTGTGGTACCCGTGCGGCCTTTTGCAGAGTCTGATCTTGAGCTTGGGCGTGAGATGGATTATCCCGTGATTGGGGGCTGGGATGAGGCCAATCGACAGTTGTGTAAGTTCTTAATGGGCTTGATGAGATATTTATAACTGAACATCGTAATTTATAGGGAATGAGAAAACGGTTGATCGTCGCATCTATCTGGAATCGCCCCTTAGCGTTCAGGTCATTACTCCAAAGCTCCATGACTATGAACTATTCCAGGCGATGGACATTATTGATCGGGCTCTACGGGGGCATTCAAAAACCGCTGCAAAGCTATGATTAAATGTAGACCACATTTGTCCACTTGTCTAACAGATGTCTGACTTTTGACTTGTGAATGCTAAGCAACAGGGGAAATTGTCGAAGGTCCTCGACTGTAATGTATTCATACAGATAACTTCTCTTTCTGTTCGTTAATAGGATTTTAGCTTGCTAGAATATAAATCATAGTCTACGAGCCATGCCATATCTTATTACCTTTCGTGTTTGAGTCTGCTAAACATGATCTAGCATATTACTCGAGAATTTCAATTAGGCTGGCCATCCAAACCAAAAGAATAAACATTATCAACCTCTTCACGGCTCTTTCACTTTCACCCCCACTTTCAGGATTCAATATTTGTTTTAAACGCCTCTTAATTCAGCCCTCTAAACTTGTCTTCCTTCTTTATCCCCCTTTCAATGCTATATAGAATGCTATATAGCCTTGGAATTGAACAGCACCCACCCTTCTGAGCCTCCTACATATATCTAATACTCGTCAACCTTCAGAGGAGTGGCATCTGGCAATCGGTTTCTATTTATTTTACCCACCTGGACACCTGAACATTCTCTATTCCCTGGCAGGCAGAATATTTAGACCTAATATGGTAAGTACTCTGCCATGACCACTACCACTATCATGACCGAAATAAGACTTACTCGACAGCTCCTGTTTGGTTCTTGCACCAGAATCTCTGGAGTATCTATGGATGATAGGGTCGTAGAATTCCAAGGTTTCAAAGAGGAATTGAAGAGGCGCCTCTTACTGTTTTAACTCTGGATGAGCCCTGGAGGTTACCTAGGTATCGAAGTCTCGAGTTATAAATATATGTTGCAGACATCATGTTCCAAGGTTAGAACAGGATGGCTCTATCGTACTTGATCGAAAGAAGGGTCCACTACACACCCGAGGCCTAGGGCTAGCTATTCATATTTGTGTAGATCTCCCCACCAATTTACTGCAATAACCAGTGCTTGAAACATTGAATGAGGTAGAGGGCATAAGGGATAATTAAGAATAGGATGTTGATTATAAAGCAAGAAGTAATTTACCTAGTGTCGAAGGTGGAGCCGTAAATGTGCTCAATCTCGCTCACGACGATCTACCCAGTAAGCAAGTACCTTGGTAGTCCGTCTCCTACGAAGTAGTAAAGTATAGAAGTCTCTCTCGCCCCTTCTTCCAAGCCTATACCCCTAGCATTCTACTCAATCATCAACATGGCCCACACTCTCCCCCCGCTGCCCTATGCCTACGATGTAAGCAAAGCACCCACTCATCTCCAACACAATACTAAAATCTTCCCAGGCCCTGGAACCCGTGATCTCAAAGCAGATAATGGAACTCCACCACAAAAAACACCACCAAGCATACATAACCAACCTAAACGCTGCCCTAGCAGCCCACGCTACCGCAACCACCACAAACGACGTCTCAGCCCTGATAGCCCAGCAGCAAAAAATTCGCTTTAATGGCGGCGGCCACATCAACCACTCGCTCTTCTGGCGGAACCTAACTCCACCCGGCTCGCCTGGAAATGATCTCGCTGCCGCCCCTGAGCTGAAAGAGGCTGTCGTGGCCCGCTGGGGCTCGCAGAAGGCGTTTGAGAACGCGTTCACTGCTGCCCTGCTAGGGATTCAGGGGAGTGGGTGGGGTTGGTTGGTTAGTGTTGGTGGACCGAAGGGGAGGCTGGAGATTGTTTCGACTAAGGATCAGGATCCTGTGTCTGTTGGTGATGTGCCTGTTTTTGGTGTTGATATGTGGGAGCATGCTTATTATCTTCAGGTTTGTTTTGACAACGATGAGTTGGTTTGTGACTTTGCTGACTCTCACTTGTTTAGTATCTCAATAATAAGGCGGGATATATTGAGGGGATCTGGAAGATTATTCACTGGGGTGAGGCGGAGAAGCGCTACACTACTGGTGTGAAGAATCCTCTGAAACTGTGATTGATATTAGATCAAGGCTAGTTGTTTTCTTGAGATTAAAAATCAGGATATCATGTTCCACTCATAAATGCATAACGCTTGGAGCATAGCATAGTATGACGCCTTTATCCGAGCTTGGCTTAGGACTGTTGCTGATCACAGCTTCATGACGATGACGATGGTCTTGTAGGCGTAGTTGGCCTGAAGTTTAAGGATTGCGCATTCCTGCCTTTCAAGTTGGTGTAATCATGTATCGATCTGAACTGAGATCATTTTGATAGACTTTCCAGAGTCGTGGAGTTCAGTTTAGTGAATTGTGACGCGGCCGAATTGGTCTTGATACGGTCTCTTGCCGCCAATAGTGAAGAACCTGTTAGGTGTAAGAAGTCACGTCTCTAAGATGACTGTAGAAGAAGAAAACTCACATTCGGTTGTGACTGGGAGTCTTGATATCAAAGCCACCGTCTCTAGCCCAGATCTTCTCCATCTCCTCACGATGCTTGCCCTTCGGCTTACCCTCCTTGATACGCAATTTCTCAAAAAATACATAAGCACCATAAAATACGGAGCTCGTGTTGCCCACATCTGGACCCTTATAGCTCATGAAGCGAGTTAATATGACAGACTGGATCTGAGCTGGAGCTTTGTCTGTGTGGAACTGGGAGTGCATGTCTCGGCAGAATTGAGCACGCGTGACACCGGGCTTGCGAAGATACGCGCCGATCTTTCGTCGGATATCGTCACAGGTTTCATAGACTTCGACTTCATCCGTATCCTCGCCTTATGTGGGTTAGACAGATGCAAGGGAGTAGAGTATGAGACATGGCTTACCAGTGAGTTTGATGTCGCTCAAGTCTGTCACTTTAGTTTTTGAGCCACTGGTACCGGTATTTGCGCCGGGAGTGCTGGTCTTTTGTTTCTTGGGATCCTTGATGCCAAGGAGCTTCCTTTTGGTGAAGAATTCCCAGGCGGCAAGGTAAACGTCACTATATGTACCGTCTTTACCATTTCCTTGGATGAAGCGCCTGTAAGCTGTGCCTGAGACACCAAGCAATGCATGGAATTCTCCGACTTTCATCTCGCCAGATTCAATGAAGCGGTTGATTTTGCCTCTGATCACATTTGGCGACTCCATTTTGGTACCTGCGGGTATTTCGATGGCATCAAGCTGCATCTGCTCCTCAACATGCTTGCGCTTAACTCCTAGACCAGACACTCGAGCGTCAGGGAGTTGATCACCAGTGAAATCTGTGACTTCTGCGACTTCTGGAACATTGACTTCTGGGACATTGACTTCTGGGACATTGACTTCTGGGACATTGACTTCTGGGACATTGACTTCTGGGACATTGACTTCTGGGACATTTGCAATTTCTAGAACTTTTCCACCCTCTGGAACATCTGCGACTTCTGAAAATGAGGAGGGTTTTTTGAAAGTAAAGACATGATTTCCCCTATCACCTGCCGCAAGTGGAACATCTGTGAGTTCTGACATTTTGCAGTGTAGCTGAAGAGTGAAAATAAAGACGCGATTAGAGATTAAGATTAGAGAGATAAGGGATTAGACTAGACGCGATGTTTGACACGCAATCACGTGGGTTAACAGTATGAAATACCATTGGCCTAAGAAGTACTCTACAATTATCATCTATTAACAGTCTCTCTCAAGAGAGTCAATTGTCCAGTTGGCAGTTGATTTGTGACTTGATATTAACTAATTAAATCCCACAATTCCAACGCCAAGAATGCCACCGCTGGCCTTAGTGACCGTGACCTGACGGCCGACCACTCCCTTCTCCGAGACGCCCAGGACCAGCCTTTCGGGCAACTCAAATTCAAGATCCAATTGCTGTCCTGGTCGTTGCCTTTGTCTTTGGCTCATGTCTAGTCGCAGCTTGTGGAGGGGTGGTATGTCTGGGGTGCCCGTGGATAGATCGCCGTGCTTCCTGTTCCATTTGGATGAGCCATACTCATCAATGATTATCAATGATCATAGAGGAAAGGCAACTCACTCTATCCGCAGATCTAACTCTTCATATGCACAGAGTGCATGGTATGTTTCTGTGTCGTTGATCTGGAAAATTGCCTTTGTTTTGTGGCCGTCTGCATCTGGGTCTCGGAAGAAAAGCGTGTATGAGGACATGGAGGTTGATGATGTTGTGGATGTGACTGAGTCGGGTGAAGATGAAAGCAATGTCTCCGATGAAGACATGTCCTCACGAGGAAACAGAACTGCGATAGTTCCACCGAAAGATGGACGGCCGGTTTCTCCACACATGTTGATACTCGAAAAAAGATTTACACGGATGAAATTGCGAAAAGGAAAAAAAAAAAAGACGAAATACAATTGAGTTAACAGTGTAACGATGAGTAGTAGCTAAGTACAGGGTTGAATCAGGATATAAATCCCTTTTCCTCCAAGGTATCAATGTATGAGCGGAAACGAGCAAATAATCAAAAGCTCAAATGCGCGCATGTGGGGCGGTGGATCTGATAGCGATAACGATAGTCGGATAGTCGGATAAGGAATGAGGGTCGTTACAGTTGTGTATTGTACTCAGTGCACTGAGTGTAGGTTGCCGTGATGGGTGTTATGTTGGCCACCCCTGGTGATGCCGATCTTCTCGTACACCTTCTCATACGGGGTCTTCTCGATCGACTGTTCGAGTACTCTTGCGGCTTGAGTGGCGGCCTGATTTGCGGCCTGGGCCTTTGCAACATGCCCATGTATCTCAACCCACGCACGAAGAAGAGTTGTCTGTGTCTCCCCAGTCCCAAGAACGGGTGAAAACCCGGGGTAGTGGATGAGAGGGTGGTCCTCCTCCCTGCAAGGTTCCATTGGCATCGGGAAGTCAAACTGATGGGGATGAACATACTTCTTGGGCTTCTTGTGATTGAGGCTGAACAGCTTCTCGATCAACATCAGAAAGGTGAATGACAGGGATAGGCCGACGATGACCTTCCATGTTGGCAAGTTGAAAGGAGGAGGAGTGGAAGACATTGTGTTAGCACACTTGTAGTCACACCTGCAGTCACACGGAGACCGAGAGAAAAGGTATTGGAGAATGTTTAGATGGTCAGCTGAGGGGAAAGATGAGGATATGAACATAAACGGTATTAATGAATGGCCTTTGTGATGTGGAATGAGAGACTTCAAGGATGGTAAGGAGGGTGAGAAGAGAAGGAAGCAGGAGCTGCAACGGGAGATTTGTAGTCAGGCAGGAGCGTACATAGGGCAAGAACTCTCATAATTGTATACATACAGCACAAACCCTTACCCGTATAATCTACGAAGTACTAGTACCCCATACTCTCCATCTACTGATAAAGTCCTCCTGCATAATGATGATCCTTTCAGCCCAATTGTTGCCCCACTCCCCACTCACGCCCAGAACATCGTTCTTTCTGTCACCCATCATGGATCACAACACCTGGTCGCAGGTTCCAGACCGGCAATCTTCCTCCATAGAATACTATGATCTAGGTACCTTCCATCGGGTCGTCAGCACCACAATCCCAGATGCCCAAGCTTGGTTCAACAGGGGTGTGGTCTGGGCCTACGCCTTCAATCATCATGAGTCAATCCGATGTTTCGAGCAAGCCATTTTGTTCGACCCCGAGTTCGCAATGGCATATTGGGGTCTTGCCTTCTCGCTGGGGCCAAACTACAATAAACCATGGCAACTTTTCGACGGCGAGGATCTCTCCATGACGACTGCGAGAGCTCATGCCGCCGTAGTCGAGGCGAAGAAACATGCAGACTCTGCAACACCCGAAGAGAAAGCTCTCATCAATGCATTGCAGTTTCGGTATCCACAGGAAGAACCGGCTGAGGACTGTATGGAGTGGAATCGCCGGTACGCCGAGGCCATGCTGTCCGTATATCAAACATTCCCAGACGATTTAGACATCGTCGCGCTTTATGCAGATTCCTTAATGAATCTCAACCCCTGGAACTTATGGAACCTGGTAACCGGAGAGCCGACCCCAGGAGCCCAGACCCTCGAGGTGAAAAGGGCACTAGATCGTGCCTTGGAGCGCGACGAGGCCCTCGAGCACCCTGGTCTCCTGCATCTGTACATCCACCTGATGGAAATGTCAGCCACACCGGAGATCGCGCTCCCGATAGCAAATAATCTCCGTGGTCTCGTCCCAGACGCAGGCCATCTCGAACATATGCTAAGTCATTTAGACGTATTGTGTGGTAACTATCGTCGTGCGGTAACAGCCAACACAGCTGCCATCCGCGCCGATGAGAAGTTCCTCTCAACCCAGCCTCTGGGCCACTTTTACAATATTTATCGCGCACACGACTACCACTTCCTCATGTACGCTGCTATGCTGGGCGGCCAGTCGAAAGTGGCAATCTACACTGCGAACCAGTTGGCAGATTCAATTACAGAGCCTCTCCTATCGGTCAAGTCACCTCCTCTTGCAGATTGGCTAGAAGGCTTTGTTGCCATGCGCGTACACGCCTTGGTTCGCTTTGGTTGTTGGGAAGATATCATGTCCCTAGAACCCCCCGCAAACCAGAGTCTTTATTGCGTCACCACAGCCATGACCCACTACGCAAAGGGTATTGCCTTTGCGGCTACCAACCGCATTAAAGAGGCAGAGAAGGAACAGGATCTCTTCAAGTCATCTTCCAAGCTTGTCCCTCTCTCTCGCACAATATTCAATAATACATGCGTCGACGTATTAGGCGTTGCAGCGCCAATGTTAGAAGGTGAGATTGCTTATCGGCGCGGTGACTACGATGACGCTTTCGCCATTCTTCAAACTGCCGTCGATCGTGAAGATAGTCTTCCCTACGACGAACCGTGGGGCTGGATGCAGCCCGTCCGTCACGCGCTTGGAGCTTTACTATTAGAGAAGAATCGGGTGGAAGAGGCAATTAAGGTATACTCTGCTGATCTTGGGATTGACACATCTTTACCTAGGGCGCTGAGACATCCTAATAATGTATGGGCGCTGCGTGGTTATCATGAGTGTTTGACTCGGCTTGGGAGAAAGGCTGAGGCACGAATTTTACTGCCGCAGATGAGACAGGCTGTGGCGATGGCGGATATACCTATTCGCGGGTCTTGTTTTTGTCGGACGACGTTTGAGACTGAATCATTATCATGAATTAGGCAAAAACATATAAAATGCAAATTATAGGAAAGTTGACGGACTGTCCAAGTTTAAGGAAGCTCTTGTTCAACACATTTGAAAGACAAGGTAAAAAACGTAAGATATAATTGGGTCTGAGCTACAGGGGTCATGCATATTTAAGAAAAACAAACTTAATGATTGTATGACTAGGTATGTGCCACAGCAAAAGGATGAGCCTCAGTGTTGAAGACAAAGGTGTTCTTATCACCCGCATGGACCTGCCATTCGTTGTCTGTAATTGTTAGCATCCATACACCGATAATATTGGGGAAGACCTACCTTCAGCATGAGTCAGGTACGAGTACTTCAGGACTTCGGCGAAGAGGAAGCTCTCCTGATTATTGTCCTTGGAGCCGCCGTACTTGGCATTTACATTGGTGACAGCGGCAAACCCCGAGTCCGTACGACAGGTGGCGTTGATAGCAACAAATGCATTCCAGACCCAGTCACGGTACTATTCTCGTTAGTCAGATGAAAACATTGGATGGAAAGCTCAAACATACAATCTCGTTGCCCGTCACTTGATGCGCATAGTAGAAGCTCTCAATCACTTCGGGACGCAGAACGTAGTAGCCACTGTTAATATAGAAACCAGCCTTCTTGTAGAATTCCTTCTGATCACTCGGCACCCGGCTAGGGTCCCAGCCCCAGGAGTCGGGACCGATGCCAGTCAGCGTTGAATTGTAAGTAGCCTCGCATCCATTGACCAGCTCAAGTCCAAAGTCGATGAAATCCTGCCGGCCCAACACAGTACCGCCAAGAATGAAGCTTCCACCGTCGAAACAGGTCAGGTGCTGGGAACTCAGATCATAGTTGCCGTCGTTGTACGAAGTCAGGAACGTTAGGTCAGGACGGGGTTCCGGGTGTGACTGCAGATGCTTGATAGTGGACTCTGCGGCAAGTACCCAACGGTCCTTGTACGACTCAAATCGCTTAGGGTCGTACACGTACATCTTGATCAGGTACTCGTAGAACGAATCGTCTCCTCCGTTCCACGAGACATACCCGTTGGTAAATTGGCCGTCAGAAATTCTGATGTTGCTGCCCACAAGACCCGGGAATGGCTCCCCGCTCGAAGGCTGGGGGTCGAGCAAGTATGACTGGGCCTTTTGGCTGATTGTTGCATATTCTGGGTCTCCCGTCAGATCAGAGAGACGTGTCCATTCCATCACCAGAGTACCTGTCACAGCCAGACCGTTGGTTGTTGCGCCATCGTTGCCCTGTGATGAGATATTGAGGTTGTTGTAGGGGACACCGGAAGGGGTGTCAAAGGCAAACTTAAGCACATCAGCCAGGTTTTTGGATTGGTTCAGTAGATTATCGACTAAGCTCTCATCGCTGACCAGATTTGAAGCAGGTCCTTTAAGCAAGTCATAGCCTGACAACATGCCAGCCAAGTAACGGATTGTTGTCTCAAACAGGCTGACCTGTGAGTCAGTCCTAGTGTAGTCAATGGTCGCAACGTGCTCTAGAATAGTCTGAACAGCCTCCTGATTGCCCATTACAATTGCAGTGGATAGCGCATCAACAGCGGAAGCCCCCCATCCATTTCTAGTAGCATATAAGTTTGTATCCCTCCGGGTGGAGCACGGAATGTGCTTACCTGGAGTCACCATATCCGTTGGTGACCGGGTGTAGCTCGTCATGAGGGAAAGCGTATTTTATATAACCATCCCAAGCATGCTGGAAGGCTTCTTTCACTGCTGCAGCCTTTTCTTGGTTTGCCGGCTTACCACTTAGGACGGCCTCATTCTGATAAGGGAAAGCCGCGGCTGATCCAGCTAGCAGGGCTGCAGCAGAGAGCGACTTGACACGCATTGCGAAGTGGTCACTGTATATGTGAAAAAACGAGTGCGAAACAGTGAGAGTAAAAGATGTATGTAAAGAGAGACCACCCAGCGAAACAATGGGCCAAAATGTATTTAGGTGGGAGAGACGGATCTGAAGGGGAAGAAGAGGGGAAAGAAGTCACACAATGTTTACAGCGTATCACTTAAGCAGGAGCTCCCTCCATTCCCTTCCCTTATTTCCCTTATTTCAGGGGTTGATCTGCAAGGTCCAAACTGATGCGCGACCGCGATCTCCAATCGGAATGCTATCCAATTCCTTTTGCATTCTTCCATACTTCATCCTCCATACTCGAGTCCACTACTTAAGTACTCTCTACTTCGGATTCCTACCCTGTACCATTATTTAATTCTCTTCCTTTTTCAAGGATGATTGATCATTGTTCTTCTTGAATAGATACCTACTATCTAGGTATGGATCAATGCTCAATTTCGATAGTGAAAGGGTGTCTGCAGCCAAGGATCGTTATTACAGGTTATTCCTGACCAAGATCCGTGCATCCCTGCATAACACAATAGCAATAGTTTTTCTACTTTGATCAGTCCGGAGCTTTCGTCGGACTAGTAATTAAAGTAGACTTTAAGTAGTTCGTAGCTTGTTCCAAGGTTGATGCTATATTACCCATGGACCTCGGCAAGACCCCTAACCTTGAAATGTGTATGTTGAACCCTATTTTCCGGGGTAAATAAGTGGCTATACACGTGATGCTTCTTGACGGTAATTATTCACCGCTCTGAAAAGCATATGAAATATTCCTTTAATATGCGCCGCTAGTCAGTTCCAAGGTTGAATTTGGGTTTCACTTCTGCAGGATTTTATATTCACAAATTCGGAAGCGTTGAGTATATAATTCCGGTCGTAGTTCAGTTGGTTTAGAGCGTCAGACTGTAATGGAAATTGTCATCTGAAAGTCGGCGGTTCGACTCCGCCCGACCGGATTATTTTTGCTCTTTTTTTTTCCTTTCCTTTTCTTTTCCTTTACTTTTTTCCTTCAGCAACATCTCAAATTTAGACAGGTAGTCGAAGAGTTCAACCCTTCACATATGGTCATTTTTGAAGCCAAAGATATTGTGAAATTCCAGATTTGGAATAACTTCGAGGCCCAGATTCTGAGATCCATTACCGTCCTAGCCCTGAAGATTCCCAAATTTACCATCTATCAATAACTTCATCTCCCCCCGGGTATTCCAATTTTGGAATCGAGTCGGCTATAAAGAATCCTTGAAATATCTTACAGCTGAACTCATATCCAATTATCTACCTAGGTAGACCATCGGAAGTGGCATATATTTTCCAATATACATACCTAAGTAACTTTGATCCCCGCATACCTAGATACGTAGATGTTGACCTCTTTGGATCTTAGAAAGTTGACTAATATTCCACAAGCCTGGAGTATATTGAGTCAAAAGTCCTGAGCCGGATAAAGGATTAAAGAAGAAGAAAGAACCGTTGAAAAAGGAAACTAGGGACCTAAAGAGACCAAAAACATATAGGAGATGAAAACTGCAACAGAACTCCTGACGACCATATTAACGATTCTTATCGAGCACCGAATGTCGGTCCCCATTCACCACACTTATCAGGGTTCTTGTTCGATGTTTCGATGTTTGTCTTTTTGTGTGTGTACTTTTGAGCTGAGATTGTCTGAAGGCTGATAACCCAGCGGAGCAACAAGTAGCAAAGCTTTATTCACCCCAACATCAAGTGACTTTGAGAGCCGTATCATCGCTCAATGGCTCTTGCTGCTGGTGATTCATCCTGCCGAATGGTGGTGTTAGTCATCTCAGCCTCCAATTAGTTCTTTTTCCGTGTGTCTTCGTCTGCTTTTTGGGGATATTTGACTGCTTTAGCTCACGATGAATAGTTTGTTCATGTCCTACTTATATATGAAGGAATGATCTCGTCGCAAGTTCCCTTTCAGCTCTTCAAGAGGGACAATATTGCTATAATTGGGGCAATATTGTCCTCGAATATATTGATCATTTTGTATATTACAGAAAGGTGTCTGTGTATCCCAACATAATTCTCCGTTGTCCCAGCTTGGAAATTTTGAAACACTGTTCCCAGGTTGGATTTTTTAGTAAAGAAGGTTCTAGTTCTCGATATAACTTTTTTATATAAGAGAGACGTGGTCATAGTTATAGCTCGGTAAGGCTGGACCTCGGGAGACCTAACCCTAATCACTCTCACTCCCCTAAAGCCTCAAAGTGAAGTGACAGTGAAATTGAGAGTGAAATTGAGAATGAGTGATTCTATTCACTTGAGTTCCCAATGACTCATCTCGTGGCTTCTCATGCCACTTAGTTTTAAAATCCAATACGGAAATTGATATGACGATCATCCTTCAAACATCTGCCCATTTGTTCTTGGAGACGTTTCTATCTGCCAGATGTCTTTTTGCAGTCACCGAATACCAACACTCGAAGAAATGGATCCAAGCCTGTTGAAAGAGGTCTCATTGCCGATGAAGTAGACTCAAAAATAACATTTAGTTATTTACTACTTGGACTACTTTTCTTGCTTCAGCCTTGAGTCAAATCCTGAAAGTTTGCAAGTCAACTACTATTTGCGACAATTATTTGTGTTTTTGGTTGCCGCGAGTGAGCTCAGCTCTGTTGGAGTACAAGTCATCTTCATATGTGCCATCTTATCAGAACGGACAAATGTATCTCCTAATGCGATGGTAGATCTAGATATTGACCATTTGCTGTAGCCACGGTGCTTTAACATTAATGACGTAAATTGACGCTTTCTAAGTCAATATAGACGAAATTAGACTAAAAATATAGAAGAAAGAGAAAAACCAATAAGAACCTTGGATATGATATGAAAGAAGGATAGTATTCAGTAGAGCGACGTCGGAGCCAAACAACGGGAGGATGATTCAGCGGGTCGAACCACATTGAGAAAAAAAGTCAAGAGTCATACCTCACCTCCACTCCTACTCTCTCTAGTCTCTTAAGGGGTATTAATATCCCTTAATCTTGGTACTTTATTTCCCAATTATTCTTTCACCTCATTCTCTCACAATGGCCACACCATTTCTTATCTCATACCCCTCCAACCCCACCTCCGGACTCAACCTTAAGCAGATCGCCTACTTCGGGCGAGTGCTAGTCAAGGTCTCAAGTCTTGGGGAAGCCGAGCAATTCCTGCGCCAGAACTTCCGTAACATTGATGTCTTCATCGACGCGACTGCCATCTCGTCGTCCGGAGATCTCGTCGATATCCTCAATGCCGGCGCCGCCAAGATCCTGATCACTATCGACCAATTGTCCACCCTCTCACAGGAACAGTCCGTTCCTTCGTCTCGTTTGCTTGTATCCACCCTCTCCGATGATCAGCTAGTTACTCTTCAACAGTGGGCCAGCACCCCCGAACGCAGTGAGGTCAGCGTCTGCGTCGAGCCCTCTGCCATTGCCGACGCTGCTACGAAATTGAACATCAGCTCCGATTCACCCCGACTTTTCGCAACTTATGGAGATCAGGATATCTCCGAGGAGTCAGCGACACAGATCATGAAGAAGGGTGCCATTGCTATCATTTCCACCGAGAAGTTGACGGCCGAACGTGATGTTGCGGGTCAGCTTTCTGCCGCCAAGCTCCTTGCATCATGCGCCATCACCGACCAGTCCAATGGCCTATATGCTACATCCGTCACAGACGAGCGGGGCTCATGTCTGGGTTTCGTCTGGAGTAGCGATGAGAGCATCGCCGAGGCTATTCGCACAGGTACTGGTGTTTACCAGAGCCGCAAGCGTGGTCTGTGGTACAAGGGCCAGTCCAGCGGTGATGTGCAGGAATTGATCCGTATTGGCTATGACTGTGATGCCGACTGTCTGGTCTTTGTGGTCAAGCAGATTGGCCGAGGCTTCTGCCACCTTGGCACCGACTCTTGCTTCGGTTCCTCTACTGGTCTTTCTCGTCTCCAGAAGACTCTCCAGGCCCGCAAGGCTGATGCTCCTGCTGGTTCTTACACTGCTCGTCTGTTCAATGAGCCGAAGCTTGCTGCGGCCAAGATCATGGAGGAGGCCGAGGAGCTGTGCACTGCTACTACCAAGGAGGAGATTGCCTTTGAGGCAGCCGACCTGTTCTACTTTGCGCTGACCAGGTGCACCGCTGCCGGTGTTACTCTAGAGGACATTGAGCGGAATCTCGACCTCAAGAGCTTGAAGGTCAAACGGAGAAAGGGTGATGCCAAGGGCCCTTGGGCCGAGAAGGCTGGGTTGGTTCCTACTCCTACCCCCGCCCCCGCCCCCGCCCCAGTCGAGTCTCAACCTCCAGTTGAGGACCGCTCGCGCATTGAAATGAAGCGTGTGATTACCGCTTCGACCCCCGTCACCGAAGTCAAGGAATACCTCCAGCGTCCTTCGCAGAAGTCCAACGATGCCATTGTTGGTCTCGTTAAGCCCATCATCCAGGATGTTCGCGAGAACGGCGATGCTGGTGTGCTCAAGTATACTCACAAGTTCGAGAAGGCTACTTCTCTGACCTCTCCTGTCATTCACGCGCCGTTCCCAGCTGAGCTTATGAAGTTGACCCCCGAGGTGCAGGAAGCTATTGATGTCAGCATTGGCAATATCAAGCGTTTCCACAGCGCCCAAGGGAACAGTAACGATATTCTCAAGGTCGAGACTATGCCTGGTGTCGTCTGCTCTCGTTTCTCTCGTCCAATTGAGCGCGTTGGTTTGTACGTTCCCGGCGGTACTGCAGTGCTTCCATCCACTGCCATGATGCTGGGTGTCCCCGCCATGGTGGCCGGCTGCCAAAAGATCATCCTAGCTTCGCCACCCCGCGCCGATGGCAGCATTTCCCCTGAGATCGTCTACGTAGCCCACAAGGTTGGTGCCGAAAGCATTGTTCTGGCTGGTGGTGCCCAGGCTGTGGCTGCCATGGCTTACGGTACTGAAAGCATCAGCAAGGTCGACAAGATTCTGGGCCCGGGTAATCAGTTTGTGACCGCAGCTAAGATGCTTGTGTCCAACGATACCTCTGCAACTGTCAGCATTGACATGCCCGCTGGCCCCAGTGAGGTGCTTGTCATTGCCGACAAGACCGCCAACCCGGCCTTTGTTGCCTCTGATCTGCTGAGCCAGGCCGAGCACGGCGTTGACTCCCAGGTTATTCTGATCGCCATTGATCTCTCCGAGAAGGAGCTGCGTGCTATCGAGGATGAGGTCGATGTGCAGGCCAAGGCCCTGCCGCGTATGGATATCGTCCGCGGCTCCCTGTCTCACTCTGTCACCTTTGTTGTACGGGATATTAAGGAGGCCATGCTTCTCAGCAATGAATACGCCCCCGAGCACTTGATCCTGCAGGTTGAGAACCCTGAAGCTGTCGTCGAATCAGTCCAGAATGCTGGTAGTGTGTTCATCGGTCCCTGGACCCCCGAGAGTGTTGGCGACTACTCTGCCGGTACTAATCACTCTCTACGTAAGTTTTTCCCATCTGATACTATACACATCGCAATTTCCAAATCTGACATTTTCTCTCTAGCTACATATGGCTATGCTAAGCAGTACTCGGGTGTCAACCTGGGCTCATTCCTGAAGCACATCACTAGCTCAAATTTGACAGCTGAAGGTCTGCTCGGCCTGTCAAAGACTGTCGAGACTCTCGCTGCAGTTGAGGGCCTGGACGCTCACAAGAATGCTGTCAGCATCCGTGTTGCGCAGATGAAGAAGGACCGTTCATAGGTGGAGTCATCATTTTATGATGTATAAAAATTTAGCCAAGAGTTCCAATTGGTAAGAGATTTAAGTGAATGATATTAATGATTATGTTTGAATATCTACCCCAGGTCTTGTGGTGAAGGTCCGGTTTCGAAGGGCTAGCGAACTATATAATTGGAACGTGAGTAAAGTACAGCGTTGTAGTTACTGAGAAGTTATTAACGGAGTTATGTTAAAGAGTCAAGAACAATGAAATAAAATCAATAAGCTTATATACTAAATTAATCTAGGAGGATATCAAATAATGTTTTTCATCTACCGGTGAACAAAAGCCACGCCGAGACCGGATCTGCCCCAATTATTCGCCCCGCAACATGCAAAACCCACCAGCCAAAAAAAAATGTATGTGAAATTACAACTGTGCGTCATTCAAAATCTGGATCTCTTGGCCAGGCTTGAACGCAGGCATACCTAGATATGGACAGCCCGCGCACCGGAAAGCATCACCAAGGGCACAGCTCCCACAGGAGCCGGTAGTTTTGCCCTCGACGGTAAAGTCCAGTTCATTCAAGTCGCCCGATGCCAGCTTTAGAACATTCAAATTCTTATCCGCGTTCGCGCGACGCTCTTTATCTTCTGCTTCCAGTCGGTCAGCTAGACCGCATGTACAGTCCTTACAGGCTCGCCGTCTGCGGCCAGTCTTAGGCTGGCACTCTGGAGCTGTAGAGAACGGTTAGAAAACGTAGATAAGGTTGGGAAGAAGACCTACGAGGCATGATAGGTCTTGTGAAATCCTCTTCATCCAGAAGATCGTCCTCATTAATCAACTCATCGGTATCATCCCGATCATGGTTATTCGCATTATACCCATTCACGGCGAATCCAACTCCCACAGGTGGGGTAGTAGTGGTCTTCTGCTTCTTTGCACCAAACCGCAGTGGCACAGCGGATGCTTGTTCGTAATTCGGTTTCTCAAATCCACTCTCTGTTTGCACTAGGCCTGCAAGAACAGCCTCCATAGCCTCGATGGCATCGAGGGCCTTACCTTGCGTCTGAAACTTTGCGCCGGGCTTCATGGCTGGAACGAGGGCGGTGTATACATCTCGAGTGAGGAGCTGGAGGGCCTCAGCGCGCCGAGAGCCGTCGGAGTCTGTGAGGACTAGGACGAAGTCGTATGTGTTTGAAGGGAGGTTGATCACACCGGCTGAGAGGCGGTCGAGCATTTGGAGGTCGCTGAATTCGCGGGGGAATGATGTAAAGAGATCGCGTAATTTGTCTTCGTGGGTTGCAATGGAGGGAGGTGCGAGGAGGAGGGTGCGTCGAGCGTCGATAGTTGGTTGTGCCATACCGAAGTCGACGTCGTTCGTATCAATGGTCACGAATGAGGGAGCCATTGTGGTGGGTTTGAGAAGGGAAAAGAAAAAGCAAGTGAGGGGTGGCAAAATATCTCGGTGATAAAAGATAACCTTAGTCAGCTCTGCTTTGAATTTATAATCAGATCCACGTTTAAGAATTGTTGATTGAGGGAATTAGATGGTCAGATTTGAAATATTGGACAGTTGGGTCTTTTGTATTACTGAGAAGAAAGCAGGTTATCAATCGTGGGCTTGCGAATGGTAGGTAAATTGACCGAATGGGGACTGGTCATTGGATTGGTATTTCCTTCATCCCGAGTGGCTCAATTTACTACTCGACTTATGCTCCTTACGGCCAAACTAAATTTATTTTCAACACCGAATTACCTGGGTATGAAACACCGAAGCCCTCAATTAGTCATCTACATGAGCCATAACTAACTAGACGCAATATTGATGCGAATTCCTCTCAGGCTGCTTGCGCTCCTAGGCGAATCTTCGTCTTCAGTTCGAAAAAGTTATATAGATAGCAGATTTTAAGGGTTCGTAACTATGTTTGAACAGCTTGCCGAGTTTCCAAGGTCATTTTCGAAAGGAAAAGTTGAAATCAATAGGTAGAGCCCTGAAAATAGCTGTCAAGGTAGAGATATGGTATGTTAAGAGGACAAATGACCATTTGGATCAAAGAGAAACAGTGCTTTTTATTGAAATTCATGCGCCCGAACTCCTGTCTATGCTGGTATCAATACAGATATAATGAAAAAGTGGTGCGATGAAGACGATCATCAACTCGTAAATCCTTCGGGCCATTCACGCTCAACGTTTGCGCTCCCGAATCTTCCACTTGATGCCATTCTTGTTGGTGCCTCCGATGGAGTTGTCCAGCTTTGCCCGCTGCCAGTCAATCTCTTTCTCAGCCGCGCTGATCTCAGAATACTGCTTGCGCAACGCCTTCAGCTTGTTCTCTCGGGCCTCGATGGCCCGTTTTCGAAGCTTGCGAGACCGACGAGCGTCAGCGAGAGCTTGTCGCTCTGTAGCGAGTTGCTTGGGGGTTTTGCGAGATGCCTCTTCATCTTTATCTTCATCCATGGAATCATCCTGCTCTTTCTGAATTCGTCGCTTCTTCAAGGCTCGTTGTTCGCTCTTGTCGTCAGCAAAAATGACCTTTTGCGACTTCGTCTTCTTCGGTGGCTGGTTGAAGTCGAACCCGTCCAGATCGTCGTCAAATCCGTCGAACTCATCATCTTCGGACTCTCCGTCTTTGTTTTGGCTTTTTACACCCAGTACCTGGTTCATACCATCTTGTAGTTGCGCTTCATGCTCCAAGCGCTCGATCTCACGACGAATCCGCTCTCCGACAGTTCGTAGATATCCTTTATCTTGTGTCTTAAGAAGCTTGATCGCATCATGGCTTAGTCCAGCAGCAGATTCGCGTGCCACAGATCCTCGGCCATGTCGCCCTTGTGTTCGGTTGCGATCACCCATCATTCCGAAGTGAAACTCATCGGGGTTACGGTTGCGAGCTTTCTCTTCCAAGCGCTTCAGCTTTTCTTTCTTCGCATTGTAATCTTTGGCACGGAGGGAATAGTCCTAGTATAGTTCGTTAGCTATTGGAACTTTGCTATCCTCGCAGTATAATGAGGAAACAAACCTTGTGCTTTTCCAGAATACCCCATTTCTCACGTCCTGCGAGCTGGCCACGCTCTATGATGATTTAGCAGTGTAATCATTTCAACCAAGTGCCTCTCAAAACTTACCCTTATGGTTCCTCCGTTGAACTGCATTGCGTAACGACGACATGATTTAAGAACAAATTCGAGAATCCCCGACAAGTTATTAATTTATTGGGCGTTAAGTTCCAATTAAGTAGCACGAGTAGTGTGAGGGTTGCAGGTTGTAAGTTTTTTTTTAATGAGACATAGTCTGACCGCCCGTCTTTGAGACTTTTCTGCCAGGTATTATCGGTTCTTGTCGCTCCGCATCGTCTGCTGTCAGAACATCGCGCCATCCCCAACAAATTGATCGAGCAAAGCCCGAAAATACCTGGCAGAGAGATCTCTGAGAGATTTACATCAATCAAATCATATTATCTTCGGCTATCGAAACCTAGTTTTGGAGCCCAGTTCTCACTATCACCCTAAAACCACCTGATCTGCACCTCTCGACTCGATCTCTAGCATCGGATATATTTCAGCCACAATGGCTACATCATCTGCATCCCCCGATACATCAGTACCATCAGTGCCTCAATCAAGGCCCAAATACAACATCCGCAACCCCCTTCCCCTCTCAGCGAATCAGGAACAAGAAGTCCAGAAGCTCTTTCACAAACGCGTACGAGCTTACTGTGCTCCAGAAATCAAGGGTATGTGTAAATGCTGTCTAATCGGATGTGCATCAATCTTATTTACCACATGTCAACTATCAACCACTCCCAATTCAACTCAGAAGAAGTGGCATGGTTGCGTGGTGACCCCATTTTCTACGAACGATCAGCTAATATAACGCCAATTCAGCTTTTGCCGAATGCGCTCGAGATCGCACTGTCACCGCGACATGGATTTGCCGCCAACAGCGTCTAGCTATGAATTCTTGTATGCTTGCCCATGTTAAGCCGGAAGAAGAAGACCGCGCACGTGAGGAATGGTTCGCATCACAAGAAGAGCGACGCCGTGTGCGTGATGAAGAACTTGCCAATGTTGAAAAGCGCCGGGCAGAGGTCATTAGTATGATGCGAGAAGATGAGCAAAGGCAAAAGCTGGCTAAGGGGAGGTGATTCTGACTTCATTTTGTTTAATGATGCTTTCCCCTATTCGCCTTAAATAACCGGCTCAAATTCCGAGTCACTGGTTTGTGTATACTGTTCTATATGGGTTTCATTGTCTTTGAGATCTTTCACTCGGTCTGGGAGTGGTCCCACCTTATTGAGTGGTAGTAACAATCACTTGACTTGGGTGTCTTGGACCATGTTCTCTTTTGGCTTGAAGTATCTGCCAAGAGGGTAGTATCGCAGCGGACTTTCCTCATGTCTCTATCGAGTTGCTTGGTATCAAACTCCTGCATCCCTGCATCTAGTGTGAGATCCTCGCCAAATGTCGAAAACTGCCTGCTTCAGATCAGATATAGAGTCTAGATGTCTTCTCTCCTCTCATGTCGTATCTTGGGAATCATCAGGCGTTTTGTTGGGCATTTCTCTTTTACTTGCATGAAAATTCTCGACCCGAAGCGATGCAGATGGCATCCAACATGTATATTACACAAGAAGCATTCTTGTTTCATTGATCACTAAGCGTTTCTTTTATAAGTTTCAAACGAATAACTAGGTAGGCTCTTGACGGTAATCTATCCCCAAGATAAGGGTGTCTTTGATTGTCAATGATTTGCTGGTCTAAAAGATGCCCATATTAAGAACCACAGGGACGCCATCATCCTAGTATATAATTTGCTTGGGCTATTAAAACATTGAAGCATTGATCCTTCACCTGATCGGTTTGTAGGTTTGGTGTGAGGCTAGAATCAGTTCGGTCGGCTGGGATTCCTGTTTATCTGAGCTTGGTTGCGGGCATGTGGTGAAGAGGCTCTGGTCGCGTAGCCTGTATAGTAGCAGTGCTGAAGGCGATGGATCTTTCAAGTGAATAGGATCAACCTCAAATGTTGACCCTGGCCATTTCAATTTCTGATATTTTGGCTTCCACCGTTCAAATGTGGCAAGAAGATGGATTAAGAGGGAAGAATGGCTCAGAGTTTGAGAAATAGGTATTTAAAGGCAGAAGCGAGCCTGAAGCCTTTTAGCTAAGAGCAGAAGGCTGAGATTGAGAGTAAAGAAATATTATGCGAGTGATATTTGACTCAATCCTCTCCATCACCCTCACCCTCACCTGCCTCGCCCATGACAGTATCTTCACCAAAGATATCCTCCATCTTTCCATCGCCGTCGTCATCCTCATCATCATTTTCCTCAGTACCATTGACCACGCTAGCCAGCTGTTGCGCCGGCGCATCAGGCATTTCTTCCTCTTCTTCACCCTCACTGTCCCATTCGTCCTTCATGGTCCACCCAGTTCCAGTAAGACAGAAGCGTTCCGGAGGCAAGCGCATACCACCCATCATAATACTCTGGTTCGCAGCATTCGGAGCAGCACCATTCGCACCACCCGAAGTGGGATCGAAACCTCTCGAGACACCCGGGAGCGCAATGCGATTCCTTTCAGAAGCAACATCCATCATGAACTCCTTCGGCAAGCCCGTCTGGAATTGGTAGTGTAGCCGCGATGCAATGCTTAATCTCAGCGCTGACAACGAAACCCCGTTCACCTCTGTGGAGGTCGCATTCTTTCCGCCTGATATACCTGAGGCGTCACCGACAGCACCAGCGTATCCTTCTGTCGCTAGATGAACTGCGTCGTTTAAAACTGCAGAGGTGTAGCGGTATGCGAAATCGAGCAGTTGGAGGGGCACGCGGTCTTGATAGGCTGTAACGCCGAGAGACGCGAGGAGCATATGAATCAAGCGCACGTCACGGGGTCGTCGTGACTTGCCATTGTCTTGGATAGAAGTACCTGGGATACTTGGGGGAAGTGCTGTCGATGTGCTTGGTTGTGTCGCAGGCAATGCGGATGTTTGTGAGGTTGTGGGTACGGTGGGAGCGATACCGTTGGTCGCTATGGATGATTCGGCAGGTGGTGTGGTAGGTTGAGTTGCTGGTGCAGAGCCTTGAGTAGGACCTGGAGAGGCCATGTCGGCTGGTGAGAGTGATTAAATATCCAAGCGCGGAGCGGAGGTTGAAAGGATGGTGGGTCGGGAGCAGTGGTAGGCTTTGGAATATCCAGCGGATTAATGAATTGATAATTTTTTGGTCGGAGGAAGATTATGGAAGCGGAGGTGGAGGTAGGAAAAATGTCTTTTGAAGTGAACTGGGACGCGATGATGAAGTCGAGCTCCTATATGGCGCTAACTGCTTTAGGCAGTTTTATTACTTCGAAGAACAAGTAGAAGTACACAGACGCCACATATGTGGCTGAACGAACAATGAAACAGCCTACGACAATTTAGGCCCCTGCTTTAGAATCTTGACTTCATAGTCTGAGTAGTCTCCAAGATAAATAAACCCCAAGCCCTCCTATTAGCATAAATTTCATCCTAAGATGTCTGATTTCGAAGATCTCCATTGCCATCAAACTTGCCGTACTTGCGGCATTGGACTTACAATCATGTCAACTTGGAGGAATGGATGGAGACTGATTACTACTGGATTCAACGAATCAAGATATGTATGCGTGTGTCTGTGTAAACTCAAAAGAAACCCAGTAGTCTCTCCAGAATCGATAATCTCTCCAGATATCGCCTCTCAGATCTTACAATTTGAGACCTTAACTAGCTTCAGCTGAAAAGTCAACACTATGGACAATTTCTCCACCAGTTAACATCTCATTACTACCAGGTAATCTATAGTCTGCACCTAAATACCTTGGTATTAATAGATGAAAGGAGTACCCTTAATGTGCCCTAACTTCCAAGGTTCTGTATTAATGATTATGGAGAGGAGATACATTAAACCATTCCACTGTACTTGCTGGTAGGGTCAGGGACCCTAATGCTACATAATGCGTAGCATAAAGAGCCCCGGTGGAATAGCAAGGTTGATGAGAGGCTAACGCCCACTTCTAACACCTATTACAGGAAACGCTTTACGCCCCTATAATATCTTTATGTTCTCTTGAAGTGGTTGTAAAATCTGGTTTTCCATTCATGGTGAGGTCTAGCTATTTATTCTATAAGTTGCTCTTCTGTCTGAGACGAATGAGTTCCATCGTCTAAGACAGAAGAGTCGTTGAAGACGGAACGTCACTGTTATATGCATACTGTTCAAGGTTGTCATTTGTGATGCACTCTGAACAGGGATTCGTGATGTGTTCTAGACCGGGGTGTCGTTTGTCCGATATCCCAACAATAACTAAATATAAAGGTGAGGAAGGGAAGTCAGTGGGACGCATCTCTGAGGTTCATATACCCTAGTTCCTATTCGCGTCCCACATAACCTCACCTGACGAAGGCTCAAGATTTATTTTCAGATCTATGGTTGCGGTATTAATGATTTACCTAGGTTACTATGATTAGCGAGCTTCGATTCCAGTTTGCTGCTGCCTTTTACTACTGAGATTTTTAATAGAAGTATTCAGATTCGAAGCAAATATTAGTAAGACTAGGCATGCATTAAGAGAGAGATAGGAACAGATCTAAGCCGCCACCCACAGCTTAAAATAAGATACGCCTAATGATATGCAACAAAAAGAAAATCTAAGAGAAACTAGCAATACAAAAAGAGAAAAGAACAAAAAAACTACCATCGCAGCAACTGCTGCACATCTGCCTTCTCAGTTCCAGTCATCTCGGTGTGGTGGCAGACCCATTTTTTGATCCACTCATCGAAGACTGACAAGGCCTGGAGCTTCTTCTCCTCTGACACATTTGTGTATCGATCTATTAGGCCAATAATATGCGCCCGCTCATTAAAAGCCTTTATGGCAGTCTTCGACATCTTTCCCTGGTTTAACATGCTCTGAGCGATATACCGAGAAACTCCATAGTACTTCTCAAACTCTTGCTCAAACATGCGGAAGTTTCCAACGGGCTGTTGTTTGAACTCATCTACGTCTAGATCGCCTAGGAATTGGAGGTCAAGATAGATCTCCCCTCTATGCGCAACCTGATTGTGGTGTTTGTTTGATGTGAGGGGGCCAGATTCAGGTTACACCAGTCGTGGAAGACCTCTTCTCGGAGGTTAAAAAAAAAGACATTATCATAGTGCTCCATACTTTCTTTCATAGAGGCCATCTCGTCTTTCATAGAGAACATTTCCTTCTCGAGGGAAGTAAGGCGCTGGAAGGGGGAGAGTCCTCGCTCATTCCCGAAAGTGTTTGCGGCCTCATTCATGACAAGGTCTATTGGCTCAAGCAAGCTCACGAAAATCTCGTGCATGCTGCCGTAATCGACCTTCTTGCTAATAATGCCTTCAAGAGGCTACATCAAGTCAGAATTTAGTTCTTATGTAGATATTGCGTGGAGATATCGGCGCTAAACCGAAAGCAGAAAGCAACTACGTCATCAGCTTTAATTTTACATTTCATTATGAAATTTGACTTGTAGCCATTAGATCTGTGCTCGTTCCCCTTGCATCATTTCAAGCTGAAATAGAAAAGCGCCCATAGTGTACCTAGAAAGATGTCGCAGAAAAAAAAAGAAATCAAAACATGAAAATAACATATAAACACATAAGCCTGAATGTATGTGATGCAATCACCAACTCCGTATCTGCAAAAATAAATCTGTTGAAAAGGGTATCTTGCTGCCAATATGGCGATGTTAAAATTAGTGCAGGCTTCAGTTCAAAACTGAACATGCAGAATGATATGCCTCCGTCGCGGCCATCATCAGAGGAAAAGCTTTAAATGTTTCCAGGTGAATTAGGACGAATAGGCAAGGATGTCGAACTATCAGGTATGACAAGTGTCGGGAATGGTTCAACTCCATCGTCACCCATATTTGCCGTATCGAAGACTCCCTCCACAGACTCCACAACCGATCCTGCGGGGTCAACCGAAGCCTGCGAGATGTAGCTGGCACCGAGATCCGTTCCTTCATCATCCTCCGGATATTCACTCTCTTCACCTTCGCTTAGCTCATCATCGTAATCTTCCTCGTCTGCGTCTTCTTCATTTTCGAGTCCCTCATCCTCGTCTTCGTTCTCGCCTTCGTCTTCACTGTCCGTGGTTGAAAAATCTTCGAGATCCTGTGGGGTGTCTCGCCAGTACGCGAAGTCGGTATATTCTTCACCTCCCGACTGGACGAGAAGACTAACAGGGGGGAAGAAATGATCGAGCAATTCTTGCATCGTGACATAGCTGCTTTTGTATGTGTTGAGACTGAGTAGATCCAGAGAAACCTCAGCATTGGAGTTGATTGTGAATATTCGCCTCGACGGGATATTAACAGATCGATAGCTCAAGGCGTCAGTCAATCGGTTTCCAAAGCCAGCGTAGAAGGGATCCGCCTTTCCAGAAAACAGGTTGAGAATATCTCGAAGGCATGCCATTTTGAAGACTTCCGGCTTTCTGAGATAAATCTCTCGTCGAAGCGCTGCCATCGTGCGATCTGGACTGCATATGACAGGGCCCATTGGTAGCTTATAGCCGTCCTGATTCACGCCATGAAGATAAGCCCGAGTGGTATCCGCCAGACCAACGGACCGACTTGTAAGATACATGATATTGTAGCCATTGTTAACAATGTCGGTGTATAGCTTGGCCACTCCTGCGTGAGTCCAGTCACGTCCAATCATGTTCAGAACGTGTCCCAGCGCATCCGACTTGGTGATAGTCCCATCGATATCCGAGATAACCATTGGCGTATTCCCGTTCAGGAGATACATGTAAGCCGAGCAGGTAGCCTTGTTAACACTGAAGGACATGGTGTTGGGGCCTGGTTTTAGCTGCAAAGATTTGAGTTGATCGCTGGTCAATCGCAATGTTTTGGCGTAGTTTCGTGTCTCAACAGCATATGAATCTTGCATTGGGGACTCAGGTGGGGTTGGAAATCCAGGTTGAACATCTGATTTAGTCCGATGGTGGCGTGTCACCAATGATGGTTCCAGTGGACCGTCGCTGTGATATCCTGGATCTGAGATTGCATCTACCGAGTTGGGCCGCATCAAGTTGAGAGTTGTTCGCCGATCAGCAGCATCTTTTGCCTCTTCACTGCCATAGATCCATAGGTTGCCGTGCTCATCAGCACCAATCAGAGCGCCAAGATCGTAGCTCCCTTCAAGCTCCTCGGCGAGAATCTTGCGAGCAAGGACTTCGGTGCGGAGAGCATCTTCGTCGTTGCTTTTATAGCCTGTCATGTCCAACATGAGATCTCCAGTTTCGGTGACGTGTGATTGAATATTAGATATAGACAGCTTCTTGGACAAGTTGATAGCACGAGACATAGCTTCCTTGGAAGACACTGCCGGAGGACTTCGAGAGCGGCCTTGCTCAATGTCATTTTCATTTACTGTTTTTGATCGACCCAGAGCAGACGGCTCCTCCGAAGCAGACCTCAGTATACTGGTCGCAAGCACATCATCCGGTACTGAATGATCGAGTGGAAATTTTGAGTCAACAGACAGAGGCTGAGAAGCGCTAAGGTCCGACTCTGGTGATTGTGACAATGGAGTTAATGTGCCTGCCCATGGAGTCAGCAAACAGTATCCAAAACTAGTCACAGAATTTGGATGTACCTAAATCCGTTGCCGCACGCATCGGTTGCAAGGGAGGGATATCAGTTGGGGTCTTTGCACCCTCCGATACAGCATCTCTAGTTGGCTTTTCAAGATCGAGGAACTCTGGTTCTGGAAGCACAGAATCTCCAATTGGGACCGTCGGGCTGCTTGCGGGAGACACAAGCGGGGAGGTTTGTAGTGAGGCTGGGATTTCGTCGGTTGTTTCAAACACGAAGAAAGCCTCTCCTCCTTCGCCCAGCTTCATCGCATAATCTTGTTTAATTCCATTGACCTTAAATTCTATCTTTTTCTCGAAAGGACGCAGGAGAGAGAACTTCCCGAAGCGAACGTGAAAGGGAGAACATGCGAGGGTACCTAGAAAGAGAGACAGGACTATCTCAGAATTGTGATTCATTGAAGAGAGATCGAGTCCGCTCACCATCAGCTTGCTCTATGACAATAACATCAATAGCCCCGCTCAGTGTAGCGGGATTAATCGAGTTCCATGTCCTAGATATAGTATTCCGGACATAGTTCATATTGTCGAGTATGGTTCAGAACTAGAAAGAGGGGATGGAAGAGAGAGAATGGACAAGGAAGGAATGGCTGCTACCCATGTGACAGGTGACGAAAGGCAAAGTGGAGAAGGTGTAGACGCGCTAACAAGGGAGGGACGAATAAGAAGGATCTGAAACACTAAAGCCTGCAAGACCAAAGATATGCAACTGTAAGTAAACTGTCGGTAACCCCGATGAGAAACCCAACGGGCGAGAACCCAACGTTGAACACCCCAACGTACTACTCGTCGTATTAGTCATCTGGGCCGAGGTCATTACAATAGCACTAACTCTATTTAAGGCTAAGGTTAAATCCGGTTCACGTGATTGTACTCACGTGATGTGGTCCGATTATTGTGACGGTCCTGCTCCTTTGCATCTTATCCCCACGACTGCCCGCGTCAATGGGTAGAAGCCGGGATGTATGAGCCAATTTATTTTTCTTTTGACGCCTACCCATCTGCCATTCCCCGAGTGAGGGTACGAGGTGTCATGGCTCTCTTCTTGGCGATCTCGATCTTATGGGCCTTGATCTGGTAAGCTTTCGCGATGTATTTCTCTGCCCTTTTTCTGCCCTACTTGGATCCTGACCTTTGGCTCTCTACCCCAGGCTCCTATTTCGTGCATGGCAAGTTTGCCAAACCCCTAATGAGATTCTTGTCGAAAAGCTGGGTTTGGATATTCCGCCTCCGCCTGAAGTGACCCTCGAAGAAATCACCGCTCGTGAGATTCGCTTGGCTTGGAAACAGCCCGATTTTCATAACTCCATACACAAGCATATCATTCAAGTCAACAATGTCAAAGGTACACTCTACAAGTAGTCTCTCGCGCAAATATAACCCGCCCAAGACATGCTGACCTTTTCTTCAGTGGGCGAATCGAAACGCGCGGAAACAGCGGTGGAGATTTTGAATCTCATACCTGGAAGCATCTATCATATCTGCGTCCTTTCCGTCAGTGCGGCAAATTTTCAAACACCTAGTGCGATCATCCACGTCCGAACCAAATCTCTTCCATTATCCCAATCGCAGCAAGATGCTAGCTCCAGCGGTCCTACAATCCGAGCGTCAATCCCTCGCTCTACAGCTGGTCTGCCTGCTCCATCTGCTCAATTGATGTCACGCGAGCCTAGCACTGGTCAAATACCGGGAAAGCGACCTTCGGCAGGCCGCAAATCATCCCCGGCAACTGGGGCTACGGATTATTATGACGAGCCACTCAGGGGAGTTCCCAAAAATTACAGTGGTAGAGGTCTGGACCAACTTGCAGAACGCCTTAAATTTTTGCAGCACGAAAACGACAATATTGAGAAGCAAGCCACTGAAGACGATGAGGAACATATTGCCCTGTTGAAGGATCTTGAGAAGCAACGCAACGAATTAAAAAAGCGAGTCAAGGAAAAGGACGAAGTTAGTGGAGATCTGAAAAAGCATGTCTCCAAGTTAGAGAGCGTCAACCGGACCGTGCAGAGCGAAAAAACGAAACGCATGAGGCTTCTTCAGCAAAAGGAGGCTGAACGCAAAAAGCGGAAAACTGATATTATACGGTGGCAGGAGAAAATTTCTCGCATGAATGGTGATATCGAGCATGTTAAGGATGAGAAGACTCGGCTGGAAGAGGAAGGCCAGACACGCGAGGATGAAGTCCGACAGAAGATTGCGAAGGAACAAACAGAGATGAAGAGCATTGACGACGAAATCCAAGACAAGGGAAGAAGGATTAAGAAACTTGAAGAAGAGAGACAAGGGCTTCAGGGTAGTGATATTGAGGATGGCAAGGAATTGGATCGAATCGACAATGAGCGGGCCCGACAATGGGAGCTGAAGTTGACCAGTCTCCATACTCGCTATGCTACTCTCGTCAATATTCACGCACAAGCCCAGCAACAATATCAAGAAGCCCAGGAACGACTCAAGTGGCTGACCACGCAGCGACCTGGTAGCTCCGGTCCATTCTCTCTTCCAGCGTTAGACCTAGACATGTCGAATATCGCGACCATACGTCCGCGTGGACATCGCAGCTCATTGACTAGCAATGTTTCTTCCTCCATCAACTTCCCCGGTGTCGAACCCAGCTTCACCGGACTCAACTACAACCCACCCTCGACCAATTCTCCCACATTCCCTGCTAGCACCGCGTTCTTCAATATTAACAATGGCATGGCATTCCCTGGACTTTCTGACCCGCCTGAGTTCATGCGCTCTGACGTTGAGGCCGCTTTCAGTAACCCTCAAATGAGCCCTCGTGCCGATGCCTTGTTGCCCTCGGACCTTCTTGGTGACGAAGAGTCCCTTGAATTCCCACGGCCTGTGACTCTTCCACTGTTTGACACTATGGAGACCTCAGATATTCCCTTTGATGGCTTTGGCCATGGTCCGGTATCGCCGGTGTCTTCTGGGAGCAGACCTGGTAGTATTTTTGCCAGTCCGCTGGACAATCATGAACGACCAAACTCAGAGTCGCAGGTGCCTTTGTCTGCTACTGAAGATGCGCCAAAAAGTGCAAGTCGGAGGCTTTCGGGGATTTTTGGATTTCATCGACCTCGTGGTAAGACGCTAGCCGACGAATCGCCTATGTTGGGTACCTTGAAATCAGGACAGAGCCAGTCTTTCCCTCGTCATATTGATGAGCTGGATCCAATAGGATCAAGACAACGCAGACTGAGCTACACGGGAAACTGGGCGAAACCGATGTCGTTGTTTCCCCGAAGCAATACCGGCGGCCCTACAGACACTTCTTCCGAACAAGCACCTTCTCGGCGGACTGCTTTCTCCAATATCTTCTCGCCCAGCAAGTTTGGGTTTGGCAGTGGTGGTGGCCGTTCAAATACCGACCTGGGCTCAGGATACAATCAGTTTAGTCCCCGACACGATCCCATCGACCCGTCATCTCTCCTTGGTCCCGTCCGCCGAGGCTCTATTTCCCCGCGGCCCTCTTCCACCTTGTCATTTGACAACCAAAATCACCTCCCCCATCCCTCGACGGACAATCGACATTTCGGGTGGCCATCGACAGACCAGATGGGACACCGTAACAGCCCACTCGGGGTGGATTGGGCCTCTCCAACGACATGGTCCAGGGCGCCCTCCCGTCGACCCTCGATTCAATACGGTTCATCCGGTAATCTCCCGCTAGGGCTGACTGGCGAGCCTGACTTTGTCGAGGACTTATACGAACGTCCTCATCGGCCACTTCAAGCACCTATTGGCACCCGTCCTTCGTCATCCCACAGACCCATGACCCCGAAGCTGAACCCTGCCGCTCCATCATTCATGGCCATCTTTTCCGGTAAGAAACCAGAAAACGAGGGAAACGAGCAAGATCCTGATGTTCTATTTGATCCTTATGAACACGGATCTCCTTCAGAGCATCGTGATACCCGTTCTCTCTCCCATTTTACTAGTGAATCGTACGAATCTCTAGAGCGCATGCCATCGGGCGCATCTATGGATAATGCATCCAAGGAATCGTTTATTCGCAAGATCACCCGCAAAGGTAGCTCTAGCAAATTCAGTTCCTGGAAGGATCGCTCAGGTTTCTTCTCCAAGAAGGGCGACTCTTCACATTCTCAAGGCGATATCGACGAGGATACCTCCAGTGAGACCCATTTGGGAAAGAGCATTGATAGTACCATCTCGAGTGCGCCCTCTGCAGATCGGTCAACCCGCAGCAGTCTAGGATTTTTCTCTCGCAAGTCGCGGAAATCAGACAAGGCAAGTGAGACCAGTGAACTCGCCAGTGAGACTGGAGATGAGGAGATTCTTGAAGGTCCAGAGGCTACTTCGCCTTGATCCTGTCTTTTCTTCATATTTAACCTAGTAATTATTGCATATGCATATGAACCTCATTATTAAAATGGGTTTACACCAGTACAGTCAACATCTATAAAATATCAGTACATATTTGTTTCTGTGCAACAGTTCCAATATTCGTGTAGAGGTGATAGAATTCAGTCAAATTGAGTTGTAAGAGCGGCGGGCGGCTAACTCTTCTCGCACAAAAAGGCTGACTCTTCGACCACGCCAAGTCCAACCTTCCACAACCGCAGTATTCCAGAGTAGATATGGCTAACTCTAGGTAAGTGACAAGGAATATCAATTCAAAGATCCATTCAACTTACTTCTACAAGATTTGAGTATGTCAAAGACTTCGAGCAGCCGGACGTCCTGCTCCCCAATACTTGGATTGTGATCCGCATTGACGGAAGAGGATTTCACAAGTCAGTCTCACCATGATCTATGGCTTTGCGTCTGTTCATTTAAGGATCAACTTTGATCACGTATTTCCACATGCAAGCCAGCACTCTGCACATGCTACCAGTCTTAACATGCCTTTCTATTCAGACTTTCAGATCACTATGCCTTCAAAAAGCCTAATGATCGTCGCGCATTAGATCTCATGAATGCTGCCGCTGTCGCCGTTATGAAAGATCTTCCAGATCTATGCATTGCCTATGGCGTAAGCGACGAGTACAGGTATGCTCCATGCTCATTTTAAGATCCTGCTTTATACTATAGAAAGCTCATTGACATTCCTTAGCTTTGTTTTCCATCCAACATGCCAGCTCTTCGAGCGACGGAGTGCGTAAGTCTATCACTCTTGGTTTCACTGTATTGCTCGAGTTTCCTCGATTGACATGATGCAGAAAACTTGTCACAACCATTGTGTCAACATTTACAGCTTACTATATCTACCTGTGGGCGACGTACTTCCCAGATAGTCCGCTGCAGCCGCCATACTTGCCTTCTTTTGATGGTCGGGCGGTTCTCTACCCGTCGATGCAGATCTTGCGGGACTACATGAGCTGGAGGCAGGTTGATTGTAGGTTGAAATTTTGCTCGATTTCTGGTCAAATGACTTACCTGTATCGTTTATGCAGGTCACATCAACAACCTGTACAACACCACTTTCTGGACTATGGTTCTCCAGGGTGGTATGAGCAATACCGATGCTGAGCAGGAGCTCAAGGTATACAGATTATTCTCGAAACTGTCAAGCTATCATGTTTGCTTACTCAATCTAGGGTACTGTATCTGCAGACAAGAACGAGATCCTCTTTAAACGATTTGGTATCAACTACAATAAGGAAGAGGATATTTATAAGAAGGGAAGCGTACTCTACCGTCAAGTATGGATCCCGAACTCTTTACCATCAAGACTCTAATTCTAATATGTCTTATGTCTAGTATGAGCTTCAGGAGCCAAAGTCTGATGGCCCATCGATTGACAACGAAAGTGTCGCGATATCAAAACAGTCAAGGTCTCAACAAGATAAGCTCAAGAAACTGCGCCGCAAAGCCCAGGTTGTGGTTGATCATGTCGATATCATCAAAGATGAATTCTGGGAGCAACGCCCCTGGATTATCTCTAACATGCCCGGAAAATTGTTACAGAGTTGAGTAAGGACTCTCGAAATTCTACAAATGAAAGATTCTATCAATGATTCATATTATTCAATGTATTCATCGCCAAACACAATGGGGTATCAGGATCGCGCGAGTATATGCGGTAGAACTTTTAGCGCTATGGAACTTCAGCCATGTCCGATGTATCAATATAATCAACCAAATCAAGCTGCTTTGGACTTCTTGTCTTTTTTGGACTTTTTCTTGGAGTCCATGTCCTCCATGCCCTGAATGTCTTGCTCAGATCGCTTGCTTTTCTTTTCTTTTCTTTCTTTCTTTTCTCTCTTCTCCTTCTTAACCTTTGTTTGGATTGAAGGCTCGTCCACCTCCATAGCATCTGATCCTTGGTCTTGTTCCTTCCCGGTCGAAAAAGAAGTAGACGACTCCTCGCTGGTAACAGATTTCTTTGACTTTTTTTCCTTCAAAGATTTCTCAGACTTGCGCTTCTCTTTCTTCTCTTTCTTCTCCTTCTTCTCTGCCCGCAGCGCTCGACGTTTAAGCTTCTCCTCCTTCAGCGCCGCCTTCTCCTCCCTCCGTGCAGCCTTTTCCTCTTTCCGCAAAGCCTTCTTCTTCTTAGTCCGACGTTCAGAATCATCTTCATCATCGCGCTTCCTCTTGGATGGCTTTGATTTCGACTTAGCGGGTGTATCTTCTGTTTCCGTTGTGTCTTCCTTGTCTTTGATCGTCCCAGACAGACCCTTTCCGCGTACAAAGTACCGATACAACTCGCTCGTCAAGGCATTTGACGTTGTTATAGGAGCAGGAGTGTCTTTCCCGATACCAGCCAGTGCATCCTCAAAGCCTCGAAGCCACCACTGGTTTGTTGAGTCTGTGTTTGGCTTCTTTCCTACGCCTTCGTTGTTCTGTCTGCGACCGACGAGAATGGGCCTGGTTAGACCGAGGCCAGCGCGATTTTTTGGATTGAGAGGTTTGCCGGTACCACCCCAGCCGTAGCGGACGAGATAGGCATGTGCGTCCATTGGAAGAGGAGAAAGAGGTTGACGGTGTCGTTTTTGCTGTGATGAAAATTTTGCACGCGCGCAAATGGAGAGCCTGCAGGGTTTGGGATGTCCGAGGCGTATAGGATTTTATATTCGGGTTTGTGAATATTAAATTAGAGAGAGATCTCGTGGAGGGTACGGTAAAGAATGTTTCGTCCCCTTCAAAGTCGATAAATGCGCGGAAGAAAAAGTCGGATAAGGAAAAAAAAGTGTGACCGATAACAAACCGATAAGCCCGACAAAGTCTATATGAACCTCACTAGTACGAAGTATTTAGATGAATGAAATTATTAAGTACATGTCAGTTTTATTTGCTATTATTGGCAATTGTGTATCTAATGAGATATACATTTGATTGAACATTGTTAGGACGGAACGAATTGGTCTGGGTGAGCTGGTCTATCAATGGCCAAGTTACCTTGGCCCCTGAAGGTATTAAACAATCTATGGATAGATGTACCTTAGCCATGCCTAGGTACAACTTTGGATGATTTCCATGCCAAATTATACGGTCATATAGAAACCCTGGAAACTCCGGGGGTCCATTTCGCTTCTTCAGATTTACTTAGGTACGGTTCGGGAGAGTATCTGCTTTCCACTTACCATATCTCTACACCACCTTGTAAATGTCTCATAACGTCAGTGAACATGTTAACCTGGGAACTTCGTTTGCCACAAGAGTACCTAGGTAGATGAGAGGCAGACTAATAATGGTTTCCAAGGTTTCTGCAAAGCGACTGGTTCTCAACGAAGATCAATGAGTATCAAATTTCCTAACTTGTCATCCGTCACACAGCTGGGGAGATGGACATGAATATATGAGTTACTAGATTTGGATTTGATTTTCAAGACAGCATTGAGAGTTATTTCACAGAAATCTCAATGATTGGGCAGGGGGAATGGGTATAGTCCGGGTGCGGGAACAGCCATGCGGCCCGTTAGTCGGCTCAAGTTTATTTTCGATATGTCACTTTAGTATTGACTACTCTTTACTTAAAAAAAATGGAAATGTTGTTGTGTTTACCGCCCAAACATTGGAACGAACACATCGAATTTGAAATCGTATTCGAGGTAAATAAAGAACATAAGACCAAAAAAGAATTGCCCCCACGCGGATTTGAACCGCGGATCTTTTGCTTACGAGGCAAACGCGTTACCACTGCGCCACAAGGGCTATCCTTGGCACAAAGTGACCTTATCTTAACTTATAGTAGAGAAACTAATTGGCTATGATTTAGCGAAAAAAAAATCAGATGCCTCCGCGCGGGTTTGAACCGCGGATCTTTTGCTTACAAGGCAAACGCGTTACCACTGCGCCACAAAGGCATAAGATGACCAATCTGATACTTTTTATCAATATAGCCTTGCCACTTAAGCTCCTAACTAGAATTAGTTCTATATTCCCGTGGTCCATAATACTTAGGTAGCTATACGTACCATATTTCCTCTGCCGGGTGGGGCTTTCCTATCTTGGTTGCCGCCGCTTTTATGAGGGCGCTCAGAGTCAGACTCACTGAGTAGATTTCAGTCCGGGCTCAGGCTCAGTGAGCTGCTCAGTGCCAATCACATGATTGATTAGTAAGTCTACTGAGCACTCTCTGGGTGCTCAGGCATTGTGATAGACTGCTCACTGATTGCTCACTGATTACTCAGAGGCATCTACTGAGCACTCAGTCTACGCTCAGTCCATATCTAAAGGAGTACTCGAGCCCCACCATGCTGTTGTTTCGTAATTAAATCTTGATGGCCCTCATTTTCCACCATATCCCCTTTTGTGAGGTGCTCCATCATTCAATCCCGTTTTAAGTCTGAATTCACGTGTTAAAGTACGATGACGCAAAAATGGAAGGCTCAGTCGTCCTATCTTCCATGTAACGGCATAGAACAAAAATCCTTTCTCGGTCATCAGACTGTTAAGATCTGTGTTCAAGTACTAAAGTATAAATAGAAGCTATGTCCCTCACTTCAAGCTCTCACATAATTCTTCTTCTTCTACATCAGTCTCTCTTTCTATCCAAATCTTCTGGCGTTTTTCTGGGTTTGTTTCCAGTCATGGGTCGAAAGCTCTTCTTTGCTCAACAAGATAAGGCCGCCAACGAGAAGTGCCGAAAACAATTGGCAGAGAGCGGCTATGTTTTTGGCGCTCATGCAGCCGAGGACTCTATCCGAGAAAAAGATAAAAGAATACCCAAGACCAAAAGGATGTATTGCAAAGCTGTCCATCTTTGGATGAAGTGAGTTGCCATGTACTTTTACATGAGAAGTACCCGCTATATGGGGTCCTGACTTGCTCTTAGATTTGTTGAACAAAATGGGATCAATGGCTACCACATCGGCCCAGGCTGTGCTACTCCCGGTCATGTACTTATCAAAGAATTTCTTCGCTGGTATAGTCATTTTGCGCGAGGCAAAAAAAGTAAAAATGGACGGCCAGTGATGACATCGGTTCTCAATTGTGCGGAAAGGCTGTTTAGTGGATTTGAAGAAAAATTATAAATCAAAATTGTGAAGGAAGACCGGATCGAGATATTTAACGTAAGCTCTCACTAAGTACCGGAATGCTGGCTAGACTGACTGGAACACAGTGGATAAGAAGAACATTGACAGCAAATGAAGGGACGATTGAGAATATCGAGGATCCGGACCACAGCTTTACCAAGAAAGATTTTCTTCGAATGATATCCTCTATGTGGCAAGCCGATCATCGCCGGTTCATTCCCGGATTGCTTAAGGCTATCATCATGCTAGCTCTTCAGTTATATCTATTTACCAGAGCAAGAATTAGAGCTTTTATCCCGGCCCATGAGGATAAAAACGAAAGAGGCCTTAGATACAAGGTAATGACACATCAATGCTAGGATTATGTGAGACTAATTCCTATAAAGGATATAGATCTGGTTTTATTTCCATCCCCTACAGCGCCTTGGAAGGTAGAGTGGAAAGTGAACCAAAAGTGGCTTAAAGGGAATCGAAACCTAGATTACGTAGTATAAGTGTGAAGGGCTAAAGCTAATCTTGAATTCAGAACTAGCTAGGCACATGCTGTTTACAAAATCCTTGAAGAACGTGAACAATTCGGGGTGGAATCGTGAGGTATGCGGTTGGTGGGTCACGTGGTACAACCACGTGATAGTTCACCAGGATTCAACCTGTTACAGGTATGGGTTTACCCAACCCAATGAACATGTCTAGGCTTAAGATACACTTTATTCCTAATATTAGGAGTAGAAAAGGTAAATTTTGTCTATTAATACTAGATGGTCATGGTAGTCATCTTACTCCTGATTTCGATCAGGTTTGCCAGGAAAACGATATTATCGCGCTTTATATGCCTCCGCATGCTTCACATCTATTACAGCCTTTAAGTGTTGGTTGTTTTGCTCCTTTGAAGAAGCTCTATGGTGATACGGTATCAGACTATATGCGATACGGAATCAACTCGATCGAGAAGGATGATCTCCTCTCTATCTTTCCTGATGTACGACGCATTGTTTTTAAAGCTAACACTATAACTAATAGCTTTAGAGCTACTGGTTTAGTGCCTTTAAACCCTGATGAGGTCCTAAATCAGTTGAATATTCGACTTGAAGATTTACCTCCACTCCCTTTACTTTCTGATCGACCATCATCTTCTGGAAGCGATAGTGATCCTAACTCAATCTGGACACTAAAAAAGCTATCAGAATCGAAATCTCGTATCGATTTTGGTCTAGAGTCTTCATCAGAATTGATTCCATCGCCTGTCAAGAGAGAGATCCAGAGACATTACGATCGCACTATTCGGACGGTCCACCACCATATTTTTCTACACGATCGTTGCAGTCATTTAGAAGAAGCCAATAAGGAACAGGTAAAAAAAGGAAAGCTAGTAAGAAGCAGGTGTCGCACACAGGGAGTTTAGGGGGTCTAGAAGAGATTCAGGTGTCTGTGGTGGAGGAGAATGGTGTTGAAGAGAGCTATATATCTATACCTGAACCTATTGAAACTGGCCCAACTGAAACTGATTTATCTATTTCAGCACCCATTCGGCGCGAGGTTACCTGTTCTAGGTGTGGGAAAAAGGGCCATACATACTCTAAGTGTCCCAGTCGTGTTTATTAGTTTAGTTTATTATGTTTTTGTATCTAAAAGTGGAATTGAATTCGATGCGTTTTTTTCAAGTTTGGTGGGTGGACCGTTTATCAGGGAATTACGTTATGAGATTTTGGGTACTCCGGCATCTCATCAACATATTCAAATTCTAACGCCGAAAGTCCGCCCTTCTGTTTGTTTGAAAGTGGGGTCGGTAAAGGGACCTATAGCCAGTGAATAATCAATTAATAATTAATTAACAATCACTTAGTTAATAAGTAGTTATTTACCTGATGATTATCATCAACAGCATTGTGTTCCCCAATAAGGACCATATCAAGTGGGGGAAGGTCGTCACCATCATCATCATCATTTAATCCTAGACGCTCCATATCAATATATTCTTCCATACGTAGATCGCTGGCTTCTAAGTTGATTTCATCCATAGTCAGCTTTGATAGCCACAAAAATAGGAGATAGATTATGAGCAAGTAAAGGAATTGAAATTTTTTTCGTACGACTAAACCTAATAGTCTGTCAAGGTTCGGCTAAACCTCCTACGCTAGCTGTATTAGGAAGGTAGTCACGTGGAATATCCACTTGGGTTTGGATGAGTTTTCTGCCGGGTTCGGCTTAACTGTAGTCACCAGAATAAGAAGAGCGGAGAGGAAGGCGGAGAGAGGAGGATTGTTACGAGAAGGGACCCCACAGTGTAATCTTCCCCTCTTCAAGTATTTCAATGACATTCATCCGTACCAGTTGATCTGTACTAAGATCCCTGTAATACTCTTACAGAGTGAACACGGACACGGAACTAGACTATCAGAGGACAGTGTCAAAGGCAAAGTTGCTAAGAGGGTGTGTCAGAGTAGAGGGATAAGGACTCGTAATTATTACAGCAGTTACTGTGACCCCACGTTCATTGGCTCCGTTCCAAGACCAGAGCCCCACCATTCCCGCACCTATACCACGAAAAGGGGCACTCGGATAAAGCTTAGTTCTACACTTCTCAATATACTGGTAGATTGACCAACTGGTTTCCTATCTATAGTATACACTGTAACACTTCTGGATCCTGACAATTACACTATTAATTCTTTTTCATCACACACCTGGGCAAGCTCTTATGACTGAGATTTTCATTTAAGTTACATCATTTCGTCCTTTAGCAGCATCATGCTCTAAGCGCAATGCTTCAGCATCGTTTAACTCGAACTTGAAATTCCATAGCTTTGCCACGCCAGTTATCTCGGCCTTCGAATTGGGCTTAACAGGTGCGGCAACTTGATTAAGGCCCTTAGAGCTCATTCGTCCAACATGCTGTATGATGCTTGGTGTCAGCGCCCAGCGTATCTCATTATTTGTATTCGCGTATTCCTCCGTTAGCATATCAACATATCCAATTTTCTTAGTCGTGTAAAGATCAATAAGATCATAAAGGCGTGATTGGGGAAAGACGAATGCCTGTGAACAGCATCCATATTTAGGCATTTGGTGTACGCCCTCTGGAATAGGGAACATTGTCACTCGTCCAGCAGCAAAAAAGAGCGCAATCAATATCGGCGTATAGAGAAAGCTCGAAAGGATAACGATTTCAGTCGAGATGTAGGGGCGGAGGTATGGTAGATAATGTCGGAGACCCATAAGAAAACCCGCGACGAAGCAAACAGCCAGCGATGAATAGATCAGGTAGAAAGGCCAATTCTCGGAATTCCAGCCAAGAAACTCTTCAGTATAGAAAAGACGAAGGTATAGCCCTAAGAGATTAATGTTGGTAGCTAACAACTAGGAATACAAAGACATAAATTAACTCACAATTTGATGCTCCAATATCCTTAGTCTGCTTTTCAGCAGATATTAAAGCATCGCGAGTACGATGATACCATCCATCTAAAGCGACAATATCGTCTTCGATTATGATCGTGTATTCCGCTTCAACTGCTTCACAGGCCTTTAACAGATATACATAGTCGAACAATGCCTTTTCTCGCGCTGCAATCTTCGCCTCGTCTGTTTCTAATTCTCTGATATGGTCAATATCAACATCGGAGTCATTGTATAGTAGGACTTGATCTGCTAGTTGATAAAGCCAGGGCTCGGAATATGCTGGATGCTGCGATGGGTCGGTATGCGCGATAAAGAGGATCAAATGAATATCATCCCTTTCCAAATCACTTAAGCCCTCGAGTACTGTACCCACTGTGTGTTTAAAATAACGGACGCCTTTTCGTGCAATTGTTGCAATGCCTAGACAGAATTTGGGTTGATGTGCTATTTCTGCTTTTATGGTCACATTGTTCGCGGCGTCAATAAATTCAGAAGCTTGCTTAAGTCTGACGGCCGAGTATGAAAGATCGTAGGCAGAGGATGGGTTGAAAAAAAAGGAACCGGGGTCACGGGAGGATCGTGAGCGTATATATAAAACAGAAAAAATATAAAATAGGAGGAAGCAGAAAAATCCACGAAGTGTGTAGCTTGGTGCGCCTTGTATAGGCCAAAAGCCGTGGAATAATCGACTATAACGCATTCCTGAGTTCCAGACAAAGGGAATATGGAAGAACGACAGTAGGCAGTTCGCTGGTCTTCAATATTTGAGAGGCATGGTTCCTCCGGGCGCTCTCGCTTAGATAATAAGACTCTACTAACTATGTACGGATATACTATGTAATGACAGTCCTAAAGAAAGGAATTTACACTAGTATATTACAAGTAAAAGCTCCCGTGTAGGGAATTTGGTCCTTTGGAGCATACTAATGGCAAAAATTTCTATGATTTTTGTTAGGCACACAGAGCATAATTGGTAATAGCGCCGGCTCCACTTCGGGAGAGCGACAGAATCCGTAAGAAGCGCATTACGTGGACTGGTTTAGGTCCATGAGCTCTCGCAGGCATCTCCGCTCCGCCCCACAGTTTCCTCCCGCTTTCTGGGTTTTCTTATTGACCGAGGTCTGCGGTAGTCGCTAGTACCTCGACGGGCCATTGGGAATTACGCGTCAAAAATTGACGCACCCCACTCTTTGTATCAAACGGAAGCGCTAAAGTGTCCCCCGTTGATCATTCAATCTGCTACGGTTTTAAGATCAAAGGCATATTTATATTAGGTATTTTTCGAATATTGAAGGTTTCAGGTAGTACTGACATTACAGGTATACCTGGGTGGGTTATTAGTGAACCCCCTATTGATTCTCATGGTTCGCTTCTATCACACTTGTCATGGCTCAGGCCCCGCCCGCTGCACCACAGTTAAGCTTTAGTTCCCCCCATCTTTCCATATCAATACAATCTGATATACATTCAGTACGATCCCGGTGTACGGGTTTGTAGCCTATGTTATTCTTGTTTCTGACAGTATTGATAACTCGTAAAACAATAGCTCTGATTTTGATAATTGGTAACGGTTTTGGAGACTTTCAGGTTCCAGGAATTTTCAATAGCTAATAGTACCCCTGACTGAGTATCCCAAAGCTCTATTCCTGCTAATATGTCAATTTTTGAATCTTTGGCTGACAGGATGTGGTCTCGGCGACGCTTCAATTTTTCTCTCAGGCGCATTTTCTATGCATACGCCTTTGGATCGACCTTGGTAGTGCTTTTACTAGTCGCTCGCACGAGAGAGTATCTCGTTCGGGAGAAGGTCGACGCAAGGTAAATCTCTATGATACCCCCAAAAGTTCATTAAATAAATTTGATCACTATATTCTAATGTCTATATGGAAAGTACATGTTTGAATGATTGTGACTATGGTCTTCCATTCCTGAAGACGTTTTTTGAAACGAATTCGATACCATATGATCCCTATCCGGATTATGATAGTGCAACGGGGCAGGCAGAATGGACTGGAACTTATAAACGCTGTATTGGCCCTGATGGTTCTCTACTAAGCCGTGACAACGTAACAACTGCTATGAAAGGATTCAGTTGGAATCAATCTGGTGCGACAATCTACCTAGTTAACCTAAGATCTACCTCGTTATGGTGCTTTTTGACAAAGCTGATGCTTCATAGAATTCCCAGCTCCCATTTTTGGTTCATACGAGGCATGGAGCCTCAACAATACCCTCTGCACCGATCACTTTTCTCGATATAGCGCATATGGCTATAGAGACAAAACAAAAGACAATGACGCGGCTTATAACGGTAGCACAGTACAGTGGAATAAGGTAAGCTGGGGCCATCTACAGGAAAATTGCCTCGAGCTTAATGCAGAACGATTCCGAGCTCGTCTGCCTAGACGAAAGTTCTCGACACTTCACAAGGAGCTCGATACAGAAAACGAGATAACTAATGATGATGAAGATAATTCTCTGCCAAAACATCATCCCCGGTCAGCAGTAATAATGCGTGGTTGGCTCGGGATGGAGTTTACGGAAGATAGTCTAGAGACCAATGAATTCATGAACTCCAGACCAAAATGTGGCGGGGGGATTCAATCAGAACAAGAGCCAATCTTCCAAGCAGCATCATAGCTCAGCTGGCGGCCAACAGCATATAGCTCACCAGTGCGATCCTCGCAGGTCTTCTTGAAAGTAGGGTAGTATTCCTCTTTGATGACACAGACACCGGCACAGGCCAGGTTTCCGCCAGCAGTGATGCAAGAGTAGTAGACGTCACGGTTGTTTCCGGTTTGGCATTCGAGAGCAGCATAAGTCTCGGGACGACCTGTCTTGCAGCCGAAGAACTGGCCGCCGAGGGTGGAAACAACTTCGTATCGGCCTTGATAGCAGTTGTTTGAGCATTCAATGCTGTCGCCGCATGCGTGATTAGCGGGCAGGAAGGCGAGGGCGCTGGAGGCCAAGGCGAGGATGACGGAGGCGAGACGCATTTTCTGGAACTGGTTAGCTTTATATGATCACAAGGTAACCAGTGGGTACTTTTAATCCAACGTACGGATGTGATATTAGATATTGAAAGATACGAAGTACCTAGGTAGAGAGATGGACTCAAAGACTTGATTCGAAATTGAAGAAGGGGAATTGGCAGCTATATGCCCTTGGACCTCTTCATACATCGGTATATAAACCCCTTTGTCGGGTATCAGGGTGATATTTGGACTCGTAGCTCCGCATTCTATTGAGACCGTGGGGCTTAGGTCGGAACAATAAGTATCTAGATGCATCTATGCATAGTCTGAAGCATATACAGTGGAGAGTCAAGATTTTGAGCACCCAATTTGAGTACAACTCTGCCGGGTTCCTGCGAGACAAGACCTCGGGAGATACATCCATGGATCCATCTAGTATACCTAGATACCAAGTAAATATGTATATTATATTAGATATCGTATAATATGATGTAACAGAATAAGTGCCATACTCATCAAAAATAACCTTAGGGCTTGATAAGATGTATCATAAGCGAACTCGAAAATACAAATCTCACGCGAGTCAAGACTCAAGAGTTAGCAATTACCACTAGAGATTCCCTAGACAAAAATTGGCGACAATATTTGCCCTGTTGCTGCGCCATTGGATTCATCCAAAAGAGCTAGGCAGCTTCGTAAACTTTGAGGCGGAACATCTCAACAAAGCTCGGGGCTCCGCTTCGATCCGTGCCGTTCCTGCAACCCCGTATTATCAACCTTGGTCATGTAGTTATGGAATCGCTTGATACAAATGGCAGAAGGATATGGCATAAAAACATCTGAAATATGTGACATCTGGGGTCAAAGTAAGAATGTCTGTAGTTTAATCCCATTTTGACCTCGGGACTTTTCCTTCAGGTAACTAATCTTGGATGTGGCTATAGCCACCTGCCCAGATGAGCTTGGGTCAATGGATGAATTTCTCGTGGCTCCAATATACAAGCTTTGCTAGCGGTACTGTTTACGCAATCAAGCCCCTAAAAACATTTTCCAGACGGAGATCTCCGTAGAGCTATCGAAAACTCTCCTATTATCTCTTATTATCTTTCTGATAATGACTACTATCGAATAGGTATCCCCAATTACTGACTCACGTTAAGACTGGTCAATCTTCTCACAGGGCATGCACATATGTCAGCTGGTGGGTATGATAGGTAGAGCTAAGAGCACATACCTGCCTACGTATGTACGCCCGAGCCGCAGGGTTTTCAAAATTGATCTCTCGCTCCTGATCGATCAAAATTTCCCAATATTGAAATTTCAATTCTCCTTGATGAATTTGAGCCACAAGGCTCGCGCATGTCTTGTTGAGTGCAACGGCTAAGAAAAAACTCAGGGCTTTCCAATCCTGAAAAATATGAGTGAAATGCCCAGGTATATGAAGGACCAGCCGATAGTTTCTAGCATCACCAATATACCAGTATACGTATACTTTCTCTTTCTGACAAACCTCGCAGTAACTCTAAGCGGTAATGGATCTTTTGTAAAGTCGTTATCGGGACTATCCATGTCTCGGTGGTCTACTAATACTTGAAACTGGCTCTGTAAACATAACCCACTACATTGTTGTATTTTTCGCGACAAAATCCCGATGTGGCACAACAAAGGACGACAGCCAGTCCAAACTTCATTTCCCCGCCTAGTAGGGTTTAAATCGGTCCTTTTTCTTCTCCTTCGGCCGAGTGGTTTTTGTTGATCCGACCTGGGCCTGCGATCCATTTCCATCGTCATCATCAGTAGGCTTCCAAGCCCGGACAAATCCATCCTCCCCACATGTAAAGACCGATTGACTCTGAATGACGTTATTAGCGAGCTGGAACGACATAATTCAACTTCTTCTGATTTACCTGTTCATCCAAGTATACTGAGCGTACGACTTCATCGCCATGAGCGCCTGGTAGACGCCAGAGATTATCCTGGTCAAATTGCCATGTCGGGCTGGAAACGAGCGGAACCAGATCCAGGCGCTTGTCACTGTACAACGAAGAAATCAGAATCCAAACGGAAAGAAACAAAAGACACGTGCTGGGCTGGGCTCCCAAGCACATTTCAATCAAAGAATAGACAGCATCTTGTACGTACATTTTGTTTCCAGCGGCCATATAAGGGCCCTGGGAGCCGACAAAGAGCTGAACAACATACTCGCAGCCCAACGGCTCACGTACATCGCTGAAATGCACAGGCTCAGGATCTTGCGCCGCATCGTCGGGATCCGTGGCTGGGTGTACAGAGAAATGCTCGTCGTGGCTCAGGGCGTAGATGGTCCGTTCGGAGAGGAAGCCGGCATGATGTACTGAGCCGTGGTTGATGACCTGCACCAGAGCCTCGTCTTCATCTGCCACAGTTGTATCGTAGATGTTAACTAGTCCGTCCGTGCTGCCGGATAGTAAAATGTTGTTACGGGTCGGGTGATATTGAAGCTGTGTATCATGCCCGCTCCACGTAGGGAGCCGTCAAATTAGTTGGGTGTGTACCTTTTACATTGAATCTGTTGTGAGAGGGGGTTAGATACGTACCTCGGTCACATCATCGTTGTGGCTCTCCACATATTGCAGACTGGGTGTCTTGGGAGATCTGATATCCCTATGAGTCGGTTAGTGGCCTCTGTATTCTGGATCTCTATATTCTGGAGGTAGGATAGATATAGAAAGGGAACTCATTCAGAGTACTTCAACTCCAAATAGAATAAGGAAATGGGAACCTACCAGAATGCAACAACCGCCTGGGACGAGACAAGCTCTGTACCTGCAACAAGAGTATTGGTTTGCGGATTACAGGCTACAGAGAGCACTGGAGCATGTTTCGCTAAGACGAGCCATCAGCGAAACTGCTGGACAGCTTTACGAGCCAATCCTTGTATCACGATCAAATGCAAACAAAAATTAATCCCGATGCCAAGCATCCTGGCTCAAGCGTACTGACCAATTGAATCGGAGAACATTTTCAAGGGTGCAGAGTAGATATCGCATAGAAGATGTCGGATTTAATTGATAAACTCACCTGTTTCCATCTCGACAATTGCATTTCCAGTTCGGATATCCCAGATCTTTACTTTACCATCTCGGCCCCCGGTCAGCAGAAGCTGGGATTCCCCAGTGGAATAACTGCGGAGTGAGGTAACGCCTGAATCATGAGTCTGATGGGAGATCACCGATACACGATCAAGGTTAGTGGCGTCAAAGACACGCAAGGAATCATCCGAAGAGATGGCAGCGAACGCGCCTGGAGCCGACGCCGCGATAGAGTAAATGTAATTGTCAGTCGGCAGAGACAGCGATGAGGCGGCTATGGCTTTGAGTGTATGCATTGTTCCAAGCTTGCTCTTTGGCGGCCCTTGCTGAAGTAATGGATCTATAGATCGTATATCCTCAAATGATCGGTGGCTGACGTGATACGGTCAGAGCTCCAAGTGCTGAGTAACTCTTCCCTATTTGCGGTTGGATCACGTTACAAGGTCAGCGCATGGATGTAGTTATCGAAGTCTCTTGCAACTGGTCGATCGGGGCTTGATGCTTAAGATGATCTGAGGGTTGAACTTTGCAAAAATGTTTAGGTGGGGCACGGACATCCGGAGTTTACACAGTACGGGTGTACTCACTCACTATTTAGCGAAGGTGTGTACATATTTACCTAGTGATATACAGTGGATAATTAATATGAAGAGTATTATTGAAATTCAGAGAAGATATCAAGATATCGATTCATTCAAAACTGGATGGGGATAAGAGGCTGAAAAGTCACGGAGTAGTCCGCAACTTAGGGTCTAGGCAGGACATTGGTAACCAGATATTGCTCTTTAGACACAGAGTGAGAGTGGAATAACTATTGGAATAGTGGAATACTTAAGAATGACAAATTATTGTCCAGGTCAGCAGATTAACAAAGAAAAGGCCAACCTCCCAAGTGGGGAACGATTCGCGCATACTCGGGTCTTTTGTACTATTCTGCAAGGGAAAACACTAGATTAGGATAATTAGGCTTAATAGCCAATGTGGTCTATCATAATGACGAGGGGCTTGCCGCTTTACCCAAGCGCGATCCACAGATGATTGTGCCGTATACGGAGTAATCCGTATAGCAGAGTCAGCTTAGGGCATTTGGAAGTGGAATTTGGCTGACTTCCTTTAGAGCTATGTACTGTAGTGCCGTAGTACCGATCGGATAGTTGTTAGACAGTGTATTGTGTGACTGTACTCCGCTGAAAATATCGACAAAGCGATCCAGTTGTTCGGAAATATTCCTGCTGGAAGTTGATACATAAGATCGTACGAAGCAATGTGCGCTCCGAGTGGGGAGACTATGTATAGATCAGTTTCGTACTCGTTACCAACGCAGTGGAATAAAGAAAATGAAGCAAATAAATGCAGTAATAGGACCAGTCAAGTTGCAGTTCCATCCACAGGCCCAGAGTGTCGGGTATGCGGTGAGAACACAGATGATTCGGGTCGATGCAGAGAGTACGTCGTACCAATGGGTTAATGGGCATTTGGTCAAATCCCGGAGAATCCAATGGTCTGGATTGGGGTCTGTGCTGAACAGAGTACCTTGTAACTGTATCCATACCCAACCAACCCCAGTAGAGCGAGAATGGTTGGTTCTAGACGGTCCGTTTTCCCGGTGGGGCTCTAATCCATTAAGAGGAATATGTATGGAGTAGGGAGTATATTGTAGTGAAAGAAGAAGTTGGGAAGTGGAAGTAGAGGTAGAGGGATGAGAGAGGAAGAGGGGACGGAAAACGAAAACGAGTATGATTATTTATACCTGAATCCCGAGGCTCTTTACAGACCAGAATAAACGAACCTTCACTTTCTTCTTTACTGTACTCCGTACTTCTTCTATTGTATTTGTATTTCATCTTTGATATTAAATTCAAACACACGGCCCCTCTTATGCCCTAGGCCCCCCCCTTAGTACTGACTAAACCAACTGTATTACTAGCTAACTTCTCTTCCTCTTTCTTTCCTTTATTCTCTCCAAATCCTCCTAACCGCCTAAATCAACTTTAAACTGAGGGTTGTTCCCTGGTTTCAACCTCTCTTTCCCCCTCTACCGGACCCCTTGGAAAGTGGTGACGCCCCTGTTTATGTCTCTTTGCGATATTCTCCATTCGCTCTTTTCTCCTCCCAATTTCATTCCCGACCTTGGATCTCTCCGTGGGTTTGCTGTCGCTTACGGTGGCTGATAATCTCATGCTCACTCGGCTTCACATTCATTGCTCGCCCCCATCTTAATCCTTACATCTCAGCCCTCGATGTCATACCCCTCTATGGAGCCGTCGCGCGGCTTTCAGCTTCCACAGCCTAAAATTCCTGGAGATGAAGATATGCGACGTCGACTTCCCCCTATGGCTTCGCCGCCGCCTTCAAAAAGGTACAAGTCGGAGTCGACCCCTGGTAGCGATACGGGTCGCTCAAGGTACTATCACTCCCAATCGGTACCAACGAGCGAACGGAGTCGCTCGCGCCAGACTTCAACAGCCATGGATATTTATGTCATTACCGATCCAGATCCGTCCGATAATCGCAATCGCGATCGGGACCGGGATCTGGAGCGCAGAGTTGGTCGGTTTCTGAGCAATGGCTCGGTCGCGACGCAATCGTCGCAGATCTCCAACATTTCCCATGCTTCTACTCGTACTTCTTTCTCCTCACCTCCGGTGATTATCAACAATCGCAAGTATGTATTTCATCCTACAAGAGAAGCTGTATTTTAGCTTGTTGGCTTGTTTTATTATTCCAACCATGTGATAACTGACAACCTGGCGTGATTGCAGAATTCCCGAAAAATATCCGAGCTATTCTGAAAATGGACGAATGTACCATGGCTACCGGAAGGGCTCCTACATGATGCCATGCGATGAAGAGGAACAAGACCGTCTGGATATCTTCCACAAACTGATCACCGTCGCCCGTGCATCAGACGGTCTAATATATGCCCCACACCCGCAAAATTCACGTATTCTGGACCTGGGCTGCGGAACAGGAATATGGAGTATCGAAGTCGCGAATAAATACCCAAATAGCTTCGTGGTTGGTGCAGACTTAGCACCAATCCAGCCAGCCAACCATCCTAAAAACTGCGATTTCTACGCCCCCTTTGATTTCGAGAGCCCATGGGCCATGGGTGAAGATTCATGGGACCTGATCCACATGCAAATGGGGCAAGGCAGTGTCAAAAGCTGGCCCAGCCTCTATAAACGAATATTTTCTCACCTGCGCCCTGGCGCATGGTTCGAACAGGTCGAAATCGATTTCGAACCGCGTTGTGACGATCGTTCTTTGAGCGGACTCGCACTGCGCCACTGGTATACCGCACTTAAGAATGCGACGGAATCTCGCATGCAGCCAATTGCCCATAGCTCGCGTGAGACGATCCGCAATTTGCAAGAAGCCGGTTTCACTGAGATAGACCATCAGATGGTGGGCTTGCCAATGAACGCCTGGCACAAAGACGAGCACGAGCGCAAGGTCGCTCGCTGGTATAACCTCGCCGTGTCAGAGAGCGTCGAGCCTATGAGCTTGGCTTGCTTCAGCCGAGTGTTTGCGTGGCCCATAGAGAAGATTCAACGCCTGGCAGCTGATGTCAAGTCTGAAGCTTTCAATAAGGAGATTCACTGCTACAACATCTTGCATATATACCAGGCCCGCAAGCCCGTTTGCGATTAATTTCTATATATACAAACACAGCACAACCCTCCTGCCCTGGTGGCACTGACGAGCACCATTTTTCCTGAGAGTTTGACCTGAACAACTGGGAAGATATCGTATCATTGTGTCATATCTTTGTATTGGGAGCTCATCTTTTGTTTGCTTTAGCATCTTCATGGCGTTTTTGAGCCGAGTTTGTTATGTTTCGGCTGGTGGATATACCCCGTTGTCTCACCTTAGCCTCTTGTAGTTGAGTTTGCTAGCCATACAACTCGTCAACTTTTGAAAATCCCGAGGCCTCTTCTAGGTACATTACTGATGCCAATCAGTGGCTTATATTGAAGCTGATAAGAAAGGTATTCAGGATCATGTCTACTATCCAATAGTTGTGGATATCCTAACATTCCAAGGTTAAAGGTTGTATAACAAATATTTTTCTAGTTGTCGCAGTTACTACCTAGGTAGATTCTTCATTAGGCAATCATATCGAGTTTGAACGCCATTCCCTGTTTTTGAAACGCCTCCCATGCAAATCAAGAGTTTTGTTTTAATACTACCTCAACGCCGTCGATTTCGTCCTGTAGTGCGGGACGTTCCATTCGTAGTGGCTCGGCTGTCTTTCTCCGTATCGCCATTTACACCTTCACGGCCTGCACCAGGCGTTCGACGACGCATAGTGCCTGGACCAACGGCGACGACATCTTCACCACTCTCGCTATCAGAGACATCGAGTATGACAGGTACACCGAAAGCATTGGCGCTCTCAGCGTCAGCCTCGGCCTTGGACGGATGAAGGGTTACAGCATCGGGCTCCTCATCCTCTAGATCGAGACGACGCTGATGCACCTGTTCTGCTGGATGAACGTCAAACTCGTCTTCGCGCTCGACGTACTCGACGTTTTCTTCAACTTCACCGAAGTCTGGCGCTAGGGCGGACCACTTTTGTGGACTTATGATTGACCATATGTATATACAGCCGGACTCCAGACCGCATGCGACGACCATTGGTCGCGATGGGTGCCATTCTACCACGCCGAGCTCTTCACGTGGTCCCTCGAGGATTTTGACTAGGGAGCCGTGGCTGCGTTCCCAGACGTAGATATCTGGATTCATGAATGTGGTCGCGGTGACGAATTCGCCTGTTGATGAAAATGTGACGTGGTTCCAACTTAAACGATTGACGACATCTTGGAACTTGTGTTCGACGTGGAGTTTGATGTTCGAGGGCTCGAGGTCGATGCCGAGTTGCGAGAGATCGGGCATTATTACTGTGCGGATGACACGGTCTGAGCTGTTGGATAGAAGATCGCGCCCATTTCCGGCGAGGCGGAGGAGAATGATTACTCCATTGCACAGGCGCATGGAATGTATTGTTGTACATGTTTCAGTTTCAATAATGTTGATCCACCCTTTTGACGTTCCTGCTATGATGTGATTGCCAAACGCCGTGAAGATGGTTACGCATGTCGAGTGTTTTGCGTCTTGCGCAGCTTGCTTAGCTGCCACGGCTGGATCTACTTCTTCGCCTTCGGTCTGTTGGCGAAATGGTGCGGATGGAAGGATGCGCTTGATTGGTTTTGAGGAGGAGACGTCGACAAGAACGGGTTGATCTTCGAAGAGGGAGGCCACAAAGAGGAGGCTGTACATAGTGATGTCAGATTTAAGTATGAAAGGCGGGACTAAAAATTGGGTCGTACTGGTTGAATGGGTGTAGCTCAGCAATGTATACGGGAGCCTCGAATCGGACAGTTCGCACGCGTGAGCCATCTTTCAGGTCCCATAGGATACATTTCCAGTCCTGTGAAGAGGTGAGAAGGTATCGACCATCTCTAGACCAGCTATTGGATCAGTCAGTACTAGGCGCAAGCAAAGCCAGACCGGATACAGTACCTGAGAGATTGAATCTGACGGGTGTGACCCTGAAGCTTGCGAGCCACACCATTCGTCTCAATGTCAAAGATGACCACTGTTCCATCCACCTAGTTTGCAAGTCAGCTCTCTGACTTGCTTGTATATCTCCAATAATTTTTGATATCCACTGACTCGTCCAGATGCTAGATAGTCGCCGGTATGATTGAATCGTAGGCAGGTTGCATGGCCATCACCTAGAATTAGTCAGTCAGCATGGCAAGTTAAAATGTGTTGATTATTTCAGTTTCATACTAAGCTTCTCAGTCAGGGTGTCTGGATAGTCCTGAGCCAAGATAAACGGGTCAATGAGGGAGAGATTCATTGCAGCGACAGAGAGGCTGATGGTTTCATGGATCAAATTATTAGCCTGGTATGGCCAGAAAGCTGGCAACCAAGCATCCAACGTAGAGCATAGACTGTTTGAAGAAAAAAAAGGGTCGCAACAATTCCAAGGATGTTTTTTAATCTGCCGCCGCCATTAAGCAGAACTTGACCGCCTTAATTTGGCAATGAAGTGGCCACGATGAAGTCAGAACCCTAAATTATAGAGTGGGTAAAGATAAAGCTGCATTGTCAGGATTAGAATATACCATTTAGATCCAATCTACTAAAATTACTGTTTTTTCTCACAATTAAAAGACTTGATGTTGAAGAGCAGTTGGAAGTCGTGTAACAACTTGTTTGAGATGTTCCATACTAGTTCTGCCACTATTTACCGCCTTCAGCACATGGACCGAAATCTCCTCGAAGGTTGCCTCATCGACCATCCCTCCTTTTCAACTTCACACCTCCCTTCGCCATCATCAATCTCCCAGTTTATTCGCGTCAACCATCGCGATACTTCTCCTGAAGTTACTTGATACGCGATCATTCCTTGCGCGTCCTTTCTGTCTTTACTTTCGCGCTCCGTGACATTCGGGGCTTCGGCCTTTGGCCAGGCGACCCTGAGAAGTCCGACCAACTTCTGTTTTCGAAATCACTCTCGTTTCATTTTCGCCTTAATCAGTTGAATCTGAGTCTCTCAGTCAACTCTTTGCGACCATAACCGCAATCATGTCGAACGTTTTCTTCCCCTACTCTCAGGCGCCTTTGCGCACCATCAAGGAAATCCAGTTTGGTGTTTTCTCGCCTGATGAGATCAAACGGATGAGTGTGGTTCACGTGGAATATCCTGAAACTATGGTAGGTCCAGTAGTAGAGAATTCTACTTTACTCCAGTGATGAGTTCATGGAATCTAACAATTGTTCAATCCAGGACGAGCAGCGACAACGCCCCCGAACCAAGGGTGTAAACGACCCACGACTCGGAACTGTCGATCGACAATACAACTGCGAGACTTGTGAAGAGGGACCTAAGGAGTGCCCAGGACACTTTGGTCACATCGAACTCGCATCTCCCGTCTTTCACATCGGTATGTTGGCACATCTTGTGTAGCACTACAAGTACTGACTTTTTACTCCTAGGATTTTTGGTCAAAATCAAGAAGCTTTTGGAAACCGTCTGCCACAATTGTGGAAAGATCAAGGCCAACACGGTTAGTCATCCCTTCTGGGATGGCAAATCTTAAAAATGGCATGTTTTACTGACTGTTTTGAATCAGGGCGATGCCAAGTTTGCGGATGCTTTGCGTATCCGAGACCCGAAAAAACGATTTGACTCCATTTGGCGACAATCGAAGGATGTGACTGTTTGCGAGGCCGATCCGTCTGACGAGGATGATAATATGGAGAAAGAGAAAGGTAAAGCTTCAAAGGCTTTGCACGGTGGATGCGGTAATGCACAGCCCACTGTTCGCAAAGATGGAATTAGCCTAGTAGGCACGTGGAAGGCCCCCAAGAGCGAGGATGGTACAGCCCAGCCTGAGAAGAAGGTCATCACACCTACAATGGCTTTGAATATCTTCAAGAACATTTCCCATGAAGACGTACGCATCATGGGTCTTAGCAACGACTATGCCCGTCCCGAATGGATGATTCTTACGGTTCTTCCCGTCCCTCCCCCCACAGTTCGCCCCAGTGTTGTGATGGGAGCTGCAGCCAATGCCCGTGGTGAGGACGATTTGACCTACAAGTTGGCAGAAATTGTTCGCGCAAACCAGAACGTTCAGCGCTGCGAACAAGAAGGCGCCCCCGATCACGTCATCCGCGAGTTCGAATCCTTGTTGCAATACCATATCGCCACTTACATGGATAACGACATTGCCGGCCAGCCCAAGGCGATGCAGAAAGGTAACCGACCCGTGAAAGCCCTGCGCAGTCGTCTTAAGGGAAAGGAGGGTCGTTTGCGACAAAACTTGATGGGAAAGCGTGTCGACTTCTCTGCACGTACCGTCATCACTGGTGACCCCAACCTGTCTCTGGACGAAGTTGGTGTACCTACCTCGACCGCCCGGATATTGACCTACCCGGAAGTTGTGACTCCGTACAACATCGAAAAGCTCCAGGCATTAGTTTCAAGAGGTCCAAACATACACCCCGGTGCGCGATACATTGTTCGTGATAACGGCGAGCGAATTGATCTTCGTCATGCGAAGCGCGCTGGTGCTCAGCAGTTGCTTTATGGCTGGAAGGTCGAGCGCCATCTTGATAACGGTGATATTATTCTGTTTAATCGTCAACCTTCTCTACACAAGGAGTCCATGATGGCTCATCGTGTCCGGGTTATGCCTTACTCAACTTTCAGACTTAACCTCTCGGTCACGTCTCCTTACAACGCCGATTTCGATGGTGACGAAATGAACTTGCACGTTCCCCAGAGCGAGGAAGCGCGTGCGGAGCTTCTGGAGCTTGCTCTAGTCCCGACCAATATTGTTTCTCCTCAACGTAACGGCCCAATCATGGGTATTGTGCAGGATACTCTGTGCGGTGTCTATAAGCTTTGCCGTCGTGATGTGTTCCTTACCAAGGAACAGGTCATGAACATCATGCTCTGGGTACCCAACTGGGATGGTGTGATTCCCGATCCCGCCATTCTGAAGCCTCGTCCTCGCTGGACTGGAAAACAGATGATCAGTATGGCTTTCCCCACCGGTCTCAATCTTCTGCGCGTCGACAAGGATAACTCGCCTCTTTCTGAGAAATTCAGTCCTGTCAATGATACTGGCCTGTTGATTCACGGTGGTCAGCTTTTGTACGGCTTGCTTTCCAAGAAGATCGTTGGCGCTACAGGTGGAGGTGTCATTCACACAATTTTCAACGAGTGGGGACCTGAAGCTGCAGTCCTTTTCTTTAACTCTTGCCAAACTATTGTTAACTACTGGCTTCTACACAATGGTTTCAGCATCGGTATTGGTGATACAATTCCGGATTCTGATACCATTCAGAAGATTGTGGATGCTGTTCGTGAACGCAAGAATGAAGTCGAGGAAATCACTGCGAGCGCCACAGCAAACACCCTCGAGGCCTTGCCCGGTATGAATGTTCGTGAAACCTTCGAAAGCAAGGTGTCTCGTGCCCTCAACAACGCGCGTGATGAGGCTGGTGATGTTACAGAGAAGAGTCTCAAGGATTTGAACAACGCAATTCAAATGGCTCGTTCAGGTTCAAAGGGTTCATCCATCAATATCTCTCAAATGACGGCCGTTGTGGGACAGCAATCCGTGGAAGGAAAGCGCATTCCTTTCGGCTTCAAGTACCGCACCCTACCTCATTTCACCAAAGATGATTATTCTCCCGAGTCTCGTGGTTTTGTAGAAAACTCCTACCTGCGTGGCTTGACCCCCACCGAATTCTTCTTCCACGCTATGGCTGGTCGTGAAGGTTTGATTGATACTGCAGTCAAAACCGCAGAGACTGGTTACATTCAGCGTAAGCTGGTCAAGGCTCTAGAGGAAGTGATGGTCAAGTACGATGGCACTGTTCGTAACTCGCTGGGTGATGTTATCCAATTCATTTACGGAGAAGATGGACTTGATGGCCAGCACATCGAGAACCAGCGTGTTGACATCATCCGTTGTTCCGATGCTAAGATGCGGGAGCGCTTCCGTGTCGATGTCATGGATGCTGAGCAAAGCCTCGGCCCCGAAGTATTGGAGCAAGCTAACGAGATTTCTGGTGATATCGAGGTTCAGAGATATTTCGATGAAGAATGGGAAGCAATTCTCAAGGATCGTGAATTCCTCCGGACTGTTGCCAAGGAAGATGAAGAGATGATGCAGCTTCCCATCAATGTGCAGCGTATTCTGGAAATGGCCCGCACTACATTCCGCATTCGTGAAGGCTCCATCAGTGATTTGCACCCTGCCGAGGTAATTCCTCAGGTCCAGGCTCTTCTTGAGCGACTTGTCATTGTCCGCGGTAGCGATCCGATCTCACAAGAGGCACAGGAGAATGCAACATTGCTGTTCAAGGCCCAGTTGCGTAGTCGTCTTGCCTTCCGTCGCCTTGTCACCGAGTATTCGCTCAACAAACTTGCTTTCCAGCATGTTATCGGTGCCATTGAAAGTCGTTTCGCTCGCGCTGCGGCCCATCCTGGTGAAATGGTTGGTGTTCTTGCAGCCCAATCCATTGGTGAGCCTGCTACTCAAATGACTCTGAACACTTTCCACTTTGCTGGTGTTTCTTCAAAGAACGTTACCCTTGGTGTGCCTCGTCTTAAGGAAATTCTGAACGTTGCCACGAACATCAAGACGCCTTCCATGACTGTTTACCAGGAACTGGACAATACATACAATAAAGAGGGTGCCAAGCAGCTGCGCAGTGTCGTTGAGCATACCAGCTTGCGATCCGTCACGGAGGCTACTGAGATCTATTACGATCCAGAGATTCAATCTACTGTCATTGAAAATGATCGTGACATGGTTGAGTCTTACTACATTATTCCTGAGGATGTTGGTGGGGAGCCCTCTCATCAGTCCAAGTGGCTGCTTCGTATCATCCTTAGTCGACCCAAGCTTCTTGACAAGAGCCTTACGGTGCAGGAAGTTGCCGCGAAGATTAAGGAAGCCTACCCTCGCGATATCGCTGTCATCTTCAGCGATAACAACGCCGATGAACAGGTCATCCGTATTCGTCAAATCCAGGACGCCAAAGACGAGGAAGAAGACGAAGATGTCGAGTACGACGTTACTCTGAAGAAACTCGAGCAGCATCTTTTGGACACTCTGACTCTTCGTGGTGTTCCCGGTGTGGAGCGTGCTTTCATTAATGAGAAGAGCAAGGTTCGTGTTCTTGAAGATGGCGCCCTCTTCACTAGCAAGTCGGATCCTCTTTGCAAGGAGTGGGTTCTTGAGACCAGCGGCTCTTCCCTGGCGCCAGTGCTTACGCTCCCTGGTGTGGATGCTACCCGCACATACTCCAACCAGTTTATCGAAATTTTCCAAGTCTTCGGTATCGAAGCTGCTCGTACGGCTGTGCTGCGGGAGCTGACACAGGTGCTGGCTTTCGACGGATCCTACGTCAATCATCGTCACTTGGCTCTTTTGGTAGATGTTATGACCGTGCGTGGCTATCTGACCCCTGTTACTCGTCACGGTATCAACCGTGCCGACAATGGTGCTCTCATGCGTTGTTCGTTCGAGGAGACTGTCGAAATTTTGCTGGACGCGGCTGCTTTCGGAGAGCTTGATGACTGTCGTGGTGTGTCGGAGAACCTGATTTTGGGACAGATGGCCCCTGCTGGAACAGGAGAGTTTGACGTTCTCTTGGATCAGGACTTGCTCAACACTGTTGTGTCTAATAATGCTCGTTTCGGGCTTGCCGTCGGTGCTAAGGATGCGATCATTTCTGATGGTGCTTCTACTCAGTATGACACCGGCTCGCCAATGGCCAGTTCCCCTTACATGGCGGATGGCGATCCAGATGCCAAGTTTTCGCCTATTCACTTGACTGGCGCTGAATCTCCTGGTGGTCTTACCAACTATCGGGCCCAGGACTACGGCGGTGCGTTTAGCCCTGGTACTCGTAGCCCGTCTCCGTACAACCCAGCCAGTCCCTTCAGCACCAGCCCGTCTTCGCCTAGCTACTCGCAGTCCAGCTATTCTCCCACCTCTCCTTTCATGGGTAGTACTTCCCCTGGTTTCTCGCCTACAAGTCCCTCGTTTATGCCTACTTCGCCCGGCTACTCACCGACCTCTCCTGCGTATGCTACATCCCCTGCTTACGGCCAAGCTTCCCCGACGTCGCCTTCTTATTCGCCTACTTCGCCTGGGTTCTCACCAACCTCTCCGAATTACAGCCCGACGTCGCCAAGCTTCAGCCCGGCTTCGCCTGCTTTTAGTCCGACATCTCCTAGCTACAGCCCCACGAGCCCTGCTCTTGGTGGCGGTCGTCACCTGTCCCCGACATCTCCCACATCCCCCAAGTACACCCCAACCTCTCCTGGTTGGTCACCCACGAGCCCTCAGACGTACTCCCCTACGTCTCCCAACTTCCTTGGCTCTCCTACTTCGCCAACCTCTCCGGGCTACAGTCCTACTTCGCCTGCTTACAGTCCCACGTAAGTTTTTGTCCTCCCAGCTAACAATTTTGAATGTCAAATTGACAATTTTTGAAAAGTTCTCCGCGTCAGTAAAGCTTGCAGCTTGCGACTCAGTACTTTTCTGGGAACAAGTTCCCTTTTGCGAAGCAAGATTCGCCCAGTCATTCCAATTGACTATTCTAATGCTTAAGTAAACGTTCAGGAAGTCTCGTGAGGTATCAAAATTTGAGATCAGTCCAGATTAAAGTAGCTTCAAATGTATCCATGGAGAATTCAGATGTGACGACGTAGTATCTAAAAAAGTAGCAATAACCCTATCCAATTTCTTCCAAGGTTCTCAGCCTTGGAAGAACTGACTAGGGCTAATCTCACCTTCACTCTAACTTTCACTTTCACTTTCATTGTCACTGTCCCTCTGACCTTTTTGTTAACTCTATGTACCTACCTAGGTAAGTCAGCTTCCTATGGATATTCCTTATTCTCTTCCACCTACCTCTTCTTCTGACCTAGCAACTTTGGAATGAATTGGAGAAGATTATTCATTCGCACTCTGACGAGTCATTGTTACAAAACCCCAATCGGCTCACCCAGGAGATTAACGAAACGCGTTTCGGGAGCTCAAGAAGTGTGAATGAATCGCCTACCAACCTCGGCATGCTATGACTCTATTAGAAGACAGGGCAAGGCGACCCGGGACAAGAAGGCCAAACTGAAGGCATACCTTGAGCGTGATGTATCAGAATGATCTTCCCTAAAGTCCGGAAGGAAGAATTGGAACTGCACGTGAGAATCGAGAAATACTATGAAAGTTCGCGTCTTTGGCTAGACAGTTTTCCTCCATTCAACGATAGATTCCGGGCTATAATTGAGCTTAGTACTCAATGAGCGGTCTGATTCACTCGCTGGGTCATTCACTCACTGATCGAGCTGAGTAAGTACTACAATTTTTTGCTGGAAGCAACTTTCTGCTGATGAGTTTAATCTTAATAAGTGAAGCGGAAGAAAACTTGCCAGCTTTATACAATGTTCTCTTTATTCAAATCAACCATCACGTGCCGTATTCAACATTATATCCATATCTTAATAGTCTCATCTTTGGGAGAGTGAGAAGAATCTAAACATCTATCCTTCTAGCCCTTATCAGGATCTAAATTGAAACAGTGAATGAACTGGCTATAAGGAGAAAAGCTTCTTCCAGTACACTATTCTTGTCAATATCATAAAAAGTGAGTATAACCAGCATCTGGTCTAATTGGCTAGCATTAGCTGGCTTCATAACATTCCAATTACCCCTATTAGCAGGCGTAGGCGACAAATGCAGATAATTTTGTTCTAAAGTTGAGCTTTTAATTGAAACCGGTATATCAATTAGACGCTTTTTAGGGCCATCAAAAAGCCATTGACGAATAAACTGTCATAGGTTAAAAGAATACCTAACAAATGATGTTTAGTGTAGGATCAAGAGTGGCACTATATAAGTAGAACCTGCGTATGATTTCTCGAGAGCGAAATCATTATAGTCTTTTGGCTCAGTGGGATGGACGTGGACGCAGGCACGATCCCTTCACATAAACACAGTTGATGCTCCTTTGGGTAGTTATTGACCGACTAATATACTACGTGACTGGATATGAGCCTCATTAAAGCGGCGGCATCTGAGATAGGAAAGCCAGAAGAAATCAGGTACGTATAGTCACCTAAGTATGGATTCAGGGCTTCTGGAACTTCAAGATTAAATCTTGAGACATATGTACATGATAAAATCTATCAGATTGATAGATCCATCATCGATGTCCAATTACTGTGGGCTTTAGCTACGTAACCATCCGTATCATCTAATCCTCAGTTGATGAGTGATCATCAATCATTGTTATTGTTGATACAAGTGGAGTCGTTCCGTCTATCATTATTGGACAGATGGTCAACGACTCCTCTCATTGGATTGGCCAGCCCCAAGTGGGGCAATGGAGCAGTCTTCGATTCAGTTGGAGTTAGAAGGAACACACCTCTTAATCTTCTTCAATATCGTTTAGCATTGAATGCATTTGCAGAACAGTAAGACGCGTCACATATTCTGACAGCTATCATCTGAATTCTTAGATACCTACCAACCAATCCGCACGGAGAAACCCCGCGAGACGAAGTTAATATAATGTACTGACCGCATCTTGGCATTTAGGTGGCTGTTTTCTTGCTGTCGGATCCGGAGCTGTATAGCTAAAACCTCGGTACTTGATGGATTCCCTTCCTACTGTAATATACTTTTGAATTGACCAACACTATTCCAGCTTAGTCTATGAAAATTGGGAAATTTTGAAAAGCTTCAAAATCAATTAAAGAAGACTGGTCGATTGCAGGGTTAACTCATAGTACCTAGGCTTTGCCCAAGCTAAATATCATGCTAGCTCCCTCTTAGTTCCAGGAAGCAGCTAAGACATCTTCATAGACCTTCTTGAAAACCAGGATCCTCATCTCATCAATCAATCTAGCAACCTGAAGACACTCCTCGTTCCCATCGGTCAATCCACCAAACACAGATTCCGCTAGGTCAAATTCGATAGTAGTAAAGCCTGGCTTGGCCTCGTGAATGAGACTTACGACCGGTGCATGCTGGGCTGCTCGAATATCATGCACCGTCATCTTTGTTGCAACACGAGAATTTCCCATGGTGTATTGCCTGGCGTTTTGACTTCTTCCAGCTAGGCTAGAAAGCTCACCATGGTCATGGATTGCATAGATACTGAATGGCTCGTCCCCACGCATGGCATTGACAGCAGCTTCGAGCTGTTTTAATGTTTTTGCAGCTTTCAATGCATCGTCATTGTATCTTCCGAGCCGACTTTCGAGGCATTGTACAAATGCTGACCATGGAACTGGAATCTCGATTTTCCGATGAATCAGGCTCCTAGTAAAGTCGGTAGAATATTCTTCAAGTGCCATTGTAACCTAGGGAGCGTGAAAGGATGCTCAACTTCCAATTGAGCAAAAGTATCAGCGATGCCAAAATACCGTAGTTTCAAGATAGGAACCTACTTAGATACTTGCAAGATGTAGGTGGGTTCAGTAAACAAATCAATAACTTGGTCACCTCATATTTATTAAATACTTATGCTTGGATACCATCATGCTAAATTGTCACAGTAAAACCGAATAGCACCATTGGCATTATCGATGAATTCCTGATTACTAATCTAGTTTCCAAATTGGAGTCTTTAACTAGCTAGTTAAATAATCACTCATCAGGTAGTTAGGATTTCTTGTATTAATTGATTGGTTATAAATTGAGAAAAGAAGAGCCTAGACTTAACTAGAAAATCAATCACTCATCACTGGCCACATCCACATACCTAGAAATTATTTTCCGTGCGGATTAGTGATCACATAATGATATGATTTAATGATTAGAGGCATACTCAAGTTCTACACCATCAAGCTTTGGGTATCGCAAAATCCCCTAAACCTTTCAGATTTGCGGGGAGCTTTTTTCATGGTTTAATTAAGCTCAAATCAAGAAAAAAGACCGAGTCAACCCTACAAACAGCGAGTGAAGCATACAAACAGAGGGAAAGGAGGAGGGAAGGAGGAAGGGGATCTATTAGAACGGACGTCGCACATAGAACTTCTCTCAAGTTGACGAATAATATTCATTGACACCAGCTCTCTTTTGTTATAAGTGCACTAGTACTCTTACAAGAAGAATCGGGAGATGTTGGTTGCAACTTGGATTTAGATCTCATTCATTTTTATGTAGGCTCGTTTATTTTTAATTAAGTATTCGCTCTCAAAGTGCTCTTATCAATGCAATTGAATATCTCATTTTACTTTATTACCTTAATATTGTAAATTATAATATAGCTGGACTTGGACTAAGTCAATTTCAATTGAGAAAAAAATATCTCTTAATCGTCCATGAAGTCCTTTCCAAACCTATCCCCATTACGAACCTTCGATTCTCTCCCAATAACGATTCCATCATATCGATGAGAAGCTCCTCTCAACAAATCTCCATTCCAATCGCTTCCAACGTAATTACCATTTTCGACTTTGCTTTTGTCTCCAATCTTGATATTCCCATATTGGTGGCCCTGTAGGCTTTGCAGCTTTTCTGTTGCAACGGCATGAAGTAGGGGATCCACGTCTCGGGAGACATTTTGAATCAATAAAAACTCCTGTTCATCGCGGACTTGCGCAAGCTCCTCCTTCACCATCCGCTTGAGTTGACTCGGAGAGACAAGAGCTTCAAGGTTTTCGATGAGGGAGTCGATACCTTCGATAAGGTCATTGAGTTCCTGGCGACGATAGAGAGCCCAGCTTGTTTTCCGCCATATATTAGCTTTCTTCTGGTGTTCCAGCGTCCTAGTACCATTCTTCTCTACTATAATAGCCGAAGACCCCGCGTCAACACTGTTAATGATGCCTCTTTCAGTATTCCTGTCTCCGTTCTGCTTAGAGATCTTCTGAGTGTCTGTGAACAGGACCTGAATCTGGTCTAGAGTGTTCTTCACAAGTTGTTTAGAGTCTTCATTGAATTTGGCCAATATCGCATCATCAGAAATGTTAACGGCGTCGCCCCAGCGTGTGAGACGAATTTTTGCGTAGTCGAGACGAAGGGAATCGGTGCGTAAATCCCGACCGTAATGACGACCAAACTGGACATACTCAAAGCATTGTAGGCATGAAGCAAGGGCAGCGGCAATACCGACAGCACCAGCAGCAGCCCCGAACGGATCGGCCATATCAGGGTATCAGGCAGAAGTCAAAATATAGGAAAAGAACACGAGTATGGATTGCACAGGAAGGTCTACTACTTATAGTGGCTATTTCTTTTCATAAGAGAACAGTATATAAGTTGAATTTCTTCTCACAAGGCTGATCGGTAATTCCTAGTTCGTTCTGGGTCAGCTGGGCAGCGATGAGCCAATCATATATTTTTCTTTTACGCGCGCTATCCCTACTCTACGATAACAAACCTATGGAGTCAAAGGTAGAGGGTGCTATTTATAGTACTCGAGGGCTGAGCAATCGCTCAGCTGGGCATGAGTGAGAAGTTGAAGCTTGCTACGTAGGTATCCTTGATGATATTGTTGACTCTTGACTCTTGACTCTAAGCACATCTGCTTCCATCCACTGTCTGCAGAAGTACCTTCTTCGAGATCCAAAAGGTCGCTATGGGAAACAGTGTCGCTATGGAAGCAGATGACCGGAAAGGAGCTTTCTACAAGGATACCAACATACAAAGCAGCGGCGGCTCTGTTCATCTTGGGAACAGTTACGAGAACATGAACAACCAGTACGGGAACAACCAGTACGGGAACAATCATTACGGGAACAACCAATACGGGGACAACAAGAACCATTACGGGGATATCAACAACCATTACGGGGACAACAAGAACCATTACGGCGACAACAAGAACCATTACGGGGACAACAAGAACCATTACGGGGACAACAAGAACCATTACGGGGACAACCATTACTCGAACACCTATTATGCGAGTAAGTTGATTTGAGACGGGATCTAATTTAGCAGAAGGTGAAAGAGAAATTATTGACGACTTTCAGGTCCAGGTCCAAGTCAACCAGAAATCTCACAGAGGACAGGCAACGGTTCGCGTCGCCTTTCTTATCAGCAAGCTAGGCCGGAAGCCCAACAAGCGCAGCAACCGGTAAGACATCTCATCCTAAACAGAGCTTGAAGATTCAGAAACTGACATTCGCATGCTTATAGTCTGCGGCCCGCGGGGCCAAGCGTGGGCCGTCTAAGCCAGAGGAACATCGTGTGGTAGAAGTTAAGATATTCGGCCCAGCGGGGTATATTGTGCGCTTTAACAAGCAGTCAAAAATTCGAGCTGTTTTAGAACCTGAAAAGATCAAGCTATACAATATGCCAAGGACGGATCTGCAAGCACTGGGAGATCGTGTGCCGAAAGAAGAGCGTCCTCTCAAAGGCACGTTTAGTGGTCATATTGTCTTGGCAAACGGATCCGCGGTCCGTCTTGAGAATGTGACTAAGTCATCAACTCTCAATGGATGTACTGTTTTAGTTGGTGGAAACTTGGCGGGGACGAGTTAGGAGCTTAAGGCTTTTTTGTTCCTCGAGAATGAGACCTTTTGACGGAATGTGTCTGTCTAGGTCGAGCAAGATTTCCATTGCGCTACAAGAGCTCCAGAGATGTATTTATTGGGCAGTGTCTGTTCCCACAGGGGCTTGTTGGCGTAGAAGTATCGAGCGCGTTTTCTGTTTACAATATTATGTTATATACCGTCTATGCCTAAATTGCCTTCTTCAGTGACTTCTTCCTGCACCATTTTCATTTCCCATCGGAACATATGTACGTTATTTGTACGTATGTACATTGGTCTGACGTGGAGCTCTTGCAACAGTAAGCAGCCCGTCACGAGGGCTCCTGGAAGCCAATGAAGGCCTATTGGGCCTCAAACAATGCAAACATGCCATTATGTCGTGATTGCATAAATAGGGCATAAATAATGCAGATTTTTCCAGTATTTCTAAGTATTCTAATTACAGTCCAGGTTCCAAGTTCTGATGAAATTTGACTGATTTGACTGATTGATTGATTAGATCTCAAGTAAAGGTTGATCTAATAATGCTCATACAGTTCATCTCAACATGCCTCCTCTTCCTCTCTGGAATCACATCTACTTAGGTACGACTAGCAATGTAGAATCACTCAATGATTTCCTCCGGAGCTGTATTCGTTCTACAATTTCCAACTGAAGAAACCTTGGAACTACCAATCTAAAACTTTCAACGTTTGGAATTACCAAGCAATATCAATGATAGATATCCTCATTGCCGATCAACTGCAATGCGTCAATTGAAATAGGTCATCTAGCGAATCATGCATTTCCAACTGAGATTGAGGATCCAGAAAGCTCCCAAGTATTTCTTCAACACCAACACTCTTCCGAATAAGGTCTGTTTCTTGAAGTGGCAATGCATTCTCAGCTTGCGATCGGTGCATGACATGATGGCTTGAATCTGGCCACAGCTATTGAGACATTGGTGTCTATGGTTGCTGACCGTCAGCAGGTTCATGGGAGGTTTCTTGATTACAGAAAGCCTGGAATATTCGCTGCAGCTCATGTATCTCATTCGTGATTCTTCTTGCGTTGGGCATAGTACCCGAAATTAGTTGAGAATTCTGTGTACGCTCCAGTCGAAGAAGCATGGATAAAATGGTAACTCCTCTTTTAGCAAACATGCTAATTTCACTTCGTGTGAGAATCTCGACTGCATTGCGAACCAGTTTTCGTTGTTCATTATAGATGGGACTCCGTCCCATAGTTAGACCATCATGCTTACATCTACCTTCATTTCCGGGGCATTCTGTTACGGAGCCCCATTCCTCTACTGTTAGTGCAGTTCCGACACCTAAATCCTAGCTGAATCGACCTGTGCATTTTGGCTGCACTGCCTATGAGCGCTCCCCGTATCACTAGGTACTAGGGTACTAGGAGCCATGAAATATTCAATTCTGCAACCTTGGAACCATCCAAGGGTCATTTGAAATCATGAATTCGTAAATGTAGTATCTTGAGAAGATCTTGGGACGTCAAATGTTTAAATAAGAAAAGTCCAGAAACTGGGGTAAACAAGTTCCTCCTCAAAGATACGACGCACCTGTGAGAGTACAAAGCGCTCTACCTTACCGACATTTTTCAAAAGCTGCTTCCCATCTTCCTTGCGGCCAATTTCGCTATCTACCCTAATCTCCTGTAACAATCCACCCTGTCGTTTTTGATCTCCGCCAGGTCGAGACGGTCCATCTTCGCTAGTATTCTGGCTCCCCTGACCCTGCTCTTCAGAGCCAAGCAAGGCGTCCGCATCTTCCGGTGACAAAAAGCAGAAATGCACGCGCTTGCGTATATAAGCAACGACGGCCACTCCGTCGAAGGTTATACCGGTCACGTTCAGTTTCAGCGGCAACCCGGCGAAACTGGGCATTGGGTAGTCAAGCAGTATCTCGGCTGTTAGAGATAGCCGCACATCACCAGCGTATTTCGCATGGCAGAGTACCTGAAAATCTTCGGGTCGCCGTTCACGCATCCGAGGTGGGATTGGAACGGAGGGATCGGCTGCTGGCTCTATTGATAGATGTGGCACATCAACTGGAGAGGTGCTGTTGTGGTTCGATCCACTGCTACCTGTTTGGCAGATCGATGGGTGCGACGGTGCGGTGTTTGCTGTTGATGGTCTTGAGGCGGAGTTGTCGGTGCTATCTAGATCTGCTTCCTGGCGAAGCATTGATGGACGTTGCGGGTGCAGTTGCGGTCTACCGTGAGCTAAGCCGGAATCTGACCAGCCACTTGAAAGATGTGTGCCACTTGCTACGGCTGCAAGAGGCGTCTGGCTACCTGACAGGCCACCTAATGACATTAGATGGTACCCCAGCGTGGATGTACCGCCAGGGATACCAGGTGTGCCGGCGCGGGGGAGGAAATGCGGGTTTAAATGGTCAGTCAGGGGAAGAGGTGACCGAAGCGCGGAGGGTTGGAAAATCTCGCCGGGAAAGGGATGGTGACTGAAGCTGTGAGGAGGGCGGTTCAGCGGTATGTCATCTTCGTAGGTCGAGTCTGACCATTCCGCCGTGAGGGCTTCGGAGGTAGCAGAGGTATCGTCATCGTCTTCCTCGTAGAAATCGGCGAAAGGTTCGCAGAGATCCTTGATCTCGAGATCGGGTGCTACGGTGCCAAATTCAAATGCATGGCACTGGACTGATCGGATGAAGCGCGGCAGTGGTACCTGCTGAAACCTATCATGGACAAACGCGCGGATGCGCTCCGCCAGAGCTTCGCCGTCCGGGCCCGATGTGGCCGTTGCCCAGTCGACTTCGATGGACATCACATATGCGGAATTGTAACTTCTTCACGAACTCTAGATCATCTGTGAATGGGAAAAAAAAGGAAAAGAACGAGAGTTTCCTGGAGAAGCCCGCAGGCCGTTAACGCGGGACCACGTGACCCTGGACGACATGGGAATCCACGAATTTGTCCTCTGCTGATACTTCGAACTAAAGATGAGATTGGTGACTTGGAGACGATCACCTGTGAGTATGGAGGAAATAATGGTCTTCTATTAGTATTAGGCCACCACTGCGAGCCACTTCACAAAGAACGTCTGCGCATCGCATCTAGCCCGGCCCGCCTCGAAGCCTGAGCCCTACACATAAGGACTATTCAGGCATAGTTTGGCGTTCTTGTGTATGAATAGCTGCCAATGGAGCTTGAAGCTCTGCTCCCGAAGTGTTCAATATCTTCAAATCTACAAGTTCTCGCAGAAGTTGAGATCAAAAGATTGAACCAATTCCTCGTCTATCTATGATCGCCAACGCCTCAGTTGATAGGCTGGAAGGCCCCTAGCTAGTGGCACCCCGGTAAAAGCCAAATGCCCGTGTGCCCCCGAAGCTAATTTCTGGCCCAAAGAGTGCCCAAAGGGCACAGTGGTTCCCCCTGGCCTTCCCTTTGCTCCAGACCGCGGGCAGCGAGCTTCTTTGTGTCTGTTCCATGAGGGGACTAGAAACAAAATTACGCAAACTCCGAGAAAAAAAAATGAAGCTTTAATCCTTGATATGACTGGATTGGAAGACTGGAGTGTCCTTCTACTTGTCCAATCGTGACTTTGTCAACGCGATTTCGGCTCCGACCCTATTGGTACTTTCTAAACACCGCCACGACTTGACCAATTACTTAATATGGCCGACCTTACTAGACCATAGTACTGAGTACCGAGTCTTTTGAGCTAAGCCTCATTATAACCCGTGTAAAGCATACACGCAAAATCAGATGATCAACTGGCATGCGGGCCTAATGCAAGTATGAGGTATCGGGTGTTAAAACCTATCGAAGCTGTTAGTCCCCACATCTACATTTATGGTTCTCGTCTCATTCGTGTTCTTACAAGCCAAATGACTCTTTCAATATCTGGCTCAATAAAAGATGCACCAATGACCCTCTATCCGGCTCTCGCACGATCTCTCTGACTCCGAAAGGTTTGTGGTATGCGAAGAATACTTCATTTCCCCAGGGAATCTCAAATTTCACTACGTGTTGTCGCGCGTCATCATTATTAATCCTTTATATAAGACCTAGCTGCGCAGTGGCTCATGATAACGGCCATTCGGGTTCCCTTGAACTACTTCCCGCAGAGTGGCAAAGCTACTGACCCAATAAATTTCCTTACATCGAAGACCAGTATTCAGAATATTTGTTGCGCTCATGTAAGTTGATTTGTATGGGATGCCACATGCATAGCAACGTGGTCAACCCCCGTGTGGCCCATGCATGTGGGCATGGCATGAGTCTGATTAAGCACCATTTGACTTTTATTTTCTTTCAAGGGTGCCTGGAATCCGGTTCTCAGATCCTTTCCCATTCCTCTCTATCCCCATTAGACCTGTTGGCAAGAGGATATCGCAAGAGTCTCTTGCCCAGGTATTTTGAGCGAATGAATGTTACATCTCAAAGTTTTCAGATGATCATTATAGGGAAAGACTACAGTCAGAAGCCACAAACAGGTATTAATATGCCTCATTCAAAGTTTGTGGCGACATATGAGGGCCTTACACCCCTGTAAGCGCCAGCTCAGGCCAGTCTCCCCCTCTTGTTAGAAATCTCTCACAGGCCCGTAGGAACTGTTCGGAATGCACCCGGTTACGACATGATCCCTGCAAGGATATGGGACTATTTGTGGCTTTCCATGGTTACTGCAAGCCACCTGAACGCGAAGGAGTCAATCCCGCCCCTTTTCTAGATAGGCCAGAGTTTCAAAGTGGAGAGAACATTCTCGAGGTAGACTCTCATTATAAAATACTATCATATTGCCTAGGTAGTTCTGAGGCTGAAGGTGATGAAAGAAGTACCCGCAGGTACTGAGGAATACGAAGCAAGATGGATGTGGATAGAGTCAGGTCTGTACCAAAGACTGTATTTGGAAAATGTAGATAACAATGATAAGACCTCGGGAGAACAAGATGATACGTGCAGATGAAGGCCATAATGAACGATATATCCACATTTAAACGTTGGAAGAATGGACATGTCAAAAGTACAGCTTTCCCATCTCGAGTCAGTGAATCCAATAGACGGCGAGAAGATAGAGCGAATAGCCGAAGAAGTGAAGAAAACAAAGATCAGCGGATGAGTTGAGCCCTCAGATAGCAGAGCATATCAAGAAACCAACTATTGCCAATTGTGGCAAGACAAAGAACAAAAAACGGTAATAAAAGCCTCCGTTGTAAGAGTCCAAATCATCCTCCATTTTTTCCCGAGCAAGAGCGGATTGATGCCGGAGCATCGTGGAATTATCAGGCTGCTGAAGGTGGATCTTCAACTGGTCGAGCCTAATCCTTTTGAAATACTGTGTCAGTAAATCTTGTTTCGATTCTCTGTAACTTATGGACCATACCTTTGGGAAGCCTTAGCCTCCATGCTTTGGGCATTGGAACCCGGTACGTTTGCGAAGCTGGGACCTCACGCCATGGCAAGAATCAGTTCCTCGGCTCGCACAGGGGACTATCTCTGGTTCTTTGATGGAACAGTTGCAATCGTAAAGGAAGATGTACTGGGAGCACATGATGAGGAAAATAAAGATGAGATGAGATAAGAAGAGCAAAGGTAATGAAGCTCGAAAGGATGATGTCTTTCTTGATTAGATTGAATTGAATTGAGCTGTTTGATATGATGAGACGAAGAAGGGGAATTCTTTCTGGTTTTATGCTATTCCGTGCTTTGTCAAGGGTTGTCTGCGGCAAGGCAGGATAAGGATGGAAGAAACGGGAACGGCAGCCGGTTCAGTCTTGCCATAGACATCCAAGGGTGCGTAGATAAAATTGATGCGTGATATGCATCAACTGACTGACTGGTCACTTGTTCGGAGACAAAGCCTAGTCCGAGAAGAGTAAACAAGGGCATTCTTTCGTCAGAAATTGCGAGCGACCCCTCTTGGCCACCACACCTCCAACAGTAGACAAGGTTGGCGGTTATGTGGATCACTAAAGAAGGGCAATGGTGGGTTCCGACTAAAGATTCCGGCTTTGCGCGCGCCCACTAGCGAGGCCAGGAGGGTATATCAAAGACCAGTGGACCACCGCGACCACTCCAATCGCTGACAGAGACCCACGGCTGTCATACATAGTTGACATCATTCCATATGGTCTCCACGATTTTCGTATCTGAACACCAATTACGCCTCCAACGTTCAACAAATAGGACGGCTCATCACACCAACACTTGAAGCCCGTGCAGGCGTGCCGACATAGCGTTTCACTCACATGACAGAATTCCACATGGTTCATAGAGCAGGGCAGCTGCCACAGTCTTGGAGAGTGGAGAAACCAGACAAACTGCATGACATGATTGTCATGGTGGCTAAGTCTAAGTATCTCGGTTCCTGCCGTGCCGGATCCGGGACTGCCTTGTGTCAAAATTGTTAATCCTACATTACTATTCTTGTAGACGAATGAGCAGCTTCATGAGAATTGACCAAGGCTTCATGAAACATAGTTGGAGATGATCCACCGAGATCGGATCATCCGCAGTTGTCCATATTTCCCCATTCGGACAATTTCACGAAGAGCCGCATTTTTCGATAGAATCTAGATCGACTGAAATCTCTCATGGGCGCAGTCATTGATATGCTAGTATGGTACAATGGAGATATCAAGGGAATATGCACTGTGATGAGATGAATATTTGTTGGTATGAAGCACAAGGCAGTATCGGTCGTTGAAACAGCCTTGTATGTTGTACTAAGGCTTATTAGCAAAAATACCAGGATATTCAAGAAGTGAAGATTACAGCCTATCAGTTTAGATTAGAGGAAAAAGATGAGTCATTAATGGGGAAGAAAGAAAGACCCGTACTTCTGGCACAGCGTTAGTTCGTTAACTATTAAATAAATACTACTATTTAGTACATGGCTTGTATCGGGTTGGAGGCTCGGGACGCGGCAGATCGACTTCGGAGTTACGGAGTTGAAGGCGGCAAAACACGGCGATAATTAGTATTGGTTACCCATATTCTCTATCCTATTCAATTCTAGATTTTAGGCGCCGTTGGTTCTGAGAAGCAACTTGAAAGGGGATCAAGTCCAGACTGCTATTGCCAAGTCGAGGGTCAATTCTTATCAACCTCTACATAACAAACATGGTTATTTTCTGATCAATAATTCACATTCTAGATAACCAACTAGCTAACGTGACACCCTGCCGTTCAGGGATGTTGACCAAAAAACAGAGCTGAAATCTATTGAACAGGAGGGTCGTATGCTGCTAGCTATTGAATCTCTGAAAAATTGCAAATATGCTTCGATCCAAGCTGCTGCGCACTCTTTTGAAGTTCCACGGTCAACGCTTCAAGCTAAGATAAAGGATGTTGAGAATTGGACTAAGAAACGACCACCATGTCATAAATTTACCTCTCTTGAAGATGACTATCTATAGGAGTGGATTATCTCTATGGATACAAGAGGCGCGGATTTTACACTATCTATGCTAAGAGATTTAGCGAATCTTCGACTCCGATCGCGTTCTTCAACCACCTCTTCAATCATCCTGTATCTGATTGCACCCTATGATCCTGGATCATTATGTCATGTTCTAAATTAGTTGAAGCAACGATTCAAAAATATGGTTTCGATTCGGAGGATATCTTCAACTTTGACGAATCGAGCTTTGCTATGGGTGCGAACATAATTCAAAAAGCTGTTACCTCTGCTAAATACCACTGTCGGATGGCTCATTCACAAGCTGGGAATCTCGAATGGGTCCACAGGTCACTGTTATTGAAGGTACAAGGGCTTTTGGAGTTGCTCTACCGCCATATATAATCTTCAAAGACAAGGTCTTTTCAACATTGTTTGTTTGACTTTCTACTAAAAGAAGCTGGTTGACGAATTAACGTTCCTAAAATGGCTGGACGAGCGATGATATTGGCCTTGATTGGTTGGAAAAGCATTTTATTCCAAATGTTAGGGCAAGAAAAGAAAAATATTGTCTTCCAGTATTAGATGATCACAGTAGCCATATTACCCCTGAATTTGACCAGCTATGCCAGAAACATGATATAGATTCTATTTGTTTGCCTCCGCATGCATCGCATCTTTTATCACCAATTGATATGGGCTGTTTCGCGGATTTGAAACGTTTATATGGAGAGAGGATGGCAGGATATGGGCCTCGGCATCGATCTAAAAACAAGATTTCCTAGAAATATTTCCTAATACAAGATATGATGCGTTCAAGAGACTGCCATTAGAAGCAGCTTTGTAGCTACAGGATGAGTGCCTTTAAATCTAAATCATCTGTTAGAAATTTTGGACATTCAGCTTGAATCTCTGGCCGTTCTAGATCCACCACCAAATCGACTATTGTCATCTGGCAGCGACCCTAACTGTCTCTGGACGCTAAAAAAGCTTACAAAATCAAAACTTCGGATCGTGTCTAGAATCTTCCTCTTCTAGACCTTCTTCCGATTTACCCTCTTCGCCTACAACGAGAGACATTCAGAAGTATTATGATCGGACGATTCGAACAGCTCATCATCTCAATTTCCTGCATGATCGATATAGTCATTTAGAAAAAGTGAACAAAAAACAGACCAAAAATCGGGCAGTATATAAGAAACAGACTACTTAGGTGCCCATAAAGATGGTCTAGAAAGGTTGGAAGATATTTATAAAGTGGTAGATGAAGTGGTAGAAATATATATCTGACATAGAAGCTTGTGGAGTAGCGGTGGTTTAGCCCTTGCTCCAAAACTACCTATTGATACGGGGAACAGGGACGTCCTAGCTAGTCTGCGAACCTAGCTAAATCATGGAGTATGGTAGATGCAGCCAGAGTCCGTCATCTAGGGGCTATGTGGGAGAAAGGAAGGAGAACCAGGGGGTAGCTCAAGAAGGTAAAGGTAGTCTGATGGTCTCATATCTCAACTGAATGCTTAAATACACAATCTCCACTAATGTCATGTGACCTAGTCCCCCACTACACTATCTACTACTATTCGGCGTTAGATAACCTGTTCTGGATGTGATAAGTACCAAGAGATATCATATGGATACTAAATGCCGTGATAGAGTTGTTTAGCCAAATTTAATTTATTTTGTGCTCTAAAATCGCAGTTAAAAATCGCAGTATTTTGGAATCCTGTAATCACGTTACTCCGTACTCCGCATCTAAGATAAACAGTTATCCGCGAAAAAGAAAGAATCGGGGATGTCGGTTAATAGATTGATGATGTCATCTGAATATACTCCTACTAGTTACTACCTATGATCTAAAATAAATCAGAGTCCGGACTTGGCAGTGGACAGGATCTTTAATAATAGGGATGATTGGCGTAAATTGTGAAGATCGGTAAGCTCTAGCGTACGTAATCATACGACCGAGGTTCCTTTTTGACTCTCGGCTTGCAACGGAGGTTTGGACTTGTACTGTGTACTTTATATGACCCACCTAGGTACCAAGGTGAGAATGAATCTGATTATCTGATTTGGAAATAACTCAGACCTTGAAGAATGACCAGTGTGACAATGTAAAAATACCAAGAAAGGCCAAGGCTATGAATTTGAAAGAAGTGATATTTGTTCAATAGTGACGTCTTGGCCGAGACTGTACTTTCCCCCTTTGTCTCCTTTTTCCCTTTTTTTTGTAGAGCCAAGAAATGCCCAGATACGGAGTATGGGAATCTCAATCCTTATTATTGCGGGGGTGACTCTGCATGTATCCACTTTTGAGATTCACTTGATCGACGCTTTTGGCCACAAGAATGCTCTCAGTGTACTCCGTACTCTCCAAATCTCACATATAAAGCTACCCTGATCTGACCCATGGTTCCTCTTTCCTACTAAACCTCTTTCCCTAGTAAGCTGTCACTTGACTACTATTTTCTATTCACATCAGCCATCTTCCATCTCCATCTCCCTCACTCGAAACTACTTTACTTTCTCCCCTCCACAGCAACTTCAGTCATCACTTAATTTTCATATCGACTCCAAATTGAACTGAATAATGGATTCCAAGGCCCCCGCTCAGAGTTTCCTTGTCCTCTCGGCCCCCAGCTTGGCTCCATATGACCCTACAATTGCTGCCAACAAGTTCCTGGTCTTGTCGCCCACTGAGTTTGGTCCTGACGCTCGTGTCTTCGAGGAGGCCATAACTGAATCCAACATCGTCGACCAGGACCTTGAGCTGCACCGCTCGAACAGCAATTCTTCTGCCTCAAGCCTGTCCACTGTGAGCACCATCACTGACACTCTGCCCAATGAGTTCCTCTACCTGGGCCACGGCAAGCCCAAGACTGGGCAGTAATTGCCTCGGCTCAACTACATTATGATTACTTCTCTTCTATTTCGATATCCACAAGCTTTATGACGACATCAGCGACCTCATTTCTCGAACTCATTTCGTTTCTTTACCTTTATGAATCCGACACACCCCATCTCCCCCTTTGATTTTCACATTTGGTTTCTTCTGGACTTTGTAATTCTGGAACTGAGAACTGGGGAATGAGAAACCCACTGGCCATACAAAATATGGACAGCAAACAGGGATAACAGCGTTATCTCACCTATGCAATGAATCTAGTTGCATTTGAAACTTGCCTTTTTTAAGATCTAGATTTAAATTATCCGTAAAGTACTCCTGTAATCAGTAGTCACTGCGGGGAAATTGATAAGTCACATTTAGTTCAGGATAAGCCCGCGCGTCGACACATACTTCTGCAGATGATAAGATATCCAATTTAGGGAGGACTTCCCCCATACCTGCCAAGTTGTGCCAAGGTTTGGGTGATCTCCGCCAAGATGTTGATATGAGATATAACCGTCTTGGCTGTGAGGCTGGGAATCTGGGCGTTGCACGGCAAAGGTCAGCTGGAGTTGCTATACAAGAAAGGAGTCAGGGATCTTCAAGACCAAGACCCTTAGCGTGTGGCAACCTTCAGGACTGCCAAATCTCCTGCTTGGTAGCTTTATGCATAATCCTTCATCTCGCAGAGTACTTCGTTTTCCCTGGGCTCACCCCCTTTCATCTTGGCATATGCTACACGCTGACCTTTTTCTACCTGGGATTGGTCAGTAGCATAGTTGATGGATATCTGGCCTCATCTGGAGTAGTTCAGGCCCAGCTGTGATCTGTATCTGAGATGACGAATTCAGGATTGAACACCCCACTTTGAAGATCTGAATTGCTAGCTGACGTAGTACAGAGTACATAGTTATGCTATTTTGATTTATCTTTTCTCGGTTAAATACGCCATATCTCCATCCAATTGCATTAATGCTCCTTTTTGGCTTTTTACATGATTATGCTTATCTCCGTAAGCTAGTCTTCGGTCGAACGGCTCTATGATCTCGGGATGTACACTGTACTTATCCTCTTTAATGTGAGCTGTGTCTTTTTTAGAAATTCAATTTGGGCCGAGTCTCACCAGGGTAGTTACAGATGTGTTTGGCATCCGATTTGTATGTTGAACGTCATAAACACAAGACCCTGTTTACTTTAAGACCGCTTACGGTCGGCAGACTTATGCCTTGGTAGTTTCAGAATGATCTAAATACTGCTTAGTGTGTCTATGTACGGAGGACTTTGGATTTGACTACAATTGTTATCTTTAGCTATGTAGATTCTACAGATGTTCAGTCAATGGGCTCTAGGGCTGTGGAATCCTATGAACTGTCTAGGTATCGCTGAATGTAAAAGTGAGGTGAAGTGCCGAAGTGAATGTGTGTTTAAAGTGAAAATGAAGTGAGAATCACCTAGTATGGCATACAACAATAATCGATCCACCCAACTTCAATGCCCAGGCGTAATATTTTCTCTCCTATTTTCCAATGCCTGGGTTCTCTATCATTAGGAGGCAATAAGATTTGTTACCTATGTATCCCCCAGAGAGTTGCCGATGAGCATCCATAATCCGTAACCCAGACTTTTTTACTCTTGCTTTTAGCTTAACGGGCACTCAATGTCACTATCACCGTCACTCTCAATTTCATCTGATTCTTATTCGACCTTTGAAAGTTGGAAGCAAATGCCGAAGACCTGGAACCTCCCACATGCATCCCTATAAGCAATAAGTACTCGCCACTCCCAGCTCTTCTTCCTCCTACAACAATTTTCCACCTTTAATCCCCCATCAACATCCTCCACCCAGTTACTAACTGCTTCTTTGATCACTTAACCTTTCCCAGGTTCTACGACAACCTTCACTTATTAACTTCGATGAGCAGACGTTTAATTGGCGATCACGTGGTGGTGCGTGCGTTGTGAGTCGTCATTACCTGAAATGGCAGAAGAGGTTGTACAACCATCTTCACGCATCGAAGGAAGTCGATGACCAAGTCGATGATCAGTCATCCCGGTCCTGAGGTTCATCTTTACACATCAATTTCCTTCAATGAGCAACCAGTACTCCCATTTAATAAGTTATCATGTGGCTTTTACGGTGCGTGCCATCATGACCTGAAATGGCAAAAGAGGTTCTACAATCATCACTGAAACAGCAACCGCAACCATGGAATAAAATCCCTAGTCATATTGTATTATTGGGTCACGTGGTACGTGCGTTTAGTACGTCCAGATGTCATCATATTTGAAGGCATTGTGTTGGATGCTGTGGCACCAGCAGGATTCTACAACATTCCACCGAAACCTTCATTTGGTGTCAATCAAGTGACACCCAAATCAGTGTCTTCTGACCTTGAGAAGACCAAGTTGTTCAGTTCGCCCCAAAATGACAGATTCCATACACCATGCCATGGTGCTTGTATCTTGACGAAATTTGAGATACCTTCCAAGGTGTGGTTGGGTCCGATGGGGAATGAACTCAAGTGAGAGTGAAGCAAAGGAATATATGGGGTTTAGTAACATCGAACGAGGTGAAAGTTATATGGGAGCTCGGCGGTTTGGTTGTCAGAAAGCCTCGCCAACATGACGAAGTGTTCGGCTAGTGAGAAACAACACGCCCGATAGCGATCGGAACACGGCGCATGGCATAAGACTACAGTGCCAATGCCACCAACCGGGCCTGGTTTACTCGTTAGAATAGGCCATGTAACGAAACCAGAAGATGATATCTCCACCAGACTTTGCAGACATAATGTCTTGGTGTTGTTTTTCCTGTACCACAGGTGAGCCTGCAGCAGGTGCACCAATCTGGGGAGAATATTTGCCATCTGTCCTGGGCTGGAAAAAAAGCGCACTTACTCTCTTCAAATCATCTTGTCTTCTTTGCCTGGGGGATGATGTTAGATGGCCCCCGTGGCATTGTAATAGGCTTAGAGCTCATAGAACTGTATTTAATGGAAAGAAAAAGCAAGAAAAGATTCCATCGATTATCGGAAAGCCGCCGTAGGCCAACTACTAAGTTCCAAAAATGGCGAATTAGGATAACCGACCTGGGAAGTATAAATGGAATAGACTTTGGGATGGACTATAACAGCCGAATAGTGTTGCCGATGAAGATCTAAGATTCCGAACCATAGCATTAAATGAGGGGAAGATAATGAAAGAACTCAATAGAGAGTTCATTGCGAGGCCATACGAAGCTAATTATTGTGTATCTAAAGACTAACCAAGGCCTGGGCTAGGTCTGATTGAGGTTATAACTTCCTGGTCATCTATATTGATAGATAAATAACCCTCATGGCCCTTTGTACCTAGGTCTAAGAATCTTGGACATAATGATGGTAATACCGACGTACTGGGCCTCAACAATCTATACTAAGCTAGAGTATAAAGTGGAGTCTCAATAGCGTGATTAACGGGTACCTGCTGTGGTTTACATTAGAGGAGCTAGAAACACTAGTTTAATAATTAAGTCACCGACAAGTCCCATATATAGGGCAGAGGCATAAAGTTGAGAGATGATGAATGTCGCCGAGGCAATTCCGAATACCCGCTTATTCGGTTGCTTCTGCCGTGTTTCTAGCGCAAAGTTAAGATCCGAGTATCCTGTATTACAGAATACCTACAAAGTAGATTTCCTCCGGTGGGGCTTTCCTTAATCAGTGCCGCCGCTTTAATGAGGGTGCTCACAGTCAGTTTCAAGGAGTAAATTTCAGTCCAGGTTCAGGCTCAGTAAGCTACTCAGCCTCACCACGTGACAAAACGCTAAGACCCAGGTGATGCTCAAGGCGGTAACCCGATTACATAATGGTCACTGATCCGCTCAAGGCGTGCTCAGTTCTACTCAGTGAGTAAAAAGCGGCAAGCACTAAAACAGAAGGGGAAAACCAAGAAATCCTCTACATACACTGTACATAGTTATGGAAGAAACAGAGGTAGGGTTGTTAAGAAAGGGACTCTCACATTCTTTGGGTAGGGTAAGTAATAAATTATGTACTCCAGTACTTCAGTCACGCGATATAACCCTAAGCATGAAACCCGCCACCCTGTTTACCCCTTGCAGATTAACCCCAGATCTCATCTAATATCTTAATCTTTATTTTTCAGTATGTTATTTCATAACAATATTCAAGTAATTGAACATGAAATAAAAAAACATATAATAATTTGAATCGAAGTGGACTGGACCATGGATATCGGGATATCGGGATATTATGAAGAAAGGCAGTACTCAGTCTGTACATACATAGCAACTTACGTTCTCTTTCCTAACTCACCAATTCCGGAGAAACGGAGAATAATAAACCGTTCGAGTCGTGTCTCAGTCGTTTTATTTGTTTCAATTTGGTTTAAATACGGATGACGTTTAAACTACAAGCGGTGTGTCCGTGCCATAATCGCCCTTTCTTATAACCCCCATCTTAGAGGAATTTACCTAGATAAATATAATTCTGGCCCCCATCAGGAATAGTAAACATTATCTATCATGTAGTTATCCTTGTATTCTGGTATCCTGGTAAAAATACACTCCTTACTCTGAGTGATAAATGCGCCCCTCAATCACGTGCCGCGTAATACTATAACGACGCTAGTCCGTGAACGGACCGCCTTACAATTATTCTACAATTCTACAAATCTACAATTTAGCAATTTCCCTAAGTACTTCTACCTCCCTCTCTCCTTGTACTGAGGAGACTCTACTTCTAATCAGAACCTGGATCTTGATTATCAAGAAGAGAAGCCTCCAGAGCTCAAAAGAATCCTTCTATCGCCACTCATCGAAGGTCGCTTCATCCCACCGGCCCGCTTTAGAGCCATCATCCGAGGATCCATCTTCACCTGTCCACCTATCGAGGGGCATACTCTTTTTTTTTTCCTTTCCACACCTTCCTTTCTAGCTGCTTGATTCCTTTCATTTGTCCTCCGTCGGAGTTTCACTTTATCATCACCAACACGCGTTAACTGTGCTGTTCGCGCAGATTAGACAGGGATCAGGATTCACGCCAAAAAGTTTCTAGAACAACAGGCTCACTGCCTGTGAATCCTTTCATCTTACAAACCCCCTTAAACTCTTCCATTACATACCAGATACGCCATACCGTCACCATGGCGACTCCTATCAATATCAACTCGAGACAGTCACCGCCGGGGCAGCAGGCTTCCAATCTAACATCTGCACTTCAGCGGGCAGGTAACGACCGTGTGGGCAGTATATCTCATGCCAGTGGAGGACTCGGCGTATTTAGAGCACCTCCTCCTAGAAAGGACTCGATCGGCGCCGCCACAGCGCAATGGGGAAACGGAACGAAGCCCATTACTATGTCGGGATCTGCCCGCGATAAAGGTCGCCGGGAATCTTTGGCCGGCAGCTTGGTCGGCGGTATGAGCTGGGGTGGTATATCGGTCGGAAGCTGGATTCGTGATGAGTGAGTGGCGCCAATAAATCTTCTTTTCCTCAATTCCTCGCCTCCTCATTGGAACATGCGTCGCGGGGAAATCCTGTGCGCGCTGAGGTTGTCGCACGACATGAAGACTGACCATGAAACTTTCCACCACAGCATCATCATGACTGGCACGTCGCCTTTCACCTTCCAGTCGCCTAGTTTCCACTCGTCATCATATTTGCCGAAGCTAGAGGCCAACTTCATGCGGGACTTTTCCTGCTGCGGTGTGACGTTACCGACGCTCCATGACCTATTACAGCATTACGAAGAAGCTCATGCCACAAAGTCGCCCAACCAAGGCGAACATCGCGCGAGCCAAGGTGATCACCGCGCGGCCTTGGCGGCTGCCGCCATTTCACAGCAACAGAGCCAGCAACATGGCAACCAAGGGCGCGGCTTGCAGAACGATCGGACCCTGGACATGCAGCGTAAGCTGGGTCAAAACACTTCCCTATCCCAGCATGTGGATCTAGACACTATCGACGACATGGAGTTGGACGAGCCCATGGACGACGGGGATGGCACGACTTCTCAGCTGTTCTCACCCCAGTTACGCGAAGGAGGTCAGGGCGGTTTTGGCAACCCCAACCAAGGCCCACAATTAAATCTCGGCATGCTTCCTAGCCGTCAGGGCTTCAACTCTCCTTCTCAACCAGGTACCCCGATTGGATCTGGACGTCCTCTTTCCCTGCAGAATAACCCAACCGTTTCTTCCGTCAACACTCCCACGTTAATGGCCAACCCACTACAAACATCTCAGTTCCGAAATACTCCTGATTCGTCAGGTCCTGGAACGCCAGCTGAAATTGATGAGAGCGTCGTAGGCGGATTTGGCGACCTCACTATGCAGAATAACGTCATGGGCCAGAATCAGGGTCAGTACGGACGTTTCGCCGGAAATAATGATATGGTCGATCTCTGCATCGACGAGCCAGCCAAGAGACTGTTCAGTCCAAATGGAGGCATGGGCACCCCGAACGCCCATTTCAAGCTCAGCGGAGCCCAATATGGCCCTAACAGTGACATTGCGAGACGGATCCGTGAACAGCAGCTTCTTGCTGGAGTTCCCGATACTACAACCATTCTACCCAACGAGGAGCCAAAGCCATTCCGATGCCCGGTTATTGGTTGTGAGAAGGCTTATAAGAATCAGAACGGTCTGAAATATCACAAAGCTGTGAGTATTCAATGATTATCAGATATGAACTCGGATCTAACATTCCCCTCCCTTCCCACAGCACGGCCACAATAATCAACAGCTACATGACAATGCAGATGGAACATTTTCTATCGTCAACCCAGAGACATCGGCCCCATACCCCGGCACCCTCGGCATGGAGAAAGAAAAGCCGTATCGCTGTGAAGTGTGCGGCAAGCGGTACAAAAACCTCAACGGTCTGAAATATCACAAATCACACTCACCGCCCTGCAACCCAGACTTCCAACTGGGTCGAGGTTTGAACCTCGGCGGTGGTGTGATGCAAGGCCAGAATATCAATGTGGCAGGAGCTGGACTCCCCGGAATAGGCGAGGAGGGCCTAATGTAATTCCAACTTGTTCAAGCATAATAACGCACAAATGGCCCTCCTGAATATGATATCTGGATCTGGATCTGGATCCTTTCTCCAGGTTATCTATGAAACTTCTCACATGATGACACGACCGGTGGAGTTTTGATCCTTTGTTTCTTTTGCTCTGTGGATCTTGTCCTGTTTCTTTGTTTTGCTTTTGTCTCGCTCGATATCCCCACTCGCCGTTCCCAGTTCCTGAGCCCCTCTCCCCCGTATTGGGGGACATGGTAATAGAGCTACTACCTGAGTGACCCTCAAGATGTCTACAAGATCTAGAAGATTTTGTCTGTTACCTTTCTACCATGTTTCTTCATATGTCTTACATGTGGAAATGATCAAGGATAATTGTTTTGATATCTTGTGCGATCTTTCCTGATGTTTCCTTCCTCTTCATGAATGCGTTCTGCACGGGCTGGCTTTCTTTGGATATTGATCTTTTTTATTCTTCTTTTTTCTCTTTCTTATTTGCTTGGATTTCGATTTCGATTTTGGTTTCGATCTCTCTTCTCTATCTAACCCGCAATACGGGTTGAATTCTATCTACACCCCCCTCTTGCGACCTTGTGATTTATTCAATCTTGATGCTTGGAATTTGTTGACAAATATCTACGGGAGCTTGTACGGGGCTTGTGGTGATTTACTGCATGTTCGCTTCTCATCCCTGAGGCGGGATTAGAACTGCAACGACAAAAAAAAAGTGTGGTTCTTCGGCGTCGGATCGTGTAGATAAATGGTTTTGATACATTTTGGCTTCTTTTCGTATTATCTTAGCTATTTTTTACAATCTTGCCAACTTTTCTCCACTTCTCTAGTAATAACATAGTCCTCCGCTGTTTTCTCGTACGTCTTTTCTAAACCTGGCAAATTTGGATTATTTTCATTTTTGGGTGAATCCAATTACCATTTCATTCTAGCCCGTTCCTCGCAGTTAGCGCCATGGACCTGCGAAAGGGCCCAGATTGATTAAAGTCATTAATCAAAGATCAGAATTCAAAACTTGTCTCTCTGGGAAAGCCAAAGGAAAGACGAATTGTGAAATGAAAATAAGAAATAGGAAATAAAAGTCAATATCGCTTGTACCGATCGTTTCAGGAGCATGAGAAAGACGGGAATGTTGATTTTCGTTCGTGCTTTGCGAGGCACTCGATGTAAAAGTTTCAGGAAAGCAAAAAAAAAAAAAAAAAAAAAAGAGAACGAGCTAGTGCAGTTGTGAGTTGAGTCGATGTGATGATGGTGAAGTCGCTTGTTGTCCTGTTTACCACTCAAATTCGCCCTGGCCCTTGTGGAAAAGATATCTGATTTTGTTAATAAGATCCTTTGCGGTCACGGCGATAGACTATTAACTTACTCCCGTCCATTGCTGGTAAGAATACCATCCTTCAGAGTACACTTCCACTTGTTCTTGACACGCTGGACCTTGTCATAGGTGCAAAGCATAACTTGACCATCCGACTCATCCGCATTTTCATTTTCATTGACCAAATCATCTGGGTCATCAAGGTCTGAGTTAATGGCATCTTCGTCTTCCTCCTCAGCACCATCAAACTGCCCAGGGATTCTAGGAGCGTTAGAGATTGCGGAAGAAGTCGACTTGGGGTTAAGAGCGGCAGCTGCACGGCGTGTTGCCGGGGCGGAACTCTTGTGTTCACTCAAAGGGCGGGGAAGACCGCCAGCTTCAAGGCCGAGCATTTGCTGATTGAGATGCTCGCGAAGCAGATGGTCACCCTGGCCATTCTGAGCGGCCTCTCTGCGACGGGCAACCTCAGCCTTCCAGTCGGTCAGAGGGTCATCACCCGCGCCATCAGTCTGACTGGGATGGCCAGGATCTTGCTTAATTCGGTTCTCAGGGGGGTAATACTGGGGGTAAGAGTGTTGTCCCTCCCGGGCACGAGCCTGGATTTGGCTCACAGAGTGTGCTGCGGCAGCTCCAAACTTCTGTTGAATATGGTCTGCAGCACGTTGATGGGCGGTATGGGCTGAATGAGAGTTGGGGGGTATATGATGCATGGTGTTTGTCAAGGGCATTCCAGTACCAGGTTCCATTTTGATGTGCGGCACACCCATTGGTTGTTGGACCGAATGAATGGGAGCCGAGTGGATAGGAGCTGAATGCGACCCTGATACAGAAGGCGCATATTGATGTTGGGATTGTTGTTGAGGGCGAGGTACGTTAGAGGGAACAGTGGATTGAGGAGGGGGAGGTTGTGAGATCTGCGCAGGAGGATCCCAAGGGAACTGGGCAACGTTGAGAGAGGACAGCTTCTTCTGCCAGGTCTATAACGTTGTCAGCGAGGGAACATGGGAATATGGGAACATAATATAATAATATAGTGTGTTTGGACGGACTGATAGACGGTCTGAGCCCACTAAAGCGGGTAGCGGCGGCAAGGTATATAAGAGGACCAAATGCTGGTTCCCCTCATAATCAGCTTCGCCCCCCGCTTTCAGCCCCAGAACCCGTCAAACATGATGCCATCCAAAACACACCAAAAGAGCACTGGTCAGATGAACTTGCCTCACGCAAATCAAGCAGTGTCTTCTGATCAACACCACTTTCCTCAAAATCAACTTGAGAGGAGTCGCAGACCTCCTGAATCACCTTCTCGAACACCGGTCCCTTCAGCGGCAATAAAAGTTAGCCATTGTTTTAACACAAATAGATCTGGGACTGATAAGCTCTGGTATGGTCACAATGGAAAGGGCACATGGGAGCATCTTTGCGACCACATGCGTACGGTAGGGTGGGATGAGATGATACTTACAACAAGCTGGTTGGACATGGTTACAAGAAGCAGGATTGGAGGTTGAGAGGCGTGGAAGTGAAGCTTATCTCAAAGTGCTTGGAATTGATTTGAGATTCACCGGGGCGTTTTGACAACCGAAGGTGACTTGCGTCGCAACGGGGTAGGCCGACCGTTGGAGCGTGGTTGATGATCGCAGCCTCGGAAGAAGCTCAGAGCCTTGGAGATGTGCAGGTTGAACCCAATGATGAAGTGAGGAAGTATTGGATAGCAAGCTGGGAAGGTAAAGAGGTGGGTGGGGTAGGATGCGGATTGCGCGTTGAGTTAGTGAAGGTGGAAGTCTATCTTCTACGGTCGAAATCCTACCTGGTCGCTTAGTCATGTGACATAACCTCACTACAACAATTTAAAAATGATAGTATTCTGAGACTGATTTGAATCACTTCTGAATTTTGCAATCACAGTGAATGGTAGATATATCAGGATTCAGTAATCAGTATCCTACATATCTTAAAGTCTTACTGACAGTTACTGTTCATTCATATAGTTGTACTTTTCTAGTACAATCTGTCAGATTTAAAACTCTCCCTGAACGATCATAAACCAAAATGCCGAAGTCACTGAGTTTTCAACAGTTATAACTTGTGGCAAACATAGTTGAAGGTCCTCATTTGGTTCGTGATTGAGTGCCCAAGTGGGTGCTTCGAATGTTTCAAGGGTTGGTAGTACTTGAACACTGAATATACACCTAAGGCTTCCCAGGTTTACCCTTAAAATGAGAAATTATAATCCAAGGTTGAAATATTCGGGCGAAAGCCATCGAGAATTTGTCGATGTAATCTCCGGCTACTTTTATATTCTATTACGGTTAAAGAGACTAACCAATTAGACAGAGCCGTGAAAAAGGTCCAAATATCCTCTAAATTTGTAAAATGTATGAAAATGCTAATGCTAACCCATATTTTGTTAATGCATAAACAAACCCCCTGGAATAACCTATCCATTGAATCCCAAACTCCGAAAGGAGACGACATATCGCCAGTCATCCCATTCCTTCATTATTCAAATTCCATCAAACTAATGACTTGGATGTGGCCTCTAGCCATGTCCAACTTGGCTCTTCTTTGCTTCGATTTCTGGGCCCTTCTACAACGACCCCGTGTCCAAATAGGAAGAGCCCAAATCCACGTCCATTCCATCAGAATCTCCGTCGCCCTCTAAAAGCTCAGTCGTGAGTTGCTGCTGAGCGGCCTTCTCGGCCTGGCTCTCTCGAACCATCTCTAATTCCGGGCCCTCAATAATGCGACCTTCGGTGTCTGGCAGTTCACAAAGATCCAGCAGTTCCGAACGAGTGAGAGATTTGAAACCTTCAGTTCGAACCACACGGCCCCAATGAGTCAGGCAGAACGAGGCAGCCCGACACATCAACATATGTTCGTTGCTCCGGCGAGATCGCTCCCAGACAATGGCTGCGTTTTCCACGTCAAGCTCGCGGGTCAGCCGGTGCACACATAAAAGACGAAGTTTTGGCATATCGTATAGATTTGACATGACCAGCATGCCGGCCACGTCGTCCACACTCGAGGGATTCTCGGGGAGCCCGCCAATGCTGTCTGTGTACAAGTAGTACAAAAAGGCACGTACTACCGAGTACGGTTCCGGGATATGCATGCACTTCGTGTGATATTCCGCCATATGTGCGTGATAGACACGCTTGAAATGAGGCCATCGAAGGAGCAAAAAGATCATATGGACATTAATGGGATCAGATGTGGATGGGTTAGTCTCCACAAATGTTGGCTGAGATTGGGGTGGTGACTCCGTGGGAGTGTCACTCCTAGAATGAGGATGGTAATCATCACGAAGAGCGGTGATGATGAAATCAGTACCGGATTCGGGATCATCAAAAGCGTATGCGAGATCCATGCCCAGACTACACACTGCGTCGCCAGCAGAATCCGGAGTTTCTCCACATTTACCATTGCCAAGAAAGCCAAATTTCTCGAGGTCGATGGAGAGAACCTCACCCATAGTGTTTTCGTCGGTGTTGGCCGCCACCACGCTTAGATTACAACCTAACAGCCATGATTTAGTGCCTGTTTCGTTCACTGCACAGTAGTGCCATCGGTATCCATAGCTTAAAAATTCAGTCCCGGTGGCTACCCCCTGCCAACGCAAAGAATTGAGGTCTAGAGCGGACAATTTGCAATCCTTCACTCGCACGATATCTGACGGTGTGGTGAAGTCAAGAAGAGCTCCCGATGCATATGCTTGGAAATGCAAGCCAGCAGGTAGTAATGGAACATTTGGACCGGACTGGAACTTCAAGCAAGAGATAGGTCCGGGAGCAAGAGGTTTTCGAATGTTGCGGACAGAGATGTTTGCTGAATTGGCGGTGTAAGTTCCAGAGCGAGGGGAAATCGGCTGCGATGGACTAGAAACGCGGGAAACTTTAAAACGAGAATTAGCTGGACGGAGTCTCGGGTCCAAGGAAAGACCCGTGGACCTACGTGAGGGGGTATTTCCGGCAAATGGTGGATAGTCTTTGAGGTCAAGCCACCAGATATCGGCCGAGCGCTCCAAATTGGGTCCTATTCCTCCAAATATCCAGATACGATTATCCCAAACCCACATGGTGTGATCAAATCGTGAAGTAAATCTCCAGCTGCGAGACCAGGTCCATGTTTGTAAATCAAGGTAAGACAAATCATCGAGGATGTTACTTTCTCCCGTCAAACCACCCACGATAAAGAGTTTATTGTCGTGAACGACAGCAGAATGTCGGGCTCTTCCGCGGGGAGAAACGGATCCACGAATTTCGGGCAAAGTCCAATGGAAAGTTCGGAGATCGAGAATAACGACATCAGCGAGGTGGTCACGGTGTTCATTTTCTCCTCCAAAAACAATCAACTTGTCGCCGTAGAGGGTGGCAGTGTGTCCTGCAAGAAGTCGAGATGTCAGACAAGAGATATCACATAGGGTAGGTGCAAAAGAAAACATACCCATGCGTACACCAGGGATATCACCGAAGTTGTCAACTAACTCCCATTGCATCGAGGTCAAGTCTAATCGGAGGACGTGATTGTAAACTATGACTTCGTTAAAACCATCAAGAAAACAGAAGGTAGATTGAAGAAAGGTGATGCGTAACAGTATCCTCCACGTGGTTGATGGAAATTATCAAATAAAAGGCTTGGAGCAGGCAACAAATCGGATAAATAATAGTTCAGGTACTCACCTTCGTCGGTAAACTGATCAAATCCACCAAATGCATAGATCTGACCCTCGAAATACGTCACTGAAGCACTAAGTAGGCATGCAGGTACATGTCCCGTTGTCGTGTGTTGAGTGGGATGTGTCGCTGTTGCTTGACCATTATCGGGGTTAGCTGGTAGTAGATATGCGTCCTGTTGTTGGTCCATTGGAAGGAAGGAGTGAAAACTCCCAATGGTGGGATTGGAGACGATGATTGAAGATCTAGCTAGCCCAGGAAAGTAGAACTTGAGAGTGGGTCCTAGCGGAACGAGGGGTGGTGGGGAGAAATCATATCACGCAGGAAGAATCAAGGCTGAGTTAATGAATTCAAGAGCCACGTGGGGTATTTGGTCAGTATTATTTGGACATGTAAGACGTAAGTTGCAAGCAAAGAGATAAGAAAGTGGACAAAGACTAGTCAAGACGAGTCGGGGTGCAAGACGATCAAAGCCGAAGTGGGAACATCTCGGCATGTCATGTGCGGCTGCCACTAATCCCAAAATAGTATAGCGTTTCCGTACCTGAGGTAACGGTTGCCCCGGGGATGAAGCTTGATACCGTAAGTAGAATTCTATTTATTCCTGGTTACCCTCCTCCTGCCTCTTTTCCTCTTCACCCAATCTCCATATTCCCTACTCCCTACTTACTACATTGTACTCTTTCTGCATTTAATTACATCTCAAACTACTTTTGAACCATCTTTGCATCAGTCTGTGGCAGGTTCCACTTTTTCAAACTATCATATCATCGGCATGGCGACTGCTTCGCTGACTACTCCTAAGAAGAGCCACCATGGTCTTTTTTCTTCCAAGACCGCTGGTGGACGCATGCCCTTGACTCCATCTCCAAACACTGCTCGCGTCAGTGCTGTGACCTCCAAGCCATCTGAAATTGATTCCCCTTTCACTCCTCCGCGTCCATCCGAGTCGGGCAAATCCCAGTCTCAATCTGTCTACGGAGGAAACCTTTCTTCTCACTTTGCCAAGTCCTCAGTCAAACCCACAAAGGCTTCTTCCAAGCCGTCTACAAAGCCATCTGTCAAGTCTTCAAGCTCCAGCTCAAGTTTGTCAAAGTCATCAGTCTCGTCAAAGTCATCAGTCTTGTCAAAGCCATCAGTCTCGTCAAAGTCATCAGTCTCGTCAAAGTCATCGGTCTCTTCAAAGACATCAGCCTCATCAAAGCCATCAGCCCCCTCCAAGTCGACGATCGCCAAGTCTACTCGGTCCGCCCACCGGGACTCCCCTAAATCTAACATCGCTCGAAGCCGCAGATCGCCAAAGCACCTGGAACTGGGCGTCTCCGATTGGTCTTTGACTGGTACTGGACCTAGCTCTACACAATCTCCGTCTAAGGAGCGTCCTCGTCGTGAAGTATCTACTCGTTCAAGATCCTCAAAGACGACTATTCGCATTTCTCACAACGCCGGCGACCGGTTCATTCCCAGCCGCACCGCGAGTGAAGGTCTTATGACCACAGGTGCAGCCAAGCCTGAAGAAGGACAGCGCCCGAAGACCAGTAGCAACGAGAGCTCAAGTGTTCTTGTCTCTGCTGCTAGCGCCTTTGACATCGGCGGAGGACGTGGCGGCGGCGCTGAGGACGCACTTACTGCTGCTATGGAAAACATGGGTTTGGAAGACAGCGAACCCACTAGCTACACCCGCCCTGCGCCCGATGCAGTGGCTTACGAGTCATCACTCGCAAACGCTTGTGGTGTGAACTTGAACACTCGTATCCTTGCATTCAAGCCCCCGCCCCCAGAGGCCTCTAAGCCTATTGACCTTCGTGCCCAGTACAACCGACCTCTCCGCTCTTCTAAGACTCAATCTGCGCAGTTCCGTCGCCGGATCCAGACTGCTCCCGAGCGTGTCTTGGATGCCCCTGGTTTGGTGGATGACTATTACCTGAACCTGTTGGACTGGAGCTCTGGTAACCAGGTTGCCATTGGTCTGGAGCGAAACGTCTATGTATGGTCTGCCGAATCTGGTACTGTGAGCTGTCTTCTAGAGGCTCCTGCCGATACCTACGTGAGCAGCGTGAAGTGGAGTGGTGACGGCGCCTACGTTGGTGTTGGCCTCGGTACTGGTGAGATTCAAATCTGGGATGTCGAGGAAGGCAGTAAGCTCCGCAGCATGTTCGGCCACGAGTCCAGAGTCGGTGTCATGGGATGGTCTAAGCACACTCTGTCCACTGGTGCCCGGAGTGGTCTTGTTTTCAACCACGATGTTCGCATTGCCGAGCACAAGGTTGCTGAGCTTGTCTCTCACACATCCGAAGTCTGCGGTCTCGAGTGGCGTTCAGATGGTGCCCAGCTTGCCACTGGTGGCAACGATAATTTGGTCAACATCTGGGATGCTCGCTCTCTCAGTGCTCCCAAGTTTACTAAGACCAACCACCGTGCTGCCGTCAAGGCTCTTAGTTGGTGCCCGTGGCAAACAAATCTGTTGGCCACAGGCGGTGGTTCCTATGACCGTCACATCCACTTCTGGAACACAACCACTGGTGCTCGCACAAACAGCATTGACACTGGCTCTCAAGTCACTAGCCTCCGGTGGAGCAACCACTACCGTGAGATTGTCAGCTCAAGCGGCTTCCCCGATAACTCCCTCAGTATCTGGAGCTACCCGACTCTGGTTCGCCAAGTCGAGATCCCGGCTCACGAGACCCGTGTCTTGCACAGCAGTCTGAGTCCTGATGGACAAATGCTGGCCACTGCGGCCGCTGATGAGAGCTTGAAGTTCTGGAAGGTGTTTGAGCGCAAGGCTGGAACCAGTGCCTCTGCCTCTCGGGACGGTCATGTTGACAGCAAGGCTCAGTTGACCAAGTCGATGACCATCCGTTAAATGTGCGATGAGTCTTTCATTATCTCTTTTTTACCTTCTAGTACCTTTTTTACTCTTCTTGTTACCTTATTTCCTTCTTTTCATGACTATTACCCGGTTTCATGGTGATCTTTGGAGCATTGATGGGCTGGAACATTTGGTGCGAATGAATTCTACATGGTGCTAATGGGGGGTTATCCGGTGTCATTCATCTATTGTTTGCCGTAGGCGTTGTATCAAAATTTGACTTGTGTTATGCTGTATATCTCTTTGACGTAAATGCGCGTAAGATTTGAATTTCGCTAGTTTTTCCTCCTGTGGTTTAGCGCTCTAATAGGCCGTCATATGATCTCCTCTCCGCGGGAATTGCTAATGGAGCAAGAGGATCGATTGAAGAACTAAATCTAGGTCGGGAACTAAATATCAAAAGCGGTAAGAGCCTTCCTCATAGCTTCTTCAGTATCATAATCATGGAAACTACCATTTCCTACGCCGATGGTAAAAGCTCTGGATTCTAGGCCGGGGTGATCAACAGTAATGTCCTATATAGTTTGGAAAGTGGAAGCTATGCTTTAAACTTGATACAACTCTTCGAGCGCTATCAAATCAGATCTGAATGATTCTCAGGTCACGTCATAAGTTTTTCCAAGGACTTCAATGCTCCTTCCTCTAAATCTCCAGCTTGCCATCGATACTTTCCTCAAATCTCAAATTACCCACCATGGTCTCTCTGCATTATAATTCTGGGGAAAAGCTCTAATGAAAATAAACCACCCGCAAATGCCTCTAAGCTCCCATCCAACCAGCTCAAGCTGAAGATCCAGACGGAAAATAATCTCCCTGAAAGCCCCGATCAACGAACCTCATTGAAAGATGTAAAGTCCGCGGGACAAGCGTTGAAGATTCTCAAAGAAGCTGCACATCTTGGAGAGCAGGAGTTTTGTGTTTTGACAGAAGTCACATCAAAACTGGGAAACTCGCTGTGGAACCAACTGGATTCCAAATATCCCGCCATTCACAAGACTTTCCTTCCTGTCCAGGGAATTTTCGAGATAAAGAGGCCGGGATGGGCACATCAAGTGATCCTACCATGGATGTTTACAAATCATGGTAAATGGGTTAAGCACTTGAACCTTTTTACAGACGCAGACCTGGAAGACCTGGAGATCCGGGCTAGCCCGATAGTCGACTTTACTACCGGACCATACAAAGGCATGCGAAAAGAACTGGATCTCCTGTTTGTATCTAGCCGGGCAACAAGTACTGCGCCAGGAAAGTCTCCTCTCCCATCAATCATGGTTGAAGTTGGATACTCGCAATCATACACGAGCCTCAAAGAGAATGCCGAAAGAATTCTCATCAGAGGGGCCCCGGAGATTGGAATTGTCATAATCATCAAGTCCTACACTCGCAAACGCGGAATAGCTGTTCAGCTAGAGGTATGGAGGTGAGATGCTGCCAACGTCCCATACTGCGCCGAGTCGCACGCTATTTTCCCGGTCCCAACTCCTCCTGAGCCACCTCTGTCATTCACCCGTGAAGACATTTTGGGCAAAGGAATTGTAATGACTGGCCGGCCTACTACAGATGTTTTCCCCTTCGACCTCAAACTACTGCGGAGAAAGATCCGGTCCTACCTCTAGCTCAACAGCTATTCCGCGTTTGCGAGTGTAGAATTTTATGATCATGACAATTCCAATCTCCGGGGCCCCTCTGATGAGAATTCTTTCGGCATTCTCTTTGAGGCTCGTGTATGATTGTGAGTAGGAAAACAAGCAGTGTCAAGCACACCCTTGATGTCAGTTAGGGATACACACGATATTTTTATCGTTCAATAATGTTGGTCCGTTAACGTCGACGGTCCGATAACGCCGGGCTGGCGATAACGGACCGTTTTTATCGGAGAGCCAGTTTAACAATCTCCAATATCTAAGTACCTGAATTGGCTCGATTTGATATGGAATCTATTCGAAGGTTCCAACGTCTGGCAGAATATCCCAACGACTTGAATGGACTTCAAAATTTCAATTTTTTAGCACTTGACACCGCATGGTAAATCCTAATATAGGAAAAGTCGGTCTTTGGCATCTTGTATTACCCATTCCAACCCATCATTCAGATTATTTCCAGTCATTGCGCTACATGGTAGAATTGTCCATTTATGGGTTTTGATTAAATCCAAGCCCAGGCGCTGCAGTATCTGTCAGTCCCAGTTCTGGAGGTAGGAAAGACGGCGTCACTTACCTCGCGCACTTCTTGCTCTGTCATACAATTCTCAACATCCGTTTTGTTTAAGAAAACCAGGAGACTTGCTCCCATGAGTCTCTGAGAAGATCACGTTAGGCTCCGCATCAAACAGTTTTCTGCGGTGGGGACAAACCTCCTCCTGGAGTAGACCAGCTAGCTCCTCACGACAATCATCCACTCGGAGATGATCTGTCGCATCAACAACCCAGACTAATGTGTCTGTCTTTTCAAAATAATTTTTCCAATAGGAACGAAGTGTTTTTTGACCTCCCACGTCCCCTGATATTATTAGCCTTGTCATAGTTCTCAAAGGCGATATCTTTACTCACAGATATTGAGCTTGTATCTGATAAAAGTTAATAAAAGTCCTGTCATATCTGGATCAGGGTTTCTCACCCCATAAAATCAATTGTCTTAATAATGAATCCCAGTGTTGGGCTGACTGTGGTGACATCCTCATTCATAATTCTCTTGACAATAGTTGTCTTGCCTGCATTATCGAGTCCGCTATGTTTAGGGTCAGTATCTATTAACTTCTTTAAATCAAGGTATTTGGTGAGCTCATACAGCATCAGAATTCTCATCTCCTTGTCCTTCAGACGGGCTTTGCGTAGTATTGACAGCATTATCACAAGATGAAATTTCCAGAATTAGATGGTTGAGTAATGATACTGCTGTTAGACCTCAAATTTGTAAAATTTGCAAAATTCTAGGCCGCATCAGTCATCAATTTAAGTTCTCATGCACTCAATTCCAAGGTTGATCTGAACAAAGAGATATAGAAGAATGTATGCTCCTGATATACCAGGTGAGCGATCAGCGGATAATTCTTAGTCATCGAGATTTTTCTCTTCACCGCCCTAGGAACTTTTTTTTCTGCTATTGATTTCTTTCGAGGATTTGCGCGGGTTGAGTTCGGAGATTATTCCATTCGTTCTTTTTCATTTTTGATTCTTTACGGGGCTGTAGAGGTCGCTCAATTCCAAAAGTTTTACTCCGACTCCTGTTCTCAAAGAATATCAACATCATGGCTCCTAAGGACGACGACTTTGTCCTCACGCTGTCCGACGAGGACATTCCTCTCGATGAGGATGAGGATAACGTCGATGAATTTGGAAAGTCGCCAGCTGTGGATAACAAGAAGCGCAAGCGTGAGGTTGAATCTACCAAGGACAAGAACAAGAAGCAAAAAAAACAAGCGAAAAATGTGAAGGGCAAAAAAGGCAAAGCTGAACCCGTCATTGAAGAGGAGGAGGATGAGGAGGAGGAAGAGGAAGAAGATGATATTGCTGAGACTGCTGAAGACGACGGTGTCTTGGATCCAGAGTTCGAATTTGACGTTGGCGGCTTGGCCAACAGCGGCGTAACTGAAGGGTTCGATGGATGGGGTGCTGGTGATGACAGAAACAATGGTCCCGGAGGTGATAAGAAGGCTGTCGATATTGATGATATTATCTCTCGGAGGCAGGTCAAAAAGGACGCGGCTGCTGCGAAGAAGCAGAAAAAAGCTGCAGTGGTGGAAGAAATTGTTTCCGAAGATGATGAGCAAGATGGCATGTCTGTGGACTTCGAGGATGATGAATTGATGGCTGATGATGCATTCGGCATGGGTGCCGACGGCCAGGAAGAAAGTGAGGCGGAGGGTCCCTCTGGCCCAGAAGATGAGGAAGATTCCGACAACGCCGAGGACAATAGGAATGAAGATTCCGACGACGACGACGACGCATCCGATAATGACTCTGTTGCCACACCAGTCCGTCACCCAGATGACGTTGGATCAGACCGCGAAGAATCCGACGTTGAGAGCGAAGTGGACGACGAAGAAGCCGAGAAGCGTAAAGCTTTCTTTGCTCCTGAGGAACAGACCGACGACAAGGTTTCCGACGCTAAGAGCACATTCCAAGACTTCAACCTTTCCCGGCCCATCCTCCGAGGACTGGCTTCTGTTGGTTTCACCGATCCCACACCTATTCAACGCAAGGCCATTCCCGTTGCTCTTCTTGGAAAGGATATTGTCGGTAGTGCCGTAACAGGTTCAGGAAAGACCGGTGCTTTCATCGTTCCTATCCTGGAACGTCTGCTATTCAGACCCCGTAAGGTCCCTACCAGCCGTGTCGCTATTTTAATGCCTACTCGTGAATTGGCGGTCCAGTGTTACAATGTTGCCGTGAAGCTGGCTACTTTCACTGACGTTACATTCTGTCAGCTCGTTGGTGGTTTCAGTCTCCGTGAGCAAGAAAACATTCTTAAGAAGCGACCCGATGTCATTATTGCCACACCCGGTCGTTTCATCGATCATATGCGCAATTCGCCCAGCTTTACAGTGGATACTCTAGAGATTCTAGTGCTTGATGAAGCCGATCGTATGCTAGAAGATGGATTCGCTGACGAGCTGAATGAGATCTTGACCACCATCCCCAAGTCCCGTCAAACTATGCTTTTCTCAGCTACTATGACAGACACAGTTGACAAGCTGATTCGTGTTGGTCTTCAGAGACCCATGCGTTTGCAAGTAGATGCCAAGAAGCAGACCGCTGTAACTCTGACTCAAGAGTTTGTCCGTCTACGACCGGGCCGTGAAGATAAGCGCCTTGGATATCTCTTGCATCTGTGCAAGGAAATCCATACCGGGAGAGTCATTATCTTCTTCCGACAAAAGAAGGAGGCCCATCGTGTCCGCGTTGTCTTCGGTCTACTTGGGTTGAAGGCTGCAGAGTTACACGGTAGCTTGAGCCAGGAACAGGTATGCTATTTCATCACCACTCCTCATTTTTCCAGTACATTTTACTGACCCATTCACCTAGCGTATCAAAAGTGTGGAGGACTTCCGCGATGGAAAGGTTGCTTTCCTTCTCGCCACTGATCTGGCGTCACGTGGTCTGGATATCAAGGGTGTCGAGACCGTCATCAACTACGAAGCCCCGCAAAGCCACGAGATCTACCTGCATCGTGTTGGTCGTACTGCTCGTGCTGGCCGCTCTGGTCGTTCCTGCACAATAGCAGCTGAGCCAGACCGCAAGGTTGTCAAGGCTGCCGTCAAGGCCGGCAAAGCTCACGGAGCCAAGATTGTCAGTCGTGTGGTTGACACCGCCATCGCCGACGAATGGGCCCAAAAGGCTGAGGACCTTTCCGACGAAGTTGAGGAGGTTCTAGAAGAAGAGAAGACGGAAAAGCAGATGTCTCAAGCCGAGATGCAGCTCAATAAGAGTGACAATCTCATGAAACACGGAGGAGAGATCATGTCTCGACCAAAACGTACATGGTTTGAGACTGAACAGCAGAAACAGGTATCACGCAAACTTGGCGCTGTGGAGTTGAACGGAACCGATGTTGCCAAGTCAAAGGATGGCAAGATCAAGCTCAGCAACAAGGACAAGAAGCGACTGGACGATGCAAAGATGCGACACGAAGGCAACGGCGGATGGAAGAAGGGCAAGGCGGAGCGTGATGCTCCTCAGACCAACCAAAAAAGTAAGGGTAACTCCAAGGGCAAGGGCAAGGGCAAAAAAGGAAAGAAATAATCCTGCATAGTATAGTTTTTTTATTTCTTTTGTATAAAATCACGGAGATTTGGCTTATTACGCATATCACTCGGCCATCGCCATCTGCTAACTGGAAGACCAGTTTAAGTCTATACTAAAGTAATTCCGAGTAATGAATGACATTGTATTATCCAACTAAATCAACCGAAACCCAAAAAATCCGGCCTTGATACGCATCCGGTCAACTGCTCTTGGCTCACGGCTATTCTTTAGCCGAAAGAGAAAGTCGCACCAACACTTCTTCATATCTCGATCTGCTAAAAACAGAGCTTGGCGCATATCCCCCGCGTTTAGCCTTGCCCCACGCTTTTTAGGCCCAAAAGTTCACCGGCAAATCCCCTCTCAGCCCTGGAGATCTCTCTTTCCCCTCACAAACTTGAAAGGGGTTTTACTTCAATGTGAAGGAAATATATCACGTGAAGTCGCCATGGTGGTCGAGGGAAGTCCTTCCGACCCTAACAGTGCCGATGTGCCTGTAAAGACGAGTTTACCGCGTAAGAGCGCCTTCTCGTGTGAGGCATGCCGCAAGCGCAAGGTGGGTGCAGCACTCGGCCAACGTCCGAAACTCGATTGACTAATCATTCAACAGGTCAGGTGTAACGGAGCTAGCCCGTCATGTTCGCGATGCGCTGCACGAGGGGAGACATGCGTGTATAGTTTGTGAGTTTGTGTCGTAGTCCCTTGACTTGGAATGCGACCGTTATTGTTCATGTATGCTGACTGGTTCAACGCTACTTTGCTAGAGCCCCAACCTTATCTTATACAAAGCAGCTGGAATCGAGAGTTTCTCAGTTGGAAGATGCAATCTCTGCGCTTCGAAGTCAGCAAGCTGAGGCCGAGACTAAGAAGGTGAGTTCGCCGTCTTCGGTCGCCGAGTCCAGCTCTAGCGCTGGCCGCAGAGTCAAAATCGAGCCGGATGATTCTCACGACCTTGCGAGGGAGTTTGACGGCCTAAATGTTGAAAATGACGGTCGCATTTCATTCCACGGACCAACCAGTCTGTTTCAACTACCCAGAGTGGTTGCAAATGAGGCTACATCGGCAGCGCATTTTGCGCAGGAGCTAGAGGCTCGAAAAGAGCGGCTGATCAACAGTGCATGGCGAGAACGGGCCTTTGAGCAGATGGCTACAATACCTGTCAGCATCCAACCACTTATCTTACTTTGTGAAGGAACATTAGGGCTGATTTCAAGTACAGGAACCTTTTCAATATCTCTTGGACTCTCATTGGTGCTGGATTCAGCCACTGTTCAACTTTGTCTATCGCCCGGCCTTCACGCGTCAGTTTTGACCCCCACAATACCCTCCTTGCAAAGGTACTGACCCACCAGCAGGTGATATGAAAGTCAATGGTCCATACTATTCAAATGGCTTGATGAATGCTGTCCTTTCTCATTCGGTTCGGTGGTGTAAATCAAAGCCACACATTGGCCCCCTTCTAGACGCTTACGATGGCGGCGCACAATTCTACAAACTTTCGCTATCTGGTCTCGTCGACTGTCTCCAGGCTGGCTATGCAGATATTCCAACCGTTCAGACATTATTACTTCTAAGTGCGCAAGAATGTGGTCGTGGCAATCGAACACAGGCCTGGCTACACAGTGGCATGGCCTTCCGCTTGCTGGATGACCTAGGTATTTCAATTGACAGTCGCAAATACCCCGGCGCGGCACAGCTAAGCGATGAGGATATTGAGATTCGCAATCGTCTCTTTTGGAGTTGTTACTTCTGGGATAAAATGGTTTCACTTTATTTTGGCCGGGCCCCATCAATGCAACATTCTCGTGTCAGCCCGCCGCGCATGATATGTGAGTACCGTACTCCTAAAGTTTTTATATGCTCATACAACTGACATCGACTTTAGTGGATGACACTGCTGAGACAGAGCTTTGGACTCCTCATGGTGTGACTTTCCCTGATGGAGCGCAATACCCACCCACACAGGCTCGTTCGACCTCGTGCTTCATGAAAATGTGCGGGCTGGCAGAGATCCTAAACCAGATTTTGATTCATATCTATGACCCAATGCGCCAAAGTACCGAAGAAGAATTCTTTGAATGTGTTCAAGAGGAATCTCAGAACCTTAGCGAATGGTGGAATGGAGTGCCAAATTATCTGAGGCTCGTGGCAGACGACCTACCACCATATTGCCCACCTAGTCATATTGTGACTCTGAAGTATGTTCTCAACCCTATTGATTCCCTGGAGTCATGCTAATTTGGGATCATACAGCTCTCTATATCATACTATCAACATTCTGCTCCATCGCCCAATTCTCTGCTCTCGAGAACTTCTGAAGACGCTGCAGGAGCCATACGATAAAAGCCATTTAGTCCAGTGTATGGCATCAGCGACTACAATTTTAGCCTTGTACGATCTGTACCGCCGAACCTTTGGAGACAACCATGTCGTCCTATCCCTAGCCTATGGTATTTACACAGCAGCATCGATCTTCCTCCTAGAGATCCAGGCCCTGAAGTACGCTGCCCCAGGTACACTGGATAAGCTCAAGTTCTGCATATTCGCCATGGAGCAGATCAAGACCTCAAGCCCCGTTATCACAACCGCGCTGAACCTAGTCTACCAAGAAATCCAAAAACTCCAAATTGACATCCACGGCAACACACTCAAAAATGAAGGCCAATCCCATTTACCTAACACACAAATAAAATTCCACCCCCAACCTCCCTCTAATACCCATAGCCAATCACCCTCCCTCAGCAACAACCCTTCTCGTCAAGTCTCCCCAGCTCAGCAGCACCAGCGTCACGAAAGCCGCAGTGCACTGAGCACACAGCCCGGCACGCCCTCTTCAAATAACGCACCCGCATTGCTACCGGACTATAACCCCTTCCAACAACATCCGGTCGCAAACTTCGACCTCTCATATGTGGGTGATATACCCCAGATGCCAACAACACATCTCCTAGGCGGCATGCCCAATGCGGTGATGAGAGTCGATGACCCTGATTCTTACGATATCACGCCTGAAGTGTTCGAGGCCTTTTCCTACGCGCAGCCAATCACTACTAATATGGCTACTTCCTTTGAACAAAATTGGAGTGGACAAGGTCCATAGAGAAATATAAGATTTAATGCAAGCTGTGGTTTGATAATGGATTGTTGATGGGGATTGTCTTTTCTTCAAAAAGGATCCCAACCAGAATCTCACAGAGGTCATTAAGTCGAGGGGCTCACCACTGAAGCCCGCTCAACTGGCAGATTCAAATGAAGGATATGACTAGATGTGCTTAGTGATGCTTCCCCGGATCTCTATTTATGCTGCTTTTGCTCTCTCCACTTTCACTCCACCTTCATCAATTTTGCGACATGGGATAGTCTAATATTATCGAAAGAAGACTAAAATATGGCAAATCATATTATTCCTCTCCTTCTGATTGGAAATAAAATTCAGTCTACAGAGGAATTATTATGTTTAGAGTGTTGTATCAAGTATTCCCCGGAGTAGAGAAGCTGACGTCATGGATCCTAGTATGAGATAAAGAGGCAAAACAAGATCCCTCTCATTCCCTTCTACAACTCTTGTTCTACTTTTTTACGCAGCCCGACAAGTCTACTGTCCAGCTAGATCAAATTTACCCAAAATGGAATCACACGCAGCTCAACCAGAGCAACCACCCAAGGAAGCCGCCTACACGCAAGCTGCCAATCCAGTCTCGCACAAACCTCAGGAGCAGCGCACATCAGCTTCAATGCAGGACGGTAACGCCGCATCCTCAACACGCCGCACTGCCTACATGCCCTCAAACGACGAAACTCGAGCTGCTCTAGACGCAGAACGCAAATCGGAGAAAAAGCGTATGCAAAGCGCTGCACCCGTTGATCTGTATTATGGGGTGGAACAACAGCCCGCTGAAGGCGATATTGCTGATGCAGTGAAACACAAGGGGATGGGTGGATTTGGGGAACAGGAGGATCTTGCGGCGGATATGGATCAAAAGCGCGCGGAACATGATCGCATTTTGAGCGAGAGGGCTAAGGAAAACCCGCATTCTGATGTGGCTGAGAGGGAGGCTGTTCGGCAGCGCAAGTTGCGTCTTGATAAGGAGATTGATGTTGAGGGGATCTTAAAGAAGGGAACATGATTTAATCTGCTTAGACCCTGATTATGTTGAATATGCCATTGCTACCTGGGTAGGAAGGAAAGGATACTTACTTCAACTAGTTAACTAGGCAAGGAATTTTTAGAACTTCAACTTGGCACAGCTACCAATGATCTTTTTTCACGACTACTCCTGTCCATAGAGGTTCTCGATAAGAGAACTTCGAACTTCTATATTTCCACATTTGAATAGTCGTTGACTGGTATTGAACCTCTGGATGGCCGCAACGGGTGGGTTTGTCCCTAGGTTTTGGTCATATAGCTAGGTATTTTTTGCTACTCTAAGTACAATGTAATACTCCTGGGGTCTATCCGAAAAACCTTTCGCTCTAAGGCAACCTTGGAAGTGTTTTCATTTTTCAGCGTTTCTATGGATATGCATGTCTGGGTCACAAAATAAAGGCATTTCCGTTTGATTAACAGATTCCATCTTTGAGCAAGCTAACTAGACATTACGATAAATGACAATTCCCAACCACTTCATTACTTACGCGGTATAGTATACTAAGCAAAGCGGCCTACCTATGATCATGCATTAACCCTCCGACCACAGCACCAAGAAATAGCATAAAATACTCAGAGAGGTGAAGCGTGCCTAGTCCCGAGAAGGCAAAAGGAGGCAATCGTTGCTGGAGAGAATCTTTCAGCATAAAGGTGTCTAGGCTCGAGAATAACCCTCCTGCTCTCCTAGCCTAGTCTCATCACAGCTCGGCCATGAGAAGCAGCCAAGGACGTAACACAGCCAACTTTGGAGAAGATCTGGACCTCGAGCGAACAAATTGCGCGATTCACTCTTCGAACCCCTGCTCTGCTCCAAATATGAAGCATCTTCGGTATGGTTTTAATTTGCCTATCAGCTGGGGATATATGGATTACGCCGGCCATGCTATCGCTCCGGGCAACTACCCTCCTTCTGGCCAGCAATGATTTTAAGGATAAATAAAACACATCTTCGGAGATTATAATCAGAGGAGATCAGTAGGAGTCTCGAACCTTAATTTATATTGCTGCTGTTTTGGAAAGTGCTGCCAAGGTCGATCGAGAGAATAAATGAAATGAAAACCTTGGAAGCAAAGAAAGATCAAGACCTCGGGACATTCATGGATTTATTTTGAAACATTAGGTATCTGGAGTATTTCGAGGCTCAATAAATCTACATACCTAGGTATATTGTTAATGTTTGCTTCATGGACTGCACATGCGTTCCTTCCAAGGGACCTCAGGATTCCCCATGAATATATCAATGGATATGTTTTTTTTGGATTAGTTACAGGGCATAAGAGAGGTATTAGAGAAGTCAGCCAGCCATCCAAAAGAAAGTTGCGCCTAGAAAATAATAAACATGGCAAGATGAAAACCGGGTATACAAGAAAGAAAGTGATAAGACTGAGAGGTAAGCACATCGAGAGCACCTATTAGCTTGACTTGGTTTTATTTCGCTCCGACTCATGAGAGCCAAAGTCTGTCTCAGTCTCAGCTTCAGTCCAGACAGACGCCGAAGACGAGTTGATGTCCTTAGTGCGAGCGCGCCACCTCAGATACCAAGGATAATCAAAGAGCTCATCCATACGTTCAATAGGAACACCCTTGGTCTCAGGCATCCAGATGCCGAGGATAATGATGCCTAGCGTACATATACATGCCCAGAAGACGTAGGCACCCCAAACATTCAGTGACACGAACATGTTGGGAGTGACACGAACAACGGCAAACTGGAAAAACCAATGCAGCGCCATGCTCACGGCGTAACATACGCTGCGTATATGCATCGGGAATATTTCTGTGCCGTATAATGAAGGGATTGTGCAGAGACCAATCGACCAGCCGATGGCGTACACGAAAACCGAGGCGATAGCTGCGTCGGAGGCAGACTTGTTATTGGCTGAGCTGGGTTGCAGTCCCATATAAGCACCCATGTAGATGTGGGCGGCTAGTTGGAGGGATAGACCTGTGATAGCACAGTTACGCCGACCAAATAGGTCGATTAAGCCCCAGGTGAAGGCCATGGTGAAGACTAGCTTAACAATTCCATAGGCACCGGAGGATATAAGGGATGTTGATTGGCCAGTCATGCCAGCATACTAAATATAGGGTTAGCATAATAGTTTGAGGTAAATTCTTGGTTTTCTCACCTCGAAAATGGTCGACACGTAGTATGTGATACCATTTCCGCCTGTCCACTGAGCAATGGCCTGTATGGTCATCAATAGCCAAAATCTCTGGCGATAGTTCGGATTAGCCTGGGACTCCTTGAAGGCCTGCCATTTCGAGATAATTTTTAGGCCTGCTCGCTTTGTAACTTCGGTGATTATCTCATCAAATTCGGCTTGAAGAATCTTATCGTCGATGGATGTGCCACGAAGACGCGCGAGAACATCCTTCGCTTCCTGGTGACGATGCTTAGAGATAAGATACGGAGGGGTCTCTGGACAAAAGAACGTAAGGCCGAAAATAATGCCGAGAGGAATCAATGGTATCGATTGGACTAGGCGATATTGGGTTCGTGTGGCGGCCATATGAATAGTAGCGCCATAATTAATAAAGAAGCCTATAGCGAACGAGTTTTAGTACTAGAAGTAGAAGGAAGAAATAGAAAGACACAAAACTTACCCATTGCGAGAAATCCAAGTAAAGTCACCATAGAAAGACCGACCGACAAGCCGCGCGTAGCGCGTGGCGCCACTTCTGACAGATATAAAGGGGAAACGACAGTTAGCAAGCCTGCACCTAGCCCAGCGAATATACGCGAAAAGAGTAATAAGCCATATATCCCCGATGAAAATATTTGGATGAAGGTCCCGATTGCCCACACGAGACATGCCAGACGGAACGAAATCAAACGGCCTAGTCGATCATTCAAATCCAAGCCACTCAACGCGCCGAAAGCTGCGCCCAAAACATTGAAGGAGGTTATGTTTGCTTTTCTGTTCGCCAGTCCCGTAGCATCATCTTCCCAATGTGATGAGTCTAAATTGTAGTCGGCTTTAAAGGAGGGAAGGAAAACGCTTGCGCTAAAGCCACCCTCATCGTAACCTGATAATAGTCAGATCTCAGGTTTTGTTACTTGTTTGATAGTAGATTTGGATCCAGGTCTGTCTGATGAGAAATACTTACCTTTCGGGATTGTGCCACAGGCGATGACGAAGATAACGAAGGCATAAAATGGGGTAGTAGTCCACCTAGACCGGTCCAACCATCGCATCTCGATCGCAAATTCGATCAGAATCTCCAACAGACCCTGAGGCTGTGAGGCCCTGTGGAGACGATCAAAATCCTGGGGAAATTGTGGCGCGGAATAAGTCGGCAAGACTTGGAAGGAGTATCAGAGGTGGGGGGTTTGAAGAACAAAAGTCTCGGGATCCCGTTTGTGCTCGGTCAACCTCCGTCCTTTCAACCTCCGTCCTTCCATACCGACACTGCAACCCTACCGACTATCACTATTAAATATCAAAGCGTTTCCCATTTCATATTTCAGGTTTCGACCGTGCTTTAGTCACTTTCTCCATACTTATAAATACTTCTCAGATCGTACGCAATCCAGCTTGGTTCTCTTTACCTTCTTATATCCTTTACTCCATAGTGGGAAGCCCTGGCTTCAACGGACGACTTCCGTTTCTTTTCACATTGTCTAGCTCATCCTCCCCCCGCTTATTAAACCGGTTCACCTGTGGGTCGGAGTCTAAAGCTCTTAGTGTGTTTGTACACGGCACACAGAAAAAAAATTACCTAGCGGATTTCCCTATTCTAGTAATACTGCAGTTCAAAGACGGACATTAACCGACCATGATACCCATCAGGACTAACAGTACAGTGTTTCGGAGTATCAGACTCTGCTCGGTGAGTTGGATCATTTATCCTTCTTCCCTTCAACTTCCTACTCTATCACCTTTACTCTGTTTCTCTCTCTCTCTGTTTCTCTCTCTCTCTCTCTCTCTCTCTCTAGCATGCTGATATCTAGTCAGTCACACACTCATATTACGAGTGCATCACGACGCCTCTCTCTTACTACTGGTCAACTTTATCTTCGTAGTGAGAGACGGTCAAACCATGTCTGGGCTCATACCAATGCTCCTGTGAAGCAGAGAGTCCCTCGCTGTTCATGGGACAGCCATATGCATGTTGTGGAACCGGAACAGTTCCCAATCTCCAAGACTGCTGCATATCAACCCTCAGCTCATACCTTAGCTGAGGCTTTAGAATTTGAATCCACAGTGGGCGTGGAGAACCTTGTCTTTGTGCAACCCTCAATCTATGGAACAGACAACTCCTGTTTACTAGCCGCCCTGTCCAAACTTGGTCCGTCCCGTGGCCGTGGAGTAGTTGTCGTTGACCCTGCGACTATCCAACAAAATACACTGAAAGAGTGGCATGCTCTCGGTGTGCGAGGCTTGCGGGTGAATCTTCAATCTGTCGGGAAGGTGATGGAGAAAGCCGAGCTGGAAGAAACTCTACGTCAACATGCAGAAATTGCTCGGCCTCTGAACTGGATCATCGAATTATATCTCCCACTCAAGCAGGTACCAATGCTAGAATCAATCGTACCACATCTTGATGTGACTGTCTGCATTGATCACTTTGGGAGTCCGGATCTATCTTCCATTCAAAAAACAGAAAGCACGCCTTTCGACCCATACACGCTTCCCGGTTTCACTTCTTTAATGTCATTAATACAGGGTGGAAAAACCTATATCAAAATATCTGCACCCTACCGATTGACGAGTGACGGGAACATGAATGAACTAAAGGCGATGGCTCGAGAATTTCTGTCTGCAGCCCCTAATCGAACCATTTATGCGACAGACTGGCCCCATACCCGATTTACTGGTGTCGATATCAATCCCTTTACAGAATGGTGTTTGGACCTTTGCGATCACGAGTCCGGACTGGCAGAGAAGGTATTTCGGAGGAACACAGAGGCAATGCTGAGCGTGAACTTTGACTAGAGGTCATTGAATCTCGGTTCTATGCTCAGCATATAGCATTTTTCAACTTCATTGGAGCGTTTGATGACTATTCAACATTTGCAGCATATTTGGCACTCTTTTCTCTCGCTCTTAGCTTTGCGAAGCTCCGCTTTACGGAAGCACAAGCACAATACCCCTTTAATTCAAACATACGCGGCAGCTTGTGCCCAATTATCCTGATAATGATATAACAATGGCATTTCTTATGTATTCCGATGTTTAATATTCAACGGGCATTATTGACACCGAAAAGTTCCCGAGGGATACCTAGGTTCAAGGTTCCTTCTTTCTTCGACTCGTAAAGTATTCATACCCAGTTATCAACATGACTCCAGCTATACGCCGCATCTCATCAAACATCAGCCGCATCCATGAAAATAACGTGGGAGGTGCAGATTTTTTTCTTTTCCTGTACATAAAAATAACCATTAGCCCATGACTTGATAAATACTGTTAGTCTAAGGTCAACTTACGATCGAATAGCAGCATGCAGGCCGCGATTGATCCTCACAGAGTTGAGGCTGAGTCAACAAGTCACCTAGAAGGGAATTTAGCAGGTTGCAACCGGTGTATCATTTGCACGAGTGCCCAAAGAGTAGACGTACAGTCGTTGGCCTCGTTGACCTTAGGGTTGTTCCTAGCTGACTTCAAATCACGACAGCAGTATGGAGACTGCACCATTCCTGTCTTGTCTTGCGCGAACTCGCAGTGCATGTTGATCTTTGTGGCCGACGCCAGAGCCAGCGTAGAGGCGAACATGATAGCGAGGCGCATATTGATGAATTGATCTTTACACGATGGATGGAGAGATTTTGGGGCCTCCAGATTGTGGAAGGTAGCCAATTGTTCGAAATTTAATGATCCTGGAAAATTTACGGTGCTGGAATGATATGTTGTATATCACGAGGGGCTTGTGGGTTTTCTAGGGTTCTTTGAATTACAGGACTACGTAGGAGCTAGTGCTGGCAATGTCTTGGTTCATGATCGGTATTTTCTTTGCCTCTATCTAGGATGGAGTAAATGGGGCCTGATTGGTAGAATGTTCGGGTCCCTTGCATTCTTGTTTCTTGTGAATGTGGTCGCGGAGATAAACAAGGATTAATGCGAGGACCTTGGAAGGGAGGATTCCAGGAATAAATTAATAAAGGGGCAAAGACACCTAGGCAATAAGTCTGCCTAGTTAGAGTCGTCTATACAGGGTGGGTTTCTGATAGTACTTGAAGAACTAGTTAATCAGCCAATCAATCCAAATGTAAGGAAGGGGATGTTGTTCCATCTTATGACAAGACAGGGGACCCCATACTGGAACATTCTGAGAAGCCTTCATTAAAGCTAGCGTAAGAGTATCAGGAGTTGCAGATATTGGATGATTCTGACCAATATCTAACATTTCAGGTTGCTATGAACGAGATAAAGCAATATTGTGCCAAAAAATAACACATTTCCAATACAGGAACTAAGGACTAAACGATATTTCTAAAGAACGAGGTAAAAGGTAAGTAGGTTACTATAACTTCCGAGTCGAAGAATAATCAGCCTGAGACAGAAGTATGAGAGTATAGATCTGACGACTACTCTCACACCACTCAAACATGAAAATCTCGGGGTTTCAATAGTACTAGCGGCGAGCAGTTAATTGAGCACTATTAACTTCCCGGAATTGAACTCACCAAATAAGAAATAAACATCCAATCAGTGGGTTTGTTGAGGCCCCAACAGGATTATCTAATCGATTCGCGCATCCCGGATCACCTGAGGGAATAAGCTGGGGTTCAATGGATATGACCCCCCTTTCCCCTCTTCTCAGCTTCTCTTCCATAACAAATTTTGAATCATGAAGCGCAGCTCTCAGAAACCAGACATGGATCGCAACGTATACATCCCACTTTGCATCTGTCTCATCTCATTCGCAGTCATTGCCTACTCCCGCTAGTGGCTTGACCATCGGCTATACTTTACTTCAGCCACCGCCCCCATACAACCAAACAACCAAACAACCAAACAACCCGATGAGAGATCACAGCATTGATTTGAGCACAGATGCTTGATGCCATCTCTACAAGTGAACTGGACGATACCATCACAGTCTCAAAATATTCTATACATCCAACTTGCCTTCATCGGCTAGATCTCAGACCTCGCCAGTGGCGCATTTGGTCGCAAACAGCGCCAGGGTAATTTATACTCTTGGGAAGGCTTCGTCCATTTATTGGCTTCTGGCACCTTGCACATTATCAAGACCACACGACCCTTTTTCACCATTTGCTTCCCACATATCGTCCCATGTCCACAGGTCACAAGCTCGAATAAGAACGCGAAGGAGTACCTTGAAAACGTGGCGACTTAAGAGGCAACCCCATCTTCTCTGAGTACTACGACCATACCCTCAACAGTCTCCCGGAACATACTCCGTGCTGAATCCACACCAAGATTCCAAATAACAATTTTATTTCCTTTGTTCATCTACATTGCTCATTAATGCTTTATAAATACCGAGTAAAATTTGTCGCTGCGTAATGCGTTCTTGAAGTATAAGATCCAATTATTCGTAAACATTGCGCCATAGCTTAGTTAGTGGAGCACAATTTATCTAGTCTTAACTAGAGATCCTGGATCAATCACGTGTATCTGCTGATAAATCAATCGGGGCCTCGCTATCAGTGGTATCGTCATCTCATTTTTGTCAGCTCTGTCGTTTTCCCTGTAAATACCAAATACCCCTCCAACCCCCACCTTCCTTCATGCTTCCTCGTTCCCTCCCTGCTCAATCATCTCGGATCGGCTTTTGTAGCTTTCTGACCCGCTCCTCCCCCAAACACATTCACACAGCTCACCGACACATCGTGAACCGAACTCTGGCAACCATTAATCGTCCGTCCTCATTTATTACGAGCAATCGCCTCTCCTCTATTTCCCGTCACTTTTCCTCCTCTTCTATATTTGAGGGCAACTTCTCCACCATGGCTCCCGTAGAGACAAAACAATACGACTATATCGTCCTGGGAGGTGGAAGCGGTGGTAGTGGTAGCGCCCGCCGCGCAGCCGGCTGGTATGGCGCAAAGACTTTGATCGTCGAAAGTGCCCGGTCCGGCGGTACCTGTGTCAATGTTGGGTAGGTTAGCTCTGTAGGTATAGCGCAGAGAAAATTCCCAGTGCTAACTGGGCCCGGTTTAGGTGTGTTCCTAAGAAGATGACCTGGAATTTCGGTACCATCAATGAGACACTGCACATTGGAAAGTCGTACGGCTACGACATCCCCGACAACATCAAATTCAACTACAAGGAATTCAAGGAAAAGCGCGATGCCTCCATCAAGCGTTTGAACGGCATGTACGAACGCAATTGGGGTCGGGAAGGCATTGATCTTATCCACGGCCGCGCTGGCTTCGTGGAGCCCAAGGTTATCGAGGTCGCCCTCGCTGATGGCTCCGGTACCGCCCGATACACTGCTAAGCACATCCTTATTGCCACTGGTGGCCGGCCTAGTATCCCAGATGTCCCCGGTGCTGAACACGGTATCACCAGCGACGGCTTCTTTGAGATTGAGGAGCTTCCTCCCAAGATCGCCGTTGTTGGTGCCGGTTATATCGCTGTGGAACTAGCTGGTGTTATGAACGCCGTGGATGTCGAGACCCACATGTTCATCCGTGGTGAGACCTTCCTGCGCAAGTTCGACCCCATGGTCCAAAAGACCATGACCGATCGCTACGAGGCCTCGGGTGTCAAGATCCACCGCAAGCACGGTGGCTTCAAGGAGGTCAAGCTTATCCGCGACGGTAAGGGCAAGGACCGTCTGATCAAGCTGATCAGCCATGACGGTTCTGAGATTGAGGTCAACGAGCTCCTGTGGGCTGTTGGCCGTGTTCCCGAAGTGGAGGATCTGCACCTTGACATCCCCGGTGTGAAGCTGATCCCCAGCGGTCACATCGAGGCGGACGAGTATCAGAACACCTCCGTAGAGGGTATCTATGCTCTCGGTGATGTGACTGGCAAGGCTGAGCTCACTCCAGGTACGTATAAATCATTGACAAAATCACATTCACATCTGACAGAGTTTTAGTTGCCATCGCCGCCGGTCGCCAACTTGGCAACCGCCTTTTCGGTGGTGCCCAGTTCAAGACTTCCAAGCTCGACTACGACAACATCCCGACAGTGGTCTTCTCGCACCCTGAAGTTGGAACAATCGGTCTCACCGAGCCCGAGGCTCGCGAGAAGTACGGCGACGACAAGATCAAGGTGTACCACACCAAGTTCACCGCCATGTTCTACGACTTCATTCCTGCAGAGGAAAAGCCCCAGAACCCTACCGAAATGAAGCTGATCTGCGCCGGCCCTGAGGAGAAGGTTGTCGGTCTGCATATCCTAGGTCTCGGTGTTGGCGAAATGCTGCAAGGCTTTGGCGTTGCCATTAAGATGAGAGCCACCAAGAAGGACTTTGATAGCGTCGTTGCTATTCACCCGACTAGCGCCGAAGAACTGGTCACTCTGCGGTGAAGAAGTGTAAAAAGAAAATATAAGAAAATATCATAATCTACTAAATACCAAATACACAAACCATCCATAACGTAAGATGTAATATCTAATATCTAAGAACAGGAAGCTGAAGGCTCTACCTTTTCAGCCCCCAAGCCAAAACAGCAACCCCAACAACAATTAAAGCCCACCTGGTCAACCCCCGCCTAATATGCAAATTGGCAATACTCTCAATACCATTCCCCTCATTAACATGCGGAAAAGGAATGCCGCACGGAACCTCCAATCCCAGCGCCTCACAGAGCGGCTCCCACCCATCCCTAGCGTCAAAAAACACCAACCTCTCCTCAGGGACAACCTCTCTCAACCAAGCTAGATGCCGTTGATATGTCAGACCAGTCGGCAACGCCTCGCCATACAACCGATTCCACTGCGCTGCCAGCAGATGCAGATACGGTATAAAGTGGCGCATACCCGGCAGGGGAAACAGGACAGCGCGTAGGAACCAGAACATCGTATAGTGCATAACGACATTCATACTTTTTTCCCAGCGGCCCACGTCGCGGATAGTGCAGATGACTTTGGCGTGTGGATATAGGAGCATCAATTCTGGGATGAACTGTGAGCCTGGAGAGTCGGTTATTGCGGCGTAGCCGTCGAGTTGGCGGTGTAATAGCGAGAGGACATGACTTTGACTTTGACTTTTGGCGATATCGTCTTTTTTAGAAGAATCATTGTCTTCTTCTTTAATCGCTAGCCAGGTCTTTAGGATGCTCATCCAGGTTTTTATTTGGGCTGGTGGGCCTAGCGTTGCTTGGGTTCCGCAGTGGAAGACTGGGCCTTTGAGGAGGATCTCGAGGGCTTTACTGAATGAGGCTGTCCCTGTGCGTGGGAGGCCGGCTCCAATGACTTGAATGGTTGTTCCCGATTGTGGGACCGATGGTTTCTGACCCATTGTGCCTGGGCTGTGTACCTGGTAGAAGAAGACTAATACTGACGGAGGAGGCGTTTGTTTACATGGCAGAAATACGTAACTTACTTGTTAGCTGTTCTTTTCTTTTTTTTTTTTTTCTAAAAATAGGAATAGGATCTAGGTATCTGATTGGATGATGTTTAATCATTGCTACATAACTAGTACCACTCTACATAGTACAGTTCGTACTTGGTGCATAATTTACAAAGCTATTGTCTCTTTTTCCTTGAAAATATTGGAAACTATCGTGATGGCACAAGGCTAACAAAGTGGAAATGGGGTACAATGTGTGGTTCAGGGGATGAATCCTCAGCATTTCAAAATCTCACAGATTTGAAAAGAAGATCAAGATGTAGAATAAAATGTCAGGGGACCGAGCCATGGTAGCATGGACATGGCGATGCATACAATCCCACTATTAAAAGCAGTGTTGAGGATGTGAAGCAGACACCGATTCTGAAGACGGCGCCTGCGCCGTTGCGAGTGCCCTCGAAATATGCTGTATCCAGGGATAATATACATCCCGGAGAAAGAAAATGTAGCTGTCAAGTCTTCCTATGATACTTCTTTGAATTCATCGTGTATGGGACTGGTAACCACCTGGTCCAGAGCCACTGCATGGAGAGCTGGTTTATCCACGCCGTGTAATTCGCCGCTTTGACGAAGTTCGAGTTGCTTAATGACCCATTTGGCGACCTCCTTATCCTCCATTGCAGAGGATGGATTTATTTCGGTCGGGGCAGTTTCGCTTTCAGCATCAGCGTCAGCTTTGGCCTCTGCTTCCTCGGGTTCCTCGGATTCCTCGGCTTCTTCGGTTGGAGGTCGCAAAAGTGGTTCGAGCCACGGGTGTCTCAAAAGCATGCTGTAAGAGGGGCGGTTCTTTGGGTTCTTATCAAGACAGGCCCGGACAAATGCGTGGGCCTCTTCCGAAAATCCACTGTCTGGGAGAGTGGGGGGATCGCCATGAACGATTGCCTTTTGAGATGTTAGAATGCGGCAGGTTAAATAGCGTCATAGATACTAGATACTCACGTGAAGCTGGCTGAAGATATTGGTGAATGTTTCCGGTGGATACGGGTATCTTCCCATGGCGCATTCGATGATAGACAATCCCAGACTCCAAATATCGCTCTGCACACTATATGTGCCTCCGCTTGTCGCGCCTGATTGTTGCATGCCACCACCTGCGATACGCTCTGGTGCCATGTAGCTTTGGCAGCCGATATTGGTCTTTGCGATGCTGGCAACCAAGTTTCCACTGACTCCAAAATCACAGATCTTGATCTGGCCCTTGCTGTTGGCCAGGATATTCGTAGGCTTCACGTCACGATGAATAATGTTGTGTTCATCCTTGAGCGCTTTCAATCCCATAACAGTAGACAATGCCACCTTTCGTAGGATATTCTCTGGCACACCTCCCTCGTAGATCCTGTCGATGGAACCACCGTCCATGTACTCGACGCACATGTACACTGCGCCTTCTTGGAAAAACGCTCCGTAGAAGTCGATGATGAAAGGCGAGGTACATCGGTGCAGAATATCCAACTCCATGATGATCTGCGCAAACTTGGCCTCATCCAATTCTAGCCGAATCTCCTTCATAGCCATAATTACTCCAGAAAGATTATCGGAGATCCCAAAGTCCGGACTCGGGGCATCCTGGCCTGGCGCATGGCTCACAATCCCGCTCAGACCCAACCCAGGTTTTCGAAGGTGTGGTCGGCTGTGTCGAACCTTGTAAACTGTTCCATAATTTCCTTTACCCAGCTCGTCTAACCGATCGACTTCATCGAGCGAGATCTTGAAACTGTGTCCAGAGGAAAACTCAACACCGCCGCCATGTAGAATGGCCTTATTCTTGAAATTCAAGGTCCCAGCATTCGTGTCGATAAATTCTGAGTATTTACTAAACGCTGTCTCCCCTCCATTCTGTTCTGCAGGTGCTGGGTCTGTTGATTTTAGAGATAGTGATGGTGGTCCGCCCGTCACGTCTGACAGCTTCAGGCCTGGCTTCATGCGCTTGGCGGCCAGACCCCCAATGTTCGGAGATGGAGCGTTGGACGCAACAGAAGGTACTGTGGGGGAGGAAGCCCAGTTCTGGCTGCTCGGTCGTGCGACCGGTGGTAGGCGACCGGCCAGCGCACCACCGGTTGGTCCATTATCGCGGGCGGTAGGTATTGCTCCTGTAGACACAGCATGTGGCAACGGACCTTGTCGGGAGAGGGAGAATGCTTTCATTCTTGCCATAATATCCTGGTTCAATGCCATAGTGCCAGTGGCACTCATCGAGGCCTGGGGAAGTTGCGGGGGTGCAGCACCCCGCCGAGCAGCATTGACCTGACCGAGATGTGTCGAAGAGGAGGATATGCCTGTGGTAATATCGAGGGACGGCAAATGAGGGGGAGTTGAGGGATGAAGAGGCTTAGGAACCTCGACGGGAGATTCGATTTCCTCAGCCGGGGAATCAGCTTCGGTGGGTTCGTGATCGTTTTCCATGTCGCAAAGATGAACTTTGAACTTTAGGGGCGAAATCGAGCCGACAACGAGGGCCGGTGCAATTGAAGAGTGCCGTCTTGTAGTTCGTCTGCACCGGATAACGGCGCTTTCGATGTAATAAATGAAAAGAGAGAGGAAATGGGAGGGGAGAATGTGGGGGAGGGGGAAAGGAAGAGGAAAGTAAGAATCGCGAAATATGTTATGTCACCCGTAAGATCCCCGCTAAGGCAGAAATGTTAAAGATGAAAAGAGAACTTGAATCCACCAAAGATACCTTTCTACTAAATGCTAATAGAAATTTATTACAATTTTAAATCAGAGATCGTCCAAATCTGCGTCACTTCGAATCTACTAAAACCAACTTTTTCCATAATTGAACTTCGTATCAACCGGGCGGACGAACCAGCCAATCACACAAATCACCACATAAGGTACTCTAAAAAGCAGGTTTTCTCTTCTTCCCTCTTGTCTCTTCTCTCTTTTTATATTCTTTACCGAATCATATGGTACGATATCATGAAACAAATCCTTTGATCTATCACATATACAGGCCTGATGTAATAACATTGACCTCGGTGGTCTTGGCGTCTACCCAATACATACTAGACTATATATAACCTCATCATCAACCTGGGTTGGGATATTGACCACCTACCTAGGTATGGTAATTTCAATCAACCCTCGAGGATACCCCCCACTAATAGGTGTCTCTGAATCCATGCCAATTTTACAATTAATCTCTATTGGGATTTCCACAAGCCTGGGGTACTCTGCGGAGACGGAACTGGTCCTCTGCATTGCGCGTCTTGATCTAAATTCATAAGAGATGCATGCAGCCCACCTTTCAAGTCATACTTATGTAGGTAGGTAGGTAGATAGTGAGTGAGTTAGGAAATAAGAAGTATCTTTTATGCAATAGATGGCAGTGAATGTTAAAGGTACAACTGATCGACGAACCCATTCATTTCTCCACCTGGGCATGCTAAGGGAATACCAGTAAATGAGCTAGGTGCATATCTTGATAATTTAGGCAAGATCAGGATGACTAGGTAGCTCCCAATGTCATGATCTGTCGGATCTGATGCTCACCTGGGTTGAAAACCGCCCTCTCGAGTTGCTAGGATTTAACGTCCAGACACCTTGGTATGAAGTGGGAAATATGTACTTACATTGCCTCCAGAGTTTCTCCCAAAAACACTAGGAGACTTGAGACTTGAGGTGGGGTGTGCAACCTCCCTCACCCAGCATTCTTGAATTACATGAACAAACTTGCGGGATGTATAAATATTGACTGGACCTTTAGCTGTGGGTACTGTAGATCAACAACTTTGAAAGTGGGGTGATTCGGAAGCAAATTTTTGTAGTTAGCCATGAGTTGGCCATAGAGATACATGGGTTTGCGGTACAAGAATCTTGAAATGAACTAACATGTCAAGGTTAAATTCAAAGGCTCAAATAGAAATATATTGAAGAAAGTTTATAGATTATAGATCGGAATAGAGCAACAAATTTCAATACAAGGGCGTGTAGCTCAGGGGTACGAGCGCTCGCTTTGCATGCGAGAGGTCCGGCGTTCAAATCGCCGTTCGTCCATTTTTTTTTGCCAATTTTTTCTCTCATAATTTATCGGTAACCAAAACATGTTTTCCATGTCTGTCTAGGTGTTATAGGGTATATCGATTCTTTTTAACCTACTACGTATTAATAACAAGAACTAAGTAACAAATAAATAGTACTGAAAGTTTCCAATAAATTTTCGTATGATATATAGCGGCCCGCTCCCGAAATTTAAGAATTTCTTTGTCAAAGCTCTGGCAAGTCGTCTTCAAGATCCCCTTTGTATTCTCAGCAATTTAACATGTATTTAAGCGTATATGTATATCTGTTTAGTAATTATGAAAAGCTTCCAAGGGTTATACATCCAAACTTCCACCTCAAACTGACCTTTCCACTTACATACAGCCTAGAGTCGACAACCTTTACCCTCCAACTTTCACGGTGAAGTTTAACCTCACGTCAATCTCACTTTAATCTCACCACTAATGGATAGCCTCAACACTCCAACCTCGACAATCTTCACCCTTTAACTTCAACCTACAAACCTCTTCAATAACTTCCAACCTTGGCAACCTTCAACTGTCACTTTCAAGTACAAGTCTCGAAGCAGCAATGCCGAAATTCCTCTACCTGTCCTCACACGAATCCAAGTTCTTAGATCTCAAAATACGAAGTGATAATGCAGTTTTTCCCGTCCACCATGTGATTGTATGCCTCCAATCTGAAGTCCTAACCGCCGCATGTAGATCGGGCTTCCAAGATTCAATCCCTTGACGGTAATAAGACAGTCATTGAGACGAAAGCTATGAACTAAATTTCTGGCTATAGAGGGCAACTAGTGAAATCGACCTATCAGAAGACAATATTCGAGTGGTTAAGTGATTATCCACTACCTGTATTGTCATAGCTATGACCAGGCACGAAAAGCCTCTACAAAATGCGAACCGTCTGCAAAAGATATGATACCGGCAGAAGATGCCGTCTGTATAACCGCAAGAAGTATTGCATTAAGCAGTTATAAGCGCAGCGAACGGCAAACTCGAGAAAAGGCTTGAAGAGTTTTGAGCCACGCCAAGTTTTGTCCAAGACGTGAGTTATATGGGTTCATAAAGCATACCAAGACTTGAGCGGAATCGTTGAGAAAGTGCTGCTCATATTGAAGGTCTATTTCTTAATTTTGGTGCACACACGCTGATTGCCAATGGTATATGCGAAGGTCATTTCTTCTTGAATACGCTTCTGGGTCTTCTCCGACAGCAAAATGAGCAGTTCTCTATGGTCAAGACTCAACTTGAAGACCAAAGTGCACTCGTGGGAAAAGATGAAATATCCGTTACTCTGGAATCTAAAACACCAATTAAATAGGGTGTAGATCAGATAAGTGTTGCTTATACTAAGTGGGTAGGTAGATCAGGGATATAAGGGAAAAAAGGGGTGATTATTTCACTTCCGAGACAGTAGTGCAGTGGATTAGACACTCGTATTCTGGTCAGCTTGGTTTGAGACGTAATGTCTCCATGAAATCTCCAACAAATGTTATTTTTTGAAAGTTTTCAATCTCCTACTGGAGCTTTCCAACATTGGAAAGTTACGATAGGAGTGGGTTTTTGCCAAGATTTATAAATCTCACTCTTTCCCTTCTAATTTTCTAATCATCTTGAAGTTCATTGGAATGATTTTCAATAACGCGTAATTTGTCATTTTGTCTGCTTTTCACGTCCTTTGACCAGCAATTCGGGGAGTAAATATGTGGGGCAGACAAGAGCCTCATTTCGATACACATCACGTGATGTGCATCATACTCAGGCTTTCGTGATTATGTCATTTTATACCTCATATGTTACCTATAACCTTTATAAAGGAAATAAAGTTGCAAATGTTTTTTTTTATTTGCTGTAGAGGAGAAAGAACTATGAATGTAGAAGAAAAAAAGAAAGAACGAAACTACCCTTGTCGCGTGGGGAAAAAAAGTGGACGAACGGCGATTTGAACGCCGGACCTCTCGCATGCAAAGCGAGCGCTCGTACCCCTGAGCTACACGCCCCTGAATTGATAATTTAGAGAAGCCTGATCTTATAATCCAATTCCATTATTTCTAGAAAATCATGTATAAAATACCTAATTCAAAATCATTTGTTTGATAGAAAAACATATGATGTTCATTTTCATTTTCATTTTAATTTGCGCTTTTGTGCTGTCTAGTATTTCCATCTCTTTGTTATCGGTAAATTTGTAAGTTTCTTCACAATTTTGAAGGACTTAAACTGGTTGCTTTAGTCGGGTATCCCGATACTCCTACGGAGTATTGCGGGTCCTGGATAACCCTAAGCAATAAGTAAATATTGCTTATTAAAACCAGACTGGTTGGCCATACTGCTGGTATTCATCACCTGCACCTCGAGCTCTTCGGGTTCATTCTTAAGGAAATGTGTGTTTATTTATTGTGGCATTCAATTTCAAAACCTAATGCACTTTTTCCTGATGAAGTCGGTGACTATGTTCAGGTATTTAGCCCCTTCTTAACAATTGAGTTGGTACCCCAGCCGTCTAACTCCAATATAGTCCGGTAGTAAAGAACGGAGGTCTCGGTCTTTTCCACCAATCTATAAGTGTCTGCGTAACCATCATTAGCATAAGACAGCCACTTAGCTTCGGCCGCGCCTTCTCGATACGAAGAGTTGAGTATTCTGCCGGTGCCAAGCTGGAAAGCAACCTTGACTTCTTTCAGAGTTGTTCGCTTTTGTATAGTGGCATTCATGTTGCCGAAGCCATTCGTTGGGGAATGTAGCTGTGCAGTGCTGTCTTCAAATGCAAGGAGGGCATAGTCACGACCAACGTTATCACCCTCCCTGAAATTCTTCGACATGTATTGATAGACTAAGCCTGTTTCGCTTGCATTTTTGCCTGCTCCGCTGCTTGGGGAGTCTCATCCGTAATGGAGTCAAAATAATAGCTGTGGGTCCGGAGGACATTGTCAAGGCTTGGGTATTCATCATCAGCAAGAGATCGACGCGCTCATGTTGTTGAAATGCTTCCAGAGAGATAAGCTGGCACAATCCCATAGCCCTTCACTGCTACTCCGAGACCCAACAAAACATTGAGTGCATCGCTAACAGTGTCGGCCATTTACACGCACTCATTATTCTCTGAGACCTTACAGAGAAGCTTGACAGCTGACGAAAAAGCAGAAGCATAAGCAAGCCTAAAACCTAGCAAATTTTAATCAGTCAGTCATAGGTATATAATATAAACCCAAACTAAGTGGGAACAGTACATACCCTACTTCCATAGTTGTCGTGGCATAAATTGCATATGCTATGGTAAGGCAATCTGATCGTCGCTCTAGCTGAGCTGGAGCGAGGTCTCAGGTAGAGATTTTCCTGTCATCATACATGGCCAATGGCTCATTGTAATGAGAAGGACCAGCTACCGCTGTCTGGGAGAGAAACAGGGTGAGAATTATTTGGAAGAGCTTCATTTCAAAGAAGCAACTATATGAATAGGCTCGTTGATCAAAACAATGACACCTAACAGGGAAACCGAAGAATTCTTTGAGTTTTCAAGTTTTGAAAATAATGGATAGTCATTTATCAAGGTAGTGGGTGATATTATACCTTCCTACGTCTGATAACCCTAGAGTGCGTCCACCTGGAGGACTTCCGATTCCGACCTCAGAAACGATGGATGCTTCATTTACAAAGTACACAGTCATTCTCCAGGGCTTGACACCAATACAAATCAAGCTTCATTCCGAGGTCGAAGATAAAACCTCTCGGCTAGTAGGTAGACTTAGCTGGCGCTGCGAAAGAACTGCTCTTTGTATATGTATGCTCTTCTTGATTACCCCCACATAGTGCACATAGTGCACATGAATAATCCACATGTGGTTGTCGGTGTCGGATTTGTATTAACGTGGATTTGTAAAGGGGCCTTTTAATGGATTAGGCTTACGGTGGGCGTTCTGTCTTTTCCCCTACTGTGTATGGTGGACCTGACTTCACCTTCGCAGAATCAGATTCCTTACCTTCTCTTCAGGCTCAAAATTTTATCATACTATCTCTCCTTCTAAAAAGTTGAGACTTGGAATATCGTCTAATCTTTCAATATACAGCATGGACCCAAGATCACCATCCTCCCCTGTTGACGCCCCTATGAAATCAGATAAGGCCCTGTCTGATAATCCGATACCCCCTAAGCCTAAAGAGCTTTCCATTCACAGCGATCTCGCGGGGTGTGTTTCTTATCTAATTATGCTTTTAACAAATTGACATTACTTATTATTCCTAGTTTTTTCGTTTTGACTATATTATCTTTTGCTATATATGACTTTAGCTGTTATCGATTTTTTGATGTTGATATAGACACTTGCCATGATTATCGCTCGTGGATTCTCCAGTTCATCATCACTATTTTTCCTGCAATTATAAGGGGTATAAAAAGTTACCGGAAAAGTACCTCAAAATCGCTATCCTCTGCTAAAAATCCCCATACGAAATCATCCGAGATACTGTCTGATAATTCTCCTATGCTACCTTGGCTTGGAGATCCTCTATTCAATAGCAATGCTTTAGGGTAAGTACTTCTGAGGTCTTGAAACCATGATTTCTAGTTAACCCCGCTTATTCTTTTAAATGTCATAGTCCTATCGTTTTTGTTATATTATTCTTCGTTCTATTTAGTTTCGGTTGCCGTCGGTTTTGTGGCATTGATTCAGAGACATGTCGTCAGTATCGCACATGGATTATTCGAACGATTGCTATTATTATTGCAATTCTGAGGGGCATAAGGAAATTCCGGAACAGGATCTAGGTGTTGGAAAGAACTACGTCAATGGATACTATTAGACTTAAGTAAGCGGAGAGTAGAGCTCGGCACGAACGCGAATACTACTTTGATGTCTATACACCTCAAGTCTAGACACAAAATTCAGGCAGTGAAACCTGGAATGCATATAGATGTAAGTCTTCTGTCTTCAGAACAATAAGTAATGCTAGACACTATCTAGATCAATCCTTCGAGAAACCAGTCCCATGTTCTGATATATACTCTTTCCGGAAGTAGTCTGAGTCGGAAAGTTATCCGAGGTCCTACATCTACAGCGTTTTATAAAGACCGAATCTAATCTTCAGCCTTGGACATATAAGACAACACCCCCAACAAATCCCAACTCCAACCTCCAACCCACTATCAGAACCCCTCAAAATGACCAACCAAATGCACAAAATAAACCACAAAGACCTGGAGATATTCGTCCGCGCAATCCTCACAGCAAACGGCACACCATCACCAAGTGCAGATATAGTAGCAAAATGCCTCGTCTCAGCCGATCTGCGTGGCGTAGACACGCACGGTAGTAACCGCATTCCGAGCTACATGGCGCGAATCCGCCAAAAAGTACTTGACCCAGCCGCGCAGCCAACCCTGCGCCAAGTAACGCCTGTCGTAGCGCAGATAGACGCGGCCAATGGCTTCGGGTTCGTAGCCGCGCACGCAGGGATGAAATCAGCCATTGAAATGGCTGCTGTCTACGGCATAGGCATGGTATCCGTCAAGCACTCGAATCATTTCGGGATGTCGGCGTGGTTGGTGAAGCAGGCTCTTGAGGCAGACATGATGAGTCTTGTTTTTACGAATTCGTCACCGGCACTTCCGGTTTGGGGCGGAAAGGAGAAGGTGATGGGTGTTTCACCTATAGCGTGTGGTGCGCCGGGTGGGAGGGATGGAAAGCCGTTTATACTCGATATGGCACCTTCTGTCGCGGCGCGGGGCAAGGTTTATAAGGCACTTAGGCGTGGCGAGAAGATCCCAGAGGATTGGGCACTTGATAAAAACGGGGAGAGGACTGACGACCCTGCGAAAGCTTTAGAGGGGGTTATGTTGCCTATGGGCGGGCCGAAGGGGTCTGCGTTGTCGATTATGATGGATGTTTTCTCGGGGGTATTTTCTGGGGCTGCCTTTGCGGGGAATGTTGCTAATCCGTATGATCCATCGCGGCCCGCGGATGTGGGTCATTTTTTGGTGGCTGTTAAGCCGGATTTATTTATGTCTATGGAGGAGTTTAAGGGGAGGATGGATTATCTTTATAAGAGGGTTGTTGAGTCCGAGAGGATGGCTGAGGTTGAGAGGATTTACTTTCCTGGGGAGATTGAGTTGGATATGGAAGAGTTGAGGCTTGTTGAGGGTATTCCTTTTGCTGAGGCTGAGGTTGTGAGCTTGAATAAGGAGGCTGATCTGGTTGGCGTTGAACATTTGAAAGTGCAGTGAGCAAATCTACATAGGTAGAGATACGTTATAGGGTACTATGGAGTACCAGTGTTTGGAATGATTAAGCATGTTGGAGGGTATGAATTAATCGTAATTTACATCTATGTACACCCGTCATGAAGCGAAGACTACCGAAACAAGCAGCAGAAGTGGATGAACCAAGACGCCAGAGAAACAAGATACTGTAGATGACTAGTGTCACAAAGAGTTTCAATTACCGTTCAAGTGAACCTCCCGTATGAAACAGAAGCTAAGAACTGGGATCAAATATGGAAATAAAGAAAAAACAGAGATTGATGGGAATAGAAAGGGGGTAGTAAACTGGGGATGCAAGAAGAAAAGACAAATTCTCTGAACAAGAACATAGGTTAGGTCCCACTTTACAGCCAGAGGTAATAATAACAGGTGAAGGAGATAAAATATGAATCACACGAAAAAGGGAGTAAGAGAAGAGAAGAACTGGGGAAATGGGACGCGACATTAAGGGAAATGTTGTTCTGACAAAGGAAATAACCATGCTAGATATCGCTAAACACCCTTCGGGTGAGAAGATCGCTCATGCATAGAATTGAGGGGGGGGGGGGGGGGGGGTATTAACGCAGGTGGGATGTTTCATGGGGTTCCAACCATCATGTCCATTCAAGAGGTTAAGAAGGGAGAAGGTTGGAGTCTGCGTTTGTTTCGGGGATTGGGGACAATTATTGACCCTCGCCGGCGCGGGACTTGGACCGGCGACGGAAAAAGTCCATCACCTTGCGAGCGGCACCAGAGCTACCAGAATGATGCAGGTCATACTCGTAGGCGTCCGCAAACTTGCGGTTATTCTTTTGGAGCACACCCGGTCCACGGGTGGTCCGTCCGGCTTGCATGGACTGACGGGGCATGCCATTGTACTCGTCATAGTAGTTAGGCTTGGATCCATATGTGTAGTTATTACCACCGTATTGGTCTTCGGATGGCTGGACTTGCTCAGATGAGATGGCTCCAAATGAATCATCGACCTGATTAAATTGAGATCCAAGCTCGGCAAACTGCTGATCGATATGAGCCTCGTAGCTAAGCTGGTCGGTGGTTTCCGAGTCCTCAGGTGCCTCATCTGAAGTTCTTTCGGCGACTATGCCCATGGTGTCCTGTGTTCCATAGCTAGTAGCGCGGACACGACCAGGAAGGGAACCAGTGGTTGGGCGGTGCTGGCCGCGAGGATCAATCGTACGTGGCGTTTGCGATGTCTCCTCAGGAGTCGGAGCTCGACCAGACGAGAATGCTCGCAAGGAGAAGGATGCCGGGAGGAGGGAGAATCGACGAGGTCGTCCTTCTCCGACTTCGCTCACCTTCCGATTATGTTGAGTCGAACGTCTAGAATCCATGGACATGCGAGAATCTTCGCGGGGAAGACCACCTTCCTTCATACTAACAGGGGGATACCGCTTGCTTTGACGGTTAGCGCGGGGTGCCGCATTTTGAGAGCTGCGGCCGCCGATGATTGTGCTGGCAGAGCGTCCAAAGAGCTTCTCGCCAAGACTAGAGACAGTGCTGGATCGCTTGTGGCTCTTGACTGGAGGTTCATGTCGAGGAGTCGGGTTGAATGCCGGAGGCAATTGCTGGGTACTGGGACGGCCAATGGAACCACTTTGTATTTGTGAGGGGTTCTGGGCAAGTGAGAATTGTCCACTCGTGGGCTGTGCCAAACGACCCTCAGTGTTTGTCGCTGTGACCATGGGAGCCACTGGTTGTCCATACGATCCCCGAGAAGGCAGGCGGCCACCATTGAAGGATGCCATCGAGCCACCCGTTGTGGGTCGAGCAGAGGTATGTGCCGCTCCAGTGATAGGTGCAGTGTCCGATGTGGACCGAGGATAGTGTGTGGGAAGGGGTTTGTCGTAGTTGATGGGTGGCTTGGGCCGAGTGGCTGTTGACTCGACTGGCTTCTCAGCTTCAGCTGCACGGCTGCGGGATCCTGAAGGTTCCGGCGTATACTCACCTCTGACTGTCTGTGACTGGGGAGCTACATATTCAACTTGCACTGTTCTGCGCTTAGCGTCACGGGACGTGGATTTATCACTGGGAGAGTCCTGAGATATATCTCCAGCATGGTGGCTGAGGCCGCCAACAGTAGATACACTTTGATGCTGTTGGTGCGTCTTGTGAGGTTCGCGAACAGAGGCACTGCGAGTGAGAGCTGGTCCATCAGTGGGAGAGTCGGCAGGGACCGCTGTTTTGGCAATGTCTACGACATTCGTTGTGCTGCTGGTAATGTGCGAGACAATGTGAGAGTACTCGCTCAGCCAGCTGTGACGGGCGACTTCGAACAAATCGGCACGTTTCCGTGGGTCAGGAACCAGTATCCGTCGAAGCAGATCGCGTGCATGAGGGGTAACGTATTCAGGGAAGGTGAGAGGAGTTGTGACAATGTATTTGTAGAGAAGGTTGATGTTATCGCCATCTGGATTTGCTGGATCGTCATCGAATGGAAGATAACCGGCCAACATGGCGTACTTGAGGGAAGTTAGCTCAGATAGACACAATCTGAAATCATATCAAACATACCAGAATAACACCACAGCTCCATACATCAACTTTACGTCCAGTGTAGAGAGAGTCGCTGACAACCAGCTCAGGAGCAGCATAACAAGGGCTTCCGCAGCTCGTTTGCATTAGATCACCCCGTCGGTGCCCATCGGGACCGGTTCGGTCCAAGCGCTTTCGTCGCACGTACTCCTTATTAGTAAGGTTGTATTCGATCTCCTCTTCTAATTGATCCGAGGCATCGAAAGTGTTTGCAAAGCCGAAATCTGTGATGATGATGTTGCGGTTGCGATCCAGTAGCAAGTTCTCTAGTTTCAGATCACGGTGCACAATTCCCTTCTTATGTAGATAGCCAACACCGGAGATTAGCTGCGCGAAGAGTCGACGAGCTGAATTGTCCTTAAGATAGCGGTTATTGAGAATGTAGTCGAAAAGTTCGCCTCCTGATGCGTATTCCATAATGATACCAATGTGGCGCTCGGTTTCCACCATCTCATGAAGACGGACGATGTTGGGGTGAGCGAGTTCGCGCAAGATGTTGATCTCACGGTAGATTTTCGGTAGTCGATTGGGGTTCGATCCCAGAGATTCTCTACGAATGAGTTTGATGGCGACCTGGATACTACCGTCTCTCTTCCATCCCAGCTTGACCTTTCCGAACTCACCCTCACCGAGGGTTTGGCCGAGAATGTACTGACCAAAAGCTGTCTCTTTCCGTTTGCTGTTGCTGTGATCCTGGCGACTGCGTCTGCGGGTTTGCACTTCATCTGGGTTTTCATTTGCAAATCCAGGGGCCTGTCTTGAAACATCTGCCAGATCCGCAGCCGTTTGTCGTGATTCCTCTCGCTCGCGATCTACCGTAGGGTCACTGACCATGACCGAGTTGATTACTGAGCTTGGCTCCTCCGGCAAAGCTCCGTGTCCAGAACCAACTTCGCCTTCCGAAGCTGCTCTAGACCTGCCTGTGTCTAATGCTGAGTCCTCCGGAGAATCTGTCTGTCGAGCGCGGCTCTTGCCGTTTCGGTCGCGGTTTTCCTTGCGATCGGCGCGACTGCTTTCGTGTCGCGAACTCTTATCTTTTGATGAACCGTTGGGGCTGCGGCGGGTGTGATTTGTTGAGGAGGTCCTGGGGGGAGGAACCGGGGGTGAGCCTAACATATCGGGGAAGTTGGTGCGCGCATTGTTTTGCACCAGAGGAACTGAATGTGACGAGGATGGAGGAGTATGGGCAGGAAGCGGCAGGGTCTGCGGGCTGGAAGTGCTCATAGCCGGTCGAAGCTGATTAGGACCGGCCCTGGGAATGGCTTTTTGAAAATTAGTATTTTCGAGCGCATCGCAAATATGTTGTCAGATCGACCTCACCTTTTGATTAATGCGCAGTGATCGAACACGATCTTCGCGGTATGAGAGGAGCACCGGCGTAAAGAATATTTTGCAGTCAATTGCAAGTGATACAATTGATGCGCAGAAACACCAAGGCCTTCCGGAGGTGGTTTGGCGAAAGGGTCGGGGGCTGGGCGATCGGTCGCACTCGCGGAGTGACGACTTCAGCCTCACGAAGCTGTAGATGAAAGTACAGACGTCAGCTGATCAATCCCATATCAATATGCTTATCGGCCAAAGATGTGCAATCTAATCAGGAATAGAGGTGGCCACTGACAAGATTCGATCGGAAGAATGGAGGGGAGAGGAGGGGGGGGGAAGAATGTCACGCCAGAGGTCGCGCTCAACCAAAAAAAAAAGACAGAATCAAACGTGCAGAATTACAAGGAAGCTACAGCCACAAAGATACAGACACAGTAAAGACGCGTTGAAAGGGGAGAAAATCAAAATCAAAAAACCTCCGAAAAGACGAAGAAGGAAAGCTGGGGGATAGTTACCTGCACTGCAGACTTGGGATCCCCTCACTACGTGTGGCAAGTTCAGATAGGAAACAAACGTGAGTATGTCTCAAACGCGATTGAATTCCAACGACAATTCCAACTTTCAATTGCAATTAGTGAACATGATATCTTAGCCAAGGGCTGAGAGGGGCGGACAGGGGGGCCGCGAGCGGAGGGCGGGAAGCACCGGTCCAAAGGTGGATGAAAAAGGGGTTTAATGGTAGAGTTGCGAAAGGAATCAACAGAAACAAAAGAAAGGGAGAAAGGAAGCCCTTGGAGTTGAGGGCGAAAGGAAGAAGGTGTGGAAGGAGGAGAGGTTGAGAGATATGAAAAGGGCTCCGGTATTAGTTTCGTTTAGTCTGGGGGAAGAGCGGGTCTCCGAGCTGAGTATGAATATCGATGAGATGACGATTCTTTTTCCATTTCCTTTCCAAAAAATTGTAATATAATAATATTTAATTATAACCAAATTCTTAAGCTCAGAACTACAGCTGGTCCGTTACTTCGGGAATAAAATGAGCAGTAGTTACGATTCTAAGGGGATTTCTAGTATAGCCAAAAGAGATGAAATAGCAAATATTCCGTGGATATAAACCTAGTCGAAAGCTCAAAGTTGAAATCTGGAAACGATATTCAACATCTACAATACCAAGATACTAAATTCCTAGTATGAAGTATAAGTTCAAATGAAGTGTAGTCCCTTGCCTTGGGCTGTGATAGAACGAAACGGGAGCGAGGCCCGATGGCTGATCCTCTATGGGGCCGGCATCTATTCTCCACTACGGAGGAAGGAAAAAGGGAAATAAAAGGGAAAACCAAGGAAAAAGGAAAAAAAAGAAGGATTGAAGAAGCGGAAGAAACGGGTTGATAAAAAAAAATGGTGGTCTGTGTATAGGGCTAAGAGTCTCAGATTTGGGTAGTCTAGGACAAGGACGGACTATCCGTTTCATTAAAAAAAAGCAAAAAAAGACAAGGGGAAAAAAGGGGCTTAGGTGGATTGACTTATTCTTTCGTTAGTTTAACTAGTGACGATCGTTATTCATACTCGATCTTGATAATTATCCGATCGATTGCTGACGCAGGTAGGCTAGGTAGGGCTAGAGTACTTCACTAGGCATAGGTAGTAGGATAATTATCATGATGCTATAGTAGCTGTCTAGGTACTCGGTTCCAAGGTACTTACTTCTAGGTAAACAAACCCCTGAAAAAAACAAGGCTCACTTGTTACTCTTCATACTTCCTGTGTGACCTGTATACCTCCTCTTGGACTAGCTACAGCTAGCTACAGGAATATTGAATACGAGATACGGAATATTCAGTATGGACAATGCTACTCCTATTCCCTCCTATCTCTATTTAAATGTATTTCGATCCATGGATTCAGATCTCCTTGAATCATGATCCAATGGCTAAGAAAGGGGACCCATATCGACCCAAGGTTCAACTCACGATCTTAATTGCTTACTAATACCAGTAGTACTAACTCTCCTTTCATCTAAATAAATAACTAGATTTATTTTCTGTTTAGTCGGAAAAATAGAAAGGGTATTTTAGTTCATATTATTATCTCATATCATAAGATGTCTCGTTTCTTAGAGTGTTTGGGGTCCACGCTACTCCGTAGTGCGGCATAACATATTAACATCCATACTCCACTGTAGTACTCCGTAGTTAGGTACAGGATCCACTAAATGGCACCACAACGTTTATGTAGTCTACGTCAGTATATGAATATTAGAGAGATAGAATAAACTATAAATTCACCTACTCGTTCATACCTACCTACCTTGCTATTCAATTGGATGCACAGACCTGACAACTGTCGATGTGTTGGCAAGATTGTCCGCTACTCTGGTTTAATCGGCTAATATCTCCATAAATCCTGATCGATTCAGTACCGTCTTAGACTACCAACTAACTAACTAGTCACTCTTGAAACAATTCAATCCCCACCTTTGCCGAAACCTTGAATTTTGAGCGAGGAGATCTTGGAAACCAGAATCGAACGAATCTGTCCCTCTGATAACCGGTACTCAAGGGTATAGAATCCAGAAACATAATAGAGTAAAATTCTTCATTCTCGCGCAAATCAATCTGTTGCCTCCCAATTAAGCCTAATGATGCCAAACAATAGATATCCTCCCATTATCTCTTCTTAGCGCGTTTAGCGATTAACACTTAACGCTTCATCCCTCCCAGTGATGTCGTTCCTGATGCCCCATACGCAGGTGGCGGTGTGGAGTTTGTCGATGGACGTCGGACAACTGGATTCCGAGCCCTAAGGCTAGAAGGGCCGGCTTCTGCATTGATCTGGGTCCCTTGAGGCAGTTCTCCACCGTCGCCAGTCCCGACCATCACCTGCTGCCCATTACGCATCCGTCCGACAACCATACCCTTAGCAACTGACTTGAGTAAAGCCCGCCGACTGACTCCGGTGGCATCGATGTACACTAGACCGACATTTTTGATGCCTCCAGTCAAGTTCTTCGCAACAGTCTCTGCTTCAGACCCATATCGGTGACCAATCACCGTACTGGCTGCTGCGGTACCAGTCAGAAGAACATTTCGTGCCCCCTCCTGGATACCGTCTGCAATAGTAGAAAAGGCAATCATCGACTTATTCAGTACACCTGGCTTATAGTTCGGTGGCGGATTCCTCTTGTCATGGTTGCCTTTGCCGGCCATTCTGGCACCCATCGCCTGCGCAATCTTCTCCACTTGCCCTACGGTGCGGGACGATAGACCAGCGGCACCGTTGGACAGTGTACCCACTTTGCGGACACGCGAGTGGGTAGCATCGGAGAACGTCAGTGGCTGCGGGTTAGGCTGCACTCTCTTCGTAAAGTTCTCTGCACCGCTCGAGATGGCATTGGCCAGATATGTCGAGGTCGTGACAATCAGCCGAGAAGCTGTGGCCGATGTCTGAACAATCGTCGAGTTTTGATATGCGGGATGGCGAGACATGGCCAGGTATTCTTCCGAGACATTGCTCACATTGACTCGGTTGCCCTCACCTTCACTAGGAAGTTCAATTCCAACGGGTCCTACTTAGGATAAGCAAGTTAGATCAGAAGTCAAGCGCAGGAGAGAAGTGATAATAGGTAGGCTTCACTCACGTTTCGATCCAGGCTTTACATCGGCATCCTCGACAACGTCATATCCATCGCCCAACTCTCCAACCACACTACCATCTTCCTCATCCACTAGTACAATCTTACCATGTGAAGCTCGATTCTTGCTGTCTGACGAGATATATCCCTCGCCAGGCGCGTATGCAGCTGGATTGTAGGCAGCGTGACTTTCAGTCTTCCGTGGAGAAGGAGCGCAGTCATGGAATGCAGTGCATTGCGCGAGAATAGTCTCGAATGTATCAATATCATCCTGTGTAACATTACTGGGGCCAGATCCAATACTAGGGAATTGAATGCGAATAAAGGCCCCGATCTCTTGTGGCATGTCCCAGCGGGGGATGAGATAGCTGTTCGGTGACTGATGAAATATTTGTGTATCCGCTGGCAATGCCAGGTCAAGCTCCGGGGGAAGATACATATGTAGATAGAAATCAGTCTCTGGATCATTCTCTCCCCCGGTGCCATGTGCATGTGGGATAGGTGATGAAGGGGTCGTCGGAACCATCAGCAACGAGAGCGGCTGAGGGCCAGAGGGTGTAAGTTCTTGCTCCTCGCCATCCTGGATGTGAAAAGCGCGGATGTTGTTGACACTGTAGAGCAGTCGGGGATCGTGTAAAGCTGCCATGACGATTTATTGAGGAAAGCAAATATATGCTGGTCAAGTGTGGAGAAGTTGATAAGGATAGATCGATGACGTCGTAGGTGTGCCACCTACAGTCCGAAATCCCAAAATCCCAAATAAGACGAGTTAGGAGTTTGTGAAGGGTGAAGGGGAGATGAGGGAGATGAGGGATTAATGGTAGACTACAAATTCTCCAGGGAAGAACGTTTCTTATGAACAGTCACCTGGCGCTAAGAACTACAGCTTCGCCACAGCTCAAATGCACCGCCACATCTAACGCCACAGGACATGTAACTCGGATCCACTGGATCTTGAACTCAACACTTGCAAGTTTATGATCTCGCATCGATTTATCCGTCAATACTGATTCAACAGTGGCAACCTTTCACGATGAAATCATTCAGACATCAATTTCCAATTTCTTTCGGATCCGCATTTTGAGCATCCGCCTCAATACGATGACTGAAATTCCCGAAAGCTCCATACATCGCACTTCTTGGCAACATAGTTATAGTCAAAGAGAAAGGATTTTTCATATTCTTTGAAAAGCAGCTGCGCAGCTTTGAAATTGTGTTTTGACTTTTAGGAAAACAAGAGTCATTTCTATTGTTCCTGGACTCCGACAAAGGACACAATCCGTGAATTTACTGACTTTATTGACCAGCGCCGTTCCGGATCCTCGATTGACCTAGGTTCTTTTGTCCTTCTTGACCAGAACTGATACGATATATCGCCAAATGGCACCATACGAGGAAGCTCGCTATTTTCACATATACAAAATCAATTCTCCGTCCGTAGCAATCACGTCTACGATGTTGAAAGTTGGACGGTAGATGACGACAATGCGGTCCACGAAGCTGGTCTGAAATGGCTTAATGATCAGATAATCAGAATAGCGAGTTCAGAAACACAGCGCACTATTGTTATTCTCACTCATTACAGCCCTGTGGTTGGGGACTCGCGAACTTGTTACTCGGGTGATCGGTATGCAAGTGACCTCTCGCAGCAATAATGCTAGATGAATCCTAAAGTGGGCTTTTGGGCTTTTGGAAAGACTGATAACAACTGTCTATTTTACGACAATTAGAGTGCCCGGAATTTGGTTCTCACTCACTTGCTAACAGACCAATTCGCCCCGGAGCTCACAGCGGAGTTTATATTTTACCATCTATCTGAGGCTGGCATTATCGGCTCCAAATCGCTTGCCGGCTGGTTTATTCCGTTTTTTCTACAAGCTTGAAGGGTTGAAGAGTTAGCCTTTGTTAAGCCATATGGTTCCACGTGATCGGCTGACCGGAGCCCCTCCCGATAAAGATACAGCGGGATCGGACCAAGTTCGCCGTCACTGAAAATAGTCGAGACTTTCCAATTGACTGATAAGCCCTCAATTCTCCCGTAGATTATGAAAGCTCTACCTTCGTTACCTATATACCAATCCTAAATCCAATTCCATCGGATCCTCTCATTACCCGTAAACCTGGAATTTGTCATTATTCCTCCAACTGTCTCAGGAGCAGTTGAATTTCCATTGAGCAGTTACAATATGTCTTTAAACAATTCTACCCCGAGCTCTCCCTCAACTACATCTGCCTCAACCACTCCTTCATACCTCATCATTGGGGCTGGTGTATTCGGCGTATCAACTGCTTATCACCTAATTCGGAAATATCCTAATGCATCAGTGACTCTGGTTGATCGAGATGCATACGATGCCGAGTCTCGAGTAGCTGCATCATGGGACTGGAACAAGGTTGTTCGCGCCGACTACGACGATATGATCTACTGCAGACTGGCTCTTGAGGCCCAAGACATTTTCAAGTCAGATCCTCTTTGGCAACCCTTTTTCCACCAGACCGGCGTCTACTGGAATTGCCGTAGTAACTATGCGCAAACCGTTATTTCCCACCACAAGGAGCTCGGCCGTAGTGATGACATCATTGCACTGCCTGTCTCCGAGGCCCGGAAACTTTACAACGGAATTTTCGAGAACGCAGATTATACCGGCGTCAAAGAAGTTCTCGTGAACAGGGCCAGTGGTTGGGCTGCTGCTGGAGATTCTCTTCGAGCTGTTACGAAGAAATGCCTCGAGTTGGGCGTAAAGTACGTGACGGCTGACGTCTCTACTCTTGAATTTAATGGCCGTGGCTCTTGCACTGGCGCCAAGACGAAATATGGCCAGACCTTGTCCGCTACGCATACTATCGTCGCTGCTGGTGCTTTTACACCCACATTGCTGGAGTGGAGTGCCGCCAAGAGCGGCAATACTGGTCTCCGAGCTGGAGACAGAATTGTGGCCGCTGGTATTACAACGGGAATGGCACAGCTCGACGCGGAGGGATATAAGAAGTATAAGGACATGCCTGTTGGCTTCCAGGGCTACACATCCGAGGAGGGTAAGTATTATTCGCCTTCATATATTGCATTTCCTAACTGTTAAAAGGCAAGCCATTCATTGGTAGCATTCCTCCAACCGCGGATGGAGAGCTTAAGTGGTGGGGATCAAAAATTTTTACAAACACGCGAGAGGTATTGCCTGGACGGTACATTTCCTCTCCACCCCCCACACATGACTACAACCAGTGGAAAGTTCCTGGACCTCTCAAGCAGGATATCATTGAGTCCAGGAATCTGTGGTATGGACCCGAGAGTGCGGATTGGAACATGACGAAGCACCGAATTTGCTGGTTAGTATCCCTTACCTCTCCATAGTATGAAGATCAAGAAGTAACATTAAACAGGGACGCTTTCACCACTACCTCTGACTTCATCATATCTCCACACTCTGCTTCCCGAGGACTTTACGTCGCAACTTGCGGCTCTTTCCACGGCTTCAAGTTCTTCCCTGTGCTTGGAAAGTATATCACACAGATGCTGGAGGGAGAACTGGAGCCTAAATTGGCAGAGAAGTGGGCGTGGGACCGACAGCGACCCGACTCATCTGACAATGTCGAGTACCCTAACTCTGAGATGAAGCATCTCTTAGGCTCGACTGCTAAGCTGTAATAGAGGAAGGAATTTGAAAGTCGGTTTCAATGTTTGCATGATATTTTATGTATCGGAATACGCTGAAAAGTGTGAATATAATGACTTCACGATTGAGTTTATAGTGAGATTAAATCCCGAGTTCCTCCCGAGGCGCTACAACACAGTAAGTCAACTGTAATTAGTTATTTAACTAGTTCATCGAGATTATATAATCATTCGTTTTTTTTTTAAAGTTGAAGATGATGTCATGTCTTGATCTTCTTTACCCAGGTCACTCAGAGATAAGATTGAAGCATTATCGAGTTTAGCCCTTAAATACAACTTGATGGCCCTTACAAGTTTATACTCCGTGCACGAAATTGGACCAATCATAATGCAAATGTCGATAGCATTAAACCAATCATAGATGCTCGATTGCCGTAACAAACAGTGCAAACTAAACCTGCCGCTACGAATTTTTGAAGATCGAAGCTTGATCTTTTGCTTGAGCAATTAACTGACGATAATTGACTGACGAGCCGAAATGTCTAGTGCTGACTTGACAATGGCCCAGCCGCTGCCTGAGAACAGTAGCGATGCTCCAGTACAGGCAGACGTCAAGCGCGCAGCTAATGTTGACTCCGAGCAGCCTCCTTCCAAGAAAGTACGGGTGGAGTCCAACGAACAAGACCGCTTCGAAGATCTCCGTTCAAGAGGCATTGCACCTATCAAGGCCGAGTATGGAATCTTCAACTTTCTACAACTGAGATCGAGACAATGTACTAACGTCCATTCAATTTTAGATACCTAATTCCCAGAGAAGAGATCCAAACCGAGGATAAAGCCGAAGATGCGGAAACGGGAGATGCCGAAAATGAAGATTCCAAGAAGGAAGCCAAGAAGGATAGACGGAAGAAGAATAAGAAGAAGGGCCAGAACACCAACCGGAGCTTCGGCTCGTCCAAAGATGCTAAGGGTCTTTGCGCGTCGCGAACTTTCGCCCCCGAGTTCTCCCCCGAGGAGTGTCCATTTGGTGATAAATGTCGATGGGAGCATGACCTACGTACCTATTTGAAGGAGCATAAGCGTGAGGATCTCACAACTATGTCTATCTGTCCCGTTTGGGATGTCCGAGGAAAATGTTTCTCTGGATGGAAGTGTCGCCTAGTTGGTACGCACTCTACAGAGAGAGAAACAGAAGATGGAAAGACAGAGCTTGTGCTGTTGGAAGATGAAGAACGCATTGCTAAGGCCAAGCCACTTGTGCCATATGCATTGCCAGATGGACAGGTTAACATCATCGCTAATGATGACAAAAATGCACTTACGCGGAACAAGATAGACTTCACACCCCGTGCCAATGCCTACAATAATTGGTTAAACGAGTCATCCCAACAGCTGGAGAAATTGCTGCATGGAAGACAAAAAAAGGAAGGGGAGAATGCTGAAGCGAAGGAAAGAGCCGACCAGACCGAAGAAGAAAACAAGGAGGCCAAGGAAGCCGAGAAGAAGAATGAGATTGAAGATATTAGAGCACAGTTTACTCAACCTCCTTTCCTGGCTTCTGAAAAGAGACGCATCTACTTCGGACCCGAGACTCCGGTCCTAGCACCCTTGACAACACAAGGAAACATGCCCTTCCGAAGACTCTGTACCGATCTTGGCGCCCAGTTGACCTATTCAGAGATGGCAATGAGTATGCCTCTGATCCAGGGTGGGAAGTCTGAGTGGACTCTGTTGAAAGCCCATGAGTCAGAAATGCTTCCACCTACCATCACTCACAGTGAAAATGTGGTTCAGGGTTACGACAACTCCAAGGACTTGAAATTTGGTGCTCAGATCGCCGCCAACAAGCCAATCCAGGCACTCAAGGCTACAGAGATTCTATCGAAGTTTACCCCGAATTTACGTGTCATAGATTTGAACTGTGGCTGCCCTATTGACCTTGTTTACCGTGATGGAGCAGGATCTGGTCTTCTCGACCATCACTCCAAGCTAGAGAAGATGATTCGCGGTATGAACGCCGTCTCCCAGGAAATTCCCATTACCGTCAAGATCCGCCTGGGAACCAGAGATAATCAGCCCACTGCGTATAAGCTCGTTGAACGCCTTATCCTTGGTGGTTACGAGTCTAGTTACCTCAACTGTGGCCCACCTGGTGCTGCAGCAATCACTCTTCACGGCCGGAGTAGACAGCAGCGTTACACCAAGTCTGCAGACTGGGGATATATTGCAGAGACCGCAGCTCTCATCAAACGTCTGAACAAGCAGACAGACCTGGTCACCGACACCGTTCGGGAACCCGATGCCCGGTACCAGCCGAACGGAGGAAAGACCTACTTCCTCGGCAACGGTGACTGTTACTCTCATTTCAACTACGATGATCATATTAACAATGCTGGCGTGGATTCCGTCATGGTGGCACGCGGCGCACTCATCAAGCCGTGGATCTTCGAGGAGATCCAGACGGGCCAATACCTTGACAAATCTGCATCGGAGCGCCTTGCTTATGTCGAGAAGTTTGCTAAGTATGGTCTCGAGGCCTGGGGATCAGATGAGCATGGAGTTGGCACCACACGTCGATTCTTAATGGAGTGGCTAAGCTTTGCCTACCGCTATGTTCCAATCGGATTGCTCGAGTATTTGCCCCCGAATATCCAGGATAGACCTCCTGCCTGGCAGGGTCGTAATGAGCTGGAGACTCTGATGGGCAGTGGAAACTACAAGGACTGGATCAAGATCACGTAAGTTGTTCTTATGCTTTTCAACATTTCAATGATATTCTATCTAACTATATTTACAGTGAAATGTTCCTGGGACCGTCGCACCCCGATTTCAAGTTCCAACCCAAGCACAAGTCGAACGCTTACGACGATGAGGCTGAGGGTTAAAATTGTTAGGCAGTTTGAAAGGAATTAAAGTCAAGACGGCCTCAGGACCGTCGTATTCTGAATTCGAGTTTCGACTCAAGCACAAATCGAGCGCTTATGATGAGGCTGAGGGTTAGCTTGCTAGTTAGTTAGCTCAAAAGGAATTGAGAGTTTAGTCCATCAAGACCAATGCTTTACTCGGTACCTTAGAATTTATTCCTTAGTTATCGAATACGTCAAGCGGGTCTTATCGATGATGAATGACAGCTTCTGATTAGGGCTGTCCAGATAATCACGTGATACGCTTCCGATGACGTCTACCTCCCGGGCAAGAAATAAAGACTGCAACTGCACCAGCGGGTCTTCCTCATTTTCTCCCTCTTGATTTGAACACGTATTTCTCGCTATTCCCGTCTTACCCACTTTCTCAATCTTCAATCATTTACCGTTAGCTTCCCTCTGACATCTGGCCTTTGTTTACTCAAGTCAGATTGAATTGGAGCTCTCGATTTCACCCCATACCCCCCTTTTGGCCATCAAATAATTTATCAGGTCTACTGAATACAGTCGCCAAAATGACTCTTTACTACAGTCTAGTAAGTTTTCATGGCGAGTCCTCTGGAACTATTATGCTCTGTCTGACTGGATCGCCGTGAGAGCGGTGGCAGCCTAATGGGAGCGATCAGCTCACCCATGTCAGCCGAAGCCGCGAGAATTTGCGGTGAAGCTTTCAAATATTATCACTTGCTAACATTGAAATTATGAATAGGTTTTTATGCTTCTGGTGTTTGAGATGGGAGTTTTCCTGGCCCTCATCATCCCTCTGCCATTCACCATCAAGCGTAAGCTCTTCGCATTCATCTCGGAAAGTCCTATAATTGCCAAACTCCAGTATGGCCTGAAGGTATTTATGAGTTATCCAAAGAATGGTCGTAAACTTCAACCTGACAATTTCTCAGATAACATTCATCTTCATCCTTATTCTGTTCCTCGACAGTGTCAACCGGGTCTACCGAGTGCAGCAGGAACTGGCAGCTTTCTCCAAGGATGGAAACATCGGGTGAGTCGCGCATATCTTGAACTTATATGAATAAAGCTCAAAAATCTAATCATTAAGCCGTCCCACCTACAGAGCCGCCCACCTGGGTACCGACCGCATGGAGGTGCAAGCCCGCAAGTTCTACTCCCAGCGCAACATGTACCTGTGTGGCTTCACTCTTTTCCTCTCCCTGATTCTCAACCGCACCTACACCATGATATTGGAGGTTCTTCGCCTTGAGGACCGCGTCAAGCTTTTCGAGGGTAACAAGAACGCTGGTGGCAAGGATTCCACTCGTATCGCCGAAGCTGGCTCTGTTGGTGAGATTGGCCGCTTGAAGGAGATCATTGCCGCCAAGGACCGTGATATCGAGACCCTTAAGAAGCAGTGCGAGGGTTTGACCGCCGAGTACCACAAGCTCGGTGACGAGGTTTCCTCTTCCAACAAGGGCGTGAAGAAGGACCTGTGATGTGTCTGTTCTCTTTGAGACCTGGAGATCAAATGCTATCTACGCTCGGGCTAATTGTCAATTCCACCCGAAGAGACCCTCTTCGGCTGCCTGATGTTATTTGTATCTCTAGTATTGAAGTGCTGATTCGAGGCGTGCTTTCAATATGGCTCCAGCCTGCGGTTCTATTACGAAAGTCGCCATGGTATTTGTCTTAAAAAGTGCTTATTCAGAAAGCACCTGCGAAATTTGCCGTAACAAATTTTTTTTCATTTTAAAGAATACATCTTTCTTTACGCAGGCTCCATCATAATCTTTCCTCCTTAAAGGGTCGTACACCGTATAATAAGCTGTTGTAGTTTTTGTTTGGCATAGCTGCCTATACTAACAAGGCCGGCCGTTGATTCGTCATCGGCAAAATAAAGCTCCGTCAAGCCAAGTGGCCCGTCCGAACTACATTCAGCTTCCCCCATTTCCTCATGCATTGTAAGAGTCGCAATGCTACTCTTACTTTCGTATTATTCTAATTTATTGGCATTATGAGGACCACGTTATCTTCCTTTCTGCCAGCTCTGCGTAAGATCCACGTTTCCAAGGTTCCAGTCATCTGCTGCTGACACTCATCTTAGTGGTATTACAGACATGCGCAGCAGCGTCAAACCAAGTTCCTTTGGGTAAGACTGCATCGGATGCAGGTACTGCTCAGGCTGATCACCAAGACTATGGCTTTGCTTCAGGAGAAACGGAGCCTTGGCCCGTGAGCCGTGAGTTCATCCAACCTTGATCGCGTGTGGCTCACCTACTAATATAGCTCTCATCTCCATCGCAGAACGAGTTCAGGATGCATGGGACATTCTTCAAGCTACAAAGCCCTCCAACTCCCAATTCAAAAAGCCTTCTGGGCTACTTGGGTACACTTTCTACTATGGCCGCGAAGCCTTCCGGACTCTATTCATGAACGGGCCCACCTCAGGCAAGACCGATCACAAACTTAGCGCGACTATCACAAGAGCCGTTAAGGAGTTGAAAGTAGCGGCAGAGGAGGACTACGACCCGGATGCGATGTATCTTCTGGCGGAAATGAACTTCTACGGCAACTTCACCCACCCGCGCAACTTCGACGACGCTTTCCTGTGGTACAATGAATTGGCAGCCCTCACCGGAAACAACACAGCGCAATCCATGGTCGGATTTATGTATGCGACCGGTATTGGTAATGCAGTTGAACGTGATCAGGCCAAGGCGCTGCTGTACCATGAATTCGCAGCTGAAACTGGAAATACACGGTCAGAAATGACGCTCGCATATCGATACCATGCAGGCATTGGAACACCCAAGGACTGTGATCACGCTCTCATCTACTACAAGAAAGTGGCCGACAAGGCCATGGCCTACTTTCGGTCTGGTCCGCCAGGAGGACACGCTATGTTTAGAGAGTCTTACCGCTGGGCGGATGAAGAAGGTGGTGTTTATGGAAAAGGAGCTAGCGTTTCAAGCGCCGGGCCCAATGCGCAAGAATCTGCTCACCCCAGTGCCGATGCTAGTGTGGAAGATGTTCTGGAATTCTTGGACCTGATGTCGCACAAAGGGGAGCTCAAAGCCACTTTTACTCTTGGGAAGATGCACTATGACGGTGCTCGTAGTATGCCCCGGAATTTCCCCAAAGCCAGGAACTATTTCCAGACCGTCACCAAGAAATACTGGAACCCTAAGGATGGGTCTGTTAACAAGAATCCACCGGAGGGACTTGAGAAGCTGGCCGCTAAAACGGCCGGACATCTTGGCCTCATGTATCTCCGAGGAGAGGGTGTGAAGCAAAACTTTGCCACTGCGCTGTTTTGGTTCCGTCGAGGTGTGGCCAGCGGAGATGCACTCTGTCAGCATGAGTTGGGGCTCATGTTCCTCCATGGCTATGGTGTAGCTCAAGATGCATACACGGCATCTAATTACTTCAAAGCAGCTGCAGATCAAGATATTCCTGCGTCGGAAACAAGACTGGGCGCATTATTCTTGGATCAAGGGGATGTGGCAACTGCGATGCGTTACTTCGAGCTCGCTGCTCGTTGGGGCTATATGGAGGCTTACTATTACCTTGCCGAGATGGCGAATTATGGCGTAGGAAGACAACGGCACTGCGGAGTGGCTGCTGCCTACTACAAAATGGTTGCTGAAAAGGCCGAGATGATTCACTCAGCATTTGGAGAGGCCAACTCTGCCTATGAGGCTGGAGACAAGGAAGGTGCCCTCGTTCCAGCCATGATGGCTGCAGAGCAAGGCTATGAATATGCACAGGCCAATGTGGCTTACCTTCTCGATGAGCAGCATTCCTTGTTCTCTCTAAATGCTTTCCTTCCATGGGCTGAGAAGGTTCGGTCTTCGCTGCTACGCAACACAGCACTGGCCCTGATCTACTGGACTAGATCAGCAAAACAGGCCAATATTGATTCTTTGATCAAGATGGGTGATTATTATCTAGCTGGTATCGGTATAGCCTCCGATGCTGAGAAGGCTTCGACTTGTTACCACAACGCTGCCGAGGCTCACCATAGCGCACAGGCTTACTGGAACTTGGGCTGGATGCACGAGAATGGTGTTTCAGTGGCTCAGGATTTCCACATGGCCAAACGATACTACGACTTAGCTCTTGACGCTAATAAAGAGGCATATCTACCGGTCAAGCTAAGTTTGCTGAAATTGCGAGCACGAGGATTTTGGAATCGCATCACCAACGGTGACATTAACCCAATTCGCGATGACGAAGGTGAATAACAGTTCTCTAACTATCTTTTCTTTAAATGTAACTCGCCTCTAACGATTTTCAGATGCTCGACCCCGTCGCACCCTCCGCGAATGGATAACTGCCTTCATTGCAAATGACGCGGCGGCGTATTATGAAGAGATGTACGAGCGGAGAGATGAGGGCGACGACTACTTGACCACACGAAGCCTCGACTCAGAGCACCATGAAGATGGCTACTACGATGACATGGACTTTGACGTTGACGAGAGTGTTCTCGAGGGCTTGCTCATTGTTGGATTAGCAGCTACTCTTCTCGTTCTGGTGTATATCCGCCAGCAGCATCGACGTAGGCAGAACGCGAACAATGCGAATCGGGCCAACGGAATCTGGAATGGGAACGAGAACGCAAACGTAGACGCAAACAATGCCAATGTGAATGGCGATCGTGGCGTATTCCCCCAGCCTGGCGACCCTGAGTTTGCACAGTGGGTTGCTGGCGGTGTTGGTCATTGATTGGCTATTTGTATCTTTGTTAAGACATCTTTCTCGTAGATAAGACTGATTACCAAGTCACGTTTTTCAATTTACCAGTTCCAGCATTAGTTGTAGTTTTGACGGCTTTCTCCGTCTTCTCAGCGGAGTTCCCATCATCAACGTCATGGCTGATATTTCACCCAACAAACGTCGTCGTATGAATGCTGAATCGGTACTCTCACGACCATTCAAATCACCACTTCGTCGACCTGTTCCACCTGCGTCTTCATGTGAAGTTCTACCATCAACAGAAGTGAGCACCGTCCCAGTGACTGCAAACGATGCCGTAGCATCGACCTCCACGTCTTCCACCGTTGACAAAAAGCCCATCTCTCGTCCTTTCCTGCCAATGCTAAAGAAACAGCCATCAATTGATCCAGAAATGAAAGAGCTACAAAATGAGAAACGCGAACTTGACGCACTGCTACGAAAAACACAAGAGGATCTCGATATGGCACAACAAGCTTTGAAAATCCGATCTTCAAACAAAGTGGCAGAACTGCAAGAAGAGATCGTCAAATGGCGACGCATTGCCCATAATGTGGCTGATGAAGTTTTCGAAAATGCACAAGAACGTGTGTCGAAGATGGGCGGGATAGCTGCTTGGAAGAAGCAAAACAAGCCTAATGCATCATCGGGATTCGGCTCATGGGGATTTGACGATGACCAACTGAAACAAGATCTTGCAGGAAACGGGGAGCAAGATGTCGATATATCGGATCAAACCCACGAGGAAGAAAAAGAGGAAGAAAATGAGAACGAGGTGAGTCTCATACAGCATCTATACTAGCCATTTACTTTAAGATCTAACTTATTACAGGAGTTTAACATGGGATATATGCTCAAGACACTCAATATTGATCCCAAGGCAATCGGCTATGATGTCGCCGGAGACAAGTGGATTCGGGACTGAAGTCTGACAGGGGATCAGACAACTTTAAGGGAGCCGAGAGGAGTCAAAGGAAGTAGTGAAGAAACATGAGATAAGGGGTCTGTATTCATTGATATGATATCGGGCCTATCATAAGTATCAACTTGTACTAAGTATACATTAGCCAGTGGCACCTGCTTATCCTTATCAATGAGTATTCTCCGCTCTCCCCAAACTCTTTCTCTTTCATCTTTCTCTTTCATCTTTCATCTCCCTTATGTCGCGCCCATTGAAACAGAGAGATATTGCTTGTGCCCGCTGTTTCCGTCTCAAGCGGAAATGTGACCATGTGAAGCCTTCTTGTGGCGAGTGTCGCCGTAAAAATGCAGAGTGTCTACCGACAAGATCGCACAGAGCTGGAGATAACATTACTGTTCCGCTTGCTTACCTGAAGGAGCTTGAGAGAAGGGTGGCTGAATTGGAAGCGACATCTCCAGTAACGGGCGGGAGCACACATACCGAGCTGCGTGATGTTGGAGTTCAAACTGAATCGGTGGTGGATGTTGATCTTGTGTCAATTCCCCATTGGATACCTTGGGATACTCCTCGGAATATGTCTCTAAATTGGAAAAAGAGTACGGATGAAGAAAGTGCTTTGATACCACTTGAAACACAACCTGAGATTATGATATCTCGAACGCCTTCAATTTCTCCTCCATTGACAGGTGAATTCGCTCAATTCAACGATGTAACAGTTGAATTTATTCGCATAGACCGTCCAAATCCAATATATCCTCTCATTGGTGCTGATCCTCAATGGCTCATAGAATTATATGCAAGTATATACTTTTCTATTTCCAATCGGGAATGGCCATTCCTCAATGAACCAGCCTGGCAAAAGTGGCAAAGAGAAGAAATTGGACCCGAAGAATGGCGAATTTTTTTCTTGAGAATGGTATATGCAATTGGTGCCTCACTTTGCAGCGCCATACAGCAAGATCCCGCGCATTCAGTCCGTTCAAGAGAAATGTACGCTTCGGCAATGAATTATTACCCACACGTCGTGGCTCAGCAATCTATGGTCCTTCAAGTTCAAGCATCGCTTCTTCTGATTGTATATGCCTTACATTCTCCATCCTCGGACGAGATCACAACTAGTGTATCCTCTATAGTGCCCTTTTGCACAGCGGCCATGACGGAGATCAGGAAACGCGCAATACCAAACGGGAATGGTGATGTAACCACCTCATCTGGTGAAATTTTAACGGAGAATATGTTCATTGCTTGTTTCATGTTGAACGTGATTATCACTTCTGGGTGGGATCAACCAGTCTCTGAGGCATACCGAGCTGTGGAAGAAGATGTCAGTAACCATTATACAACTAATCTACGTGCGAGTGAGCTGATTATTTCAGATGTGCATTCTGGGAGACACTATTCAAACCCCTGTCACTATAAACCCAGCCCTAGGTCATCTCTTCCGACTACGAAAAATTCAAGCAAATATCAAAAGATCCCGATGGCAGCTTTCCAACGGCAAAGATGCCTCAAACTCTTCACTCAAGTCCGCCTTGGATATATGGAGGAATGACATTCCTCGATATGGAACCTATGATGTTTCATCCAGTTTCCAGCACCCAAATTGGATGGTGAAGTTGTATGACTACAGTATTTTGATTCTGATGGAAGAGAAGCGTAATTTCCTGGACCATGAAGATACAGAGGAGATCTTCTCTGCAGTTGTAGAAGTCTGTCTCAACTTCCGGCGGTTGCAAGGAGAAGGACATGTAATGTGCTTTACTTGGTCTGCGGTAAGTGGGTTACTGTTTTAGGAGAGAAAACTTGCTGACAGAATTTACAGTTCGTATATCAATTTCGAGCTGGAATCACGCTCCTCTACCTGATTTGGGCGACAAGTCCTCTCACAGACAAATTTAGCTCCCTACAAAATGATACATATCAGTCTCCGGAAGCAATTGAAGCCTGCACTAAGAGCTTGACGTGTTTTGTAGATCGATGGAAAGACGCAACCCCATATTTGAAGGTATTTAGATTCTTGAAAGAAAAAACTTTGTGTAGCGTGAATACCACGCTTTTGGAATTTAGCAGTCTTACCCTTGCGGAAAGCGAGTCTTGCCTGGAGCTACTCAAGAGAAAGTACCTGCACAGAGCTATACTGGGGATGATTGAGGATATGATGTATGCTCCGGGAGAGTTTGTGCGATATTATGCTGTTTCAGATGGCTTTGATCCAGATATAGCTATACATGATGTTACGATTTGATTAATGATGACTAGATGGATATCTAAAGATTTGAAATTACCAACTTTCCATAAAAACTGGTGCATGTGAGCCTCAATGTGTTTGAAATATTTACAAGGCTGTGTTGTGATTATTGAATATATATCTGACCACCAAATCACAATGCATATCTAAAATGCTTTGATTGCATGTCTGTAATATCCTTGAAGCCGTCCAAGATCCCTTGAGATGTTGGATCACCCTCTGCCACATACTCAACAGAATCCATATTGGCATCTCTTCGCACATTATCACATTTCATGACAATATACAGCACGATAGAAAGCACGATAATACCCGCATAACAGATCAGAAGACCTGTTATGGCAGAATAATAGCGCGGAGCCTCGCGGGAAAAGAAGATATTGGCACCAGCAATATTCCCAGCTGCATAGACAGCAAACCAGCTTCCATTCGCGATAGCCCGTTTGGTATGACCGGCAATATTCGTCGACAAAATGTTCCAGCAGATAATCACTGGTGCTCCAATGATGTATTGCAGCCAACAACATCCGACTAGTGTCCATCGGTGATCTAGGTCTGTAAAGCGAATTCCTAACAGGCCACCAAATGGGATGAGACAAACTATAGCAAGAACAATGCATCTTGAGTTTGGAATGTATGTTGCAATAAGTCCACATATTGGCACGGTGACTGCCTCAAATGCACCTGTTGGTAACTGGAGGAGGGTAGCATAGATACCACTAAACCCGAACCCCTTAATAAGAGCTGAGCTGAAATTGGAAACACCTCCATTAATCTGAAAGCAATTGATTTAGTATACTCAATGAAGGCTTAAAGGGAATGGGATTACTCACAACACCACAGGCAATACCGATACCCGCACAACAGAGGACCTTCGCGTCGTATAGATTCTCTAAAGCTTGGTCCAGTTTGATCTTCCTGGTCTTTACTCCAATCATATTGTCTGCAACTCTTCGCACGGCAATGATACGCTGGCGATGAGTAAGAAACCTTGCTGAGCTCGGTGAGTCTGGCACGAGGATTAGGAACACGACGCTGCAGACAAAGTTGAGTAGGCCGATGGTTAGGAAAATGAGTTTCCAGCTATGAATGGAGGTGTCGTGGGTGTGGCCAAGTCCGAAGCCCAAGAGAGCTCCAACCATTGTGGCCATGCCGTTGGCGCTTAGCCAGACAGCCATGCGTAGAGGCTGCTCGGATCGTCTGTAAAACATTGACGTTATCACCATCACTATGTTCCAAGACTTATTAGTAGTTGGATTATCTCGGTCATCTAAGATGAGTAGAAAATCATCTACTTACTACATGGACTGACTCCTGCTTCTGCCATACCCAGAAGGAAACGTAGAATCAAGATTCCTCCATAGTTTTTGGCTCCGATGTGGGCAATCACTATTATACTCCACATTAATATCATACCACCCATATACTTGGCGATAGGCAACTTTTGTATCAACAAGTTGGCAGGTATAGCCCAGAAAAGGTATCCAAAGTTGAAGATAGCAGCAACCCAGGAGTATCGTTGACCTTCGAGCCCTAGATCGGGAATCATGGTATAAGCCGAGGCATAGTTCAGAGACAGTTTATCTGGCACAATGTCAGCATTTGTTGAGGAAGATGGAAGGAATTATGAGTTTATACCCATAAACTGAATGACATAGGTCACGTAGAGCTATAGCATGGAAAATGGTTAGAAATAGATGCACATGTGTACCCGGGGACCTAGGATGGAGTAGATCAACTAACAATCGGCATCAGTCTCCAGTCCAGAATACGAAGTACTTGAGCACCCTCTCGCTCTACTTCCTCGGTGGTAAGTTGTTCTGCTTCGAGATACAAATCGGCTCCAATATCCCGAACTTCCCCAGTGGCAACATCCTTCTCTACTGTAGATGGCTCTACTGATTCTTTTGACTCCATCTCCTGGCGTTGGACGTTGAAAATTTCCAAAGATTCTGCAGCCTTTCCCTCCTGCAGATCTTGATTTAAATAAGTTGTATTGTTATCATTGCCAAGGAGATAAGTTATGCTCTAGTTACGATAAGCTATGCAAGTTCCTGCAAGTATGTTTGCTGTTTAGCCCCGCTTAGATAGATTGGCGGACAACTCTCCGCCACATCCAAAAGACAATAAGTCCTCTTTGATTTGGCGCCATGAAAGCAGGTTAGAATAAGATTTAGGAAAAAGCGAATCAACGGAATATAAGAGTCCATTCGGCTCCATTGGCCGACTGTTGAAAGGTGTCCGTTTTTCAGAGATATTCAACATGGCCCAATCAAGCTCAAGCTCTCATGAAGAGATATGAATGTAGAAGAAATACTAGGTAAATGTGTAAATGAGATAATCCTTGAGATGAAAAATAGGAATTAATGCGCGCCAAAAGCTATATGTCCCCGGGAGGCATACTATCACCTTCTTCATTCTTATACGGCCAATTACGCCAACAGAGCTCCCGCTTGTCCAACTCTGCTTGCCGATCCATTTCCATGCGAAACTGTCGATTAACCTCCACTGTCTGTCTTTTCAAAATTACCCGGCTCGGTTCCACCTTCTAGGCCGATATCTAGGTGTTCTCTAACGCGGGATAGTAACTGCCCAGACTCGTTCCATTCCTGCGATTCTAACAAGGCAGCCTCTCATTCTTCATTGCTGAAAATAACTATATAAACCGCCGAGGTGATGCGACTCTATACTAACGGTGTCGTGGCTCCTACTAACATAGCACATATATTGATCAAATCTGCGTCCCAAGAATACTCTGCTTGTCGAATGAGATACTGCTGTATTCCAAGGTAAGGAAGTTTCAAGATATCTATTTTTTTGTCACCCATATACACCTGTTGCGGCTGTATAGTAGAGGTTGGCCTATTCTAAACGAAATAAGGCTGTATATTGTCTCTGCTGATCGAAATCCATCTTATCGAAATTGTCAGGGAGAAAAGGGATATGTAGACTTTAAGGCTAAGAGGAGTCGTGCTCACAGAATGCGGGATGACATAACTATATGAAGCGAGGGGATATTACAGCATCCTGCTAATCAGTGATACTAATGCTGATGCCGCCGCTTTTATGAGGGCGCTCAGAATCAGGGTCAGGCTGTTCCTACATTGCGTTTCGGTTTATCCTCAGACCGTGATGACGATTCAAATATCAACCGCCGAAAATCTTCGTTGACTGCGACGAATGAAGAAGTTGACGGGAAGTTATTGGTTATCCCCTCGTCTGTCGGAGGGAAGTGTTTTAGCGCCTACGAAAGTGGAGTAGAATATATCTTTATCATTGGCTGCAATGCCTTACCGCCCTTGTATTATAGTAATCCTTACCCACCAGCAATAAATCGTTCTGATTGGCTTACTGCCACATGATGATGATCTTGCTACTGTGTACGCGTTTGGTCGCGTTTTACTCTACTCAAGTCAAATTTACTATGGAATACGAAGACGACCAAGGGTATCCCTTTATCAGCTCATCTGTAGCTCCTTCTTCGCCGATCCGATAATCTTCATCACTCATTGACCCAGGAGAACTTAGTCTGGATGAAATGAAGTTGGATAGTAAGCTCAACGCGGGGTTTGAGCCTCTTAAGATGCCCTCTTTTGATGCGAAGACTGATCTACCAGATGGGATTCATATAAACCCTCTGAGCTTCTTTTTACTATTCTTTACACCTGATATCTTCTTATTACTATCTAAGAATAGTAATAGGTATGCAGCAACTCAGGGTGCTGGAGGACCTCACGCACGACCATGGAAACCAACGACATCAGCAGAGATTAAGATCTTTATTGCTGTTTTTATCTACATTAGTGTACATGTATCAAAAAATACTGCTGAAGAGGAGCTTTGGTCAAAAAAAGAGAAGTCTTATCACCTTCCACCTGACTATATCCCACTTACCCGCTTTAAGCAAATTAAGCGTTTCTTCCATATCTCTGACCCTGATCAGAATAGAGAGGATGCTGAAAAGCTAGTGCTTCGGGAATCACAGATGTGGTGGCATAAAGTAGAGCCTTTAGCGGGTCTAATTCGTGCTGCATCTTTAAAATACTGACTTCCATCAAGTGACATCGCTATTGATGAGTTAATGATTCGCTGCTTTGGCAGGTCTCAACACACTCTCAAGATGCCCCAGAAACCTATTTCTCAGGGATATAAGCTATTTTCTTCAGCTAATAAAGGTTACTGCCTTTTTTGGGTGTGGGTGAGTCGGACGAAATCAATGGTTGAAGTCAAGAAACTACCCCATCTTACCAACACTGCATCTATGGTAAGCTTTATGTTCTTAACATATCTATCAATCTTACTAATATATTCTATAATAGGTTGTCTATTTACTTGAAAAAGCTTTACCTCTAGAGCGTAATCAACATGCAGCATATCTTGACAACTTTTTTACATCTGTTCAGCTATTTAAGCGCCTTCGAAATCAGGGTATTGGCGCAGTTGGGACAACACGACCATATACATCAAGAGGGTGTTTCCCGAAAGCGCTACAGAAAATCAAGGACGGCAGTAATAAGGTTACAAAACTAAAGCGGAATGACCTTTATGCTGCGCCAGTTGATAAGGTCTTATGCTTTATGTGGCAAGATGATTAATATTGTTACTGGTTTAACGACCGTACATACTAGCAATAGAGCTTCAGACTGGATCACACGCCTCCGAAAGCGCCCTGGAAAGACCTCTACTAGTGCCAAAATCGCTAGGCCAGCCTTTAATGGTGAACCTATAGCAAAGCTTGATATCCCTGTTATTATTGATGATTATAATCATAACACGGGGGGCGTCGATATCGTGAATCAACTCCGTGTGAGCTATGAGACACAGCAGAAGTGCCTTCGCTCATGGTGGCCACTGTTTTTCTGGCTTCTTGATGCGTCTATTGTTAACTCTTATGAGCTGATGAAGACTGAGCAATTGAAGATAGGTATACCAGCTAAGAAGCTGATTACCCAGAAGGAGTTTCGCAAGCAGCTCTATTTACAGCTTTTTAAACTTGGTGCAGAAGAGCTGAACCCACCACCACAACCTACACCCAATGCAGTACATAAGGTAGTGAGACTTCCAGGGATGAAATACTGTATCGTCTGTTCAGAAGAAAAGAGATCACTCAAAAAGCTAGGGGGTCCAGGAGGGAAGGGAAAACCAGCTCAGACTCAGTGGGCGTGTCAGCTATGTGAGGTGCCCTTATGTAGAGATGACCATAAAACGCGGAAATGTTGGAAAAGCTTTCATGGGTTTTAATTGGCTAGCCTAGGTATTTATCTATTCCTTTTTCGGGTGTAATTATGGAGACTGTATTGGCAGAAAAAAATGCGCTAAAACACTTCCCTCCGACAGACGAACGTAACTTGATTTCGGCGGCCTTAAATTCCAGGCAATATTATTTTTCCTGATGTTTCGGGCAACATTTCAAAACTAAGCCTAAAATGGGTATCAAGTAGTTACGTAGTTGCACTTGCTGCCCTGTTTCTTTCTTCCTCAAACACGCGTCCGAATCACGATTAACTATGGAGACCGCCCAAGAGCTATTGCAAAGACCGCTGCGGCGCTGCCAGTGCTGCGAACACTTAATGGTACATCCAGTGTGTCTTCGCCTTCTATGTCAATAAACTTGTCGTTTTTCCACGAGTGGAATGATTTCTTCCAGGACGTGCTCCTTAAGTGTGCTGGAATAGAATTATCGCACATAATCACCTCAACAGATGATACTGATACTAATGAACTTTTTATTTTTGGTAACGAGATGGGCGTTATTAGTAGATTTACTAAACACATCTGCGACGCGGTTACTAAAGCACTCTCATCGGCGGAGTTGTCAAGGTTGCGATTTGGAGACTACCAAGCCTCTAAGCGGCCACATCAGAGCGAAATCCCAGATCTTGTGGCCATTTTACCTACTGGCAATATCATCGCTGTCGGTGAACTAAAGACTTTCTGGACCGTTTCCCTGAGATTAGCCCTATAGACGCGCAAGCTTCGAATCCTAGCCTTCGGAACCACACTAGCCATTTCTATGAGAGTTTAGGCTTCTCAAAGGCTATCATAAGCTCAGTTCTACTCAGTGAGCAAAAGCAGCGAGGGGGGGTGAGCACTAATTCGGAGGGGAACGCCAAGAGTTGGCAGACGTAGGTCGTGAATTCACCTGGGCAGTCCAAAACCATAGCCCTAGTGCTTGTACATCATAAACGACCAACCGCATATGTTAATAGAAATATCCGTTATTCTCCAAGAACTGATGGCTTCATACTATGTAAATTATTGGCGGTGTGGACTGTATGTATAAATAGTTGATATCCGGGAGTACGGGAAATCATCCGCAAAACATGAAATAATTAGTAAGAAGTGTCATGAATTGAACAAAAGGAGTTCCAAGTCCGAGAAAAGGGGGAGCAAAACATGGTCATTGCTTGTTATTCCACGGGTCCATCAAGTTCCAATGCCCAAATGTCTGCGGGTCGCGAACCGGAAGAAAAAGAGACTCCACCAAACAAGCATAAACAAACATTTCTAGACTAGTAGTACGGCGAAATTTGAATATAAAATGTTAAATGTATATCTCATTTGCAACAACTACAACTCAAATTAATTCAGATAAGAAAATATCAAGCGTAGATGACATAAGGGGAAGGGCGGTGATCGGGGGAACTAATAGGAACCAATGACAGCGTTCACTCCATCTAATTTAGGCAGGGCGGAGAACAACCCAGTCAGCCCTTTGCCCACCTTTCACTCTCTTCCCACGCTCTTGCACTCTCCCCATCCACCATATTACCCTGGAGAGATTAAAGGATTCCCTTGCTGCGCCGACGAGCAACGGGATAATGACGACTCCCACAAACCCAGATGGGATCGAAGACGTTAATGATTTCTTGTTGCGCATTAGGGAATTAGGTGATAGACGCGATAAAGAAGACGAGGAACGAACCAAGAAGCTGGAAGATGAGATTCTACAAGGCCGAAAAGAAAGACAAGCCCGCCGAGCTGGTAATATCCCCCTCTATCTCGTAACAATACGACTTGAACGAGACCCCGCACTGAAACACTTTTTTGAGCCACCTTGGAATTCTTGCTGACTTTAATACTAGAGCGAGCCCGATCCATTGCCGGTTCATCAGTTGCTGGTTCCATTTCTGGTTCCATCTCTGGTTCCCCTACCCTAAACCCATTGAGACTCAGTGCTTCATCCCTCAGCCACCCATCAATTGAGCCACCATTTCAGCTTGATCCAACATTGCAAACACCAGACCCTGAACCCGCAATGGAGCCTTTTGAAACTGGAGATAGCAGACGTGGATCAGTCCAAGATACAGAAATGGAATCTTCCCCACGAGCTGCACCCGCCTTCTCTCGCAGTCGAGCCGGAACCTTGTCCTGGCAGCAACGCCCACAATCGCGTGATTTTGGCAGCAGATCTTCAGCCTCAACATCCCCCACCCGCTCCAGTCATTTGCGAAATGCATCAGTAGCTTCGGATGATCGCCAAGTGTCTAGTGCCCGGTTTTCCCAGTCTTTTTCCATGAAAGATATTCCCACCTTGCGCCAGACCCCAGACCTAGGTCCAAATTCTCCAGCACAACAGAAAAACGAAGAATTTAATAGCCAAGTGGATTTGGGATTCAGTCGACAGATGACGGGCATGAACCGTGAGTCATCAGCAGAACCAGAGAAAGCAGAGGAAGAGCGTCCACGGACTGCGTCTACCATTGGCGATAGCAACTTCAGCAACAATCGGTTTTCAAGTGTATCATCAGTCTCTTTGGCGACTGGCCTGGGGTCTCCGGCTGCTTTTACAGATGCTCCAAAGCTTGACCCTTCGCAGGCCGATTCTGAAGAAGATCCTTTGCCTGCATCTCCCACTCAACGGCGAATGTCAGAACGATCTCGTTCCACATCCCCCACTAAAGGTCTGGGAGGGTTCGTCCAAAGTGCTATGATGAGACGCTCAGACAGTGTATCCAAGCGATGGAGCGCTCAAATTCCTCAAGGCCTTAGTCGATCAAACTCAACCGTCAGCAACCGTAATAGCTTTATTGCCCCGAGCCTTGCCAGTGCTACTGACTTGGCTCATCCCACGGGATCTGGGATCAACCTTGAGAATGACCAGCTGTCTGGCCAGCGGCCTGGATCTAGTCATAGTGAGGCTACCGTTCAACCTTCTGAGTTCATCGAGAGACCTACTACGCCGTCCTCCCGATTTACTGAGAACACACGATTTGGAACTGCTAGCCCGACCAGACCATCCTCTCGCCACTCCAGATCTGCAAGCTCGGTGACCGCAGACACCCATAACGGAGATTCTTCCAGTCCATTTGTCTCGAGAACCATGGACCCCAGACGATGGAGCCCTACCAAGGCCTCCTGGTTGGAGAGTGCTCTCAACAGACCTGAGTCCCCTCGATCCCAGAGACCACCATCTCAGTCTTCCTGGGCCCGTGATCGACAATCGAGAACTAGCGTTGATATGGGTCGGGTGAACAGTTTCAAGGAAGTGACTCCGGTGGGGCTGATGCGGACCACGCCAGGCGCAAGTTTCAAGCCTAATGTTGGAACACCTCCAGTTGTTGGCAGCCCTAGTCTCGAAGCGACTAAGCCGAAAGAGACAGTACCTGAATCACCCATCTCTGGGCGAAATGGTCATTTCAAGAAGCACAGTATTTCAGGAAACACATCGATTCTTGGTAGCCCTAGCCTTGAAGCCACCAGACCAATAGAAACGGTGCCTGAATCTCCAGCCTCCGTTCGAAGTGGAAAATTCAACAGAATCAGCATTTCTGGGACCCCTTCGATTCCCGGCAGCCCTAAAGCTTCCAATATAAAGGAAGTGCCAGAATCACCGGCCTCTGTGCGAGGTGAAGATACCAAGAAACTTAGCCTTTCTGAAACCCCATCGATACTCGACGCCCCCAAGCTGGAAGAAACCGTTTCGGAATCACCACTGTCTCCTGCATACAAAGAACCTGAATCTATCACACCAATTGCTGAATCCGTAGAAAAAGACACGGAGAGGTGTTCATCCGCTATGCCCGAGGCTGAACCGCATGATGTTCCAGCAGATCCAAACGATACCCAGGTGTCTGAAAAGACCCGGCAGCTCGAAAAGTCCCCAGAGATCCACCCAACTCGGAAGCCAGTTCCCTTCTCAGGAGCCCCAAAGCCAAACTTCTCGCTTCCTTCCCGTACCGCTATGTCGTCATCGCCCAAGTCTACAACGCAGTCTCCTGTTGTCGACTTCAGAGCAAATCTGCGCAAGCGCGATGTGACGAAAGATTCCGGACCGCAGAAAGAACCGGAATTCAAGAATGTCTTTGGGAAACTCAAAAAGACCGAGACTAGCAAATACGTTGCGCCGGATGAATTGAAGGGTAATATCCTACGGGGAAAAGCAGCGTTGAACTCGACAGGTGGCCCCAAGAAGACTGAACGAGTCGATGATTTTAGAAATAGTCTAGTTTTTACGAAAGAGGCGATGAAAGCCGCAGGAGGTTCTATCAGACGAAATACTGTCGGAAAAGACGACGAGCCGCCAAAGTCAACTGAGGAAGTACCCGAATTCATTGCGAAGCGCAACTACATCAGGTCGGATAGCATTCATAGCCTCCGACGGACGAATACCGATGAACGGAGTGCCACATCCAGCCCAACACGACCTTCGCTCAATGATGCTCCCATACTGCCGCTCGCTGTGGGACAGGCAATCATCACCAATGAGGATGAAATTCAGGAAACCTCTCGTGTCGTCTATACTGCAGCCTCAGATCTGCCGAGCTCCACCCTTCAGAATGAGTCCAAGGATATTCCTAATCGCGTTCAAACGACTGAGAACCCCGAAATCCCAGTTAATGGCCTGCCTTCAGCAGCCACTGCTACGAGTCCAATTACTGCCCGTAGAGGAACGCTTGCAGGCCGAATCAACCCCGCCTTAGCAGGCCTCCTTACGCGACGAGGTTCTCAGGCCCCAACGGAGGAACCTAAGAGGGCTTCTTTTTCCAACATCCCCTCTTCTGAGCCATCTGTGCCCCTCAGCCACATGACGAAAGGTCGTGCCAAGGGACCCAAGAGGCGACCACCACAAGAGATGACTTCACCATCCCAGTCAGTTGTTCAGGATCAAGAGGTTGGTGCTATCTCATCTCCTGAAAATAAAACATCACAGCCTCTCGAGCCGGAAGTTCCTCTGGAAACTCCGTCGCAGAGCGTAGCGGATGAAATCTTCGTTCTCGATACTGAACCTGCTCGAGCAGAGAGCCCTTTCCCCGAGCAAACTCCAAAAGTAAGCGTCGACTATCGGGAGAATAAAACACAGTCTCTTGACAAGGAAATTTCTCCGGAAAACCCCACCAATATCGTATCGGATGAACCCTTCGTTGTCAACACTGAACCAGCTTCAGAATGCCCCTCCCCGAAACAACTTACGGCACTTGACATCGACTTCCGGGAGGATGAAATCTCACAGCCTCTTGAGCCAGAGATTTCCCCAGAAACTCCCTCGAAGAGTCTGGCAGACGAACCTTTCGCCCTCGATACTGAGCCTGCTCCGGTAGAGAGCCCTTCCACTAAGCAATTCCCAGCAACGAAAATCGATGATCGGGAAGATGAACAATTTGAGCCTCTTGAACCGGAAGTTTATCCGGATACCCCCTCAAAGAGTATTGTAGATGACCTCTTCGCTCTCAATACTGAACCTGCTCCAGTAGAGAGCCCTTCCCCTAAACAACTCCCAGCAACGAAAATCGACGACCGGGAAGATGAACAATTTGAGCCTCTTGAACCGGAAGTTTATCCGGATACTCCCTCCAAGAGTATTGCAGATGACCTCTTCGCTCTCAATACTGAAGCTGCTTCAGTAGAGAGCCCTTCCACTAAGCAACTCCCGGAAACGAAAATCGATGATCGGGAAGATGAAAAATTTGAGCCTCTTGAACCGGAAGTTTATCCGGATACTCCCTCCAAGAGTATTGCAGATGACCTCTTCGCTCTCGATACTGAACCTGCTCCAGTAGAGAGCCCTTCCCCTAAACAACTCCCAGTAACGAAAATCGACGACCGGGAAGATGAACAATTTGAGCCTCTTGAACCGGAAGTTTATCCGGATACTCCCTCCAAGAGTATTGCAGATGACCTCTTCGCTCTCAATACTGAAGCTGCTTCAGTAGAGAGCCCTTCCACTAAGCAACTCCCGGAAACGAAAATTGACGACCGGGAAGATAAAACATTTGAGCCTCTTGAACCGGAAGTTTATCCTGATACCCCCTCCAAGAGTATTGCAGATGACCTCTTCGCTCTCGATACTGAGCCTGCTCCAGTAGAGAGCCCTTCCACTAAGCAACTCCCGGAAACGAAAATCGACGATCGAGAGAATGAAACATCACGGCCTTTCGAGCCTGAGGGTTTCGCGGAAACTCCATTAAAAACTTCTTCAGCTATTTCAAAGAGCATAACAGATGAACCGTTCATTCTCAACGCTGGACCTGCTCCAGTAGAGAAGCCTTCCCCCGAGCAGCTCCCGGCAATAAGCTTTGACGATCGGGAGAAGCCTATTGAGTCGGAAGGTTTCTCGGACACTCTTTCAAAGAGTTTGGCAGATGAAACATTCTTTCTTGATACTGAGCCAGCTTTCGTAGAGAATCATTCCCCAAAACAACTTACCTCGCAACCTCCCGAGACGGAAGTTTATCCGGAATCTACATCGAGCATAGAAGATGAACCCTTCTTTCTCGATACTGAATCAGCTCCAGAGTACTCCTCTAAGCAATCTCTGAACTCGGAGCCTCTCAAACCGGAAGTTTCTGCGGAAATTCCTTCAAAGAGCATGGCTTATGAGCCCTTCGTTCCTGAGCCTGCTCCAGTAGAGAACGAGCAGCCTCTCGCGAAGGAAGTTTACCCGGAAAACATCTCAAGCATAGAAGACAAACCCTTCTTTTTCGATACTGAATCATCTTCGGTAGGAAGCCCTTCCCCCAAGCTCCCAGCAATGAACATTGAAGACCGAGAAATTGAAACATTTGAGCCTCTCCAGTCGGAAACTTCTCCAGAAAATCTACCGAAAAGTATGGCGGATGAACCTGCTCGAACAGAGAGTCCTTCAATCGAGCAACTCCCAGCACTGAACACCAATCTGGATTCTCTCAACAGTGACTTTAAACTTGGAACTCCCGTTTATGATAAACAAGCTCAAGATGAGGCTTCACCTCGTGAGATTGAGTCACCAAGAGACATCAGCCCAACAAGCCATTCTCCTGTTCTGCCGGATTTCAGTTCACCTCCTGTCCCACCCAAACCCATCTCGTCATCGCCTGTACCTCCAACCTCATCGTCAACTCCCGCATTCATGTCTCAATGGGCCCAGCAATCCCGGTTCATTGCTTCCTCATCCTCATCGCCATCTATCAGATCCACTTTCAATAAGAACCAACGACCGACTCCCCCTGAGAAAGATCCCCCTCGCAGTCCGAGGAGTCCTCACATGGTTCCTCGCGTGATTATTTCGCAATACGAAGATCCACCTCAGGTGCTCCTCAAGTCGAAACATTCCCACACACTGTCTCGAAAGATGTCTGCGCCTTCTCTTGTTGCACAGGCGGCAGACGCTCGGGAGGTGATTGCCAGTTTCTTCAAGACCTTCCCAAATCCTCAGAGTCGCATTGATATCGATCCTCAGGTGGTGTTGACCCCCAAGCCGGATGAGATCAAGATCCGTACATTGAAGTTTCAAATATGGGAGCTTACGGGTGACGGTAAACGACAAGAGCTGCCCATTCACCGACAGTATGTGCTGTATGAGGGAAGCATGTATTTGTGCGTGCATTTGTTTGAAGAGTCAGATAAAAACTGCTCTCAGGTGTATCTCTGGTGCGGAGATGATGTGTCTGAGTCTGCGCTGGATGCCGCGCAAGTCTCCGCACGCAAGATTTCTCGCGAAAACGGTTGCAAGTTGGAAGTGGTTCGACAAGGCAAGGAGTGTATGCGTTTCATCCAAGCACTGGGTGGAATAATGATCACCCGTCGTGGATCCAGCTCCCGCACCAACTCATCTGCCTTGTACATGCTCTGTGGTCGGAAACACCTTGGTCAAATGGTATTTGACGAAGTCGACTATTCGCTGCGCAGCCTGTGCTCTGGCTTCCCCTATGTGGTATCCGCTCCATTCGGCAAACAGTACTTGTGGAAAGGCAAGGGTAGCAGCCCCGAGGAAACCGGTGCAGCCCGTCTCATTAGCATGGATCTAGGCCTGACTGGCGAATTTGAAGAGGTTGAGGAAAGTGAAGAAACTGAATGCTTCTTTCAAGATTTTGCAGGCTCTCGAGAAGCCAACCCTGTTATGTTTTCGAATTACTGGCAGCTCAAGCCGAAGTACGCCCATTTCCGCAGCCGCCTGATCCGAGTTGATCACGAATTGAGCCAACCGCCTCGTTTCTGGATGCGTCGCCCCGGTTCCGGCTCACCGGCTTTACGTCCCAACGACACTGTGCAGGAGATAGAGCCGTACTGTTACAGAGATTTAGTTGAGAAGAATGTGTATGTTCTGGATACATTCTTCGAAATATTCGTGTAAGTGAAGTTCATCGTTCATCTGATTTCCCCTTTCCCCCCCTCTAATATTCTATGTTCGGAAGTGACACATGCTTACTCTTTTACAGTATCGTTGGCGAACTAGCCACTCAAAAGCCAGCTGATTTCGCCTCGGCGTTGATTTTCGCCCACGAATATGGCATATTGGCCGCGTCTCTCGAAGATCGTCCATTTATCCCTAAGAGTCATGTCTCTCTTGGTGGCATTCCTGATCGATGCCAGAGCGCGTTCCGTAAGTGGAGCCCACGTTCTCTGCATGCTCCCTGCGTTTTCCCTCTCAACGTGGCTATCGAAGCTATCCGTTCCACTTAAGAGGTGTCTACCAAGCTGTATCTTTCTTCTCTTTCCCTGAATCCTTCTTTTGATCTTTTTGCATTTCTTACCTTAATTTTCTGTGCATACTTCGGCTCGTAAAGCATTTTCGGCTAGGGGATCTTTTGGTGTTTTTAACCATAGAGGAGCACATCTGGATTGTATCACTAAGATCTTGATTCTTATCTGTCAATACAACCTGTACTTTTTTTTGTAACCAATTGCTCACATAGGTTGTAGTACGGAGTGACATTGGAAGACCAAACAGAATTCTAGGGTTTTGAAATCTCACGTGTATTACCTGTAGATCAGCTGATCGATCATTCTCTATATCCGAAGCCGACATCGGCTTCTCGTTCACATCGAATTGCACAGTGATCAAGATTCAAGCAATTATTCAGATTCCAGTCTGAAGAAATGCCCGAATTTACAAGACCGAAGAATGTACTAAGTGTAGAGCCAAAGCAATGCAATTGAAGGTAAAGCGGGCTTATCGCAATGTCGCCATCAAATTAAGTGCCAGGTTTTAGTGCGGTTCATTCCCACCCTTCCCCCTCACCGATATTTTCCATAGATCAGACAATGTAATTTGAAGCATTTTTGGTTTCAATTCACCTTACTCACAGATTATGGACGCCTCCATTTCGCGCGAGCTATCAAAGCTCGATAACGCGTTGCCATTCCGCGTCTCTACGGATTATCTGCATCATACCTGGGCCAAGACTTTCTTCTCGCGGCCTGAACTTTACATCCGCCCCCAGAACATACCGGAGATCCAACAGCTGGTCACTCTTGCCCGCCGATGTCGACGTCGTCTAGTCACTGTCGGAAGTGGCCACTCACCATCCGATCTGACCTGCACATCGTCCTGGCTCGTGAACCTCGATGACTTCAATCGCATTCTGCATGTGGATACCGACGCGCGGACCGTGACTGTGGAGGCTGGTATTCGACTACGCGATCTTGGAAATCGACTCGAGGAACACGGGCTCATGCTGGAGAATTTGGGAAGCATTGATAGTCAGTCCATTGCCGGTGTTATCTCGACAGGAACACACGGAAGCTCGCTACGACATGGATTGATCTCCGAATGTATTCAGGCCCTGTCTCTGGTCTTGCCTAACGGCCAGCTGGTACGCTGCAGTGCCGCCAACAATTCTACTCTCTTCCGCGCCGCACTGATCTCACTCGGTGCTCTAGGCATCATTGTCGAGGTGACGATCTCGGCGCGACCTGCTTACAAGATTGCATGGCGCCAGGAGCGATATTCATTGTCGCAAGTCTTGCGCGAATGGTCGAACGGGCTGTGGACGTCTCATGAATTCGTTCGCGTCTGGTGGTTGCCCTATGAGAAGGGTGCTATCGTCTGGCGTGCGGATCAGACTGATCTTCCGCTGCGCGCCCCTCCCAGAAACTTTTACGGGGACTGGTTCGGCTACCACGTCTACCACAATCTACTCGCAGCGTCATGTTACTTCCCACGCATACTGCCGTGGGTGGAATGGTTCATTTTTGGAATGCAGTACGGTTTCCGTGCTGGGTCAACGGTTACCGAGGCAGTCGAGCCGGCGCGCACTGGTCTATTGATGAATTGCCTCTACTCGCAATTTGTCAACGAGTGGGCCTTGCCATTGAAAGATGGACCGGAGGCTATTAGCCGTCTCTCTGCGTGGTTGAATGGGGACCAAGCGACCGCACGCATCCCGTTTAGTAGCAAGGGTCTGTGGGTGCACTGCCCAATTGAGGTACGCGTGTCAGATACGAGTCGGAACCCCAACCCCCGGCCCTTTCTCGATCCGACATCTCGCGACGGCCCCACACTGTACCTGAATGCGACCCTTTACCGCCCATACCTCCGCGACCCACCGTGCCTGTTGAGGTACTATGAGGCCTTTGAATGGCTCATGCGCGACATGGGCGCGCGACCCCACTGGGCCAAGAACTTTACGACACTGGACTCGAGCGAGTTACATGGCCTGTACGGCGAGGACATGGACTCTTGGTTAGCAGTCCGTCGCGAAGTTGATCCGGAGGGCATGTTCGTTGGTGAATGGCATCAGCGAAATCTGCCGCTGTTTGAGCTGAGGGATCTGACTAACGAAAGCGATCGGTTGCCTCTCCTGGAGCGAGAGAGTGAGCGACGCAGGTTGGACGTGAGTGGCATGGGTGATGGTATTGAATGGGTTGGGGATCGTCGGTGGCAGGGCAACTCATTCGTGCAGGCGGAGAAGGTAGCCCCGTCTGACCACTCCCCTTCCAGTCCAGCGAGCAAAGAGAGCTTTGATTTGCTTGCAAAGGGTGAAGCCAGCATCTTGCTCCCCGAGCTTAACTCCGGAGCATGAAGGGAAGAATCGGATTCTTACGGGTAAGGGATAAAAGCGCCCCCGGTGGGTTGCTTCGGGTGAACCCATATGTACGAGGAGGGGCAGACACAGAAATGCTATCAAAGATTACATTTTCCCCGCTGATCTGACGCGAGTTCTCAGGTTGGTTTCTTGCTTATTGGATGGTGAAGTGTGTGAATCTTGCTGCAGCATGAATCACCCACGCCTCTTCTTTCCTTTTCCTTTTTTCTTCTTTTTTATCGCCCCTTGTTCTTTCGGGTCAATCTGACATGTTGGGCTTCGAAAATAACAAGAAATATAACTCAAAGGAGGGGCAGAAGAGGAGAAAATAGAGGGGGGGGGATTGACCCCGGGCTCGCTATGTTTCCTTGCAAAATCAGGTCATTTAGATCTGGTCGTTAGATATAGTCATTACCATGCACCTAATACATTTTATATGGACTCGTGGATCTTTTGATTGAAATCTCCAGAGCTATCCGTGAACCTGCTTCTGCTTAATATCAGACTTACACATACGCATCTCACCGATTACTATGATAACTAGGTAGATTTCATAGGCCGCCACGGATAGATGGGAGTTCAAATGTTATCTGCGCTAAATGAAGCCCTAGGATCAATAGTGTTGTTTCGGATTATTCGATTTTTGTTATCTTCTTTTTCCTTTTTTCGTTTCTTTTTTCTAACCGGGAGGACACGGTTCCATGTCTATTCTTGGTATAGTTCGATGGAGAGTAATAGTTAGACTTGGTACTATTGGTTAGGCTCAAATACCAAAAGCAATAGCTTGAGAGAGAAGAAGAAGCAGGGTTCATGCCACTCGGGCCGCAGTCAGGATGAATAAGAGATTCAAGTAGCGGTCACACAGGTTATGCCAAGGGAGAGAAGTAATAGTACCTCTATATTCGTTCGAGGTTCTGATTTGGGCTGCCTTTTGTGCCTTTCAATCCTCCACTACATAGGATGAATCTGATCTGGTGCATTGATCTCTTGTACACTTTTTGTGTTGCCTTTCAACCTAGGTAATAGTAGGCTATACCCGTATACCTAAGTAACGTGCGTAACTACCTAGGTACCTACTTAGATACCTAGGTAGTCATAACCACCGATGAGGGGATATAGACGAACTTGAACTTGAACTAGAACTAATATGGCGCGATCAATTTCCATTCCCGATATTAAAGTTATTGTTCATCAGTGATATCTCCAGAGCAAATATCAACAATAAGAAACCTCACTCTCCCGGGATCACCCATGGTCAAAAGTCAAGGCCAACCTCGTACCACGTTTCGGTGCATGAACAGGGATCTTATTACTCGACTTGATATTTAGTACTCTTAATATGTTCCTTTGCTCCTTCAGCCGCCAGACATCACACGTGCGTTGACCCTGGCTGGCTCGAGTGTGACAAGACGTTACTCTAATGTGAACAAATCAGATCGTGCTTTATCATAGAAGGTGCTGCCTAAATGATGACCTTCAATCCACGGCTCGGACCGTACGAATCGGAGTACAATTTATCTCTTTACTGATGAATTCTCATCCCTGCCTCGTACCTTCTTGACACTTGATTCCCCAGTTGACATTCTGACAAGTTTCTGACACCGCTTCCACGTCACCCTTCGGTATCTATACCCTTTCTCTCTTTCTCTTACATCGAGGGGCACTATTATTTCATGCTGATGCGGGGGAAAGTTAATACTTGTCAGTGAACAGTCAGTGGACAGTAAGAGTCCTTGATCTTAGACCCCGGCTTTTCTCTCTACACTGGAACCGCTTTGATAATCATGATCGCAAGCTCGTGTACTCTCGTACCCCAGCTGAACCTGTGTGTAAAATTCCATATTACCCCCACCTGCTTTTATTTTATTTTATTTTTCCTTTCTTTTCTTATTTTCCCTTTCTGTTGGTCCAAGCTTTGGCTTTGCCTCTATTCTGTTGATTAATGTACTGACCCCCCCCTCTTTCCTTCCCCTCACTTGCGCCTGCTTCTTACTCTAACGTGTCTTCCAAGCTGCTTCTGCTTCTGCTTTTGCACCTCCTCCTCTTGTTTCTGGCCATATACACATAATATAGCTAGTCATGTCGTGGCAACCCAAGCTTCGTCCCAAGGGCTTCCCACACAGCATCGATGATTTCGCTGTGGCATCACTATCAGAGCTGGAGCATCGCTCAAGGACAGACGAGAAACGTGATCAACGCGTCTTTCGGGTCAAGCGCAAGCATGTCCTGAAGGCATGTGATCGTTGTCGTGTAAAGAAGACGAAGGTATGTTACGGTATCAATTTCAGTACAGAAAGCACAACTAAACAATACCGCAGTGTGATGGCAAACAGCCATGCAATCGATGTTCGGTATATAATCATCCATGTCTTTTTCGTGAGCGAAAAGCAACACAGACCAAAGTGTACTCTCGAGGGTGAGTTTTCGGAAAACTCTCGGCTCGGTCCGTAACCCTAATATAGAGTTGATTAGGTTTGTGGAAATGCTCGAATCCCACCACTCGCTGGTTGTCAAAGCCCTACAAAAACTATACAAATTCTGCGTCAATAATGAAGGATTTCCGGGCGAACCTCTTGCCGAAGCTCCAGACGGACATCCCCTCACTCACGCGATCCTCGATCGATTAGGTCTGATCAAGCAAGCCGAGGAAAATGCAGACGAGCCAGATGAAGATTCTGAAGATCTAAGATACCTTCGATTGCTATCCACCTCGACCGAGTGTAGCGCCACAGCAGAGCCTTCCCCAGAGCCCACAACACCCCCCGAGCTCTCGTCTGCAACACTATCGCGTCCATCGATCTGCATTCCCATGACCACCCCTCCAATGGGACAGAATCCCCCAAGCTGGCAATGGGATATGCAGTCCGTACAATCAGCTAATTACAGCTACCCAGACACAGGATACCAAAACATGGTCCCCATGCCCCGTTCCTCCCTCAACTCGGTAGATCTCAGTTCAAATGATATCTCCCCACATAATGAAATATCCGCTGGGTCAGGGTCGTCAGGGTTAGGTTCTGTGTCTACGTCCGCGCCCTCAATATCCCATAGTCAACATCCAAACGACCAGGAATTTCCCTACTATATGGACGGGGGTGGAAGTGCGGCTGAAGGACAAGCGGATATCAAATTCGCCGTTCGAATGCATCCTGGGATCATACCTGACCATTCCCATCATTCAGCTCACTTGTCTGCTGAACTACTCGGAGACTTTCACTTCCAAGCCCAAGACTCTCCCTTCTTCCCAGGATTCACTCCTGGCTGGTCATTTCCTTCAGGATGAAGGACGTGCGTTGTTCCACGGAGAGCAAGGATTTTCCCTTCTATTCTTCCAGTCTTCTTTCCTTTTCATACTTGACGCTATTTAGCATTTCATTTCCCAGTTTTGATTCTATGTGAGATATGAATGAATGAGACACGTCCCCTATGGCTTCGGTTTTTTCGGACAGCTTACAAGGAAAGGTGTATTGGAAGTGGCCCAGCCCAGCCCAGCCCAGCCCAGCCCAGGTTCAGGCTCAGGTTCAGGTCCAGGTTCAGGCTCAGGTTCAGGTTCAGGTTCAGGTTCCCCGGTACTGGAAATACCCAGCAAGATACTCAACTTGATCATATTTGCCACTCTTACCTTTTCACTTCCTGTTTCCTATTTCCTTTACTTTCTCTTTCTGTCTGGGTTTCCTGGTATCTAGCCTGAGATACGAGACAAGAGACATTCGATCAATGCTAGCTTTCTCTTTTGCTCTCCTGGTTCTGATCAGGTAGCTTATGTTTTATAGATCTTTTTTTCCTTTCTTTTTTTTTTTTTTTTTTTTTTTTTTTTTTTTTTTTTTTTTTTTCCAACTGAGCGTCTATGGATTCGGTTCCAAGGTTGATTTCTGGTGGCATTGAAGGGGCGTCTATGGGTTAGGGTCATTATCAATAGATTATGCTGTTCAACATTGCAAGTGTTTTGCGTCAGTCATAGCAGTACGTACCTACCCAGTTGGGAACCTGAAATCTGAATCTGATCTCTTGGTATTCAACGTCATTTAGTATACCTAGGCAGGTACTCGGTGATAGAAATAAACTACCTGTCTAGGTAGAACCAAAACCTTAGCGATATCTAGGGTCAGCATCATACCAGAGTATCCATGAACTCAAGTCGATTTACCCAAAGCAGGTTTTTTTTCGAACGATTGCTGCGTATGTAGTGGAAACATTACTGTGAGCTAGGAAGGTTGCAAGGTTGCACATGTATGCGCTTAGAGGACCGTGACCGTGATCCTGACCATGACAGTATCAAAGACAAAGAGTCTAACTAGCTAGCTAGAATCATTGAAATAATAACCATGTTGTGGTAATGTAATGGTATTCCCTCTATTTCCATTGACATTCGTTGGATTCATCCAAATGCATACAAAAAAGAAATTTGAGAAAGAAGTCCTGAAGTGACCTGGAGACATATGCATGAACAAGTATTTTGGTTTTCAAAAAAAAATAAGATATAGAACATAGAGCGTATAGGGTAGAAAGGTTGGAAAATAGGATGAGAAAGGGAATAAAGAGCAGAACTCTAAGATTGAGGAGGATTTAACTCAATCATAGGAGCGTAGTTGAAATGTAAAAATGTTGCACAAGTCTCATGTGCAATCCGTCAATCAATTCGTCAAGGCTATTCAATCCTCAACATCCGTTTCCGTGTTGGTGTCGCTGGTATCGCCTGCGTCGCCATCGGTGTCACTCTCTTCTTCTGAGGAATCGGAAGTCTTCCTGTTCTTCTTCTTCGGGGCTTGACCAGTCTTGAGAGCTTGCATCTGGCCTGCAATAGAGTCTGTAAAAACAAAACAAAATAAGTACTTGGTTCCAAGGCGACAGAAAAAAAAAAACTTACCCTCGTCTGGTTCACTGATGTCGTCCTCCTCTTCCAAGGCTGCTGCCTGTGCGGGATCGTCGATGTGTAGAATAATTGGCAGCTGGGTGTCAAGACCCAGGTAGCTGTCGCATATCATATTCATGACGAAAGCAAAGTCACCTGCTTGCGGAGGAGCCTGGAACTGCATTTTGAGGGTCAACATGTTGAAGGTGGGCTTGCCGGCCTCGTCGAGAATCGGCTTGTCAAATGTCGTGAAGGTGAATGGGGGTACAGCCATCTTTCCCTGTTTGCCATCGGCCAGGAATATGTGCCAGCGGGGGGAGTGGTCGCGGGCGAGGTACGGTGCGTGGGCGAGGGGTGGTTGGATTTGTTCACCCTTTGCAGTGCCGTTCTTGGCTGGCTTGCGGCCCATCAGGGCGTCCAGGTCATCCTCATCGGGATCGATATCTGCCAGGTCGGCCTCGTTCACAGCGGGGATGTTGGTAGTTCCGGGAGGGATAAAGCGGGCCTTAACAACCAGCTGTACCAGACTGCTTGGCGTAATAACCTTCTCACCCATCACTTTGAAGAAGGCCTTGGAGACCTCCAAGGCAGGAAGTTGTTGTGCAACATTGACGGCTTCAGCCAGTTGCTTCTCAGATAGAAGACCGGGTCCTACGGTGCGCTTTCGTCGTTCAGCTTCGGGGAGCTTCATGAACTTTTGAACTGTGAGGTGGTCCTTGGCATGTTCCCCTTCCACAGACTTCGCGATTTTCTCGGTGAAGTTGGGAAGTTGCAAGAGTGGCGAAGAGTTTGGAGGAACAGCCTGAATAAGGTTCTGCGAAGCCATGAAGGCACCAAGAATCGGTCGCAAGTTACCAAATGCCAGAGAAATGGCGGTAAATGCCTCCGTCAGAGACAGAGCGACGGTAGATGACTCGTATTTTTCAGCCTCAAGAGAAGCATCATTCAATTCAATTCGGCCCAAGTAAGCCCACAGTAAGGCCAGAGCCTTTCGGCGAGCCGAATTGTCAATCTGCTTCAGTGTGTCGCGATCCTTTGCGGTTAAAAATGAGTTTTCTGCCGCCAATACCTTGGTCTCCAGCTTCGCAAGTCCAGCGTCGGCCCGAGCACCCTTGAGCATATCATTGAACTCCTCTCCCGATGACAGAGCGGCGATAATGCCATTGTCCGTGATGTCGTCCTTGTACTCGCGGAAGATATTCCCTGCGCTAGCCACAAGAACACGCTCCTTCGTGTATCGCTGCGAACCATACCACCACTTGCCGACGATGTAGGGTAGAAGAACACCCAGCAAAGCTCCGTAAACTAACAGCACAAATTTGCCGTTACCTTCCATGATGATGAGTTTGGGAAGCGCGATACCAATGCTGTAGCTCTGCTTGCCGTCCGGGTGACCAAATTGGAGGTAGTTGTTGCGAATTTCCTCGTCAGTCAAGGCTTTGTATGCCTTCGTGAGCTCCACAAAGCGGTCATTCAGAATCTCCATGGTTTCATTCTTGGAGGGATCCGGGCGAATTTTGTCGGGGTGGTAGATAAGGGAGAGACGCTTGTAGTGACGTGAAATGGCTTTTTCATCGGCGCTCTACAATTGTTCTGCTGTCAGTACATATCAAGATGAGTAAAATGTTATGACCTACCCGCGAGACACCTAAGATATTATATGGATCATAGAGCTTGGGGGTGGTTCTAGCCGTGATGATGATCAAATAAACCATCCATGCCATGACAGCATATCCAATAATCACGGTCACAATGCGCTTTATGCGGCGCTCCTTGCGCAGGCGTTTGCGCTTCTGCGCCTCGACGATGTCGGCATGTTGAGGCTTAAAATCTGTTTTGATGCGAGGAGCAGTTGTTTCAAGCTCTAATTCAGAGCTATATTAGCATGGCTACATATAGCTAAATTGGTGATTGGGTACCTTTGCTTGGTCGGAGGAGATTGTAGGTAAGAGGGAGAGTGACTAGACCGCTCAAAGTCAAGATGAAGAAGGGGAAGAATTGACCCTAGAAGCGCGTAAAATCAATATCAGTACATGATTGTACAGCATCTAGTAACAGTTTCTTAGCTCACCTGCTCATCATATGTGTAGTCTGACGACATCCTGCGGCGTGTTCAGCGGTGGCCGCCGCTGAATTGAAAGATTGTGTGATGCAAGTCGTAAAGGGCCGTTGATGGGCAAAGAGCTAAGAAAATATGATAGGGCTCTTTTTTAAAGAATCATCACAAGCATAACACTTGAGAAGCTTGGAAATAAAGGAGTGTTGAAGGGGATGACTTTTGATTTCTTGATCTGCTGATGACCGTGTCCTCAAGAAACAACACACCGCCTTCCTAGTTTGAACGTACCTGCCGGGCGGTGAGCAGAGGACAACTTGGCTTGAATTCCTTAATTAGACTTTATCAGTAGTTTTTATACAGATACTTGGTGAGAAAGTGAGAAAGAAGAGAGTGAAAGATAAAATGAAAGTGGCGAAGTCTTTGTTTCTATCTAAGTTTCTGAACCAGCCTAATATTTCAATATCCTCTCTCTTCTTCTTTCAAAGACCTCGCCAAGCACACCAGTCTGAATAAAGCTAAATCCAAATATTGACTCCATATAGTCTCGACTGTAATACGGAGTAATCACAGATTCCTCCCGCACTCCATTAAGAAACATCTGTTTATAATTGTGTGGTTTAACCGAGCAGATTTGTCATATGCACCCGTACTTTATTGATGCTGCATATGTAGTATAGAGTCCCTTCCAAGATTCTCGAAATCAGGTCCACCTGGTGGATATGTTGAGCTTGAACCTTGGAAATTTCCAAAAAGTCTACATTCTCAGAGCTGCCTAGGTAACGAGACAAAGAGGACCTTGGAAGTTACGTAAAAAAAAAAGAACAGTTCATACAGCCCATTGCCATGTTGTACCGATGCCAACGGGTTCACAGGTATCTACCTAGCCCTGAGGAAGAATGCCCACCTGGCAGATGAACCACCGGGGCAATTGAGGGACCGCCTTACCTATGTAGGAAAGGTGAAAATACTTGATGCAGAATAGCAGCTGCAAGGATGGGAAGCGGTGTGAAGATGACAAGTAGCTTTAGTGGTTTTACGAAAGGAAATGTGAAATGTTGAAGTAATTGATCTTTAATATTCATGAAGATAGATCTAGGTTTTTATCGGTTACTTGGTTTTCTGTGTAGTGGCTAGGCACTTCATATATACAGGTCCAGGGAAAGTAATCGATTTTGAATTTCGTCGACTTTTTTTTTTTTGCTTGTATGGGCTGCCAGACATTCACAGTAGACAGAACAGATCTGCGCTTTTCGGATGAACACACGGATTCACATCTCCAGACCCTCAAAAGGAACTCAAGCGACAGAATTGACTCAGACGAGTCAGAACTGAAGCGAACTCAACCTCATTGAGTCATGTCGAAGTGAGTCCGTGGCTCAATCTTGAGTGCAAATTATTTCCAGACCACATGGCTGGGTCGAAAAGGACCAATCCAATACATCCAGTGTATCTTCATTGCTACAAGTCAGAGACCCAGGTGTTCCATGTAGTCTGGCGCTCGTTGTCAGTGGTTGCAGGCTTGCGGCAATGTTGGCAAAGTTGGCAGAGGACTTGAGAGAGTATGTTCAAGAGAGCCGTCGATTGTGAATTCCTTTTTGTTGTTTTGAATCCAAATCATCAAGTTCATCGCAGTTGAAAAATGGATTTGAGTTTTCTTTTTTTTTTTTGTGGGTCGGAGTATGTACACGGGGTAAAAGGAGTGTGTCAATCCCCGAGAGTGCTTTCTGATGTACTAGATATTGAGTCAGGATGATTGTTGTTTGTAATGACGGATTGAAAGTACTTACGGATCGATGTAGTCAAGTCCCCCGAATACTTCTAGCATGCGGTAACACAGATTCACATCGTCGCCTGGCTCGCCGCCGAAAAGACGGCATTGCTCTGCTGCTGTAGGTTCACATTGGCTTGTCGAACACCCATAGTGCCAGGTAGGGGCAGGTATTGTCACTGACAAGCTCAGTGGAAGAAATGAGCTAGCAGATGATGGGTTCGAGCGTGGAGTTGTAGGGCTAGAAAGCTGGCATTGATAGATTGAAGACGACTTTTGGTTGCGTGTAGGACGACTGCGGCGTCGATTATGCCTCTGCCCCATAGTATAGGCGAAGGGGCCAAATCAACAGAACTTTTATTCGACCATCACCCCTAAAGAGGAGAGGTGGAGGGAAGAATCTGTACGTCGGCACCAGGGGGGGGATTGAATATTATTTATAAAAGTAGGTATAAAGTGAGTCACGCAAAAGAAAGAATAAAAGGGCATTTGTGACCCACTTTCCCTTTTTCTTAAGTGGAACCACTTCTCTTATGTGGACCTTGAATTACCCGGTAGATCATGTTAGGGGCTTAAGAATTAGCAGAAAAACGACATCATCACGAAGATGGCGCCTATATTATTATCTAATATTTTAACGCAATCCAATCGCAACATTGGCTCCCTCTTACTCATCATGGCGTGCTATAAGAAAATCTCTAGCTTGGTCACTTTCTCTATGATGCCATTTCTAATTACTTTAACATGAAACAAATCCATCAGGAAATTATGGAAATCAAAGTGTCAAAAATCTCATCCGAATCACCGATCCCGGGGCGAGATTTGGACGGAAACGCCATTACCGGGCATCCCCGGGTGAGGATCAGGCAACTGGGTCTTTTTTTTCTCTTTTCGTCCTCTCCTTTTTCTCCTTACACACAAATGAAAAATAAAATAAAAAGCATTGACCAACTGCATCTCAAGACTCGCAATTCTCCGAAAGGATCACGCTAATTCCCTGAAGAATTTTACTAAGGCAGCAAGAACCTGGGGGCATTTTATCCATCCTTTCACATTCTGACACACACACCTGGCAATCCCACGCGAGCAACATGCGTATAGAACATTCTTGCCTGGGATGTTGAATTCTTGAACCTGAAACTTGACTGATTTAGGCGTCCTCAACCTGAATTCCACTCCCTTGCAGGGACCCTCTCTCATCTGACATGACGTGTTCAGTAAGGTATAACCTCTGCTAACTTTTCGCTGTGGAACAACACAGTAGATGGAACTAGAACTTGACCTGGAACTGTGACTGGCACTTCAAATGTTTGGCATCTGAATACAAATTGCAGGCAAAAACGCCCTCAACACGCCCATTCAGCCCATTCAGCCCATTCAGCCCCTTCAGCCCCTCCAGCCCAGCCTAATCGGTTCATTTTTTTCTTCACCTTGTTCAATGGGCAGGATCAAGCGATTGGGAACACTCGCATCCTTACGTGCCCATGTCACATAAATCATACACCAACAATTTCAGACTTGTTATAATCGTCCCTACTGGCTAGGCATCGGTCCCTTGCACGTCCTTTACACGTCAAGGAAAAAAAAACTCAATTCCCCTCGCTCCACTATACAGTATTCTGAGATTCAAGGATTGACAGATACGAAATTTCAGATCTCACGAATCCACTCGTGATTCTAGACTATTCAGTGCCCACAAGTAATTTCAGATTCAGAGATTGCAAAAGGGTGCACGGTTACTGACGAGAGCAAAGCTTCATCTCTTCCTGAGGTCATCTTTGTACAGAGCCAGCACATAGATTCTAGATGTACTCCGTAATGTCCGTGTTCCGCACCCGATTATTGGTGAAAGTGTCAATCTTGAAACAATGCCCCAGACAGGTCACCTAAGTATAGTTGTGGGGCCAATTCGAGATCGACTTGACAGCAATCCTGAGGGCTTTGGCTTTGCGCTGTAGTCAAGTTCCTCAGCCTCGTTCAATAGGAAGAGTTCCCCCTGTAGTCCCTCTGCGCTATTAAATTTCGACCACCACAGTGCTTTCTCGTAGGGTTATGACATATTGGGCGTTGGGGTCCGGCTTGCCCTAAGAGGAATCCACCCCAATATGCGAGTTTCAGATCACACCCGAACCTTAGTTATGTCGAGTTTCACTCGTTGACGTGCAGCCAACCTTGGTTGTAAATATAGTATTTTGTTAGTGAAAACTGATTTTAAAGTCGGCCATTTCATGTTTCCAAGGATGATGTGGTGATAGTTCGACTCTTTTTTAGATAGGGGGACGCGTGCTGCATACCCTAGCTGTCTACCTGCAATTTCAAGGTTTATTCCGTCAACACTTGGCAACGGTTAGTCACGGATGGCAACTGCAGCCAGGTGGGTCGATTCCAAGGATATACAACCTCGAGGTAGATCAGTCGTAGATCAGCCTGGCTTCTTGCTTCCAAGGTTCTAAGGTTACGTAGGAGATACGTTTCTCTCGAGGTTCTCACTTAGCCGAAGGTACCTAGGTAGCGACACAAGTTGCCCTTCAATGTTTATTTATTTTCCAATGTTAATGAATCACATTTGAGTGTGAATGGATCAACATCCCAAGGCCCACCTCACCACCTTGTCAGTCCAGCACGATCCAATATTACTTACCTTCATAGGGTCGAATTTCTAGGCATCCATCATATCCATCCATTCTATTCTCCTCTAAATTTCTCAACATTCACTAGTGTTATCAATTCCCAGGGCTGGATATCGTAGTAGGGACTTCCGGAAGCTAGTACGACTAAAGGGATTAAGATCGTCAGGTCCCTAGGCCTAGGCCTAGGTAAAGTAGGTAATGAATCCATAAGATCAAGTAACTTTGGAACCTTGGAATTGAGTATAACATACAATAGGAGCCAAAACTCCTCACCGACCTCAGGTTATTAATTACTATTCAGTCCCAACATCCCACGGTTCCAAGGTTATATATCCATGGATGGTTAGCGAAAGTGACTCACACTTTCTGATTTCTAAATCATGACGCATCTTGAGGTCTTTACTCTCATTCTCAAGCCCAGTACTCAATGTGGAATCATTCATTACAAGGCTCCAAGGCTCCATCTCAAGGTTGTAGCTTCCAAGGTTGGTTGGGCTCACAATTTGAATCTACGTAGATAGTATGATTCGAATAGACAGCTGTTCGCTACCCATGTAGGTAGGTAGGAAGGTATGTAGTCGAGTGCAGCGCTCATAGTCGAAAGCCCTGAGATTCAGAGGTCACGGGCTGGATGGAGTAGCAACTTGGTTAATTCTCTCTAGAGCTTGATCTCACCTGAGTAATTACCGTAGTGGTCAAGGCGGTATTGTATGACAGAATGGAATGGGGTATGAATAATTGTTTGGGCGAACCCATCAGGTCCCAGAAGAACAACTGTGTCAACGTGCATACAGTAGTGACCGCTTTCGCCTTCCATATCGAATACATAGAGAAGCTGTTTCAAACCCTAATCATGTGATCCACTAATCCATATTTGGTTAGTATTGTATTTCAACATCTGTTCCAAGGTGAATCGTATGACTTGGAACGAGTAAAATACCAACTAGGGTGTCTATATATATTGTGGTACAGATCAAAACATACCAAGCCCATCATTAATAGGTCTGACTAATCTACTGCGCGATATCCCCACTAGTTAGTTATACAGAGCCGAGGCTGTCGCTTTCTATGTAATTTGTGAAGTTACCTGATGACGAGATGTAATGGAAGCTACGTAGTTGAAAAGGCGTTTGAGGGCAATATGGCTGACCCAGGACTTTGAGTAAATTCCCGTGTCTTTTGTAAAATCTCTTTCCAAAGAATAGGTAGGTATATTTAGGCTTCAGTTGTATCTAGCAATTCCCCAAGGCTTGCTCTATAGTAACGTCGAGTTGTTGTAATCACTGAAGCAGACTTATATGGAGGAAATATTGTAGTGAGATGGCCATTTTTCTCAAAACCATTGTAGGTATGAAGTTTTTTTACTGTTATTATTTAAGCCATCTAGTAAATTTAGCTATAGCCTGCCGTGCCCTCTTAGAATTGAGACGCGAGACCTTTTGACTGTCTGGCAGTTCTCCCTGGTACGAATCCTCTGCATCTTTCAGCTTCCCCTGATCAGAGTAGAGAAGACTAAGGTTGTTCACAGTAGTAAGAGTGGATGTATGATCCGGACCTAGGGCTTTCTCTTTGCCTGCTAGTGCTCGCTGGTACATCTCCTCTGCCTCCTTGAGCTTGCCCTGATCAGAGTAGAGATCCCCTAGCCCATGAAATGCCCCCATATACTAATGTTCTCATCATGAAATTTACCACGAAGAATGAAATTTGCATGTGGAATAAGCCGTCGCTGACACTTTGAATAATTCCTTTCGCTTGCACTAGGAACTGCACATCCGACTGATATCAGTGCTAGCTCACAAAGCTGGCTAGGAGGCACATTCTTTTTAGTGCTAGCAATATAAAAGCACCAGTCCTATACCACAGGATGTATTGCATAGCTCCCTTCTTGTTGCTTTGTCTCAATAAGAGAGAATTCGATAAGAGGCTTCACAGAATCTTTGAAAGTAAGTTCGCTTAATATAATTTCTTGAAGCCAGTCTGGAACATTGAGGCTATTAGAAGCACTTTGGACTAACTCATACCAAATGTCCCGATTATCGAAGTAGGCAAGCAGTAGGAGAAGCTCTGCTGCGTTTGGGGCTCGATTCTGGATCTCACGGTACGATATCATCCATGTCTGTAGCATGTTTCCTTACAGATATTGACGCATAGGTATCGATTTTGACTATAAATCTGACCATGATTGTTGATAGTATTCTAAGTACTGAGCGATGCTAGTGCCAGTCTGACGCATAAATGTCGCAGCGATGACAATCGCTAATGGCAATCCATCAAGACGCTCGGCGAGGGCAAGAGTATCTAATTTTATTAGTATCATTACAAAAATCTCTGTATCAAGTATCATCATACCTAGATTACCATCAGGCTTCTTAATAGTGTTGTTATCCGATAAACCACTATTTTTAAAGAGAAGCTGGATAGCTTCCGTCGAGTTAAGCTTCTGGATCGGAATAGATTCTCCTAGTTCAGTGAGCCCTGGAAGTCGAGAGGTGATAATAATAGAGCCATGATCTGCTGCGGGAAAGAACTTTCCAATATCATATGCACTCCCAACGCCGCTATTGATTAGGGAGTATTGATCAATATTATCAAAAATGATTAACCAACGAGAGTTACCGTCATTTGCTAGCCACTATAGTACTTGTCTAGCTCGTTATGCTAACTCCTCACCGATTGCCTCGTTGGTCTGCGATTGCCTAGGTAACCTAGGCAAGATAGAACTAAGTGATTGTAGGAGCGTGCTTCGATCTTTGCCACTTAACCAGAATATAGCGCTGTAATCATGTTTATGTTCTCGTGCGAAATGAATTGCTAGCTGTGTCTTTCCGATCCCACCAAGCCCATGAAGAATCGCGACCTTTCGTTGTTGGAAATCTGCTGGCTTGAAATACTGCCATAGACGGTCTAGCTCGGCTTGTCGCCCCACGAAATTTTCGATCATAGGCACTATAGTCAGATCAAAAGGTATTTGGAAGCGATTAACTAAATATATTTAGTAATATGCCTAAAAGGAGAAGAGAGCTTAAAGAAGAAAACTTAGAGTCCCTCACCAGAGTCTACTCGAGTATCTCGTGCTAGAGGGGTGATATCAATCTGATTGATTGGAACCACTAGAAGTAGCTCTTTAGCATAGGCTGCCGCCGCTGCTGCCGCATACCCTTGCCATTACTTATTCTTATGTGAGTCAGCATAGTCACATATACCTCGAATGACCACACATGGAAAATCATTCATGAGCCCCGCCGCTTCCATTTCCACACAGTATACACCTAACTCTTGAGCCAGTTGGTCTCGCCGTCTGCCATCTTCACCACCTGGTTCGCAGATGCAATAAGTCCATAATGAATGACTGGCTCATCATGGTCTCTCGAAGGTCGAGGTATCATTTTTTATTGGTCACAACCTGCACATGTATCATATGCACCATGATCATATTCCGCTTGGTATAAACAGTCCTTTTGGATGGGACAAGTAAAATTCGCGGCTTTTCGCCGTGGTGTCTTGATGTTGATGTCTAGAATAAATTCAACAACCCGACTATCTTCTGTAAGATGATGGGCTTGTAGTGTGGCAAGAGCAGATAGTAAAACCTTCGGGGCCGATTCAATATCCCGGTCCGCTGAAATCGACCGTCGTGTAACACTTTCCCAAGATCGTATTGGATCACGCCTCCAGATGTGTCCCTTGGCTGGCTCACCACAATATCGCCTAGTCGAATGTCTGCGTTGCTGCTTGGTACACCGCCACCAATACCGACCATAAGACCGAACCTGATAGAGTAGAAACTTGAGAGCAGCTGTATAGCCACTGTTGCAGCTGATACAGTGCCATATGCGCCACCTGGTAGGCAGGCAATAACGATGTTGTGTTCCCTGATATTGCCAAGAATATAGTTGTTTTGATCGGTTGAGAGACTCGGCAGGCTGGGATGGATTGCGTCCAACATCAGCTTCGCAGCCGCCATTTCCAGCGGCAGAGCGCATACTCATCCGACTGTGTAATCGTCATGAGATAGGGTGGCCATGCTGGGTTATATAATGATAAGTTCACGTGATAATAAAAGGTTGGTTTCTCATTTAAGGGTTATGGATGTCTGTATTCGCGTCACCACGAAATCTTAGCCTTGAAATGAATCTCAAAGTTTGGTAGTAGAGGAGTTGGAAAGTGAGGCTGAGGCATCATGATCTTACAGCCAATCATCTTCGTGGAGCGAGATGGACATGATTTGTGAATCTTCGTCTCATATGCGCACTGTTCATGTTTGATAAGCATCATCGCTACAAATACTATTGGCCATCGTTGATGTGGGAGATGGGAGAGGGAGGCCTAAGCAGATAGAACCGGATGTGATTAGCAAACATCTCTGGCGTCCAATAAGATCATAAAGGATGGCATGACGATGAACATTGGCGAGGATTACAATAAGCCTTACTGTCGATCGAGCCTTACACAGCAATATGCCGCTCAACGACTGCTATGTTTGCAGGGTTTCCATAGAATCTTCCAGCCTGGAAGATCGGGGTAAATGATTGTATATTTCATACTTGTATTTTAGGATTGTGGTATAAATTACCCTGGTCAGCTACAAAACGGATTAATTACATGCTATCCATATCTGGATTAGCGGATCACATGATTAGGGTTTGAAACAACTTCGCTATGTATTCGACATGGAAGGCGAAAGCGGTCACCACTGTACAGATTAGGGCACCCCAGAGAGAAAATTTTCTTTTTTCCTGAGCAGCCGGCATTTGAAAAGCTGCCACTTCCGTGTAAATAGTACAATACAAAATACGAGGTCGCGCGTTCGAAACTGAGTGTTTTCTTTCCCCCAACCCTGGAGTATCAACGCTTAAAAAGAACCTTAGAATGCTTTCAGCATATGCAATGGATGTCCACGGGTCTTCGGTCTTCGATTGAGAGACAAATCACAGCCTTGGAAGTACAGAGGTCTACGAGTTTAGGTATGCATGCTTTGGTTTCAAAGGTTAGACAACGGCAAGTGAACAGTTTGACAAATTCCCTCAATGGCTAGGGTCATATCTTCAGTAAAATTCATAAAAATGTCTATTCTGACCCGCGAATGATCGCAAGCATTGCCTCGCCCTTGGGTGCAGTGGTAAGATTCTCATAACCATTGGCAGTGACGAGAATATCATCCTCGATGCGCACGCCACCCATTGGGACATATTTTGCAGCAATGTTGAAATTGATATATTTCGCATAGGGCTGCTTGCGTGCATTGGCAAGAGCAAGTGGTGAGAAGTAGAGTCCTGGCTCAACAGTCACCACCATGCCCTCTTCAAGCAGAGCAGCGGAAAGGGTACATGGAGATCGACAGACGGGACTGATCACCGGTTCATAGTGAGCATCTTCGATGGAAGAATATGCCATGATTGATTTTCCGGATACATCGTGCACTTCGAGTCCAACATGGTGGCCTAGGCCGTGGGGGAAGAAAACCTTAGATGCGCCGGACACACGAATCTCAGAGTGCGAGCCTCTGAGGACACCAAGAGTCATGAGGCCATCAATGGCGATGTCGTGGGCCAAGTTATGCAGGGAAAGGAAACGGGTGCCCTTGCGTATAGACTTAATGCACTGTTCCTGCATGCGCTCCACAATGCGATAAACATCACGAGTGTAAGTATCAGGCCATTGACCAGTGAGTGGGAAAGTACGTGTTACATCACTCGCGTAGCAACTCCACTCTGCGCCTGCATCAAGACAGACAAGAGGCTTCGAATGGAGAGTCTGGTTATTTTGGCTGTAGTGTAGGACAGCTGCATTCGAGCCGGCGGCTGCAATTATTTGATATGCTTGATTATGGGCCCCATGTGAGATGCAGGTGTCCAAGAACGATCCTTCGATCTCAGATTCATTCGACATCTTAGAGATCTGCTGCAGAATCTTCCGATGGGCAAGATCCGAGATTTTGTTGGCCTGTCGTATCATCCGGATTTCATACTCATCCTTGACACCCCGGGCTGTATCAATGGCAGGAATAAGCTGCTTTGAGTCAATAGGGAGCTCGAATGATAGCCCCTCGGGAGAATCTGATTGATGAACCATATATATCAAGCTATTCTGCACTCGAACACTGAGCCAAGTCGCTAGCTCTGGCTTGAGCGAGGAACTATATAGAACACGATCTACATCGTATCGATCTTGCGCTTCCTCTCGTGTGAGGGTGGGGCCCATCCATATGGCCTGGTGAAGATCGAAATCGGGAATGTATAAAGTCAAGAGGTCTAAGCTGATATCGTAGGTGAGGGAGCAATCGGCCTCATCCACACCGCTGAGGTAATAGAAATATCGCCGTTGTCGAAATGGGCGCGACTGATCCGAGTCACGCCAGTTGACCGTAGGTTCGCCCGCTAAGAATATCAAGCCATGAGTGACCCCGAGCTTTCGGGCAACGTTGCGCGCATGTTGTTTTGCTTGGGCTAGGTTAGCGGACTGATCGATCGGCTTGAACAGAAGGGAGATGTCGCAGGGCGAAGATAGGGGATTCTGAACCTTGCGAAAAGAGCCCCCTCATTCCTAGAAGAAAGCCCTACCTGGGTATTTATCGCAGGAGGTATCAGTCACCGCAAGACGGATATGATAAGAGTCTATCGAATTAATGATGACGTCTTTCTCGACAGAATCGGCGAAACCCCGAGAAGTGACACGCATTTTTGTATGTACGAGGGGCGATATCACTTAGTGCTGTTTTTGGGGAAAGTAAGGAAGTAATATAGTAGATGAGGGGAAAGAGGAGGAAAGGAGCTTATCCTGAGTAGGGATGGTCCAGATACCGCCCATTCTACCGCCATTTCATAGCTGACAGGTACGGGGGGATACACACCGAAGGGCGAAAAAAAGAAGCAAAAAGTAAAATTGAAGAGCAAACTGAAAGTAATAAGAAGAATGGAATAGTCCGTGTAAAAAGAGTCAGAATATTGTCTCTGCTATTTCTCTTTCGTGTTGAATCGGAAACGTCTTAGATAACTGTTTTTTCTATCCGCCTGCGCCCGCCCACTTATCAACTCATCTTCTTCCAACACACCATCCTCAACTTCCCAACATCCATTCTTCTTGCGTTGAATAAGCTCCCTTTTGAATTTTGGTTTATTTGATAGTCGATGAACTATGCAGGGTCCTGAGGCAACGGGCCCCGCGCTCGCTGACCTACCATCCACCCTCAGAACGGTGATAGGTAACCCGACGACGTCACTCGGGTTCGTATCGGGAATTCCAACAGTTGAAGAAACCGCATCCCCCCTTTCGCAGCAACAAATCGAAGCCAATCTTCAACATGTTCTCTCGAGTCTTAAGTCAGACTATGGGGGTGGTCTGGTTGTTGCCGCTGGTGGCGATTCGTCCGGCTCGACCACCCGAGGAGTCGTAATTGGGATACTATCGGCCTTTGGATCAGCAGCGATCGCATTTCTCGTGCTTGCGATTTTCTTTTTCTTCAAATACACTCGTCGCGGGCGGATTATGCTCGATCGCATAGGCCGCCCGGGTGAGTTCGATGATGAGCAGGCGTTCTTGCGTGAGGAAGAAGCTGCTCTGGAAGCGATGGATGACTTGTCTCGATCGGAATATCTAAGAGCCAAGGGTAAGAACAGGAATAAATTTAATTTGTATAGTATGATTCGGCCTGCTAATTTCCTATCTTTCAGCCTTTGTTCAAGTGAATCCGCCAGAGTCTATGCAAACGGATATCTCCTTATCGCAGTTTCTCGCCATTCAGGAAAAGGGTGTTTCTGCATGGGAATTTGTGCCTGAATTGGAAATCGCAAACTGCTTTGTCCAAGCACGCACTGAGATCGAATTTGATGACTCGGAATGTAGCGTTCAGACGAACCTACCTATTCCAAAGCAGAATGAAGTCTACTACTGGGAAGCAAAGATCTACGAAAAACCAGAGGATACAATCCTTGGAATTGGTTTAACTACTAAGCCCTATCCTCTCTTTCGAATGCCTGGTGTGTATTCAGGTTAATCTTGATGTGTGATTTCTTGACTAACTATGTAGGCTTCCACAAAACATCTATTGCCTACCAATCTACGGGCCACCGTAGACATAATCAACCGTTCAATCCAACACCATACGGACCTCCTGTTTTCCAAGGCGATGTCATCGGTGTGGGCTACCGTCCCAGGTCGGGCACAATTTTCTTCACTCGCAACGGGAAAAAGCTCGAGGATGTGGCCCATAACCTCCGAACGCAGAATCTCTTCCCAACTATCGGTGCCAATGGCCCATGTACTATCCACGTCAACTTTGGCCAAATGGGATTTGTATTTATTGAGGCTAATGTGAAGAAATGGGGCTTGGCCCCAATGACGGGCAGCCTCGCTCCGCCCCCTCCATACGGAAGCGAACAAGGCAGTATTCTGCTTGAGTCAGGCCGAGAGAGTGCAGCTCAAATCTCTCAGCGAGTCTATCAGGCATACGCGGCGCGAAGTGGAATTCCTTTAGCCATCAGCCCCGGTCCTATTCGATCTCCAACTGAAATATCCCTGGCTCAGCTCGCCCACATCCCTTCAAATGAGGATGCTGGTGAGGGATCTAGTCGGTTTGCCGATAGAAATCTAAGTGTTGATGATATGGCACATGAAGATGGCGATGATGAGGTTCCACCTCCAGAATATTCCAGTCCTAGAGGCAGCCATCGGGGCAGTGACGCCTCTTTAGAATTCCCCGCGAGACCAGATAGAACCAGTCCTCTTCCTGACTATTCTACTGATCTAGAAGCTCAAAACCTGCCGAGTTACCAAGCCGTGGTAGATCGGGATTGGCCTGACCATGACGACAACTAATCTGGTATTTGTTTTTTTGTTACTCCCTCTTCCACATACCCCTCACGCTCATCTATTCATGGTTTCTTTTTCAAAAAAAAAAAAGATTGGCCCTCATTCGTTCTCTTTGTCCATTCGGTTTTTAGCGGGTCCCACAGACGGCGTTCCAGAAAACCTTGGGCCGGTTGGTGATTTTGGTTTTGAGTTTCTGCTATATTGGATCCATTGATTCTATACGAAGTCATGTATAGAGAGCATCTCTGTCTCTCTCGTCCCTCTTTTGCGTTGACAGCCGGTCTGTATATTTTGTCATCTAGCACCATACTACTCTGAATGTGCAAATCATCTATAAATATCTCATCTGGCTAATAAATCCACTTGCCATGGGAACTGATCAAGTCCCTCCGTACATATTCCCACAAGGTTGTTTATGTAACACCGATGAACGGCTGAGATTAGCTGTTTGATACAAATATTGATATACCCTGTCAACCCCCTGAAAAACATAGGTTATTCTTCATAGCTCAAATGCATCAATGTTTACCTCTGACCTTGTTTATGCGATTGAAAGAACAAAATTGAAAAAGCAACCTAGGAATATTGTAATAAAGCCTCACAATAAAGTGTTCACTGTCAATTAAATATTTGTACAATGTGTGTGTTACATGAATACTTGAGTATGAAAGAAATGAAACATACTATAGTGTACTTATGTTTAGAATTTCAAAGATAATAATAGATCAGATCCAAATCTGATATTCCTATCGTTATCTAGATTCGAGCCCCATTGCGATCGGACCTGGAGTAGAACTACTTCTATTACTACTTTAAATAATTACTTTCAAGATTCCAACTGACCTCCTATTTCCATAAAATCCAGAATCAAATTTCCAGAGTTTCCAATTGAAAATTGAAAAATTGAAAATTGAAAGCTGTGAAGGACATAGTACTACCCTCACAAAACCGCCCCTTTGTAGTACAAGGGAGGTCCAGCTTCCGCCCTGTCTGGACTCCGAGCTTACTTCTCTGCACCCTGCGCTCCTTCTCCCTATACATTGCCATCAATCCTGACAACCCTGGTTACAATTCCTCTGTTCAGTGTTCGTCCCCTGCAACCTTACAAACGGGTCTCACAGCCGAGATCGCAATCCCTACTACATACGTGTTGGGGTGCCGCCGCCGAAAATAGCCGCGTTTCAACATTTTGCGCCTGGGCTCGTAGCTCTCCTATTTTTGGTATCATACTATTATAACTGCATTCATCTCTCAACCTGCGACTCTCTGAGAACCGGGATTGTGTTTCACTGGAGCGGTGCGTCGGAGGTACAATGGCAGTTAAACCGGCGTTTCAGGTGATTGTCTTGGTAAGTGCTTCGTGCTTTGCATTTTGTTTCTGATATTGGGAATTGGGAAAGGGCAGTGGAAACTGAGCAGCCGGGGCCTGTGATATTCTCATTAGAATAATCTATCGATTATAGTCCGCTGGTCTCGGGATCTGGCAGATGAAACCTCACCACTGGGAATAAACTTGAACTGACGGATTGGATAGGGCCCTAATGGAGGACCTCGCGAAGACAAGGTGACTGGTCTACTGGTACGATCGACTTCAACAAATTGGTCTCCTGGTTCAGTGGTTGCAGTCGATGCAGGTACTCTTCTGGCCGGTATCATACGCCTAATCCAGGAGTTCATGGTCAAAGGGAGGGATAAAAAGGGCGCGATGAGAGCGGGTCCCTTCGCGGGCCTCCCCCTGCCCTTTGAGACCGCCGAGGCCAACGCAGCACATGTATTCCGTGAGATTATTGGCGCGGTTCTTATCACGCATCCCCACCTAGATCATATCTCCGGTCTGGCGATTAATACACCGATCCTGGAGGCGGGAAGTGGGCCAAAGCCTGTTGCTGCCTTGCCCTCTGCCCTATCCGCCATCAAAAATCACTTGTTTAACGATGTTATCTGGCCAAATTTGTCCGATGAAGATGGTGGAGCTGGTCTACTCACCTATCAGCGTTTGGTTGAAGGTGGAAATCCCCGATTTGGCAGTGGTGAGGCCAGAGGCTACGTTCGTGCCTGCAATGGCATAGTCACCAAGTGTCTGAGTGTCAGTCATGGTCACTGTATGCAGCGATTTAATCCTGCAACTGGCAGGCATCATAGAGCTGACAGTACGGTGTTTGCCTCTGATCAATTGATGCTTCCTCCTCGGAATCTGTCTTTGGAAAATGTGGAGGCTGGCTTCTACTCCCCTGTCAGAACCCCACTCAACATCCAACCAGCTCCCAAGGAGCCATTAATGGCAAGGGTAGAGAGCTCCGCATTTTTCTTGCGCGATGACAAAACTGGAAAGGAAATCATCATATTTGGAGATGTCGAGCCAGACTCGGTATCTCTTGATCCACACAATAAACGCGTCTGGAGAACCGCCGCGCCAAAAGTCGCCTCTGGTACACTCCAAGCAATATTCATCGAATGTTCATATAATGACAGTGTCGATGACGCCTACCTATACGGCCACCTGTGCCCACGCCATCTAATCGCCGAGCTAAAAGTCCTCGCCGCACAAGTCATGGAACAACGCGATCGAACCGCAGAGCGAAAAAGAAAGCGAGAGCAAGACAGCAAGGGCGAACTCAGCTTGGAGGAAGTAAGTCCACGCACAAAACGAATGCAGAAATCACGTACAAACTCCGTCGCTGTTGCATCGAGAGAATATCGAACACAGCGCGCTGCGTCTGGTTCCTGGAGTAAAAGTGCCCCTCCAGAAGTTATGATTCAAATTGAGGATCTGGAAGACCCAGATCCTGATCAGTGGGCTGATGCAATTCCTCTCCCATTGCACGACTTTTCGGTCTACATCATTCATATTAAGGAGTATCTTACAGATGGGCCGCCTCCAGGCGATCGCATTATAAGTGAACTCAGGGCTCATGCCAAGGAAGCGAATTTGGGCTGTGAATTTTTCCTACCAGATCCTGCTGAGCCTATCTGGTTATGAAGTAGGTATCGATGCCTGCTGTCATATCTCATCTTCTCGGGCTTCATTGCGGCGTTTCATTCTTTACAGAGGCATAGATCTGTGTTTAGTGGATTGTAAACGTTCCACCAGGTGTACAATTGGACAGGAAGGGAAGGCCCATGTTAGGAATACTAGTATCAAAATTAATGAATTCATATCGTCTCATATCATAAGGTTTCAACATGAGCCCAGAATCCACGACCTTGAAAGCTTCAAATCTTCAGCCATATTTCCTTCAGGTGAGTTATGGATGTATTCATCATTTTAAAGTTGAAGTCCGCGTCATACATTAAGCAGACAAGGCTGGAACAATAATCATTTGACTATCAAGATATAGAGACTAAGAGGGGTGATAGAGGGAGTGTATGAAATGGGGGTTAAGATATACTAAACGTCAGTATTGTTCAAAATGATAGCCTTCGAGATGATATCCTCCCAATTTGAATCAATATCGGAAGGAACACGGAGACCCTGCACAGAGTGCTCACTAGAGGCCGGAGGACGATTAGCCGGCAAATCCAGAATAGCCTCACCGTCACGGGCAAAGTCAATCAAGTTCTCTTCATCTCCCCATTCACCCATAGCCATCACACCGATCGGTACACCGCTGGCATGGTCATAACCAGCCGGACAGTTAATAGCAGGGCAGCCGGTGAAATTGGCCAACCAGACATACTCCATGTTCCGGACGGAGGTCTTGCCATCCGACAGACCACGTGTAAGATCTGCTTCGCCCTCGATGTGCCAGCCCGGGAGTGGGGTTGTTGGAGTGAAAATCATCATGCCAGGGTGAATGTCGAAGAGGTAGGCGAGGTGATACATGAGCAGAGTTCGCAGGCGTTGAGCTGCGAGGAAGTCTTGTGCTTTGATTTGGTACATGCCCATTGATACAAGCACTTTGTTCGGGGCTGTCAGGTGGCGGATCTGGCTAGGCTTTACGCCCGATGCGATCTCAGCCATGATTGTCAAGACATGAGCACGCTGACCTTCCATGAGGAAGGGGATTTTGATCTCGACTATTTCGTAGCCAATTTCACGGTAGTGAGCGAGTGCTGTATCGAAGACAGCGCGAACAGGGGCCTCGGCGCGGTCGATCCAGTCGCGAACAATTCCAATAGTCTTTGGTCTAGTGCGATTTGAGCCGGCTGGCGCTGGTTTCGGGAATTGGGAGGCGATTGGATCCTGTGATGCTGGGGGTGGGGTTGCCATAATCCGATATGCGAGGGCAAGATCGTCAATACTTGCTGCCATGGGCCCGATGACACCGACAGATGGAGCGAGACTAAGCGATGGCATACCAGACACACGACCGTGTGTCGGCTTGAGGCCCCAGATGCCGCAAAATGAGGACGGGATACGAATCGAGCCGCCGCCGTCTGCGCCGAGGGCAATGGGCACTAGACCGGCGCTGACGGCGTAGCCAGAGCCTCCTGATGAGCCCCCACAGTAGTATTTATTATTGTGGGGGTTGCGAGGGGTTCCGAAATTGGGATTGTTATTGTTTGTGTCTGTCATGGTCAGTTGATCGTATGGAAAGATCGAAGATTGACCTACCGAGTCCTAGCTCGTGCATAGTGGTTTTGCCAATCACAATAGCGCCGGCGTCTTGCCATTGCTGTACACACCAAGAAGTCGCATCGATTCCTGCCGTAAAATCAAGCTTCGTTCCCAGTGTCCGCTTGTAGCCCGTGAGGTGGACTTCGTCCTTGATTGCGACAGGAACACCATCGAGCGGTCCAAGCGAAGCTCCCTTCTGATATCGCTCCGTGGACGCCTTGGCAGCTGCGAGAATAATATTAACTTGGGACTCGAGGAAAGCAGTTGAGTGCTTTCCTGAGGGCTTGGTATCGCGCCGGATCAAAGGGAGCAAGGCCTCAACAACAACAGTTGGGGTCAGGTCACTAGACAAGTAGAGCGCATGGTAATCTGCCGAAGTGTAATAGGTATTAGGGCCTTTGCGCTTCTGGACAGTAGATTTAAATAGCGGATCGGGTTGGGCAGCTTCCACGGGAATCACAGTGGGATCGTTACGGCCAGGATACTGATGCAGATTGGGAATTTCGCGAATGATGTCGAAGCCCGCATTATTCCAGAAATGACTTTGGATGAAGCCAACATTATGAATCCTAAGTACACAATAACGGTTAGTGACATTCAATCAGTGGGTCTTTAGGTTTTGACTGACAGTGTTGCCTCAATGGCTAGCGGAATGCCGCGAAATACTGGAATTGATTGAGTCTCATTTTTGTAAGGCACAGAAGGACCCTCACGGGCAGAGGGGTAATTGAGAAAGTGATCTGTCATTGTGGGGAAGGGGAAAGCAATATTGGAGAATTGGGGATTGGGGATTGGGGATTGGAGATGACTTGAAGATGATGAGCGATGCTGTGGGGAAAACCAAGAAAAATAAAATGAGAAAAAGATAATTATCGAGCTCTAGACCATTGACTGAGGTTGGATGGAATGTTGTCACCTGATGCGACCATCCATTTGTTTTCACATCTAATCTGATCATCAATTCTCCCCTTACCCCTTTTCATGGAATTATTCCAGAGCAACCGACTGTGAACACATTTTACCACTGGAATTTTCATGGGAACATTCCCTTTGACCCTCAAGGGATTATTTTTCTAAATAATCGGGATCCACGATCACAGAACGCTTCTAGGCTCTCACGAATACCCAACACGGCTCGGAATGCGATCCGGGGAACCACTTAGTCTACGGTGATGTTCGGCCTTCAGCTTTTGATTAACCGAGATCATCTGTTACGCAAATTTCCTAACTCCGTATGCGCGTCATACTCCCGGTAGATCTTTCCCCCACAGCCCACAGCCCACAGCCCGCTCATCAAGTCAAAGCTCACTCCATGTTTATCTGCACGGTCCATTGGTCAATAAATCACATGACAAGGGAAAATACATCTATTTAATCCCCTGGGCACAAGGGCTCTTAGAAAGTGCTAGTTCGTATTTGTCAGATGCGATTTATCATTGGCTCGGACTAGCCGACTCGAGTCAAAATGGGCGCTCTGGCGCCATTTGACATTAGTTTAGGGCCGGTCTCAAAATTCAATTAAACGATTGCTTTGTCTGGACCTGACGATCAATCAGGGGTCTCAGCCTTGAAAATTACTAGATCTCAACCGCGGAGTTGGCGGCTCTTCATTTAAAGATTCTAATCAACTCGATAGATTACTGTTCAATTTCAGATCCTTACAAACAATGAGATTACTCACAATTCTTTCCAAGTTCTGATCAGAATAAGGTGAGGACCTTGCCTTTTCCTACCAAGGTAACCAAGGTAAGAGTCAGGGAATAGTTGCTGTGCACTATACTAACTAGTCAGGGACTACTGAGTAGCACCTCCACCAACTGTGGCAGTCTTCAACCATGGAACCCCCAGAGAAACGTTCCAACCTTAGAAGGTTAACCGCTACTATATTAATAACTATTTGAACAAGGATCTTTAATTAGGGGGCTATCATGCACAGGCTCACGACTACGTAGTGATTGTGGGAAACTTACAGATTGGTGTCACTTCGGTATCAGACCTTACAATCAGCCTTGGAACTTCTGGAACAATTTATTGTATCCAGGGGCTCCAGATCCTGGTAATAGTCCGTTTGCTTTTAGATAGATCTCTCTTCTCAATGAACGTGTCTTTTCCTCACGTAGGAGCTAATGCCTTGATGGGGCGTTGAGACTGGATTGGGCCGAAAATGGACATTTTAGTAATTCGTCGTTTATCGGCTGAGATTCTGGGCCGCGGAAATGACCTGCGGCAAATGGCACAATCTAATATGAGTTATAGTCTAGAGAAATTTCTAGTGTCCACCTAAAGATATCCATCCCAATAGTGCAAATAGTAGCATCGTCTCCTTGGTCCCTCTTTCGGCCCCAATCCCCACAGACTAACCAGGTCAAATCTGGAACGAAACAAGTTGAAACAACGATAAGATACTAGAGAAAACAGCCGCGGCGATGAGATTTACGAATCTTACCTAAGTAGGTAACTTATCCGATTCTAATCAAACTCATTTCCATGATATATGCAAGAGAAAAGAAAGGAAGAAAAGAAATTGGGAGAAAAAAAGGCGGAAGCCATGACTATAAAAGTATAGCTTCTGGTATCCACAGGGTTCATGCGGCTCTGGATTTCCGATTGGTTCTCTATGTGCTAGTAATGCCACTAGATGAGATTGTCTGTCCTTGAATGGAGTCTGGCGCCTGGCTTGTATGCCAGCGACGATCCGGAGAGGGTGTAATTTGTCATGTCATGCGCATCAAATGACAGAAATACCGTATTTAAGCCGCTTAATCTCCTGTAGCAAACCCCTACCTTCTGTTTGCGTTCCCTTTTAAAGAAATTTGTTGAGTAGTCAGAATTCAAGTCGCTGTCTGTAAGCACATCCTAATCTTGTTTTTGTTTTTCTTGTTTTCGCCTTGGCTGTACCCCCCCCTGCTCGGCTCGGGTATACAAGGGGCCAACCCATCACGGACAATATTTCTACCATACATGCTTAGGGTTGGTCACAGCAAAGCCCGATCTCTTCTGCCGGCCACTGCAGGATCCATGCTCCGCAGAAAGGCCATCTTTGCATGGGATTATTGGGGGATCGGACGGTTTATCATCTTGGATCTGGGATTTAGATTTTGGCGGCCCAAGGTCGAAGATCGAATATGAGTAGCAAGGACCGAGGTCCACCCAAAAAACAGGACTCTCGCCTGGGTACGAGAAAGGTCTCTCAGCTATCTGCTGAGCAACTAGAAAGAAAGCGTGCCAATGACCGCGAAGCACAAAGGTCGATTCGACAGCGAACAAAAGGGCGTATCGAACAATTGGAAAATGAGGTCTCAGCCTTGCAGATCCAGATCGCCGAGATGCGTCCCCGCAGTGATCGGTACGATGATCTACTCCAGCAAAACAACATTCTAGAGGACGAAGTTGGTCACTTGAAACGACAGCTGGCCACTGTCACTGGACGTGCGGAGTTTGCTGATAGCGACGAGAGCGCAGGCTCCTATCAAGGTCAATGGCAAGCAGAGGAGAGGCCTAGTCATGTCACGAATATGGGTCCGTCAACTACAGCCATGCTATCCCCTCATATTGGATCGCCTCACCCATCATTGACGGTTCCTGGAGCATCTTCAGCCGCACCACCTTCGAATCAGCCCTCTCATACCCAGGAATGGCAGCGATACGCCACACGTTCACCACATCTGAACGAGGCAGCCGATCCAGAATTTTCGAACAGCATGTATCCGTATTCGATGGGCGGACAGATGCATCAGAGCTCCGACCTTCGCGTGGCTGGCCCCCCACTTGCATTCGGGACGGGCAGTGTAGACCAGTCCGCAAATCAGTTTCCCTCTCCACATCGGTCTATACCGATCGCAATACCCGGTGGCATCTCAGATCAGCCAGGACGTTCTCAGCCCTATCAGCAACCGGGGCCACCATTTCAGGAGCCATCATCGCAAACAGACCCGGCCTACCCCTATCAATGGCCTTCGCACTGAGCTCGCAGTCATACTCACCGTGGCAAATGTATGTACACTGCAGTTGGCATTTATCCAATAAACCGGCTCTGCAGACCGGGCGCATTCTTAACGAGGATTCCTCCGTCAATGGCAGAGTCGCATCGTGAGTCTTTGAGTCCTTGAAGTAAGTCCAACCGTCCAAGTCATGAATGGATGCACATGTGTGATAGCCCTTGTCTTACCGGTCTGTTTTCCTAGTTCAAATCCACTTCTCAACCGATCATGAAAACAGCTGAACCAATGTCGTCAAAAAAATAAAGCCTGGAAATATGCAACCAGCCTCCTCGGCGGATCGGCGCGTCTCGGCTCGATGACACTCCCGGACTCCACTCGCCAAAGTCTATAAAGCACTAAATCGATCCACTGCTGACTGGGCCATCGATCAAAATGAGTGAATACTATTGGCTATTGAATAGAGGGAGTGTCACCGATTAGTCAAAGAATGTGATACGAAGGAATTGTGGCGCGGGAATGACAGCAGCAGGTCCAGGTGGACAACGGCCCGGCCCTACATGGTACGACGGTAATTCTCCCACCTAAGGTATCTGCTCAGACAGTCTGCTCAACGTTGGACCTTGTTCGATAGTTTTTCACAGCTAGAGCAGTTTCGGAGTTATCTAGTACATAAAAAAAGCCCATAATTAGTATAGGCTTCAAGGTTCTACATTGATCTCGGAGCAGCTAAAAAAAATTTCATTTCAATGTCTTTTTTTTTGAATTATCGCTTCAGTTAAGTGACCTGTTGTAAAGAACGCCTGAGTTCTGGCGTAGCACAGAAAAGGAAAAAGGAAAGGATATGAATGAGCCTTATCATCTCTAGTTTGTATATTGCTTCTGCAACAACTTGGCAATAGTCTGCAGCTGAATGTTGCTGGTTCCCTCATAGATAGCACCAATCTTACTATCGCGGAACATCTTCTCTGCAGTTCCCTCACGCACGAAGCCCATACCACCCATCCACTCCACTGCAGAGCCAGCCACACGACCTGCGACCTGCGAGGCGTACAGCTTGGCCATTGCGGCATCTTGCACAAATTCCTGCCCAGCTTCCTTCTTGCGCGCGGCATTGTAGACAAGGGCTCGTGCGGCGGCAATCTCGGTATAAGCTTGCGCAATCTGGTGCTGCATACCCTGGAAGTCACCAATTAGTTGACCGAACTGTTTTCGGTCGTTCCAGACATAGCTGGATTGGGTTTGTTAGAATGACATTATGAAATTAAGCTGAAATTAAGCTGAAATTAAGCGTGGTATTGACCTACCGCGCAGCATTCTCCCATGCACCAAGTGCCAGGCCGGTCATCTGAGCGGCAATACCGATGCGGCCCTCGTTCAAGATGTTGATGGCGTACTTATAGCCTTGACCTTCCTGGCCCAGCAGGTTGCTCTTGGGAATAATTACGTCGTCAAAGTTAAGCACACAAGTGCTGCTGGCCCGAATACCGAGCTTCTTCTCCTTCTTGGCTATTGAGAAGCCGGGTGTGTCTTTCTCAATAATGAAAGCAGTGATACCCTTATATCCCTTACTCAGGTCGAGATTGGCGAAGACAATGAAGATGCCCGACTCCATGGCATTGGTAATCCACATCTTGGAGCCATTAATCTTGTAGCCATCCGCGGTCTTCTCAGCCTTTGTCTGCAGCGCGAATGCATCCGAGCCCGAGACCGGTTCAGAGAGACAGAACGAGCCAAGGGTTCCGGTGCTCAGCTTCGGTAGCCAAGTACGGTGGGACAAGGCGTCACCGTATTTCATGATAGATGTATTGACCAAGGTGTTGTGGACATCAACCATCACACTGACACTGGGGTCAACGCGAGCCAGCTCCTCGATGGCCACGATAGCCGCGGTGAAGTTCATACCAGCGCCACCATATTCCTCGGGGATCTCAATGCCCATCAGGCCCTGTTCAAAGAGCTGCTCTACCAGCACAGGATCCATAGACTCAGCCTCATCCATGTCGCGTACTTTTGGGCCGATTTGCTCCTGGGCAAATTTGGAGACCGAGTCGGCCATTAGTGATTCGATTTCGGACAAGTGAGAGATTGGTGTTGGGGGGATGCTGGAGATATCAACATCCCTCTGGCTTGCACTGGATGAGAAGGCATATCTGCTAGAGACTCGAGAGGTCAGATTGACTTTTAGGTTCTTTGTAATGTTCAAGACATTAGGTCATACCTCTGGTAGGTAGATAAGCGTGTTGAAGCCAAAGTCAAACGAAGTGATGGGGCTGAGCGCAGCAAAGGCCTTAAAGCACGGGAAAAAGATGCCATGTTGACTGAAGGGAGTATATGAAGGTTGCTTTGGAAGGGAGGAGGAGCATTTACATCACAAGGGAAGCTAAAAAGAGCCTCGGTTATCGACGGGGCTGGGGATTTGCGGGGATTTCGGCCACAAGTGGGGCCGCTTGTGATCCGAGGCTGTATTATGTCATCTTTGATTATGCCCCATAGATGTACAAGATCAAGAGTATCAGGTACCTATATAACTCTCGCACCTCCAGGTTCACCTCGGTAAGTACCTAGCTACATACAGCTGCCATGATATGGATAGCAAACCATCATATATGAGGCAAAAATTCGTACTCTTAAGAATTCAACATAGCGTTTGATCTGGCTGTAGCAGCTCTAATTTTGACTTAGTAGAACCAAACAGTCTAGTATTTGAAATTAAAGCAAGAAATCATTAGATAATCCTGAGGTAAAGAAAACAAAGTCAACTTCGACCTCTGAACATCAATAAATCTAAATACCAGAAAGAGAAGATATTACTCTCTTCTGAAATCAGCCTCCATGCATTCCACGGATGCAGTCAGCCATAGATTGAGGTATATCATCTCTCCCCATGTGGACTTCAACAAGACGCAGTGGTGCGGACTTATCCTCATTGAAATTACTAGCTGGCCCAAACAGCGGGTTTGACAGAAGTGTTTCAAGCTCACCCTGCGTCCGAACACTGTAAGTCTCTACAGTACCAGGCTCAGGCTGGAACACCATGGGCAGGAGTTTGAAGTCCCAAGGCTGGATATCATTATAGCTTTGGCCCGTACCATGAATCGCACGCTCAACCGCATAACCCTCGTTGCAAACGATAAAGATGACTATACCTAGTTTTAGCGAACCATTGTGCTCACTTCTTGAGCGGTCATTTGAAAACTCCCGTCACCGGTGAGGAGAATGGTACGTTGAGGAGACGAGATTTTGGTTTCTTGCTGATCGCGCTCTGCTACGGCCGCACCGACTGCTGCACCTACTGCAAATCCAATGGAGGACCATAGCAGCTGGAACAGAGAAATGGTGCCGCGAGAGTGTCGAGTCCAGACAGCACCGAATAAAGAGGTTCCGACATCCATGGCGATGATGTCGTCTTCTTCCAGCCATGAACTTATTCGCTTCCACGTCCAGTCTTGTGTCAACAGCGTGTTAACGTCTGATTTTTCATACGGGGTATGTTCGCCTGGATCACTCAGTTCAAAGATAGATGGAGCATTCTCTCCGCCTGAAGAGGAAGACCTTTCACTAGACAGAGTAGAGGCATGGTCTGACCGTGATGAACAGATTCGGTCCGATAGTTTTTCAAGAACGCCATTCATACAGAGACCCGGGAAATTCACGTTTTTCATTTCAATGCCGTCTTTCTGAAATCGGATGACATCAAGATTTGCCAGATCGTCTTTGAATCCTCCAGTATTCATGCCTGTAGATCGTGATCCGATCAGAAGGATCAAGTCGCTCGATTGAATCTGCTGCTGAACGCCGACCTCCGAGGCACCTCCGGAGTATAAGCCACGGAAGGTTGACAAACTTTCATCGATGACACCTTTGGCCATAGGGAAAATATAGCAGGGCAGTTCTGACTCTTTCACAAAAGCCCGAGTTGATTGTAGGCTGTCATATTTCCCAGCTAAGCTGTCAACCAGGATGACTGGATTCTGGGCTAGGTCCAATCGTTCAAGAATGGCATTCACCGCTTCTTTCTCCAGATCCGGGGGATTGGAATTGATGCGTTGGAGATTGAGAGGGGTCTCAAGGGCTGAAGCATCAACTTCTACGCCTACAAAATCCATCGGCAAGCCAATATACACGGGATGACTGGACTGGTAGCATTGGATGATAGTTTCATCAATCAATCTAATCGCTCCAGAGGAGTCATTCAAGATAGCTACAGCACTGTAAATGCGCGCACTCATCTCGATAAACAGATCAAAGTAACCATCTCCAAGTGTATGATGCAATGGCAGCTTCTTCGCTTTGGCAGTGGTTGAAGGTAGTCCCACAATATGGATGACGGGGACAAGCTCTGCACTAGCACCAGCAAGTGCGTTGATAGCAGAAAGCTCACCCACGCCAAAGGTAGTGACGATGGCAGAAATACCCTTGACACGCGCGTATCCATCGGCAGCATAGCCTGTCAACAAAATCAGATATTGCCATGATAACCTGTCCAACACTAAAGGTACATAACAGCATTAAGCTCATTGACATTTCCAATCCATTTGAGTCCAGATAGCTCTATGTAGTCGAGGGCTGTCAGGTTGAAGTCTCCTGGTACGCCGAAGATGGATCGAATATTGATCTGATGGAGACGACGGAAGAGGTACTTTTCCAAAGTCCTGGTTAATATAGAACGACAAAAAACGATCTAGACTTACCTCGGTAAGATGCATGTTTGTTCGGATGGGACTTCGGGAGTCTGAAGTGTGATTTGATTTTTTTGTTATCGACTACTAATACCCTTGGACAGTTCTTCAATGTTTTATACCTGAATTTCACACTAGAACTAATGCAGAGATACCACAAATTCATATCAAGAATCAATCAAAATGTTTTTTTACACCATAAAGCTCTACTTATATTAATATCATGAAGATACTCGTGGATATCTGGGACTGAAGATACGATCTTGCAGGAAGAATGTAACCAGATTGCTTAATTCAGACCCATGCCGTAAGATCAACAACGCTTCAAGTAATTTTTGGCCAAATTTCATATCTGTAAAAGCCCTAGAAGTGATTCTTTTCGGCTCTTCTTGCATAAAGCTGCATATTGTTGGTAGGACAAGCTCAAAAGACCAACCAATGAGCCGAACAAAGGCGGGGCAAATCAATTTCATCATGATACCTATTGTTGCAGTTTCTTGCTACGGGATAGATATTTCACGAGACAGAAGTATGATACAAGTGCCCAAGTGAGTGGGAGCAGAAAATAATCAAAGAAGGCGACGGGAATGAAGTCTTGCATCTACGCATCAAAATGGCTTCTAGAAAGTTGAACGTTGATCTACCTGAGGATACAGTCTAGGCAATTCCTCAAGTAGGTGGTACTGTAGTTTCTTGCTCTAGTTAAATGCCTAGACCGTTCAAGTTATTGCATAAGGAATGATCAAAACCCACTTAAGTGCATATCACGCACCTGTTCACAAATCGAAGGCGGCCCTCCGCTCCACCGAGATATTTTCTTACCTTTCTTAAATTTGTAGCTTGGCCCAAATTTAATTAATACTTTGAGAGGTTTTAATACACAGAGCTTTATGTGTGGCAGAACTGTAGGGTTTGAAAGGTGTCCAATCTTTTGTTCTTTTGTACTTCAACTTGTACTTCAGATAAAGATCCTATCCAGAATTACTTCGTGAAATTCATATTGCATCATGTGTAAAGTGAGTTAGAATTCACTATGCCATATGAATATCCTCGGGCCTCCAGCTTCCAAGATGGCCTTAAAACTTTCTCGATCAGGAAAGGTAGGGAATTTGGACTTCTAGTTCTACTAGATGAGACAGGTCTGACTCGGAATCAAGTTTTGATCTCGAGAATGCTGAGTACGATCTGAACAGCTTTAAAATACTATATAAACCGAGAATTGTCAATTGATTCAATTCATGAGTACCGCATTTTACCTTACTATAAAAAGAATATGAGGCGGTAAGCTAAGCCAGACCGGGAAAAGAGTAAACACCCAAAGTTTCCCCGCAACTTTTTGACAATCTCCCAGCCATGCCGTACCTTCGTCGGCATAACCCACGCGAGCACGTGGTGGAGGGTCAAAGCACCAATTCCATACGCGCTCAATTCCAAACTCCCCCTACTCGACACACCCCCTCCAACCCAACCCGGAACCATCCCCCACCTTCCACAGAACCTCATGAGATAACTCCCGAAGTGCCTGCCATGGCTCCCCCGGGGTTAAACCCTTTCTCAATTTTCGGTAGACAGCGCAGACAGGCACCGCCGACTCCTTCTGTTGAATTTGAGGAAGATAACTATGGCGATGAAGTTAGCGAGCAGCCCACCGAACGGGTGGAAGATGACGAGCCCGATTTGACTGGGCAGTTTGATGACGCGGGTGAAGTTAATGAAGAGGGCGATTTTGAAGACTACGAGTCAAATGAAGAGGCAGACGAGGATTTTGATGATGAGCTGCTCGAGTCGGACGAAGACATGCCCGATCGCGGTAGGCGCCTAAAGACCTCTCTCCAATATTGACCTTGCTGACCTGTCCCGAGACTCGCCTCGGCCTCACCTGCGCGAGATCTCATCGCTCGCTTCTTGGACCCTTTCCAGCAATAAACCCGATTGCGGTGTTGCTGCGCTTCGAAGCCCTGACCATTCGCTGTACTGGCAGTCTGACGGACCCCAGCCTCACTACTTGACTCTCCATTTCGCCAAACTAGTTGCCGTCGTGCACCTGCGCGTCTACCTCGACTTCACCGTCGATGAAAGCTACACCCCTACTAAGATGGTATTTGTGGCTGGCATGGGCGGTAACGACCTCGTCGAGTTCGCGACCTGGGAAGGCGAGGGCGCATGTGGATGGGTCGATATCTCCTTGGACGGCGTTGGAGGCCGGGGTGGCGGCTGGGTGAAGGATAAGGCAGCGCGCCGTCGTCTTGGGACTCAAGACAGTGATGACGAAGATGGAGACGGTTGGGAAACAACTTACGAGAATGACGACCGCGACGATAAACGTGATCCCTACGCTGGAAATGTGCTCAAGGCTATGGTCATCCAGATGCGTGTGCTCGAGAACCACCAGAATGGAAAGGATACCCATGTGCGTGGATTCCAGGTCTACGCCTTCGACGAAAACCATCGCCCGGCTCGCGATAGATCTGTTACCGCTGCAGCTACTCCTCTTCGCCATGAGATGCGTGACGGTCGTCCTGATCCTTGGGCTATTCCTCGCCGAAGCGAGAATCCCCACGCTGTCAACCCCTCTGGAACTGCTCCGGTTATCACTGAACCGGATTGGATGGGCGAACCTATCATCCGTTAAATGTTGGGCTGAACGAGGACATTTCAAAATGGCGTTAATTGGGCATTACTGGGTGGGAAAACTTGAGTGGCTTTACGATACCCAGCTCCACTTCTGTTAGTTTTGGATTTCAAACAGGAACATTTTAGACAAGGATAGCATAGCAATGTGATCTATTTGTTAAATATTTCGTCTGTAGAGTAAACCTCTGTATGAAAACTAACATTTGAAATGCTTTAATCCAAAAGTCCAAGAGGGTATTCAATTTTTGTTCGCTACAATCGTAACATCTCTAACATCTCAAAATACAAGACCAGCCCCTTTCCATTTACTTCAAGAGCTTCTCCAGCTCAGCAGCGACAGCATCGCCGACCTCGACGGTCTTGGCGGTGCCGCCAATGTCACCTGTGCGTACACCAGCCTCAATGACGTTGCTGACGGCCTTCTCGATAATGCGAGCCTCGTCAATCATGTTAAAGGAGTACTGCAGCATCATGGCAATGGAGAGGATAGTAGCGATGGGGTTGACGATACCCTGGCCAGAGATATCAGGAGCAGAGCCTGGAGATCAATAAAATTAGCATGGCTCCAAAAAAAAGAGGAAAGAGATGAGCGGGGACATACCGTGGATAGGCTCGTAGATACCGTTAACACGGCTCTTGCCATCAGGAATACCGCTCAGACTAGCACTAGGCAGCAAACCCAGCGAACCGGGGATGACACTAGCCTCATCACTGATGATATCACCGAACAAGTTGCTAGTAACGACAATACCGTTCAGAGCACGCGGGTTCTTAATCATGAGCATAGCAGCAGAGTCAATAAGGTGATGACCAAGCTTCAACTGGGGGAACTCCTTCTCTATAATCTCAGTCACGACCTTGCGCCAAAGACGGCTAGTAGCCAGCACATTAGCCTTGTCCAGACTCCACACGGGCAGAGGGGGGTTGTGCTGCAGAGCAAGGTGGCCAGCGAGACGGGCGACGCGCTCGATCTCGGCGCGCGAGTAGGGCTCAGTGTCCATAGCGTAACCGGAGCCGTCGTCTTCCTTGCGATCGCCAAAGTAGATACCACCTGTCAGCTCACGGATGATGTTGAAGTCGACACCGCGGCAGATATCGGCCTTCAATGGCGAGCTGTCGACTAGCGAGGGAGCGGCAAAGTTACAGGGTCGCAGGTTTCCAAATGTGCCCATCTCCTTGCGCAGGCGGAGGATACCCTGTTCTGGGCGGACGGCGCCAGTTCCCCATTTCTATTTCGTGCAGTATGAGTTTGCTAGGTTTGTGGTCATAGTCGGGAAAAGTCAAACATACCGGTCCACCAATTGCGCCCAGAAGGACGGCGTCAGCGTTCTTAGCAGCCTCAAGGGCCTCGTCTGTCAGAGGGGATCCGGTAGCGTCAATTGAAGCCTGTCATGCGTTAGATTCCTGTTAGTCTTCTTTTTGTCGAGCTAGTTTACTCACGCCGCCGAGCAGGTGGTCCTGTAGGTTGAAAGTGACATCACGGTGCTTCTCGATAACCTTGAGGATCTGGAGATAGTGATATTTAGTTCTGAGCTATAAGTGACAGAAATGAATGCGATTCCTGACCTTGACACCCTCGGCAGTACACTATTAAAAGTTAGTTATTTTGTCCATACCACCAAACAGTTTCGGCAAACGTACCTCGGGACCAACGTGGTCACCCCCAAATACAACGACGTTATAGGCAGGCATTTTGGAATAGTTCAGGAGAATTTCAATCGGTGACTCAAGTAGATCGAGCGAGATGGAGCTTTAAGAAAGGCGGGATGCGGGCGAAGTTGGACCCCCGCCGACTCCGAAATCGGCGGCCAAAGGCAAATCACCACTTCCATGTCAATCAGTCATAGTGGTTTAATTCTAAATCATGTCCCGACGTCGGTTATCATCGGCATCATGTCCTAGTCCGAGGCTAGTCGGGCCACCAGTATCAAAATACGTGCTGGTTGTAACCTTGGAAGATATAAATTTAGCTTCTCAAGCCTGAAAGCTGTTTTTTTCTTGCACTGCTCCTGCCAAATCCTCATCCATTGTGCATATGATATACTGATAATACAAGGACATAATCAAATAAGATATAAAAGCAACGTTGAAAATGTTCCGACCAGAACAAAAATAATGCAAACATAAGTATAGGTAGACATGAAGCGCGGCATTAGAAGATGAAAAAGAAGAACACAACCCAGTGTGTACTGTACAGGTTCCCGAATCCTTCCAGAGGAGCCTTCTAATCGTGCCCCAAGACGCCTTTGAATAGGACTTGAACCGCTAAACCAATTCTTTCCGCCGGGATCTAGGGTCACTGCTACAGTCGGCCCCTAGACTCCTGAAATCACAGACCTAAGCTCCAAAGACATGCACGACTAGAGAGAGGGACGAGAGAAAAAGACGAAAAGTGGGCAGACTTTCTTGACTGGTTCTGGACCAATCTGGATAGAATCTGACCCTCTAGGGATATTCCTGAGTTTATTTCTTGCGGTTGGCACGGCGGGCCTCAAGATCGCCTTGTGCCAGCCACCGGCTAGCATTGACTAGCTGCACGACGTTGACGAACTGTTTGAAAGCCATGACGGGGAATGAAATTCCAGTAACAATCCACGGGAATGTGCTATCGATCTTGTTCGCGCGAGCCATCTCGAGGGCACCAGCGCTCCATGGGCTACCAAAAAGACTGTTTGCAGCGGGGACGGCTGGGCTTCCGGGTTGGATGGAGGACGGCTCGGGCTGTAGGAGAGATGGCGACAGTATGGGCGAAGAGAAGGACAAGAGGTAGAGTCCGATAAAAAATGCCTCATTCAGTGCGCAGCAGATGAATAGGACGACCTAAATAAAAATGGTAAGTATCGACGTCGAACATGTCACAGTCTTGATGGCGACCATACTCTGCTGTTGTAGTACTGATAAAGAATCCAGCTACGGGTAGAATCCACTTTCTTGTGGCTCTGGTTCGATCCACCCATACTGAGTGTGGCATACATATGCATGTAGTGACTTGCCATATCGAGACTAATCAGGGCCTGGAAGACGATCGCCCACCGAGGCCAAGCGGAGCTGAGAAAGACCAACAAGCAAGCCGTGGTGCAGCGGTCCGTGACCATATCGAGCACGGCGCCGAACGTCGTAGACTGGTTAAAGTATCGCGCAGCATATCCGTCTAGTGCGTCTAGCAGACACGATACAGTATAGAGAAGAGAACACGTGCGAGGGTGTAGAGGCATGTAATACAGCGACGCAAAGGTTAAGAAAACTCGAGAGTACCCTATTAACAAAATGTTAGAGCCAAAGGATCATGCAGCTGTACAATAAACTATTGGTATTCAATGCATCTTACCAATGAGATTAGGCGCGAACAAAAACACGTTTTCTCGAGGTTCGTCGCGCTCTTTCGATGCCTTCTTCGAAGGAGTTGGAGTGAGCACGGCTCCATTCCCTTCATCACTCTCTTCTCCTTTGGCAGCCAGAGCTGCTTTTTGCCGTCGTGTTCTAGCACTCATTTTGAATAGATATGGGGGATTGAAGGGATAATGAAGACTAGAAAAGGATAGTACATTAGGGGTGCTGATAAAAACATATGGTCTTGCTTATCTAAGCTGTTTATCTCCGCAGTTCCCGATGCCAACTGTCTTTCTTACCACTTTCATAACTATTACTTGGTGATTTTAATTGCATGTTAATAATTGGTCGTACAATTATTAGAACCACGGGATTGACTATGTAAGTCAACCTCTGAGTAGTTAGTAAGCTTTTGGGCGTGTCTCATAAGAGAAGAGCGTTCTAACTAGATCTGTTGAGTAACAATAACATTGGAAGTGGAGATGGAGATCATGCGGTTTTGAATAGAAAAGATAGAAATAATAGAAATAATATAGAAGAAAAAAAAAGACTGTCCAGCTAACTGGAAAAAAGAATAACGTAGGTTCAACCCCATTATCAGGGCTCAAATTATATACAAACATCAATTCATTGCTTATTTTACAAGATACTTCACCTCCGTGACCTGCGCGGATCAGTGGCCTCCTGTCGACGCCACTCACGAGACTCTTTGGTTCCCAAACTTCCAACCCCACCTTCTAGCCGACGTTCCCAGCCACCGAGTCGTATGACAAGACAAGTGGCATTATCGCTCTCTCTACTGACCTCGGTGGCAAACCGGACAACATCTGCAGCGCCTTGGTCAGGCGTACGGGCTTCTTTGATTATGTCCACGACTTCCTGATCTGGGAGTGTGCCGCTGATTCCATCGGACATCAAGACCAAGAAGGAAAATTCCGCTGCGCCCATTTCAACGCGCCGTACTTCCGGCTCGGCGGAGACACCAATGCGCTTAGATTGCACATCGCCGAAGGCACGAGTGTTTGCTAGTCCGCTCATGCGCTCCTCGCCAAATGAGTCGGTCACAAAGCTCGTGGCATATCGGCGCAGTCGGGCCGCTTCTATTGGGGATGAGGGGTGGTGATTGGATGTCAATTGAACGGCTTCGCCGTTAATGGTCGAGCAAAGTAGTGCCCTGGTGTCGCCCACATGCGCAATAAGTAGAGTCGAGGGACCGGCGGGGTGCCAGTAAGGCGTTGGAGTCGGAGTTGAGATCATGGCGATGGTTGCTGTGCTGCCTCCTTTGAATCGGGTGGGACCACCAATTTGCGGGGTTCGCCTCAAGCTGGGGCTGTGGAGAATCTCGTCTTCGTTCAGCGGCTTTTCAGCTTGGACCATGTCGTATTCCTTCTTTGAAGCTTGTGCTTTCACAAAATCCAAGTCGGCATTCAAGAAAGCATATTCCATCAGCTCTTCGATAGACACTTGGTCCTGATCTGTACGGGTGGCGTCCTCAGACCCGTAGTATTGGAATTTCGCAGGCTTGAATCGCTTGAAGTAGCCGCCGACGAGACGTCTCCATTGTTGTACAAGAAGCTTCTCCATTTCACCGATCCGCTGACGATTGCCCTCCTGCATCACGGGTAATGAGCCGATGAAAGAGGGTATCCGGCCCCCATTCGCTAAGTGAAGCTGGTTTTTCCCGAGACTAGAACAAAGTTCAAAATCGAATGCGGCATCTTGAATATACTCGTGCAGATAGTCCCTTAGGAACTTACTACATTCGGATCCACCATGGCCGTCGAAGACACCCCAGTAAAAGACTTGTGGATCCCCAGTGGCGGTTTCTGCGGCCCTTGTTTCGGGCGGGGGAGCAGATGAATCCCGATTGCGTGATCTCCTAATCGTCAATGATGTGGGGGGTCGTTTGGCAAAAGCAGGTATGTCAATCACACCGGCCTGGTATGTATCTTCATTGGAGACACGAGTGCCGCGAGCTGTTTGAGCTCCATAGTGGTGCTTGGCGCTGCGTAGAGGGATCCGGACCACTGTTGTTTCTCGGTATCCTAGTGACTGGAATGAGGGTGGGTGGGTTGTATCTCCAGTATGCGGTACTGATGCCGAGCGAGGAAGTTTATGGAAGGGAGAGGTCGGACCTCGAGTGTCCGGATGAAGCGATGACGACGGAAGGTGAGTGACAAAATAATCATGAAACTCTGGTGGGCGCTTTGTTCCAACTGGCTGCTCACCGAGCGCTGCTGCTCTCGAGCTGTATGTTTGTAGTCTCCGAAGGTGGATGAAGCCTGTTCAAAAAATTGTTAGGTTCTCAATCTTGGAAGTTGGGACCGGGTTGCACAAGCTTACTGAAACTGGCAGCTAAGGTCCAGACCCGACCTGTGGCTCTCCTAGCTGAAGTTTCAATCATGAATGTCCCATTGATTTTTCTCCAGGGGTCGGGAGTGTTGAAAGAAGGAGCTGACTTTCAAAGATCAATAGCGTAAGCGGGGACCCCGAGGTCGGCATTTAAAAGCGAGGGGCCCCGGCGGATCCATTCCGGGTTCTAAGCTAGCACACTATTTTTTGTTTATTTAGTCTACTATTTATATTTTAGAATATTTAAAGATTCAACAGATTGATTTTAGTTCTGGTTGTTAAAAAAGTATCGAAAAGGCTCCTAAAAAGAACAAAGGTGTGAGGTTATTGCATAGGCACCTACCATAGCACCCTCCGGAAAAACCGGGGACAAGAAGAAGTTCGATCTGCCAAAAGCGTGCCATGTTAGAACTTGGGGAAAAGTGAGAATTCATGTGTCTGGGTGATAGTTCGTAAATGATGGCTTGAGAGAAAAAAGGTCACTTGGAAGTGAAGCAGGGTGCGAGGTTCGGTTGATTAAATCGCGCGGGTTCGTGAAAACAGACTGCTATAGACAGCATCGACGACAGGTTGTGCGGTGATCTGCTTTCCGCCGAAGAAGCGGCCATTGAGGCCTTTAATCGCGTTCTCACCGCCCTGGACTCGGTCAAACTTTAGGTAGATATCACCTGTCGAGTTGGGGTCAAGCGAGATGTGAACAACACGTCCGTACTTTGCTTCGCACTCAGTGCGGACATCGTGCTCTAGTTCCTGTATCCAGCTTTCTCCCGACTCTCTGTATTGGTTTGTTAGCGGGTGAAATGAATCATAGGGTTAGAGGAAGTCATACTCGGAAATATCAAACATATTGCGAAGCAACACACATCGACTCGCCATGTTGATGTTGATGGGAAGTGGTTTAAGTTCGGTCTTGGGACGAGCAAACTTTTGCTCGTCCACGGTGGAGGGGGCGTCGTCGGTACGAGCGAGTTTCTTCATAAGGGCGTCTCGGCTGTAGTTCTTGAAGTTAACTCCAACCACGTCGGTGTCATCGAGAGCACCGGCGCCGGTGCCCTTCTCGTTATCTCGGCCGCCCGCACGGTCGAAATTGTTAGATCCACCAGCTTGGATACCACGACCTCCGTGACCGGAGAAAGAGGATCCCTGGTAGTTGGTGGGGGTTGCGGATGAACCTGCAGCACGAGTGCCATTCGCTTCTGGGGTAAACTTATCGTTACCCAGGCCAACACGGATATTGCGACCAGCCAGGTCAAAACCGTTCATTTTCTCTAACGCTTCACGTGCTTTGGCAGGGTCCAAGAATCTTGAAGACTTGTCAAAACGTAGAACGATATAAGGAGTCAGGGGTGGGGTGCCTACTGGACAAATGCGTAGCCTTTGCTCCGGCCAGTGTCATCTTTCTGCAACTGGACAAATTCAAGCTCGCCAAAAGGTTCAAACACGTTCTGAAGGTCATTCTCGGTGATGCTGAAGTGTACGTTACCCACATAGAGTCTGTGGAACGGCGCAGAATGGGATGGGGCGGAACTTGCTTCGGGGTTACGGGCCTGGCGGTTCTTTTCCGCCTCTGCAAGTTGCGCAATAATGGGAATGCCAAGGAGGCGCTGTCCGGTAAGCTGGATAGCCGGTCCCACGGAATCCTCACTTTGGAACTCCACGTATCCGACGCTATTGATTTGGTTAGAAACTTGACGAGTAGGAAGGGGATTAGGGCGGAGGTTTACCCTTTGGATCGTCCGCTAACCCGATCCTTCACGATCTGAGCATCCTTGACGGGACCGACTTGTTCGAAGAAGGCGGATAGCTCCCTAGAGCGGAGTCGGGAGGCAAGCTGCTGGACGAAGACGGTACGACGATCTCGCTCGTCCTCATTGACTACTTCAGGAGTATTGTTAGAATCAGTGGGACCTGGACTGTGGCGTCGACGGTCACCGTCATGACGAGAAGGGCGATCATCATTACGGCCACGGTGCTCACGGTGCTCACGGCGTGAGGGGCGCCAGTGACGATCATTACGCGGCGAGCGCGAACGGGCATGGCCGCCGCCGCGGTAGTAATCTCCGCCACGGTCATCACGGCGGTGGGGACGACGACGATCAGTCTCCCGACTGCGGCTTCGGCGACTTCTATGGCTTCCGTTAGCACTGCCATATTCGCTGCGTGGGCTTCTCAAGTCCTGGTCGCCGTCAACATCTCGATCACGGCGTCGGTCATGGCTGCGGGATCTTCGGCGGTCTCGGTCACGAGAAAGGTCACGGTTGTGGTGACCAGAGGGGTCAGCATGGGAGGAATAATCTTGCTCATCTGTATGGGGGACTGTATCGGTCGGGGCGGCAGTCGACTCAAGAAGGGCCTCTACGTCAAGGCCAGACATGGCGTGTGTCTGGGAAATAGTGGGTTAAACTATAGTTGTTGATGAATTGAGGTGTTTGGAGCACTTTTGGTGCGAAAAATGATTGGGGAAAATTGGGGTTAGGGAAGAGGGATGAAGCACCTGAAGTGAAGTGCGAAGTGAAGTGCGAGACAGGTGTAGGGCGAGGTGGAGTGCGTGGAGGTACAGCAATCACGTGACTTGGCTGAACTTCTTTTCAGAAGGACATTTATTTGCCACCTCATTTCAGTTACCTAGATTACATTCATTACTTAATTACAGAAATATAGAATTGTAGTAGATAACCATGAAGGCTAATGAATTATTATGTATCAAATATTGCACTAATAAGTGTTCACTCAGCCAGCTTCCTCTCCAGCCTGCTTTTGATAGTGGGCCAAAAGGAATTACCGTACATTAGGATTGTATGCAGATCATAAAAGGGAAAAAAGGCACCCAAAAACGCCGTTATTGCCAGTGTCATAAGTATGTTACAAGCTCAGTTCCCGACCATCCTCCCAATCAGAGACTCGTCGTAGAATCGTAATTATGAAGAGCTTGCCACCAAATGCAATGTTTCAAAACAAAAGAAAGTTCCTACTCAGCCTTAGGCTTAGACTCATCAATGTGTAGCGCAGTGCCAAACACACCATCCCAGAATTTTGTTGTGACACCAAATCCGTTGTCATAATCAGCGTAATGGTGTTGAAGGTGGTGCTTCTTGAGGGCCTGGTAATAGACAGGAAGACTAAATAATTGTTAGCTCAAGGTTAAACTTGATAGAGATCAATGAGAAACTCACTTGCGGTGGTGGAGGAAATAGTGGGTAAGGTCATAGCAGATATATCCGAAGATTCCACCACAGTAGACCTGCAAAGCTGCAAAGTAGTTGTAGAAGAAGACAGCGTGGGCCAATTTCCAGAAGGGGGCAGCCAGGACGACGAATAAGGTAGGTGGCATGACAAGCCTATATCTGTCCATTGGGAGATAGTGATGGATGCCATGGAGTAGGAAGTGAAGGCACAGACCGACTCGGTTATCAGGAAGATAGCTGTTAAAATATTAGGTCACATTTCGGTATTTAATTGGATTTCAATGGGGAAGATCTTACTCGTCAAGGTGGAACAAAAAGCGGTGCATGAGATACTCGATCAAGGACCACAGGCCAAAGCCAACCAACCAGTACGCAGCAGCAGCAATGGGGTTACCAAGGCCAGCTGTACCGGCGATAGTGCCATAGATGACAGGTGGTACCCATACGATAGGAATCACCCACCACGCAGTCTTGCTAAGAGGCTCCAAGAAATTGCCAAAGAGAGGGGCTGAAGCGCCTCCCTTGTAATGACGAGGCCGATGGATCTGATCCAGATAGAATCTTTTCTTAAAGCCACCAAACCAAAGTTGGGGTAAGAGGGGTCGGTTGAGATCCAAGAACTTGTGCTGCTTGAAATCCTGGGTGTAGTCGGTATCGATGGTCAAATCCTCCTCCCGGGACATTCCGGTTGAAGCAAAGAGGGGCTCCGATTCAGTTGAAATGTCTGCAGAAGCAGTCACCTTGCTAGCTCCACCAGTTGTGTCAAGGAAACCAACTTGGTAGTCTTCCAGGATATCGTAGGCGGCCTCACTATGCTTATGGGAAGCAGTGTCTTTCAAGATGTCGTTCACATCCTTGCCCGCATACTCCAAGACTAGATCACCACCACCAGGGTGATCCTGCACAAATTCTGTGACATCGTAGACTTTGCGCCCAATGGTAATGTAGCAAGATTCGGCGTTGTCGTGTGATTTGACATCGGCGACGGTAAAGGTCGGTAAAACGAGTCCCGGCATGGTGAAGAATTCGCTAGTCCAAAGCAAAACAGCAAGAAATATGAAGCGAAGAGGAAAGCTCGAAGATTCAGAAATTTAATGTGGATGACCTCAAGATCTTAAGAAGTAATTTACTCAGGGGCGTGGCGTGACAAATAAAGTTTCCGCTCCGATGAAATCGGCAGAATTTTAACATTTTGAGCAAATCCCGACTCTTTTGTCTCTTATTCTTTGATATTCATTCATAACTAAAATCAGGCCACTTTCATGCACATAATATCGAGAAATTTCTATTATAATTTACCTATGAGAGAGAGAGAAGAAGAAGAAGAAGAAACAGTCAACTATTTGAATATCATCTCAACGCTGAATCTCATTACATTGAAAGTAACCTGATCCTGATCCTGAGGTTAAATAAATCCATTATTCATGGATGAGATAGAACAATCTCGGAATCTCCGCCTAGGTAGCTACTAGTATAATATCCCCCCTTTAATGCCCTTTACAATATTTCCAAGGTCAGATGATACCTAGGTATGAAGCCTGCAATCCCTCCATATTTGGACAAAGTTGCTACCTCTGATTCCAAGGTTTATGGTTCTTTATAGGCTTTGCCTTGATACCTAACGCACCTAGATACAGGTACATAGTCCTGGTATAGAGCTTGAGGGTTCCATCATCGGCTCTGAAGGTCACCTGATGATTGACTAGTAGTTAGCAAAACCATCCAATTGTTGCTATTACCAATGTCCCTCCTCCGGTCATGTGACCATCAAGCAAGACAAAAGGCTACTTATCGTCGAGTAGATAGAGCATATTTACATCTTTTACCAGTAACAACTATCCAAAAAAAAAAAAAAAAAAGACCTCCTACATATTACATAGGTATATATATAGCGTCCACAGGTGACAGGGAACGAGTTCCAAGTATTTTGCAAACATCATTCTGCTAGCGCGCCGCATTCTGGGCATAATATCTCGCCACCTGTTGGAGACTTCCCTACTTAAAATACTGCTAGATTTACAAGGGTATGGCTAGGTTACGTAATAAGGGGACATCATTCTGGATCTTACTTCCACCGTCTTCCGAAGTTCATCCTCTGACCTCCTCCAAGTTGTCATTTAGCTCAACTAGGAATCACAAATATCACAAATGGAGCAATAGTGATCATCCTACTAAGCTGGCCAAAGAAATACCAGCTGACGGAACTTAGAAAAGTTGAGCGCTGTCGAATACGAGCATTTGAACTCAGTTCATGAAGCTATCCGGTATCGTCCGCGCGTGAAAGTGTCTCCGAGGTCTAGTTTTCATATCTGCATTGGTGATGCTGTGAGTTATCGCGACAGGGAAGGCTACAAATAGAAGGAATACCCAGATCGGAAATCTTTAGATCGAGTTCGTGATCACCCGTGAGACTAGGCTTTCTCACTGCCCCAGGGGTTCTCATACGGAGATGCTGGAGAAGAGGACGAGGAATCCGAAGCAGACCACCAGCCTGAGGTAGCCTACGAATATTACAGTGAAGATGAATCTACCATGACTACCTGCACGAGTTTTGGCGGCAGTGAGCGTTAATGGTGTTGCTACTATGAACAGTCCTTGGCGATTCCTGTTTGATATTGTGCGGATATAGTTTTGTCTGCATTTTAACGAATGATGCCTATAGTATAATCTATGGTGAGCTGGTAAGCCACTCCTACCAAGTATATAAATCAACTACTCTGTACCATATCACCTAATCTGATCAAATTATACATACTACCTAGGTACTTAGGTATCACATTTGCCAGTTGAGGCCAGTCTTTCAAATTCCAACTAGTTTTTCACGAGGCTGCACGTCGTATCGGCCCATGATCTTGATAAGTCTTGGCAAGTATAAGGATCTTAAGCACGAGCCTTGGAGGTTTAGCCCTAGATATCTTGTACCCGATTTTTGTCTCTGAATCCCTTCTTCCAACATGTATCAGGTCTTTGAGGTGCTCAGTTCTACTAGTGAAAAAAGCGGCAGACACTAAAATGGAGAAAGCTATGAACCAAGGTAGATTGACACAATAGACGGCAGAATGTCGGGGAATTATTAAATTATTGTAAATTGCGTGGTATACTCGATACATAGGTAGCGAATAAATATTGTATCCGTAGATAACATGATATTAGATAAGTAATGCATTAATAACGTCGGACAAATCAACCGAGCAAATCAAGTAAATTACAAGACAATAGATATCACCGAAATAGGTTAGATCGGGTATAAATGCCAGCCCAATGTCTTCCAGCCAATAACCAATCTCGCCCCCCATTTTTCCTCCTTTTTTAAGTTGTGGCACTTTCCATCCTCGATCCCATTTCCATGAAGATTATGTCCATGGATGATACAAATGGGTACAAACGGCTATAATTGGCCCCGCTTAACAAGTATAACAGTTGAATGCTTCGGAAGTCTATCCCGTATTTTGCCTCTACTTTACCCAACATCACTTCATATTCATCTTCTCACAAACTCAGCTCTTCGGAACGATCCGCATGATAAACCGAATCTGTGGGACTTGGCCTAAGGACCAATGATTAAAATCCATGAGAAGCATAGGATCGCTTTAGTGAATCCTGTCGGTGTGGAAATATAATACCTACTCCATACGCCATACAGTCCGCTTTTCCTAGGGGAAGACTCCAGGACCGATCGCATGTTGTGAACTATTAACTTCCTTTCTCCACTTGCACCAAATTAGTGCACGCATCATCGTTGAACCCCATTTCCCGACCTTCCGTACAATAGGGGCGGCCCAGAAACACCGAAGCCTTGGCCAATTTCATTTTGACCAAGGATTAGACGTAGCGCTAGCTCTAGGTGGGGAACCTGCAGCCCCGCTGAGGCTGTCCAGCTGGTTCATATATTGAAATGTGTCTCTTTCTTTCTTTCTCCTCTCACTCTCTCCACACACAAGCTACCTAGGTGTCTCAGTACTACTCAATCATGTCGGTGTTAGACTCTTCAGATAATCCAAAGAATCCAATTCTAGATTATATTGAAAATCTACCCTTGACCAAAAAGGGCCTTCCATATGGCCAACCTGTGGGCGTCCTGATGTCCCCTTCCCTCACAGATACAGCCTCAGTCCTACGAGTTGCCGCCGAGATTGGCCCCCACATAGCTGTGTTGCAGGTACAAGGGGATATCATGGACGATTGGTCAGATGATACCATTGAACAGTTAACCTATTTAGCCAAAAAACATGGCTTCATTCTATGGGAAGGCAGTAAAGTTCTCAACGCAACTGTCAATTTCATGGGCCGCGGAAATGCAGACTGGCAAACACGAATGACTCTGGCTCAGAATGTTAAGAAGAGATACGCCAATGGCTCCACTAAGATAGCAACCTGGTCGGGAATTGCTACCTCATGGGCACCTGGCGTGAAATTGGACGCGCAGGAAAAGGATGTCTTGATTCCTACGCTTCGCAACGCTGCACGTGAGGTCGTTGCGAAGACCGTCAAGACCATTCAAACCGAGATCTCGGCTTCAGAAAGTGAAGATAATACCCCAGAGGAGAAAGAAAGCGTATCAGTACCTCTGTCTCCGAACGCCTGGCAGGAATTCTGGCCAGGATATTCACGCAAATTATCGACAATCTCTGTCACCGAATCAGTCACTATGCAGCCTCTCATTCAACCAGAAGATGGTGTGCCACCTCCTCCACTGCTGGCCCGTGGCATAGCCCTATGCCTTCCAAGCGCCGTCGATACCGCGTTCACATATGAATTCCGACAAGCTACACTAGGAGCCGCATGTGCCAACTCAGACTTCGTCTTAGGCTTCATCAGCTCCGAGCCATTCTTCACCAACTATCGCGGAAACAGTCTACTGGACCTAGCATATCAAGATGGATCTGGAGTAGTGACTAGCACAGCAGGTCGTGACCTCCTTGCCTCCTCCCCTTACATGGATAAGCAACACTCACTCGCCCTGTTCTCCCTCCTCCCAATCGAATTATTCTACGGCTTCGACACAGATCCTATCCACACTCTGAATGGTGGTCCGTCACCAGATGATCGGCCTGAAAGCGTCAAAAAACTCTTCCACGTTGTTGGCAACGCATTGAAATTACGAGAAATAAGCCGCAAAGAATACGAAGTCGGCCAAAAGGACGACGATGGTACTCATAGTCCTAGTGTTCTACAAGTCCCTTTTGTTATCTTACCTTGATATCTCCCCCACTACCCTCTCTTGTCCCCTGTTTATCTACCTATGTATCTAATGTTCCCGTGGGATTGATAGCCATGAAACCCGTGTCCATTATATACATCCCCTCTCAATATCCATGTGCATTATATCTCAACCTTGGATTCTTGAAAGGTTGTTTGGGGCCTCTATTTTTGTCATTAACGTACGTTGATTTATTGTGGAATACTAGTCAAAAGCATGAGGCAAAACTGTTTCCTAGATTGACACCAAGTAGTTGAGTCAATAGATAGCGTAAACCAAGGGGCTAGGTACGGATTCTTCTCTTAGTTCTCAGCAACTTCAGGGGTTGATCCTTTAGAGACCGAACAGACTCTTGAATCTCAGAATCATTTCCCATTGCTTATAACTCACTCTCATCTCATATTCATCTTACCTAGATACCACCTCCAGGGCTTACCTACTTCACCTTACTTCCAAGGTTTCATTTGACTTTGATATGATCATTAGACATTATTTTGCTTTTTAAAAGTTTCATTTCCAAAGTTGTATCATATCAACTTCCTTCGCCATCTATTGGAAGTTAGTTACTGTGCTCTGCGTGTGCAAGAGACGAGTGCCCAAGGTGTATTCACCTCAAGAGCCAAAACTGTGGAAAGTCCATAGTGATCTGCACGGGGATGTTTTTTACCATTGACACAAGGATTAAGGGCTGTACCGTAATAGTCCATGGTAGTTATTAATAAATTCTTATATTTGAGGACTGAGCTGTATGCACTTTCGATCAGCAGATATTTTAGTAGTTAATTAGTTACTTATCTATTTAAATAGTTAAATATTTAACATCTACTATTTAATATTAGTCGAAGTTAACACCGCTTGGCACGTCACCTGAGAGCTAATTGTCATGTGATTATGCTGAGTCATTCTATAATTTCGGGAATTGAAGTTGGTGAATCCTAATCGAGATCTTGAGCATATAGCACTTCGGGAATTTGGAATTTGGAATTTGAATTTGAATTTGAATTTTGTAGACCAGAGTGGAATCTGACGGTTGGCTCTCTGATCAAATGCATCGCCCTTGAAGTTAATGAGAGCCCCACTCATCGCATATTTGAGTTGACACTCCCGCACAAGAGCTTGAAGCCTGTCTAGTTCTTCACTATCTGCCTATGGATATCAAATTAGATGATCCAACGGCAGAGACCGAAGCATCACTTGATTCACTTCCGGTTCATGAGAACAGAATTGTTATCTCACTTCATGGGGACCTGCTAGTCGAGTATATTAATCAGTCCACCACGATCAGCTGCCGCTGGCAAGTGAGCAGTCAGATCCTGGGAGATACTAGTCCTTACTTCAGAGCTCTGTTAGACCCGGAGAAGTTTGCCGAGGGCAGGTCTATTGTACAGCAGCAGCATGCTCAGAAGGACGGATTGAATCCGACTCTACCAATTCTTCGGATTCCCTACAGTCCTTTGTTTGAAATATGTGATTCAGGCCCCATTACGCTCTTTCTGAAGATTCTATGTCTTGACACAATGAGTGACTTGGAGAGAGTCAAATTTGAGACTGATCTTAAAAAGGAATCTCCAGCAATGATTGCAAAATTGATAAATATCGCCGAATGGTTTAATTCTCCAGATATTGTACGTGCTATTGTGACCAGAATTGAATATTCGTTTGGAAGAACCGCGGAAAAGGGTATCCATCACAAGAAGAAAAAATATGAGCTCTTGCACTTCAATACCGATACGGCGAGAATGAAAGAAGACACCATTCGACAAATAATTTTCATTGCGCACTTCATGGGAAACAGTACTGTCCTCAAAACCACTACTCATGTGTTGATTGTCGCTGGTTCAAGGCTTTGGATTGATGGATTAGAAGCTCCAGAAAACCCGGCGGATCATCTGCGATGGCAATACCTACCATATGGCATTGAAGGTAGGTCTCATGTTATGGCCCCAATTGTTCCACAATTAACTGGGATCTCAATCTAGAGGAGCTGTATTATCGGAGACAGTGCGTCCTAGGCACAATCACTGACCTTCAGGCTCATTTTCTTCGAGTCTATGGAGGCCTTGACGACGAAGATATCCAAACAAAACCAAAAAACACACGATCTCTTGGCGTCGGGTTTTCAACCTCAACCCAGACGACCCAGTTTCAATGCCGAGCAGGAATGGCCAACGGAAGCCAATGTGATATCTTCCAGCTGGGCCAACTCACACGATTCTTGACTATGCGTTCAAAAACTGCTTTCATCGGATCAACTATTTTAGATCCTGAGTTCTCTCTAGACGCTGTCACCGTTGGCGAGAAAACAGTGGAGTCACCATCCAGCCTTTCGTTCATTCTGAATTCACTCAAGTCTTTCCCAGACTATCAGATTGACAGTCACCATGGAAGCTGTGGGGTCAGACGTCGCTTGATGCCGATAATTCCATGTATTGAGAAATACGTGATGGATCCGCGCGCTCTTCTGGGCATCAAACCATTATTTTCCCCTTGGAGTAAATCTCCCAAGGACTTCACGGTAAACATCCACTTTGGCAACATTACCTCGATTGATTTTCCTGATCCTCAAACTGGACGGTCGACTCACCGCCATTCCATTGGAATCTTCCCCGAAGAAGATGCAGAGCTGCTCTTCACAGTAAAGAAACGTAATTGGGAAACATAGTGCCGACAATATCCATCTATCGCCACATTAAAGTATCACCTCAAAGCTATGTCACATGATATTTGATATGACGACATTGCATAATCATTCATTGAAAGTATAGATATGTCTAGACTTGGGATGCTCTTGCTTGAAGTTCTTGTTTTAAAGTAGTTCAACTAGGTACGGATGGGATTTTAACGGAGACAAAACATCCAACGTTCAAGTAGAAAATATCAATAACATTACAAGGTTACTTGTGTTAAGTGATACCTAAGTAACCAATTCAAACAATCTTCTACTGTTGACTTGGATCTAAAGATGCATTAAAATGCTATATTTTTTTGGTCTTTCTTTTTTTTTGTCGATTTGCTTTTAGTTGATTGTAAACTCCAGTTGATTGAATTCAATAGATAGGATCATTCCAATAAGAGCCCATGTCAAAATCAACGTTACTTCCAGCAGGGAAGAATGAGCCCGTCATCTGGCCAGTAGCAGGATCATAGGGAAAATAGTCATCATAAGAACTTCTCTCAGACTCACAAGTCTCTGGCTTCTGAAATTGCTCCAATATATCCGGCTCAATCTCCAATGAAACCGGTATTTCAAGCGGAGGGCCAAACTGATCCATGGGTGAACATGCGATAGAATCCATATCCGCATTAACAGAACCTGCAGTCGGTGTGACGATGGGCAAAACTGCAGATGGATCAAAGGTAACATCATCTAGCTCCACCATCTGGCTCGCATCGGTAGTCTTGGGAGCGCCGAAGAAAGAAGTGACTGACGACTCATCATTTTCATTATCCGAAAGCTCGCTCACATCGATACCGACGTGAGGAGCGAGGCGGCGAAGAAATCCATCACACAGCTTCCAGGCCCGCTTGGACGCTATGTTCGTCTTTGACAGTGTCGAAAGCCAGTCCAGTGCCTTTTTGGCCACCTTTGATACCATCATTGCCCTTTCGGGAACATGTTGTGCATGGAAAGCAAGTTCAAGGAGCAGGACTGTAGCTGCTTGCATTAGATAATGCAGTGTGCACCACCAAGGAGAGATATTGTAGAGCATGGCCGCGTCAGGGGTATCCGGAAACAGAGTGAGCATGTGGCATGCAGCCTCAACACACTCAGTCGCTGTCTTGGTACAGGACTCATGCGTCTTATCGCCCTCTGCAGATGCAGGATCGAGGCGACACAGACAGGGACGGGTAATCCCCACCTTGGTACTGTAAAACAGGAACGCCAGATTCATGCGTTGGCTAAGAGGGCATTGAGATGTCTGCGTAGAAGTAAAATCATAGGCAGTTGGAAGGTCCATAAACCACGAGTCCAGATCAAGCATCAGACTTCGAATAGTGAACTCAGTAGTAGCCCATGGGGACTGCTGGGCCTCTGGGCCGTACAACTTGACTGTCATTCGCTTGGCAATTTTGGTCAATGAAGTCAATTGCAGGAAGTAGAGCGACATGCACGGTGGAAGGCTCTTGAGATATTCTGTGCGGCTGATCTTCGTATCGCTAGCCGTAGGAGTTTCAGTGATGTCAGAGTCGGTCGATGAGTCTAGGTTGGCTGCAATTTTGCTATTGCTGAGTGGAACTCGATCCACCTGGCTTAAAAGGCTCCGTCCGGCGGTGCTAATCATGTGGGCAACATCGTCTTTTTGGAACTCACTTTCGTCGAAGGGCACGGGAAGAGGAGTTGTGGTAGAGCTATCTATTATGCAGGATGGGCGTCCAGTCATGACTGAGAGAAGGTGCTCGATGGTGTATAGGGACCACCAAACACGGTATCTGATTTCCTTGGACGTATCAGAAGTGCATGATCCCAAGTTCCGTAGATGGAGACCAAGAGCCAATGCTCCTCGAACTGCACTGCCAGATAGCTTCCAAGCCCTAGACAAAAAAGAAACTGTGAGATTAAGATTTAGGGTGATAACTCAGGTCATTACATACCGGTTGATGTGGCCGGACGAAATCATGTAAAAGCAGGCAAGTCCCTCCACCTGAAGCTGCTGGAGATCAGAATGGCGTAGAAATTGGCCCTCCAGCGACAAAGTCCTGGCCCGTCCGAAGTAGAACTCATGGTCATCCTCGCCCTCCTTCCAATCGGCATCTGTCAGCTGCCCAAATTTGGAAGCAATTGCAAATATGAGATTGAGTATGGAAAGCCACTTGTTTCCAGGATTGAGAGTCGGCTGACTGAAGAAGACCTGGAATTGCGATACAAATGTAGAGACTCCGATGATTGGAAACGACGGGTGCACGGAAGTCAGGTAGGTATTCAGCAATTTCGTAGCTGTTTCACACGATGGCACTTCAGATGCATCGCCTGGATCTGCAGCAGGAATATCCAAGTCATCGAGGTAGTAGTTCGAAGACGACAACCAGGGATCGCTTGGATTCTCTGGGTGAGGAGTCAGCTTTGGTGACGGTAGACCATTATTATACCCTGAGTTTGACATGCTCGCAGACCATCCTTCCACTTCATTGGTGACCTCTTTACTAAGATTTTGCAGCCAGGTGATCTCGGAGCTCTTCCCAATGAATCCCGTTGCGCGAGAAGTCTCGTCTCTGTTAAAGTCTTCTTCCGTGTGGTCGAGTAGCTCTGATGGAGCAACAGATGAGGCCCGAGTAGGTGATGATTCCAATCCCGACGCCGAAGTCCAGGAAAGCTTTCGTTCCCCTACTCCTGTGCCAGCATCGGAACTAAGCTCCAGACCAGAAGACGGCTCCTAGGTTATTTTTTTTTAGATATTTCTTGGTGATAACATATGGATCGAGATTCATACCGCTGTCAAAGCAATGTTCACAAGTTTCTCATCCGAAACGCCAAAGCGATCACTCAATTTCTTTATGACATCTTCATATGCCTGCACCTTAGCAGAAAGACTTGCAAGTTGCCTGCATAACAGAAGCTTTGGCGTTAGCTTCAGCTTAATAGTAACTAGCAAGAGAATCCTACCGCTTGGACTTCTCTCTCTTCCCATCAGTGTAGCAGCAAATAATGCCTACCTCACGGCAATTGCGACAGCCAGATTTATCTCCAGTGCACTTGGTCTTTCTCTGCCGACAAGACTCACATGCTCGACGGACATGACGACGGTGGAACCTGCCTGGGGAGGTGAAGACCGACTCAGCGCCTTCTGCAAGGCGCGGTATTGCCATCTTTCTAGTACTGATCTCCGTGTCAGCTCGTTGGAGAGGAGGCACCGGTGTTTCCTAGAGGATATTATTAGATAGCAGAACTTAGTAAAGCTCAACTGTTCTCATACCATGCTAGTCATTTGGTTACAGGTCTCTGCATCAGCGCATGATAGCTTGAATAGATTTTGCATGTCGTGCCATGGTGAAAACTGATTACCACTCATGATGAAAAGCATGCGACAAATGTACCAATTGGTGGCAATCTTCAAAGTAAAAGACAATTCAAGTCAGCTCAGAACCACGAAATGCTGTATTCATATACTTGCCTTTTGTAGAAAGAAATCAATGCTACCCAAGATGAAGATATCAGGGGATTAAAACCAAGCAGATATCAGTGAGTTTATAAAGTTTGATCCAATGATTGCTCCTACAATGGATGAACCTTGAGCATAATAATAAGCTTCAAAGTCTTTCAGTGGATGTATAGTAATGATGATACTCCAATTAGGTCTTCGTGAGCGATCAGGATGGCCACCGAGCAAAGTAAAAAGGGGTTCTCTAGCTGTAAATTTGCCTCCTGTGCAGTAAATAGTACCTGAGGCGAATTTAAGTTCTTCATGTGTGTGACCCTTTTTTGCCATCAACATGGAGCGTTGCATTAGATTTGATCGGGAAACGGGCAAGGCTTGTCTGGTCCATGGGATGAGTTCCCCAGAATATAATCAATGCTTCATGTTTGGCAGTAATAACCGACAGGCTTTGGAATCCTATGCTAGATCCATGGACATGAGCTAGACAAACAGCTATGCTTCATCAAGGAGGCGATGTGTAGCAACTTCGCCAAGGTTATCCAGCGAAGGAGATTGTTGTAAGGGCGCAAAGCTTAAAACGAGCTCGTAGAAATTGATATGCGATAGCTGTCATGGTCTAGACCCAGGGTACAGTGTAAATGTGACGTTTAATGGCGGTGGCACTCAAGTTGGTTGAACGTCCCTGGTTGAAGCTTCCCTCAACCATGAGATTCGACTAAGAGTCCATGGATGATCAGCAAGGCACGGAAAGCTACGTGAAGTAGATTCCGCCGTTCAATCGCCTCTGTTAGGACTCGCAAATTCATAATTCTGACGTCGTACATTACAGATGAGCGGATTCTGCTTCACGAGATTCCGAAGCTTGAAAAGGAAGGTGAGGCATTATTGAAGATGGATTTGAATTGTGTCAATTTTGTATGAAGACTAAGACACGTTATTGGGTAAAACGTTTTGCAAAGGGCAGAGGGGATTTAGGTTAAAAAACGATGTTGGAAGAAGAGAAAAAGAAATGCCAAAAACCACGATCCGAACGTCATTAGTATTCCAACTCTATACTGGTCAAACAGTCACTTATCACTCGATAAGGAAATTATCCGCAACGCTGCGGATATCCTTGGAGAAACCGGTAGTCTCGCCATCCATATCCAGTAGAGATACGTTCGTGACATCCACGTCGACAAATGGCTGTGTCTTCGAGAAGTAAACGCTCATTGGGAAGAACACATCCTCATCACCCTCGATAGACTCGAACTCAAAGCTACCAGACGAGTTTGATTCGTCCACAGCACCGATGTTCCAGTCAAGTCTGTCACCAGAGACTTCATAAATCGCATCGAAACTGGAAACGATGGGTTCTGATGCACTGTACGGGATAGAAACAACGACATCTTGTAGGCTTTCTGAACCGGTGAGCTCATACTCCACAGTTATGGTGGTCGAGTCAGCACCCTTGTTCACCCAGACAGTGAATGTAATGGGAATAATATCGGTGTTATCAGCCGAACTGGCCACACGCCACCGCAGAACACCAATAGAGTTGTTAGTGGGGAACCTCTTGGAGGTGTCTTTGAGCTGAATTGCTGAGGAGCTGGTGAAGAGGGCTTTATCGACATTGGGGTGAGTTCGGAACTGGGCGCCATGGGTAGGGTTGGCTTGCAGTTCAAGACGCAATTTGGTGAAAGAAGCGTCAGAGATACGAAGTTGAAGGTCGCCCTTGATTTCAACTGATTTCAAGGCACCTTCGCGGGAAAGCGTGGCAGAGATGGTTTCTGCGATGGTGAGATGGATAGGTTCACGGTCTACTGCGAGGGAATCGCGAGAAGAATGGGTTTCTGGCATGGGGGATGAGACTTGGGGAGTCACAAGCGGGCTCTCCTCCTCAATCTCGTGGCCCATGTCTCCTCGGACCTTCTCATAGATATCAGTAGCCTTTGACTTCTTGCCAAGCTGCATACCCTTGCCCCGGGTAGGAATGGGCCTATAATTTAATACGTAATTAGTTTCGGTGTTCTGTACCTGTGAGATCTCCAATAGAGAAGAACGGAACATACTTGGAGAAAGTCTTTGTCTTCTCGGCTTCATAAGAGTCGAATGTATCGGGGACTGTTGGACGCGACGGAGGTGTGTAGACGGGATAGGTTGGTGTCCTTGTGGGTACACCACGAGATGATCGAGCGGCCTCCTTGCGCTGCATCTCCAACTGCTTTGCCTTACGCTTGCGCTCTTCACTGGCCTCCAATTCTTTGTTCTGTTGATAGCGTTAGCTGAGAAACAACCACACCGTCGATAACCAAACATACCCGTTCAATAATCTCTTGGATTCTCTCCTCATGACTCTCCATCTCCAGGAAAGTCTTAATCTGAGAAAGCGATAGATTCTCCCTGTATCCCAGTGTCACCAACTCATCGAATGCGCTGAGGAGCTCGAAAGCATTGCGAGTGATCTCCCGCTCATCCAGGCTCTTGCAAATGCTGGTGGTGACCTGGGCAAATAGGTGCAAGCTGTCGATATCTTGGAGGATATTCGATTGGCGGTTGGTGATCAGAACAATGTACAATTCGTCCAATGGCTGGTAGACGAAGCGCACATTGTCTTGCTCTACAGTGGTGTGTTGGGTTCCCGAATCTGCAAGCTTTGGGAAAGAGGCAAGCAGGGCCTCAATGCGCGACCGGGCAATTTCCCGGAACTGACGCGAGAGGACAGCCTTGCCTCCACGAGTGCATATCGATGCTGCCAAAACGACCTGACGAGTGAGATGGTTAATTTAAGGACATAGTGGATCAAGGTCGGAGTATGCTGCATACCATGGTGAAGGGGTCAAATTAATTTGTATTAGACAGATAGTGAAATCTAGAAAAAGTGGTGGAGCTGTAGAGCAAGACTGGATGGAGCCCCTGTTGGTGTTGACGGATCAAGTCGCCGCGGGCAGCTACTCTGTTCTCTTTGAAGTGGTCTGTGCACCACACCCCCCTTCGCTTAGTCGTCCTACATTTTCTCTTTCATTCACTCAACCTTTCACATCATTGTATTCCCTTTCCAACCTTCTCTCATCCACACCCTCTCTTCCTATCACCTTTGATCTCTATCACTCTGGTTTCCTTTCATATCCGCACTTTGCGGAGGCCTGCTCATTTAGCCATTTTGAAACACGTGCCTGAATTTGTGGCATTGGACCTTTTGACGCGTCTTTTTTTGCCATGACTGCAACTTCTCTAGCTTTACCCACAATGGAAGTCCCTGCTGAGGAAATGGAGATGGCTTCTCCTTACCAGGGGCAGGCTGATGACTTTGATATTGACATCGACCTAATGGATGATCAAGAGCAAGATCACGCCTCAAACTTGGATAGCGAGATGATGGGAGCTGATGAATTTCACAATAACTCTCAACCCTCTCTTTTCCCAAATGATGTAAATGACGATGCTGACATGGCCGAGCCTTCTGCTGAAGGATCGATGGTTGATGCCGATAATGATGTTGAATTTCAGTACGATGACACAACATATGAAGCAGAAATGCAAGAGAATGATCATGATGAAATTTTGGACGCATCCCATCCTATCGTCCAGATTGAATCCATGTCCCATCTCGAAAACGTGATGGATGAATTTGAAGAAACTACAACGGAAGTAGGCCACAAATTTATCAGCGACGCCCAAGAATACCCCCCTCCAACTGAAGACACACCCGCCGAGACTGGACAACGAGAGACTGGACAGCAAGAGACTGGAAAGCAAGAGACTGGAAAGCAAGAGACTGGAAAGCAAGAGACTGGAAAGCAAGAGACTGGACGGCAAGAGACTGGACAGCAAGAGACTGGACAGCAAGAGACTGCACAGCAAGAGACTGCACAGCAAGAGACTGGAGAGCAAGAGACTGGAGAGCAAGAGACTGGAGAGCAAGAGACTGAAGAGCAAGAGACTGGAGAGCAAGAGACTGGAGAGCAAGAGACTGGAGAGCAAGAGACTGGAGAGCAAGAGACTGGAGAGCAAGAGACTGGAGAGCAAGAGACTGCACAGCAAGAACAGGCCATAGCTTCGGAAAACACCCAAGTGGAAAATACCCAGCCCGAACTATCCCTCATTCCCGAGAATACCGAAACCACTGAGGATATTACCTCTGGCGCCGAATCTAACAAGCCCGCGGAAGGCAATATTGAAGCCGCTCGAGACGGCACATCTCCCAAGGCCCTAGAGGGCTTCGAGGACCGTCAGGCTGAGCCATCCAACGAGGCGGAAACCGAAAGTCTTGTGCCTGTCGAGGGTGATGAGTTGAAGAATCAGCTCACTCATGATAACGAGTCCCTCCATCCGGTCAAAGTTTCTTACCAGGATAGTGAGATCTCGCTTTTTCCTCCCCTTGAAGGTGATTCTGCAGAGACATTCTTCTTGCATGATGAAGATCTTGCCTACAGCTCTGTCGGTATATTGTTTGAGTCTCTTCGCACAGTTCTTATGGGTAGTATTGCTGAGAGCGATATTCTTGTTATTGATGTCGATGCTCTCGGTGTCCAAATAACAGAGGTAGATCATATTTCCCAGATCATTATTTTAATCACACTAATTGTCGGATACAGGACTCCCAGCACACATCCAAGATCACGTTGTATCAGATTATAGATATCTACCTTCGACTGTGTCATAATGACGAGATTGAGGAGCCCGAAGCTCTGTACATCACCCTCACCAGTCAACCAGCAGCTCACTTGGAATTAGCAAGTCTCGAAGCTGCTGCCAATGAAGGAAAAGGTCTATCCCAGATTAGTCCTTGTGATTATTTCGAGGTTGACTCAACCTCAGAGGATGATACACAGTACATTGAGGAGGCCCATTCCGATCCTGTCCAACATGAGTCAGGTGTAGATTCAACTTCTCCAAAAGAAGTTTTGAATGGCGACGAGAGTCGTGGTGAGAGCCATGAAGAGGGCCAGGAGACCAACGTTGGACAGGAAGAAAATCTTCAGAATGATTACCAACTCGAGTCCGGGGATGGCCAGAATGACCCTGAAAGTGCTGTTGCAGAAGTCCAGGATGAACAAGAAACTTACCCAGAAGAAGAGACCGATTTCCATGAAGAAAACGCAACTTACAGTGATCGTGAGAATGACGAAGTGGGTACTCATATCGACGAGCTAGGGTCTGGATCCACGAGCACCCTTGCCCCAGAGGAGCAACCTGATTTAGCAGACGTCGCTGAAGATGGTTCCCAGCAAGATGACTTCAATCTTGAAACTGATCAAGGTTTTGATAATGAAGGTGTTGCTGGCGAAACTAAAACCTTGGATCTTGAGGCATCTGGCTTGGATGAAGACTTCGTTGGAGAGAATGACGAAGAAAATGAGAATCACCCTGCACCTACTGAGGGTGAAGATGCCTTGGATGAACAGGACCACGCACCTGAGTATGAAGATGCCACGTACATCTCGGCTGGCAACATCCCCCATCAAGAACAGACACCTGAACCTGAGAATTATCTGCTTGGTATTGCTGAGGATTTGATGAAGACCCCTGCTCGGGATCAGCAAGAAGATCTAATTGACTATGACTACGAAGACGAGTTCCCTGAGGATGACCAAAACATTCAAAGCATTTATGCTGATGTGAAGGGCTCCTACGATGAACTGTCTGGCAATGTTGAAACCAATTCTGATTTTGAAGATGGTGATTTTAAATATGGTGATTTTGGCGAGGGCATGGCTCATGACTCCGCCCATATTGACTCCAATGTCTTGCCCAATCCTTCCGCCAAACGGTGTCGAGTGGATGAAGAGGAAGAGGAATTTGTTGACACGAACTCGCCTGATATCAAACGTCGCCGATCCTAAATCACAGATTCTCTTGTTGCCGCATCACCCTTATTTGGGGTCTAATATTTTCGATCGCGATCGTCCGACTCTTCTGGGTAACCCTGGTTTACTGCTTTAACACGACACTCGACTACTAATTCAGATATTCATATTCCCCCGTTACCATTAATACAACGCAACAAGGGACTCAGCAAGGAACTGGATTCAAACTAACTCAATAGGTACGTTCAACTTCTTTTCCCCTTCCGACCGGGTCTTCGAAAACATCCTTCTCCCACGCCATCATGATCATTCCTCCGACAATCAGCCGCAACATTTTTCCATTTCCGACTTCCCCCCTTCTATTCCTCCATCATTATCTTCTTGTATTATTCCTCCCGGCTCTGTTTTTCTTAACTCCTGCGTGATACCACTTGCCGAAAAGTTTTGAGGTTCGATGGCTGTTTTCGGCCTAGTTTAGTTTGCATTCTCGTATGGGATTTTGGCGCATGGGTTTACTATCTCAACAGCTCTAAGGTTGGATGCGATGGAAATGGTTTCTACTTTTCAACTTGAGAATTGAATTCAAAACATCACAAAGTAGAAGATTTGTAGACTGAAATACGGAGTAAATACCGGAGATGAATACCTAGTATAGTAGGGTATGAGGCGACACTAGAGGGGCTAAGCTCCCATAGTATACCCACTTTATCGTGCTTATTTCTTCTCAACAATAATTAATCTTAGTAATCTTATTTCGCTTTGTACTATGTTTAGCCCGAAAACGGCTGAACTTGAGATCGATATGAAACGGCGATCGTTTGCTGATGGCCGAGAACAGCATCAGGGTCCAAATACTTCGGCTGAAACAGTGCATGGTCCAATGCAGCCCCTGCATCTGGGGAATATTATGCCCGAAACATGAGCACTTCTTTTTCAGCCGTGTTGGAAGAACATAAACTGCAAAGAAAAAGAATGGGACGAAAATAAAAAAGGAAAGTTAAAAAAAAGCCAGGTGTTTGTTTCTAGTGTAGCTGTTGGTCCTTGCTCAGCTTGGGGGACGCGTAAGAAAGATCGGCCCCGGTCTCGAAAACGGAACCCCACCGCACGCAGGCACATCTTACCCTCTCACCACCTTGCGACTCTATCCCCCGTCTCCCCAACACCATCATTATTGGCAGGAATCTTGGGCTGGCTCATATTTCTGTTTTTGCACTTATCACACTCGCTTCTCATTGCGAGCTCTTCACGCCCCTACGCCCCTACGCCCTTTCACCCTTCGCTTACCCGAGTCGCTCGTTTCTTACTCCCCGATCCGAATCCTTTGCTGGCATTGGCCTTTCGAGAGTAGGAGCCTTCCGCTCCTCGGTGACACAACTTCAACATGCTTCCAGATAAGTATGTTTACATCCGGGAATTTTCGCCTGATAGATTGTGAAGAAAATGAAGTTGTTAACGTTGCGCGCACTGCAATAGATATGTTGGGCTATTACTGGCCATTCTGTCAACAATGGCTATTGGTATGATTTACTTCCCTTTCAAGTATAAGAATACTAGCTAATCTCTTGGTACAGGTACAAGTTTCGTTATCACCAAAAAGGTCCGTACACCTCGACGATGCCGATCAAAACATTCAGGCTAGAGTTCGGCAACAAAGGCCGGTTGGGATTGTTGATGAAAATTGAAGTGCTGATGGGTTATAGGGCTTAATGCATGCCTCTGAAGAACATGGCTTCGCAGGTGAAGGATATTCATACCTGAAAAGTCCCATCTGGTGGGGTGGCGTTTCTACATGTAGGGCATTTCCGTGAAATTCAAGACACCATGGGTGGGGCTGACAACAGAACGAAAATAGTGGCCATTGGAGAAATTGCAAACTTCGCGGCCTATGCATTTGCGCCTGCGATCCTGGTGACGCCACTTGGAGCGTTAAGTGTTTTGATCGGGTAAGCATTCAGCTTCCGAGAAATAGTTGTCGCATCTACTGACGGAATCAAAGTGCGGTGCTTGGCTCATACTTTCTCAACGAACGACTAGGCATATTAGGAAAGCTAGGATGCGCGCTTTGCCTCTTGGGTTCAGTTGTCATTGTGCTCCATGCGCCCCCTGATCAGCCGGTCGAAACGATCGACGACATCCTCGAATATGCTGTTCAGACACGTATGGATCGAAATTTGAATGGCTGTTTGGTACATCTTCGCTGACACTCGGTTCTAGCTTTCCTCATATACTGCCTGACAGTCGCAATCTTCTCGACCGTAATGATCTATCGAGTCGCCCCGGTGTACGGAAAGAAAAATCCTCTCGTCTACATTTCGATCTGCTCCACCGTCGGTTCGGTCTCAGTGATGTCTGTCAAGGCCTTTGGAATTGCGATCAAATTGACCATCAACAACAACAACCAATTTGTCCACGCATCGACCTATGTTTTCGCCATTGTCACTGGCTTTTGCATTCTTACTCAAATGAACTTTTTCAATAAAGCGTTGAACTCGTTCTCAACCTCCATGTAAGTGGAAATTAAAAAAAAAAAAAATCAGCTTGTGCCCCATGCCAGATGTTGACGGAATTTTACTTTACAGTGTGAACCCTCTCTACTATGTGACATTCACTACTGCCACCCTTTGCGCCTCCTTCATTCTCTTCCAGGGGTTTAACACTACTGATGCGGTCAACACCATTTCTTTGTTGTGTGGCTTCCTGATCATCTTTACCGGTGTATATCTGCTGAACCTTTCGCGCCACGACCCGGATGGACACAGTTTGGTGAGCTCGAAACTGGACGATGAGGGTGTGCCAACGGATGGCATCGCAAGTTTTCAAACGCGGCGCTCAATGCAGTCCCGTCGAAGCACTGATCCTCATCGCCGGAGCTCCTCCAGCATCGCCTACTTGACTGGGCAAGGTGACCGTGAGGGACTCATCCACTCATATGACCTCGAGAGCAACGGGATCGGCTTGGATGACTTAGAAGGAGAGCCAGGGCCAACCTATGAGCAAGACCGCACAGTTCGGTATACTAAACAGAACAACCTTGTCTCATCACCCCGACCTTTCTAGCAGGACTTCATGAAGTCACTGCTATCCCTCCTGTTACTTCTCAGTTATCTTCGCATTTCTTTCTGTCTTTCCTTGATTCTCTTCAGGCATCTGTATTTTTACTGTTTCCAAAATACCCCGAATGGACTACGCTCGGTGAAACTCATACCCGACACTGGATGGGCGAATATGACTCTCTATTCTCTGGAACTTGTTTGTTATTTTGTTATTTTGGCGAGAGGCATCTGTATATACCGAGTTGTTCATGACTTTTCTTCGAAAATAGAAACGCATCTTCGCCCAAAAGTGGGGCCGAGTCCGATGATGTAGTGAGATCGATCGCAGGAACAAGTTTGGACTTTTGCCAGATTTTGTTTTCTTCCCTTGTCTTCGTCATTCCTTCAGTATCCATTATTGCATTCCATTCTTACTATTTGAGGTGATACTCCGCGCGATGCCCGGGCTCCTGCGGAAATTGGTCATTGTCGCCGCAGTTGACGGGCTGATTCTTCACGCGCACGGCATAAATGGTCCCCGCCATAGCAATGGCTCCAATAATGACGCCTCGTCAATCAAAATAAACTATAAAACTCACAAAATCACTGCTCTCTCATCTGCTACTACGGAGTCCCTGGAAAGCGGAGAATCACTAGACGCCTACGGGCTCGTCGGTCAGTTTCGACAGAAAGCGCAAATAAAGAACTCCGATCCTGACTCTCCTCGATTACCATAGGTTTCTTGTCCGTTGCATCCTCCTCGTTCCTCGTCTCCATCACTCAACGCCAGCAAGTCGCTCATATTCAAGGCCATCCCATCTATGCCGTCACCAACGTTGCAATCATTCCCGTTTCCTCCCAAGAAGATGCCACCCGCGCAATAGCTCAGGCCCGAAAAGAGGTTTCGCAGGACGACCCCAACCTTGACTCGGACTCTGAAGATGATATTCCAGACAATACCCCAGATGGTGCCGAGGCGGAAATTGTCAGCGCTCCAACCTCACCCGTCCACGAGAAGTTCCATTCGCGCGGTATGAGCATGAGTAGTATAGCGGAAGATGTTATTGGGAAGAGGTTTGGCCGATTTGCAGCGACTTGGCTGTCCCGCAAACCTCTGGGCTTGCCTCAGCCCGGGCCACTGGAGCAGGATGTCGCGGAGTCGCCGTTTGATGACACGCCCCGGGTATCGAATGATGGTTCTGAAGCCGCAGAGAAATCCACAGAGGCAGGTCCCTCTCCGAAACTTGAGGCTCCGTTTAGCGAGGACCATCTTCCGGGGTCCGATCAAGCGGCGAAGCTGTTGCCGAAGTTGTTGCGGTATACCAAGTTGTTGTTCGCATCCCATAACTTCTTCTTTGCATACGATTTCGACATTACGCGGTCATTGAGTTCACAGACAGTGCGGACAGATCAGATACCTCTCCACAGGGCTGTAGACCCATTGGTATGATCATGCCCTAGTTTTAAAGGAATTCCTTGCTAACACTGCCTTAGTACTTTTGGAATAGGCATCTTATGTTACCGTTCATTGACAATGGATTCAATGGCTTTATTTTGCCTCTTTTGCAAGGGTTTGTTGGCCAGCGAGAATTTACAGTGGCGAGTGCTGAGAACCAGCCCTCTGCCGAGTCTGATGGAGATAAGCCCACAGAAGGTCGAATCCTAGGCGAAACACAGGATGCAGAGGCTGTAGAAGCAGAAGTCGCCAAGCATAATTTCCTGTTGACGCTCATTTCAAGACGATCAGTCAATCGTCCTGGTGTTCGCTATCTTCGTCGAGGAGTGGACGATGAGGGCTATACTGCTAACACGGTCGAAACGGAGCAGATTCTCTCAGTGCCTGACTGGGATCCGTCGCATAAGACTTACTCATACATGCAGATACGCGGTTCTATTCCACTCTACTTCTCGCAAGCTCCTTATTCCTTTAAACCACTTCCAGTTTTACATCATTCTGCACAGACTAATCAACTCGCCTTTGAAAGACACTTTCGCGAACTGAGCCGGCGATATGGCAAGATCCAAGCTGTTTCTCTAATCGATAAGAATTCCGGGGAATTGAAGTTGGGTGAACAATATGAGAGATATACAGATACTTTCAACAAAGCGGGTGGGATTGATGGCTCTCTATTGCAGCTGGAGTGGTTCGACTTTCACAACGAATGTCGCGGGATGAAGTTTGAGAATGTGTCACGCCTGGTCGATCGCTTGAAGGATACACTGGTTGACTTCGGATACACCACTGTTCAAGACGGCACGACGATACAAAAGCAAAGGGGCATTGTGCGTACAAACTGCATGGACTGTCTCGACCGAACTGGTGTTGCACAGTGTGCCTTTGGTCAGCGGGCTCTTGAAACTCAATTGCAGAATGAGGGCATCGCCATCGACCTCGGTGGTGACTCATCGACTCAGTGGTTCAATACTTTGTGGGCCGACAACGGTGATGCGGTATCGAAACAGTATTCTTCCACTGCTGCCTTGAAGGGCGATTACACACGCACTCGGAAACGGGATTACCGCGGCGCTCTGAACGACCTGGGGCTAACGCTCTCACGCTATTATAACAATATTGTCAACGACTACTTCTCACAGGCCTGCATCGACTACCTACTCGGGAATGTCTCCACGCGAGTATTTGACGAGTTTGCTATGGAGATGCAGACTACCGACCCGGGAATCTCCGTTCAAAAGATTAGGCAGAACGCCATTGACACGAGCTGCAAGATTGTTATTAGTAGTCCGTCCGAAGAAATCCTTGGTGGCTGGACGATGCTGACACCCCGCGAACCGAACACTCTCCGGACGCTTCCATTCGAAGAGTCAGTTCTCCTTTTGACCGACGTAGCAGTGTACAGTTGCCGCTTCGACTGGGAGACTGACAAGGTCCTTTCCTTCGAGCGAATCGACCTCCACTCCATATCGCGCATCCGCTATGGCACATACATTACTTCTATTTTGACAGACAGCCAGTCTGACGAACGTACCAACGTGGGAATAGTAATCGCGTATCAGGATGGGGTTGCAAATTCCTTGCGTGTCAACACCCGCTCTCTTCAGTCCAATGTCCGATTAAGTACGCTCGAGGCCAGTGCTAATTCTAGCGGGGAGTGGGATCTCATCTCATGGCTTCGAGGTACCAAGCGCGATAACACACGGTTTGTCGCATTGAAGTCCCCTCCTGCCTCTAACCCAGCAATGAGTCCTCGTCTTGGACCTACTGGCACTGTGCGTGAGCTTGACAGGGTGCGCTCCATCTGCTCGGATATCGAGCGCGCAATGCTAGTCGACGATGGGGATGGGCAGAATACAGAGGCTTCCTCGATAGTTGAGCAGTCTGATATTATGTCTCTGGCAGATGCAAAGAAGCAAACTGGTATTCTAGAATATCTGATCTACGATGTTAAGAAGTTGGTTTGGGCTTGAGTACTAAAGGTACAAAAGGCGTTGTGAAGGTATATACAAAGCAGATAATGATTGGCGATTAAAATTTAGCAGCTGGATCATGAGGATTGAGGAATATCTATTTGTCAGTTAATCAATACATATTGACCTTGTAATATAAGAAATGAATAGATGCTGGTACCTAGGGAGTAGTAAAAATCAGGTTGCGTATTTTGCCTTGGTCATGTTATGGTGCGGCCCACCGCCTTGAGTCGATCACACGTCTCTTCCCTCCATTACTTTCCACCTGATAAAAAGTTTCTGGCGTTTGAACTTCTTTTTATTTCTCATTTCAAATTTACTGGATTTGTTTACCGAAACTCTTGTTTTCTTCCAGTTGGAGTGAACGTGATCTGGGAATTCAGTGAAGGGACCCGATCCACACAGTCTTAGCGGCCCGCGGGGCTCTTTGCACTTCCAATACTTTTACTCCTCGACTTTGCACTCTAGCATGGATTGGCAACCCCAGGATGAGCCATTGAGGCAGCTAGCTTGCTGCCTCAGAGATTCGCTCAATGGACAGGATCCTGCAATCCGCAGACAGGCCGAAGATGTAGATCATCCCATTCCTTTTTTTTTCCTAACATACCCTTTCCCCTCTTGTTCCCCCCTCTAGCTGAAAACTTTCAAGACAAGGGGTGAGAAGGCAAAGAAAAGATGAAAACTAATATTCACTATTTGGATTAGATGCTGGCGCACGCGACGTCTTCCCCCGATTATGTCAACTACATCACCTATCTATTTTCCACTCCGCAAGCCCCCCGGCGGTGGGCATGGACCAGGTCACCTACACCGTGGTGCGCTTCGCCGCCGCCATGAATATAAAGACCAAGCTCTACATGGCGTACCACACAATTCCGCAGCCGAGCTTAATTTTTATCAGATCCGCCGCATTAATCGCCCTGCGAGACGCTGATCGACAAGTGCAACGAGGTGCTGGTAGCATTATCACCGAGCTCGTTCAGCGCGGAGGTCTACTGGCTTGGCCAGAGGTTCTTCATGAGCTCCTGGCGCTCGTTGGAAATGCTTCTGGCGACACTTCCATCACTGGGATGGAAGCCTCAATGGATGCGTTATTTAAGGTCTGCGAGGACAACCGAAAGGTTTTGGACCGAGACTACCAGGGACAACGCCCGCTTGATGTGATGATTCCCAAGCTCTTGGAATTCAGTGTTACCCGTGACAGCGCGCGTGTGCGCGCCCAGGCCCTGAAGACCATTCACATTTTCTTGCCACATCAGCCCCAGGCTCTTATAGCCTCCTTGGATATTTTCTTATCGCAATTGTTCAATCTTGCCGGTGACAATGATACCGACGTCCGTAAGATGGTCTGCCAGTCGTTCTCACAACTTGTGGAGTTTGCGCCGGGGAAGCTCATCCCGCATTTGGATGGCATTGTGAACTATATTCTAATGCAGCAGCAAAATCAGGAGGACCCGGAGTTGGCTCTCGACGCGGCAGAGTTTTGGATCGTTGCTGGGGAGCAGATGCATTTGAAAGAGCCCCTGGAACCTCACATGCCCAAAGTCATTCCGGTTTTGCTCCGAAGCATGGTGTATGATGAGGACGAGGTGATAAATCTCATGGCCGATGCGGAAGATGACGCTGATGCGGAGGATCGAGCGGAGGACCTGAAACCACAATTCGCCAAGTCTAAAGCCGATCATCTCGCAAAGAAGCAGCAGGGTGGTGACCAATCGGATAACACAACCCCCACGGAGCAGCTGGACTACGACGACGATCTCAGCGAGGGGGAGATTGAGGATTCGGAATTTGGCGACAACCCCGAAGAGGAGTGGACCCTGCGGAAATGTTCTGCCGCCGCACTGGACATCTTCTCGAACGTGTACCACGACCCCATCTTTGAGATTATCCTACCTTACTTGAAAAACACCCTACGCCATGAGCAGTGGCCTCACCGTGAGGCTGCTGTCCTTACCCTGGGTGCTGTCGGAGAGGGTTGCATGAATGCTGTCCACCCTCACCTTCCTGAGCTTATCCCATACCTCATTTCTTTGTTGAACGACCCCCAGCCCGTTGTGCGCCAAATCACCTGCTGGTGTTTGGGACGGTACTCCGAGTGGGCTTCGCATCTTGCTGACCCAGCTCAGAAGCAACAGTTTTTTGAGCCGATGATGGAAGGTATTCTCCGTCGGATGCTTGACAACAACAAGAAGGTGCAGGAGGCGGCTGCTTCGGCCTTTGCCACTCTCGAGGAGAGGTCCGATGACAACCTGGTACCTTACTGTGAGCCTATTCTTCGTCAATTCGTTCAGTGCTTTGCCAAGTACAAAGATCGCAACATGTATATCTTGTACGACTGTGTCCAGACTCTAGCCGAGTGCGTTATGACCGAGCTTGCTAAACCACAGCTGGTGGAAATTCTCATGCCAGCTCTCATTGAGCGATATAACCAAGTCGACGATAAGGCACGCGAACTCTTCCCTCTGCTTGAATGCTTGGGCTACATTGCTGCCGCCTATGGCGATGCCTTTTCTCCTTTTGCTCCCGTAATTTTCCAGCGGTGTACCAAAATCATCTATGAGAATCTCGAAGAGTCGATGAGATCAGTCAATAACGAAGGGATTGATGAGCCTGACAAGGACTTCCTCGTCACCAGCCTGGACCTTCTTAGTGGCCTTATTCAGGCTATCGACCCCGAAAAGAGTGGCGAGTTGGTTCAACTCTCTCAGCCCCGTTTCTTCGATCTGCTTTGTTACTGCATGTCAGATAGTAATTACGAGGTCCGCCAGTCCTCCTTCGCCTTGCTAGGGGACTGCGCCATCAGTATCTGGCCGCAACTGGAATCATTTATCCCCAACATCATGCCTACTATTATCAAGCAGCTTGATTTGGACCTTATCCGTGACGATGATCGCCACACTGGTTTCAGTGTATTGAATAACGCTTGCTGGTCGCTCGGTGAAATAGCCGTGAATGAGAAGGCCGCTCTTGGTCCCTACATTGACAAGCTGTACCAGGGACTGTTGGGCATCATCAACAACGGGGAGATCATTGAATCAGTTAACGAGAACGCAGCCATGGCCTTGGGTCGACTTGGTCTTTGCTGCTCTGACCAGATGGCACCCCGACTTGGTGAGTATGCGATGCCTTTCCTCACCTCGATGAGCCAGATCGATTTTACCCGTGAGAAGGCATCAGCGTTCCTGGGATTCAACCAAGTGGTGATGAAGAACCCACAAGCGATGGAGTCTAGTTTGGCGGCTTATTTCCAGGCCATTGCCTCGTTCCCGACCAAGTCCCTTGCACAGGAAGAATATAGTGATATTCAGAACTCATTTCAGCAGGCGAGTTCAACCCCCCATTTTTTGGCAAGATATCAAACTAACCCTTCAAAAGGTTTTGCAAGGTTACCAAAACATGATACCCGATTTCGATTCGTTCCTTGCGCAACTTCCGTCTGCTACAGCACACAAGCTGCGTTCCGTCTACCAGGTTTAATTCTAGACTTGGTATTTCGACTTTATCCCTGCATCGATCACGCTCCGGTATCTCGAGAGTTGCGTGCAATGTTTTAGCTCCATGACTGGCGGCGCACTTCTTTACTTCTATCTCCAGCCCGGTGGAGGGACTTGTCTTCCATAACTCTAGTCAGCCGTGTGAATGTAGCGATTTATATTTCTTTCTTTTTCTGCTTCTCGCATTCCAGGTGTACTCAAATCTTCAATGAACTTCTTCATTTGATTTAAATAAAGGAGAAAAGAAGAAACAGGGTCAAACTGGCAATCCTCGGATGTGGTTCAATACCAATGCGAACAAGCTTGATCTTTCTCGACTGGGCGTTTATTTTTTTTCAATTCTGTATCTTATCTTACTCTTTTTTGCATTTGGCAAGCGCCTATGTAGAAGAGAGCTGGAAGCAAATCCAGTGAACAACTGGAGAAGAGTGGGGGGATCATGTTTTTGTGGTTTCTCTTGCATTTGATATCACCTGGGCAGGATCGGTTCTTATGCAAGTACGTTGCTTCGTGCTGGCTTTGCTTCTTTTCTTCTTACCATCTTAGATAGATAATTCAACTACATAGATTCCTTACTTCTACGCTATACATTACAATCTAGAACCCGCCATGAAGAACCACACGCAGCTGTGGGCGCATGGACTAGATGAGTAAATCCTGAAAGGGCCTATCTACGTATGTAGAATAGCAAATTTCTACACTAAATTCCTGCACATGTATCGAGTCGGTAAATATTCCTAAGTTTGTCTCTAGCTTCCCTTGGAATATTTTACTAGACTACCCCAGAGAATACTCCACCCAAGCTAGCTAGTAGCTACCTAGACATTTACTCAGGTTACCATGTGATAGTCTCGCTAGTTAAGGATAAGCTTATATCAAGGGGTATTACCAAGACGTGAGCCTTTCCCGAAACCGCTCTCCTTCGCGAGAATAAGTCTTGGCTGTCCTGCCTGATCGCTTGGCAAGGTCCGAGTTTAATTCAAAGGCAAGAATGGACCCTGAAAACCCTCCTTGAACTCTGTTTTATCCCTATTCCTGTCCGAGGTCATGCTTATCCGCTTCTAATTCTATTCAAAGTAGTACTGTTTCATGTTTCAGTCTTTGGAATGATGTCTGGAATCTTCTGCTTACTTGTTTAAGGGGGTTAACTGGGTGGTCATGATCATGGTCTTGGTCATCGATGGAATCGGTAAGATTTTCCTGTTTCATCTGAAGATAAAGTATTACTTGTACTACCAATTGGCCTCAGAATAGCGGTGCCACGCGAGCTGACTGATCCCAGGATCCAGGTTCCTGGTTCACGGGGCCAGTGTGCGCTGTGTACGGAGTTAGGCTATCCGGGGGTTTATTGTAGTCTTGATCCCCCGACTGAAAGTTAAGGCAATTCAGCCTCAGCTGCAGTGCCACTTGCATGAGGCAATATCCTTGAAACTGTTCATTTACTGGAATTGTGTTCGATCTTGCTGCTGCCAGGGACCAGGGTGGGAGGACAGCTAGGGCTGCAATATCTCTCTATACTTCAGCTGTACATCCCATTCCAACTTTGGGACCTTCTAAGATTCCAAGATTTGAATCCATGTATTCAAGGACTATTGGTTTTTAATACAACCCCAGATTAATATATTCTTTTTTTCTCAAACTGTCTCCAAGCCCTGGAGGTATCTTTGCATGCAGAATCAGTCCACTTCTTGGCATGATCCTTCCAACTAGATTTTGTCGGATGCATGCTAATTAATACCTTAGCCCTATCAAATGCATATGTGTCATCCATGTCAATTCAGAAGGAACGGCTCGCCTTTCGGCCAGATGTATTTGAGAGTTGGCAATACACCTGAGGCGTGCTGATTATCAAGCTTGATGTCCGTAGGTATTTGTAATCCCATTGTTCCAAGATTATAATCGTGCGAGTTACTGTACATCGGACTTTGCAGAAAAAGAAAAAAAAAAGAAAAGAAAAGGCTTGCATAACAGCGCTGTCAGACAGCGATGACAAGGTCGGCTCATTGCCCCTGATGACATATATGAAAAACATTACATCGCCCGGCCGAGCAGGCCGTTGGAGCATTTACCGACAAGGGTTATGTTACTCTCATGATCTGTAATGTATGCAAATGTAAATGTGCGTTTGGGATCAGGGCCATCGGGGAACACCTAGCCCTCCAGGGCTAGATTCCTTCACAGCAGTTAGTATGGAGGCATCCATCTAGAACCAGACCCATAGAAAGTGCAGAAGTGGCTTAGATTAGGCTTTCCATCAAAAAGGATACTATATGTAAATATGGGTGCATCTGGTATTTAGAAGTCTATTTTAGGGTTAGATTTCTGTATAGGACCCGACAGAGTGGTTCTATCCAGGTCTAGGATGGCTTAGATTAAAGTTGATTAGTGTGGCCTAGTCTGTGTTTTTTCCCCCTCAAACTTGCTACCATGTGTAGATATACATGTCATCAGGATTATGGAGGAAGATGCAGGGATCTAGCTTACAGCCTTTTTCTCATCTTTCTTTACGTAGACTCCATAGTCACAGTTCAGACGGAAGATGTGCCCCGGGTGGAGTCTAGGGGGCGATCTTTCCTCTGTGACCAATCAAATATGTTGTGTCAGCCAGACTAAACTATTCCTCTTTTGGCTTGCAGTAGCGAGAGGTCTTGGCTAATTTTGGCGAAGAGATGTTTCTGGTTTGAGTCCAGAAGGGATAAGGATATTCAGGATAATCTGATTTGTAGCCATGAAAGGCAGGTGTGAAAACCATGATTAGTAACATTATTAGTAACATGATTTCACTTTTGTCTTTTTTTTTTTCCTTTTTCGCTTAACAATAAAGTAGAAGAATAATAACAAGGTAAATGGCATTGGAACCACGTGTGAGATACATACTGCACCCTGGTACTGCATGCTGACCCCCTAATTTCTAATTTTTGAAGTTAGCATTTGTACATGTATAGGAAAATAAAACCTTTAGCCACACCGACATCTGACATATGTCTGATCCCCAGAAAACGTGGAGACAAGGATGAAACTGGCGGTCACTGTGTTACGGGAGTTCTATAAGGTTAGGGGTTAGGTTAGGCTAGGTAAGCCTGCTTATTACTCTGTACTCTGTACTCTATCTGTACCTTGGGTATGCATTCCCCATTATCTCGTTTGAGTTCCCCGACTTTGACTTCTTTTCCAGGGAAATACCATGGTCAATACTATATGAGACCATGAAACCAGAAAACCTTGAAACCTTGCCATGAAACAATAGACCACAAATAAACTACGAAACTACTGACTTGTACAACATGCAGCTTCGGCTGGCATTACTGAGTTGAGAGAGTACACGTTAAGAGATGGAGAGGATTAACAGTCTTGGAGGGTAAGATAAGTAATACGTATTCCATACGAACAAAATAGAATAAACCCAGAATAGCCCTAAGATTGACCTTCTCCTTTACCTAATCTGGAATAAGGTCTTTCTTGGTCTTTCTTGGCATTTGACGTTTCGAGATCCACTATTCAAGGGTCTTTGACTCTTTTGTCATTTTCAGTTTTATTTTTTATTTTTTTTTTAGTACGATCTCTCTTGTTTGAAGAAAGCAGCTAATTCCCAATGGTATGGTACTATGTACTATCCTATTTTTATTCTTATCACCCCTCCTTTTCATGACCCCTTTTTCCTATTATTGTTAGCCCTATGCGCTTCTCTCGCGCACGTACCAAAAGTCTATGATCCAGTATCCGGAGATCGAATATCGAAGATCTGGAAATGCTCCGCTTGGGTCCCAGCTTTGAAAGTATAGCTAAGATCTAATACAAGAAATGAAATGGATTGTGAAATTAATTTCCAAGCTTGATGGTAGTAATTGAAAGTAAAACCCCCGTTCTGGTCCTGTGGAGCTGTCTTAACTAGCCCCTCACTAGGGCTATCCTAGGTTGCAGAGGCTGATAGCTTTTTCTGATTTATTTTTATTTTATAATTTATTTATTCTTATTCTACTAATTCTATTTTACTGTTTTACTATTCTTTCCTCGATTTTATTTATATTACTCACCTTTCAACCTGCCCGTGACGCGATTAAAGCTCTCTTTGCTTTTGCTTCCTCACCCAAGTCTCCATCCAATCCAAGTCCAATTCAATCCCCAATCTTCCGGTCTTTTATTTTGCTCTATTTAAACTGCGCAGGAGCTCGTGTCTTCCACGTGGAACTACAATTTCGATCTATAAAAATCATCACTTTACCTAGACCCTACAATTTACCTCACATTCGCATTCTCACTCTATTACCCTATCTACATCTCTGATTTCCTTTTATTTCCTCCTTATTTGCGCAAAATGGCCGGTCCAGGCGGTGGCCCTCCCCGCAAAAGCCACACCAAGTCGAGGAATGGATGCAAGACTTGCAAGAGGAGACACATTCGCTGTGACGAGACATTTCCGCAATGGTATGCCAGTTTCAATCCAATCTTCAATCTCATATCTAACTTAACCTTCTACAGCCGCAACTGTACCAAGCACAACTGCAGATGCGACTATCAGGATATTCCTGCTGCACGGAGAAGCCCACCAGCACGACAGACTCCGGATCTACTTGTGACTCCCGAGGTCGAAAGACAAATCGAGGACTGGCATAGAACTGGCATTCCCCCATATCCAGAGCTGGCCCAGTGCCCAAAAGCGACATGGGCTAAGTTGTCGTGGGCTGAACTCCGTCTTGTTCACCATATCATTGGGCTTTCCATCGATCTACACAGGCAGGGGTTGAGTAGCTGCACTGTATGGGCTCAGAAGATGCCAAAGTAAGTCCCTTTGTTGACCCCGGTTATGTCTAGGTCCCGTGAGCTAATTTGTCAAGTTTCCTTGTTCTTGCTTTATCCAACGACTTCGTCATGAGCGCAATATTGGCCTTTTCGGCCTTTCATCTAGCTTTCCTCACTCGAGATCAGGAGACCAGGCAGTTGGCTTATCACTACAGAGTTACCGCTCTGCGTGGCCTCCAGACGGCTATTGGGTCATTCTCCAAGGATAATTGTGAGGCTATACTGGCAGCGTCTATTCTACTTTCATGGCAGGCAACTGAACGGTTAGTCTTGGATTTTCGGAACTGTTCATGATTCGCGTTGCTGATAAATCACTAGTCAAAGCTGGGTGTCATTACAACAAGGCATCTCGACTGTCCTCGAATCCATGCATCCATTCTGGAAGCAAGAGTCTGAGCTTGTCCAGCTAGTCGAGAGCCACAGGACACTCTGCGCCTCCGAATACTGCTTCTCCACCGACGAAGACTTGGTTCAGCTTGAGCAAACAGTCCACGCATTAAAGATCTCCCAAAAGCGCGTGTCCCATAAGGCAGAGTACTCGCAACGACTGGGCGAGCTGATTGAATTTGTGCAAAAATTCCGCAAAGACTTCCCGACCCAGTCCTCAGAGCAGACTATTGAACGCATCCAAGTTTTGCGCCGATGGATCTTTTGGCTCCCAGCCTCCATGTCTCGGAGTGGAGAGACCGATCTTAGCGCTCTGAGCATTCTCGCACAATTCTTCGCTGTCGGCGTGGCGTTGGACCGCTTCTATCCCGAAATGGGGGGTGCATATCTAGGCGCCCTGTCCATCCCTCCAATCGAAGAGATCCACCGTATCCTCGCAGCTCACAGCGCATCGGATCCGTACAATGCCGAGCTACGCCTAGCGCTATCATTGATGGATTTGCCCCTCCATATCGTGGATATCTACCGCAGCAGACTGGCCTGGTCTCATCCACACCCTTCTATAGAACACTACTCTCCCGCTCCACCAAGCCCCTATCACAATATGCACGAGTACCCCATGGCCTCCTCTTCTTCGCCCGCTTCTGCTTCTCCTTCTAATGCCGCATACACACCTCCTATCCAATCACCCCCGGCCGTCACAGTTGCCGGCTCTCCCTACCACCTCGCAGATACGGGCTATGTCTCCACCGTATCTTCTCAATCGCAATCCCACTCCCACTCTCACTCTCAAACACTCTACTCCTCCTCACCACATCTTCTTGATCACCACGATCAGCAGCTCCTACCTAATTTGAGTCATACATCCATGAATCAGCATCAGCATCATCATCAACATAATGCCTCGGCTTACACACCCCGATACGGCCATGGTCCTATCTGTGTGGAAATGCCCCACCATGACGGAACTCTAGGTCTTAATGTGGATTTATATCAACAGCCACATTCTTACAAACTGCCCGGGGCGCGTATGGACATGACTGCACTATACTGAGTACCTATCTACAAAAAAAAAAAAAGAAAAAAAACTTTCAATTTTAATGTGTGAAATATGGATATGGAGTTTACGATTTCTTGGGGTTGGGGAAATTACTCCCTACATCTTTCCTTCTCTGGAATTTGTTTTTATATACTGATTTATTCACCCCTTTTTCTTTTTCTGGTTATTTGGGACTGATACTGATATAATGGATACCCGGGTTTCATTAAACCTTTCGTTGGCATGATTAGGAGCATGCGTGCTATTATTGATTATCCTCTGTTATGTGATTTCTCCAAGATTCTGCGATTAATTTGAAAGGCGAAATGGTGCTAGACGGTGCCCAGGTGGTTTCAATGCATAATGGTCTCATCTCCAAGATTCTAATTTTACCAACCAATCTAAATTTCAAAACAAATGCAACTCAATCTCATATTCTAAGTTTGGAATTCAAGCGCGGAAACCTGAACTAAGTCGCTCCAGTCCTCTGGGGTAGCATTTATTCACTATCTATTTAGGGCTACTAAGAATAGCCTGATCAACAATCCGAAGACCGGCAAACTACAGTGTGCTACTTAAAGCCAATGTCTACAACTCTTATTGGATGATAGTCTCTATTCTCCCCGGTCCAATAAACTTTCAAAGCATCTACCAAGTGGAAGCCGGGATCTCGTATTCGGCTGTACCCATTTATGGGTTTATTCAGATTCATACCCCACTGTAAACGTTGGAACTGTTACGGGACTGTGGAGTAGGTATTCTTACCCGGGTATTTGGGTACGGGGTTTGTATTTGTCTCACGAGAACTGAGGTACTATTTCTACGGAAAATAATTCTAAAACTATGCCGCTTTTAGCTCGTTATTCAACTTCGGAAGGGGCATAGAAGTCATTTTTGAAAGGGTTTCGTTTGAGTCCCGTTGACTGACTCGAATCGTCTATCCCACTGCATTCTTGACAATTGAGGTATCTAGCATGACAGTTCCTTGCTCGAGAATGAGCTTCGACATGGAGAGAATTTATCGATTATTGCATGATTGTTGAAGAGCAAAACATCAAATTACAGCTAATGACGTATCCATGGATGCAACCCTGGGCATATGTTTAAGCTTTTTCTGGTCGAGTAGCACCTTGTGTTAAGTGTCATAGCATATTTGGCTGATATAGCATTATTATAGAAGGGTCAGTTGATAAGACAATTCACCAATCACCTACATTATGCAATGCATTATGCTGTGGCAACTTTTAGCTATATTTAGGTTTTGATGTTCTTGGCTTTAGGAGGGGTAAGGATGTTTAGGGCTGCAGCTCGAATGATCTATATACAGCCTCAACATTACAGGGTCTACCTGGGCATGGAGTCAGCCTTGGGAATATTAATAACTCTGATATCGGTACTAGGTAGCTTTACGTACCGTTTTTTCTATGCCGGGGCTTTCCTATTTCAGGTGCCGCCGCTTTTATGAGGGCGCCCAGGGCCAGGCTCAGTGAGTAAATTCCAGTCTAGGCTCAGGCTCACAGAGCAAAGACTATCTGAAAATGTGTATCTTCATATGATTCTTCATCTTTAACATGGTAATAGTTAGTACTATTTACACGTACGTCGTAGATAGCATGAATCAGTCTTAAAATTGAAGATTCGTAGTTAGCCATATATTTAGGTTACCACTCCACAGTATGACAGTCTAGGAAGGCGTTGTGTAGAACGGTTACAGTATTGCCGACACTACGAGGAGTATAGATGGAAATTCGTCCCTTAGTTAGTCCATCATGCTTACATCTACCTTCTTTTTGTCCATTCTGGTCATTCTGTCACAGAGTGCCCGCTGCCATTCTCACGAGTCACTGTTGTATGAGCTGTTTCTACGTCTCTTTATAGCTGAAATGGTGCATTTTAATTGCACTATGAGCGTTCCCGTAAACATTGCGTAGGTATGATGCCGTCGCCTAACTAGTACTAGTACTATCAGTTGTATTAGTAGCTGGCAGCTACCATTTCTTTCCAACAACACCCCCAAATCTTCACCATGGATGATTTAATACCATCAATCCAACGGCTTAATCCGTCCAAAAGCAACCAGGATGCTTCAGTAGTAGACATCGAGGTGTTGAAGCACCTAAAGCTGGACCTGGACAAGGAAGTTCACAGAGAACGGCGAATTTGGAAGCTGACCGGCCTCTTCGATCAAAATTATTGCGAACAAGGAGCGAAGATCGCAAATATCTCAGTAGCAAGCAAGCGGGTCGAGAGATCCATCTCTCAAAGCAACTATACTGGAAGAGATATCGACTGGGAAAGTACTGAGGAGGCAAAGAGACTCCTAGAGCAGATCAAAGCACACGAAGTCACAGAAAAGATCCTTACCAACCGTGCCAGTGAATTGTATGAATATAAGATGGGATGGACCCTTCGAGCCAGCTTCATGCGGCTTTTTACTACTTCTAAAATGAGCATCGACATCTCGTGGACTGGATCGGGCAAGAGAAAGCCTAGCCGGCAAAAAGACTTCAAGATTGCACTCATCGCTGCTCAGAAAGCCCGTCACCTAACTCATGAAAACATGTTATGGAATGCAATCACCGGACGTTACCACTTCGCTAACGAGATGGTGGCAGCGCATCTTTTCGCGTGGATGCACGGGCAAACGACCATGAATGCAATTTTCGGAAAAGGATATGACATTTTTGATCCCCGAAATAGCCTTCTTGTCTTAAGACGATTTGAAGCTTGATTCGACTTGGGCAAAGTTGTTATTGTTCCCGACTTGGATGAAAAGCCGAAATTATCTACGTTGCTTCGCTGGGTATTGACCTACCCACGGGGATATCGAATCAATATTATCGATAAAAGTTGGGACCAGCTTGATACTCCAATCACTAGGTCACCTGTTTTAACATGGAGGGATCTTGATAACCGTCGACTTGAATTCAAGTCAGACTTTCGGCCCGCCGCTCGCTTTCTTTACTTCCACTACTGTGTGCAAATCCTCAGACGAGCATGGCAAATGACAAAGGACACCGAACGCAACGAAGCCTCACGAGACAAAGCATCGGATATTCTGTGTGCCGAAAACGGCAAACATTACTGGAGCACACCTGGCCGTTACCTCCCAAAGAATATGCTGAAAGCTCTGGTGGAAGAGCTCGGCCATGGGTATGAAGACATCCTCAAGGGATATTCCTTAGATCGTGGGGATAACGATGCCTTGGTTGCACTTGTTGCCGGTCATACTACAGCCCGCCGCCCGCTGTGCCCATTCCTACATGAAGAAGAAGAGGATCAGACAGATGAGGAAGAAGAGTAAGGTCGATGTCTGAGCCAACAGACTCGGCCCACAAGCTATTCATTGTTGAGCTTCTATGAAACACCTGGAAGACGTAAAGAGAGAAAAAAAAAATCAATTACAGAATTAGCGTTGAAAGCTACTCACTGTCTACTCCTTGAAACTTTGAAAACTAAGGTTTGAAGGGAATTAAGGATGACCATACTTGAGCTCGAATTTCAAATGAACACCCGCGGACTAGGTATCTAGGTACCCGAGTAGAGTAGATATGTATATCATGGAGATATTATGTACAAAAGTCAGACGCATAAATCATTAAGTATGATCTCGGGACTAGAGCATGGCCACAATGGCAACGGCAGCAGCAGCACCTAGCGGGGCAGCAGTGGCCATTGGCCTAGTGACAGCCCCACCAGTAGCAGTAGCAGTAATTTTTACAGCAGAGGCCGAAGCAGTTGCAGCAGCAGTGTAAGCGTAGAGACCATCGGTGACAGTGACGGTTCTATAAGTGATCTCGTCAGCTGAAAGAGTAAGATCTGACTCGCTGGCAGAGGTCGAGATGGTGTATTTTTTATCAGATACTGTGAGGTCGATACTCAGGGAGCAAACGATAGACTCAGTGCTGTGAGTGAGAGTGCATGTCTCGGTGTAGGTCTCAATACCAGTAGCGCCCTCGGTGGTAATTGATATCGTACCCCAGTGGGCGAAGGTGTTAGGGCCCTGGACCATGGTGAGAGGGTGCGGGAGTGCGCACTTTTTGGCACCCTTTGCACAGCCAAGCTCATAGGTGGTGGCATACTTGTCAATACCGATGACACGGGCCGCAGTGCTGGTGTATGCGCCTAGGTTAACATTGGCTGTGTTAGCCGGAGCCAAGTAAGAAATGACAGTCGTGCTGTCGGCAGCAGCCAAAGCCACTAGTGCAGAAATGAAGGATAAGATCATGCGCATTTTGTAAGAGTTATTTCAACCTTGGAAGACTCGGTGGATACAGAGTGATTTTGCAGTGTTATGTGAGGGGAAAGAAAAGAAAAAGGTTTCCGGCAGACTTTATATGCCTCAATTTTGCTATGCATTCAGGACTAAGAAATCTTAGAGTTAATTTAAAAATTAGCCTCTTTTCCATCACGTATGGATAAGAAGACCTTGTTTCTCTCTAAAGCTCGTTTATATCGATGGATTGGGACTAGGGCTTACGATCAATGACCCCCTTTTTTCAAAACGTGCTCGAGAACGGACTTTTACCCGAAGTAAGGATCTCTTATCCATCACTCGTGACTAGCTAGCCTACTAGGTGCAAATTTGGATTTGAACACTTTCTATCTTTTCATTTGAGGATATCAACTTTGAAAGGTCAAACTTATATGCTCTTGGTCGTTGGATATTAGATTAGACAGAACTTTGGGGACCAAATTCGTTTGAAACATGGCTTAGAGCTCAGCAGAGCCTCAGCCCCAGGGCTCACCGCTAGGGTTCTACTTGGACCCTAAATCTGTTAGCTTCGCTTTAGCGCGAGCAATCAATGGTCCATTAACTATCCATATTTATCAGTATGCCCCATGACACAGCTGAATGAGTCAGAGATTATTCGCTACCAGGACACAAAAAGTTAGCCTGTCGGGGAACAATCTATCTAATTGAGTGATTTGAATGAAGAAGGAGATACGAGGGAATTGAATTAGACTTATAGACTTTATATCTAAACAAATTAGACGGCCAGTGACATATCTTTCATTGAGCTCGATGTACAGACAAGAGGGTTGAAACATATTCAGCGTGGCTTCCAGATTTCAGAAGATGAGGACATGCGAAACCTCTTTCCAAGCAATATCACTTACGTCATTATCTTTTATCTACACTTTTGCAGTATCCATAGATGCTCAGTAACTTTCATTGAATGAGTATAGCCCTCCTTCCCATGGAAGAAATCCTTCCCTCTATACTATTCACGCCCACTGGGCTTTTGGCCATGAATTCTGAGCATTTAAAACGCTGAACCAAAGAGAACCGAAAGCATTTAGTTGAAACCTATAACTATGCCTATATTTATAGCCAAGACAAAAGACCAGCAAGACTGACCCCACAAGGTTGATTCACAAGGCTACTCTTTTGGGCCTATCGCTTAGCCATCATTTTTCACCAACGTAGTTACCTCAGCATCCTAGCTTATCTCTTGAGCCTAAACATAGACACATAGGTGGGTTTGGATTTTGGGTTAGATATGGGTCCGGATATTATACCCCCAGGAATAGTAGACATCTGGAGTGATGCCAACCTTGAATTTGGTCAATAATTTTATTGAAGGGATGTATGACTGAGTCTTTTGGATTGAATATGATTCATTTCACTGCTGCAGAGCTAGCTATCAAGCTGTGTTGGACTAGATCTCGTCGGTAGTTGTTGCGACAAGATTACCAGTAAACTATCCGTACGGGTACCTGCATCTAGCTCGTTCAAGGCTGCTATCTTCTCTTCAGGTACAACAAATTCTGGATCTTCATTCTAGGAGTTCAACAATAGTGCTAGGATCTTTTTGCATATCAGATTTGAGCTTAACATTCTTTGGATGAAGAAGGCGATCGATCATTTTGGTATTGGCATATAGGTTGCACACACGCTCTACACGCTCTTGGCAGGATTATTCAAATTGTGAGTAACAAATAACCATTTCACGCCGTACGAAGCCTGAAATGCAACGCTCCACCTCATAGCTGTTGTTTGGTCTTCCGAAAACATGTATTTGATTGCATCGATAAGATAGATGTCGCTCCCTGCCAGTTCATTGCGAGTGTTTAAGTCTGGTGTCTGGTTGACAATGTTGACAATAGGAGGGTTGGAGAACCTGTTCAAGATGGACCTGTGCATATGAAGCCAATCATGGCTTCGTCCTTTCAGTTTCTCCAGTTCGAGCCTCAGCTAATCTCCTTCCACAAATGTCCTCTTGTAATAACCAAGTCTTCTTCGTCGAAGGTCACTTCTTCTAGTTTGAAGAAGGCTTGGACCATCACGTTGCAACCTGGATAATCAAGTATTGTTTTTTTTTTTTTTTGGATGAGCGCGGTCCACGTCTGAAGTGGGGTAGTCAGTAAAAAGAGCTAAAGGGACCGGGTGGGTCTCTTACCTTGATCGGTTTTGTTTTGGCAGGAGGTTGCTCGTTTTTTGCCTCGAGCGGCTTCACCGCCTATGCTAAATAGTTTTGGATGTACGTCCATTGTGCGCAAGTTCTGAAATGGATCTGTACATTGCAAGCAGGAATGAAACTGGACTGACTCAGATAAATAACTCCTGAGTTCATTTCGTTCCTTTCCCTATGTGGCAAGAATAGGGTATTACGCGGCAGGAACCCAACCACAAGTACCGTCTCAACCAGTTACTACCTTTTCACAAAAAATACTTCTCAATCTACTAGCAACCTTACCAGAAATCATGGGCGACTCAGGTGGCTGGAGCACTATTGAATCCGACGAGGTATGTCCATCCACAAGCTTAAGCTCCATCTCCTGCATCACAGCATCGGAATCTAACAAGTACAGGGTGTTTTCACCTCCCTCATCGAAACACTCGGGGTGAAAGATGTTCAATTTGAAGAACTCATTTCTCTTGACGCAGACACAGTCCGATCTCTAGGGTACAGAAATCCAACCCTAAACCCAAACCCCAATCGACAGACCACATAAACTAACAATCCTCCAGCCCAGTTTACGGTGTAATCTTCCTCTTCAAATGGACCCGTGAAGCAGCTGGTGCCAGAGCCGAAGCCCCACTAGACGGCACCTATGACAGCAACGCAACAGAAAACAACGTATTCTTCGCAGCGCAAACGATCCAAAACGCCTGCGGCACGCAAGCCATCCTCTCCGTAATCCTAAACCATGACGACATAGCCCTTGGCAACGAACTAGCATCCTTCAAAGACTTCACAACCGGTTTCCCGCCCGAACTACGCGGCGAAGCCCTCTCGAACTCGGAGGCTATTCGCACTACCCACAACTCCTTTGCGCGGGCAAGTCCGTTCGCGGATGAGACGTCCCGCCCTGTTGATGAGGAGAACGCAGCGGATGTTTACCATTTTATTGCGTATACCCCTGTTAATGGGACGTTGTATGAGCTTGATGGACTGCAGCCGCATCCTATTAGTCATGGGCCTTGTGACGGAGATGCGTTCCCGGAGAAGATCATTGACGTTTTGAGGAGGAGGATTGAGCGATATCCGGCTGGTGAGACGCATTTCAATCTCATGGCTGTTGTTAAAGATCCGCGGTTGCAGGCTAGGGAGATTGGGGATGTTGAGACCCTTGAGAGGGAGGAGAGAAAGAGGGCTGCATGGGCGTGGGAGAATACGCTGCGGCGGTGGAACTTTGTTGGGTTTATTGGGGAGATGATGAAGGGAGTTGTCGGGTTGAAGGACAAGGCTGATCCTAGTGGAAAGGCTTATGAGAATTGGGTTGAGGGTGCGAAGAAGGAGACTAGGAAGAAGTTGGAGAACCGGAGGTAGATTGCTTCTACTACTGACGTTCGCTGACTTTTGATGACAATTCTTTATTCATTCACTTTGATATCCATCTGAAAGGATGTCATGTCGAATATACTGGTGATAAGCACCAATCAAGTCTGCAATATTATCATCAACATTCATACATTTCCACTACCTAATAATGGTATGTGTGTACTGGTAATCATAACTACATAAGCACCGAGACAATCATAGTCTCGTTTAATAATCGATGATTCGTGTCTTGAGATGTTCCAGCATGAGCGGAGGCAGGTCGTCCGCATTGACAAGATTCATCGCCAACAAGTCCGCCCAGAAGAACATAGCTCGGTCCTGAGAGTAAGCAAGATAGTCAAACTCTTCTTCTTCGTCAATATCCGAGTCAACGGGAGGCCTTTTTTCCTCTCCGTTCCCATTGTGATGACCGTTCCCGTTCTCAGCGGCACTCATCTTTGCAATGCCTTCTTTCATGCCGGAAGCCTTGGCTTGCACGATACCCCATGCCACCCACTGTGCTGAGCACATCACGCGCCATAGGCGAGTCTGTCGCAAAAGGTGGCGCATCTCTAATTCTACCTCATCCTCTTGGGTTGTTTCGATCTCGGGGGTTGATGTTCCAGTATCGTCAAGGTCTAGATGGGCAATAGAAGTGCCGGTGCGACCCCGCATGGCCGGGGTGGCTAGCGGTGACACAACACCGCCTGTGACGGCAGGTCGGTGGTGGATATAGGTCCATAAGAACCGTTGCTGTTCTTCCGGAGTGGGATAGGTACGGTTGTTGCAGGCCCAAGCTCGCTCCTCGTCGTGATAATTGTAACACCACTCCGTCTGAGATGGTCAGATAATGATAAGATGAGAGTTTTAAGAGAGGCAACTTACAAAGTGGTTAGCAAATTCAAATCCAGCAGTATTGGCGGAGGAGTATTCAAAATCGATAACTACGAGCTGTTTATGCTTGTTGGCAGGAAGGAGGAGTGGGGATTCTGTGGCAGGTTCCATGCGCAGGAGGTTGCCATATTGAGTCTGAGGGGAAGTTAGTATATATGTACAATCCAAACACGAATAATATATCACATACATCGTTATGGGCGAATACAAGCTGTCGCTTGATCTCATCAATGCCTCCACAGCTCGCAATCAACCAGATCCGATAGTTCTCTACAGCTTTGCGGAATATTGCCCACGGTACACCACAGACGAAGCCACGTTGACGCCAGGGCTCTGTGGCAGCCTTGACATCATTTTCCGGGGATTCAAGCTCCTTATCCAGCCAAGTGGTCACTTGCTCGCAACGGTCAACCCATTTGTCCCAATTCATGAAGATCGCCGGGCCGCCTTCACGTTCTTCGTCTAGAAGCTCAATTCCATCGTGAAGCTCCCTCATCCGCTTTGCGATTTGCTTTGCTGTCTCTGGCTGCCGCAATTCCCCTGGACTGAGTGGACGAGCCTCGAAGAACTCTTCAAATCGACCGTTGTTGAATGTACCCAACATGCGAGGACCGATGTTCTTGCGGCCCAGACGACGTAGGATCTGCAGTTCTTTTTCTCGATCAATTAAGTGATCTACTTGAGGACCGTAGATACGTAGCAATAGCTTTCTGCGAGGGAAGAAAAAAGAAAGAAAGATTAGCAGTCAACTACAATGCGCCTTTCGAGTTCTCAAAAACTTACGGCGGAGGTTTTCTCGCAATCAATTGGGAAGAGCTGTTGTCGTTGTTCGCAACAGGTATGTGCTTTGGTGGCTTAACCACATATACAGCGTTGGTCAATGCGCCACTCAGACGAATGACATCCATGTCTGCAGCGTCATCCATAGACACTTTGCGCCAGCCCCTGAGCTGCAATGTGTGTGCAAGACGTAGAATCTCAGTTTTAAAAACAGTCCAAGACTCCTTGTCCTTGGCCCGTTTCAAGGAAACAGTGCTATCAGCCAACTCTTCATCCAGGGCCGTACTGCTTGGGTAGGCCAAGGTTTTGGAGTTGTCAAGCCAGGCATCTACGCTGGGCACAGTGGCTTCAACATCAGTGCATTCAGATTCAGAAGCTGACCCTCGACGAAGACCCCTATGACGACGGCGAATGACGCGCTTGGCGTATTGAACCGGCTCTAAGCCAGATCCTGCATATTGATGTAGAATTTTCTCCAGCATGTCTAGGGAAAAGGAGCCATCGGAGCTACGAGATTCGTCTCCAGTACCTTGACCCTCAGGAGGACCATCCACAGAGTCTACACCAGCTCCATTCCGCCGTGCCTTGCGTATTTTCCTTCTTGCCTTCTCGTGTTCCAGCCATTCGAAAACCTGATGAAACAAATTCTGTTGGGGGTCCTCGTCCGGGATCTCTTCTATGGCGGAGGTATCAAGTCTGGCGCTAGATTGGCTGCCGAGAGCCGACGACATTGACGAGGGGTGAATGGGCGGGCGCGCAGTTGTCTTGGGCACGGGGGCACGATACTGCCTAGAAGGTGTACTGTCCGGTGGGGGAGAGGCGGTCCTACTTGCATTTGTATTCAACAAGGCCTTGTGCAATGAAGGAAAATCCAGACCAGTTCCTGAAATAGGCAGGCAGTCTACACGGAATCAGTTAATGAGAAATCTAGAAACGCGCTTTGGTCAAGGTGGGCAACGACGTCACTTCATTCGGGTCACCGGATTTGGTGGCGCATGTACAAAGGGCCACGAGTGGCAAAGTGCGCTAGGATGTTGTTGCATGGGCAGTCGCAGGGGCAGTTCAAAAACAATTGCAGAGGGGCATTTATAAAAATACACTCTGGGAGAGTGGAGAGAAAGCCTACCTGTTAGCTCGGGCTCCCCGCCAGCACGGTCTTCCAGGGACGGCATATGCAGGGTGAACTTCGGAGATGGCACAGTGTCAGCAAGGGGTATGATGAACTGTGATTGAGTAGACCAATAGGTACTTTTTAGTTTGGCTAAGGTTTGTGGTCCGATTGAGGCTGAGAGGAGAAAAAAAAAGAAATCAGATCAAAGGGGTAAACGTGGAGAGAAGGTGGGGTAGAGAAATATCTCCTCCCAAAAAAGTCAAGACAGTATCCAGTAAGTATGGAGCAAAGCTTTAAATCAGGTCAAAGCGCAAAACTTGGAATATGTGTGTGAAAGCGGAACTAGGAGGAATTGAGGAATTGAGGAATTGAAGTATGGAATAAATTCAAAGCTTCAATAGAAATAAGAAGTGGCAAAAAGTGGCGCTTATCGGCGGTCAAGCCTTCTCATGTGACCCGACAATCGGTTGAATCTAGCAGATCTACAGATATTTAGCAGCTAGTTAAGCTTTAGATATCATCTTAGTCATCCTGCTTATCTTTAATCTACTTCATACTTCATTTAATATTTCGCCTTAATCTTGAATTAATTAGTAGGTAGTCATACCTTTAATCTTTATTTTTTAGAACTGAGTACTTCTAGGTTCTATGCCTGACCACTGAAGTATATACAGATAGGCCTGAACATGCGCTCAGTCATGATAACTTACGCTATACACCTTGAAGCCCCTCGAAGCTTCTTTCTCAGTCAATTTCAAGTTCCCTTGGCCGTAAACCTCTATATACTTGCCATTGGCATATTGCAAAGAATAGCCATGGCCATTCCCAAGGAATTTGATGCGCACAAACTCGGCATTGTCGCTGTTTGAAGCGTCCGCCAAGGAGCCGTTCGGTCCTAACCAGCGGCCATCAAGGGCACTGGAGACTTTGAAGAGTTCGTTTTCTTCGTCTTTTGAGTAATGGATGATCCAGCGCTGAGATTTATCTTCATGATTATCAGTGGCGGAAGTCGTGGTCAGTTTGTTGTCTTGGCCTTTATTTGTTATTGCTGACCCGCTCTTCTCGAAAACTAGGTAGCGGCCCTCGGTTAGGTAGCCAACTACCTCCTTGAAACCATCTTCGAAGTAGAGCGTATTTTCGGTATCGTTCTGATTGCCGTATGGGACTGTTGGTCGTTGGGGATTATATGTGGACTGGCAGACGGATGAACCGATGTAGACACCGTCACTGGTGGTCTCGGGAGTTTCGGCATCTGGGATTTCTGGAATGGAGTAGTTGGGCTGTCATAGTTGGTTAGTTACTCTTGATTAATAGAAAAGAATAAACTTACATTGTCAAAATCCAGGGCGTTGACAAGGTTAGACATGTGTTCTCGGCGCCAAGTCACCATCTGATCGGTCTGGACATTCTTATATCCTCTAGCTGTAAGCCACTGTTCTACAAACAGAATCTGGGAGTTGTGATCTGCCCGCTCGGTGAAGACACGATTGCCTCGCGTCCAGGGAGAGATCATATAGAAGGGTACACGGAAGCCTGGTAGATGCATCAGTCTTCGGACTTGAGAGCCAACTTCTGTTACGTACCAGGTCCCACAAACACATCACCGAAGTATCCAAGAGGGTCTTCCATCCATTCTCCAGGAGTATCTTTGGGTGAGTGAAATGGAGTGACGTGGTCTCCAAATCCTCCAGTCTCTAGCACCAAAATTAGACCTGCTTTTCGAAGAGACCTAAGAAAAACTCACCATCGTAGCTGATCATTAAAAGGGTTGAAGCGTACTTGGGGCTTGAAGTGACGGCATCAACGACCTTCTTCTGCAACCAAGCACCATCCTTGGGCTGATACGGAGGGTGCTCTGATAGTTCTGCCGGCCCAACAATGAAGCTAACTTCTGGTAGAGTACCATTGGCCGCGGCTTCGTAGAATGCATCTAGCCCAGTGTAGGACATTCCCTTCTTAGCAAGAGGGGATGAAGAGTTGGCCTTCTGGAACTGTTGAAACCATGCGAGAGGGTTGTCGTCGAAGTTGTTAGTGTCTTGATACAGTTGCCATGAGATACCAGCCTCTTCATAGAATTCGTATATCGTCTTCCATTTGAGGGGGTAGCAATTGATACCATTGCTATCACATCCTGCAAGAAAATTCTTAGATGATTGTCTCAATTGTCATGAATATAACTGGAAAAATCATACCTGGCACTTCATTATTATCAATGTAGACACCACCTTGGCTAGCATTCTGCGGGCCACCAGGCACGTTCACAGAGCCACTAACGAGAGTCACTCGATTGGGATTAGTGGCAGTGATTTGAGATTCCTATATAAAGTCAGTGTCGAGTTCAAATTGCCTCAACTCCACAGGCAATTCATACCTGATACATGTCACCGGAGGTCCAACCCTCTGCAATGGCAAAATGGATAGGAACATCGCTTCGTTTCAGATAACCCCAGCTCCAAGGAGTGTTGTTGCGAGCCCAGTGGTTGTTTAACCCACCATTGAGAGCTGCCTGATTGTCCTGGTAGCCATTATCTCCGGCAGCCATACACTGGATGGCATCTGTTGAGTTTCCACCTTGGTAGCCCAGGTACCAAGGCAGTAGAGAAGTGGTCTTATTTGACATTGATGGATCAACTTTTCTGGAATAGAGCAGTTAGATCCTCAGAAATCCAATTGGCTTTTGGCTGCGACTCACTGGTGCCAGACAGGCAGATTGTCGTCATTGACTTGAACATTTGGATCGTTGAAGCCTCGCACGCCAGCCATAGTGCCAAAGTACTGTCAACTGTATTAGATTCATACTTAATTCTTCCCACGAAATCAGAATCTGAGAAAACGTACTGTATCCCAAGCCCGATTCTCTTGCATAAAGATGACTACATGGTGAATATCCTTCAGCGAACCGGCATTGGCAGGCGCGATGCCCAGTCCAAGCAGAAGAGCCCCCAGACGCAGAGCCATAATGCCTTAACTAGAATGAAAGGGTTGAAAAGTAGAATATTCTCTGGAAAGAGGTCATCAAAGCTTTAAAAGGAATCATCAGACATTGTTGGAAATTAGAAGTCAAGTTAGGTAATGAAACCGAACGCCGAAGGAACCCCCGCACGTTTAACTAGGGGCGTGCATCCCTTGATCGACATCCAATCTATCTTCCCACGTGAAGAACTTCACTCCATTTTCATATCCCTAATAGGAAAGGCCTCGGTACCCAATCCGTCCTTCCACTTTTATTGCTACCTATACTACATTTACTAGTATTCATTATACTAGTTGTATGTCACCTACATTACACCTGCATGATCTGCATGATCTGATTGACTGGATACCTCGCATTATTTCTTCCTCTGTGGTCCTCTGTCAATTTCCGCCAATTTTTAGTCTGCTTGTTGCATGTCAGATGTTGCAAGGCGTGAGGTCAGAGCGGGACCCTGAAGTATCCCGGACGCTTAACCCGTCCATACTACGTACTTTATACTCCGCCTACCGCGGGATTTCCTATCACCTCTGAACAGACTGATCCTTAATGGAGATGCAGAGTCGACGTCGAAGGGCTGCTCCCATGCCGGAGCCACAGCTAATTCCGCCCGTAGCGCGGAATCGCCGCCCTCGTCCATTATTGATTTTGTTATTGTTTACCTCTTTCCTAGCATTGTTCTTTCTGCTTCTTCCGGAAAACTCGTTCAGCTCATGGACTACTCCATCACTGCATCATCAGCAATTCAATGAAGTGGTGTCCCGCCCGAGGATAGTACTTCATCCTGATGATCATGTGTATCGGCCGACGGTGACACAGTACTTCAATTGGAGCGTCACGTCGGGGTTGCGCAGGCCTGATGGTGTGTTGAAGCGGATATACTTGATTAATGGTACCTACTACAGGCCTGATATTGCTAAAAAAAAAAGACCTCACTAATTTGCGAGTAGATCTCTTTCCAGGTCCTACTATCGAGGCCCGGTCTGGGGACACTCTGATTATTACTGTAACTAATGATCTGTCCGAGGACCCAATTACCATTCATTGGCATGGCCTTCATATAGCGAGTAAGTAGTATTTCATGTCCATCGCACATTTGACTAACCAAAACAGATGATATGGATGGGGCCACAGGGGTGACACAAAGCCCTATCGTTCCTGGAGGCCGATTCGTCTATAATCTCACCATCCCCTCCGACCAGAGCGGAACCTTTTGGTATCATGCCCATGCTGGTCTTGCAAGGGGGGGGATGGCCTATATGGTGGACTAGTCGTTCATTCTCCAGCCTCCAAGTCTGCTATCCGCGGTCTATGGACTCGGAACCGCAGCGATGCTCAAAGATTTGGCTATGAGAAGGAACTTCTGCTCCTTATTGGCGACTGGTACCACCGTCCCGCAAAAGATGTGCTAGCCTGGTATATGACTCCGGGGAATTTTGGCAACGAGGTATGTTCGTGATTTTGAGAATGAATGGCCTTCTGACGATGGTGTAGCCCGTGCCTGACTCGCTTCTGATTAATGGAGCTGGTTATTTTGATTGTTCCATGGCAGTTCCCGCTCGTCCCTTGGACTGTATTGAACAGGATATGAACTCTTCTCTTCTTCACCTCGATCCTGATACTGCTTATCGAATCCGAGTCGTGAACACAGGGTATTGACTATCTACAAATTCGCTAAGATGGTCACTGACTTCCAACAGAGCCTTGGCTGGCTTCAGCCTGATCTTAGATAAAGAGAATTTTGATATTGTCCAGATGGACAGTGTTGATGTTGCCCGCGACGAGCAGCAACCCGATATCAACTCCGCCGGCATCTTACATCCAGGCCAACGCATGGATTTTGTGCTTCGCCAGCCACTTCACGATTACGACTCGTCCGTTATGACAGTTCAGCTAGACGAAGGGTACAAATGCTGCTATAAATTATGAAATCAGGGCTAATAATCTACAGATGCTTCAAATATGTCAATCCGGCATTAACACCACTCCAGTCCTTCCCAATAATTTACAAATCTACCTTCCAAAAGACCATATTAACACCAGAAACGCGCAAAAAAATCAATCTAGAAAAAATTCCTTCTAGCCCCGCTATCCTCAAATCTCTCCCGCGAAGGGCAGATCAGACACAAGTGGTCTACACCAAGATCCAAAAACTAGCCCGCAACCACAACATCCCCTTCGGATATTTCAACCAAACAACCTGGAAACCACAAAAGGATCCATTCACCCCACTAAGAAACCTTCCACGCAGTCAATGGGACTCGAATCAGCTTTCTTTCAGTACGCCTGACGCTGCATGGATAGATCTGGTCGTGAATAACTTGGATGAAGGTCCCCACCCATTCCATCTGGTGAATTTGCTTTCAGTTTCTCTATACTACATTATTGACTAACACCTTCCATAGCACGGCCATCACTTTTATATTCTTGCCATCCAAGAGCCATTCGGGTGGGGTTCTTACAGCCCTTTCGAAGACATCTTTCCTCCGGGCTTGGAGCCTGATGAACATAATGATGCAAATGAGCCTTATCAGCCGTATGACCTGGCGAAGGCGTCTCTTCGGGATACCGTTCAGATCCCAAGCCGTGGTTATGCTGTGCTGCGTTTCCGGGCTGATAATCCTGGTGTTTGGCTCTTTCACTGTCATATCTTGTGGCATATGGCTACTGGCATGGCCATGCTGGTCGATGTTCAAGGTGATCCGGCAGGTCAGATTGCACATGCCTCAGGATGAGGTGCATGTATTGTCTACTAATAAGATCATACGTGAAACAAAAGCGAAGAAATGCATTCAACTTTAATTTTGAGCCGAGTTGACTGGTGACAGCTACTCCTACTTATCTGACAAGAGAAAGCAAACTCAACGCTCCTAAGAATAAAATGTAGCGTAACATAATGAGGAGTTCGAGTTGTGTGTGATAGGAATATGGACCCGAAACAGCCCCGACACAAGAAGGGGTTTCCCAAAGAATGTGAACCGCCCGGGAACGCCAAACCCTGAATAAGTACCTACAAGAAAACAAGGGGACCAATAGGAAGGAGACAGCGCATAGATAAAAGAGGACAGACCGGCGTCACCAGGTTTGGTGGACGGAAGAAATGATTCAAACAGCAGTAGCCCACTCCACCACTTCCAGGGCACAAACAACGAGAAAGAGGGTAGATGGGAGGATCCTGAAAGATTAGTTAGCATAGATTCAATTAAATCGTAATATATTGGAACATACCAGACAACATAGCTCTGGAAAAGAATTTTGGACATGGCGCCTACGTAAACGTTGTTGATCTGGCAAATCTGCGCCAGTTGCAGTGCCGAGGGGGCACCGGTGAGAAGGAAGCAAACGATTATGAAGATGGGATCGTCCAGAATACTGATCGGCACAAATTTCGCCAGCAGAGCAAGGAATGGTGCCATGATCAGAGTCGGGAGTAGCATACGAGCCAGTAACGAGGCAATGATGAGTTTGCGCTCCGCCTTCGGGTGTTCAATGTCGGCAAGAGCCTCTTCGGGAAGGGTGTTCCGCGCGAGATTGGCACCCAAAACGACCAGGATGAGCGGTACGGCGACCTGGGCATTTTGCTCGACGGCACGAGTGACCGAGTTGCGGACGAAGGTACCCTTGTCGAAAAAGAGGTGTTGCAGGGCTGGGACCGAGGCCACGACTATAGCCGTCAGCATTGCCCATAGGGGCGGGTTCATGAAGCCCCACAGGCCTAGGAGAAAGCGGGAGATGCTATGGGTGGTAGCTGAGAGGGTCTTCTGAACCCGTGTTGGGAGGCTTCCAAATACGGCCGCTGCCTTCTTGCTCGCAAATGCCCGGGTCTTTTCACAACCGCGACGAATAGACGCTTTCCATCGTTGGATCAAGGTCTGCTCTGATTCTTCGGAGGTGGTCTCCACGTTGGGGAATGACATGATGTCTCCTGTGCTTTGTCGCGGAAGGAAAAGTCCAGTTGGGGGAGACCCGATTGCACTTGATGGCCTATCAGAGTGGTGATCTTCATCTCCGGAAGTAGTAGAGTTCGTTGAGGAGATTTTGCTGTATGAATATTTGCCAGTCCCAACTGGTGTTGCTTCCCCGGAGTGGAACCCATCGCTGGGCTCACCGTGACCGTCAGGGTTGAGTAAATCATCCGAATTCCGCGTTTGGACTAGTGGCTCATCTGGGTTGTCCGTGTAGCGTGCATGGCCCTGTTCGATACGTGACTGATCGGACTCGCTATCTTCCTCTAGGTATCGCTCCTTCGGGGCCAAAAGGACATGGTACCCCCAGCTCCAGCGTACGAGCTGTCCCAACTGTTGAAAGATAAGCAGATAAAGGATACCTCGAGCCGCAACTTCGTCGTCATTGTCGTTTGGTACTTGGTCCCAATGAAGGCCTTTAAGAGTCTTGGAGAGGGAGATGACAAGGGATATAGGGAGAGAGTTAGAGTTTCCAAAGACCTATATGAGAAGCATACATTAGGTTCCAGTAAATCGCGCCGAGGAGAGGTTAGACTTACCGCCATGGCCGTCACAAAGTTCGATTGGCGTTTCTTGAACCGACAGCACCTCGTCACCACGAAGGCGCAGAAGTATGAGACACATGTTTGAACGATAAATATTAGAGGAATAATGGCCAGGTCAGTGATTTTCTCTGCTGTCAATTGGGAGCCGAGCTTGATGAAGACTATGGATTTGGGTTAGTGATTGTAGGTTGATGCGATGGGATAAATCCACCTACTCAGGCATGGGGTGAACAAAATGACGTTAAGATTTGCCACAAATTTTTGAGCATCTGCATCGAAGAGTCCTTGTCTGGCAACGATGTAGCCTGGGAGAGAGACACATACTACCTCCAGGACGGCCTCGAAGACCAGTAGGCAGAGGTGAACGAATGAGGGGTGCTTGTTGTGCATACCAGCGCCAGTAGCCATTATGCTGCTAACGTCTATCTGGTCCTGAGGGAAGCCATTATATTGGAATGACCGAGGCGCAGTAAAAATGGCCATCGAGATTGACGGAGATGGTCCTTACAAGGGAAGTTGGTGGGAGGGAAAGAAAAAGAGGTGGTGAGATAAGCAAGATAAGTGATGAGCTAGCCAAGAACACGAAGGCAAACTTATTACTAGTTTGACCACCATTCTCGCAACAGATGAATAGAATGATATCTCAATATTACAGTGAATGTGGCGTAAATGGCGACAAAAGATATGCAGTATAACTATTCAGGTCAAGTGCGACTCTCTTGAAGGTCCAGTCCAGCGGTCCAATGACGCAAACACATAGTGTGGTCTGTGCTTTTAGCCGTTTTAGCTGCAGAGTCAAAATACCATGTTTTATATGAGACTATACAATAATAATTGATGATGTTTATGTTTTATGTTATTATGGATTGTCTTCTACCTTGAGAAGATACGGTAAAGCCGTGGATTTCCGAAGTGTTGGTGCCAAGCTCAGCTCAGCCTACAATGGACCCGCAGTGATCTACTCGCTTTCTCAAAACATGCCACGTCGGGGCAAACTGCTCAGTGGGATTCAGGCAGACATCTATGGATGGCTAGATCTCCTAAAACAAGGCAGACACAGCTGCACGGATCACCAAAATCACGGAGAGAGAGAGAGACAGAGGTCCGTGGAACCAAGTATATCGAAACAACAAAATCATTCAATTGTCTATAAAAGCAACATTTCCAAGGTTCCACGGCTGGTATAATACAAGGAAATCAAAAGAAAAAAAAATTAAAAGAGTTAATATGTAATAACCTTGGAATGGCCGGTTTAGGCTTCTTCCACAAACCCTAGCTTCTCACCAACTTTGATACGTTGACCCTTCTCAACACTCCATGTCCAACCGCCGGCGTTCTGGTCCGAATCTGCGTCAACAGATTTCTTGCCTAGCGGTGCCTCGAACACAAGAACGACGGTGCTTCCAAGTTGGAATCCACCCATTTCCTCGCCAGGTTGCAAAGGATGTCCATTCAAGGTCTTGCTAGCATGGCGGTAAGTGGCTTCCACGAACCCAGGATCTTTCTCCCCTCGCTCGGCCGCCTGAGCTGCGGCTAAATCAGCAGCAGTGTCGGTCAGCAGACTGTTGGTGCGCAATTCGGAGTCAAAGTTGATTTTTATCGAGCCCACATTGGTCGCGCCCACAGGTGTGTAACTAAAGAAACCCCAGCGCCAGCGACCGAGGAGCACCACACGCTCATTCAGAGTAAATAGACCTGGGAGGTGGCGTTGCAAATACGGAGACACAGAGTAGAGCTCACCAGCGAAGTGGCGGCGGCTCTCGACCACCCAGGCAGCTGGAGAGTGGAAGCGATGGTAGTCACCAGGAGCCAGGTAAATCACCATGTAGAAGAGACCGTGATTAGCAGCCGCCTTGGGCGCGTACCATGGGGTGCCTTCCCCGCGGGCCAGTTCCTCCTGAACTTTGGCCTCAGAGGTGGCCTTAGAATGAGTAGAGGCATCAATCGAAGCTTGTTTGTGGGTGTCTCCGGAGAGCAGGGACGGGATAGTATATGAAATTCCGTTCAAGCGTGCAAAGTCTTCATCAGATATCATGTTCTCCGCATCATTTTGAGTTCCTTCTGTCTTTGAATCAGTAAGCCGATTGCTGTGGTCGGCATGCGATGGTGTAGCCGATCCCAACAATGCATCCAAGCTGTAGGTCATACCCTTGACCTGCTCCACCTCATTTCGCTCAATCGTGCCGAATTGCAGAATACGACCGTCGGATGGGGATACTAGGGCTCGTGGGTCAGGGTCCAGAGGGCGCACACCGGGTTTCAGCTTGCGATAAAAGAAGGCTGCGAGGTTGGGATAGGTGTGCAGGTCAGGCTCCGCAACCTCACTGAGGTTGACACCAAAGACCCATGAGTAAAGCTTGAATCCAGGTACACGGAAATAGTAAGGTAGCTCAATTTCGTTGAAACGACCCCACCACCGCGACATGGCCTTCAGGGGTAGAGTGGATAGGAGCTGAACCTGCCAGGACCCAGTTGGCACAACTCGCGGGCGACGAGGTGGCCTTCTTCCATCTTCCCAATCTTCTCCAGCAGCTTCACGGGCTTCACGATCACGCTCTGCGCGCTGTGATTTGTAGAAGCTTAGAACTCCTAGCAAGCCGATGCCCAGGCCCACAGGGATGGGGTACCACTCCACCTTGGTATTTCGTAGGGCAAAACTCAGGCGAGATCCAAACCCACTCTTTTTGTTGTTTTCATGATTGTCTTGATATTGTCTCCATGATTTAGAAAAATGGCGCACGCTAGTCTTATGACGGGCAGTGGCTCGGAACGAAAGGACCTCCATGGATGCAACGCCCCCGGTTCGAGGGCAGTGGAGGAAATGGGATTTGCTGAGAAGGCACTTGGCCATCATGTAAAATCACTCCATGGAGACTCGGGTTAATCGCTTCCCCGAGGCTGTTTCACAAGATGTTTGGGACATGTTTTTTTCACGCGACATTACAATCGGCCTCACCGCCTTAAACACGTGTTATTGAATTGATCCTACCGCCTTCAGGCACGTGTATACTGCCTATCGCCACCTTGACATAATGATATTGTTTGTTGATCTGGATCTCCCCTCTTCACCCTCTTCTTATTTTCGCGCTTGACCTTTTTGCCTTTCAAAATTAGCCAACCCCATCTCTTCATTCTGTTCCAGTGAGCTGAACTAGTGCGGCTTCTAATCAGATATCTTACATCAGACCAGTGCCTAGTTACCACTCACGCAACCTGGTGCTACCATTTCACTGGATTCAAGCTCGCAAATCTGCCATCACTCCTTACCACCCCATTCTTCCTAGAGCTATGACAATCTAATCACCTACGCATCCCCGTACCCACCATGGCCCGCCCCACCATCGTGACATCCGATGCAGCTTCTGATCCTTCTACTCGTTCCACTATCACTCTTCATGTCTTGGTCCCTGCCCTCCCTCCCCCCAATAAATTCACTTTCCAAGACATCCTACTGTCCTCGACGGTTGATCAACTCCGTGATCGTCTCAAAGATGAAATTCCTTCACATCCCCCGTCATTTACACAGCGGTTGATCTACCTCGGTCGATCGATCGACCACCTTGGAACTCTGGCAGCTGTTTTCCATCCCGTTGTTGTATGTTTTTCTCCAATCTCAACGTTCTTCAACTTAACCTGAACTTTTCTAGTCTGAGGAATACACCATCCATCTTGCATTGCCACCATCTCTGCTGGACCGGAGCCTGTCCACCCCATCTCGCAATTCAGAAATACCAGTTACCCAAGTCCCATCCGTCAATTTGACAAATAATACGAGTGCCAGCCCTGATGGGCCATTTGTTAGTCCCCAGCCACTGCGTAACGCTCTTGAGACGCATGGACATCGTCTCAGGCCCCTCTTTAATACGAACCCAAACGATAGGACTACCAGGCGTTCGAGCATCTCTGGTGATATAGCAGCTCCTGACGCCCCTTCTGCTTTAGATGGTCATGGTGTGACAGATCTACCACCTGCATATTCCCATCTCAACCTTAGCCGTGCTCAAAACCTTAGCCAATTGTTGGCTCATATCCTGCAAATTGAATCAGAACTCGCGGTTGGTGTTTTGCCCACTATAGAAAGTCGGCTTCAGTTGCAGACCAGAGTACATGAATGCCAGCTCTCAATGGTGTCAAACCCAATAAACCACGAATTTATGCAACGTATCAGCTCTATCTATCGTCGTATCGATGACCTTTCTCATCCGGCTGGGATACATCAATTCGGACTGGATCCTGGAAGGCGATATTATTTGGCATCAGGCACCAATGGAACCCAGTCCCTAATCGTTCCCAACGAGTCTGCAGCCAATCCCGATGTTTTGAATTTACTGACTAGTTTATACCCCGGACGATTCAATGCAAATCTGGAACCGGCACCTAGACGTCTCGAACAAAACGTTTTCCGAGCGCAGCCAATCCCCGCCAATCAAGATCTTCGTCAGACAATCCCCGCGCAACAGAATGTTCCTCAGGTACCCCGTCAGGAAATTCCCGCCGGACAGAACGTTCCTCGGGTGATCCATGCCCGGCACCGCGGACGCTTCAATATTAACGAGGCCATAATGCGCCTCATGAGCCGTATGTGGCTTTTTAGCCAATTTATGCTTATTATTTACATGGCAAGCGATTCTGGAACTTGGACTCGTACTTTTATGATGCTTGTGTTTATGATCTATGCTTTGCTTCAGGCAACTGGCTTATCTGAGCAATTCCAGGGAGCGATAATTGCTCCCTTCCAGCGCTTTTTAGAACGACAGGCCCTTCGACCTGCAGCTCATCCTGTGCAAGAAGCGAGGCCCGCAAACAACTCCCTTGGTTATGTCATGGAGTCCATTTTGCTCCTCCTGGCTAGTCTTGTCCCGGGTATTGGTGAACAACGGGTCCAGGCTCATGCACGCTTGGAAGCTGAGCTTGAGGCCGAAAGGCTGCGCCAGGAAGTCGAGAATAATCAGGAAATTGAGAATCGCCAAGCTGAGCCTCCAGAGGAAGAAGAGCAGTGAAAACTCAGGAACCACACAAAACACCTTCAAAATGAGGATGTCCTAATATTATGACAAGCGATACCCCAGCCACTTTATCTTTCAGCTTTTTTGTCAATGGGTCGAACTTTATTCTCGGCAATCTTATGCACTTTCTAAAGATATCTAATTGATCTGAAAGAAAACCCTGCTTTGTTTTATTAAGTTGAGATAGTAGCGTCGTAAGTAAACCTCAATTATTTCAGAGGCTGATTGGATTTGAATGTATTTCTTTTATTTTAAAGTATTACTCCCCACGACTTTACTCCAAACTTTCCTTAGCGAACCCTTCATCTAAGCAGCAGACTTCTCCAGATCTGACGCCCATAAAGCTGCGCCGACCGTATTGGTGAATGAGAAAAGGATCGAAGCAAACGGAACCATCTCCAAAGCAGCAGCCGCAATTCCCATGCTATATAACTCAGTTAGTATGCGAAGATGAAGACAGATCCAACCAATACATATTGACCCACCCAGTGTACGCGGCCCGATTTTTATTCACCCATTCCTCTTGGCGGCGAGAATCCCAGGCTTTGAGTTGGAAATATCTTCCGTGAAGTCCTGGTCCAAGTCTCTTACCCTGCATAAACACATACAGAACTGTACCTACGACTGGAATCAGATTCAAAGGCAAGAGAATCAAAGATTTCAGGAGCGACCGAGGCATGATTCTGGAAATGGGCTTTGAGAACGCTTTTCCCAGCCTGGCCACTGCACTTATGCCTCCGAATTTGGGTTTGACCTCGCGTCCTTGAGCAACGAGGGGCTCCTGGCCTCGTGCGATCAGTGTAGCATCAAATGTATCCATCAAGGTTTCCTCTCCAACGAAGGAGCGCATGAGAATTCTGGTGAGAGTGGAACTTTCGGTGAGAACAAGCAAGGCTGCAGAAATAGCGGCCAAGGGGCCGCTGGTGAAAAACATGATTGCGAGCTGCGGAACGTAGGTGAAGAAGAACATGAAGGTTGTCACTCCCAGTCCAAGGCTTAGAGTTTGTCCAGCTTTGGAGACGAATGGTTGCCAGAGGTCTTTATGCATTGCGAAATAGAAAATTCCCTGTATTTCGAGGGTTAAATGAATAATTGAGATCTCTCATGGAGGCTTCGTACCTTGAATGGGTACAGGTAGGCACCTGACCTGGCGACATCCAGAGCAACTGTTTGGGCGTGTCTCGCCTCGTCCATAATGGCTTTCTCAAGTTTGTCAGGCATGGTGAAGGTGGGCTGTGAAGATTTAAAATGCAGAATGACGTTACTTGCCTTTATCGATAAGATATAAGATATTGCACGACCTCGGCTCTTATCACACCGCCCTAGATTTATAGGTCCAAGGTTCCCCGCAATAAACATCCTTGGTAAATCATTGTCACTATGCCACTGGACACCATCTATCTCACTCGCCATGGGGTAAGATCTTTGATTCTTCTTCGAGGGTCCAAGGCTTAAGCCTTACATATCTATATGGTCCTTGAGCCTTCCACTGTTCCTATACGCTAACTAACAGATACAGCACCGGCTCAGTTGGACAATAGACCTCCGCACAGGCATCTACAAATCACAATTTCCAACACCAACAGGGAATCCAGCCGATCCAGTACTGACATCACATGGTGTACAGCAATCTCATGAACTTGCGGAGCATATAGCTGGTCCTGACTTCCACCCAAAGCCCTTTCGCATCTATTCTAGTCCATTCTTTCGATGTCTTCAAACAATACAGCCCACAGTTGAGGAGCTAAAGAGGAAACAACAAGTTCCAACCCCCCTGGAAAGTCAAAATAATACATACGGATCCATTGATAAGGATGCAACTTTGGATGTTAGAATTGAAAATGGGCTGGGAGAATGGTTTGGCTCAACGAGCTTCTTTTACCATCCGCCTCATCCAACAACAAACACAATGCTTACACACTTCCCAACGTTGATTCCTCAAAACCCAGAATCAAAATATACCCCAATACTCCGGCCCTCTAGAAAAGGCGAGACAATCGCTCAACTGCACGACCGCATCGCCACTGTTCTAGATGGGATAATTACCGATCTGGATACAGAAATAACAGCCCTGGAATCAGCCCTTCCGCCCGAACAACGCCCCAGCAAATCAGTGCTGATCTGCGCACATGCGGCGCCACTGATTGCCATGGGCCGTGCCTTAACGGGCATCATGCCCCCGGACAGCTCTGAAGAAGACTTTCTTGTTTTCACGGCTGGGCTAAGCACGTTTCGGCGAAGAAATCACAGAGTTTCTAGATCTAGTAGCGCAGAACTTGGCGATTGTGGGCAAGTTCTGGCAGAAGAGACAGAGCTCATTCGTGCTAAGCGGACTCCGGATTGGAAAGGCGGACGTGGTGTTGGAGGTGGATGGGATTGCGTTGCTAATGGGGACTGTAGCTTTTTGAGCCAAGGTGCTGAACGTGGATGGTAAGTGTGTCGCTTTCTTGCTTATTCATATTCTCAAATGCGAGACTAATGATAGGACAGGCACTTCAATGGCGAAGAAGCTTTCAATACGGGTCCTATGGCACCACCATCGGAGCTATCTGCTTTTTCAGAGGCGAGTAGACCTGGCACAAAGCTTTGATTGAATCATTTTATTGAAATCTTTTCCTCTACTCGGAACTCAAGAGCAAGCTATCACTATTACTACGGTTAAAGTTGGTGATACAAAGTCGCAATGATATAGAGTAGATTTTGTTCAATGTTCATCTGTGATCGATGCCCTAATTCCTCAGAAACGCCAATTATTCGGCTTATAACGGTCAACAGGGATTGACGAACTAGTTATGCATCTAGTTATGCATAACTAAATAATCCCTGGTAAATATCTAGTTACCCGCGATCTTATTTCCTCACTGACATTCCATTGGCTAGTGTGATACCATACGATTCCCACTGTCACGTGCCAGATCTTATCTTTTCTCTTAAGAGTCATCATCGTGGATTTCAAGCTTCGGAAATATCAAGATCTGCTTTTTGAAGTGTGGGACTCTTTTTACATACTAAGATCAGTTCATAGAGCCTCATATGGATCATATTTGAACCGACAGACGTAAGAACGCCCGCGACCCAATCAGAGCCAATTGATTCAATTCAATCAGATAATCAACTTTCTGCTTATACAGCACCGATAAATATGACGACGGTGACACAAAGTCTGCCAAGTACTGCAATTGAGCTGTCAGCTCTAAACCAAAATGCCGAGGGTGAAAGACAGCGAAATGTGCCCTCAGCAGTCCTCCAACCAGAGCCAGAACAAGACGATGTCATGCAGCAATCTCTGCTTGCAGACTCGCAAGTTCCAGACGGTGGATATGGCTGGGTAGTAATTTTTGCCTGTGCGGTTCTGACGTTCTGGTTCGTCGGTACATCTTATACATGGGGTGTCATGCAAGCAGCTCTGGTAGATCGCAAGGGCTATTCGTCTTCGACACTGGCATTTGTTGGATCACTCAGCCCGTCTTGTATTTCGCTTCTGGCTGTGCCAAATGCAACTGTCGTCCGTAAAATTGGCGCGCGATTTACGGCGTTGTTGGGTATCACGCTTCTTGGACTGGGAAGTATTCTGAGCGGATTTGCTGTGAATAGTATCGCCTCACTATTCATTACTTGGGGATTTGTCGGTGGTCTCGGAACCAGCTTATGCTTCATGGTTCGTCTGGGTGTTTCTTTCTTCTTTGTTTCTGATTGCTTTGGCTGATTTATTTATTAGGTTGTTTCGGCAACCCCAGCACAGTATTTTAAGGTTAAACGTGGTGTCGCGAATGGCATTGTTTTTGCCGGTGGCGGCCTTGGTGGTACCGTGCTCAGCTTTCTTATTGATTCTCTGCTGTCAAGTATTGGAATCGCATGGACTTTCCGCATCCTCGGGTTTCTGATGATTGGAACTGGGCTGCCTGCCGCATACTTGATCAAGGAACGGGCACCTATCCAACGAACTAAGATGGTAGAATGGTATGAGGGCCTATTTCCCTTCTAAAGGAAAGACTACTGACTATTATAGGCGACTCTTCCGCGATTTTCGCTTCGTTGTTTTATTCTTTACGGGCGCAATTGGTACATTCCCCTTATACGTACCGACATTCTTCCTGCCTCTGTACACAAACTCTCTGGGCCTGCCATCAAGCGCCGGTGCAGGTCTAGTAGCCGCATTCAACTTCTCATCGGCCATCGGTCGTGTATCTTGTGGATTTGCGTGCGACAGGCTAGGTTCGCTAAACACGCTGTTTCTATCGCTTCTGTTTAGTGCTCTGAGCCTTTTCGTGCTATGGCCCGTCTCTACCTCGATTGGACCCCTGATTGCATTCGTGATCATCAATGGTGCAGCAAATGGCGGCTTCTTCTCAACTATGCCGACTGTTGTAGGTAATGTTTTCGGTTCTGCGCGAGTGTCTGTTGCTATGGGCATGATTGTTAGTGGTTGGCTTGGAGGGTACATCTTGGTAAATTAGCATTTGTCTCTAGTTGAGTAAGGAGCGATTATATGCTGACAATTCTTCATAATAGGGTGCTCCTATTGCTGGTTTCATTTTGAATGCTTCCGGTGGTCAAGAGAATGGAGTTGCTGCTTACAGGCCTGCTATCTTCTATGCTGGTTCAATGGCTACTGTGGCTACTATATTGGCTGGTCTGGTGCGTATGAAGGTCGATCGGAGAATCAAGAAGACTGTCTGACGTCGTAAGAACGACACTTTGGATTGGAGGTTTTGTACAGGCCACGCAGCCATCAGCTTACAAGATTGTATGGGAGCTTATATGGGATAGATCCACCAACGCCACTGCTCTGTCTACGATGACAAGAAAATGAGATCGTTGCTAGGATATGCAACTCTTGTCCTACGATTGATTCTGATCGGAGAGGACACCGAAGCGGAGATCTAGACACAATCAAGCGCATATTTCGTGTCCTGGTAGACAGATAGATGAATCTAGGTAAATGAATTATCCCCGTCCACCGGTCCGTTTAAATGCATTAACCGTGTCACTGCCAGTTCAAAAGTGCAGAAAAGTAGGCAGAAGAAAGTAGGCAGAAAACTCGTAAACCAAATTAAGAGTGATTGAAAGTGTGAAAAAGGATGCGGAAACTTCAAATTACTTTCTTGCTCTCACCTCGTTGAGAGAGCTCATATTAGATGTTCCAGGGTTGGTATGGATGGGTCGTGAACTGGTTACGTAACATACATGCAGCGTCTCGAACTCGAGCGCGTAGAACTACAGCGGACTACGATGTTTCAGTCTCAGTGTAAGTCCAAGATCATATTCACATTACAGAGTGACACTGAGAAGATAATATCAAAGCCTATACAAGGTCAAACAGACTTTTAATTTTTGTCCCAACGGCACAGTTGGTCTAATCTAGTAGAAGAAACCAAGGAGCTTGCCAGCAACGTGCTTGCGGCGAGCCTCCTCGTGGTCCATGATACCGGCGGAGGTAGTCAGGACAACGTAACCGAATTGACGGGAAGGAAGGAGCTGAGTGGCCCACTTCTCGAGGTCACGGAGCTGGACGGGGTAGCGGGGGTTGATGACACCACACTTGTTGAGACTGGAAAGAGACATTGTTAGATGATGATGGAAACTGGCGAGGAATGGAACATACCGGCCGTTCAACTGGATGACGATCTTGCCGGAACGGTGGTCATCGACCTCCTCGAACTCGCCAATGTAGCCTGAAGAAAAAAAAATAAAGTCAGTTATGTTGCGAGGATTTAAAAGTCGCCAAAAACAGGAAAGCGCCTGGAAACGTGTAAGATCTCCGCAGATCAATATATCGGACACTTAAAGGGCAAAGGTCGTGGGTTGATTGAGACCGTTCGCCTAGTTATCAGCCCGAAATGGGATCCTCCTCACAAAAACGGTAATACAGGATTATGAAAGAGAAAAAGGAGCAAAATTGGCGACTGAAAATTATCCATGAGACGTACCGTGCTTCTGCATGACGCTGAGGAACTTGACAATGACCTTGGAAGAAGGACGGATGAGAACCTGGCGCTTGCCGGCCTTCTCGGCGTTGTTCATGGCGTTGAGCGCATCGTTAAGGACGGAAGTCTTGACCATTTTGGCGGTATTGAATCGAGATTCTCAAATCGAAGATTGAAAAAAAGATAGGAGGTATCTACTGTCGAGAGAGGGGGCAAAGTCAGTCACAACTAGTCTTCAAGCATAAAGAGTGCCCCTTCCAAAAAGGAGTTTCTTCAGCCCGTGCCGGGATGGGAGATGCGTATCATATTGACATCCGAACACGAAGGAGCAGAAATTACCCTTTCGGGTTTTTTGAACGCTTCGTGCTGGAACTCGATATGATTTTCTCTCCCAGACTAGCTATGAGACTGATGAGTGGTCGGGGCGTTGATAGAGTACATACCTCGATGGATGGTCGGAAGCGGGTTGGAGAGGGAGAAGCGGAACTCGAGAGAAGTTTGATTGAACACCGTGCGCTAAGGGCTTTCAGGCGTATAAGCCCTTATCTATATCACGTGGTGATTACGCGAGATATAATAGTTTATGCCTGAGGCCTTAGTATAGGAGTCTTGCCACACCGCCTTTGCTAGAATGTCAAGCTGGACTGGAATGCCATCGAGTAAGAAAAATCTCGAGCCTGTCATCTTTTAACGAAGTGAGTAGGTAGTCTAGTCTCTAGGAGAAGTATATAGCATAGCAGCATGGATGTTGCTGGAGAAATGGGCAGAGTATAGTATACGGAGCATGGGATCAAATGCATAGCTTTTTGGAAGTGGCCTTCCTCGTAGGGAAAGGAACGGCATCATAGTTTGGGGGAGTTACATCAATTGGGCATACATGTATTTGGTGAATTTCGGGGGAGGGAGCGTACATGAGGTCTTGGGTTACATGAGGGGAATGCTAGTGAGCGCAAGGAGTCTTAGTCTAATTAAAAAGAGACTTGGGGAAAGGACAAGGAAATAGGTGGGTAAGTTGTGTAAATGTGTAACACGTTATTTCGCATGATAAAAAAGACATGAGGGGAATGGTAAGGGGAGGTGAAGGGTGAATGACAAAAAATGGAATTCATTCGATTGAGGCATCGGGGGTAATGCATTCATATGACGGGGGCTGGTGAAATAATTGGGCAAATGATCTCAGGGAGTACCAATCTCTGGATCTTGGAGAAGGGGAATGGGGATGGATGGGGGTTGATAACGAATAAAAAAGCAGTCAAGTTTACCCGTAGGTGAAAATCATCCTTGTCGACCATCAAGTACCAAATCAACACGAGGGCCTCAGGTTGCGCTGGGCCTTGACGTGTAAAGCCGTCTTTGCAGCTATTGCTTTCCTTCCAGACCTGTTCCCTGAAACTAATACGGGGATGGGAAAAGCTATTCATCCATACGATGAAAGCGCTAGACATGAATTTATGCCATGCCACCCAAGTTGACCTGGCGCTTGACTTGCTCACGAGTCCAACGAGCAGTCTCGATAGTCCGTGGGCTGTAGTGGCGGGTGGCGCGAGTCTCACGAATGAGGGAAGTGACCCAGTCATTACGGAAGAAGGAGATGAGCTCCCCGTTGGGGTAAGCGTCAGCAAGGTCACTATTAACAGGTTAGTCTTCAGATTGGAGATCATAATTCTTTAACGAAGTCACCTACCCAAGAACACCCATAGAGGAGCGCATCAGACCCTCGCTTCGGTTACCCTCTTGAGAGATGATGTGAAGCAGCTGGAAAATGGACTCGACAAACGGTTGGAGTTGAGTAACTGTAGATATCATTAGCATGACATATTCAATATGAAATTTTAAATAGTGAACGTACTCTGAGGGGTGCCCTTGTAAGAAAGGAGAATAGCTCCCCAAGCATCCATAATGCCCTCGCGCAGAGACACAATGTAATCAACCATATCCAAGGAAAGATCAGAGCTTGTGGTCACGGATGAGGCCTGCTGGAGGACTCCGCCAACAACGGACAGGTAGTTATCGAAGTGGGGAGTGCCAATAGCTTGGGCGATATCACCGAAGCACTCCAAAATAGCCGGCTTGAGCTGGTTGGTAGAAGTTCGGAGCACGTTGAGTAGGAGGTTCATGAACGTGTCGCAGAAAGGCTGAACTTTTTCGTTCAAGGCACGGGCAATGTCGCTGACAAGACCGATGGCCATGGAACAAAGACCCGTCTCATCTTGGTTGCCCAATGCGTTGTACAGGAAGGGTGTGAAGGACTCCATGTACTTGATGAAATCCTCATCCAGAGCACTGGCAACTGAACCGACAGTTGCGAAGACGGCATCCGGTACGCTGGACTTGGGACCAACAGTTGAGAGGGTCTCAAGCAAGACTTGCATGATACGGTCAGCCTGGGGTCTAATGTCACCCTCAAAGCGCTGGACAATAGCGAGAATAACGCTGATCAAGCTAGTCTGCATCTCCTCCAGGAGCATACGATCCTCGGTGTTGACGACCTGCTGCTGCATGGGAATGGTCTTCTGGAGACGCTGGATAATGACGTCCGAGAGAGAAGCAACCATGGCGAGGCTGTCATTGGCAGAGTTCATGACGAAAGAGTTCAGAACCTCATATCCAGCAGTACGAAGAGTGTTATCGGCATCCTGTCGCTCAGTCACAGCCAAGAGAGACTTGACACTGTCCTCGAAGTGCTTCGACAGAGGGTTGGTCTGGGAGCCATCATCGCCAGCGAAGCGATCGGCAACGTTCATGAGAGCCCAGCAGCAAGAACTGGCAATTTTGGGGCTGTTAGCAAGACCGTTGAAGAGGCAGGACATCAAAGGCTGCAGATGAACATCGGGGTCCAAAACCATTGGGCAGTTTTCACAAACGCGACCCAGAGCGTAAGCAGTGGAATCCCGGACCGAAACAGAGGTGTCCTCCATCATTCCCAGAAGCACGGGTAGAGCCTGCTTGATAAGAGGCTCCAGGACTGTGGGCTCGGGGCCATCCATAATGGCACCAAATGCAGCAACAGCAGCATCCCGGCGGTGCCAGTCCTCATTGCGGATGTTCTCCTCAACGAAGGCGACAACTGGAGTGATCACCTCACCAGTGACACACTGAGAGTAGAGCTGCAGGGCCTGGTAGGCCGCACGCGACACATTGTACTCATCATCACCAGCATCCTCGTCTTGGCGGCACATAGCCTGCAGCAAAACGGGAATAACCTCACGAGTGGCAATGCGAGCAAAGCCGAAGAAGGGGCGGGCCTCAGTACCATCCTGTTGAGCCTAAATATACGACGTCAGTGAGTTATTGTTCAAAACTTTGTGACACACAATCCCGCAACATACCTCAGCGTTGTCATCCTCAATGGCAATCTCCTCCTCGCAGACAGTGCACCAGAACTCGATGGCCAACTTGGAGACCTCCTCTTCCTCGCTCTTCATACCCATGATGCTCAAGCCAAAGAGAGCCTTCTCCATGTAGAAGCTCATCTTGTCGTAGTAAGCGCCCATGACACGGTTCAGACAGCCAAAAGCACCGGCCTGGACACGCAACTCATCAGCCTGTGTGGCCTCGCAGATGACCTGCATAATGTAGTTGCGCTCTCCCTCATTCTCCATGTTGGTGCGCACGAAATCGACGGCGTCACTGAGAGCGGCAATAGCGGCGTAGCGAACCTCCATGTTCGGCTCCTCGCGCCGAGCGCCTTGAACAACGGCAGTCAAGATAGAGTTGGAGTGGGCGGCCAAGCTGGCACGAAGGTCAGGATCTTGAGATTCACAGATGTAACCAATAGTAGCAAGAGACGACTGCTTCAGGGCGTCAGTTCCGCTTGCAACGTTCTGCACAAGAGTAGGCATAAGGTCGGGCCACTCATTTCGCGGCAACTCGATCGCGGCGATCGAAACAATCAATGTAGCAGCGGCATTTCCAGCTCGCGTATTAGGTGAGTGCAAGGACTTGAGCGCAAGCTCTTTAACCTGTGACTTGGTTTCGGGGTTGATCTGTTGGATCCATCGCTGCTGCACCTCCTGCAACTTGGCCTGGTCTCGGAAAGTGAATGCGTTTTTCAATGCAATACCGGCAGCGACACGGATGTGAGGGGGGCTGTCTTCGTTTGCCAGTTCGTGGCCGAGGGTAAGAAGGTAGGTAGCCTAGAGAGCGTAAAAACGGGTGTTAGCACTGCAAGGGCAAGGGTCGAGTATGGGGGTATTAATAGCATTTTGTTCAACTCGTTTCAGAGAAATGATTGAGATGACCGAAACGGATGGGGAATGGAGTCACATACAAAGTCGACCTCAGCGGCGTGGGCGAGCTGTTGCTCAGCGTTGGTACGTTCGGCCGCATCTGCAGGAAAATAAAGCCGTTAGCGATGATTTTCAAACTTTCAGTACTCCAGAAGAGGAGAACTCTTAGGAAGTATTAGGATCCAAGATCTACCTGGTGCGAGAGTGCTCTCCAGCACCTGACGAGCGTCCATGGTGGCAGGCGAGAGATGTGGGGGTGAATGAAGAAAAAAAGAAAGGTGAGGAAAAAGAAAGACTTTAAGCGCGTGCGGTGCCTTCTCGACTTAGGTGGACACAGGCACACGAATTAAAAGTCCACTTGGGGGTGTTGAGATGGGTGGAAGTTGAATCCCTGGTGGATGTGGAAGGCACGGGGGTTGTTTGTGGATATGACGAGGCATGCACCAAGTTCCTGCGACGGGACACAGAGAAAGAAGTAGGTGCCTTGGATGCACGACCAAGATAAGAGGAAAGTAAGTAAACAACGTAGAATCTCCGGAAGTGAGATAGACAAGTATTTTTAAGGTATTTGAAATTTGTCAAAAGAGAAAGCGCAGATTTTCATCTTTCGGAAAAGACCAGATGGGGGGATGAGGTTGTAGGTAAGTTGACACCTCAGGCCGAAGTAGCAAGATGATGCGATTGGTTGGATTGTGGTTTCACGTGACTTGTGCCTGAGGTGTCGACTTCCCTTGCTCGTCTATATTTTGTGTTTTTTTGCTTTTGTTCGACAACCAAAAGCCCATTTTATTCTATATTTAATTAGCGACGATGAGACCACCCCCTGCTTATATGACAATAAAATTTTATACAACATATGATATGGTGGTGTACCTATGTCTTTTGCAATAGTAATAAATGCCCCTCCATAGCATTTGCTTGTTTTGATTTTTCCTCGTTGAAACCTACACATTGTTCTCTCTGTGGCCCCAGCGACCGATCCGTTAGCCCTGGCCACACACAATCCTTTTTCAGTGGGGAATTCAGTCTTAGTGGATATGTCAGAACCTTGGGCAGAAATTTCTCTGTTTCTAGAATAGTCTACGGAGTAGAGTCAGGCAAGGGTTGACAATAATATACCAAGTAGAAGCCACATACCTAGTTAGTTCAGATACGTGAGTAGTTTATAGACCCTGAAGAAATTCGGGATAAGTACATACTTGAGACGAATAATATAATATAAAATTAGATATTAATCCGTTGGGATCAAAGTAATCAATACTATTCCACCTAGCAACACCTAACTTCGCCATGTTTAAAGCTAGTTATTCTCTTTATCCTCATTCTCCAAATCTTCCTTCATGGCTTCTTCATCCGGCCCTTTCAGTAGCTCTTCCGGCATAACACCATCCATATCGAATACATCATATCGGAATCCATCTCCATACAAAACACAAACAGCCCGTCGGCACTTCCGGCCATTGGTAGACACATGAATCGGTTTAGACTTGAGACCCGACACTGGGAAGACATGTCGAACCATGCCGGCGTCGTACAGCATCGACATTTCAAGTGCTAGTGTTTCAGTTTCAGGTCTGAACTCGGATTTCGTATGATGGGCGCCACAGGCAGTGTAGCCTAGTGTGAAGGGTTGCAGACCGGGCTCTTCGGATGGATGTTGGGCAGATGCGGGTTGGAAGGGGATGTTGATTAGATACGAGATTCCTTCTGTCCAGGTCATTAGTAGCTAGACTTGGACTTCATGTGGGAAAGTTTCAAAGACTTACTCTTGTCCATCCAGAGGATCATAAGGGTATCATCATCGACAAATTGTAGCTGTCGCACTTCTCCCTCGCCAAGGCTGAATGCTGACACAGATGTACTGCGTGTCGAACTAACGCCGTTGCTGGAGTCAAGTACGGTGCGGTAGATGTAAACTAGGTGCTTAGATGCGAATGATCGAGTCACGGCATAAATGGAGCAAGGGCCTCCATCTTCAGCCTCCTAAATAATTGTCAGCAAACTAAGCTTTTCAAATTCCCGAGCAGATCTCACTTCATAACAAATCTTGAGGTCCAAGATGCTTTGATCACAATCCTCATGGAGTGTAAGTGGGGACCGATGTAGAATTCCCCTGCGCTGTGTCTCAGCAATCTCCGCATAAACCTTTTCAAACTGAATTTCCAGCCGCTTAGTCAAGTCATTGAGCTTAGGAGAGTCCACCGTCGACGTATCACCACCATGATTCAGGAGCTTGCGTTTCTGAGCGAACAACAACTTGACTTGGTCGTAAAAGGACTGGTCATGGCCATCCGGAAGCCACTTGTCCGTGGCCGGGGCTTGAGATACAGGTGCTCCGAGCATGGGGAGCTGACGGATGTAGTTGCGCAGCTCACTTTTTCGAAGAGCTCCTGTGATGTATTTTACAGTGGTGGGAATTTCGTAAAGATCTCTTTTGCCCACAAGTTCTTCCATTGTCTGGCCGAGCGGGTCGCTGTTGAGAATGAGGATTTCGTGCCGGAGCCAGCGAGAGAAAGCGGCAAATTGATGAAGCTCCTCGTTAGAATGAATAAGAATTTTATGGGCCAGGAGATGCAGGCAGTCTAAAGTCTCAACGATGGCGTTGAGCTTGGGTGTGTCCAGGCCAAGTACATCGCTGAGCTTTTGAAATTTCGACAATCCAACCAGTCGGCTAAGAAGAATCTGGCTCCGCTCTAGTGCTGGGATGAGAGATTCGTGCGTCAATCGTCGAATGCCTTCGTAGCCCACTGAGACAGCCTTGTCCCATCTCGCATGTCCCTGAATTCTAGATTAGTAGCCATTCGTAATACCTGATATATTGCAGCATATCTCATACCCTCTCGCCGATAATATCAACCAGGAACTCTTTCATGGGCTCAAAGCAATTGCCCGTAGCAGCAAGGTGATAGATAGCAGTGGTAAAGTCACACTGACATTTTTCTTGCAAGTCTTCGTTAATGCTGCGGATAAACCGCGCCGGCAACTCCTGCGCATTCTTCCATTCTAATTCAATACTTCGCTGCACCTGGCCAATGTACCGTAGCAGATTCTGGAGCTGCGTAGTCTTGGACGCAAGAAGAGACAAGTATCGACCCGACTTGGTTATGAAACGAAGATCCAGTGTGATGAGGTCAAGGGGAGCACGGGAATTGCCTGCAGCAGATGATGCCAGCAAGGCATGCGTCGAGCTCAGCGAATGCGAAGCGTGGTTAAGAATCTGGCATGACTCGGCCAGTCCAGTCGAGTCGCTAACGCAGATTGTGCCGATTTCAAACCGATCAAAGATACGGAGGTGGATGGTGCCGTCATCGAAGCCGACAAACAGCACATCTACCGTATCACTAGCCTCCCGTGTAGATGAATGGAAGATAGAATCGATTGACGCAAGCGAGCTGAATAAATCTTCCCCCGCACCCGTCGCGGGCAATATACTCAGCTTAGGCAGAGAGCTTTCGATGTCCAGCAACGCGAGCTCCCTGGGCAGATCAGCTTTGAGCAAAGCAGATGCTCTTGAAGGATGAGTGCTCGTATCCAGCAAGTCATCAAGCGAGATGTGACCTGATTCAAGATGGTTTTGAGCGCCTTCACTGTCGGTGAAATTGACGCCCCATCCCAAATATGTGACTCTCGGCGATGTTTTGTTATCTGAAGTCTTCTCATTATCACTCGGTGCCTTGGTGGCAGGGTAGTGGTGCACTGTCTTTCCATTGTATGCGCTCATAATACGAATAGAGCCGTCTCCACACGCGACGGCGAGGAAGCGGCCGTTCGGCTTCCATGCAAGAGTTCTTATCTCTCCATCTTTCTCATCTTCGCCTAGGTAGGGATCACCTTTCCAAGAACCACTGAACAGTTGTTGCCCATTTAAACGGTACACGCTCAGCTCATCCTTCTCTGATGATAGAGCAATCAGGTCCATCGAGGGACAATAGGCCAGGGTGCTTGTTTTGCATGCTGCCGGAAGGGACTTCCCGCCGACTGCTGTGAGGTGAGGAACTTCAGGCTCCATGATCACTTCTGATGATTTTAAATTAAATTCCAGCCCATTCTGCTATAGAAATGAGGCGCGGCACTTCGTCAAACTTGGCTGATGAAGTTGTTGATCGCGGGTGGATCGCGATTCTTGGCGCGTTCCGAGGTTGTGTAAGTGTAGAATGATCGCATTTCTCGCAGATGTGAAGTAAAATCTAACATGACATACTTGGACAATTATTTCAATATCAACTGTCAATTTACTTCTGACGTTTCATTTGAATTATTTCGCAGGCTTAGAATCATTTGTTGAACTCGGTATTTGTAATTTCAAATTAAATTTGTACAGACACAACTAGTGACCAGCACCGGGAATGTTCTACAGATGTGTATATGCTTAATGCTATTTTAGAAGGGCTCTCCGTCCATCTCAACATGAATCATGTTCTCCAGATAGCTGAGTTCGTCAATAAGCTCTTGCATCGTCGCTTGACCGCGGAACGATGCTTCGCTATGTCGAGAATGTCCCCGATAGCTATATGTATCGGAATCGCCTCTATCAGGATCTGAGAGGACAACAGGAGACCCGTCTCGAGGCTCTGATAAAGACAGTGCCGTCATGGATTCAAGGGCACTGAATAGCGCTGCATGGCGTTTAGGATTGCTTTCAACTTCGTCCATCTGCTCGATGCCGAGACCGGGAGACGATAAGGAGACGGTAAGTTTCGGGAGTGACACGGCTGTCCACGGTGGAATATCGCCAGTTGCAGAGTTCGGGGATGATGGCTTGGAATGGGCGGTGAGATGTGGCGTGTTAGGCTCGGTATTCGTTGCTGCGTCGTTCGCAGAGTCGAGATCGGGTGTTTTCCAGTAGTCCACGGCTGGAGACTGATTGACCTGATTGGATATAGATGTGTATTTGAATACCATCGACCCGGGAGAGTTCAAGCCATCTTCATCATCGGTGTCATCAGTGCTCCATTCTGAAAATCTGCTCCCCTGGATAAGACGGGAGTGGATGGACTCGTCAACTGTGAGACTAGAGAAATGGCTGCGTAGGATCTCTTCACTCATCGCCTTATCAGTCTCATCGATCGCACGTACAGCTTCATCCATGACAGATGAAGGAGTATTGGGCAGTGTAGGTAGCCGCTTTCCATTAAAATCTGTCCAGGTCGGCGTCGGCAGATCCGCCGATTTCGGTAAACTCAGCGTATCCTTCATTACACATGTTTCATCGACTGTGCTCAGATCAGCACTAGCAGCAGCAACATTTGAAGATGATCTTCCGAGTTGTGGACGTGTGACCACAGTGAGGACACTCCGAGGCTGTGCTCCAGTTCCACCATTGGCCGTCAGCGCACGACGACTTTGAATAGTCGATGAATTCAAGTTGTTGGTGAGAGCAACTGGAGGGGAACCAACACTGGGATTGAGGAAGATGCCAGGGAAATTGCGATCCTCAATGGCTGGCTCCTGCTGGTCATGATGCCGAATCACACGGGACCGTGGGGGGAAACTGAGCGTGCTTCTTTTGACTTCTTGTTTCTGTAAGTCGCGCTATTCGGCTGAGAAACACTTCGATGCATCATCGCATGGACTGGAGATATGTTGAGAGCCGTGGCAGAGCGTTGGTGAGCACTCGACTCGGAGGTCTGCAGACGGGTCGGACTTGGCTTGGGTGGTTTCCGGGGGTTCATAAACTTGTCATCCGGGTTCATTGTACGATAATCCATATTCTGTGAGCTGTTGCTGTTCGAGCGGCCATGCGAACTATCCGGCAAGATGATTGGCACGTTCAGTACGTTCACCGGCTGTCCAGGAAGCAAAGGGCATTTGCTCGAGATTACCTCTGCCGGGTTACAGTATTCCATATCGTCGTTCAGCAAGTACTGATATCTGGTTAGCTATATCCTTTCGATCCATGGTCATACCAACCTACATAGTACCAATATGTTGCGCCCATCTTGAGCCCACCTGTACGCCATTGAGTCTGCCCAGTGGACCCATCACCCATGATATCTGTGATTGTATGACATCCACGCCAATGACCGGGTCCAATGCGCCTGTCCGGATCCATAGGATATGGCTTTGAGAAATTGTCCCATGATCCAAGCAATTTCACCGATCGGATATTGGGATTGGTAATTCTAAGGACCTGGTCAGCAAAGCAAGTCCAAACAAAGATAATTCATACTTACAATAAGAAAGTCATGAGGGTAGTAGATGTCATAGATGCCAAAATCTTTTGTAAAAGATAGACGAGAAAGGAAAAAGACAAAAAATAAAAGGGTTAACGGAAGCACCGAAAAGTAAGCAAATATGCAGATGAAAAGAAGGTAGAAATGATCAAAGCGAGGGACAAAAAACACCTGTGTAGAGTGCTGTATAAAGAATGCAATGCAATACAAGGCAGGAAAGAAAAAGACAGGAAAGAAAAGAAAGGGACACAATATTGAGTAGGAAAGAAGGCACACAATAATCAAGCCATTCGAGGTCCACTCAACCTAATATAGTCTGGTAAAGCACCATGCAATGGGTCAGAATCCAAGTAAACAAAATATTATGCTTAAAGACAGACAGCTCAGTGCAGACGGGTACCTGTTTCAGAGGTAATGACAGATCTAAGAATAAAACAGTTCGTGGCTCGTTTCGAGTCGAGGAATATGGACGAATAACAGTAATGGATCACAATCAAGCCATGACTGGATGGATCCAAGACCAAGAGGAGAGAGTAGAAGCGATTGTGCTTCAGGAGCCGCGGAGTTGAAGTATCACTATTTCCCAGCACACTGCAGGGCAGCGTAACCAATAAGCGGTCGTAAAGCCGAAGCGCCGTGATATTCTTGCGTCCAAAGCCTCGGCGCTTCCACTAGACTGGTTTGTTTTAGGCTTTAGACCTTTGTATAGTTTTGTGGCGGTTTGAAGAAGGTAGGGATGTCTGATAAGTTGATTCGGTGCGGACAGTTGTAGGAGATTCAAAGGAGCAGAAGGATTCCCAAGTTTTTCGATGCGAGATCGGCGGGGAAGACGCCGATCAAGTGGAGTAGGTACGCGGCACTCGGCAAGGCGCAACCTACATGTAGTAAGTACCTAGAAGGATGAGCAGAAGACGCAAAGCAGGGATGATCCTAGAAATCTACATACAGAGTAGTATGATAATCAAATTGTCAGTAGCACGGAGTACAGAATAGAGAAATTGAATAGGGGAGAGAGGTAAGGCGAACTCATGGTCGATCACTGCAAGGTACAAAAGCTAATTGCCACTTTGAGATTACTTAATCACCTCATTTAATTAAATTAGTTATCTAATTCGGATACAATGGAAACATCTTGAAACATTCAATTTAGTATGCATATATTTAGTACCTACTCCATACTCCACTCGGGCGCTTGTATTGTTGCGGCGCTTCTATGTTTCGTCTACACTATAACTCAATATCAACCTACACATAGAACCTTATAAATGAACCTTGAACCCTTTGAAGTTTCCAGGTTGACGCCTAACTATCTACAGAATCGAAGACAGAAAGCAAAATGAGCTGGAGATTGGAACCTTCAACTGTTGGAAGGCTTGGACAAACATATTGAGGTATTTATGTCTACCGGTAGGTAGAGGATGAATATATCGTAGTAAAAGCTTTGGAATTTACCGCCTACTATATTCAGTCTAGCTAGTACCAACAAAATTGTTGATCTAATATACACAGTAGATGATATTAAGGCCCGTGATATCATGAAAACATTGAATATGTATGAATAGTAGCTAAGATATTAGACTATCAATTGATCTTCTCGATTGAATTTGAATCAAAATGCTATCTTATACCTACCTTGGTAGGTAATTCCTTCGCCGATGCCCTAGATGATATTGTCGAGAGGAGTCTCATCTTCCACTGCCTTACATCCTTGAATACCTAATACTATACCTGAAACTCCAACTTACTCTGCTCAGTCAACCGAAGCTTTCTGATGTGGAAGTGGATGATATAATCTCGTTTATCTTTCAATCTAAAGAGACTCGACAGATGCCTTATAATGATCTTATATATCGTTTAGGGCATCCTGTTTTTATAAAGGCAATATGGAAAGCTCTTGCAAAGAAAGTATATCATCGACGTAGAGCTCTTCAAAATACTCCTATGGTTGAACGTGTACGGTAAGAACCTTGGAACGTGTTCAATAGACCTTCAATTATATCTACTGAACTAGGTATAAGAGGGATGAGGTGCTTTGGGCAGACGAGGCATGTGTAAGTAGTCTCTCTCTTAGGTATGTCTGCTCATATTCATCTATATCACTATCTATCTAAGTATATATTTATCATGATATCAATTCTATATAGGTAATAAGCCAATATAGAAATATTCATCGAATCAATGTCACTCGAAAAGCTCGTGAGCATTATAACCCTACCTTTAAGATATAATTCAAACCCGTTCTTTTTAGATGTTCTGGGGTTCATTCTACCTAGGCACGGTATAGAATAGTGCCCTGCGTTTTTGGAAAAGGAATGAGGGAATATTGATCAACAGTCTTATATTGCGAGGATGGTACCTATAATCGATGGAACTTTAGAATATTTGAGCTCGTTGCTTATCGAGATGGCTCATCTTCATTTATAATTCAAGGTCATGCTCTTGATCAAAATGCTCAGGTGACAATGGATGAGAATGATATTGAAAGTGATGTATCATTCTAATAGTGACCTCCCTTTTCACCTGAACTTAATCTTATTGAGAGATTCTGGAACTAGATAAGAGACTATATCACGGATAATCACATATCAGGTGATGGCAAGCTTCCTTGTGACCAACTAACTTCGAGCAGCTGTCAAAGATTGACACAGAAGTGTGGGATGCTCTTCCCGTTGAACTTATGGAGCTTAATCTTATGCACGCGTGCTGTGAGCAACTTATTCGAAATCAGGGTGGTCTTACTTCATTTTGGTATATTTCATGCTGTTTTTTGTTTTTGAGGTTCCAAGGTTTAATTAGTTTTCACTAGATTTTTATTATTTAAAATAGCAGAATTTGAGCTGCCAGAACCTTGGAAGTATCTTACTACCGATCCACAACCCACTACCTACCACAGTATGCATGCGGCCAAGTGGATTTTCTGGGACATCCGATTCTCATTTTCTCATTTTTCTTAACTTCATGCTCAGGTAACCACATTCTGGACAGATAGGTATGGAAGCCTCATAAAGGCAACATACCTAAGACCAAAGATATTTGGATAAAATAGAAAACACATCTCATCTTGCCTATTCAAGATCTTGGTATCAAAGATTTATAAGAGTTCCCCCTGATCAAGGTTACCTGCTCCCGATCATGAGCTTGCTTACATATTTGACCGAATAGGCGATAAGGCGGAGATAATGTCATATTTTAACTGATTTTCTCGTCTCAGCCCAGCAGGAGGTAGTATAGAATAGATTGTGATCTACCAATATTATCAATATTTTTTTTACTCACCTTGGGGCATACGGAGTACCTGCGTACTAAAGTCAAGAATCAGCATTCGAAGCTCTATTTTTCAAAGTTGGGTGTGATGCCGAGATATTTTAAAAATTGGAGAGGTAGTCTTGAAAAAATGAACGTACGGGCTAGAATTATACCCCTTCGATCGTGTTAAGGAGTTGCTGCGAAGTTTCCTCCTCGGCATCATGTTGATGAACTAATCATTGCCAAGAATGAGGCTCTGCGGGTGGCGGTTAGGGCTACAACGTCAATTACAACTACCGCAAGTAATAAAATGTTTCATGAACTGCCTAGTATGGTATTCAAGTGTGAAACTAACTAAATAGTCTCAAAGTGAACGCCCACCCACAGTCTCAGACTTTCATACCGCATACTGTTGGGAAGAAATATGGTAATAGTTGTTGTTTTAGCGCGAGGTTTTTTGGGACCCCCCAGAGCTTTTGCCTCTCCAAGCAAAAGCAATTGGGGTGTTGTAACTTTGATTTTTGATGGTTTTTGGCATTTTCGTAAAGGCATACTTCGTAATGCATATCGGTCATAAGAAATATTGGTGGTAAGAGGTGTCTTTGTTTCGGGATGTTTCTACCTCTCAGGCTCATTTATGATGAGCGTCCCCTCTGGCTCACTTTGGGAGGAGCGTCTCCCGGCTCTCTTTGGGCGCAGCTAACCCTCGCTGTTGCGACGGTTGAACATCTTCCGGATGTTCTTGCCTATGCGGGTAAAGCGGCGGCGGCCAGAAGACTGGTCCAAGACCCTACCAGATTGAACGGCGACATCCTCCATCTCGGGGTGCTGCTGGTAGATATCATCCAGGTTAGTGTCTGCCCAGGCGTGACTAGCCAAGGCAGGAGTGGACTGAATACCACTCAGGATGGCCGAAGTATCAGTCACGGGGGGAGAGAGCAGTTGAAACTGGACCGGAAGAGGTGGAACTGGCGGAGGGTTTGAGACCATGTTGGGACGGGCGTCTGACAGCTGGCCAGCTGACTTGGACAAACGTATTTCCTTCCCACTGTCGCAGTGGGGAATTTTACTTTCAGTTCGGGGAAGTTTCACTTCCCGCTCACGTTCGGCGCCGATAAGGGTGCGATCAGTCACGACCCGTGGACGGTACGAGTTAGCGGCCGGGAGGTTTGGGAACTTGGGTTCATCCGTACCCATAATGAGTCTATCCGCGTCCGGCGACTTGTACATAAACGCTCCGTACTGCTTCTTGGGAGCCTGTGCATCAGATCTGCTGGGCGAGTTACGAAGAATCGACGACAGTCCCGATGGGACTGCCACACTTTTGATCATGCGACGTGGGATAGGGGGGTCTTCAGACTGTGCGACTTCGGTATGCTGGATGCGATGAGGTTCGGAAACAGTACTCTGAATCTGAGTTCGTTGGCGGGCATTAGCCTCCTTCTTTGCGGCCAGTTCAGCCAACCAGATTTTGTCGTCATCTGTAACTGGGTTCATCGCCAATGGCGATTGTTTCATGCCAGCACCGCTCCAGAAGGGCTTGCGCTCTTCGAACTTTGCTTTCTCGATGACCGTTTTCTCAATGGCAGCTTTCTCAACGGCAGCTTTCTCAACGGCAGCTCTCTCGACAGCGGCTTTCTCTATGGCGGCTTTCTCCATGGTGGCTTTCTCGACAGCAGCTCTCTCTACAGCGGCTTTCTCCATGGCGGCTTTCTCGATGATCGTTTTCTCCATGGCAGCTTTCTTTGCGGAAGCCATAGGATTGATAACGATTTTGAAATCAAAAATGTCGCTGACGGCAAACTTCACAGTATGGGTAGTACCCTGGGCATTGTGGTTGGCGATAAACTTTTCAAGGAAGGCAGTTTCATCAGCAGCCAGCGAGTTTCTATGGAAGAACTGTTTGTGGAATAGCTTCAGGGCCAGACCATTTTCATCTCTTGTAACTGGAACTGGTGGTTCGCAACGAACATAGCTGTAATGAACTGGAGGATAATCATCCTCCGACAAGTCGGTGTCAGCAATGCTGGGATTGGTCATGTTGCTGTGATTAGATGTAGATGGCGGAATGCGTGAGTCGTTGGATGAAACACGCAGAGGTTGGATGCGCACAGCAGGGCTGGGTTCGTTGATAGGAGGATTGCAGTTTCGGGATGAAGTGGTTTCGATTTGAGAATCTTGACTCAATCCCAAATCAGGGCTGAGCCGCTCAGAATATGGAGAGGTAGGTGTGATAGAAGGATTGCGTGGGAAGCAACGTGGAGAGGGAGTGTGAAAGAAGGGTGGGGTGGTTGTGACGAGGGAATGCGACAAAGTATTATAGCGGGGTGTCATAGGTGTGTCTGATATTGAAGTGAGATTATTCAAAACTTGGCGCCCTTTTTCTGGCAACTCTTCCAATGCTGGGCGCTCCTCCATCTTACCACCCTCGCATCTACTCTCACTTTCGTGCTGTTGAATCACCAAAGCTTCAGCTGCCTCATTGAAAAAACGTTGGCAGGACTCCTCTGGAGGTGTAGCTGATGCGCTACTTTCTCCAGAACCTGCAGTAAAGTACTCAGTTGATGCAGTGTTCGGGGGTTCGAAGGTGCTTTTAGTAGAGAGCGATACCGAGCCAAGGTATCTTGGAACTCGGGGCAACTGAACAGACTGGGATAAATTATCATTGGAAATGACTGGCAGGGCAGTGATCATTTCAAAATTCTCGCCGGTCTCTGAGTTCTGCCCCTCAGACAACGAGCTGTATGCACTCGGGGTGTCAGATCCATGCCAGGCCAATGGGTGCGTAGGATACGCGATATCATTCGAGCCGTTATCTTGCTCGTATGAGCGCTCTGCACTTGGAATCTCCGGAACGTTGATCACAATTTGAGGATCAACTCGCCATGCTCGCGGGCGTGGAGCACGAGGTGACATGGGAGACTGTGGGCTTCTTGGCCCGCCCAGGCTGCGAAGGGCATATGCCAGTGGGATGCCGTCCGAACTGATGTTGCCTGGAAATATAAACTTAGCATTCGTTAATCTCTGTTTACGTGATCCTGAGATGACTTACCATCAGACAATTCTGATTCAACACCAGTGGAGACAGTTCGAGGTGAAGTCTCATTGGAAACAGCAACATGGCGCAACGAGTTTCGATCGGGGCTCACACGGCCTTGAACGAGAATTAGCATGGGTACTCCAAGTTCAACAGCTGATGTTGGGGCAATGTACTTTGAAGAAAGCCCTGGGGGGCGATGTATGAGTTGTGATGCATTGTCTTCAAATTGGGATTGAAACCCAGTTAGGGCTGAACAATATATATATATATATTTCAGCAAATCGTGTTCTAACCATCACCAGCGTCATACAAGAGATGCCTTGTATTGATTAAGGTCAGCAAGGAATAAATTGAGGATTACTTACAGTCTTCGGCACTATGCCAGTTTTGGATACTCGAAGATGATGAGCTGTCACGACTGAAGTAAAACGCTCTCCAATGAGGTCTGGAGCGAAAAGGCAAAAGGTTGCATGAATTAATAGGCGTGATTTGGAAGTCCACTGAGATACCAGATGATACCTCGCGCAAAAAAGAATCGGAAGAAAGAATGGAAGAAAGAATGGAAGAACGAAATTGGGAGAGGGAGTAGGAAAGGGAGTAGGAGGGAGAGGGAATAAGTTGAGAAGAAAGAGAAAGAGGAGGAAGATGAAGAAAATCAGGTAGAAGGTAAGCATCGCTCGCATAATCGACGCCGAGGTCGATGGTTAGAGTCGTGTCACAGATGACATCGTCTGCGCCAGCGAGGGAGGCGTCGACTAAGCGTTTGAAAGACCAAACATGACTGTCAGAGATCTCGCTCACTTGGCTTGGAAACAGCATCAATCGACGTCTGGGGCTATTATGACCGCTCAGATAAAAACTCCATGTTGGGCTCCAGATGCCTGAACTTCCTGAACTTGTATCATTTGGAGTGGCTTCTTTCTCAACGATGTGGGGTTTCTATACAGTATGAGCAAACATGTATAGATACAGTGGTCAAAGTTGGCCTACCTTGTGCAGGACCCAAGCTGCAGCTTTCCGTCCAATATTAATGCTTGATTTCACCTATAGTCTGAATATTTGAGAGACTCATTCCAATGCTTGATGCAGCTTATAATCAAGCGTTCTCAAGCCTAGTGCACGAAGTTTGGGCATTTGGTTTGAACTGACTTGTGTTTTGATTGCTTTTCTTCTTAGACGCAGCTTCTCTCTGAACGTCTTTAGCCCTTGTCTGTTCATGTTGTATAGCGAGTTTTGATGGGAGTCATAGGACTTCCCTTGCTGAGCTTTATGTTGACTTAGAGCGAAATTTCGCAGTTGCGGAAAAGAATGCTGTTCCTCCATAACCTGTCCAAATATCAAGTCAGTCAAATAACCACCCAATATTAAAAATCCAAGTTCAATGTCAACTTCTAAGATAAAGTTGGAATAAGGATGAATGATCCAATATAAAACATGTGTATCTTTTGGGATTTAACGGTAACAGGATCTTGAAAAACCGAACCTCTAGATGACTTGGGTTTCAAGGTTCTTGGATTGGGAGGAGCAATGGTCAGTTGAACGATACCTGTGTATTTGTTAACTTCGAATCATGGGTAAGATATTTGGATATCTGATGAGTGACGAGTATGCAATGCCAAATGATCAAGCTTTCAAGCAAGATGCATGCTCATGTTAAGGATAGGATCTACCTGTGTGAGGATGGAACAAAAGACGATGCAGGTGGGCGAAGGAAAGGAATAAAGAGATTATATGTGATTTCAAGAGCTATATAACGTTTTTCAAGGCGTCTGGTTGACGTCGAAGTGTTAATTGGAGACCTAGGTAGGCGGAAGTCGCTGGAAGTTACGTTCAATAGGTTTCAATCAGATTAATGACTATTATTATTGACTATCTGAGCTACCCCAGTAGTTGAGTTTTATGGAATTCGGAAGTATATATATGTATGATCTTCCAATGTCCTATTTTCCTTATATGAATATATAGATGAGGTTGGAACGGGAAAGGTTGCAGTTTCCATTCTAAGGTTCTTTTCAACTTTCGGGTTACATTTTCTTGTTAGCATATTTCTCTGTTTACCCATATGAGAAGCCCTGAAGTCCATGCTCCTATCGTTTAAGCCAATGTTGAAGTCGTCTTCAGATGCTAGTATCAACCTTGGAATTATTAGATTGAACATGAAGAGGATTGACTTGTCTTTCAAAGTTATTTGATATAAAATGGCTATATTATGCTGACTTTCCTATATCCTATCGCTCGAAAATCTGCGCCTAGATGATACAATCTTTAACCAGATAAAATTCAGTAACTCAAGCCTTCAGAGAAGTCTCACTTCCCCGCTTTCTCTTCCCGGTAGAACGTCCATTGGAGTCGGAGTCATCCTGTGCGATTTCACCAATATCATCACTTTGCCATTCACTGATTTCCCATTCTATTGTCGTTGTGTTATCGTCGCTTAAGCCCTTCCCACGTTTAGCGCGCATATGACGACCCAGACGGCTTCCTTCAACCATTTCTTCGAACCACGGGATTCCATGACTTTTGCCGTATCGAAAGCTTCGAGATAAAGGGTTCTGGTTATCGAAGGAGGGGACAATAACTGTCGATGCCGAACTATTCGATGGAGCAATGACCGCGGAAGTCTTTACGTCGACCTGAGGAGTCTCCTCCAGATCTCCTGGGAGGAGATTGAGTTCTTCTAAAGCATGCAGGTCTTCCCCGAGCAAGCTACCAATAGCAATGGACATAAACTCGGATTCCTCGCGAGGGTTCTCCGTCCAACAGGTTAGATGTGTTCCGCAATATCCACAGAAGATACGCTGTGTTTCCGGCGCATGGCGTGGTGTGAATGTGCGTCGGATGGAGGTGTGAGTCTCGTCAGGAAAAAAAGATTCCGTATAAGATTGATACCAGCCCAAGGGAACTCGCAACCAAGCTGTTAAGGGAGCACCGTGGATTTGACCTAGGTTCCATTCTTAGCTTCATTTATCACTATAAATAGCGACACCGGTCTAGAACTACACGTACGATTGTCTTGACTACTGTCAAAGTAGACCACGGCATGATCAGCCACATCACTGGGGATTTGGATGCTGTAGTGGTTGCGACCACAGGCGCATGATCCATGCAATGACTCGTGGATCATGTTGTACGGAGTACAAAGAACGAGGCGGCTATGCCGGACAAGATCAATCAGATGTGAGTGGAATTCAGAGACCTTTATTGGATGAGAGAAAGTTCCCAGAACAGAGGGATAAGATTGACCTTGGGATAGGACAAGGGGATGTCCGGTGGTGCCGTTGAGGTATGAGCGATGAGGGATATCAGAGGTAAAGATATTGCCAAATAATCGAAACCTAAGAGTCTAAGGTCCGATTCTCCGATTCCGTGGAATACAAATAGAGTCGAGGACGGAGAGAGAAAAGGGAGAAACAGAATAAGCAAAAAAAAACGGTTGAAAGCCAGAAGGAACTAGAAGTTGTAGAACAAGGCGTGCGGTGGATCCACTGACATATGACGTTGAACGTGCCAAGCCTCACCGAATTGGGTTTTTCTCCACATTACTCTTATCGCTTTCTAATCTCTCTTCTACTTTTTACTCTGCTTTCGCTCCGCATATCCTCCGCTCTGTTTTGAAGCTTGGGATCGCTTCATGCGATTTATATCCATTCATCTTTTTCAGTCGTACATATTCCAATAATGAATCCCGAAGACGATGACCGGTCCTCATCGACTCCCACCACATCGAAATCAAATTCGGCTCAAGACAAGGAAAAGCCTCGGCTGACCGATCAAGAGAAGAAAAACAACCACATCGCTTCAGAGCAGAAACGCCGCGCTGCCATTCGAGATGGTTTTGATCGCCTCACAGAACTGGTGCCCGGACTGGAGGGCCAAGGTCGCAGCGAGAGCATAGTCCTTCAAAAGACCGTCGATTTCATGCATCTGAAACTACAAGAGCGGAAAGACCTAATAGCCGAAATCGAAAGCAAAGGAGGACGAGTAGATGATTCTCTTCGGCCATCATAGCTGTTGCTTCCTGTCGCCGTTTCTTTTCTTATTTGATGATTGATGTTTCTACATACTCTGCATTTCCACTTTCGCTCCTAAATGGAGATTCTATGAATGTACGATTCACGAGTTCTGAGGTGGGCCTCTGACACTATTAAGAATGAATTATACCACCGATTCAAATCCATTTACCGTCCAGGTCATACTAATTATATAGACGTGTGGTTCCAATCCAACAATCTTGGAGGCTTCAATACGCACTTCACAGTCTGCATTCCATATCCTCCTAGTAGCTGACGTAGAGGGCCCTGGAGTAATAAAATAACAATTAGCCAACACTGATAGAAAAGGCAGCGCGTACAATTTGGCCAAGATCAGTCCCTCCATTTTTCTTAAGTGTGTATATCGCCTTGATGTCTTCCCATTCTTCATAAAAAGCCATTGATTACAGGCAAATACCCTCTTTCACCAGGAATTCTCTAATATGGGCTATTTATTCTATTATCCTTCCCGGTACTAAAGAAAGATCCTATAAATACTATCTATAACCTAATTCTATAGCTATAGATGTCAAGATATCACATCCGGCGCTAAAGACCTATTGTTACGGGATGAATATCGGGATGAATATAGGAATGTCGCTGCATTGATCTGAATGTTTATCAAGGAGGTCAAATGAAGGAAGGAAAGTAAGGTATGCCAGAGCAGGCTTTTCAGGGGTTCCGTCTGGTTCCTCGCAGGAGCCAGAAGCGTAGCACACTACATGGGTAGCGCATCGTATCGGGTTATCAATCCGTTGCACTCGTTGCGGGTGAGAACGGGGTTTAGTGGTCATTTAGAATAGATGAATAAGAAACAGGTGAAAAAAGGGGGCGATAGTAAAAAGCAGACTAATCATGAAGGTAGTTTAGGGGGTTTAGAAGAGATTCGGAATGGTATTGGTGGTGGGAATGATGGTAAAGTGATATATATACCTCATGCTGAAGTTGCTCAAAATGTGTCAACTGAAACTGATTTGCCTATAATGCCTAAAACTTGGCGCCAACCAACCTGTTCTAGGTGTGGCAAAATAGGATATAAGATCAACTAGTGTCGGAATCGTGTTATTTAGTCAATTTTATAGTGTTTTGGTTCTCAAATATGGGTTTAAAATTATATATATTTTTTGAAATCTTGATGTTCCAAACAAGCGGAATCTACGCTAAGAGATTGGGCTTAGTAAGGTCGTTGAGAGCCTTACGATCGTCAGGCAGACGGGGGTGGCGCACTAGTAAAATGGCGACCCTCTTTTGTCGACAGGTTACAATGGGAAGAAATTACAGTAAATAACCGGAGATTAACCAGTACTCTGTAGATAGCCACAAAAGTGGGTCCAAACAAGCGGTATTACCATAAACGAGAGTTGACTATGTCTACTAAGTAAGGATATTACTAGTCGCCACAGCCGCTCTCATCGCTTACGGCCTTCCATCCCCCCCCCCCCCCCTCCACCTGGAACCAGTCTGCCTCTCAATCTCAAAGCAAGAGTTCCATCCTGCGGGCTCGTCAGGCGACCGTAAATCAATGCTAGCAAGATGAAACTACCCTTGCTAGAAATCTTCTCACCTCGAAGAATGTCCAGGGAAATGGATATACCACTCCCATATCGGAGTGCACTTTCGTAGAATGAGCTAAAGGAAACAGAATATCCTGGACCACCTTATGGATGTGGATCAGCAGCGAGGCCATATAACCAGACGTTGAGTATCATATCATCTTCAACGTAATTCCCGGCCATCCCCATATAATTTTCAAAAACTATAAAATTTTAACCCCATATTTTAGAACCAAAACTCCAAAAAATTGATTAAATGACACGATTTGGCACTAATTGATCTTATACCCAATAGTATGCCCAATTTCTAGAAGACTACGCTCCTAGCTCCTATACGTAGCTGGACGAACCATAAGAGCTTCTTATCCCCAGGACCCTTTTCCTCTCCTCAATCAATTCTTCTCATCCAGAAGTCGGATCTCTACAGCGTACCAATTCCTATATTTATCCCGTAACATTAAATCTCTCAGAAGTCACACGAATATAATGGTGCGCATTAAAAGACAGAGCCGAGTCTAGCAATAGTTGCCTATATGCTAATAATAGCCTCAACCACTCCAGCGGTCTATTTATCTATAGGTTATAGTATAAGCCTCGAGATAAATACGATCAGTGATAGCTTTGAGAAAATTGAACTAGCGATATCAAGGATAGATCCGGAGAAGATATTCTATAAACCTGATTAGCTTTTATATATAGATAGTCAAAGATTTAAAGTAAACCTTGCAAACCTTCATACGTTAATTAAAATCTGCAGTCTTTTCCTGGACATCATCTTTCTTTTGACCACTCTCCACTGAACACTTTTGTTCGCTTACCCATCCAGCAAGGTAGGTATCCTGAAAAGTGGAAATCTACGCATTCGTTTTCACAGCTATGAACCTTGAAATGAGGCTCCAAGATTGCATCAACCTAGGGCATTGTGGTGGCTGTGACGGAACACCGCGACTGAGTATTTCTCGCAGAGCCTGGAGGAGGTAGCGACCAGCTACACTCCCGGAGTTGTCTTTCCAGAATTTCCTCATTAAAACAGTTGAAGCTTTGGCTCTCCAAGAGAGCGTGAGAGTGAGCGTGAGAAGAGTTGTCATAGTACGGAACCCACCAATCAGGCAATCCTGGAAACTCCCAGTGGGGAAGTACTTGAGACCTCCTGCAAGCGCAGACCGCAACTCCAATTAGACCCCTATACGACACGACAAGTCAAGATGTCAGACTCCAAAAAAGCCCTGCTCTCCGAAAATGAGCTATCAGACCCCCCGCCAGCCTATGATCCAACCACCAAGCCAACACGGGGAGCACCACTCCCACGCCCACCACCACTGAACCTGCCCTACCTAAACGACCTCCGCAACAAACGAGTAATCCTAGCCTCGCAATCCCCCCGCCGAAAACAAATCATCAGCTTTCTCGGCCTTCCAAACCTTGAAATCATCCCCTCAAATGCAGAAGAGAACCTCCCCAAAACACTCGCGCCGTTCGAGTACGTCCTCGGCACAGCAACCAAGAAAGCACAAGCCGTCTACTCCCAGGAAATGGACAATGAGGAAAAAGGCGAACCGGCCCTGATCCTTGCAGCGGACACAATCGTCGTCGATATGGTTGTTGGCACTATTCTCGAGAAACCGCGCTCGGAGGCTCATCATTTTAATATGCTTCGCTCGTTGCGGGACGCCAGGGAGCATAAGGTTTATACTGCCCTTGTTGCTATGGCTCCGCTTGCTAGTGCGCGGCAGCCGGGTTATGCTATGGAGGTTATGGTTGAAGAGACTTCGGTGCGGTTTGATGGGGATGTTTCGGATGATTTGATCATGGCTTATGTGCGGACACGCGAGGGCGCGGACAAGGCTGGTGGGTATGGGTTGCAGGGTCTTGGGTCTATTCTTGTGGAGAAGATTGATGGGAGTTATGATAATGTTATTGGGTTGCCGCTTAAGGCTACGCTGAAGATTATTGAGACGGTTATGGAGAAGGCGGATGATGATGATCAGTTGTTGGATGATCCATTGTTGGAGGTTGAAGAAGAGGATGAAGATTAGATGGTATACTGACTCAATTTTTGTGGGAATAGAGAAAAAAAAAACGGACCTCATATAATAATATATGCCCAAACTCAAGTGACCAATCAATATCTAGCCCTGGAGGTACCCGACTATGTAGTTTGGCTAAGAGCTTGAATTTAGACGACTGGAAAAATTGGAAAGAAATTGAATTTCAGCACCGGTTAGGTCTGTCAGACAAATGAAATGGTTTCAAACGACATATACATAGGCGGAACACCTGATAGAACAAAATAACCCAAAGAACCCTTTTCAAATCACTTAAGCGTTCCAGATCCGGCGGAGAGCCTCAGTGATACCAACGTCATTGGTCTCAAACTCGTACAGCCCAACAGCGGTAGTCAACGTGAAGCCGCGCAGGAGCCACTTGCAGAGGGCGTAAGTCTTGGGGACACGCTGGGGGCGGAAGTAGTCGACGATGCAGGCCCTACCAAGATTGTCAGGACGATATATAGCATGGAATATGCGACGCGGACTTACTGGAAACCAATGTGGGAGTGGGCAACTAGGAGGGTGCAGAGAATGGCGTCCGTGACGGGGTTGAGGGAGCCGGCGGCGAAGGGAGCGATAGATAGAGGGACCAGACCGACACAGATGGCACTATATTCTGTTAGACTTGCGCGACAACATGATGACATCTACAAGGACGAACCGCTCGAAAGTCCAGTGGTAGCTACCCTCGGATGGGTGAGGCTCGGGAACGGGAACGGGGTCGTTCACTATAACGAGACAATCAGTATCATACGCAATTGACGTTTTTATTGGTTTATTTTTATAGGAACGGATGTGTTTTCTGCGCAAGTTGCAGTCGAAATGGGTACAGTCGAGTTTCGGGTGGAGTAGATGTTGGAAATTTGGTATTAGGTCAAAACATACTGGTTCCTTCAATGGATTCTTTTTAAGGAAAGATAGGTTAGCTCATACATCCAAAAGACCAATCCTTCGCCTCCAATCTCGTTTTCCTTTTCTTCAATGTCGCAGGGTCTCTACTTACGAGGCGGCGGAGGCAGGATCTGCTTCCGGGCGGAGGCATGGAAGGCCACAATCTGCGACACGCCGACATTTTGGCGCAGGGGCGACCGGGTGGTCGTAAGGGTTTGCCGAAGCAGTGATGGGCGCGCAAACGAAGCCATCGTGACGAGTTGGTCAGAGAGTGAAGGAAAGAAGATCAACTTGTCAGGATGGAGTTGGAGCCTCGGGAATCCGACTCGGTATGTCATCGATTTGCGGGTCAGGTGATTGGTCAGGAAGATTCCGTCAGCCGACATTTGCCGATTCTGGGGTTATCAGTACGGAGTATAGCATGACTTAGGGCTTGACTTCTCTCTTATTTCACCATCGAGTTGATTACTTCTTTCACTATTAGATATTTTGAAATATTTTGTTCATTTTGAAATTACATTTCAGCTAAAACAGTTGTTACATCTCTAATCTGCCTTAACCGAGGCAACAATCACTCAATTCAAAATTCGTCGCGGTCATCATTTCAATCTCCCCTCCAAAGCTTAGAACTTCAGCACAGCCTTGCCCTTGTTTTTGCCGTAGAAGATACCAATGAGACCGTCAGCGGCATTGTCAATACCCTCAGTCTCGTGGGTAAGAGCCTTGAAAGAGCCCTCCTTGATCCACTTCTGCACATTGGCCTGGTGTTCCTTGGTGTAAACATTGGCAAAGCCCTCATCACCGACAATGAATCCACGCATAGTAATGCGCTTGGTCAGGATATAGGTGATGTTCTTGATAGGGTAAGGGGTGGTGGCGTTGTACTGGGAGATCATACCGCAGACGACGACACGTCCGAAGTTGTTCATGGCGTCGAGAGCAGCCTCAAGGTGCTCACCACCGACGTTCTCGTAGTAGATGTCGATACCCTCGGGGGCAAGACGGGTGAGAGCATCAGCGGGCTTCTCGTTCTTGTAGTTGAAACCAGCATCGAAGCCAAGCTCCTTGGTGATGAACTCGAGCTTCTCGTCTGAGCCGACGGAACCAATGACACGCAAACCCTCATGCTTGGCGAGCTGGCCAACCAGTTGGCCGACAGCACCACTGGCCGCGGAAATGAAGATGGTCTCACCCTTCTTAGGCTTGCCGATCTCGTACAGAGACGAGTAGGCGGTCAGACCGGGCATACCCAGAGCACCGAGGAAGACACGGATGTCCTCAATGCCGAGAGGGTTGTCCAGCTTGGTGATGCGACCGGCCACGTTAGGGCCGTCAAAGGCAACATATTCCTGAACGGGAGCATAGCCAATAACGACGTCACCCTTCTTGTAGGCGGGGACATTGGAACTGACCACCTCGAGGATGCTACGACTTTCAATGGGCTTGTTCAATTCAAAAGCAGGAGCGTAGGACTTGATGCTGGCATCGCGCATGCGACCACGCATGTAGGGGTCGAAACTGGTGTAGAGCGACTTCAAGACAACACCGTCGGCGGGAGCGGCGACATCAGGGCCGTATGAGGCAGGCTCGATGGCAAGGTTCTCACCGGGGACGGGGTATCCCTGGGGGAGCTTCTTAAAGAACAGAGCCTTGTTGGACATGATGGTGGTTCACGGGTATATAGAGAGGGATAAAGGAGTAAATTCAGAGAAGACAATTGTACAACATGGAATCCATTGCCTTATAAAGAAAAGAAACATAGCAGGACGGGGTTCAATTTGACCGAGGCCAATTACGAATCAACATAAATATGTCATATTATAAAGCAGACTTTGTCCGGATGCGGGCCGACTTCTCGGAGAAGTTTCTCGAGATGGTTATGGTTGATACTATAGAGGTCAATCTTATGTATCCACTCTTTAATGCTTTTTATTATGTACTACTACTATAATACTCAATACACGTATGATTCGTGGAAAACATCCTTACCTCGGCATAGAACTATGTAGAATCGTCTAAAAATCTAGACGGAGACATTTATGTAGTGGATCTCTCGGAGGAGCTCGAAAACAGGGCATTTCCGAACGGGATGCCACCCTTCTGGGTAATAGGATCCGTTGTTGCCTGTTGCACCATTAATTCCAATGTAAAGAACACTGTATTTCAAAGCACGGAGTATATTCCATTTATGGATTGGGTGGGTATTAATTTTCACGATCTTGATCTCTTTCCCTGGTTCATCGGCACCTGCACTAGTGTATTAGTAACGAGCTTAATTCTTACTGCTTACGATCCAGGTACTTATTTCGACTTCCTACACACTCAGAAGAAAAACAAGAATCAGATGGTATTAGTGAGTATTAGTGCTAAAACATTCCTATACTGATCATTCGATTCATGAAAGCCCTTCACTTCACTCAACAAGGGCTTGGCTATGACTTTCCAGCAACGGTGGCCGCTGCCTTCGACACGAAGTAATCACCGCCCTTAGCCATCTTCACCAAGAAATTGAATGGAACGAAACCAAAGATCTGTCCGGAGCCTCCAGTTGATCCCACAGGGACCATCATCATGATACTGTCTCCCTGGTCATAGGACTTCCGCGCCCCCTTGCCCAGGATATCGACCTTGATGTTATTTGCGGCGATCTTGGCCTGCTCGACAGCCTTGAGGCTGAGTCGCATGCTGTTGTTACCAATGTCGCCAGCAGCATAGATCGGTAGAGAGTCACCCACCACGCGCAGCTCTTTGTCGATCTTGACCCAGCCATCTGCGTCAAGGAATTGTTTTGGAATGAAACTATTGTTTGGGACATCACCGGTCGTGGGAATATACAACTCAGTGGAGAGAGTCTTGCCATTGTCAAGGGTAACGGTCCAAGAGTTCTCTCCCGAGGTCTCTGCTCCGAGAACTCGCGTTGATGTAATGATCTTGACCTTCTTCTGCTTGAGTTGCTTCTCCGCAGTAGAGCCAGCAGATGGCTTGAGCATAGGGAGCACGCGATCTGCCGAAGAGACAAGTGTGATGTCCACCTCTTGACCATTCGCCGCGACAGCCTCTGCAAGCTCGCCTGCTACCTCCACCCCAATGGGTCCGGCACCACCAATGACAATGTTCTTGACACTTTTGATTTTCTGCTGAGCCGCCTCGATAAGCTCCTTCATGTCATCGCGGTTCGAGTTTTTGAATGGAATTGATAAACCGGAGAGTTCGCCGATGGTAGCAGGAGTGGTAGATCCAGACGCAATCAGCAGGTGGTCATAAGTCACCGACTGTTCGCTACCACTCGAGGTAATAGTAACCGTTTTGGTGGAAGGATCGATGGCCGTCGCAGCGCCCAAAATAAATTCAAATGATTCAGCAGGGTACTGAGAAAAGGCTTCCTTGATAGGGATAAGGTACTGATCCGATTTGAAAGCTGAGGCTTTCGCGACGATACGAGGAGCGGCAATCATCCAGTAGAAGTATGAGGAGGGATTAACGAGCACAATTTTAGCATTAGGAACATCTCGTAGCAAGGCATGAGCCGCTGTCAAGCCAGTGACTGAAGCTCCGATGATCAAGACAGTTGGAGCCATGTTGAGCGATGGAAGGAGAAATGTGATGTGTTGTTTTCAGACAAACCTGGAGGCTGGTGGACCATGGGCCTTTTATATAGCACCCAGACCCCCTCCCAATCAATAAATTTTAATGCATTCTGACCCTCGCAGCTTATCAGGATTTAGGCTTTAGCCCCAATAGCCATTAGCTAAATAGCTTACCAACATTTGTAAGCCTTAAGCCAAATCGAAAGAAGCTTATGAATCCTTGGTCCTTCATATCGGCTGTCGGAATTTTGAGAATCCGACCTCATAATCTTCGGAGGCTTGGCTTTGGCTTATCCGACTAGATAATCTTATAGTGGATTTGGTACAGAAATTTCAAACGTGAATGAGATCATTATTTGGAGATAATCTTTTAAATTCTTTAAATTTTAGATAACAACAAACATACGGAGTAAGATCAAATAAGAGTTATTTGGCAACTTGGTGCCTCAGGCATCAACATCAAGTTTTTATCTTATCGATAACAGTCATGTGACTGTTGTTTTAATTTTGCGTTTTTCTTTGCGCGCGCTGGCCTGAAATTCTCATCATCATCCATCAGCTTTGAAATATCATCAAGATGTTCAGCGCTGTTCGTCGATTTGGTGTTGCCAGTGTCCTTAGGACATCTGTGCCTCGCACTCTGTCCGCTCGATGGGCACCACAATTGTTGAAATGGCAACCCAAGTCTGCGGCATCTCCTGCCCTGGTTCGCTCGTTCCAAACATCCTTCCCTGCCTTCAGCGAAGCCACTGCTACTCGCACAGCCGAAGAGGGTGTTGAGTCAGCTGTGCCAGAATTTATCACTGAGTTTGAAGATCTGAAGACGCAGGGATTGATTGATCCAACCATCATTCGCAACATCGTTGACTCCAAGCGTATGGGCTTGAAAACCATGACTGATATCCAAAGTCACACCATAAATCAGGCACTGAACGGTGAAGATATGTAGGTTGACACATGCTATTCCCCTCTTTTTAGCTCGATTCATTTAATAACATCATTTACAGTTTGGCTCAGGCAAAGACCGGAACTGGAAAGACACTTGCTTTCCTCGTCCCGACTATGCAAAACATTCTCAACGATCCTACCGTTACAAAGTCCCTTGGTAACAGCCGTCGCAGCTCTGCCAACGCATCCGATATCCGCGCCATTATTATCTCCCCGACTCGGGAGCTTGCGGAACAGATTGCAGAGGAGGCGAGGAAGATTGCATCCTCAACGGGTCTGGTTGTCCAGACTGCAGTCGGTGGCACCCACAAACGGAGCCACTTGCGGAATATTCAGAATGAAGGCTGCCATCTCCTGGTCGGCACCCCTGGCCGTATCCAGGATATCTTCTCAGACCCTTCCAGCGGTGTTTCGGCTCCTCGCCTCAACACCTTGATCTTGGATGAGGCTGATCGTCTTTTGGATGCCGGATTCTCACAGGAGATTGCTCAAATCCAGAAACTGCTTCCGGATCCTCACAAGGTTGAGCGCCAGACTCTCTTGTTCTCTGCCACTGTTCCCAGTGAGGTGATGCGGGTGGTGAAGCAGACTATGAAGAAAGACTTCAAGTTTATCAAAACTGTTCAGGAAAATGAGATTCCTACCCATTTGCGTGTGCCGCAGAAGATTGTGGTCATGAACGGATACGAAAACTGTCTGCCATCTGTCATCCAGATTGCCCAGGATTATAATGTACGCCGGGCGGAGGATCCCAGCCTGCGACCATTCAAGGCCATTGTCTACTTCAACTGCACTAGTGAAGTTCAGCTTGCCTCTGAGTTGTTCATGCAGCTTCCCCGTGATCGAGGCCACACCCTTTTGGGCTCCATGAAGTTCTACCAAATTCATTCGCGTCTCACCCAAAGAGGGCGTACCTGGGCTGCAGACACCTTCCGCGCGTGCAAAGAAGGTATTCTCTTCTCGTCCGATGTGACAGCCCGTGGTATGGATTTCCCTGAAGTCACCCATGTTATTCAGCTTGGTGTTACTCGTGACCGCGAGACTTACATCCACCGACTGGGCCGTACTGGTCGTGCCAACAAAGAGGGTGAGGGCTGGCTCCTCATTCACGAGGATGAATTCCAAAACGCTCAGCGAAAATACCGTGACTTGCCCCTCCAAGAGGCTGACTTGGCTGCTGCCACTCAGGATATGAGCCAAGACGTTTCAGCTGCCCCTGAAGCCGCAAAGGAGGCTATCGAGGCAGTCAAGTCAACCATGGCCGAGCTTCCCACCAACGTTCGGGAGGCTACTTATCGCTCTATGTTGGGTACATTGACCATGTCCTTCTACAGTAAGCGGGTTGCCATTGAAGCTCTTAACAACTTCGCCCTGCATGGAATGTGTTTGCCCGAACCCCCAATTGTCAGCCGTAATATTGCAATGAACCTTGGCCTATCCCGCTACAGCGAATTGAGAACCGGACATGTTCCCCGTGAAGATTCAGGCAGCTTGCGTTCAGGGTCATCCCCTAGTCGCGATTTCCGTCGTGCCACCCCAAGTGGTGATCGTCAGTCCTTCGGTGGACGTCGTGGCGGTTCTTCTTTCGGCGGAAACCGTGAGCGTACTCCGTTTGGCGGTCGCGACAACGGCCCCCGCCGCACTTTCTCTCGTGATGGACAGCGTGGTGACCGCGGCGGTTTCGGTCGCGGTGATCGTGGCGAGCGCTCATTCCGTCCCCGCCAGTCCCATTTCGACTTTGGTTCTGAATAAATGATCCGAAGTCAAAATTTGTGACAATTTTATTATTGACGCTACGCGGTGATCGAAAAAAAAAAAAAGATAGAGCTACCATCGTTGTTGCATTGGGCGGCGTTTGTGTCTTTCCCTGGGCATATATGTACAATACTCCCTTGTTGTGTCAATTATTCTCCTTCCACTTCTCACCTCCTGTTTTTATATCGCTACAATTTGGGACTATGATGGAGATTCTTTAATTGACAATTTGTCATATGTACTACTATGAAAGTCTATATTCCAGTGTATATTAATCGCATTTTCTCTCAACCCTTCAAACTGTATACACCTACCTAGGCAAGAAATGTACCCAAACTTCAAAATCTTGAATTCGCCCACCTAAGCCAGGTGCAAAGGAGATGTATATTCATTTACCTGCGTAGAATTTTTCGACATCTGAAGAGAGAAGCAATAAACAGTCAGTTAGGAATGACAAAATTGAAATACTTCGATCAATACCTAGGTAGCTATATCCAAATAATAGAACTGAAACAAAGAAACATCTACATATCCCAAACAGATTTACAATAACCTCCTAGAGCCACATCCTTTTTTTTTTTTTTTTTTCTATTTGCGAGCAATCATGTGTTCCCGAGCAGGACCAGTACCGATCCACTTGATGGGAACACCGCCAATCTCCTTCTCGATGAACTCGATATAAGCACGAGCATTAGGCGGCAGCTCCTCGTACTTAGTCACACCCATTGTGTTAGATTTCCATCCAGGAAGGGTAACATACTCAACCTGAATCTTCTCGACGACCTTTGAATCAGCCGGGAACGTGCAAGTCGTACGCTTGCCATTAGGCAAGATGTACGCAACGCCAACCTTGATCTCATCAAAGTCATCGAGGACATCCAACTTGGTCAGGTTCAGCGCAGTGTAGTGGTTGATAGAGTGCGAGTAGCGCGCAAGTACGAGATCGAGCCAACCGCAACGACGACGACGGCCAGTTGTCACGCCGAATTCACGGCCAACGCTTTGCAGCTTGTCGCCTTCGGCGTTCAACTGCTCGGAGGGGAACGGGCCTGAGCCTACGCGCGTTGTGTACGCTTTGATCACGCCGATTACCGACTTGATGCTTGATGGGTTCAGAGCTAGTGCTTGGACGGCTCCGCCGAGGCCGGTCGAGGATGAGGTCACGAAGGGGTAGGTGCCGTGGTCGAGATCCAGCATGAGGGCGTTGGCGCCTTCTACGAGGATGTTGGGCGAGTTTTTGTGTTCTTGCAGGAACTCGAGCTGATCGACGATGTAGGGAGCCAGCTTGGTGCGGTATTCCTAGATTTGGTTAATATCGGTGGGTTTATTTATATACTATGGCGGTTCCGTATTGTGCGGCTTGCATGTGCAACGCGAACCCCAATATATAGTCCCGTTTTCAACCTACTTTGAACCGAGCGATTTCTTCCTCGACATCATACGCGAGCTCGCCGAAGCGCGCGCGGTACGATGTGTCCAGAACACGGAGCTTGCGCTCGAATGTCTCCTCATCTAGAATCTCACCGACACGCACACCGCGGCGGGCGGCCTTGTCGCTGTAGCAGGGACCGATACCCTTACCGGTGGTGCCGACCTTGCGGCCACCGAGACCGGCCTCCTCGAGTCCGTCGACGACGGAGTGGAGGTCGAAACAGACGTGTGCGCGGTCAGAGACGAAGATCCGCTTGCTGGCGGAGGTGAGACCCTTGTTTTCGATCTGGGCGAGTTCCTTGAAGAAACTTGGGACGTGGAAAACGGTGCCGGCGCCGATGAGGTTAATACATGAAGGGCTGACTAGACCAGAGGGCAGAATGTGGAAGTCATAGGTCACATTGTCGTGAACGATAGTGTGACCGGCATCTATAAGTCGGCAGAAAGACAAAATTAGTCAGTGGCTCAATTCTTGATTTCTTCAAGGTCTCGCAAAAATTCGAGGAATAATTAGGACCCGGAAGAGGTACGGCATTAGCTTACTGTGTCCACCAGCGGCACGGCAACACAATGATGCCTGTTGCGAAAGCACATCTGTGATCTTCCCCTTTCCTGTAGATTTATATCAGCATTGAATCATCGACTGGATCATATGCAGTCGCAGCAAGAGTCGCACCTTCATCTCCCCATTGAGAGCCCAAAACGATGGAAACCATTGTGGATGGTTATCAAAGGCGAGTTGATAGGCGAGTTGATAGTATACAAAGCGTGGAGAAAGTGCTAATTGGCGAACGGGGTGAAATTGCTAGTGGCGGGGTTTGGGGAGGAAGAAGTCCGTCCGGCTTCGGATTAGCGGGGCAGATATCGATCTTCGTTGGTTCTCGGTAAGTCTTTAGGCGCTCAACACATTAAAGAAGGATCGATTGGAGAATATACTTAGTATTCTTTGATTGAATGGCGAGTTAGTATAAGCGTGGACAAAAAAGTAAAGACTACTTTTTTATGTGACTCACGAAGGATGGAGTGAATAAGAAATTACGCCGTCATCGGGATCGGTTTATGCCTCAGGCAGCTAGGGCAAGGTTTAGTCATTGACTAAGACGAAAAGAGTAAAAACGTAGAAGCTGATTTTGGAAACCCCGTCTTAAAGCCTTTGGAGGTATGAATAGTGTACATAAGCAGTATTAAACAGGCCAGATGGTGAGAATACCGGCAAGAAATCCATCAGAAAACCCCATTTAGATGCAAGCACCAACCCATGTTATCGTGATAATCGTAAAACTGAAGGGAATAGAAAGATTTACCATGGCCTAGACCAGGTTGCCTCCCTTTCGAATCCATTCCCGGAGTCGACCGAGGTCGAGAATAGCCTCGCGGTGCATCTCCTCTGCGACCTCCCAGTGCTTACGTACTAGGATGTCTTCTTCAATGCTCCGTAGGTAGGTAGCGAAGCCACCCTTGTAGCTTCCTGGGAGAAGCTCGTCGGTTTTCGAATCACCATCTTCACCTTCAATATCTAGCCTAAGCGAATCCCCGAAGGCGCTGATCCAGTTTGGCGAAAGACCTGTTTCGTTCGCTTCTTGTCGGGCGGTGAAATGATCCACCATGCGGCGATTAAATAAGTTCCAGTCATGCATGTATGATCCCATTGCCGAAACGTAGAAGTTCCACTTTTTGAGATCAAGTACTTTGGTCGCGGCTCCTGGATGGGGACTGACTGGGACTGGCACCGTGGGCCGCTTGGGAGGGTTAGGCAAATTGAGAGTCCGGGGCCGGATATCACGTTCGGTTGTTCTCTGTTGCTTTGCCTTTGACTGGAAAGGTAGCGTCGTATGGATATCACCTAGGTTGTTAATGCCGCCGTTGTTCGTAGCGGTAAAAGGTGCTGTATTTCCAAGATGGCTTAGATTAAAGGGAGGACGATGAGATTCTCCTGAGTTACCTTGAGATGATGGGGGCATCCTAGCGGCACTTGGGGGAGGGACGAAGGGATGCTGAGTCCTGGATTGAGACCCTTTAAAAGAACCTGGAGTTTCCATGTCGACATCCATGTCCTCTGCCTCCGCAGTAGGTCGACTAGGCTCGGGATGAATATTGTTATTAACTGTTTCTGCAGCCTCTTCGGCCTCGGTAGACACACTTGCTGGCTGCGGACCGGTTCGCGATCTAGTCGAGGGCTTTGATGTCCTATTAGGACTCCGCATCCCAGAGTTTGCGAAACTGCCCTCTGGACTCCATGTCATATTCCGCAACCTTTCAGCCCATAAGTCTGCACGGAATGATGCTGGTTGGAAAATGGGAGTTCCACCAGCTGGGTCACCAGTAGACAGTCCGGGTGTTTCTGATTTCATCGGTGTAAAATTAACTGAGGGCTCATTTGAGCTGAATTGCTGCCACCGAGTCGAGTCTCTAGCAGCGCCCTTTGAGTTTGAGTGGAGACCTAGATTATTGTCAGTTAGAGGGTGTCATAATCTCTAGAAGTTATCATCTTCGTCAAGGGGGAAAGCGCCATGTCCCGGGCAGAAAGGCCCGCAAAATAGAGCGTGCCTCCAAAAAAGAGACGGAACTGACTATGGACGAGACTTTTACGCTGCTGAAGGCGGCGATCCAGTAGCAGAGGGGGAAATCCAAAAGAGGAATGGTCTTCATGAGTAGGGCGATGAGACCTACCAGTCTCGGGAACAACACCCGCTGATTTCTTGCCAAGGCGGGACACGGGGACGGCCTTTGGCTTAGGATTTCTGGGAATTGATCCGTCATCTGAGTCTATTCCACTGGAGCTTGTAGCATCGGAGGCGTGCATTTGCGTGGGCCGAGCGTCGGACTTGTGCTGTTTCTTAGGCTTGGGATTCGGGGGACTTGAGCGGCTACTATGGTTGTTTTTAGTTGAACCAGGCGAAGGACGCGTGCTGTGAGGTCTTCCAAAGGTTGAGGCGTTAGAAAATAACGGGATATGAGTAATAGGGATGGAAGAGGTCATACTGGCGACTGAAACGGTCAGGCTGAGGATCTGGGTACGGTGATTTCTTTGCAGTTGGCGGGGGAGCAGAGGAGTAGTCATAGTACATGCTGCTTGGCCGGCTGCTTGTGTAGTTTGAGGTTCCACGGGCCATTGGCTCATCTCCGCCGGGAACGCCAGGTGCGAATCCCTGTCTCTTCTGGTGAGAATTTGGTCCCTGTGCCGGACGAGTGGTATTTCCATTCTCTTTAGTCCGCTCATACGCGGATCGGGGCCGTGTATTCTCATCATTCTCTGCATATGCCGATTTAGGACGTTGCCCAAAAGGCTTGTTATGCTGCCTGTCCGGAGTTGCACGCCCTGTCTTCGGATCGAATGATTGCCAGCCATTTGCACTAGCTCCTGTGTTGGCTGTATTGCCCGTGCTTGGGTTTCTCATTCTAGAGAATCCTTGCCATGCATCGGCTCTCGTATTAGCGTTGTCTTCCTTCGACCATTGGCGGGAATCGGCAGGACGCCAATTCGAATATCGTTGAGAACCAGTCGAATGTCCATCCGTTGGTCTTTCGGGCCGGCGAGGGGTGAATGGCGTTCTCGCTGGTTGAGGTTTCGGAGGCGCATTGCGCGGAGTGCTGCTCTTGGGCGGAGCAGGGGCCTTGCCATAGTTTGCGCGCAGTCGATCGGCGTCGTACTTTTCTCGTTGGATGGGATCGCTTAGGATTTCATTTGCGGATTGGATGACCTGGAATTTCGCAATGAATTCAGATTCTTTGCCTGGATTCCTATCAGGATGAAGTTGAAGAGCTAAATAGAAATTGATAAGTCCTGCCAGTTTTTCGGTTGCGTCGGGTGAATTATTTACCTAATTTGCGAAACTGTTTTTTGATCTCCTCGGCATCTGCGCCGATCTGCAGCCCCAGATCCGCATAGTAATTCCTGCGCAAGTCGATTTTCACCATTGTCGCGTTGATGCAGCAACGTGATAAATGATCAGAAATCAAGGCGCATTATCAACAATCGGACAAAATAATCGGTGATCACATGCATGCGTAGACTAGAATTTCAGTTCAAGGATTTCAGTTCGAGGGTATGGATACACCCTATGCGCGTCGCATGTGGAGAGAATTGTGCTTGTTTTCAAGTTGGTGTTTGGTGGGGGTCGAAGAAAATAAGTCCGAAATTAAAAAGTGGGTGTGTTCGCGAAGATAGGGTCGGTTGACGGGCTATATCGTAGGACGAAATCTCGATCTAGGTAAGCCCAGTGGAGTTGTAGTGCTTGAAATTGCGACAAATTGGAATAGTGCAATAATCCAACAGGTGATGAAGGTGGATGTTGGATCAAGGGAGGTTCAAGTTAGAGCGAGGGGTGCTAGTCTTGAGATCATGGGCACCTGATGAGGTTAGAAAGTCAGGCTGTTGGGTCCACGCGCAGAGACTTCATCTCACTCACAGGGCAAACAAGGCAGCACTCCTACCAAAAGAATGTAATAGGTCAACCCCTTTCAAGTGAATGTCGTCGGCATTGTATTGTGGACCTGGTTGGTGCGTTGTTTGTGGGGATGGAAAAAGCGGGTTTGTTTTGGCTGCTGCCCAAGGCATTCGCCGAGATCTATAACTAAGGCCAACGTTCACATTCTCCAACTACAGTTTGGTGATGCTTAGGTGATTATTGCTATGAAACACTTGGATTGAAATGTAAATGAATATGGTATTTGGAGCGGGAAAAAAATAACAAGCCCTTTTATGAAGTCATTTCTTTTTCCATAATTCTCTCTGTAACTATATAGACCCCGAAAGAGATTGTTGCGGAGATGGCAGACGCCAGAAAGATAAATCGATCAAGGAAAGAAAGACCAAGAGGAGTCATATGAAGAATCCCTTATACATCACTAGCAGCACCTGCCCCAGAACCTCCAAAGAAATATCCCTCCAGAATATCGTAGCTGGGATTTTCACTCCAGTCATGCTGGAAATCCATCGCCATGCCAAATCCTAGGTCGATTCCCACATTCTGATCTAGGTTATGATCGGCATTTAGATGTGGCTCCGTGGCCTGGGTTCCTGCATCCCAATCTAGGAAGTCAAGACTCATACCTGGCTGGGATTCTGGGTCTGCATATGGAGCAGGATGGGGTCCATTTCCCATACTTGCAGGAGAGCCACTTTGCTGTGGAGAGTTTGAGTAATAACAATGTGGCGGTGGTTGTGGTGACTCCGAATTTTCATACTTCAGGTACTCCACTGGGGGGTTGTGTTGAGGATATGAGCGAATGGGACGGTCTGTGGCATAGCCGCTATGTACTGATTCGGGATAGAAGGGCTGACCCCCCGGCCTATTGTCTGGACGGGGGCGATCGGCAAATGGTGCATTGTCATTAAAGAGATCCCCTAAGTTCATGTCAAACTTGGGGACCGGCCGTGCCGTACGGGCTTGTGCTGGTCGCCGCGAGGGGACTTGACCTCGCTGTCTCTGTTCCATCGGCGGACGACGTCCCAGTTGTAGAGATCCAGATGAGCTAGATCCTGAGTTCACAAGAGTCATGTCGACCTGAGATCCAAAACCGGTCGTTGACAGAGACATTTGGACCGTGGCCTTGCTCATCCGCTCAAAAGCATCTCGACAAGCTTCAGCTGGTGGACACTTGTGCATAAGATCCCCCAGAACAGAGGTTGCTGCTAGAACTGTAAAGTCAACCTCATCAAGAGTCTTTCCAATGATACATCGTTAGTATTATGAAGAGAGCGAGAGGGTACAATGTTACATACCAAATGACTTCGAACTAGCGGTGAATGCCAGATAGCATATAGAAAAGAAATTCCTATAAGGACTATTAGCACTGATTCAAAAAATCAAAAGAGTATTATTATACCAGCCATAAAAATATGATGTGTAGCCAGGTAGGTGTAGTTGACCAGCCGAACCCGGTGGAGCTGTCGATATATCCGAATCACTTTCTGACCGGCTTCTGCCACATTATGATAAACATGGTCTTCATCATCACCACCGTCAAAATTTGAAAAGGACGGGCTGGATACATCATCAGCCGGTGTCAACTCTCCAGCCAACTCAGCAGGTACAGTCAGGCTCTGTTGGTATAGCAAAATAATAGCTTGCCAATAGTTCAACTCCAGTAATTCGATGGAAAATTGCACGCCAGTATCTGCCCGTGTTGGAGCAGCACCGTGCCATTCTACCAAACGATTATGCACATCATGGCGCCATGAACGGAAAGAATCAAAGCCTTGCAAGAAAGGCGATGTAAGCTCAGCATGAGGAAGAATTATCGTACTATTAGGTGCTCGTCTTCTCGAGGCGCTTGCCTGCTGGTATTGGAGAACGTCGTGGATCTCGGACTGAAGTAGACGTAGCTTAAAGTAGTGCAAAGCTACATGCTTGTAGGTCGAAGCACCATCTGGAGGTGTCAATAGTCCAGACTTTGTAATATATTTGTCATCAATCATGGACGGGAATTCAGTGCTGATGGCCTGGTCGTTTATGCCAAAGGGCCGTCCAACACAGGTGGCAACGAGTCGGTCAAAGCTGTATACACACCACCACAGACGGCGGCGTAGATCACGCACCCATTCTCGTCGTCCTCGTTCGCGATCATCGATGCGCGATCGGACTTGATTGCCGTCTTTCGAAGTGTCAAGGCCTACACCATCTTCGTAGTGCAGTCCAAGATCGACAGCCAGGCGCGTGGCAACACCGACAATGTACCAGAGACCGGGAGCGACAGGACGCAGCAGGGCAAAGCTGGCTAGCAAAAGCACTGCCTGAAGTTCTTCCAACCCCCCAAAGCCCTCGCTCGATGAGGAGCCGAGGAACGATTCCAAGTGAACAATTGCAGATGCGTGATATTCTTCAGGCTGGTATTGATAACTAGACAGTCTCGGCCTCTTTGCCGTGGACGAAGCTCGATCACGACTCGCGCCGTTGTCCACATCAAGGGTTTCGGGCTTTTCCTCAAATATAATTCCCGCACCAATGGCAAAGACAATATTTAGAATATAAAGAGCTCGCGGAGAACGATACTTCTCTTGCATCTGATAAGTGCGGTCCAGCAGTTCCATAAAATCGACTCGGTGAAGAATCGGCATTTGAGGATTCGCGTGTTCAAAGTAAAGACCAATAAGCCTTTCAGCAAGCTCTCGGTCTGGGAAAGACGCCCGTTTCATCATTGGCCTAGTCTGTAGTCCGAAGAATGAATCGCGCATGGAACCCGCACCGGGACCGGCAGCAGCTGTCTGTGGCAGTCGCTCACCTGTGCGAATAGAGGCCCGCTCGGGCATATTTCCGGGGAGCGAGCTCCGGACTGCAGCAAAGACGACTCTTGCGAATGAAATGCCAGATGCTGACCCAAGATATCGAGGATCGGACGTCCCTTGCACCGAAACCATGCCAATATTTGACACGAGATTATTAAGACGCCAATTCTCCTCACTGGCAGAGTCTCCATCTCCGCGAGTTTGCTCTCCCTCTGATTTCACAACTAGATCATCTTTTGCGCTATTATTCTTTGATTTACCCGCGTCGCCAACCTGACCGTCGCTGGTTGTACATTGCGCCAGATAGCCTTCAGTTCCATTTTTGATGGCTTCTTCTTCGTCGAACGGGGCTGCTTTTTTGAACTCAATGTTATGTTGCGCTAATTGCTTTTCGAGATGGGCGACACGAGTCTCGAGGAAATATACGTAGCTGCGCGGGATTTCTCTCTTAGTGATAGGGTCGTATCCGACACAGCGGACTCCGGCTTTTTCACAGGATTGGCAGCGTGGGAGTCGTTGATCGCATCTATTTTTGCGCAGTCGACACCGATTACAGGCAGAGACGTTGCGGAAAGATGACGAGGCAGAAGCGACAGGCGCGGCTGGCTTGGGGACGTCAGAGGTCGTCGAGATAGCGGGGTCGATGTGGGTCGTTTCAGTGGAAGGATGCGGTCTCTTCCTCCCTGAGGAGACCGGCGACTTCGGCGAAGAGGCGTTAGGCATGGCAGGGAACGAGTGGCGAGAGCCGCAGATGTGCGATCATCTCTTGGCGGAGTGTGGTAGAGAACGCGGTCGGGTCACAGCGGAATTATCCCTCCGATCACATCAAGATTCATGGTATATCGGAGCGATTGGGACACGGAGGGCGTGTAATATCAAAGAATGGGTTCTTGCGATCTAAACCAGCTAAGAAGCAACTAGCCCGCACTAATAAAGGTGGTTGGCTTCAAGGTCGGTACTCTCCGCAGCGCAAACACGCTACGGTGAGATTATACTCAGAACGTGACGAGTAGGTATCTTTAGAAATTCATTAAACTGCGCTTTGAATAGTCGCAACAGTTCACACGACCAGGCTATACAACTGGTGTCATAGATAGTGAAGGGAGGTGGAAGATAAAAGTGTAACAAATAGTTAAGGTGATAGGCTTTGAAGTGGAGTCCCGGAATAACAAATTAAGGCTCAACAACTGACATATATTTCTCCGCCCCAGACTTTACTAGTCAAGAGAAGATCTATTTTAGATCGTCCAAGACTCAGTAAATTCTGGGCGGCAATTGGTGACTATGATTTAAAGCCCCATTGCAAGTGTTGTTAACAAGTGGAGTTGATATGAGCTGTCATTGGCGGAGACAATTAGGTAGAATGTAAACAAGAGGGAAAGATAAAAGAATTAGATTAGATAAATTACAAATACTGTGTAAGGGCTCCTACTTCGTCATTTTATTCAGAACGTTCATTGAATTCATGATGAGATCAAAGTAGGCAGAAAATATGAAATACCTAGAGCGAAGAGAAAAAAAACAATCAAATATCCACCCAGATGCATGAGTATCATCGTAACATAGTCCGTTAATGCTCCATGAGAAAACGCCGCCAAAAGTGAAAAAAAAAGGATAATGCACCCAAATCTATATCAGTTGCGCCAAATCCACTCGAATCAAGGAATGCTTTCGAGAAGGACCATGTATAAAAGGATCGAGTATCATCGTAGAGATCAAATGAAAACCGATGGTCAAAAATGCATCATTAAATCGCCATTTCCACGGGCCCTTCCGAAGATATCAGGTATAGTAAAAGGAAAATTAAAGCAATATGCCATTGAGCAGCTTATGCAGATCGAGCGTTTGAAACTTCATAATCTTGATCGATACTGGAGCGAAGAGAAAGAAGTCGTTGTTCCTCTTGCCCAACAGAGACCTCTGACATGGTCTCTCGCTTCATTTCCGCCTCGCTTTCTTGAGAGTCAGGGCGTTTGAAACGCTCCGGCTCAGGAGTCTCCTCCATCCAGAAACTCTCGATGGCGCCGGTGAGGCAAACCAAGCCACAGGCCCACCAGGCTAGCACAGAATACCCATTGGCAAGGCCCTTGGCATGCAAAAAGCCGGTAATGGTTGGACCAAAAGCACGGCTCAGGCTGGCAGTAGATGCAGCTGCACCGTTGATAGTGCCGAGAACCTTCGAAGGGGCGGAGTTGGCCAGCAAGATAGACGTAGCTGGGAAAGCGATGACCTGCAAAGTAATCTTACTGATCAATGCGAGGTATACAGCCGGCATCTGCAGTGCCGCAGGGAGAAGGATCAGATATGGTACTGCGAGATAAAGTGGCGGCCAAACAAGTAGAACGAAGCGGAAGGTACGCAAAGTTCCAAAGTTCTTGACGACGAATGGGAAGAGCCAGAGCTGGGCTACCATAGAGTAGATACCCTGTACAGCTAGCATGAAGCCAATGGTCTTTGTTGGTAGACCTAACCCGCCAGTGAACTTAAGTGGTAGTTGTACTTTATCATTGGATTCGGGGGTGCTCAGGAAGACCGGCATCAGCTGATCAAAAGATACACTATGACTGCAGGTAGAAGACGACACAGTTAGTTAATTGTAATAAATAAGATAAGGGATTTATGAAAGGTGCCAACTCACTATGCCAAAATACCGTAAGCAACGATAGTGAAGATGATTTGACGAGTAAACACTTTGATAGGAGCTTTCTGCCCCTCCAAGTCACACTCAGTTGCGACGTCATTAACAGGAATGCAGGGCGTTGATTCGGCACTTTCATAGTCGGGTGGGAGATCGCCGTAGGTAAAGTACTTTGTCTCCTTAACCCCCACGTCGGAATCGTCCGGAAGTTGTACTCGCGAGTACCAGCATTGGTTAATGAGCCATTGGCCCAACTCACGACCGGGGTCACGACGAAGCTTCTTCTCTGGATGGGTTTCTTCCAAAAACAAGAATCCAACCACAATGCCGCAAATCAGCACGACAATACACACCAGGTTGGGCAGCAGAAATGGAAACCGGTCGAAGAGGGTGTTACGCTGGAAGAAGCCCGGGTAATTCTCGCAAGGTTGGGCCAATGCACCGCCCATAGCCGGGCCAATGATTGATCCCAGGCACCACACAAAAGGCATGATCGAGTATGCCCGCGGCTGGTGCTCTTTGACCGTCACAATTTCTGCCACGGTTGTCTGAAGCACACCAATGTTGCCATTTAGCAATCCGCCCAGTGCGCGCGCAATCATCGCTGTTGCAAGGTTGGGCGCAAATCCGAATACAACCATGCTAATTGCTGTTCCAATCAAGCCCATGATGAGAACTGGTTTGCGGCCGATGCGGTCACTAACCCGTCCCCAGAACATGCCGGCTGTAAATTCAGCGAATGTGAAAGAAGAAGTGATCATTCCGGCGTAAATAGCGATTTTTTGGTCGTTATCCGTTACATGGAAAGACTCAACCATGTGATAGACGTAAGGGAAAATGGACATGAAAGCAATCGGCTCACAGATTCGGACAAGTGCTAGGAGAACATAATTAGTGTTTATTCTTACTCAACGTTCTCTTAGATTGAGCTGTATAGATCAACCCGTGGACAAAAGTACCAGCCGAGGTTACTTACCCAAAATGAACAGTTGTCGAATAGGAAATGTAGACCAGTTCTCGCCATTGCGCTGTCGCCGGCTTTGAAGACAAGCCGGTAATTGGAACATTATGAATATCAGATGAATAGTATGGATATATTACCAGTTGACAAGATGAAATGTCCCCGCCTTTTCAATATAGGTGGGGGAAACAACAAGGGCCACAATGCTGGCAAGAGATTACCCCAAGCTTCCACGGTTGTTCAGGGTCTTAAAAAGGTGGAAAAAAAGCAATTGGCCGAGTAAGGAGATTTGGTGGATGTTGATGTTAGATTTAGGGCTTCAGCATTGCTTGTCCCCCCTGCGGTTGGAAATGCTATCTTCAATCCGATAATGCAGGTGGTAGATCACCAGGTACTCAAACTATGAGACACCTGCAAGGAAGGTACAAAAAGACTTGAAGCTGACAGATCGAAAAAGGATACCCTTTGAAGCGGGGGATATAAGCTTATAAGATGTGGGAGTGAAAGAAGAAAGGGCGGTATCAAGAATGGAGAAGGGATCTATGAAGAATCTTTCCTCTGAGTATTGGAGTCTCGAGTAGAAAAGGCCTGGAGTTTAAAGTAGGAATACAATGGGGAAAGGGGAGATATTATATTAGACGAGTACATAGTGGATAGCTCCATCTATACTCCTCCGATGTGATCAGGCGGCAACGAACGAACTAAATCAACAGAGGAATTTCCGTTACAGCTGTACAGAAGGCCGCAGGATGCATAGAGCAAACATTGAATTCAGGAATAAAGACTAAACGGGGGTACGGCGTAGTGGGTCGTAATATTTTCGGGAATTTCATTTTATTTTTAAAAGGAGTTTTAGTATTTAGTATTTAGTTATTTTGAATTTTTGGGACTTTTTTTATTCTTTTTATTTTCCCGATTCTCTTGACAAAAAGGGCGGATCGGAATCATCCGACTGGGGGATCTAACCTTTTACAGATTTGTGATCTGTTCCGTCATGAAAATTAAAATATATGGAAATAGAGAAAAACAGGTAATACCTGAAAATAAAGGGGAAAAGATCGAGGCAAGGGAAGAAAAGGGTTGAGTATCGTCATTCAAACTCTGCGGGCCAATGGAAGCACTTCCGGATTCTAGGAGAGAACCCGATTGATGATTAGATTAGGGAATGCATTCTAGATTAATATCTACATAGTAGTCCTTATTTTCGAGTACTTATAAATACACGTTAAGTAGTCTACCTAGGTAGACGATGGTAGATAAGTTATAGGCTACTATAGTATAACTTCCTATACTACTGTCAGTGAGCCCCAGATAATAGCAGTTACAAGTTTCAGTTACTACTCTTACACAATACCATGACCCACAGCTGGGGAACTGCGCTAGGAATGTTCTCCCGTAAAGTGTACCTTCGGCTTTTCTCTTACTTTCTTCACTCATAAGCGTCTGATTTTAGTACGATGTAGTGAGATGATAGATCTACTTCTAACTTCCAGAAAATTAGGTTCATAGACACTAAAGGGACAGCTGAATTGACTGTCAAGAGTACCTTTCTTACCATGATGTTCTATTTGCCGTGGAAGAATTGGTAGAACTGTTATCATATCCCCCCTGTCATTCTGTTTGACCCACGATCGGTCCACTTATGGAGTCTATGGAGCCGCAGTTTTCGGGGAAGCTCAGCCGTCTTTCCACAAGCTTAAACACGTCGAAACTTGGAACTGAATCTCGAAGGTAAAAGAAAGAAATAAAGATGGAGCCCGGTGGAGTCAGCCTCTCTATTTCTTTCAAAGAAACAACACATCAAACAAAAACAACACTTAAATCATGTTTCGAATTGAATTTAGTCCAATTATGAGGTCTTGTTGCGGTAAGGCTTTTAGATGTCATCAAGCATGAGAAAATGCAAAATATATGCATAGATGTGCGTTCAATAACAATATATAAATTCAAGATAGGAACCCCAACCCGTTGTCTGTCATCCAGACTACTGGGACTGTAGCGTGGGACTGTAGCGTGGCCTTAAAATTCCGGACATAGCGTACCTTGAAACCGTTTATCAGAGAATCTGACCACTGATTATTGAGGATTTGATCATACGGAGGGAAGTATAAGGGGCGCTAATACCAGTGGATTCCTGTCAAAGCGTATACAATACTAAATACGGTAAGCCCAGTACAGAACTTATTTTTGGCGCCAAAGGCTTCTCGAAAACTTCCATATCAGCTGAGCTATCCACTAAATTCACCGACAATCTGGCTAAGACCCACTTATGGTAGATCGTTTTGTTTCTCGTTTCTTTTGTATTATATAAACTTTGTAAGCTATACAATTGTAAAGATGGACATGATGAGTACGGCAGTAGATACTACAGAACAAGTAATTGGAAATTAAGAAGTATAATGGAAGGAATTATAACGGATTACGGGAGACTTGGATTGTCGACCCAGTAGGTAGGAAGGGACCCAAAGGGGCTGGGGCTTGTAAGTGGGACCATTATAGAAAGAGTGCGTAAAGGAAGCCCTTGTACTAAAGACTAACAGGTCCGGAGTACTACGTAGTAAACGTAATAGAACCACGTGAGCCAAGCGGGGCTTGTAGCATCAAAACCGGTGAGATGTGCGCAAGCGTATAAAAGATAAAGATAAGAGATCATATATTATGCCTCCTTGGATAACGTCATTTTGTTTATAGTCCAAAGCTAGTCACGTCAGTTTCCCGCACTATTGTGTGCGAGATACTAGTCCACAGCAGTCCATTTACAAGCTCACTCACAAGCCCAGCGGGTGAAAACAACTACGGCTACTGATGAACGAGGGGTTTTTAAATGAAGGGTCCGAGGAATGGATGTAGTGGCCCAAGTGTCTCTCACTTTTCTTGTCATCATTTTCAAAGGCTAGAAAACAATGTTTCGTGAATTGTGAATTCAACGGAGTGAAGAAAATGGAGTATGAGTATGACTACGGGTATACAGAGTAGATCATCATCTACCACTTGAACCAATCAAAAAAGCACTGTACGAAAATGTACTGGAAGAGCACATCATTGATGATTGTCTCATTTATTCTACGGAGTATGCATGATGCATACAGCATACAGAGGGAAAGTTCAAGGCTCGAACTATAGTATCAAAGACGGGCTTAGGTATGAAATAGATTGATATTCCGAGCATCCCCGAGTATCCGTGCGTCAACTTCAACGTCAAGTCAATGTAGCGGTGACCAGAGACTAGTAGTGTGACATCTTTCTGTTTTCATGTGCATCAACAAGTTTCAACGACCATGTTCACCTTGATCAATGATATCAATTCGGAATGTTCGGAAAGTTAGGCCAAGGACCCCGTAAGATTAAGGCCTGACGGGCGGCTACGGGACGAAGTTCCTATTTTACGACTTCTTTTCGTTTTTCTTCGCTAAGAGATCCGTTCCAGTTCCGCTGCAAGGTGCATGATCCTGGACCCATACTCGGCCCTCGGCTAACAAGTAAACAAAGAGCAAGATTTTGAATTTTGACGCAGGTCAGGCAGAATCCTGGAGGTATTTGATACATAGTGCTAGGATAAAAGGGTTGCGGTGAGCTGCTTGGCAGCCTACTTTGTAAATTCATGCTCTTATCTAACTATTTGACTCTCCAAATACACTGAATGCATGACTCACCCCCGCTGCTCCCAGGTGCTTCTTCTGCAAAGAAGATCGATCAGATGATTTATCCGAATTCCGAATCAAGGCGGTGCTTCTCCCCACCCATTTGAGTCTGCACCGCCGGTAGCCGGAGGGGTAATACCCGATTGGAAATGAAACTAGGGCTGCTTTACTGCGTATGTAGGCAATATCAATATTTTGACCTCCATTTCTTGTTGCCCAAAGATCAAAGAAAAGACGGTGAGAAGCTACAAGTCAACTCTCATACACCGCATTGCGCAATGCTACACAATCGAACTTGGAAGCAGATTTCAAGCTTCCGTAGATTTGCGGACAGGTCAGGTGTCTAATATGTCCATGCATTGCGTTAGCCCACTTTCCTCGGTTTGGGTAGTACATATGTGTAGAAATTACCGTTGTCATATATGTCCGTCCACGGCCCTGAGCCAGTCTTCTTCACCGTACCTAGATGGATTCACCAGACTGGGTATAATTGTCCTAACTGACTGAGAGATTTTACCTCCGACCTCGGATCTGGACCTACTGCATTCCTTTCATTACGAGATGCCCTTCATTCCAGATAGCTATCCGGTTTCTGGATTACCTCATATTGCGCTCCATTTTCCATCCATAATGCCAAGGGGCCATTTCTTGATCAAAATATTGAGATATGGATTTATTGATCGCAACCTTGAAAACAAATAAGCCCCTGGCTCTAGCTCAATCCTGTATTGCACTTCACGACTCTTGAGCTATGGCTACGATTGGTCAATCTGCCACGAGCCCTAAGATATTACAGCATATGGATCGATATTAAATTGCCCCTGACCCAGCTCAAAGAAAAAAGGCGTATGATCGGCATCCAGCGCAGCTACCGAGGGCCAATCTCCCGGGATTTGACAGTTGCTTGGACCAAGTATACCTTCGGCAAATTCGGTTCATGACACGATAACTCACAAACCGAAGACGGCACAACGGAATATTTACCCTAATACTTTTGATAGGATAATTTATTCTCGATACTCCGCATTTGACTTAAAAGGCTGAGAGGGTGCTCGGGCCTTTTCAAGTATTGTGAGTGAAAAGAACCGTTTTGGGAAATGTGATGTATCAACAACCTCTCGGTGTAATGAATCAAATTCCAGTGCTATAGCCTATCATAGAATCGTTCGCCAGGCAAGAGCAGGGGTTCCTGGTGGGGCATGAAAAATCTTCAATGACAGGGGTGAGGGCGTTGAGAGAGATTTCAGATGTTTATGGAAGTTGATACCTCTTTATATCCGTGGGACTAATGAAAGTAGTCAGCTAGCTTCGTAGGCATCTCGGTCTATCTCGGTCTATTCAAGCTGAGACCTATTGCACACATCGATTAGGCTAAATGTTGAATGTTTAGACCAATTGAAATCTGGAATCGTGAATCAGAATATTTCTCGATTTGGAATATTCTTATAGGGCCTTGTACGTAACTTCCCGGTCCCGATCGATCGAGAAGGCGAAGTTAATCGTTGACAGGTAGCGGGGTAGTAAACAAGATCTAATACCTACGACGTATGTATATCCATATGAACCTTGGAATTTTCGGAACAGCGTCATTGAGATGATAGATCTACACAGTACAGAGAATTCCAAGATTTAATGCATTTCAATGATGCATCTAAGGTACCTAATTAGTTCTCCTTTTGTACCTCTATGGTAATCTTGCCACTTAACATGAGACCTCAAGGACCTGGTCTCGAACATTCAACGGAACGTATCTGCAGCTAGTAGACTGGGGGCGCAGAGTCAGATTCAAGTGGACCACTTTAAACACTTGCGTGGACCTGAATTGTTGACAGGTCCGCTGAATGCCGGCTTCTAATTACCGATCTAAGAAGTTAGCATCCAGACGGGGTTCGGCCAGGTACTATTTCTAGCACCAAGGTTGCAGAATAAAAAGTCCCAGTAGTGGATCGAAAGCTAACAGCCGCGTACTTCTGGAAGATGCAAAAGCACGAATCTCAAACGACGATTTATGACACTAACTGATTGTAGCTTAGGGCTTTGTAGATCTATTCAATCACGTGATTTACCGACAACCACCTCCGATTGTATTCCGTACTCCGAGCTTCCTACTTCTGTTTACTTTGTAAATCTGGAATTTAATGACCATGAAACCTTCCAACAACGGCCAAGCTTTGACTGAATTGAGAAACTGGTACGGAATCCCAGATTTACATCCGCGAACCAATAACAACTAATATAACGGTATAGTGGGGGTCTGGCCCGCCGTAACCGCCAGGGGAAGTTGGGTCCTCGGGTATATTGGACCATGGTTCATATTCCATTAGTTCTGGTATAAAAAGGACGTAATGCGTAATGCGTATAGTAGGTATTAAATACAGTGTTATCCCGTCGTTTCATACGGGTTCCTTCTTGACGCTTCCCCGACCAACAGGAACAAAGCCCACCCCTGGATCCCCCCGGTTCCACCAGTGGCAAAAGGCCCCATCGGAATGCAGGATCCAGTGCCGCGATGACGGGTACGAAGAAGCCCTGATTTCCTCTTTTCACTTTTTTTCTCCCTTTTTCAATTCATTTTTTCCTTAGTCATGTGAGGTCTTGATCTTGCAGCCACATCTGGGCTGGGTTCTATAGGTTCGTGTGGCGCAGCGCCCGCTTTCTTCTTAGTCTTTAATCTTTCGCTCGTCTACATTTGATTGGTCGACTCGTACATTGTACTGTATGTTTTTAGTTTGGGCTTTCTGTGTATGGGATTGAGGATTCTAACCCCCGATGCCTGGGGAAGGTACTAAGGCGCGTGAAATCCTTACCAGTTGATGAATCCAAACGCCTTACAGGTGCTCTCTCCTTCAGCTGGTACTAGTAGTTACTTGCACTAAATAAATATTAGTCTTACTAAGTCGATCCGTTTGTTCTGATTCCCTTGCGGATTTAAAATTTGACAATTTTTGGGCCCAGGTTAACTATTAAGCTGTAGTGCTTATATTGCTTAGGAAAGGGGCATTATTTTTTCAGCGCCACTCTTTTGCATAACTCTATACTCTTGTAAATATCAAGACCAAGAGCTCTTTAATTAAGTCTTCCCATGGATACTAAGTCTAGTTATTCGAGGACCAAATAGTCCTGCATGATACACAGGTTTCGAATTACTCAGGTACCTCCCAGGATTTCAAATTCTTTTGTACAAGTGTTGATAGCAATAGTCCTTAGTCGTTTATCTATATTTATCGGTAGACGCGGTACTTACTTCGTACACAAGTAGTTAGTCAATTTATGAAGTTGACTTAGTACTAGAACGCTAGGTACTTTTGATAGAAGGTATTACAGAACCTGTCGTTTTGAAATCTGACTGTAAGGCCAAAAGTACCTCCCAGCCCCAGTCCTACTTCTGATCGTACTTTTGCCATTTCTCTATATCACATACTTCGGCAATTCATCGTGTGATCAGCTCTAAGTAGGACAGCTGTGACAGTCGATCTTCTTCTCGAACTGTGGGCCAATCAAGGATTACCTGCCTGCATACAAAACCACAATGGAGCTAAATGTGGATGTTGCACTGTTTTGTCCTTTTTAGTCCTTGGATTTCATGTCACCAAGATCGATACAACCGATCCGTTTACCCTGGTAATAGCTGCAGTGTATTTATCCACTGTTCCATTGAAACCTAGATCATTAGAGTCTTGACTACAGTGGAAAATGCACATCGTGTTGCTCTAAGATTACGGATCTCCAGGGCTGCAAACACCTGCATATGTACCTACACGAAGTATTGAAAGGTTTTACGTTATGTCTATTTTATTGATCTAAACAATTACGTTATTAAACGCATCATACATACCTTAGTAAGCTTGATAATTGCCAACTTGGGCACAGGGAGGCAGTGGTGAGGCTACCAGACAAGCGAGTAGATAAATGAAGAAAAGTAAAGATAATAACAGCTAATGCTCGTTCGACCATGCCATACGTTTAGATCAGACCAACCAAAAATCCACGAAGCCCCTGTTATAAAATTAAGGCACGCCAGGGTAATCCTTGTTTCCCGGCATCCAGTCCAGGAGACGTTCTCATCGTGCTGATGCCCAGGCGAGCAAGGGTTTAGATCCCAGCTACCACCATGTCAACGGTTCCCGGTCAGTCCGGAGCTAGTAATTAATATAAACTACGACAACTAAAGATTATGCGAATCCGAAAAACAGTTTCAATGGCAAAAGTACAAAATGCACCGCCCAATCGGGTTTAATGTATGGCAAAAAATACAATTTGCTTTGGAGCTTGGACTAATCTGCAATGTGCCGGCCATCAACTTAAATCATTACAAACATGAGGTACGATCACGATCTAGAAGAATTTATTCCAAAATTTCCGTATAAAATTATATTTAATCGAAAATACAACCTGGAACAGTGCCGGGTGCCGAAAGTCTCCCACATCAGCTTTGAATCCATGTACAAACTGGGTCAGTTGCATCATGTACGTCAACGATCGAGAAAATCGACAACCTTGGGAGATAAAGTCTAGTGGTTAGTCTGGTGATGATGTGAGTGGAACCGTGACTAATGGAGCCATCGATAACCTGCTTAGCCAGCCTTGCTGCGTCCATGCAGTTACGGAAGACGCCTGTCATATATTTGCCCGATGAAGACAACAAATCCATGTGAGCATGTTCCGAGGTTGATGGCAGGTAGTGGCGATATGCAAGAAGATAATGTGCTGGCTTCTGCTAGCTTGTATTCTAAGTATTTCTGGAGATGTGCCTGTGGTATGATGCTGCATGTACTCCGTACTATTGTAGGGCTTGATTTGGAGGGTTGATGTCCAGGTGATGATACTACAAGGCTAGTACAAATTTCCAATAATCAGGCTGTATCAGGCGGCAATTGAGCTACGTCCTCTTCTTGGACCGACTGTTCTGACAAATAACTACCTAGGAGATATGCATGGCTCATCTTTTAGCCTCGAGTCGATACTCATGCCTGCAGTACGAGATTGATACAAGACGCTAGCTCACGAGGTTTTGACTCAAAGGCACGTATTTACCCGCTTATTCTATTGGAACACCATTGAAGTCGGTGTGAGCACGTGAAGTGCTGGCTGAAGCCTTTGCATTTGTGCATTGTACTGAGACCAAACACCGGACAGGACTCGTATGTATAATTAGTGGCGGTGAAATAGAGGACGAATTGGCATCCAATGACCAGCATCCGCTTTAATTCATGGCTAAAAATTTCCTGTTTCTAAGGGTTTACCCACCTCCAGAGCTAAGTATATTGACAGCTGATAGTAAGCACTTATGGTGTACGATGTGTTACTTGGAACACCTTAGACTACCTAGGATAGTCCAAGCAAAACTTGGAAAAGGAAAACTCTAACGGGGTTTGGTACCATTTGTCATAAGGTATAATTAATGAGCTGAACACTCTATCTGAGCCGTTCAGCTTCTCTTCTCCCTTCCAATGTTTCTTACAGAGTAAAGACGACTGACTCAGGATCCATGGATGCAGGACGAATGCATGAATTGTCTTGATAGGTCATACATAGTCATCATATGAGTCACACCCTTTAGCAATGACCTCGTCATATATCGCTATAATAATATTTGAAATACCGGAATTGGTGGGTCTACGGCCAAAAAGACGGCATTTAATTCCCGATGTCCTTCTCAGTCAGCTTTTGTCTGTGTGTCTTTAGGGCTTTCATCTGGTCAACATAATAGTCGGAGTAGAAGCACTTGACACGATCTCCATAACTCCCATTATCGAAATTGGCCATCGATGATGTACATCAAGTAAACTACCCAGCTTCATAGAACTCATGATTGTCTTCAGGGAATAGACATCTTGATGGCATGGAGCACTCCGCTTTAGTATCCTCAGTTCTACTGGAGATTTTATTTGTAGGACGACTAGTACGATACTTTCATAGGCAAAGGCCAAATTGAGCGTGGAAAAAAGTAACGAACTCTATCTTAAACATTTGGATTTCATTAGAGATCGAAGGACAAGTCAATCGCGAGCTTGGAGCCTACCGTCGAAGGATAACAGACCTTCCACGCCTAAGAGGTGAGAACAGAAGATTCGTTCTCGAGGTCCCCACCTCCACATTCAATATAAGATTCAAGGTCCGAGTCAAGATTTTCAATGATGGGGTGTCCCATATCATTTAAATTCAATGATAATACTCACGATTCTTTTACAACCAGAAGGCGGAATCTGATGAGATTATCGATCGTCAAATGGACTACCTAAGAACCCTTCAGTAACCTCTCTCGTGCTGCCGCCCGCATAGCTAGGTTCGACGAACGACTAGTATATAATAAATAGCCCTGGGGGAAAAAACCCCCTTAAATAGATCTGGGAGTCTGAAAAACGGGTCTGAATCAGTCGTTTCAATAATTTCAAATCTGATGGATTTTCACCTTGATCTTTATCTAATATTCCAAGTTATCCCATCAGGTAACCCTATCCTATTCTACAAACTGTTATGTATGCTCTGCCTACCTCATAACCTTAGAATATTTACCAACAGTAAATGTTCCAAAATTTCATTCAGAAATGGATTTGGCTTCGAGAAGTGAAGCTTACAATCCATATTAAAGTGGGAAGCACATGAGACATCTTACCCAGTTAAATGAATGTTTCCATTTATCATTTTTGAGATATTATTTTGAGAAGAGATTAGATCGCAGAGATTTCTCTCTCTTCAGCAGCCTTGGAACCGAAGTTCTCTGAATTGACATCTTAACTTTTGAGCAAATCGATCCCTTCAGCATGGGCTCGGGAATTGCAAGTCCGAGTATTCTTCACTATTCAATCTGTCATTCTCTCGACTGGCAAAAACGACAGGGTCAGTTTCAAAATTCATGCTTTCATCTTTGCCTGCTTCCGAATTTAATTGATCGTTGATATTCAAGGGTTAGCTAATATCAAAATATCTACACCTCCTAGGATTTAACTACAAACACGCCCACTATATTAATAGTTTAACAATTATCTTGTGGAGATGGCCGCCCTGCCCGCAATGTGGTAGATCCATGTAAGTCCACGCGGAAATTCAAACCTTTAAAAGAATATCGCGTCAAGATTTGGGCAGATTACTTTCAGGGTTTCAATCGGTATTTCCGGACGTTTCCAACTTAAGGGCCAGCAGTCTCAGGGTAAACATCAAGTTGGGTTGAGTTTAGAGAAGAACGTCTGAGGGAGCGATGTGGAGAGAAGAAGCTAAGCACCCTGAAGATTTGTACTCGATGGTGCCAAACTACCTGGTTGGGTAATGGATTGGTTTGATGGATTGAAACCTTGGAATGGTTAGAATATTATTAACTCTAGGGTGGAGCTAGGTTGCTATTGACGATTTTAGGGACGTCTCGAAATAGACTCGGTATACAGTTCACTCAAAGATAGGAGTAGACAAGGTAATAAACGTGGGGAACTAACCCAGACCCACCAACCTCAATGCTATTTCAAGATCCCGGAACTTCATGACTACGCATGCATTGAGTGCAATAATGGATAGTAGATGCTAATAGGAGCGATTTCAGTGTCGAATGTAAAGCTAGTGTCAACCATTTTTATAAATACAAAAATGGCAACTTCTCCAAATTGACCTGTTGAGGAAATAGATTGGTGGACCATGTTGATTGTCTGGTTTTCCTAACAGCCGGGGATAATGTTTGGGTCAACCTGGTTCATTTAGTAACTATGCTTCATTCTGCCAGGTGACACCGCTTTGAATACTAGAACCGATCTTAGTCACCGCCGATAAATAAATATGGATTATTTAGTTAGCGGTTACCTTATCATGTCAGGGGACAATTGTTGTCATACCCACGACGCTGTGAGAAACCTCCATTAAGTGCCTAGAGTGGGTCATACAAACATATCAAACACAGCCCTGAGCTGACATTATTATAGTACTATTCAATCATTTAATTGAGAACAAATATTCTATACAGAAGCTATAGGGCTGATATAAATCAAGGAATAAATTACAAAATAGAGAGGCATGTTTATTGCGGGGATATATGTTCGGCATGGCTGCTTACAACAAATAATAGCCTCCTAAGCATCACACCACTTCACTGTCCTTCGAAAATGGAATTCGCTCACATCTAGAGTCTTGTCATAAAAGTACCAAGTTTGTGAAGTTGTGGCTATATTCATCGCCCCCTATGAATCTTTCCTTGGCCATCAGTCACACGCTCTCTGTCATCGCCACACCCGCTTCTGACGACCCAATTTTACAATGCAACGACCAGCTCCTCGACCTCCTTTTCAATGAAACTGATGAAGCCCTAGAGCTAGCAGATGCAAAGCTACATGTTTTTCCTTTCAAGGATGTCAAGATCTGCTGGCGTCGACTGTACACTGACGCGTCTATCATCAAGGCGTGTTTTGTCATCATCAAAAACCGCGAATTAAGCCAACAAACTCGCAAGTCTGGTGCTAAAATTGACATTCCCCTACTTATACAAGAGGTAAAATGTCTGAAAGAATCAAGAATCAACCACCGGGCCACTTGGGTGTCCGAGGTTGTACATATCCTGGACAAGGCTTTGATTATGACGGGCGCACCGACACGGGAGAAGCTCATCGAGTCATTGCTATCCACATTGCAGAATGCTACAGAGGAGACAGAAGATGATGATATGCATAAGTATTCCGATCCACCGCAGAAGCGAAGGAAGCTATCATCACCTCTCTTCCCGCCACAATCTCTCCCTGAACCACGTCTAGAGCATCCAATCCCGCGCGTATCATCGCCATCCTTCGAATCCATTCAGAATCATATCCAAGATGTCCGCACTCCGCTCATCATAACCGATGATGTGAAACACTGGCCTGCCATGTCAACGCGAACCTGGAGCTCTCGCGATTACTGGTGGGCTCGTACGTTCAACGGTAGTAGGCTCGTCCCGGTCGAAGTGGGCAGATCGTATACAGACGAGGAATGGGGCCAGAAGATCATGGAGTTCAGAGAATTTGCCGAACGGTATCTCTGGCACGGTCAGGCACATAATGATACTGACGCTTCCACGGGTGATGGGGAGACTGGATACTTGGCCCAGCATGACCTTCTTGCCCAGATACCAGCTCTGCGGAATGATATCAGCATTCCAGATTACTGCTATATTGATCCCCCAGGGCCAGAGCCGGGTACGCCGGTATTCCTTAGCAAGCAGCGCGACCGCGAAGCGGCATTAGCCAAGCAGTCTGACCAGGATCTGCCAGCCACGGGCTGTGAAGATGAAGATGAATCAGCTACAGGCTCGGTCTTGGGTCTTCCTAGTAACCCCATTATCAATACATGGATCGGTCCAGCATGGACTATTTCACCGCTTCATCATGATCCTTACCACAACATCCTTGTCCAGGTGGTGGGGACCAAGTACATCCGATTATACTCGCCGCACACGCCCGCAGAGCAGATTCATCCCCGGTGCAAGGAATTGGTTACTTCAAGCGAGAAGGAGACGCACGGCATGGGACCTGGGTCTGAATCCGCATCAACGAATGAAGAGTCTGACGGTCAGAAATTGATCGACATGTCGAATACATCCAAAGTCGACGTGGCTGCGATTGAGCTGTCCCCTGCTGAAGCTGAACAGTGGGAGGAGCTGTGGCCTGGGTTTATGGAGGCGAAGTATGTTGAGACTGTTCTCCATGCGGGTGAGAGTTTGTACATCCCCGTTGGATGGTGGCATTATGTGCGTGGCTTGCGTGCTGGGATTAGTGTCAGTTTTTGGTGGGAATAATCCTACAAGGGCATACATTAGGACTTATTTTAGCCAAATAGTTTCATTTTCTATCTAGGTTTGTCCGATTATTGGCTTAGTACACCTGGCAATACGATACAATACAACAGTAACGTCTAGTTCCAACCTTCTACTAACTTATACAGAGTATTCTCTCCCTCAACATTACCTGGTAATACAACAAAAGGAACCACTCGACGCCAGGAAGTTGGCTCGTCGCACCGCCACAATGGCACACCAGGCACGGCTTGACCTATAACGAGCACGCTTGATATTCAAGCCTTTCGTAGCAGCATCTGAGGAAGTAATAACTCCTTATTAAAGTAAGCACTCCAGGAGAAAGAGCAATTATCCCCCAAAAAACATACCTTCGCAATAATACCGCGGCCGCACTTCAATGCGCTGCAAAACACCTACCAGCGCCTTTGCTATAGCCGAGCCAATATTAAAAGAAGACAGTTCGTCCGAGCCTGTTATCGGCTTCCGACTGTTCATAGCAAGGATATCCTTTCAAGCCAGGAGATTAGATTCCGCTTCTTGAACAATACTAGTAACAGCGCGCGCGGCAGTCTCAGGTGAAGCGATGAACTCTTCGGCCTCCATTTCAATGACAGCCAATTGACCCGAAGCGCCGAGACAGTCTCTAAGCACTTTGAGCTGGGCTGTAGTCTTAAGCACGTAGGGTCCTGCAAGTATCAGCCCGCCCGTCTAGCGGGGAGATGGGAGCTGCAGTTCTTCTACAGAAATGGGTGCTTTGGAGCGGATTCCGAGTCGGGTAGAGACGAAGGCTTCGCCTGCGCGGTAGAGGGAGTATTTCCTCTTAGGCTCGGCTGTAAGTTAATGAGCTTATTACCTCTAGATTGATATATGTGATTTATATAAGGGGACCAATTCCTACCTAAGAGCAAGGCGGCAACGAAAACATGCATATCCGATTCTGCGGCGGCATTTACAATGATCACGCCACTAGTAGGTGAAACGAGTAGCTTCTCGCAGACAGCATCCGGGCCACCGTGACGGATATTGTCCATAGTTACAAAATACACCTGGAAGAGGAATGAGAGCCTTATATAGCCAGTGAGGGGAGCAAGTTGGACATCGGAGAATGCCGATATACAATGGCAAAATTGCTATAGATACGAACCACTAAACATTTCGCATGTTAAATCATCCAAGATTAATTGAAGCAAGTTCTTCATAAAAGAGTCCAATTGATGATACTGAGATTCATTGGAGATAGATGGCTACAATCCTGATTATATGACACAATAAAAAACACCAAAAACACCAGGGCCCGTGCAGAGTTAAGATGCAAGATTGAGGATGAACGTGAGAATGCAAATAGATCTTGAAGCTCGCAAGAGTTAAAAATGCAACGCATAGGTCGTTGATCGTGTAGCCCTCATCGCTTACCCCCTGAGTGTCCTGTTCCCCTTCGTTACCATCATTAATATATCCGGATGTCCCCCCTCCCATGCCTCGAAACGCGTTTAAAAGAGTAAATGAGGTCGTAGACTGCGTAAATAAGTGGGTTTCACCAAGGATGCTTCTTAGCCCACCACTTCGCGGAGACTCAAAGTCTCCAGAAAGTTGCCGAGATCGTCCTTCCGTACTTCGACCACGCAGTGCTCGAAGCTGTCAATGCGGACGCGGGCTTTGGTATCATGGACCACTTCTTGGAAGGCAATACCAAATCGATTACGCAACAAGTGTCTCTTCCCACTCTGGTCTTCTTCATCTTCTGACTCGGATTCGGATGAAGACTCAGACTCATCAGAATCCTCTTCCTCATCCTCTTCGTCACGCTGTGCACGTTCGGCTGCTCGCTTGGCTCTTCGTTCAGCACGCTCTTTTTGTTTCTTTTCTCTGGCCGCCTTCTTCTTGACACGCTCCTCTTTGCGTCTTAACAAAGCAGCATGATCAACCACACCCCCACCACCACCAGTGCCCACAACCACATAAAGGTCGCGTTCCTCATCAAATCCAGCAAGCACGAGAGGAGTGCCGGCAGCTCGCTTTCGGCCCATCTTGTAGGTGTCTTTTTCACGTTCCTGGACTCTAATAGCTTCCGCAAGCCACAAAGCCAACTTGGTCAAAGCTCCCGCATTCGAAAAAAGCTTTACATCGGGTCCATCCTTGACGACAGCAATACGGAACGTCTTGAGATGGCGGATTTGATGCTTCGAAAGTAGAGAGGAGCCAGTTCGAAGGATAGCACGGTGGAGATGCTGGGCTAGTGGCAATGCTTCCATCAGAAGAGTAGGCGACTCAGATGTCAGCGAGAGGGCATCATATGCACTCCAGAATCGAGGTAAAAGACTAGTCATATCAGATTCCGCAGACCCTACTTCGTTCGCGGTCTCTGTTCGAGGGGCACGCCTGGCATCCCACGGTACAGATGCTTTGTGTGGACCAACTTCGAGTATGGCACCCAGAAGAACACCTACGTCGGTGGCAGAAAGACACGCCTTCCAACCCCAGCATCGAACGAAACCCCAACCTTCACGAGAACTGGCAGAACCTGCGGAAGCCTCGTTAGGAACGAGGCCGTCCAGACCATACATAGGCGCGTATTGGAGAAGCCGCCCTCGTAGCCCCCGTTTGAGTTCCATATCCATGTGCGTATAAAATTGATGACATTGAGTCAGGCTGATGCCCATCTTTGCGAGAAATTTGTGTAATCGTTTACGACCATATTCTGTCCAGACGTGCAGCTTCGGGGCAAGGAAAGGGCTATGAAGCATGCTCTCGTATAGTGACCAGTGCCGTACAAGCAAGAATCGCGGCTCAGGAGAAATTCGAATAGATGTGTCGGTAGGGGATCTAGCAGTCGTCGGAATGATACCGTTGATTTCACCCCTGATATCTCGATCGCGCTCCAATGGGTCTGGAGGGTTCAGTCTGTGTACTTCATCTCTAAGAATCTGACGAATATGTTCTCCCCGTTGTCCACCCCAACCCGCAGATCCTCCCGATTCTGATGTGTTGGAAATTCCTACACCAGTCATTGTTCGGCCGCTGAGCTCCAAGCTAGCGACACCGACAATCCCAAGCCAGAGAAGGTCATTGTCTTCACGGCCAAGTTCTGAGGCCAATGAGTATATTAGGGAAGAGATCGGCTCCGCATATGAGGTTCCGTTAGAGTAATAAGAGTGCAAAACGCCTTCTTGGTCCCTCTTGATCCCAATGAGGCGCCGTTTTAAAGCTCGTGCCGATGGCTGTTTTGGTGTCGGGGAGCCAGATGATTTTCTTGATCGCGTTGGAGATGAAACCAATGAAGAGCCCTGTAAAGCGCGTAAGTACCTAAGAGTAGTGGGGCGTACATGAGCTTCCTTACCGAATTACTTCGTACCCGTTGATGGGGAGGCTCATCGTCTTCATCTGAGCCGTCCTCATCTTCACGGCCAGACCATGATTTACGTTTCTTTCCAGGCTGCGGATCGTCGTCATCCATACCATCTTCACTCGCGTAATCGTCGTCGTCATCCACCTCGGGCATCTCCAATAATGCGTAATAGGCCTCTCGTTCCTTGCCCAATTCCTCTTCAATATCTCCATCGTCAAACACGATGATACCACCATGTTTCGACGTGTAGGCAGGAGTGATGCACCCGTTGTCTACTCCACGTCCGCGTCGACGTGCATTACCATCCATCTCAGCCATAGCAGAGTCCACACTGGGCTGTCCGCCAAAGATGTTCGCTAGGTTCCATGGCCGGCGCGAGTCGAACACCCAGATCTCCACACCACCAAAATCATCCCCTCCCTCCTCCGTATTATGCAAGGACAGAGTCTCTGCGAGATCGACTAGACCACCTACTCCAAGGCAGATCACCACACCTCCAGTGCCACCATTTGTAGTCTGCATCGGCCGAACCAGCTCCTCCCCTGCGCGCGACAAGTCGCCATATCCGGCGACAGGCTGGATCTTGTGGGGGATGTAGTCGCGTTTTAGTAAAGCTGTAAGGATCCGACAGGCGCACAGAGCATCAGGCTCAAGAGCCACAAGAAGAAGTACTGGTGGAGAGAGTGGGTGATGAGATCGGAGAAGTTGCAGGTATAAGTGAGAGATGAGCTGCCGTGGAAGATACATGGCCAACTAAGGAGGAGTTGAGATGCATGCGAGCATGAATAAAATAATAAGAATAATATAATAACAAACAAGAGGGAAGTAGAAGTTGTTTGGGGCCGACTTTAACATGAAGACGCGCGACGGAAGACGCGTTGGAAATTAGTGGTCTGTGCGGAAATTCTTTGGTCGCCTCGACACCGAATTATTCCAATCTCCCCTACTTCGTACTTCGCACTTTGCACTTTCGTGTCAGATCTATTATCTTAATTATTGTTTATTTGAATTCAAGTGCTCCAGTATTTATGACATCATGCATTTCCATACAAATAAACATATTCAATTTGTTTATTTATAGGTACATCTTAGATAGGCCTAGACAGACCCCTCTGTACTTCATTCGATGATTATACAGACTTCTGAAAAATAAGTCACTATTCAGTGAAAGGCATGTATGTTCTAGGAGTACTCATGATGAACGCCGAGCACCGATCATATGCTATTTAAATCAAGACAAGACCGCCAGAACGATAAGAGATTCAATCAGAACTGTTAGGCAGTTGAGCGACCTAGGATCGACCCGGCTACCCAGACTGCGGTACATACGCCCACAACAGATAACCCGACCAGTCGCTTGCCCCAACTACTATCATCGGTCATTCGGGTAGGCCCGATGGTCTTCTTGGGAGTCAATGGTATAGCTGAAGGGTTGGCATCGGGTTGTTGAGACGAGTTACTAAGAATGGACGCATACTCCTCGTCGCGCTTCTGCCACTTCTCAACTAGACGCGCGATCTCGGCCAGGTCTTCTTTGAGGGAACCTGGATCCGTCGCATTGGCGTTCTCGACTTCGACATTTTGGACATTGCCGAAGAAATCTACCACAGTACGCAGGCGGCCTTCTTGCTCGCCTCCGGGGAAAAGATCCCATCTGACACCAGGTTGTGAATGAATCTTCGACTCGTCGTACGAGTCAAACAGATCACCAAGATTCAACTTTGAGTTGGCGCTGGTCACTTGTGTTTCAAGGAACTCGAGCACGTAGTAGGTCCAGCGGTCGATCACGGCGACCCCGACGTCGTTGTCTGCGTGGTGGGAGTAGGACGATTGATCGAGTTCACTGGAACCTGTAGCCACAATGTTCGGTGAATAGAAATGTGTGTACATGGTGTTTGCCTGGCAGGTATCAATCATAAAAAGGAGCTCATGGTAACGTTTTTTCTCCCACATCTGTCCGAATGCGTCGGCCAAGTCCCATGCGCCAATCTCCTCCGCATCCTGGAACTTGAGAAACTGGTCACCACCGTGACCTGTCATGTATACTAGCACATTGCTTCCAGCATCCGAACCGAGACGCTTGCTACGTGGGACGTCTTCGTCCAGACGGTCTGTCAATAGTCGAATAAAGTTCTCCACTGTTACTTCGTAGCCCCTGTAGTCCACCTCGATGTTGTCGCCGTACAGATCTACTGCACGATCTGCATTGCTGTATACAGTTCCTGGGAAAGCATTGCGAGGGTTGCAGGCCATGTCATCGGGAAGCATCAGAATGATCTGGGAGTCGGGAATGCCAAGTCGCTTGACGGTTCGGTACAGCGAAAGGACATTGGCGAGATGGCGATAGTTAAACCAGAACCGAGAGGTGGAAACCAACACCGCCCAGTTGGAAGTGTGTTCAGCGGTTGCTGCACCAAGGAGCAGCAGTGCCAAAAATGCCTGCAAAAAGCGGAAGAAAAGGGTCATAGTGAAAGGAAAGGTCTAGATCATAGTCCAGAAAGGAGAGATAGCTTCAACTGGAGTAATTGGTTGAGAAGGTATGAGACACAAAGTAAAACAAGTAGGTAGCGAGCGAATTTCTCTGGCTGGATATCCAGACAGCACTCATGCCATCCCTGATGAGAGAATTAAGAGGTATGATATATTGACCTAAAGATGAAGCTGCAGCGCCCGTGATGACAAACGATACTCGAATTGGCGCCTGATATACCAGGTGTTAGCTCCCCGCGAATAGAGTTCTGGCAGAAAATACATACTAACCCTTTAGGACAGGCGGTATCAAAGGCGGTGTATTCTGGACAATAATACCGGAATAATTATCTCGTCAGATCGACCAAAGTACATCCACATTTTCCGCTTGCAAGGTTGTCCTTGACTATCCATCGGATTTTGTACAGGATCTTGCCAAAAGCTGTTGTACACTATTTGATCTAATTATTTTACCAACATGGCAGGAAAGAAAGGTGCCGAGAATTCCAAGAAGGCCGCTGGCAACGCCAGAGTATGTTATTGACCCCGCCCCCACCAACGACGTTATCAATTAACACTAGACAGAAAGCCGATGCTGCTGCCTCGAAGAAAGCTGGCGAGGATGCCAAGCGTGCTGCTGAAGAAGACAAGCAATGGTCTAAGGGATCAAAGAGCGGCGCGAAGAAGTATGTGTTTAGTTTTTTTTTTTTTTTTTTCTCTCTCTTTCTTTGGCAAGGTTACAAAAGCTAATATGACCTTCGTTTTTGCGCAACAGGGAAGATGCTGAAGCTAAGAAAGCCGAAGCTGCCCGCAAGAAGGCTGAGCGCGATGCCATGCTAGCCGCCGAAGAAGCCTCACAACCTGCCAAGGCCAAAGGTGCCAATGCGAAGACCGCACAAAAGAAGACTCGCGGCCTCGACCTATCGCAGTTGGATGACGCACCCTCAGGAAAGTCCTCTGCACTCAACGCCAGTGGTATTGACAATGCTCTGGACGCCCTCTCTCTCACAAACAAGGATACCTCCAAGGTCGAGCGACACCCTGAGCGGAGATTCAAGGCCGCCTATGCTGCGTTCGAGGCACGACGCCTTCCAGAGATCGAGGAGGAGAACCCAGGCTTGCGTAGACAGCAGCGTGTTGATCTTTGCCGTAAGGAGTTTGAAAAGAGCGAGGAGAATCCCTTCAACCAGGTGCACGTGGCGTCCAACGCTACTAAGGAGGAGATTGCTCAGGTCCGGGACCAGGAGCGACAAAAGACCGAATCCCGACTGAAATAGACTATTTCTATCCCACTGGACTTAACACTCAGAGTCTAAGACGAACCTGATGTACACTTTACACGACTTAGTTTTGAGGTCATTGTTTTGTACAATCAACAGCCATAGCCATGGCCGTTTAGCACTGCAAGGAAGATTACATTCAGTTGCATTTGTGAAGAATCTGAGTGGAATCTGAAGCTTTACATTAGCTTAGATGCATAGACATGGAAAATTAACGAATTGCAATGAATAAAAATGGGTATCGCCAAGTCAATCGACCTCGAGGAGCTAGGATTACAAGACAAGAAAAACGTTCATCCCATAACACCTCGCACATCCCAAACCTTAACAGACTCGTCATATCCGACACTGGCGCACCAACCCTCATTACCAAATAGACACCAGTCAACGCCGGTTACAAACTCAGTATGTCTGTCCATAACTCCTAGTTGCGTTCCAACCACTGGACCAGAGCGCATTGGATCTGAATCACCTACGTTTGATGCATCATTCCATACACGACAAGTCATATCGTAACTTGCACTCAAGAGAGTGTCTGGTAGATGCGGCGACCAGGCTACCTTCTTAACAGCAAAGGCATGACCTACCATACGAGATAGTGGTCCCTGTTGCGGAGCGCGGATATCAAATGTACGAATACAGCGGTCAACGCCTCCTGTGGCCACTACAGTAGGTCTATATTTATTCCAATCGTGAGTCAGAGCTTCGGATGGGGCATTAGTGTACGCCGGCTCCCCATTTGGATAGTTGGGAATAGCCTGCGCAATCGGGGAAGCGTGAATATGCATTTGGAGGACGAGGTGGTTGCTGGCCGATGCTGGAGTGCGAAGATCAAAAAGGCGTAAAGAAGAGTCAGTGGTGACGCATGAGAGCAGGTCGGGGTTGTGTGGGCTAAAGGCAGCTGAGTAGGTACAGCTGTGGGTTGGGAGGGTAAAAAGAGACTGCTGGCGATGTGGCGACCATATACGTATAGTGCCATCCCAGCTACTCGAGCAAAATGTGTCTTTCTTGACCATATTCCAGTTGACGCTGAACACTTCCCGGTTGTGTTCTCTCCAATTCATAATGGGGAAGTCATCGGCGGTGCAGTCGAACAGCTTAATGCTGCCATCACCTGATGCTGTCAGGACTTGGTTTTCGTGAAGCTCTGACCAGGCCAGGTCATAAAGAGAGTCTTGAGTGGTAAACCTATATAGAAGAGGTTCCAAGGTTAGATAAAATATTGAGAGTATTCCAGGAAATCCTACCATTTCACTGGAACAATTCCATTAGGTGTAAGCTCTAAAATGTAGACACGGCCATTTCCAACCAGGGCATAATTTGCCGAGGATGCAACAGCGAGTCGGTTATCAAAGAAGGGAGAGTATTTGACTGCGCAACCCTGGAAGCCCTCTGTGCGGAAGTCAAGCATAACGAATAAGTGATCGGGATGTGAATAGGCCAATCACTTGAACCTTAATCAACTTTCAACAGTGTTGTCTGACAACAGATGAAAGAAAGTATTCCGGTTGACATGGAAGAAAAGAAGTTTGTGACATTCCCGGTGGGTTTAATGAAAAACAGAGCGGGACTGCGGGGAGAATCAGTCAAATGCGAGCCGAGGCTCGTACCCGTAGAATATTGGTGATGATTTTCATTTATCATTTTGTAGGTTGACATAATTATTTTCTAATTTGATAATAATATTTACTTTGATAATGATTCTGCTGTCTTCATCATAGAACACCACTTGTGCTATGTCAACTCAAGGCTCTAGAGCGGTGATATAAGCAGTATTATAGGGCAGAACGTACTACAAGAGGTATAAGCACCAAATTTGGCCCTTCGAAGAAATAGTCAGATGGGCAAATACAGAGAAGATGAGCATAGCCCCTGCACTAAGGATGATACGCTCAATCAAAAAGAAGTCACCAATTTTTTTTAATTCAAAGGCCTTAATTAGGGTGTTATGAGGTTATTCCCGTTTTATTTAAAATACGAGGTTACGCGTTCGAAACCGACTGCACGCTTTTCTTTTCTTTTCTTTTTTTGTACTCAGACTAATAATTTAATGGGCATCTCGTATGGACCGTGATGAATATGAATCAGAATGATGGATACAACTATTGGCCGGTTTTGATTAAGGCTATCGAGGAGAATTTTCCAGATACTCGGTTTGATAATGACCCGTACCTCTCACTACCCGTCTTAAATGAGTTATATGGGGCTGGTGATCACTGTGGCATATACCAGGGTTGGACAATGCGCATTGGTGGAGTTACTCGAGGCTTTTGATGAGTTGAGATAGGTCAAATATTGGCGGAAAATCTTCGCCAAGGACGGGTCTAGAACAGGACAAATGGGGCATAAAGTTCCCCAGGTGGCAGAGATAAAGTGCGAAAATGACAAACAAACACATACATCAGACGATATTTGGAACAACTATAATTTCCGAATGTAGAATCGGAATTTTAGTCCATAATCTCAGGATTTGCAAGGATTGTTTTTAGTAGCAGGATCGTAGTTTTCCAACCTCCAGGGCTTGGAATACTTCTCTGCTCAATCACTAGCAGTTGATTTGTCCTGACAACCCGTTCCAAATACTGTGCAAGCCGCCAGATCTACGCGTATACCCCAAACTAATAATTTTGGCCTTCACCCTTTGGGCCACTTGCCCCGTATGTCGCAGTGCGGGTTGGATTGATAAGAGGTATGCCGCAAGACCGGCAACAGTTGGTGCAGAGAATGAGGTACCTTCCTTGCGTACAATGTCTGAATTGTCGGTGGAAGATGCACACTGAATTCCAAACCCTTGAGAGCTTGATCCTGCAGCGGAGCTGACAGTTCCTGGAGCTGAAATTTTAACCAAAGAACCACCTTGTGTAAACTTCGATGGAAGACCATCAATATCGACCGACCCAACCACAATGATATCAGGAAACTCTAGAGCAAAAAGGGCCGGGTAACGGTTCACGGAAGTTTTCCCATGCTGTCCACTATTCCCTGCAGCAATGACGATAACAGCATCTAACTCAACTAGCTGTTTAATCCGCTTTCGGTAGCCGTCTAGCTCTTTTTGACCCATGTTTGCTGAGTATTGGTAACTGAGGTTCACAACTGCCTGATAGTCTTTATCGTTTTTTCTTCCTGCTTTGATATCCTTGATGATAATTTCCAGGCCGGCTTCCATCCAACCAGAGTCACTTATATCAACAAAAGGAACCATCTTGAGATTAGCCCCCTTAGCAATACCAAAGGCTTGACCCACAATTTTGTCCGCAACACATGTACCGTGTCCTATTGGATCTGATATCGGTTTAGGTCGCTTCTTCAAGAGTCCAAGTGTTGGATACAGCCATGAGACAGTCCCTTTTGTCACACCAGGAGGCGCATCCCATGTGAACTCATCGTGATCAATGTTGATACCGGAATCGTGTACATATACAGTCACTCCTGAGCCCGCACCAGCCTGGAATGCGTAGTCTTCCATATGCCATGCCTGATAACCTTCAGGGGTTGAGACGAACTTCATCTCAGGACTGGCCCCGTTCTGGTAAAGTATGTCAGTGACGGCTCGCTTGGCATAGACGCTCGACGCATCATCCGTCACGTTCGTAGAATGTAGTGCTTCATCTTGGGCCTCAGAGTTGTCCAAGCCACGCTCGAATATTGCCAATGCCTCTCCAAAGGATTGAAGCTGGAAACACCCGGCAAGTAGAATGGCCGTATACGATATCAACATCTGTGAAATAACGCGAAAATTAGCCCCCAATTCTTCCAAGGTACTCAAGAAAAAGTCGTACCCTAAATGTCAAAAAATGTTAGGTATGATACCTAAGCAGCCCTGGAGGTACAGTCTTGGTAGAACCTTGGGAAAATTTGACTTGGATAGGTAGCTAGGTACATGTTCTTAGATAAGTAGCGAAATAGCCTTCAGGATGCTTCAAGGGGATCTATGTGGTATGCTACTCTGCTTATTACAAAAAAGAGGCCCAAGGATCAGTAAATGATATGGAAGCCCCATAATCCAAGGGATGTGTCCATTTATAGAAATGAGATGTTGAGCTTGATAGAGAGTTATGTTATTGATTAATATTCTGCCAACTCACTGCTCCTTCCGTTGTCTGCTATTTTTCTGCCATATCTCTACAAAACCTTTTCCTAATATACTCCCTACCAAAGCGTTTTTAGCAAAGAAAAAAAAGAATTAAATTAAGGGGATGTTATAAAACGATGTTTTCTACTGCGGTGGGTCTAGCGGAGCCTTATGGTTGTTGGCCCCCTTCACTGACCGCTTCTAGGGCATTGGCGCTTACATACTACCGCCTAGCTTTAGTGTAGAATGATTCAACACGGCTGAACGACCTTGGGAAACTTGGATTTGGATGAGTCTGAGCAGTGAACATCTGATTAACTAGTATGATGAAAAATATCAAAGCTGTCAGGAAAACCTACGTAAGTGTGTTTGGTATACTCCATAGTAGAAATCAATTGGATTATTTTTGATGTTTCCAACGTTTCTGCCCGGTAGTAAAACAAATACTAAGTAAATATTTATTTAGTATTTACTCTATGAGATCTGACTACGGATACAGCCCTGGAGAGTATATTTAAAGCTAAACCTGATTAGTTGAAGACGTCCCCGAATTAGGCTAGGGTAGTTGTCACAAGTAATCGGGAGGCCTGTTTCACCTCTATTAATAATCGTTTTATTTAATCATTAGTTACTAACTATCTTATGATAATGCTATTTGCGAGGCATAGTTGAACATCTGCCTGATTTTAGGCGCGGTGCACTAATGAGAGGCGCAAATTACCATACTTGTAGATGATTCTATCTGGTTCATTCGTGTTCCTCGATATGGCATTTCATCATTTCTTGTCAAATACTTCATTCGTAATGAATTTGTCACTCTTAAGTTTCTCAAAACGACCAAAGTGCCCGTGCCTCAAGGTTTCGGTTACAATATTGCTAGCGATAAGAATAGAAAAGTCGGCGTGAGCTACATAGTCATACAACAAATTCCAGGAGAGGTTTAGTATGGGAAAGGCCCAAACGAAAAACACGATGTCGACGAAAAAGATAAAGAGAAAAGAGAATATTCAGTACCCTAGCAGATATTCTGATTGAGTTCCATCGCAATCCCTTTCTAAAGGTTGGATCTCTTCACCTTGGACCTTTACCTTCAGAGCCACTTGTATCTGCTCTTCCTAGCGAACGATTTTTTGTCCAGAGCATGTGCGGGCGTTTAAATACAGCCAGCAACTATTACAGCTCATTCATAGAGCAGGATATGGCCCTTATTGCTGATGGCCAGTTATTTCCATTTTTTCTCGTGAATGCATATCTATTGTTTTCTTTCGTGAAATCCTACATCGGGGATTTAACAGCACATTCGAAACCAAACCCGACAGAAGATACAGAGTAGTTCTTTATCAAACATGTGGACTTTTCTTGGGATGAAACTCTTCTTTTAATTCATGGCACATGGGCAGCCTTTGGGCATGGAATGAAATTGGTGCAAACACCTTATGAACCTTCTCCAGACCTCGAGATTTATCAACAATATCTCCCAATCGTTCATCACAAAATATGCTTCTCCAGAATGCTCACCTTCTAGGAACTTCTTCTTTATTTTTGTAATTAAACTTCCAAGTCAGAAAATAGAAGACGGAAATATTGGGGAAAGTAACATCTACAGAGATGGGCACATAATATATGCGAAACCTGCGCCCTTAATAATAGCCCCCTCAGCGAGCATGAAGTGGCAACACAAGAGGGCCCGCAGATATGAAGCAAATCTGGCATGTTCAAACGCAATATCGAATTTCCCATTTATAGATGTTTATTAAAGATCGAATATCTGAATTCCTGTGGGTCCGGCAGGTGGCAAATTTCAGCGCCCGATCCTCTGAAACTAAGTAGTATTCTCCATGCATCTTGTCTATTCCATTTATATTTCTAAAAACTCCGTATGGATACCGGATAACTCTTGCGTGTCTTTCACCACTATCGTAGATCTAATTTGACATCTAAGTCGGTTTTACTGTGTTCTGGATATATTTCCTAACGTAAGCCACTTAGGTCTTGGGGGCAGTTCGAGATTACCAGCCCCGAGGATGCCTATGTGATCACCGATATTCTAATGTAGTAGGTTAGGAGATCGATTCAAATTCATGTACCTCATTCAGGTTTACAGCTCCAGTTGCATACCTACGTACCTAACTAGTCTTTAAATACTTACCTATATCTGTGAATTGAGATCTTTCGGAACGACATATACTAAATTTCCAGTTACGGCAGGTATTCTTAGTAAGCGACTAAGCGACTAAGCGACTAAGCGACCCACAAGGTTGGCTCCACAATCGGGAACTAGTTTACGTAGATCGTCGATAATTTCGATCTCCGTCACTTAACTAGTCAAGGCTTGCTTTTTACAATATGATGATAAAGTTGATATTAGATTAATTACAGTTGGAAGTGCATTCTCTTATTAATCACGATATTGGGGATCCAGATCCTACTGGGCTGAAGCAGACGTAATCTTAGCCTTGGCTTACTACCCCTTTGATCGCCCCGAAGGAACCTTCTATATCATGGTATCAGTGATAGAGTCTGCAGCACTTTACTAAGAAAGGAAACTGCTAGTTTATTCAGTGTCATATTAATCGCCATCTGAGAGGAAGAAAGTGGACTATACCACATGGGGGCCGGGCCAGCGGCGGCCATTGAACAATGAGCCTCATAGCCCCCACGTCAGCACTACATGATTCTGTGGATAGAGTAATTGCATGCCCATACCTGCACGAAAGGGCTTCTATTCCTGAAGGATGTCACTTGATACATGTACTCCACTGTAGCCTTCTCTCACCTCATAGCGTCCTTCCTAAATTTAGCCCCAGAAAAGTTTAGTCTTGTATAAAATATGATATTCCAGATATCGTGCACTGGTAGCTGGTTTGTACTCTGTAGTAAAATTCTGCATCGTCAATCTCAATGCTCTCCAAAGGGGCCTTTTTGATGCTGCTCCCCCTCTTGCAGGGGGTTAGCGCAGATTGGACTACGACCATTAATGCTACTGTCGCCGTGTCGAATGGCTTGGAGCCAGTTATAGACTTCACCACTACGGCGTCAGGTGTTACACATCACTTACCGACCACTGCATTGGGAACATTTAACCACAAGCATAGTCACAAGGAGGTTTTCACCACTGTCGTTACAGTTCCTGATGGCAAGGTTCCTGTCGTTCACTATATCACTAAGACCGATCATGAGAAACACTCCAGCCAATCTTCTGGAGGTGCGTTGTCCCACTCTAAAAAACATCCCAACCCAAAATATACCCACACCAAATATATCTCCCCAGGAAAAACCCATACCAAGTCTTCCAATCCAAAACATACTACCCCAAGAAAGACCCATACCAAGTCTACCAATCCAAAACATACTGCCCCAAGAAAGACCCTTACCAAATCTTCCAACCCAGAACATACCACTCCAAAAAAGACCCATACCAAATCTTCCAACCCAGAACATACAACCCCAACAAAAACCCATACCAAATCTTCCATCCCAGAACATACCACCCACACAAGGTCTGAAGACCTGAAGTCTACAGGCATGAAGACTGAGAGCCAGAAGTCGTCAAGCCCGAAGTCTAAAGGTGCCGCAACTGAAGGCTCGAAGTCCAATAGTCTAAAGTCGTCAAGCCCGCAGTCAACAGGTGGAACTACTGAAAGCTCGAAGTCATCAAGCTTGGAGACTCCAGGTCCGAGATCAATAATCCCAGAGTCTTCAACCACCGATACTTCCATTACCAAATCTTCAAGCACCACTCCTCAACTCTTGCCTGGAAGCTCATCAGCCCGGTCTTCTATAGTTATAGCCGCGGATCCGACAACCTCGACAAAGGCCGTCAACACACCGGCCGCAACTAGTACTCAAAAGATGAGCACCGCCAGTGAGTCGGCACCTACTGTTCGCGCTTCTAGTGCGCCAGCAGATACTTTGGATGACACTACGACTACTGCTTCAACTGCTCCCAAAAGCCAATCCAAGGTTGCAAGCACGGCATCGGGCTCTGTTTTTGGTGGTGTTGGCGTTGGAGGCTTGGGTTCAACGTCTCAAACAGACTCTGCCCTGCCTATAGCCGCCTCATCGGCCAACACCGGTAACGGATCCCAAGGAAAGACAGCCACAGCCTCTGGAGCAGCCACAGCATCTGGAGCAGCCACAGCATCTGGAGCAGCCACAGCATCTGGAGCAGCCACAGCCTCTGGAGCAGCCACAGCCTCTGGAGCAGCCACAGCTTCTGGAGCAGCTACAGCCTCTGGCACAGCCACAGCATCTGGAACTGATACGTCTGGAACTGGTACTACGACTGGAGCAAGTACCACAGCTGCATCAGGCCTTGCAAATGCGCCTGAGATCACCTCACAAACCGGTGATCTCGCTGCGTATGCACCTACCGGTACTCCAGTTCCCGAGGCATGGCCCGCCGCCGCGATTATCTCGTCTTCTGGTCTCGACACAGCAGCAGAGGTTGCTGGTGGTGCAGCCCTTGGAGCTCTTGCCGGCTCGCTTTTCAACAATATTGGTACTCTTTCTTCAGACCCTGTAAAGTATGCGAGTGAAGTCGGGACTCTTGGAAGCCAAGCTTCGAATTTTCTCTCTGGCATCAATTACTCAGGTTCTTCCCCTTGCTCTGGCACCTTGAAGAAGAGAGGTCTATTCAGTGCTATCAGTGGCATTGCCAAAGCTGCGACTAGTATTGGTACGGGTGCTGTAGGTGACGCTTTAAGCGTTGCAGGTGATGCAGCTAGCTGCCTCGAGTCACTTGCCGGTAGCGCAAAGAGCATCATCCCCGATACGGCGGAAGCTGTCACCCCAGATATTGAGGCCGAGGTCAAGAAAGCCGCTGAATATATGGACACAATGGGTAGCGTTGTGGAAGATATGACGAACAAGGCCAATGAAGAAGAGCAAAAGTCTCAGAGTGAGGAATCGCAGACCAAGACTACGCAAAGCAAGACTACGCAAACTCAGACAACTGAAACTACAACATCTGAAACTTCTTCCTCTTCTTCTTCTTCCTCTTCTTCGTCTTCGTCTTCGTCTTCGTCTTCGTCTTCGTCTTCTTCGTCGTCTCCAACCCCGACTTCGACTACAACCTCAGAATCCTCATCATCGTCGTCTTCATCATCGTCGTCTTCATCATCGTCGTCTTCATCATCGTCATCTTCATCTTCGTCGTCTTCATCTTCGTCTTCTTCATCTTCGTCGTCTTCATCTTCGTCGTCTTCATCTTCGTCGTCTTCATCTTCGTCGTCTTCTTCCACGCCTTGTTCATCAAGCACAACTTTCTCTGACTGCACAACATCCACTATCTTGATTCCCACTTACATTTCCTGGGGAAGTTTCACTTCTCCGTCGACCTCCACAAGTACCACAGTTACTTGCAGTACCGGCACTGCCTGCAGTGCCACCCCTACCTCGACGACCGTTACTACGACCAAGGCTCGAAGACTCTCGAGTAGGGTTAGTTCGACCTCGAGCAAGGTCAAGTCTTGCAGGCTAAAATCAGTCACTGCGAAACCATCAAGTGTTTCGGCATTCCCACTCACGTCTTCTCCTTTGTATTCTACTTCTACTGCACCGGCTACCAGATCGTCTGGTATATCCTCAAAGGTCCGCTCGTGCTCCGCCAAGTTCAAGACCCTTAGCGGCTCGTCGATCCCCTACTCGACATCGCCTCCGTCCTCTATACCAATGTCCTACGCGTCAGGCTCAAAGATTCGCTCATGCTCCGCCAAGTTCAAGACCCTTAGTGGCTCGTCGATTCCCTACTCGAGACTGCCTCCATCCTCGACACCAATTCCCTACGCGTCGGGCTCAAAGATCCGCTCATGCTCCGCCAAGTTCAAGACCCTTAGTGGCTCGTCGATTCCCTACTCGACATCGCCTCCGTCCTCGACACCAATGCCCTACGCGTCGGGCTCAAAGATTCGCTCATGCTCCGCCAAGTTCAAGACCCTTAGTGGCTCGTCGATTCCCTACTCGAGACTGCCTCCATCCTCGACTCCAATGCCCTACGCGTCGGGCTCAAAGGTCCGCTCATGCTCCGCCAAGTTCAAGACATTGAGTGGCTCGTCGATCCCCTACTCTCCGTCCTCGACACCAATGCCCTACGCGTCGGGCTCAAAGGTTCGCTCATGCTCCGCCAAGTTCAAGACGTTGAGTGGCTCGTCGATCCCCTACTTGCCGTCCTCGACACCAACTGCCTACGCGTCGGGCTCAAAGATTCGCTCATGTTCCGCCAAGTTCAAGACCCTGAGTGCCTCATCAACCTCGAGATCACTACACTCTTATGGAATTACTTCCTCGCCAACTGCAAGCTCGACAGCGATGACGACATCTACAGCAACCCTTCCCACTACCATCCCTATGTGTGTGATTCATTCAGGCCCCGATGTTCCCACAGCTTACTGCACATGTTCAACCACAACTGAGGGGCAGACCTTCTATGCCTCGACCAGCCTATACACCAACGGCCAGTGCTACGAGTACACCAGCTTCCCTACAGCGGTTACTCCGACAACAAGTACACCTGCACCTACAGAAACTACCCTGGATACGCCTTTGATTTACTCTACCGCTACGGATGGTCTCATTGTTTCTTGGGCAGAGGAAATCGTAGAACCTAGTACAACGGTTGGGTATGGCACTGCTGCGACGTTGCAAGTGGCCATGCCATCAGTGACCTCCCACAACAACAAGGGCGCGTACAGCTGCAAGAGTATTGGCAGTACCTGCAAGAATGCCGTTAAGCAATATATCAACGACGGAAATGACGCCAGAGTTTTCAACCAGTACACGTCTTTCGTCTCGGACGCTAGCAGTGGAATCATTGTGGCAGCAACTTTCGGCAAGGCCGGTTGTACAGCCCACTTCAAGTGCAATAACGACGACTATGGCTTTGGCATGACTGGAAGGCAGATCTATGAAGGGTGAGTCCAATGACCTTATATGTGTTTAAACGTTTCTAACCATTCTTCACTTTAGTGCTGAGTTCTTGTGGGACGAAGGCAGTGTTAAAAGCTGTGGAAGTGTATACTGGGACAACGGCTGTGGTCTCACAATGAACTACTGCACCAGCTGCAAAGAGAGTAACCAGTATTCTTAGGCAGGCACCTTTTAAAGCTATATAGCACGTCCAATTTTTGGATATGGCCTATTCACAGCTTTTGAATAAGCCTTATTTTAGGTGCTTTTCTTCAAATATTTCATTTCATTTTTCAAAATCATTTTTCTCTTTTTTTTAGATCGTTAAATACTAGGGCTTATTCTTCAAAATTCAAATTAACAGAACATGGCGCATTGATGTAAGCCCTGGAGCAATCAGGACATACCGGATAATTAGCATCTGATTGGCCACTATTTAGATTGTTAAAATTTAGAAGAGGGTGGGACAAAACCTCATAGGAAACAATGAATGAAAATGCATGCGTGGGTAACTAATGTAAAGTATTTCACCACTGAACGGGTCACACTACTGAACGGGTCACCCCACCAATTTTACGCGTCAGTCTGGTGTTTCCATTTTCAACTACCCACCATGCCCCCCTAAATGCTCTATATGTCCAAGACAAACAGGATCAGGAGAATAGGGTCTTATTAGCTTACCAAGCTTACAAGAATGGCGATATATCATCAATGCGTAAAGCTGCAGCTATGTTTAATATACCATTTTCAACCCTCCAACGCCGCCATTCTGGTGTCCAATTTCGTCTTGAAACACACCCACCGCAGTCTAAACTGACTGAATCTGAAGAGGATTCATTACTTCAATGGGTCGTCTCTCTAGATGATCGCGGCTGTGCTCCTAGAACTAAAGATGTTGGTAGAATGGCTAATATCCTACTCGCCGACCGCGGAACCAACCCTCCTCTTACGATCGGTAAAAACTGGGTTACTAGGTTTGCGACGCGTTTACCTGAACTTAAGACGACCTATTCAACACCGCGCGATTTTACACGTGCGCGTCAAGAGGACTATAATGTGATCAATAATTGGTTCAAACTGGTTGAAAACACGATCGCAAAATATGGTATCACCACCGACGATATCTATAATTTTGACGAGACTGGGTTTGCGATGGGACGATGTGCGACCGCGAGAGTGGTTACTAGAGCTGGTTATTATGGTAAACGCGCAAAAAAACAGCCTGGTAACCGGGAATGGGTTACTGTGATAGAGTGTTTAGGCGCGTCTGGTTACGCACCTCCACCCTGTATTATCTTTAAGGGTAAGGTGATGATGCAGAGCTGGTTTGCTCCTGATCTAGGTTTACCACCTAATTGGCGTCTTGAGATTAGTCCTAATGGCTGGACATCAAATCAAATAGGGCTCCGTTGGCTTGAAAAGCTCTTTATACCTGCTACTGCTCGTACTAAAGGACGGTATCGCCTTCTGATCTTAGATGGCCATGGTAGCCATTTAACACCTGATTTCGACAAAATCTGCCAGGAGCATGATATTATACCATTATGTATGCCTGCGCATGCGTCTCATCTTCTTCAACCTCTTGATGTTGGGTGTTTTGCGGTGTTAAAACGCTCTTATTCTCGGCTGGTTGAGTCTAGAGTAGAGCTTGGTTTTTCCCACATTAGTAAAGGAGATTTCCTAGAGATATATCCTACTGCGCGTATTGAAGCATTTGCATCTGCTTCTAATGCGTTTGCTGCAACTGGAATCGTGCCACTTGACCCTACTAGGGTGTTAAAAAAGCTTACTATGCGCGTCGATACACCACCACCACCACCCTCTATAGGAAGCGATTCAAGTCGAAATTGGACACCTAAGACGCCTAGGACGCAGAAAGATTTACGACGTCAACACCAAGCTATATTACGCACTGTATCTCGAACGCCACCAACACCATCTAAGAGAGCATTAGACCAGATAGTAAAGGGTGCAAATTACCTATATCAAGAGAATGCTCTCTTACGCCTGGAAAACAGAGATTTACGCGCCGCCCATGAGAAAAAGAAAAAACAAAAAGAACGTCCGAATCGTCAATTAACAGTAGTAGGGGGTCTTACAATTCAGGAGGGATTAGACCTGGTTGACGCGTCGAATGGTGGCCCTAAACTTAATGATGCCAATTTACAAGAGGGCCAGGCGCCTGTAAGGGCGCCTGTAACCCAACGCCGGTGTGGGATATGTAAGACACCTGGACATAGGAGGGAAACCTGTCCTAGTAGGCCCATTCAGTAGTTTTTTTTTACTATATTACATAGTAAATAATGGAGTTATTGGGATTCATAAAAATAAGTGGGTCAAACTGACCCGTTCAGTAGTGTGACCCGTTCAGTGGTGAAATACTTTAGTGGAATGCTGAGTAAATAACTAACTAACCAATTAAATAACAGATCAATCAGGTGATGATAAGGTCTTATCGGATACAACTTCTTTCTAAGGTAACCATTCAGTCATACTCAAGGATGGAGTTCAGCATCCATGGATGCATTTCTTGGAAGGAAAAGGCCACGGCTATCTTATACAGCTGAGAGTACAGTGGCTGATGCCACCGTAAACCATGAGAACACGAACCAAGATGGGGACGACTCTACAGACATAAAGCTGGCTATGCTAATGTCACTCCATCCACAAGTCAAGCAAGATGATATTCTAGATATTCTCGTCTCATGTGACGGATCTGTCAATGCTGCTTCGTCAATTCTGTCATCCCAGGGAACCTGGACCAATAAATCGGCCAAGAAACGCGCCACCCCAGGCTCCGCTATTGGCGTACAGACCTCTTTATCAGCTCATATTCTGAAAAAAGCCGATGATGGATCTCTTACCTCGATGCTGGAAACCCCTGGAAACAGAAAAATTATTTCCCCTAGGAAAGGACAGACCCTGCATTTGTTCTCTCCTGAGGATATCGCAGCCTACACACCCTGCACGATTATCCATAACTTTCTCTCGCCAGAAGAAGCGAATGCGCTCCTCACAGAACTCCTGGATGAATCAAAACACTTCTCCAGATATGAGTTTCAACTTTTCAATCGTACCGTACAAAGTCCCCATAGCGCAAGCGTATATGTCTCAACGCCTGAGGAATATCAACAGCAAACTTCTGAGTACACCTACGGCGGTACATCGCGATCGAATGTGCGCCAGGCCACAACAAACCTTCTCTCTGTATCGCCAAAAGTGCAGCAGACAGTAAACGAAGAAATCCAAAAACGCATTCGCGATGTGTATTCCGACGGAAAGAAACTAAGATACCAATCACCACATGAGTGGCGACCCAATGCAGCATTTGTCAACTGCTATGACGGACCTACCGAGAGCGTAGGATACCATGCAGATGAGCTAACCTATCTTGGTCCACACCCGGTGATCGGCAGTCTGAGTCTGGGCGTGGAACGAGAATTTCGAGTGCGCCGAGTCATCCCCGATGATGAACACGACAGCGAAAGTAAAAACAATGAAAGTATTGCTTTGCTCAAGGAAATCAAACCGAAGAAACTATCAGCGCCCACATCGGCTGTGCGCGCTGATGCCCAGGGGCAGATCTCCATCCACCTTCCCCACAACTCACTCCTCGTCATGCATGCAGAGATGCAGGAGGAATGGAAACACGCAATAAGCCCTGCCCAAACGATCTCCCCGCACCCGATAGCAGGAAATCGCCGCATTAATATCACGTATCGTTGGTACAGGGATACATTGCATCCTCGATATACGCCCCATTGCCGCTGTGGGAAACATGCCATTCTCCGGTGTGCGCGGCGTAAACAGGAGACGCGAGGGAGATACATGTGGATGTGCTACGCCGGGTATGATCCGGGTCAACATGGTTGTTCTTTCTTCCAATGGGCCGAATTTGACGATGATGGAGATCCGATCTGGGCCAAGGGACAAAAGAATAGTGATGATGCTGCTCCAGTGTTAACAAATTTTTCGACCTGAAAATAGCAACCAGAGAAATATCTCATTTTTTGTGGGTTAAGCAAAAACTGCAAGCTTCAGAAAAGGTCAATGCTTAAAATCACTTTTTTTGGATCCATCACTTCTAGACTGTGGAATATTATGCAATCTTTTCTCTGGTGACTGGGTAAGTATCGGACATGAAACTTGAAAATGAAAACTGATGGTAAATTGGAGTGATAGCAAAACTTAGCGTCGCTACTGATAAGAACCGGATCTATTTGCGTGCATACTAGGAAGCACTACGCGCAGAGTGCGGAGAGGGCCATAGTAGTTCATTTTCTTCTGTTCCAGTGAAATTCATTGATCAATACATTATACCTATATACATTTGGCTAGAATTGTATGTTAAATTAACTTCTGATTTAAACTTACCATAGCGGATGCGTCCGTCCCAACAAGTGCCTTTGATACGAGCATTCTTCGCATTTTAGTGATCGATAAAAATTCAGCAACCAAATGGAAACAATTATTTTGGAAGGGATACTTGTAAAGCATTCTGGACTAGATTATGACAATTAGAACGCCCTCTGTCCCTACTAGCTTCTTATATTATAGCTTCGGGCGTTTCCCCTTGTATCTTCTAATATCCCTTTTGAAATGCTGGCAATTACCCCCAGCCGCTTGAACGCTTGAACAATCCCACAATGTGCGGTCACTCGTCCATATTAGTCCCATAAGCAAGCTCCATCTCTGGCGTCGGTACAAAACACGCGTCAGCTATGGTCACAGCATCCCCCATCGAGAATTGCCCTCCATATCTGACCAGTAGCCTTTTCATACGCCATCAAGTTAGCGAGGAAAAACCTCCGTCACAAAAGTGATATGGTCCTTCGCTTCACCTCAAATATCACATACTCTTTTGGCAATCCTTAATTAGTGATAGTTGAATATCATTGCTGATTATATTCACCATCTCTCGTATCCGGGCACGCTGTACTAGATCCGCAGCTCGAGACATCAGTGGTGTCGAAGTGGGGAGGATTTCTTCTAAATACCCCAAGATAGCGACTGACTGGGTGAGAATTGTCTCAATTCCATCGCTTTCCCTGATTACGAGAATCAACGCCTGGAACGCAGTGCTTTCGTGCTCAGCAAAAACACCCTTAAGATGCATGGCAATCATCACAAGACTCGAGCATTTCGAACAAAAATGTGAAACAAGACGATATCTTTTTTCTCGTGGGTCTCCATTTTAGGATTTATTTGATTTGGTGGAGGGTTTTTGGTGTGTGATGAGTAGGTGTCAGAATGGCAGAGATATCAGGAGTTCCGAGACCATAAATTGCTGCTGACGACATCTGAATTAAAAATGCACAAATAAGATAGTATATGTTCTTCTCGTCTTCATTTTCATCTCTGAAACCCAACAGCTTGCGCTTGAATTCATTGTCCGTCGGTACTCCGATGAGAACAAGGATACCTGGAGCTGAGAGTTCTTTATACGCTGGTACTCCGTTTTTGGGTCCAAGTGCATCGGGCTTAGTTCTTTTTCCCTCTCCAATTTCACTTTTACGATATTTAATAGAAAACTAATCGTATCATTTAACTAGAGAAATGTAGATTATGCTGGACATGAGTTATTTAAGTCGTCGGCAACTTCAAATTTGACAATCTGTCGATAGGTGATCATGATCAAGAGCTTGGTTTCTATTGAAAGGATACTTATCGCTCACAAAAATCTCAGTCTGTATCGAATTCTTTAAGATCGCTTTCGAAAAGAAATCATCAAGTCCCCAAAGCCAATCGTGAAGGCATCCTTAGCGTCGTTCTCGAATCTCTGACCATTCTCGCCAGGCGCGAACGATAAATCGAAGGTAGTTATCAGTCTGGCAATAGTTGTTCGAATATTAAGTAGAGCTAAGGGTCTACCTATGCAACCGTAAGGGCCTATAGCGAAAAGGAGTCAGCACCTGTTATAAACTCATAGGAAAGGGAACCAGCACCTACCAGTGGAAAATGGCGCAAATGCGCTTTTCTCTATGATCAAGTCTGGGCGGGTCGACCAGCGCTCGGGGATGAATTCGCTTGGATTCTTGTAAACGTCTTTACCTAATATTATTATTAGCATACTCTGTAAACATAGCATTGATCTATTCACTTGAATACTCACTTCTTCCTAGCACATATTGTGGGCATATGACTGTGGTGTCCCCTGGAATAAATACATCACCGATGGTGATACCCTCTGGTGGAGTCTTTCGCTGTATTGTGGTTGGAACAACAGGGTGTAAGCGAAGTGCCTCGTTTATCACTCCATTCAGATGTTCCAACTTGGCAATATTTTCGTTTAATACTTCACCCGATGGCTCCACGTGCGACGCAAGTTCTTGTCTCAGTAATTCAATATGTCTGGGGTTTCGTGCGAGCTCGTAAATGATGGTCGATAGAGTGGTTGCAGTAGTGTCACTGCGCAGTTTCTATTAATATACGTAATTCAATATTGTAACTCGAATATTCCCAGTCTCACCTGCCGGCGACCACAATTAGCTGAGAATCACCACGTAGTAGGTCCCATTCTTTGCGCGTAGGTTCTTTTCCATTCAAAGGTGCGGATAGAGCTGACGTTATATCGGGAGTGGCTACAGGATTCTAGCCATAGGTCAATCGAATGATCAGAAGAAGAGGCAGTACTTTTTAAACGGGAACTTACTTCAAGTCGCTGCTGTATCTGATGAGCGCAGAAATCAATGAACTTCCACCAGTCCCGAGTCAATCCTGGAACTGCGGTTAAGAGCCTGAGAAACCACGCAGGAAAGCCAAAGCTTAGGGCATGAAAAGCATTCTTGAACAAGTCAATTGCTCCGTAGTCCTGATTTTCCAACAAGTCAAATGATTTCCCAAATGCCAAATCGCCCATAAAGTCAAAACTATACATGTTAAACCACTTTATGACGTTGATAGGTTGACCGTTAAACAGTATGATATGGTCTATTAACTTTTGTTGGTATTTCTGCAGTCGTTGCTCGTAGCCACGGAGAGCTTTGTCGCTGAATGCAGTACTCCACAGCCGACGTCTCTCGTCGTGCAATGATTTAACCCGAAGGGTATGTAACGAGACCATTGGCTGAGTCAGGTCATATAAAGCAGCTTTGGTACACTTTGATCCAGCGCCATGAACAAGACTGACAGCTTCTGGATGCGCGATAGAGAGGTAATTTGGACCGAGGCGAACAAATGGTCCATGCTTAGAGTGCAGTCTCTCAAATTGCCGAAAAGCATCGCCAGCTCGTAGAGTGAATGGAAGCCAAAAGTCGGAAATCTTGGCACCGAAAGAGCCAGGGAAGCGATTCAGTGGGCTCAAGAACAGGCGGTAAGATATTATACTAGAATAAATGCCAGAAAGGAAGCATGCTCCGAGCTTTAGGGCTTCAATCAAGGATGGTAAGAAGTCTTCTCCGCCAGAATTCAGAATAAAGGCAGCAAAGCCAATTGCGATAAAGAAGAATCCAGTATATGAAACAACATGCAGATGATGTTCTCCCCGTTGGAAGTAAGCGGGATGAGACAACAATCCAGCCAAGAAGGGGCCCGTGTATCTCCAATGGGCTATCATTCTCAATATTGGCCAGGTGGCTCTACACTTGGGACAACGATGGATGCTTGGGAGAGAGTTCACGCTCGTGGGGATGTCTTCAAAGCAGCTTAAAGGATTTCAGAATCTTGGAATTACTACCACCGCTTCCAATGAAAGACACTTGCATATAATTTGCCTCTTTTCCCTGTGCGGGGTATTACCCCAGGGGGTGACCTTGCATTGATTTGGTAATGGAATGTTTGCTTTTCAAATCGGAGATCTGTTCTTAAGTATTTACGTCATCGTACGCACCAGAACCTTAGAAACAGGCGAGGCAGATCTATCAAACGATATTTAATAGAGTACAATAAGCCAGAAAATGACAGCAAACGCGAATTTCTACCATGTGAAAGGCTAAATGAAGTCTACTAGACTTTTCATACTAATCATATAACCATTCAACGGCCCTTTGATAAGCTAATGATTATTCCTAAAGGGGGGGGGGCTTAGTTTTGACAACAAAAATAAGTACCGTTTGTAAGAGGGTACTGGTGCATGTTTTACGATGGATGCAGGTATCGATGAATATCACTGCTTGCAGAGGGAAGCTCTAGGTGGGGCTGGAGGTCTATCTAAGTAGGTCCCCTCACCGCTTCCTCCCAACTGGGGATTTACTGCAGTGAATCTTCGAGAACCCTCACCCCTTCCTTCTCTCTTCCTCCAAACACTACGGGTACAACCCGCTACCAACGTTCGGCATATAGAGTCTTGTATTAATATTATCGAATAATGACAATGCCCTCTGTGCTTAGTCAAATATGAGGGAAGTATAGAGTCAAAAAGTAAATTCCATTTCATGGTTGATGCAGAACGCCTTTAGATGTATAAAACTTGGCTTCAAAAATATGGATTCCCTCAGAAATAGTACGATATCTCTACGTACACACATCATACAGAGTGAAAACAGCGTATCTAGCTGCTACCATAGACTGGCTGCAACTTTGTAAGGTGTGAGCTTGTATCTACCGTTAGATAAACAAAAAATAGAAAATGAAAGCAGAGAATTTTGACGATTCAGCGTGGTATAAACGTAGCTAGCTAAGGCTTCAAGATAGAAAGTTGGGTTATTCCTGAAACACCGAAAAACCGAAAACACTCAACTCAATGCCGCTAGCCGTATATAGTCCATCAATTGCCGGTAAAACAAGTCTCTTCTCCATGATATATTCAGGCAGTTTGATTCGCGGCAGTCTGATTCGCGGTAATTTCTGTCCCAAATCTACTGCAGTAGGAAGAGGTACATTCACAGTAAGATCTTGTAAATATGTCCCCCAAACTTGACGGCAACCATGTTTCACTAATTACTTGGGTTTCCGCAGTCGTGTTCGTAAAATATACATCACATAGAGAACTCAAAGCACCGCCATATGAGCTCGCTGTGAGGACGGGGAGATTATATAAGCAGGTAGGAAGCGTAGTAGAATAATCTTCCAAGATAGATATCGACTGACAGGGCGCTATAGTAGGCATTTGTCGAATTTTGACATTCGTAAGAGTTGTTGTATAGATCTTCCAGGGCCACTTTGTATGTGTTGGTCAATAACGTCAAAGAATCATTGCTGATTTGAGTTGAAAATGATCCGGCCTCAAGAAAGTCACCTATATCCCATCCAGAAGTTGGATACTCGAGAGTATAGCAGAAGCCATCGATCACGGTACCACTGACCTTGTCAGAGCATTCGCTCGTTATGTAAGCGCCCTTAAGGATATAGTAGTTTACAAAATCAAGAGCCACGCCAGTCAGGGTCTGCAGGTATCGCTTGCTCATTATCTCTTCGATCTTACTCAACTGTGCGCTACTTATTGAGTAAATGAAACGTCCGTTAAAGAAGTTGGAAAGATCATTTTTGAAGTCACTCTCAATGAGATCGCTAGAGAATTTTGTCAAATTACCAGTTACAAACACATCTTCCAGTAAAGTTGACCGAGCAGCATAGAATTTTGTGAGAATTTTGGAAGCTATGGCACCAAGTTCTGAGGAGGTTTCGTCGTCGGCATCAACAAGATCGCTACTGACTTCAGAGGAAAGGCCCCCTAAGACACCAATAATACTAGATGCAACTCCGTATCCCTCCGCAGCACCAATCCAGGAGCTTGTTATACTTAACATTAAGCCGAAGTTGCCCAACAAAGTCGCCCAACTAAGGGGTTGGACAGTCTACGCTGGAAAGTCTTCTAATAATACGTTGACTAAGTTGGTAATGTTCAGGCTAGCTATTTAGAACGAGTCGGAAAGTTCTATGACGTATCGATGGAACATGGCAGAGACATGCTGCGTCCAGTAAACAGAAGGGTATAGTTAAGTCTTGGCATGGGTATGGGCGCACTTTTTTAATCGGGCAACTGTAGGAACCTTAGTTTCTAAAATAACCATCAAAACCTCTATAGAAAGTAGACTAATTAAGGCTCAAAAGCCCCTTTCTAATTATAAATTTATGTTTTTTATCTATTCTTTTACTCTCTTTAAAACAACTGTTTATTCACGCAAAAATACAACTCCTTTAAAATGCGTGTGATTTCGCTCTTCACTACTTTGTTTGTGGCTCTGGCTACTGCTGCCGATAGCACAACTGTCATTTCCTACTTCGCCGCGTCCTTTGAGAACTATTCCCGTCTAGGTGCATACACCAGCACTATAGCCCGAGTCATCGGCATTGACAAGTACGCTACTACCTACGAGGTAGGATGTGTGAAGAGTGCTGCAGAGTGTGGATTCCCGCATTCTTTGACGATGATTCAGGCCCAAACACTTTTGCCCATTGGGGTGTGGAATCAGTAACTACTGATGGTGCCACTGAGCTTCAGACATTCTTCGAAACATGCAAATTCACCCATTACACCGAGTCTATTGTTTGTGGATACAGTAATACAATCACTGTATTTGATTCAGTTGTGAGTTCATTCTCTCTCTCTCTAGTTCTGGCATCAATGTTCCGGCTAGTTTGGTCTCTTATAGGACTGTCACTGTTACCAATGGTCTTTAAGCTTTCACTGCTGCTGCTACTGCTTCAACTTCTGCTGTCACAATCACTGCTACTTCTTCAGCCTCTCCTATTCAGATTCCTTCTACGGGTGCGGCTTCTCAGGTGAACCCTATTATCACTGCCGCGCCATTTGGTGCAGCAGCAGCAGCTATTGCCGTGGCTATCTTTTAATCAACATGAAGCTTGATTAGACATAGACATTAGTACGGATGTGCTCAATAGTTACCATAAGTAATTAATGAGCTTGACCCTGGCCTTATGGGGGAATATATGGGCCAGACCCGTCAAAACTCCTGATTGAGTAGTCTTCGTTTTCTGCACCACAGTACAACCCTATATCATGGAATCATATAAAGATTTCAAGTTATTTAGAGTTTTTGGCACACATAGGTACATCCTTCTTAGTGAACTAAGATTGTATCTTTACCCTGGTCCGTAAGTTCCAACTGTGCACGGTAATAGGGTAGGTGGCAGCAGGCCATCATTCCGCGTACGAATGAAAGAAGCTTTTTTGATGCCAATAATCACGTCCGCCTCAAGCGAGTCATATCCAATAGAAAACCGTCTATATAAAAGCCACTTCAGCCGCAGATGTGTAAGTCGCTTTCAACAGCCGAAGTGTCTAACAGGAAGCTAAACTGAGGTAACCAATTATTAAACTTCAAAACCCAGATAACATAGAGACTAGATTTGTGTTGGCCAATGGGATATGGGACATTAGTCCGTAAATTATTGATCCTGCAAAGCCCCATAGACCAAAACTCCGCTGACAGAAAGAAGGCTAAGCTTTGGCTCTAAATAATTTTTAGTGGTAAATTAATTAACGTTCCACGGTTATCCGTGTCTTATCAGCACACTAAACACGTGTTTCCCGTGTTTAGTGTGCTGATAAGACACAGATACTTTGTAATTTTTTCTTGAGAACCATCCCCTATCACGGAGTATGTCGCTAGCAAGTGCATTAGCGATTTTTTTTTCTGGCTGTGTAGTCACCCTCCGAGGTTGGGTGTGAGATAGACACCTGCTCCAAGTTGCTGGCCACCTCTTGGCTGTGACCAGACGAGTGTTTTGGCTTTGGTGTAGATTGCAGCTTGAGCCTAGCACTCACTTGGTCAATGAGATGCCCTACGTGAATGGCGGCTAGAAGTTCAATGAAAGTTCTTACCTTGCTTACGGTTCGGTAACTGATTCTGTGTTGGTGTAGCCGCTGAAAGACCAACAAGAACTGCTAGAAGCAGTGGTTTCCATGTGGCCATCATACTTCCTAGCAAAGGAAGAGAGACATATGGACACCTAGGTGCAGTTTTTCCAAGGTAAATATGAAGTAAAGAGTACCGGAAAGAATTCATTACGCTCAAGTTTTTTCCAGGCCTTATAACGTTCAGCTGGGCTATCTTCGGCGCTAACTTGGTCTGTAGTACTACGACAGTCTGTACTAGAAGTCATATTAGACTATTACTTCTTCTCCTTGCTGCAATCCACTTCCTGATATGGATTAGCATATTACGACACTATTATCTCAAGCAAGATTTGACCCCCATGCTCACATTCCTAGCAATATAACATGACTTCTAGGACATACCGTCGTAGATAACCCATGATCTGACGTTCATGAGGTGAAATTAGTCATGGTTCAGAGTCTATCTGTCATGGTGCTAGCCTGGTATCTGTCGGAACATGGATATTGCAATCGTGCAATACCATAAACCCGGAACGGAACAAACAGACCCCCGAGTCACGGGGGAACAACTATATTAGGAACTCAAGTAGCTACATGAATCGAACACATTTCACACCACTTTGCACAACGTATATACTAAGAATCCAGGACGAACCATACCCTTTTCCAGTGTATATAGTGCAACGTGTGAACCCTGTCCTTTCAACGTAGTTGATCGACAGTATCAGTGATTTAGCGACCCACACACGTCCCTTTGTGGCGATATCCATTGAACTCCAAGGCTGTTGTTTTCCAGGTGTGCTGAATTTTGACCCCACAAGGATATATACATGGAATTACAGATCATACACTTCTTCGATTCACTAAAGTTATTATCAGGTGACGGGTCAGACTCATGAGTAATTAATTTGGGGTTTCTCGCAAAAAAGGCTTAAATAAAGTCAAGTAGCCAATTCGATGAAGACGATATCGATAAATATCACGTGACAGGCCAGAAGGTCATGTGGTCAGGGTCATAGATATCAGTGACTTTGCGACCCACTCACAGATAAGGCGTTATGACGCCTCGTGACCTCTACCTCCAACATCCTCGGCCCCTTCTGTTGTCTATTGTACAACCTCAGGACTCAGTAGAGATAATACGAATATGTCTATCCTTCGCCTCTCTACTGTACTCACATACATCGGTGCGGCCGCCGCGGCCACTGCCGGCCAAATCCCTCTCTACGCTCAACCGGCCACCGATAATACAGCTAGTCTCGGAAAGAAGGACCTAGTTTCCACTTCTGGACTGCAGGGAAACATTGACATCGATAATTTGCTATCACGCGCGAAGGAACTTTCCAAGATTGCTGATCTTGGCTACGACGAATACAACCATCCAACCCGAGTGATTGGCAGCAAAGGTATCTAAGCAAGCTACTTCGTGACAACTGTGAGCCATGTTTACTAATGGAAAATACTAGGTCATCTTGCCACCATTGACTACATTTATTCGACGATTAAAGAATTGGGCGACTACTACACTCTGTCGAACCAGTCGTTCGACGCGGTGACAGGCAATGTCTTCGAGTCACGTCTCGTCATTGGTCAAGATGTCCCGAAGTCAGCCACCGCAATGAGTCTTACACCGCCAACTGCCCACAAGGAGCCAGTCTACGGACCTTTAGTATTGGTTGCAAATGACGGCTGCTCGCCAAGTGACTATCCTTCCAATGTCGCCGGAGCCATCGCCTTTATTCGTCGTGGTAATTGCCCGTTCGGAGACAAATCAAGTGGCGCTGGAAAGGCTGGAGCTGTCGCTGCCGTCATATACAACAATGAGGAGGGTAGTGTTTCTGGAACTTTGGGCGAGCCAACGCCCGACCACGTAGCAACTTTCGGTCTATCCTCAGAAGAGGCTGTGCCTTATCTGGAAGCCCTGAAAAATGGAACCAAGGTTGACTCGATCGCTTATATTGATGCCATTGTCGAGAAAATCGAGACTGTCAATGTCATCGCCCAGACCAAAGGCGGAGATTCTGAAAACTGCGTCATGCTTGGTGGCCACAGCGACAGCGTGGCTGAAGGTCCTGGCATTAATGATGACGGCTCCGGCTCCATTTCAATACTAGAGGTGGCAGTTCAACTGGCACAATATGAAGTGAATAACTGTGTCCGCTTCGCATGGTGGGCTGGAGAGGAGGAAGGCCTACTGGGCTCTAACTACTACGCCAACCATCTTTCCCCCGAAGAGAACCACAAGATTCGTCTCTTCATGGACTACGATATGATGGCTTCGCCAAACTATGCCTACCAGATCTACAATGCCAACAACGCCGAGAACCCCGTTGGTTCTGAGGAGCTGCGCGTGTTGTACGAGGAGTTCTACGAATCCCACGGCCTCAACTTCACATATATTCCATTTGACGGACGTAGTGACTATGTCGGCTTCATTGACAACGACATTCCTGGTGGTGGTATTGCCACAGGTGCAGAGGGTGTCAAGACGAAAGAAGAGGCTAGCATGTTTGGTGGCTACGCAGGCAAGTGGTTTGACCCTTGCTACCACCAAATTTGCGATACAGTGGAAAATCTGAACCTGACGGCATGGGAGGTCAACACAAAGGTTAGTAAAACTCGAAAAACAGTTCATCTTTTGTTTTCATCTAACAGTAATATAGCTGATCGCCCACTCTGTTGCAACATATGCGAAGTCATTCGAGGGTTTCCCTAAGCGTAAGAGTACCGCCTCTGTCAAGACAACCAAGCCCCGCAAGTACCTCGGCCACCTTCTTGCCATGTAAGTTGATGGGGTCTAGCAGACAGTGTGGTTTATATACACTATGCAACTTGGCTACATAGCTGTAGTCTGCACGCATTTTTTTTGTAGAGGGAAAATGGGTGAAGAGAATATAGAATGTCTAAAGGAGTCCAGCTTAGACCTCAGTGTGATCTAGAAACTAATCCATGGAATTTCGGAATTACAATTTTTTTGGGTCAATGGTATATGAAGTCTCTAACTGCTAAATTACTGTCATATTTTCCTAGAGTGACTGGTCTTTGACTATATTTTGCCTGGGCAAATGGCTGCATCTCCGACTTTGTTCTGCCGCTCTCTCATAGCGGCATATTCAAGTCTCGTGTATAACTTGACTGCTATTTTGAATGGCGTCTCCTGTAAGAGTTCAGTAGATGAGGCGCTCTCTTCCTCTGCCCATGCTGCATATTTGTTTAAACCCATATAAGACGAAAAACGAAAGATATTAATTGATTAGTGGATACCCACTGAAGATTCAAGAATTGCCAAATCAAACTCTTCGCAATTTAAAGCAGAAGTTAACCTACAGGGTTTGCAGAAAGATACCACCTAATAGTGCTTTCTTTAACCTCATGTCCATTCTTTTCCAACCACTAAAGTATTTCCACTCATTCCATGGTCTCTTTAGGATTAGAAATTGAAGCCTGATAAATCAAACGAGGGTATTCTGAAGGCCTCCTAGAGAGACCGATTGATTTGATGACGTTCCCTTCGTGAAGGGAATTCGCTTATTTATAAAGGATAAAAGTAGGAATTTCGGAATGTACGACAGAATGAAGAGAAATTATGCGGCTTGGAGCCTTTAGAGAAAATTTCGAATGCGCAGCCATGTAAATACCTAGTCTGTTGATTCCTATTTCACCCCGAAGTTCTTATAAAATCTCTATTAAGAGAATTTGAAGACTTTTGGCATAGCATCTTCCGAAACTAAGGACAAGCAGACAGTATACTCTCGGTTAAAGAATTAAAACTTTTCAAGGTTAACATTCCAAAAACAGAGGATTTGAATGCAGCTTCTTATTCCTCGCTTCTAAGATCGTCATTGAGGTATTTCTGGAGACGAGGAAGAAAGAGAAGACGGGGCCATTTCCAGATTTCGGGCAGAGTATGCCACTCAAACGCTTCACGCCAACGGATTCAGTTCAGTCCGCTTCTAGGATATTTTAGCGAACTCCCGTGTAGCTGAAATCTAAAGTTATGTGATCTTATGGTATGCTAGTTTCTAAATATAGGCAACAAACAGACAATTCACCGCAAGGGTCCATAGTGGTTCCCGATCGTTAGCGGCTCTAAGAGTCTTTTCGTTCCTTACAATCAACGTCTCTGGCTATGATAGTGATCTCCGGCTATGATAGTGAATTGAGAATAAATTATCGATCAGTTCTCGGAAATATTTGCCAGTGGAGAAAAAGTGTGTCCAGGTATTTGGGGCTTCAATGTGTAGGAGGTAATCGGCCCCTTTCATAAATTACTAATTTATTACGGACCCGATCTCTTTCATATATCTGCCAAATGCCAGATGAATCCTTTAGCTCTGAGAGTATTTCTCGAAGATATTGTCTAGACTGCAAAGGTTGAGGTAGCACTGAGGTCTTCAAGAGCGATATAACATGTTTGGTGTTTTTGGCCCCTTTGTTCCTGGAGGAGCCGCCTCTCTGCCGCCTCGCACTAGAAATTCTGGTATATTCGATATTCTTTGTTCATACTACAATACTCAGTCAGAAGCCATGGATTCAGGATTCGCCTCTATCCATGGTATGATATATTTGGCCCTTGTCTCACATGGATGGATCTCTCTCTCTCTCTGCTCCTGAAAAGTCTAGCGCCAAAGAATAAATAACCTGAAAACTATGTATAAATATTCAGCGTACTTCCTGATTGTGCTTGATCCGTACTCGACAACAGTCATTCTATTTTGCCAACATGCTCTTCAAAGGAACTTTCTTGATGCTGCTTCCCCTCTTAGGGATCAGCGCTGCGCTAGATATGCCGACAATGACCAGTTGGAACCCTAAGGGCTCTTCAATGTGCAAGCACATGGGAGATCACTGTGAAAAGGCTGCCACAAATTACTCGTATCATAACAGCACGGTCTTTAAAGAGTACACGTCATTTTACGATGCTGCTACTAGTATCTCGTTATTTACTGGCAGCCATGATGACTATGGATGTGCAGCCATGTTCAAGTGCAAAGATGGCAAATATGACGATGGTATGACTGGAGAACAGATCTATAACGCGTGAGTTGAATATTGTTATGACTACTGGAATACATCTGTTAATTTTATTAGTTTTAAACAATTGAGTGCCTTGGGTGTCAACCAATGCGGATCGATCTATTTCGACAACGACTGTCACCTCACATTGAACTACTGTTCAAAATGCTCATCAGCAAATAACAACCCATAGACCGAACTACAGGAGAAATTCCAATAATTGATTTTTGGATGTATTATGAGGGGTGACATCAACAAAGGGCAGCTGAAGTCACAAACTTATGCTTTGGGCCTTGTTGGTGAAGTAGGCCTGAGATTTTTATTGCGGCAGGATGAAGTCATGTTTTTAAGCCAGATCTAAGAAGCGTTTGAGCGCTAGATAATTTGAATATTATAGAATTTGAGTGGATATCTAGGAATTCTTGAACTGCCTATGGAGGTATAAGTGTCGCTGCGACAACAAGGGCTACATGATTACTGAACACGAGCTGGATCACCACGCGGCTACCTTATCGTTGTCTGCCGCTTCCGTAGTATCTGGTTGAAGTTCTTTTTGCGGTTGAACTCGAGTCTGAAGTTCAGTCGCAGCTCTCTACAGACCAGTAGGCCATACAAGTCTGTCAGGGCTAGCGAGTTCCTCCTCCTACCTCCTGTTACCTTCTTGTCCCGCGCTATATCCTAGGCTCTTCTTTTCTGGGTTTGTTTTGACTGGCCTCCACAAGACCCCACTACACCTCCAGTGACCCCAGCCCAGATCCCTTCGCAGATAAGAAACTCTTCGACGACGATCCCGTTATGGACTCCGGAATGATGCGCGGTGGTTGTATATTAAGGAGGCTGGGGAGCAGAGCGTCTGGATGGCCACAACATCTGGATGATAAGAACATCTAGATGGTAAGAAAGTCTACGATAATAGACAATGAACACGATTTCTGATATTTCTGGAACTGGTCATCATGATTCAAAAACTGGTACATAGTTCCGTGCAAATTGTCGGTTTATCCCGCTGGTCCATATGCGTCTTAGTGTCTTGGCATGGCTACTCTCGAGGGCATAAACAGGAGAAAATAAAATTGGAATGACAGGTGAGCGTGCGATTTACCGTATCGCGTGGCTTTACGCTTAAGTACTAGTGTGGGGTTTCGACCTTTACACCCACACCCCCTTCAAAGTGGATCAAATTGAAGATGATAATTCGATGAAGAACTATGTACTTTGTAAGTCATTCGCTAATACAGTCAAAGGACTAACCGACGAAGGTAGTTTCAACTCAATAAGCGGTACATCCCAGGCCCTGGAGTGGCAACTAGACATCTGTGACACTACAGCACAGCACGATACTATTTTTGGTGCCAGCAGGATATATTCATCTTACCAGTCAAGAAGGAAACAAGCTTTGGCGTATCCATGTCAGGAAATGAATAATGGTGACACTTTATTTCAAGCTTGACCCCGCAGCCCTCAAAGTACTTGTTGTAGCGCAGCTCTGGCTTTCAGCTGTTCCCAATGGCAACATTGATATCTGAATTGATGAATGAATGAGAGGTGAGCTTATTTCCGATTTCCACGGAATCCTTGTAAGGCTCTAGTATCACTAAATGAACTCCCAGAATTCCTGAGAATTGCTGATGCTGTGACTGGCTAGTTTTCCTCACTAATCCCCTTACTGATGTCGCCGCCAGAAGTATATCCAATACTATTATTACTATAATTATTTGAAGTCACATCCCTGTCATTTTATACTTATCCCGAGGCCTTTTGTAATGTGAGGGGTCTCGATGACACTTGGCTCACTGCATTTGGTATCTGCGGACTGAGAGTTACTCAGTGAGCCTAAGCGCTAGTATATGTAGAGTAAAATCGCCCATGCATACTCAATCCCCTTTTCTGAGAAGTTCTTGCATATATTTGTTTTTCAAAGATCATCATGGCTGAAATCAAAAGTGAATATGATTATATCATCTGCGGGTAAGTAATAACCGGACTTTAAACTCTGTAGCTAACAAGCATTAACAAACGTAAATAGAGGCGGCACAGCTGGCTGCGTGATTGCCGCTCGCCTGGCCGAAAACCCCCAGGTCAAGATCCTTCTTCTTGAAGCTGGGCAGCACAATAAAGATCTTGAAAATGTTCACATGGCTGGCGGGTAAGTTGATAGCGACTGTTCCCAGCTGTTAGCCGGTCGCTAACGGACCAGGTGGTCGATGAACTTTGATACGGACTCGGACTGGAATATCATCACGCCACCTATGCCTGGGGTGGAGAACCGACAGGTGAAATTGAGTCGTGGCCGGTTCTTGGGAGGGTCTAGTGGCTGTAACGGGACTCTATGCCTTCGCGGTTCCAAGCAGGACTACGATGACTGGGGGATGGAAGGTTGGAGTGGAGAAGATCTTTTCAAGTACATGCGAAAGGTGAGAAACGGGTATCAGATCATGTTATGTCAGTAGCTAGTGAAGCTGATTATGGAAAAGGCAGAGACTTTCCACTCGAAACCTTGGTTTCAAGCGGATGAGAAAAGCCATGGCTCTTCAGGCCCTCTCCATATCGAGCCGCATGATCTTGCGCCGATCTCGAACTTGATAATGGACTCATTTGTCTCTCAGGGCTTGCCGCTGAATCATGATATGTTCAGCACGGGCGACGTTCCTCATGGATGTGGCCACGTGCCTCGAACTGTGTACAAGGGCCTGCGAACGACCGCCGCAGATTTCGTGACAAACCAGAATCATCGTGAGAATATCACGATCAAAACAGACACGACTGTTGACAAGATCACGTTTACCGAGGAGCGCGGTCAGCTCCGTGCTTCTGGCGTTGTCACAAAGACATCGGATGGTGTTTCGAGTGTTTTCTTTGCTCGTATGGAGATTATTATCTCTGGTGGCACATATTGCAGTCCTACTATCCTGCTTCGTTCTGGAATTGGACCCAAGTCCGAGCTGGAGAATCATTCAATTCCATGCATTGTTGATTTACCTGGCGTTGGAAAAAACCTCATGGATCATCTGGTATGTACCCCCTTTTCTTCAATCAACAAACCCGGCGCTGACAATAGTCTAGATTGTTTTCATGTTCTATGAAACCGAGAAATCCGGTCTCACAAATGACCTTCACGTCTACCACGACAGCAACTTCGAAAAGACATATCAGTTGTACAAGGAGAAGAAGACGGGCTTCTTGTCCTCAATGCCATTCGGTGTATTTGCCTTTGCCAGGCTAGACGAGCGTCTCAAAGATGACCCACTCTGGCAAAACGCACCGCGCTTGCAAGGCCGTGACCCGATGGGCCTGACTCCGAAGCAGCCTAATATCGAGTTCTTCACTACAGAATGCTACGGTGGCCCAAAGCAGTATGATCAAGTCCCAAAAAGCAACCAGCATGCTTTCGCTATGATTGCAGAGCTTTTTGCACCAAGGTCGCGTGGCTCGGTGACTTTGAGATCGAAGGATCCTATGGAGAACCCCATTGTGGACTGTAACTACCTGGATGATCCTTTGGACCTGTTGGTATTGAGCGAAGCATGTCGGTTTGGAAATGAGATTGTGATGAATGGATCTGGGACTAAGGATATTGTCAAGGGGTCTTGGCCCTCGGGCTTGAATTATCATACTTATAAAACACGGAAAGAGTGGATTCCTTATGTGAAAGAGCATGCTACGACTTGTTACCATGCTGCAGGTACTTGCGTTATGGGAAAGAATGGTGATAAAAATGCTGTACTTGACGAGAAGCTGCGAGTGAGAGGTGTTTCTGGGCTGCGAGTGGCAGATTGTAGTGTCATGCCCACATTGAATAGTGGCCACACGCAGATGCCGGCGTATGGAATTGGTGAAAAATGTGCGGATCTTATCAAGGAAACCTGGCAGGAGGAGAGGATTTTGTATTCCCGCCTTTGATGAATTACTGGTCCAGTTTGATTGGCAGAGACTAGGGTGGACGAGGGAGGACGTGGATTCATTTTCATAAATTTTCATTTGACAGGATGGATGGTTTAAAAGGTTGAATGAGACATGGATAATCCAACTCCAATCAGACTCCACCCTTTCAAATCAAAAACTACCATCCTATCAGGGAAGCAAAAGCAGGATTAATAATAATAATGAATAAACTGACGTAGTTGGTTGTGACCGTGGAGCACAGCCAAAGATTTGAGATGTACTCAAAAATCAAACTGTCGCCGGATAATGGTAAACGAGTTTTCGATGTGAACTGTGCTAGACGTTGGTAGAAGTGAATGCTTGTATTCAACACATGCAGTAAAGATTGGTTGAATCATTTCTTCAGGAGAGTCATCCATCAACAGGTAATCGATTTCAGTAATCAATTCTTGGATGATTGGATGGTTTGATTGTTCAGCCTGGTAATATGTATGCCGAAATGTAGCTGGTACATGAAGCTGAATCGGGACGGTCCAGGTTTCTCCAGGGCGAAGTGAGATGAGTCCAAAGTTCTCAATTGCTGACGTGATCTCACATCCCTCGTTGGGATGGATAAAAAGTTTCACGTCACAAATAGACCCTGGATGTATCCCAGTGCGAAGCTGACGAAAAATTTGAGAGGCCACTTGTACAAGAGGGATTTCTTTAGAGCCAGCACATGTGCCGACGTTGTTAGGGATATGGCACCCAAGGTTCAAAACTTCCTGTCCCACAGGGAAAAGAGAATGAGGAGTAACAGTGTGGATACCAATGGCTGGGTTGATTGAGGGAACGGACAAATGCTCTGGAGGTGTCGCAGAGACAAAAAATATATGACAAAATGACTGCCGCGGACAAAATGAGAATAAAGAAGAGATTTGTCGAATGACACTTCCAACATCGGAATAAAGACTTCCGCTCTTCAAGATCTGGTGTTGTGAAAATGTGTTCAGAGCGGTGCGGATAGTATCGATGGTATGGAATCCCAATAAGAGTAGCGGTTCATAGCCACAGCCTGCATTGGCATCCACATATGCTAGGGCAATCTTGTCGTGATTTTGAGTCAGGTTTGAAATTAAAACAGATGATGCTGATGTCAATTGTGCAAGAAGAGACAGAGATGGCTGGGGTCTGGAAAACAAATCAGTTTCACATATTGTTTGGAGAGGACAGAATAACCAATACAATTTGTCAAGGAGAATAATGATATCTAGTGGTGGATTGATTGAATTCGCTGAAAGTGGAGGAGAGCTGATATCCACAGAAACATGCACTTGAGTCCATAGAGATGTGGCAGACATGCCAATTTGGGTCCTCTCGGCTACTGATTGCACATTGGCACATGCAATGGGCAAGTTCATTATAGCAAGGGAACTGAAAGGCTTGGGTTTTGAGTGCCCATGCTTGTGCTTTTTCAACAATTGTCCATAGGCTGGTGCTGGAGATAGTAAATCGGCAGAGGAAACGGCAGAAATTGAAGACAGCAGCGGTCCATTCATGTTCCATGAACCGGAGCTCCAACGCATAATCAACCTTGGAGAAAACCAGTGTCCATGGTTGCTCTTTATCTCGGACTGAGATGGCTTGTTAGAATTCTGCGTTATCTATAACGGTCAGTAAAAAACGGGACTTCAAGGACAGAGATGAATTGAAATCACCTCGTCAACAAATTCCTCATCAAATGAGCCAAGACGCACTGTGTCTTGGGGGGCCTTGATTGCAGGTTTTCTGATCTTCTGGACATGGAGCTGATACATTGTGTCATCAAGAGATGGAGTTCTAGTTGATGTTGCTGGTCCGCTCCATCCGCTGCTCAGACTTGCACAGAGCGACGATTTGCGGCGAGGTATGAAAGGGAATGATCCCGAAGAGCTCATACTTTGGCTTCGCGAAACCTTCCGAATTGTAAGCGGCTCCGGAAATTCGGCCATCCTGACAATTGCTTTACACGTGCTTTCTTTCGAGGATCGACAGGCTCTGCTCACTCCAGTGCTGCTGCGGGGGTTTCTGTTCCTTCAGAGGCAGTGGAGCTCTCGATATCGGAGCGAGATACCTTCTTCCGCTGTCGACGTTGTCGGCGGCAGCAATGAAAAAGCCACACTTTATGAGATCGGGTGCTCCAGAATTCAGAACAAGCAAGGGCCACGGCAACAGCGCAAACAAGAATGACGATGGGAATCAGAATCAATGAGATAAGTAATGCAGCGCTTTTAAAATGCACGGATAAGGTATTGGTCATTTTGCTAGAATATGTAACATGTCATTTTGGGTGTCCTCAGTGGAAGTTCTTTTAGTTCTCGATTTCCACGTCCGGCAGGAGCGACGACACCCGCAGATCGTTGGGTATATTGGGCTAAGCACAGGCCATTATTTTTTTTGTTATGTACTATCATGAACTTACACTAAGTTCGCCATGTTCTCTTTCACCGAGCTCACCGTTGTGTCATCCAGCTGTGAGAAACGTATCTAATGCTTGTTAGCGCCTGTACAATCTGACATATGCAGTGGTCTTACCAATTCATCCCCACCCCCCGACCAGCGTTTCCAAAGAGAATTGGCTCAGAATGACTGACGGCTATTTCGTCCTGTACCCGTCTTACCCAAATGCCATCCCAGTGCCAGTCCCCAGGAAGTCGAGTCTGCGGGCTATCTCGTCTTAGCGTGCTTGGGGCGATACCATCCCGTCTATGAGCCCTCCACGCATGCCATGCTCCGGGGTTTGCTGCAGCCTCCACCGGCAACGAGTCCAGGACAGCCTCGTCGTCAAAAGTTGATCGAATATAATCCAATAGCTCTGCGACAGGGACCACAGTTCTCAGTTCGTCAAAATGATTCATGGAAGGCATACTTGAAATACGGGTTTCTGTGTTTTCTTCGCCTTCTTGGATATCTTGATCATCGATAGTATCACTCGGAATATCTAGTGTGGTAGTGACTTCGGGCTCTTCGTCCGGTGCCATAGGATCCTTTGCAGTTGTTTCTCCCTCATTCACGACAGTATTTGTCCCACTGACCTTCCGCGAAGAAGCTGCCGATGCCAGGTCGTTCCGCTTGGCCCGACCAAACCAGTGAGGGAATCCATGACGAAGACTGAAGCCACCGGGTGGTAGGCGCTCATCGTCTGTGGCACTGACTGGGTTATCGCTTGCTGAATTGGTGCTGAATGTATAAGTGGTGAGGGGCACGATCAATGGATGGAAAATATCTGTATTGAAGGTAACCGAAGGGGGTAGATCGGGGTAGACATCTGGGAAGCGGACTTGGAAGCGGAGAATAGCGGAGGCATAAGGGCCTACCATGGCGGTCAGTGACATGTCAAGGTTTAACAATTGACAATCATCATCTTCATTCACTCACCGGAGCGAACAAAAATCACTCCAGTCCACAGAGTTGGGTCGCCCGGGGCAAGGCTTACATAGACCCCTGGTGGTGCTGCATGTCGCAAGCTTATGCTACACAGAAGAGTCAATTCTCATTCCCTCTGATGTGGTAGATGATCTCACAATTCTAAATGGAGCTGCTGCTTTCTGACAGACGGAATGCAGGGTAATGTAGTAGTAGACATTGCAAATGAATTGAGGTCAAGCTTGCTCAATGTTGGGCGGAGAACTGCAGAGGCTCGGACAACATTCAACGCGGCTTATCGGGTCTTATCGCTAATCTATGTTCTTGGAACACAACCTCACGTCCAACCTTTACATCCTTTATAACAAATACCAACAGCTTCTTATTTCTAAGTTGCTTAAATCTCAATAATCGATTTCTCTTAAGCTCTTAGGTCGGACGATCAATCGTAAACAAATGCCGAGGTCAGATGAGAATGCGAGGCGAAGCATCACTTATCCGCAGTCCACACCCCGCTATACATAGGTACGATTCAATTCTATAGATCATAATCATTCTAATTCTGTTCTATCTGTACCAATCTATCAAGCTCTATTCCTGGTTGTAGCAGCCCCAAATACATCATTCCCTCGCCAACACCTTCATAAATCCCTCCTGCTATACCTTCAATCCACCAAGCGGCTAGACTTCCCACAACAGTAGCAACCCTGCCCTCATTGAATTTGCAAATTGCCGCTCCAACATTCACACTGTTCTTGCCCAACCCATCTGCAGCACGTAATATACTCGTCATAATTCGCTGAGTGACGTGATGCGATCGCTCGTATTCATAGATTTGGCGCAAAATAGACCTGAGATACGGTAAAAGAAACTGCACGATAATAAAGATTTGAATGATGACGGTGGCCAGAAACCTGTGCAGATAAGACTTGGAGCGTGGCAGCTGGTTTGTTTTCATTCCCTCTTCGAAGCCTATCATGTTGTGATGTGGGGATGCGGTCATCGATTCCTTGATAGTGGCTGGTAGGCGATATTGAAGCATTAATGCTTCCTCTTGAGTTAGGTCTTGAGGTAAAGCATCTAGCAGATACATTAGAGCGTTGATATAAAGTGATCGAGCAAGACGGCTGTCAGCCTGTGGTTGCTGTCCTTCATATCCAGCGTTTCGAAGGAGATTCAATGCTATGAACCTTTGTCAGCGGAGCGGGGTCATTGGACGCTGCATCAGCAGTGTTCTCACCTGGCAAGATTCTATTCCATCGTAAGCCAGAACCCTTTTCGTATTTTGCGGGAAACTCGCCCCTTTCGACTCCATCTGATCCAGAGCCAGAACTAAATGTCTGTGGATCGACGATGGTAGCTGAAGGTCGCTCGGCTTCAGCATCGACGGCATCAGGTAACCGGTCAAGACATGGAAGGTGTGGCTCGGATGAAGATATGAAACCACGATGTAGAGCCACAGATTCAACTCTATGAGATGCGTATGGCTTCGTATAGCCATATCTTGATAAACGACGTCGAATAGACGCAGGAATGAAAAATATGGGAAGCTTTGAGTACTCCATTGAGCCTTGGAAAGAGGGAGAAGAGGGTGCGACTAAGTAGAGGTCAAGGCGGGGAAATGAGGGACACATGAGATGATTTAGATATTTAAGATGTAGATTCTGACTGATAAGAGGCAAGTCATGCTGATATTCCCTTGAATCTCAGCCTCCAAGATTTATTCTCTTTCTTTTATTCTTGCCCATAGCTTCCCTTAATTCCTTGTTCACTTGTCTCAGAACGCTGGGTTCCTTCTACCTTGAGGTTTTACTCACGCTCCACTTGTACTCTGCAAGATTGATAATTCTCCGACTGCGCAGCGTTTCACATGAAAAATGTCATATCTTGATTTGCTCAAGTGGACATGTGACATAAACGAAACAGTAGTCCATTTGACCTTCTGAGTCTGCGATACCGCTGGCTTTGACCTCGCTTTGAGCCCACCCTCCGGCTTCCAATTGGGATAGCTATCTGGGACTGCACCTAGAAAATATTTGAGAAATTAAAAATTTAATCAAGTCAGGGGTACTTTCCTACCCAGGTGAGAACTGCATGACCATTCATAGAAAGTCTTTCACACATGTGCAAGCTCCAATACCTACTCTGTTGTCAAGATTTCGGAAACGATTGGCTGTCAAGCCAATATCCATGAAGACGACAGCTTCATCGAAGAGAAGATCTTTCTTGAGACCGCTGTGCCAACCATACTTAATCAATGAGGGATATGAATCTCGTATCAACAAGAGGGGATATAGAAGAGAAAAGCACTGACATTAGGAGAAAAAATAGGCATGTATTCATAGCCTGGCATGAATTTCAACAAATGTCAAAATTTCGTTGTAAAGATGACCTCGGGATATTCCTGACGTAATTCCTGAAGATTCCATTGAAAGTGAATGACAAAGATGACCTGAGGGTTCATATATTCGCCGTTCAGCTGATGTACCATTCATTCAACCCCTGAAAAATCAGGCCTCAGCCATCAATTACTAGAAGCCCACTCTCTTTGTTTCTTCCAGTCTCTTCCTCTTCAATCTTCAATGACTTGATCCATTTCCAATGAGTATTGTGAATGGAATTATAATATAATCCGACACTTCTAGGCATCTGGATTAGTGCCTAGGTGTTGTCTGTTGAGTTGCTAGGACTTGATATCACGTATAAAAGCTGAATATAATATTATACTCAAGACAAGATTAAAGTAGTTCGGATTTTATTCCGAATTATGCACAGAATTGAGATATGAGTGGAATATAAGCCAATGAAACCCAAGGAGGGAAAAAATAATGAATAAAGTGGATTAGTTCGGTAAGATTCAGGGGGCGGATATGCCATAAAACAAACTTTGTAGCCGAAGATGGAGTTTTTGTGCCGTTACCCGGTTTGGATCTTACCGCCGTATATGAATCATATCTTGATGGATTTGAAATTCAGAACCACTTCTCTCACGGAAACATCAAATGGCGGATGTAGAGAAGCATATTGACCCTTCTGATAATGAGGTCGATACTAATCTTGTCGATTGGGATGGTCCTGATGATAAAAACAACCCTTTTAACTGGCCTACATGGAAAAAAGGACGTCAACTGTTTTTGATGTCCTTTAATACATTCATAACGTGAGTTTGAAATTTCAGTCAATGTTTGGTGTGAATGGCGGTACTAACTATTATAGTCCCTTGGCCTCATCCATGTTCACTCCAGCAGTTCAAGATGTCATGAAGGAATTTAATATCAGTAATAGTATGCTGGGTTCCTTCGTCGTCTCTGTCTACATTTTGGGCTATTGCTTCGGTCCCTTTCTGATTGCGCCGCTCTCTGAGATTTACGGTCGCGTCAAACTGTATCACACATGTAACTTGCTATTCCTCATCTTTACCATTGCCTGCGCTTTAGCACGCTCCATGCCACAGTTGATTGTCTTCCGTCTTCTGGCTGGTATGACGGGTGTCTGTCCATTGACTATCGGCGCCGGTACCATTGCCGACATAATCCCCAAAGAAAGACGGGCTGGAATCATGGCTATCTGGGCCTTGGGTCCTACTTTAGGCCCGGCTGTGGGCCCAGTTGCAGGGGGCTTTTTAGCCGAAGCAGAGGGCTGGCGCTGGGTATTCTGGGTAATATCCATAGTGGTAAATATTTCATCCTCTTTGTTCTCATTTGCTTTGGGATGAATGTTATTAACAGTTTGATCTAGACTGGTGCGATGCTAATCCTGACATTCATCTGGTATCGGGAATCATATGCGCCTGTACTGCTCGATCGAAAGGCTGCTCGCCTACGCAAAGAGACTGGTAACCCCAAACTCCAATCAGTTCACCATGCGGGAAAACTCAGCGTTCGTGTTTTCTTAAGAGCACTGGCTCGCCCATTGAAATTGCTTTTCGGCTCACCAATTGTCTTCTTAATGGCTCTGTTCTCTGCCACAGCGTACGGCTATCTCTACCTGATGTTCACCACTATGACCTCTATCTTTGAGGACGAATATGGTTTCTCTCCTGGCGTTGCCGGCCTGGCATACTTGGGCTTCGGCGTCGGGTGCATAATAGGCCTGCTCACTACCGGCTTCGTCGCTAATAACATCGCCCGGGTTCATATCAAGCGAGGCTGCTTTAGACCCGAGTCCCGTTTACTGCCTATGATGGTCGGCTGCTGGTTCATGCCCGTAGGCCTGTTTTGGTACGGTTGGTCAGCCGAAGCACACACCCACTGGATTGTGCCCATTTTAGGTACCGGTGTCTTTGCCATGGGGTTGATGATCTTGTTTTCGTGTGTCAGTACCTATTTGGTCGACTCATATCTACGATACGCGGCATCTGCTACAGCGGCTAACACTGCTCTCCGATCACTGATTGGAGCTGTGCTGCCGCTAGCCGGTCCTTCGATGTATGCGACGCTTGGTCTGGGATGGGGTAATTCAGTGCTGGCATTTATTGCGCTGGTGTTGTGCTCCGTGCCGTTTATCTTCTGGAGATACGGCGAGATGATCCGAACACGTTTTCAGGTGAAGCTGTGATACCCACTAAGTAGTTTTAAAATAATGTTTTGATATTCTTTCTGCCATTGCATTTTTTAGACCAAATTCTACGTGCATTCGAAAAGGGTGGTGTTCGGCCATGAATTTTAATTGATCACAGATACAAGTGTTAGGCTAAGAAACATCTTGAATAGGCTTCCAAAGCTTAGAGTATAAGGATTGGTCTTGGGATAAGTGGAAGAGAGTTATTTGGAGTGATGAATGTTCGGTTGAATTAGGAAAACGGAAGTGTGACTGGTAGGTCTTTCGTCTAAACCGGCTTCACGAAAAATAGGGCCTTGAAAATCTAACATATTGCACCTTACGTAAAGAGTAAATGTGCCACTATAATATTTGGGGGGCTTTTTTTGTGGGTGGCCGACCGAAATGTGTAGCGATGGATCGAGATGGGGTCGAAAAATGGGGGTTATACGCAAAACTCTTAAATTGCTGTTGGATGATATTACGTTATATAAATCCTGAATGGTTTTTCTACAATAACGCTCAAAATTAAACAACGAAGAAATACAGAAGTGGTTTGATTAAAGTGATCGGCTGGCCGCTCTATACATCCATGGATGTCTAGAAAATTCTGGAAAAAGTTTATTTATGAGCTTGATCTTCGTATTGAAAAATGTACTTATCGTCTGAGGAATTCAAGGATCGATTTGAAGCGCTCACTATAAAGGAGTCGGAGAAGATACTGAGGAGAAGTTAGACAACCAACTTCATGAAGTCGATGGATTCAAGGATCAACGCTGTTATCAAGGCTAAGGGGTTATACACTAGCTAATCAAATTCATAAAATAACATGACTATTTTTTGAGCCATTTTTATTTATAACACTAGATTTTCATATCATATAATCAATGCATGGTTGTGTGGTAGTATATAACAAGCGGTGTATACATACGCGGGTGGTGTATACATACATACTAAGCATTACTTGGGGGCGGGTAAACGCTAACTTTTGCGGTATAACTATACGGATATGTAAGAGGATTCTGGCTACAAAATAATGATACGTTCGCCTAGATCTGACTAGTATGTGGGTCTTGTACTCCAAGTGTATCGATGGGGCGATTGATCAATTGAAAGCCCATTCAGCATCGGGATGGTGAGGTCTTGGTCGCAAATAGGTTATAACTTCGGGCCAATATTTTAGTATAAGGTTCCTCTTCAGGCCGCTCTTTAGTCCTCCAATAATTATCATTACCTTTCCTTTTTGTATTTTTCGTTCCGTGTGGTCAATTTCCGATCTGTGTTCCAAGTACAAAAAAGCATGCTTTTCTTTCCTACTGCTCTCGTTTTCTCTCTTTCCTTGGGAATAGTTGCCGCACATCCAAGAGCGGAGCATAAAAAACACCAAGAAGAGCAGCCTGTCATCGAAAGTCGTGCTTATAAAAAAGTTTTGTCATGGAAAGATGCTTTGGCAAAGGGGAAGGAACTAGACTGTGCAATGATCAATACAGCTACAGCGGCAGCAAGCTGTTTTAGCGGCAAAACAGTCCAGATAACAAGTGACTTTACTGAGTATAGTGACTTATCAACTTGGGGGTGGGAATCTGAGGATGCGGACCTTGATGATGCTTCTGGGGCCGAAAGCTCTGAGCCTTCCTTCTACGAGTCGCTTATCTCAGAAAAGACTTCGAAATTCATCAAATGGACCCAGAAAAATACCGTCACAGTGGATGGTGTTGTCTATGATGTAAGTGCCTCAAGTCACACTTCCATCAAGACTCTTTCATCCTAACATTTGAATAATATTTTGCAGTACACAATGGGGGAATATAACAATATCTATGATGTTGAGACCGGAACTATTGTTGCGGATAATACCAACAGTCCTGAATATGCTGCTTCTATCTGCCCTGTCGACAATCTTGTCAAGCTTCGAAAGTGGTCTGATGTAACATATCTAGAGTGGCAGAATTTATGCAACAAAGCAGGAACTTCGGTTGACAGCCTGAAATATTTGATTCGGAGTCTCATTCAAAACCAACTCACGGCTAGTATTATCGCACAAGCACTCGGAGAGGAATCAGACTTTGACGAGTGGAAGAATTATGAGGATGGTGTTACTTTTGAGCACGGTTCTGAGAAGTTTAATGCATTGCTTGGAACTCCAAATGGCTCGGGTTCTGCTTGGATTCTTATCCAGCATAAATCTCAGCTTGGGCTGAAGAGAATCTCGAAGATCAAAGTTTACGGTCAGCAAATTGGTGCTTCAATATGGGAACCTGGAATGTGGATGGAAGTTGAGGATGTAAAAGGAGATAGCCAGTCTTGAGAAGAGGGGCCCCTTTTACGATAACAGATAATCCTGGGCAGCCCGTTCAAGGATTGTATTGATATGTACTTTTATTCCCCTTCAGCTCTGAAGACCTTCAGATAGAAGCAGACTTTGAATGATCTCTGTTTCGACACTTCTGATATGGCTGGCTCCATAGTTGATTACTTCCTCTCGTCATCAAAGATCACTGCAGACCAATTTTGGCCTTTGATAGTATCTGTGTGGATTATTGGCAAATAGCATGATTGAATATGTACTGATCACCATCTGCTCTTATCTCCAATTCACTAATTATGAACGTTGAACCACTGAGCATGTGAGGCTATTATGGAGATCGCTAGCGCGTTATGTGCGCGCTGATACGTTTATTTCCTGAATAAGAGTCATGATTTCTTTCCTTTCCGCTTCTTTAGCAGCAGGGTCGTAACGCTCATTCTAATCAGACCAGAGAAATAAATAGCCGCTTCAATGCTTAGATTTGATAAACAAACCTCCCACTTTGGGCATATATGATACTTTGGTCCTAAATGTTTGGCACAGAGATAGAGATCACAAATAGTGCAGTCCCCATTTGCACAAACAGAAGGTCTGTCACAACCATTGATATCACAATACCAAATCGTCGTCCTTACGGAATAAAATGGCACAATCAAATGATACGTCTTAACTTTATCAATTATGGTCCTAAAATACCCTCCTATGTTATAGATGAACGTAATAAGCGGGCTGGGTCTAGTTGACATATGTCCTTTACTGACATATCGATCATAACGCACATACCTGTAAGACTTAGCACCTCGTTTAATTTTTCTAGCACTTTCAGCCACGGTTCCTGGCTTATAGATTTTATGGTAATATCCCCTTGTTTGTATTGGGATAAATCATAGAGGGGGTGAGGTTTATTTATATTTTTAGTAGTGTAATGATATAGACATCAATTACATCGTCTAGTTTTTCGTTATTTAGAAATACATCTCATATTTAGAAAGGATGTTCAAATACAGAATAACCATATAAGGCTTAGCATCTCATGTGATTAAGGTTTGAATGAGATTCTTAATGTTGTTTAACATGGAAGGCGATATCGGTCGCTACTGTACATTAACAATCGTTACTATAAAGCAATCAGCGCTCTTTCAGCCACCCCTGTGGCGCTGCTCATGATATTTGTGGTCTTTTGTGACTCGTCAAGCAATCAGAATTAATCAGTTGATTTAGACCTCTGCTTCCCAGTCTTCGTTGATTTCGTTGACTTCCCCTGGCTCGTCATATACCTACATATTTCTTCTGATGGATGTACGACGTTAGCTTCATACTGTGCACTGGATATTTGGAGGCGCGATAACCTTATGCGAGTTATGGCATAATAAATACGGTAAGATTGCAAATTCGTCTGTATGCGCAGCAAGGCTTCTTGGAAGAGAGACTGCTCAAAAAATAGCAATTTTCCAAGAGCTATGGAAAGATGGGATTCTTCGCCTCTTTTCTTCAGGCGAGCTTGAGCAACTCAGTTCCACTTTCGATTGGTATAGGTTCAAGCAGCCATGGATGCTAAGCATCGAAACAGTTTCCCTTTTTGGGTAAGTGGAGCAGTGGGTCCATCGTATCCACTAGGCTAATCAACACTCTCAACCCAATTAAACATCAAAGCTTGAAATCTATTCTCAGAGACCATTATTTCTTTTAGGACTTCCTTTCGACCTAAAATGATGAATCATTGTAGTAGGCTTGAACCAGACAAATTAAGGACATGGAAAGTGGGCCTGTAGAGCGAAGCTTACTTTCGAATGCGCCAACATCTTCCGTTTCAGGAATGCCGTGGGCATATTCCCATCATGGAACTCAGAGCTTTGCATATTTCTTTTATAGTTGCCCATAAGTGTTTCCTATCAAAATAGATTTTACTGTCTTCCTCAGGTATAAAGACGTTCCAATTTCCTCTCGAAGTCCGTATAATTCGTAACGAACTTAATTCCCTACAGATTCGGAACCGTATAGATCGAGTCCTATTTTCTTACTTTGATCCTTGCATTTATCAAATTGTTGAATTTACCACAATGGCAGTTATTACTACGGAGCACATCGCTATTGCAGAGCTGGTCATATACATTCCAGTAGCCATTCTCACGATATTCGTGGTCTTTCGTCACGGCTTTCACAAGCAACTAGGATGGATTTACCTCGCTATATTCAGTGGCATTCGGATTGGTGGCGCTGTCATGGAGATTTTAAGTCATAAAAATCCAGGCAATGCTAACGACAAGGAGTGGGCCCTCATTCTTCAATCTGTCGGCCTTTCTCCACTACTTCTGTCCACCTTGGGTCTCTTGAAAAGAATGTGTGTTTAGTGCTCAAATGATCTCGATTCATCTGAATTTTCTTAGCGCTGACCATTTTCATAGATTTGATGAAACATCCACTCATCTTCCTTCTGATTCAACCTCCACCAAAAACGTTATCCTGCAGATATTTGGTGCCATGCTTGGAATATTTGGTAAAATGTGAGTAATATCACGATTAAGAACTCTAAGGGTAATAAAGGATTGTCCATTAATCTTTTCTCGTTTACAGTCTATCAATATACAAAAAAAGAGCGACCGCTGCATCCCGCCGAAGCAAACTCGTCCAGCTACTTCACATCCCTGCTCTCATTGCTCTCATCCTAGCTATCAGCGGTGGTACAGATCAAGCGTCTTCAGACGCCTCTGATCAAGCCAGTGGGAAGACGGAGACTCAAGCTGCCATTATCATATACCTTATTGTCTACATTGTGACCTGCTTTTTATGGGTCATCTCAGTGAAGAATCTACAAGACATGCAATCAAGCCAAAAACGCATGTTTTTCTGTGTTTTTATCGCCTTGCCACTCATTGCCTGTCGTTTGATATACAGCCTTATCAGCGACTTTGGCCACAACTCCCAATTTTCTTTGGTTGACGGCGACCCGAGGATTCAACTCGCTATGGCTACGATTGAGGAGTTGATTGTCGTTTTCATTTATACTATTCTGGGACTCGTCACTCCCCGTTCCACTATCTCTCAGGCTGTTGGGGGTGGAAAGGTGCCAGCGGAAGCTCGGGCTTATACTGCTGCCCCTGTATACGACAACTCCTCTTATCTGCAAAATTCCCACTCACAGGCTCAGCAGATGTACCCCCAACAGTATGCGGAGCATCAATATAGATATCCTCAATCATACTCAAGAGAGGGATGATGATTTATTTTTGGAAAAAAGCGACTGTTTAGATTTCGTGGGATTTGTCAGGCTGCAGCGACTTGATCCGATTTAACTATAGTGTTTATTCTTATTGATCTTCTTACATCTATTCTAAAGCACATCGATTCCTATGCTCTAAGTAATATTCCAAAGTTACTTCCTCCGTATTAAAAGGACTCAGTGTGACTCGCGAGGTCAGCTATCAGGCCCTGGGGAAGGTTTTAAAAGGTCCCAATGAATTTACTAAGTTTTCACACGGGGCATGATTATGCATTGGTAATTAGGCAGTAAATACTGGAGACTTGTTCTCCGGCGATAACCAAGCTCTTGAATTCATTCCTCTTCGTAGTATATGCGCCATAGCCAGCGCCTGGTTGATACCCATGGAATGCCCAATTTTATCAAGACAGTCCGTAATCCATTTACGAAGTTCATACGATGCGAACCCTGTATTGGCGGCAATGAGCAGTGACCAGATCAGCGTAACACCTCCTGCGCCAGAGACTTCAAATGGACTAGAAGTATAATCCATGAAAACGGATCCCGATCTTGGACTTGTCGTACTTGCCGGGAAGAAATGAGGTGTTGAATTGCTGCTAGATGAGGATATTCCTTCCATAGATAGATGTTGAGGCATGTTTTGCCATGGTGATGGAAATGCTGAAATATTTCCAAAGAATGGATTCCAAAAAGAGGAGGAATCGGGTTGATCTCCATGTTCTAGAGTTGAAGTTTGAAATTCGGCACCTTCTTCTATACCTGCGCCAAGATGAAATGGAACGCTGGCGCATATATCTTCAACTAACTGGTGCAGAACCTGCAGGCTCTGATTGGACAAGTTCCTTTGTTGTTGCTGAGCAGTTTCATCGTATCCAGTAACATCTAGACCCTTCACAGTTTCAAGAATCAACTCTTGAATGAGGATTCGGGCGGCTCGGTAATTGTTCCATGCTTTGCTGGCAGCAAGATCATGGTAGACATGGTATTTATCGCCCCAAACAGCTTTTGTGATAGGCACACCGTCAAACATCGGCACTTTGACAACTCTGTAGCTCCATCGAGGAGGGACATTGATAAATATTGACATGAGCTCGGCATCAAGTGTCATTGCGGTGCGCAGTATCTCCCTAGGCTCTGTGATCTCCATGTTCTTCAATGCCGCATAGAAATCACTAAGCTTATACACCACAAGACCAAGGTGATCAACAATTTGGTCATCGAAACTCTGGCGATATTGCTTTGCGGTCTCTGTAAGCTTAGTAATCATTGGAGAGCTGGCCTTCTCGTAGTAAAGATTGCTAACGTTCTGAAGAAATTAAAATATTTAGAAATATTGTAACAGGCTATGCCGCTTCCTTCGCACGAGGTATCAGTGACTTACAATCTGCGCACGTAGCTGTGTGAACAATTCCAACCCCTCTGGTCGGGTCAATTGCTCTTCGCCCCGATACTCTATAAGCCTTGCGGCACCTTCCATGTGTTTCATCCAACGATCAATGAACGATTCATCGCTGCAGGTCATGACCTTCATTTAATTAAAAGTCAGCCAGTGTGGTAAAATTGACCACGGTGGATCTACTCACTTCAAACATGCCAAGTAAAACAACCGATCCCAAGATATCATCTCTCTTGGCCATGACTGGATCTCTCAAAGCGCTATTGGTCTGTGACAAAGCTGTGGTGTATTCTCGCCGTGCCTTTAACATCATCTGTGGAGATAGGCGGATATTGGATAAGGCTGCCATTCCAACGGCATTCAGAGCAGCATTGATCGCTGAGTTTCGCGTGTCACTGACCAGAGGCAGTAAATATGACATATGGCCACCACGAGGACCTGCTGTTAAGTAGTGGCTAAAGATATAAGACTTCGCCAGCTCCTGTGCTGGGTATGTAGGCATACGCAGTGGAGACAGAGACATGTCTCCACCTTCATCAATCGGTAGTGAAGAATTGCTTGCAACATGATTTTCAACATGGCTTGCAACAGTGGCTGTGGTAGTACTTGCAGTAGTGCTGTCAACAGTGCTTGCCTCAGCACTGGCTTCGGCACTGGCTTCAGTGCTAGCAATGACTGTTGTTCGCTTTTTACGTGACAGGCGTTGCGACCTGCGAATTACTTCATCATTCTGGTCACGAAATCCTAATTCGAAAAGATCTCGATACCCTGGACAATCAACCCCGGCTCGCATACACTGGGTGCACGCTGGAGACCCTTGATCGCACTGTCCAAATTATCAGCCTCATTCCTTAATCTGGCTCACCCCGCTTTTCAGCCAAGCATACCTTCAAACGACGACCACGACAGCGTTCACAGGCGCCGCTTGGCTTACCACGATACACCATCTAGGACCCTGTGGAGTAACGTTTAGAAAGAGTGTTGAACCACGCTAATTGCTGAAAGAAGCAGGGGATGCGGTTTATTCCGGAGAAGGACGTCGACTCTAGGAACACTTTATAAATTGATCAACTTTGGGAAATCACTTCGATGCGGTACAGCAGCCTAAAGTTCCCCATTTAGCCCAGCTGTTAAATCCCTGGAAGGCGGCTGGTGAGATCCGGGGGTTTGGTTTTTTCATTTCAATAGCACTTTCCACTTAAGGTAAGTGTTTCGACGCGGATCGGGATGTGATGATTGGTGAGATCTTACCGCTGACCACTTCTCTATTTAAGCTCAACTAAAAGGACAATTCTCCATAAACAGATTAATTTTCTCTGGGTAGTTTTTCAATTCTTTAATTTTCCATGGAGATAGGTTATGCTACAGGCGAATGAATATCTGCGTGTGGTTTTGTACCACTTTATCTTCGCAAGATGCGGGATACTTCATACCTGTCGATTGTGGCGCACTTCCGAAAATAAAACCTTGTTAGTACCGGTTGATAATGTTTGAGCTAATAAACCATGACTCAATAATATATAATAAGCCTTTGGAATGCCACACAAAGGGAAAATTAGGGCTTACGTAGGATAATTGTTCAATCCAAAATGGAGGGATTATAATCTACAAAGATTAAGCTTTTTTAGACTATACCTATCTTAAATGTTACATCACTATCTATTACTAGCACTATATAATAATGTCAGTTGGGCGAATCATGCTATTACTATAATGTTTCTGTTTTCTTTTCTTTTTTTTTTTCTTTTTTTGAGGAGGTAATTTCTATAGCCCTTGAATTCAAGTTCGAGGCGCTCCTTGACCGCGGCCTGAGTTTGAAGAACCCAAGGCTGATCGATAATGGCGAAACCTCAGCCAGAGCACGAACTGATTTCTTGTAGCGATCAACATTCGTTCCTGACCACTTCATGAACTGCGAGCAAAATGGCTTCCGGTACGAGTACAAAAGATATGATAGAAAGGAAATGGAATGCCGCTCAGCACACAACACAATAATGTTATATCGCAATAATATCAACCACCCTTCAGTGATGTTATGTTATGTGTCACCTGAGGTACCCATACAGTACAGCTATCCTAATAGGTACAGCTATATTGATGCATTACAGCTATATTCGAAAACAGATTCCCCTGGAACAGATACGCGTTGTTTTTCGGCCCGTACCCGAAACCATTCTAATCCGTATCTAGCTAGGTTGTAAATTATTATTTTCTGTCAAACGAGAACTGAATAGTGGATTCGTGCGAGCAAATAGGGACAGAGTAGTCAAAATATGTGTGTGTGTATTCGCTGCAGTAAAATTTGCTGCAGTAAAGAACGTATGAGAGCTGACTAATAATGCACTAAACTAAACTTGGAATCGGTCCTTTGACATTTTCTAAAAATCTGTCACTTTATTTCTAGTACGGCTACATGACGAATAGTACTATATTTTACACGAAACTTGATTACCCCCCACAGTAGAGATTTCATAATTCTGCTGCATATCACCGCCTATTGATTGATTGGCGTTAGCAGGGTTATTGGAATACGAACTTTAGATACGTGATATCACATTCGATAAACCAATGATTGTAGTTCTCCAAGTGCTGAAATGCTCCATGAATCACAAGGCGCATCGCCGCCAGGGTAAGCCCAAATAATTTCAGTCAGGTGACCGACCCCTCTTTTCTCTCGATCAACTGTTAGTCGTGGCTAGCGCACTTGGATATAAAGGCTTTCCTCCTGATTGATGTCAGTCTTATTATCTCACCTGGGCAGACCATGCACTGATATGATGAACTCGACAGCAAAATTTTCCGGCAATAATGCTGGAGTACAAGTTGGCCAAAATGACGGTCAAATAACCTGCAATTACTTCAACCAACCAGCTGATTCAAAGGTCAGCAATCAGCATCATCAGTAAATCCAAATATTATATTCTTGTGTGACGCTCATATTCATTGCGTATAGGTTATTAATCCTGAGCTTGATAAAATGCGAATTGAAGAAGAGAAAGGCGGCCTGCTTCGAGACTCATACCGCTGGGTGCTCAACCATGATGATTTCAAAAAATGGAAGAACACTACAGATGGCCAGCTGCTGTGGATCAAAGGTCAAGCTGGCAAGGGCAAGACTATGCTGATTTGCGGCATCATCGATGAGCTTTCAAGCACAGCTGTCCAAGATAATGTCAACATTGCCTACTTTTTTTGCCAAGCCACGAATAATCGTATTAACAGTGCTACAGCGGTTCTGCGAGGACTGATCTATATGCTTGGGAAGCAACAGCCTCTTCTCCAGGCCCATGTTCCTGCAAGTTTCCCTAACAACGAAAACGAATGGTTCATGCTATGTGGCGTCTTTCGGGAGATACTTCGAGACTCTGCCATGAAAACCACTCACTTTTTGATCGATGCGCTTGATGAGTGTACTATTGATCAAGAGAGACTTCTCAAATTCCTTGAAGAGCACTCAACTGGCTATTCACGTGTGAAGTGGATCGTTTCCAGTCGCAATTTGCTACGTATTGAGGAATATTTAGACAATACAGCAGGAATTCGGCTTCAGCTGGAGCTTAACGAGCACAATTTATCTGCTGCTGTTAGTTCCTTCATCGATTACAAAGTGGAAAAATTAAGATACACCCCTGAAAATAAAAAAACTGTCCATGATCATTTGACAAAAAATGCACAGGGAACATTTCTCTGGGTAGCCTTGGTTTGCAAGCAATTGAAAGATGTCCGGCCAAGACATCTACAGAAAAGGCTCAAGGATTTCCCTCCTGGGCTTGATGAATTCTACGGTCGAATGTTAAGCTTCATTCAGAACAAGGATGATGACACCGAGCTATGTCTGTCGTTGCTCGGAATCGTTACAACTGTTTATCGTCCTATCACATTGGATGAGCTATCGTTGTATCTTGATTCCCAAGATGAACTCACCAGCGATGATCTCCAAGAGATTGTAAAGCTCTGTGGATCTTTTCTTACTCTACAAACTTGCACAATCACCTTGATTCATCAGTCCGCACAAGATTTCCTCTCGAAGCATTTATTTAAAACTACTCCTCCTAATGGGATACAAGAGATACACTATTCTATCTTTTCAAAGTCTTTAGAAAGTGTGCATGCAAATTTGAAGCGGGATATATACAACCTTGGGAATGATACGGTTTCTATTAGTGAAGTCAAGCAGCCAGAGCCGGATCCACTAGCCACAATGCGGTATGCATGTCTCTTCTGGGTAGATCATCTCAATGACTACTTTCGCAACAATGAGACAAGTGAACAGATTCAGGATACTATGCTTCTTGATACTTTTCTTCGCCAGGACCTACTCCATTGGCTTGAAGCTCTTAGCTTGATTAGAAACTTGCCAGAAGGAGCTAAATCTATGCTAACGCTTGAAGGATTATTAAAGGTATATTCCCATAAGTGCAGATAATGTTTTGATCTAACTGGATTTTAGGCAAGAGCAAGAGATACAGAATTGATCCCTAGAGTCCAAGATGCGTACCGGTTTATTATATACCACAAGGCGATGTTAGAGGATTATCCATTTCAAGTCTATACTTCTGCAACATTTTTCACCCCGCTGGCAAGCATGACAAGGACTCAATTTGAGCCTAAGGACCTATCATGGATAAGTGGGAAACATATTGTGGAAGAAAGCTGGAGTGCGTGCCTACAGACGCTGCGGGGCCACGAAGATTGGGTCAATTCGGTCGTCTTCTCGCCCGACTCCACGCAGGTCGCCTCCGCTTCCGACGACGAGACCGTCAAGCTGTGGGACACCAGCAGCGGCGAATGCCTACAGACGCTGCGGGGCCACGAAGGTTGGGTCAATTCGGTCGTCTTCTCGCCCGACTCCACGCAGGTCGCCTCCGCTTCCGACGACGAGACCGTCAAGCTGTGGGACACCAGCAGCGGCGAATGCCTGCAGACCTTAAATGATTATGGTGACTCAATAATAATATTTGACACCATAAACTCATGTCTTCAAACTAATCGAGGTATTTTTACCTTACCTTTCCCCACAAACCTGGGATCTTCTCAAAAAGGTTTGGAAGAACCATACTCAGAAGGATTTGGACTGAGTTCTGATAGAACCTGGATCACATGGAAATCGGTGAATCTATTGAAGTTGCCATTGGTACACAACGTTTCAGCCGTTACTTTTGCTCGATCAACTATTTGCATTGGTTTCCAATCAGGACGATTCTTGATACTAAAGTCTGATTGATTATCACTAACTAGCCTTTTCTTCCTCGCAATGCAGTAGTAATATATGGACTTACAATATTTTCTTGTAGGTACTCCCTTCTATCTTTTAATCTGTTTTCAAAAAGGGGATATCTATACAAGACCTTTCGCCGCCTTGGTCACACTAAGATTCTATCAGCTTCCAGCCCCAAATTATCCGATTATGACTTGACTAATAAATATTTCATCTAATTAGATTACATTTGACTTCATGTTCATCTGTCAAATTAACACTAGTCTCGCATTTTACCACTCGAAACTTAGGATGAAACTATGCTGCAGAGTAGAATTTGAACGGCTCTGATATCTCTAGGAGAACAAAACTTCTATCCCGAACAAAAAGATATCTTAAAAATCAAGGCACAACAACCTAACCTGATTCCCCAACCTATTCCAGCTGAAATTCGGATTCAACTCCACAATATACCTCGAGCCAACCCTTCGATATCTCTTGTGTTTTTCAACTCGATCACGCTGATTTCCAAACCAAAGTGTTGGAACATGTGTATTGCAAATACGCCACTTTGACGCTGGAGCGCTTGGAGCTGTGAACTGCTTGACTATAAACGTCACGAGGCCGTAGCATCGGACGAGTATATATACTCGTTCCTAGCTAGTTTAGATCGACACACATCTACGCACTTACATACACTACGAATTCCCACTGTATCGGTCGAGTAATCTCCCATCAGGCTGGACTTGTGGAATGCGTAGCATTGTCCTTCAGGCGTAGTCTGTCGATAAGCACCCTCTCTTGATACTCGAGGACTATCTGAAATATCGTCTCTGCTTCATAGTATCGCCCGTCATAGCTCAGACAACTCCCACAATTTTCCGCAAGATTTACCTTTTCCCTACTACACTTACCACTTCTCCCCAGCAAAAGTAACATAGAAAGCACAAGTGACACCGAAATCAAAGCTATCTAAGCTTCACCTGTTATGTGAATTGCCGAGGAGCAACGAGAAGGTAATTTATATTGCGAAGTAGACTGAAACCGATATTTCACGGTTTGACAAATGCTTTTGTCTTCGAAGATTTTATCGAACAGCTTCTTCAGCGCTGTGTAAATTGGCCGAGACCAAGATCTGTACTTGTTATGGAAAATGCGTCTTTTTATCGTTCAGAGCGTATCTCATAGAACGTAGGTATTAAGCTGATAAATCTCCCGCCTTGGTCTTTGACCTGAATCAAATCAAGGAAATCTTTGCCGAGCTCAAGATCTTTATACCCTCAATATTGTGCGCAATCCAAGCAGGAAGTTCAAGTTTTGGCGTGATATCAGGCGCGGGCTCGTCTGACGCCATAATGGCCTCAGCGTCTGTGGCGCTCGTCATATTAAAAGAGAGGTTTCTCGCTCCATCTCGAAATGAAGTTAATGAGGTTCAGACAAGCAGGCTTCTGTAAAGAAAATTCTTTTCCTTATTGCTACATAATCCTCTGCGAATGATTTTAAGAGTTGTGGAGTTATGTCTGGTTCGTCTTTGGAAAAGTTAGCATAGGCCGCTTCTTTTCGAAAAAAAACTAAAGTCTCCATCTGCTGATTGTTGATGGTAGCCCGTCAACTGCAATTAGACAACTTACAGAGTCCAGATCAAGACAGAGTTCTCATATTTGTCAATCGTAGCGGGTGTTAACTCTTTATAGCATATAATATTGTCCTCTAATACTCGCTAGTGAAGCCACATAATGAGGCACGTGCAATAAGCTCATCAAGAGCTTTCTAGAGATCTTTAGGAAACATAGTCTTGAATGCCAGGGGAAATAACGAAAATTACGACAAGCCGGAATCAAAGCCCTAGTGAGCTACTTATCACCCTGGCATAGGTAGATGTGCATTGTGACGTCCATCATCTTGTCACCCCTTCTCACTCACCTTAAGACAAAAATTTTCGCCAGTTTAATTTTCAAGGTGTCTTGAGAATTGGTCGCGTAGAATAATGGGCTTAAGTACGGCTGAGCGGACGGGAAGCCATGTTCTCCACACCTTGTGATCACATGTGGAAGGACAGATGAGAAGTGAAACTATATAGATTAATAATTTTCACATCTACAGTGTGAGTGTTGTTTGATGACTTTCTAAGTCTTAGAATTTAACCACGTCGATGACTCTATTCGTATGCCTAGGTAGATCTCATAATCATACACCGTGTCCCTACATCGATACATGATTGGACTCGGATCTGTTCAGGCACGGCGCAGGTGAAGGCTTGTCGATGATCATCCACATCTGGGCACATGCCTCTTGATTGAGTTCGCACTCTATCCATATGTGTAGTTAGGTGGACTCTTTAGTTCGTACTTACTACGGCGTACTTTAGTTGAACGCCTAAGTACTGAAAGACCCACCTCGCAATGTTACAGGACTGCTCTCCTCCACTCCGGGAAATTTACCAGTGTTTCCTTCCCCTGATTGTGATTAGCTTTTTCTTGAACGCATGCTTCCGAGCCCAAGCCCCCTCATGGATTGATGAAGACTCGCGTTCTTGTAATTATGTCCGAGTCTGTCAGCTAAATCTATCCAATAAGACTAATTAGGTACAGGCATTATATCTCTCCAGGGCTTCCTTTATCTTGGCATATACTCCGTACTTCGTGATGGGTTTTTGATTCTCCAGATGTCCCAGCTGGACTATCTCGATGGCTCTTTATCCAACGCTCCAACGCCTCACTCGACTTCGGGACCCTTTCGGTCGGGTTAAAAAAGAATTTCATCTCTGTTTCAAGCCCCACTTTTCAGTTTTATTATTGAAGGGTCTAGGGCTATGAACATAATTTCCTTGACGCCTTGAACATTCTAAGGTTTCCGTTGAAGTCCGGAGTGGGCCTTGAAGGGTTAGTGCAAGGTGATGAATCCTGTACACAGTAAAAACAATGACGCAAGTCTATTTAGACGGCCCTAGTCAATACTTAGTACATCTGCAAGACTTCTGTTACCAATCAAATACTCATGTGGGTAGTTAGTACCCCGGCGCTGTCGGAGGGAGTTGTTGTAGCGTTTACCAAGGTGGAGTATAATATATAGCTATGACTGGCTAATGGCCCTGACCGCTTTTATAAAACAGTAATACTTACCCACCAATAATAAATATCTCTTATTGGCTATCATCGCCTGAAGATAATATAAACCCTCAAGCTTCTTTTCACTATTTTATATCTCACTTACCCGCTTTAAGTAAATCGAGAGCTCTGTCTATAATTCTGATCTTAATGAGAATAATGAGAGTGTAAAAACTAATGCTTCCGGAATCATAGATGTGGTGGCACAAAGTAGAGCCTTTGACGGGTATGATTCGTGCTGTGTCTTTATAACTCTGGATTCCTTTAAGTGATATCGCTATTAACGAGTTGATCACTCGCTGCTTTAGAAGATCTCAGGCTCTTAGCATACTCTAAAGATGCCCTAGAAACTTACTCCTTAGGGATATAATTCGTTATGGCTGGTGGTTGAAGTCAAGAAACTACCGCATTCTACCGAAACGGCCCTATAGCGCATATAGTAAATTTTCTCCTTCTAACCTTATGTGTTAACCATACTAATATATTTTATAATAATTTAAGCATCTACGTGAAAAAGCTTTATCTAGTTAAGGCGTAGCCAATATACAGCGTATCTTGATAGCTTTTTCACATCTGTTCAGCTTTTTAAGCACTTTCAGGATCAAAGTATTGGCGTAGCTGGGACAACATGACCAGATATATCAAAATGACGTTTTCCAAAAGCGCTCCAGACGATCAAGGGCGGCTATATCAGTGTCCCTTATGTAGGAATAACCAAAAAACGCGTGAATATTGTAAATATTATAATAGGCTTTAATTGGCTTTACTACGTATTAATATATCCCTTTTGGGTGTCATTGTGGAAACAGTATTGGCAGAAAAAGGTGCTGAAACAACTACCTTCAACAGCGCTGTCAACTTCTTCAGCTTCGAGGCTAACCCTGAGTAAACTTATGAAAACAAACAATTGGCCCTAGCGTTGTGGCAGGAAACATAATTGACTACTCCATAAAGACGTTTCAATTAAGTTGATTCCCATGGCCATGATAAACTGCCGCTAGTCTGATCGTGGTAAAGATTGAATTTAACTGAAGTGTCAGGTGGGGTAATATCCATCGGAGACCGTTGGAGGCCCGCTCTATATGGTCCTTTGTCTCAGAACAATCTTACTTAGTACCATACTTCCTCATGCCGAGGCGGGATGGCGGTATGAATGGGAATACAGCAGCGAAGTCGGATATAAAAGAGCACTCAATGGCTGCTCCTGGAGCTTTTGCTAGCAGAGAAACGGTAGAATCTATTCAATTCTACTACTCTTTGTCTTGCTTCCTCTTCCTTGGTCCTTAGCATGAGACTTTTCGTTTTGCTTCCCTTTGTGGCCTCCGTACTGGCAGCCAGCCGTACGACTGCCCCATCTGGGTCAATTGTAGTTGCTAAGTCGGGTGGCGATTATGACACGGTATGCATATGGAAGAGATGTGGTCTCTATAAATACTCACAGTGAAATATAGATCAGTGACGCCGTTGCGGCTTTGAGCACGTCAACTACAGAGGAGCAGATCATCTACATAGAGGAGGGCACATACAATGAGCAGGTCTACATTCCTCCTCTCGAGGGAAAGCTGTACATCTACGGTCAAACTGAGGAGTACGTCTTCTAATCCATCAAAATTCATCTCTTCAAATAGTAGCTAACCTTCAAATTCTTCAGTGATACATCCTACGCAGACAATACAGTCACTATCACTTACGACCTGAGTCTTGCGAGTGTATCTACGGATGACGAGTCTGGTACGAATAACGCCAGTAGTCTGCACGGCTCTACAGAGAATATTCACTGACTATTGATGCAGCCACACTGCGAAACTGGTCTCCTAAGACTCAGGTTTACAACATCAACGTGCAGAACACCTACGGCAAGGGTCATCAAGCTCTCGCTCTCAGCGCCTACAAGACTGAACAGGCATATTATGGTTGCAATTTCACCGGATGGCAAGGTACTTTTTATTTACAGAACTTCATCTTAAGCAGAGGGGCTCCAACTGACACTATCACCAGACACTGTCCTCGCTGAGGCCGGATACCAATTTTACGGAAAGTCATATATCGAGGGCGCTATAGACTTCATCTTCGGCCAGACCAGTAACGCTTGGTTTGACGGCTGCACAATCGGTGTTGCTGACTATGATTATGGAACTATCACTGCCCAAGGCCGTCCTTCCAGCTCCAGTGACGGATACTATGTTCTCAATGAGTGCACAGTCGAGGCCGCGTCCGGTCAGGATGTTGGATCGGGAGATTACTATCTAGGTCGCCCTTGGACAGAGTATGCCCGTGTAGTCTTCCAGAAGACCAAACTCAGCAAAGTGATCAACTCAAAGGGATGGGTTGAGTGGGACACCGATGAGCCCAACACTGAGCACGTTACTTTCGGTGAGTATGACAACTCTGGAACTGGTGCTAGTGGTACTCGTGCCAGCTTTGCCGAAGAGCTCTCTTCTGCGGTTAAAATCACTACCGTCCTGGGCAGCACCTATACGGACTGGGTCGATACCACCTACATTAGCTAAATTGCATGGTACCTAGGCGGTTCACACCGCTCATGGAGGCAATTGGAGAGCCGAGGTCGCAAACTGCAGTCTCGCGCTCTCTTGGTCGTGAATTGAGGCTTTAGATGATCTTTCTTTGACCATTAAGTTTTTTTAATTTCTTGCATCATATTCGTAAAGAGTCCCTAACAACTCTATGCAATGTAAAATTTGTTTTGAGAAGAAAAACCGCCGTAGTTAACCCAGTATTGTAAAAGTATAGGTATGCTTCTTAACCACTCACAAGGGCGTCAGGGGTAATAGTTGCGGTGTCAGTGGTAATACCATTGAGCAGAATGTCGTTCTCTGTGGAACTCGGAGCATCGTCATCTACCGACTGTTTTTCTTCCTTGGTCTTTGGCACCTTGCCTTTTGCAGTCAAGGCTCCATTCTCCAAAGCTTCCTCTGGCAGGGGTCGCACGTGAGGTTGACAAACCCACCAGGGCCGTCCATACTCCGCGATGGTGGCCTTTGACCCAGTAAGGGTGGCGTCTTTTGATTTCTCAAACTTCTCTGGTGATATCTCGTATTCCTGTAATCCACCCTTGATGGCTTTCTCCACAAGAGTTAAAACATTTTCGAAGGCAGACATGTCCCCGGGACGCGACATAGCAAGTGCATCCCGTACATCGGTGTGAGTTGAGACCATAGGTCGAAGCATTTGGAAAAGGTGGCCTTGCATGACGCCCAGACTGGCAGAAATGGGTTTCTTATCTTTATTTTTATTTTTGTTCTTGCTTCGCTTCTGCTTCTTTCGTGGTGGGCCGCCTTCATCTTCATTATCTTGATCTTCTGTCTGAGAGATCTCTGTCTCCTCCACAGGATCCGAAGGCAGGAAAAGTGGTTTTCTTTCAGGGGCTGGTTCTTCCAGAACGTATTTGTAGATAATATCCAGGTATCGTCGCAAGATTGCATCGATTCTGTAACCACCTTGACCGTCACGGCCTCGCCAATACTCGCGCCCTTCACTGCCGATCGGGGGTGGCTTGCTAAAGATTGTTGGGTCGGAGAGGTTTCCCTCCGCGCTCATTACGCCGTCAGCGCCTGTTACCTCGAGGCAACGCTCAAGGTCATCGTAATTGAGAATGTTACCATTGGCGAAAATGACAGTCTCTTTTGGTAGGTTATCGCGCAGGTAGCGAATGTAGCTCCAATCAGCTAAGCCTGTCTCGTGGCCCTTTTGCTCCCGCCTGCGTCCATGAAGAGTGATGATATTCGCACCAGCGGAGAGAATCATTTTCGCATACTCAAGCGTTTTCTCCTTGGTCTCTTGAATGCGAAACTTGGCAGTTATCGGCACTTCTAACTCTTTATGAAGCTTGTTGATGAGCTTATAGATCAGATCCCAGTCTTCTTGAAGGAAGGCACCGTAGTGGCCCTTCCTAGCGATGCCCTGTGGACAACCCAGGTTCAGGTCCACCGCATCACAGTACGGAGCCACAATACATGCAGCCCGCAAGAACTCATCTGGATCGTTGGCACAGAACTGGACGAATAGCGGCCGATCGATCTTTGGATTGCCGTCGAGGAACAATTCATTTGACTCCTCCGGATTCCCACTGGTTGTACGGGTTGGTTGGAAGTGTTGAGATCGCATGCGCGCTACTTCACCAAAAAGGCGCGCATGGTACATAGGAGAATAGGCTAGCAAAGGCTTCGGGTCGTCTGCTGGCATGAAGGAACGAGTGAGCATGCGCCAGGCCTAAAAACATGTAAATTAGCTTGACTTCGACAATTCCTTACTCCAATGATTGAAAGGTGAAAACTTACAAACTCTGAGCGATCAACCATCGGAGCAACAATATACTTTGGACTCCCAATACTTTCATAAAATTGTCTCCCCGATAGTTTCTCGCGGGGTGCAGGCGCAGAGGCCTCGCCGTTTTGAGCAACCTCAGTCACCATAGCATTGAACGTTCGAGTAAATTGAGAAAGGAAGCGCCCCAATTGTGGGGCGAAGCGTATTATGCGACCTATTTTGACTTGTCGGAAAGAAATTAAAAGTTTCTCTGCAGTCTGTTGTCTACGAATCTTAACATTTTTACTTATCTCGGTCTCGGAGCGGATTTAATATATGCCGTTATCTTATCGGACAATTTAGAATAGCGGTGTCACCCGGCAGAACGTAGACGGTAATATCATAATATCACCCCTGCATAAGGATGAGAATCCAACCGTTTTTCTTTCCTTTTCTCCAATATGCCAAAATCAAGACGTTGCCATTTTTGTAAAGTAAAAGGGTGGTTGATACTGGTCATGCGTTCGAAACCGAAATTGCGCTTCCTTTTTTCCCTCTCTATATCAAGGCGGTATTATGTGGCAGAATTGGCAGAATGATGGCATTAATCAACTACCGAGTCCTATTAGCTAGTATATAATCAGCTTAAAGCCTTTATTTTCCTCTTCTGATAAGGAACAGATGTAGAGGTATTTGCATATCACCTATTCTAATCAATCTATGGATATAATCATGGCATGTTCCATCCAAAGATCGGTTGCCATTTTGTTTAAATTATAAACTACTCAATTGTTTTGATACAAATGAAAGCGGTATCACTTGGCAGAATCACGGGGCTGTAATATAATTGGTCCCATCCACATGTAATCACATCTACGCGTCTTTGAATCAAACAGCCATGGATGTTTCAATTGGAGGTGGAGGTGAGTACTCTAGATTAGACTAAATAATACTCTATATATAATCTCTTCTATCTAACCAATTGAACAGCTCCACTTGCTGCCTCATTGTCGGATGACGGACTTTATGCAGCCCATGTCAACGGAAAGGAGTTACTTGTTTACTCGAGCCCTGACTCAGAGAATAAGAGAGTCCAAGTGGCAAAAGTCAAAGAGAACAACCTGAAATCAATCAAATTTTACTCTTCTCGAACATCAAATGACGTCAAAACACAGAATCAGAGCAAATATCTTCTTACTACCAATTATTCTCGCATCTCAATATGGCTGTTGGAACCGTTGCAGTTGCTTGCTGAGATTGAAAGCATCGAACCAGGGGTTCTCAACGTTGAATTTGGTGGCAATAACATGGAAATCCTTGTTTTCCATGCATGGCATACTAAATTGGCTATTCACTCGTTGGACAGCGGCCGAAGTTTGGTGATTAAGACGCCCAAGTTTACTCACCACCTTGGATTCGGATATCGCCCGCGTACCAGACATCTCGCGATTCTACTGAAGCCAGAAACGTCAGATCTGCTGACTATCCACGATCCTCATTCTTATGATGTGACCAACCGGGTAGTGCTTCCAACTGTGGATGCTCAGGGTCTGAAATGGAGTCCGGATGGGAGGTGGATTGCGGTCTGGGATACTGCGAGCGCTGGAACCAAAATCATGATTTTCACAGCTGATGGACAGCTTTTCAGGTCCTACACTGGACCAACAGAAGTAGATGATTCGGTTGATCTAGGAATAAAACAGATTGAATGGAGTCATGCAGTTGAACGTGATGGTGTCTCTGAAATTCTGGCTGTTGGCAAGGTGAATGGAAATATTGACTTGCTTGGGTCTCGAACGGTGCATTTCCCTTCCTATGATGCTATTTTCATGACTTTGACTAATTTCCCCTAGTTTTCTTCATCTACTACGCTCTCACATGTCTTCAGAACTGAACAATCTCCTCCTAACATCTGGCGTGAAAGATTCACAAGCCCACTTGGAGATGCAGAGTACGTGGAGGCCTCGAGCTCCTCAGCATTTCATATGAGCGAGGCCTCAGGCCCGTCACGAGGCGTGTCTATCATGACATTCAGCTCCGACGGAACACTACTAGCAACAGTAGATTCCCTCAAATCCAATGTGGTTTGGATCTGGTCACTGGGTGCCACGACTAGGCTAGCTTCTATCCTCGTGCATGAGCAACCCGTTCGTCAGCTTGCGTGGCATTCCTGCTCGCCCCAACTCTTGATTAACACTATTTCCAATACTCTGCCTTCTGTGAGATGGTGGTCATCAAAAGGGCAGCCGGTAATCTCACGAGTTCCTACTCACAAAAGTGAAAGTGGGAAGTATGATGTCAAATGGCTTGTTGGATCAGATGACGACTCGGTATTCTGGTTTGGGTCAGCGGAGGAATACGTTGTGGGGTATCTATCCGCTGAAGATGGGGGTGTGAAATTCGAAGTATTGAATTCAATAAACAAACAAGGTTATTCTAATTACGCAGGAAGTATGAGCCGATAGGCTGAAGAATAAAAAACTATTCAGATACCCAATATTTCAAGCTGCCAGATAGATTTCCATGGTACTTAAAGCAGTCTATGTACAATTCGTATGCTGTATATAGTAGTTGTACCTTGCATTAAGAGGTATGTCAGAACGTGATAATCTCAGCTATGATGTCCAAGATTTTAGCTCAGATTTGCCGACCTTTACGTCGTAGTTTCATCTTGGACTAAACAAAGTAGTACTTGCCATGGGGCGGGATGTGGATATAAGATTATATAATCTGTCCAATCACAGCTATCTACACTAACCGAGGGGAAGTCTGACTTGGGGCTTAGGGCTCACCCAGCTTAGTCACGCCCCACTGCCATTTTCGCATTTGATTCCCCGTCTGCCGTTGCTCTTTCTTTTCGAACATCCACCCAACAATCAAAATGGTATGTGGCCATACTATGCCCTCACTATAGACGCGAATTAACCATGTTTTCATAATAGGCTCCCGCAGCATCGACCGGTGGCAAGAAGCAGAAGAAGAAGTGGTCCAAGGGCAAGGGTACGCTATCATTTCCTTTTCCTATCGACATGATCCGACCGTGACAACGACCTTTCTACTTTGATCGATTTTCCGCCACAAAAACGAAAGAAGAACCGAAAATCGTTGGAACGATTGGACCCCCCGATGTCGAGATGGAATATGCCAATGAGCACCAGAAAAATCGCTAATTTATCTTCCGTCATATAGTCAAGGACAAGGCCCAGCACTCCGTCGTCCTTGAGAAGGCTACCTCCGAGAAGCTCAACAAGGATGTTCAGTCTTACCGCCTGATCACCGTTGCCACCCTCGTCGACCGTCACAAGATCAACGGCAGCCTTGCCCGTCGTGTTCTTGTTGACCTCGAGGAGCGCGGCCAGATCAAGAAGATTGTCGGCCACTCCAAGATGAACATCTACAGTGCGTTATCCTGAAATACTGCGACTCGAATGCGATTTACTAACTAACAACTTACAGCCCGCGCCGTCGCCGCCGAGTAAACGTTACGTCCCCTCGTCAATTTTTTCTCGCGGTTCTCTTTTCCTTGTTACGAATGATATCATTTCATATGGAAAGCTTCGGTTGGGCGTGATGCATGAGGTTTTATAGTTTGAGATCTCGGCATCGTGGAAGATTTCGCCCTCCTGCACATGTGTCAGGTAGAACGAATGGAATAAAAAAGTTACAAACTTCCAAATCTTCTCAATATTTCTTCTATGAGCTATTGAAGTAGTAGTTTTCGCCAACTTGTTATAAACCAGAGCAGCTGTAGTTCACGACCCCTCTTACATCTCACTCCGCTTCGGTCTCTTCTGCAGCGCAGCTTCACATAGCTTCCGCTTTCCAAACTCCGGATCTCGAGTCACATCAGCACCAACAACCTTTCCAGCTTGGAAGTAACGCTTGTGGTTCCGGAAGAACCTTTCCCAGCCGTCAACAGATGCCCATACATGGCTCCGCGCCTTCTTCAGCTCCTGCTGTCGGCGGATCTTCTTCTCACCCGAAGACAAGCTCTCGTTAGGCACGTCTTCGATCGGCATGAACATTTCCTCAACGCCAGTCATGTCAGGCGTGAGGTCTTCGTCAAAACAGCCCGTTACAAACGCGCGCGTAGCATCCCTTCCAGAAAAAAAGTTGTAGCCTCCGCCTGGACCGTAGATTCTCGGGTTGGCGGAGACGTCGAAGATGGATCCGTTCACAGCTAGGTAGATGGGGAGAGACTCGTCTACGCCATTGAATAGGGCGAGTTCGGCCGGTGTAAGATTTACAGGACCATTCTGGAATTTCAATTGTGTGAGTATGTTATTCTGTGAGGGGTGATCGATGAGGGGCGCTGTACAATGTAGTTCTTCACTACTGGCCACCGTGTGTACCAGGGCCGATAGCCATAGAGGAAGGATTCGCCTTGAGTGATGTAGTAGGAGAGTCCGGCGGTAGCAATGACAAAGGTAACGATAAGGCGGATAATATCCGTGACGCTGATGCCGGTGTCTTCAGCTTCGTGGCTTTTTGGTTGCGGTGACGTCTCGGGGGTGTTAGACTCTGATTTCACTGCGGGCTGTCGCTGACGCAGTTCCGACATTCTCGCGGGTTGGTGAGGGAATGAAAGGTGGGAGGTCCAAGTTTTGAGAGCCAGTGGGTTAGGAAGGTGGTGTGACTATCAATTTCGGGATTTTCTTAGAGCTCCATTCATGTGTCCATTCAAAAATAGATTCCAACTAATCTGGACGCCACAATGACTACACCGTACTCCTCGTACTACTACCATTACTTTGGATCTTATGAATAGCTACAATATTATGGAGAGAAAAAATTGGAATTTCTCATTCAGCTCATAATTTTACCCTATTTGCTACATTACATTGAGTTCTCGCGAGCTTATTCCAGTAGAGCAACTTCATCACCCACCTCCCAGCTGCGGTTGAACACATCGTTCAGAGCCTCTTGAAAGGTACGGCAGTTCAGGTCGATGAGACCCCGTTTCTCTTTAGCCTCGGGGTTGCGAATGACGGACACCAAGCAAAGGTATCTGGATCAAAAGGTTAGCGGGGCTCACAAAAAGTGACAGTTTCTAGCCTACTTGTTCATTTCCATAAGATGAATCATGGTCTCATCGTGCAGCACGACGTGAGCCTCAGCTTCTTGAATCTGCTCTCCTTTAGCCTTGCGCTCCGGGTGATCCCAAGAGTAAAGCTCGGAAATATCGACAATTACGTCGATGTAGTCAGAGCACATTTCATAGCAGGCCATGTCGACAGGGCGAGTGTCGGAGGCAATGTATATCTTGCTCAGGACATCAAAGAGATACGTCTTCTCAAAGCCACAGTTGTTGGCGACGGTGTTGATCAGATTTTCGAGGGTAGAGAGGTTAGGGATCAGTTTCTGAATGACCTTGCTAAAGGCTTCGAACACGGAGTAATCGTAGATGGATGTGAGGTAATAGTGGACAGGCGCATTCTCGTATCCGGCATCGCTGAGCTCGTCGGAAATCCGCTGCACAATGTCCTGGAAGGTGTCGGTGCGGTACTCATCGGAAAGTCCATCAACTTTGTGGATGAAAACTTCAACGTTGATGCCGGGGTAGTATTGCTGAACTGTCAAAATAGTTCTGTTGAGTCGTGCGACCGAGTCCAGGTAGTCATCCTGTGCATCAATGACCCAAACTAGTGCTCCAAGACTACCAAAGATGTCTTCCAGGTCAAAGCTAGGTTCAAGGTATTCGAGCTGACCCGGGAAATCCCAGACTTGAAAGTCCATGAAAGAACTTATAAAAACGTCAGCAAATAATTTGGCAACGTTTACGGTTCAAGATGACTGACTGAATTGAATCCTTCTGGATTCTAGTAGTTGACTCCAAAAAGAGAGTCTCATTAGGGGGCATTTTGTGAAACACTACACTGGCGATGGATGACTTGCCACTCCTTGGATCCAAGTTAGCTTTCGAATGGTTTCAAGAGAGTAGAATATAAGCCTACCGGCGAAGCCCCATGAGAAGAAGGCGGGGCTTAGCATCTCGGGCTTGGGTATTTGGTACAAGGACTGATCGGGGTGCCGGCGCACCAACACTGGTGTTTCCCTGTAATAGATTCTCAAGGCTTAGCTGGGCATTCGACTTGTAATGAAGGTAGTCAGGTAGTGGAGCACGATTATAGTCAGATCGGGGAGGGTAATTGGTCAATCGACGAATTTCCGTGACAGGATCAGTAGACAGGGACATTGTAACAAATGGGAACGGCATTGAAAAGGCATGTATATACGCTCAGGGAAATGGCGAAAGGGACAGAATAAGTCCATAGAGACTCAATCGCATCAAAATTTGATAAGAACAGCATCTTATCACATTTTAATGGAGATTGGACGCCAGAAAGTCAATACGCTCCGAGGATGCTAGCACCACGGCTCACTCCCGGTCATCACTACCGCTGATGGCGGTAGATTCTGATGGGTGTACATCCCCAGGCGCTTTGCTTATTCCTTTGCAGGGATTCCAGAGAACCCTCGGCCGGTATGGAAGGCGGTTATAGGCCTTCCATTATCGCCGAGTGAAAAGATTAGAGTGTTCCGGAACCAAGCATCTGTCTCACCCTCGATGGCGGTTTTGAACACATGATACGGTCGAGAGATATGAGAAATGACCGAGCCAAATCACCAGACGGCAAGGGTATTGATGGGAAATGAACATCGTAAATTTCGCGAGGGACAGGGTAGATCTCACCTCCATGAATCAATCCACAAAGTCGCGTTCCCAGGTAGCTTGCAGAGATTCTGTTGGTAATCAGATAAGGTTAGCATTATGTGCGCACTATGTACTCGTCCAAGCCAGGCATAGAGGTGTCAATGGATAGACCAAGTTTCCCGGGTATTCTACGAAGAAAAGGGAGCCCAGTGGAGATCAATTGCATGCGACTAACCGCCAATACCTGGACTGGGCCAGGATAGATGTGGCACAGGGATGGTACAAGCTGCAGTTCAGGCCAACATCTCCCCTCGATGCTGGATGGTGATGGGCCCAGGTTTAGTTGCGACACGAAGAAGAAGGTGAGGGATGCAAGATGCGACCTCGGGCGCCCCATCCTTATCCTTATCTTTATCTTTATCTTTATCTTTATCGCTCCACATATATTCCCATTGGTCATCAACACTATTTAAACGGTTGAATTAGTTAGTTACTTATTGCAACTCTTTGATAATGAATTGATGTCAACAACAACCTTGGAGTCTATCGAAGAAAACCCAGACAATATGACAGTGACCCCCAATAACGGCAGCATCCTCAAATAAACTACAACTCCTGCTAACTTCCGTATGACTCGGTATGTAGTACTAGGTATGAGATTGACTGATGGTGGCACTTGAGATCAGACAAGAATCCTACCTAGGTAGTGATGGGCGTAAACCTCTTTTTAATTTACACAAAACCTTTGGCCTTGAAAATTTTGAAAGAAATGGATGACCAGACTTCGAAAGACCTCTCGACATCGGAACCTCAGCCTTCAATCCTTATTGATCTACTTACGAAGTATATACATGTGCATATGCGAACATCAATTTGAGTTCTAAGGTTCCGAGTGTATTGATAAGTATGTATTCATGGGTAATCGATCAAGCAACCTGGATGGATATAATATTGAGAGTCGAGAGTCCCGAGGTCGTATGAATTTAATGTTGTATATAAAAGATGAGGTCTACATAGGGATGTGATATTAGATGAACTCCGATTATAACGGAGTATCGGGCCGGCATTCGCTCTCTTGCGCGCACCGAAGGCCTGCGCTAGTACCGGGCAGAAACAGACATCCAATAGATCGACCCGATCATATTGGCGGTGAATATTGAAACAGACGGCATTTCCACAACTATCCATGGATACGATGGAATGTACATCATATATAAAGCGTATTCCCCTGTCCTCTCTATTATAGACTATCCCTCCAATTGCTTTAAATTCAGGAGATAAACACCCAAGATGGTCCAATTGACTCCAGAATACTTGTCAAGCCTGAACCCGTTCACATACATCGGCATCACAGCTGCAACATACATAGCCTACAAATTCACCCGCCAAGCAACCCTCTTCCTCCTCCCCTCAAAGCTCCAACGCTACAACTCCACCGGCGAAATCAAGAATTGGGCTCTGGTAACCGGTGCCACAGACGGAATTGGCTTCGGCTTCGCGCAGGAGCTCTGCGCACGCGGATTCAACGTCCTTCTCCATGGGCGTAATCGCGAGAAGCTGGAGCGCCGCGCGCAGGAGCTCGCGGCTGAGTTTCCAGAACGGAAAACTGCTCTTGTAGTGCTGGACGCCGAGGGCGTGACGGGCGTTGTCGATGCTGTTGCTAATCAAGTTCGTGATGTCCTTGCTCAGAATGGGGGTGGCTTTTTGTCGGTTCTTGTTAATAATGTTGGCGGGGAGACGAAGCCGTTTCGGACCATTGATCGTCTGAGCTTTGATGATGTGAAGGCTACACTTGATAAGAATGTTTTGTTCACTGTTCAGATCACTCGTGTGCTTTTGCCTCTTCTTATGGAGGGGTCTGGACTTGTGTTGAATGTTTCTTCACATTCATCCTTGGGTATGCCGTATATCAGTGTTTATTCGTCATCGAAGGGATTCCTGGATACTTTTACTTATGCGTTGGCCGCGGAGTGTGCGGCGGAGGAACGCAATGTGGAGGTATTGGGCTTGCGAGTTGGGTCGGTGAGGACGGCTGGATATGATATTGAGACTAGTCTTTTTGTTCCTGTCGGTCGGACGCTAGCATCCTCTGCTCTGAATCGCGTTGGCTGTGGACGTTTGATTGTCTTTGCTTATTTCTGGCATTGGGTTCAAGGTATGGCGTTTGATGTATTGCCCCGGTCGGCCCTGGACAGCATCACTAGTCGAGTCATGAAACAGCTCAAAAAGAAGCACGAAGAGAAAACAAAATAAAAGTTTGCTTATGGTAGTGCACAATCAATATCTAATCTATCTGATCTATGAACTATCTGATAACAAACTCAGGCGTATCCAGCCAGGATCTGCTCCCGGTCACCAGAGCCAAACAGACCCTCGCGTGTATTTTGTGCACACTCAGTAATCCAGCTTTCAGGCGTGAATTTGTCGACAATAGCCTTGAAAGCATCTAAGGTGCAGAAAGTATCGTCGCCAGCAAGATGGTTCTCGGCCTTCGCTGCACATCCTGGAATGCGCACGGGGCGGTCGTTATAACGAAGACGGACATAGTGTTTACGAAGAGTCTGACGAGATTCCTCAGGAAAAGATGAGAGACTAGAGCGTGCGGTGGCAGAGGGAGCAGGTTCCTTGGGAACAGAACTACCTCCATGAAATAAGGACGAAAGAATGCTTGGCTTCTTGGGAGCGACTGGCGGGTTTGAGAATTCTTCAAGCATGGTGCCAGCGTCAGAGGTTCTACCAGCTTGAGAAAAGAGCTCAATGGCGATAGAAGAGGTGAATGGGGGCCAAGATTCGTTCTCAAAACCACCCAAACTAGTCAGGATTGCCGCAATGGTGGTGTCATGGCAGCCGCTCATAGCAAACTTGATTGACTTGGCTGCTTCTTGGTCAGCAGAATCAAGTGTTCGATTCTGGCTGCGCCATCCACCGTCCACAGCAGTGCTGACCATGCGGTCGACAACGTCACCCATGAGAGCACCAATACCCAACTTGCGGTATTCATTACTCTCATTGTAGCCTGCAAACCACTCCTCTACGGAAATCCGATCCATAATACCACGGCCTTTCTTGTCATAAAATTCAAACGGAAGCTTGGTGGCCGGCCCATGGGCATCGGTTGCATTGACGGTGTCCATGATACCGGAGAGACGGGGATGCGAGTCCACTGCAACATTTGGTGAGCTTTCAGGCATATATTTAGACCAGATCTTGTTCAGGTAGTCCATTTGCTCGGATTTGTTCCCTGTGCAACCGTCAGCTATAAGCATTTATAGAAAGAACGAACATAGTACATCTTTGTGCAGCACGATCAGCAAAAAAACGGGCCAGTTGTCTGAATCGTCGACAGTTGCCTTCGTTTGGAAATAGGGTTTCCTCATTTATAGCTCTAGCCCAGATTACGGGTGGCTCGAAGTCAAGGGTGCGTGCGCTGGACGGGTACATGCCCCAAAACGCCTGCTGGAGGGACTCAAGGGCACGGGGGATCGGTGTCGCTCGCAAGTAAATATCATCAGAATCTTCCTTGATTTGAGGCATAAAACCAAGCTGGTCAACATAGAGATGGCGTAGGCGCCGGCCCAAGGCGTAGGTCGTTTCGCGGCCCTTGTTTGTAAGTTCACCATGTTGGCTTGAGGCAAGGGTCAGCTCATATCTATAACACCATGGCCTAAAACTAACCATATACCCTCAATCTCGCCTCCTGCTCCAATAGCAACCAAGGATTCATCATTGTCGCCGAAGGTCTCCATCTTACGACGCCATTCAAATCCGTTCCAGGAGGATAGGTTTTCGCTGCTCGAAGCCATCTGAATCATGCGTTTTGCAACGCTGCAATACGGCCAGTCTAGAGCCAAAGATAAGCTATTGATTTGGGGGAATAGGACGTGGGAGCGGGTTACATGGACTCAGGCCTGTCTATAGAGTGCATAAGCATAGGCCCAATTGAAATTTCGGTAATATTTATTAACCGGGGTCTTACATTTTGGAATCGTGAAGAAACGGGCGTGCGTTCACCTGGGACAATTAGAATAATTCCGATGGGAAATATGAGCTTCCTTACCATGACGCAGGAACTAGAGACGTTAGTTACGTAGGCGGGTATTGCGGACCTGTCAACTTACGACTTGCACCAACTGTAGCTTCAGTCCTTTCGGATAAAGCTTCTCAAGCTCCTCCGAAGAGTAAGACTCACGGGGGATGAGCGTTGTCATGCTGGACTGCAAATGTGTGTTGAGGTCAAAAGCAGGAGCTCCTTTCTCATTCAACCAGAAGATGACATCAGGCGGTGAAGCCAACGGAATCGTGTGGGGGTGGGGGTTGACAGCGAAGTCAGTATGGTCGATCATGATTTCCAATTTGTTTTACAATTAACTACTGTATGGATCTAAAATATCGTGGAAAGCATTATAATCTACACGGTAATTATGTTTTTGAAGTAGAGAAAGCTATTGCTATGACTTGTCGATCGATATTCATGAGGTAAAGGCGATACCGAGTGTAGAAAGAAGAGTGGTAAATATCAATTACCCAAGTCTTCGTAATCGCTGGTCTCCCATCCGTCTTCACTCTCACTCGCACTGAACGCCGAAACCACAGGTTCTTTAGGTTCAGCTGCCACAGGAACATCTTTGGTCTTTTTGCTTTTATTTTTGATGATCGTTTTCTTCGCTGCCTGAGCTTTCAATACAGAGGTTTGAGAAGCTTGTCGCTCCAGAACCTCGATGAGCTTCTCCAGCGCCGGCGCATAGGCCTGGGCTAAGGGAAGGTCACTGACCTTGACCCTCATGTAGTCCATCGCAGTTGCAACCGGAGTGATGATACCAGGAACGTACAAGGGTTGTTCAGATTTTGAAGAGAAGCGGATATCGTCCGAAAGTGCCTCGCCGAACCCAGAGGAGCCCAATGGCTCTTCTGGGTCGTCCAATGGAATGTCGGTGTCTCTCGCTTCATCAACACGAGGGCAGTCTGTCATGGCTTCGACCTTGGGAGACGATTTAAGATTATCGTGCATCGCAGTACCAGCACGCTGATCAACGTGGGCAACCTTTTGGTACCGCTGGCTAAAGTGGGTGAGCAAGATGGAACGGGCGTTCATGCGCCGGCCAACTTCTAACGCTTCGCCAGTTGTAGAGTGCCGCTTTGCAAGAGCCGAGCCAGCCATGTCGTCCTGGAAAGTAGCCTCATGGATGAGTACCGTCGAGTCACGGCCAATCGAAGCAAATTTGCCAGATGGTCTGCAATCACCCGAGAAAGAGATCTTAAATCCGTCCGGAAAGACGAGAGACAAGGCTAGAGATCCACGACAGTGTTTTACGTATGTCGTGAGAATATCACTCAAGCCGGTAGCCGACTTCAACAGCGGTGTGAGAGGAGAAGAGTTGTCTTTGAAATCAAGGACCGTTCTGCGCGGTGGGATCAAAGGCGGCTGCCCAGCAATTGTGTGCCGGTAGGTGAATTCAGTGACAATGGAGGTCTTGGATGATCTAGGGTGAGCACACAGAGAAACCAGCTTGTGCGCGCCGTAGTTCTCCACAGCAGCATACTCCTCTAACCAAGAAATCATCGCGTCATCAGAAACGATAAACAGGCGCTTTTCTTTAAGAATCGCTTCCAAGTCGGTTTCCGGTTCGCTCACTGGAGTAGTGTCGGGACCATAGTTTTCGCGGTACCATGCCTTGATGACCGAGATTGTACCCAAGTGGTGGTCGGCATGCAAGTGACTGATCCAAATCATTCGAAGGTTTTGGAGCACAACACGTAGCTGCTCGGGCTCGAAGACTCGTTCGAGTTGACCCAGCGTGTTTTCGCCACAATCCAACAGGTAGTAACCAAATCCAGGAGCATGAATCAATGTTGCAGAGACATTGCGGTACTTGGAAGGCGAAGAGGAGCCAGTGCCGAGTGCAATGATTTCAGCTTCTGGGCTAGGTATAGTTTTCCTGAATTCCCTCAGCTTACGCTGGAAGTTCGGCTTGGAGACACGGGTGCGTATGACTGCCATCCGTTCCTCAACAGCCTTTGGGATTCTGAAGATAGTCTGCGCCGTATTCAGGCGAGTCATGACCTCGCTATCGTTGAATTTGTATTCCGGCTCCATGTCAATTATAAACCCGGGATTAAGTGGCTTGAATATAGCAGAATCATTGGATGCGGCGATGTCGAGTGAAGGTGGCGTTGTGGCTCGGACCTGGGGAAGAGTCACATTGTCATGGACAGGAATTGAGTAGCTGTCGCCTTTGAGGAGAGCAAGTCGAACAGCAGATGAGGCGGCATTTGTAAGGGCCAGGTAGTTTGGACAATAGTCCGCGCTGGAAACAGTATGTTCGCAGTGGGACATAATTGCTACAAACTCTCTCAGTTTGGGATGGTCGCCCACCCCCGGGCCAAGAATCCATACAAATGCCTTCAATTCGGTCATTACTGCGGGGGACTTCCATTCCGGTCGATTCAAGAGGGACTCGATGTACTCCACAGACGGGAGTTCCATGATAGCTAGGCCTTTGCCTGGCGTAGTCGGGTTTAAAACCATGTCGGAGGTGATAGTTTTCCCATCCATGGACTGGACACTCTCACCTCGTGTCAAAGCAGCAAATTTAGGGCCTGGTTCAACTCTCAGATCTTTAGCCTTTTTCACATCAAATTTACCGCGAATGTCATGGCCACGAATGATGTAGCAAAGGGCCTCTTTTGAAGGGGACGTGGGCGGCAGGCTGTCCACGTTAGCACCAGGCCATGGTCGTCGCACAAGTACATTGATTTTAGGCAAAGGAAATCCTTCACCTGGCTTCGGGCCTGTGTACACTTCGATGTCTTTTGTCTCGGCGTTGCGAACAAACAGAGCTGCAGGCATGCTTACATCTGCCAGAGGCATTTCATGGAGAGTGTCCTTTCTCCACTGGGAATTAAACATATCCGTAACAACAGACTGTCTCACCAAGTTATCCATGGTGTGCTGATCAAGACCATCCACGGATGTATCAGTCTCTTTGAATTCATCCAGACTCCTCTTTCGCGTGCTTTGCACCGAAGTGGTCTGGGGACTGTCTGAAGAGTATGGTCTAATCGGCAAGGCCCAAACTTTGATATTGGAATCGGACCAGGTAGGCTTCACGAAAGGATCCTTCAAATCAGCGGTTACTTGCTTCGCAATACTCTCAAAGGTATATTCCTTAGTGTACAAGGGCATTCCCTTGCGGAAGACGAATCGTCGAGCGGTCGCCAATGTGTGCGTCAGATTTGTGGATCCATGAATTGTCAAATTGACTTGCATCAGGTCAACATCTTGACCGACGGGCAGTTCCGGGGAGTTCTGTGTTTTCTGAGAGGGCTGGGGCTGGTTGACCGCTCGTCGGAGTGCCTTTTGCTCGTTTACCGACTGAATCGCTCCATTAGCCGCCGCGATGGAATCTGCCAAGGTCAAGATCACCCCGATCATACCTCCCGTGTTAGCCCATTCCGTACGTCCCGTGAGAAAGATATCAGTCAAGGAGGTGATCTTGATCCCACGTTCTGTGCAGGCCCGTTGAGTTCCCTCTGACAGCTGGCCAAAAAAGTACCGCTTGTCGGGATAGTGGAGAATGATTGTCGAACCGGGTGTGTCTGCTGTCGGGGTTGTGATCACTTGATAATAGTTCTTCATCTTCCTGGATCCCGCTGTGTATTCTTTGGGTGGATCAATCAGTGAGGAATTACAAACAATATATTGTTTGCGCCCGTCGGGGGATATAGTAGGAACAAGAATAGACTTGTTTATTGCAGCGGCGGCTACTTGATGCCGAGCTAAGATATCTTTAGCTGAAGGTGGTGGTCGAGTCCGAGATGATTTTGGTAGAATCTGAGATGATTTTGGTACCCAAGATGATCTAATAGTAAATACTGGAGCCACTCGTTCTGAAGATAGACGAGACGGTCTTTTTGGAGATGATTGAGGTGGTCGCTCTGAAGATGGTTTATCCCAAAATCTAAGCGAAGATGGTCGAGCTGAATGAGATTTAGCCGGATGTGACCTCGGTGAAGGTGGTCTAGTAGGTGGTAGGCGCTTAGGTTTTGAGGCAGATCTAGCAGTTGCGACGCGATTCAAGCCTGATGCCGGTCGTACTTGCGCTAGGGTGACGCGTAGATGTCTAAAAAGTGAACGGACTGCGCCAAAGTTTGCGGTAAACAGAGTACCGCGGGCACAGAGGGAAGCCAATTTGGCTATGAGGATATGAATGATAGGATAACTCCAGAGTCAAGAGGAAGTGCATAGGTTGAAACGGGACAGTTGAGGTCGGGAACTTTTTTTGCTAGATTTGCGTCACGGCCCACTTTTATCACAATCGTAGTCCAAAGCATTTGGCATAACAATATAATTGGCATTATAATTCTCTAATTTTGTTATGTAGGTAATTATGTAGTCTAAATCATGACAATCAAACTTATCATACTTGGTACAATAATTACCTGGCGCTTTTCCTTGATAAATCAGAGTGCAAACACTGCCATGACTAAGGTCATCTTTTAAGCTGAGCAGACATGAAATGATATCAATATCATAATGTAGGAATCAATTTTGACCTCTTGGCTAATACTTTATATGCACCAGCTTTGGAGGAACCACTACCAAAGATCCAACCGAAATCCCAGCCCAGGAGATGCACAAAAGTTGAAGACAGGAATAAGCACCGTGAAAAACTCCCTAGGGCACAGACAAAACCATAAGATAACTGATAAAAGATAGGAAAAGGGTGATGTACTTGTCTACTCGAGGTACATAACAAAATGAATAAGGGGAATATACAAAGAAAATGATGGTCAGACGATTGAACGCTAATGGGGATATCACTGTAAGTGGGATGTGACTGCGGAAATCCGCTCAAAGGCAGGGTTAATGCTGGAACAAAGGAAATCAAGACGATTCTGGGCATCAATGTGAGCTTCGATCGTGTTGAGATCAAGCTCAGAATCGGATGTCGTCTCAGCTGAAACGGTGTTGGAGATAAAATCGGGGGAGGAAACAGGGGATGAGGGGGAGTCCACAAAGAGAGCAAAGGCAGGGTCAGATTCATCAATTTCGACATCAGGATTGACAACACCAATGTCTAATTGCTGCATCTGTGCCTCTGGTAGGTCGAGGACGGGGGACTCTTTCTTCGAGCACGCAGGCATATATGGCGAGGACGACTTGCTAGAGAGGGCCTCGAAGTCAATAGCAGGACCTTCGGGAACCTCCAAGACTGCGAAAACAGGGGTGTTGCCATAGTTCATATCGATGCCGGAGTTCCAGCCTCCGGCGTTCAACATAGAATGATCAATGGCTTGATTGGGAGCCATGGTCATGCTGACCTGTGGGTTCTGCTGCATCTGGAATTCTTGACGCGGGACGTTGGAATCCTTCGGCGCGGGTGTAGGCATGGGTGGTTGAGGAGCGGCCTGCTGGGGCTGAGGTTGCTGGCGGGGAACGGTGTCGGGCATTTCGTTCAGAAAGTTGGCAAAATGAGGCGACCCCAAAAGCATACGGGCAAGGTCATTCAACCGCGCGTTTTCTTCGAATAGAGCACGGTTTTGCATGCGAAGATCGTGAGCCTCGTTGGTGCGGGCGGCTACTTCACTCTCAAGTTGACCAATGTACTCTATATAGACCTTGATTAGTTTTTTATTTAAATGAGCAAAACAAGATCCAGCCAAATCTTACCCTTACGACGGGAACGGAATGCGCGAGCAGACACCTTGTTCCGTAGTTGACGGCGCTCCTTACTGCTGAGCTTTTTGCCCTCTTCACTGGCAAGGAGACGCTCATCCTCATCCATATCGGCATCATCCTTCTTCGCCTTAGCCATCTGGGGCAACATAGACGAGCAGTCGGGAGAAGCCTCGCCAGCAGCGATAGCGTTCTGGCGCATCTGTTGAAGAAGACGGGAAATTCGCTCCTCAATCACGGGATCTGTTTGACGGATGGCCTGGTTGGATGCCTCCTCCGCGCGACGCCGTTGCATCTGATGACGAAGCATCTCGCTGTTCTTTTGTTGCTGGGCGGCCTTGGCAGCCATAGCAGCCTGCTGCTGATGCATACCAGGGTACATGCGACCGACCTGTGTTGAAGGACCGACCTGAGCCAGCTCATGGCCGCCGAGAGCGTTGGGGTCGACGTATTGCGTGCGGGTGGAGTTCGGCCCCAAGAAGTATGTGGTGTTCATGCCATCGGATTCCATATCAATTTCCGAGGGGTTCCGGGGTGGTGCTGTGTTAAAGTCGAATGATGAATCTTCACGCTTCATAGATGTGTACATCTCACCATTCACTGGATATCCGGGGTTGCCGCTGTTGAAAGTCATCTGGGGCACCTGGTTGTAGGTCATGGACAGCGCACCGGGCGGCAGTCCAGTCTGTTGACGGTGCTCCTCGTAGTGGTGACTGGGGGCTTGAAATGAGATTGGAGATTGTCCACTTGAGGCGTAACTGGCACTTCGAGCATCGCTGGCACTGTACTCTGTGCTGGGGATGGAGGGCTGGCCAAGCGCGACCTTGGGGCGGGCGGAGTCGGTCGTGTAGGTGATTTGGTCAAAGTTGATAAATGAGTCGATATCTTGTTCATAACTTGTCATAGTTGGCATAGGAGAAGCATGGGCTAAAGGGTGTTCAGCGAGGGTGGCCATGATGTGTTAAAACCACAGGTTGTTTAAGGCTTTTTGTGGGGGCCAGTGGTTTTATAGGTTATAGATTAAACTAGTAAGGGAAATAGTTCTAGAAGAGGGGCGTGTTGATTGATTAACAACGATAGTGTAGAAGTTGGTAAAGGGGAATAACAGGTTGAATATCGGAGACGGGGAATAAGGAGCAGTTCAGGATCCAGAATAGAAAGGGATTGCGTGGCCTACCGCGCTGACTCAGCGGGGCAGGTACTATTCAACCTCCTATTGGATCGATTCCTACTCTAGTGGGTGTATGTGGGAACCTTCACAGTTCGAGTGATGGGTCTACTCTTTAAGCGCGACCTATTTTCTGATTGTGATGAGCGCAGACTATTGATTGGCCTTGAAATATGAAGTACATGAGACTCTCTAATTCATCTTTATAGCTGAGAGCTGGGAGTACAATGATTCTCAATCTCAATTTGTTGAAGTATTTCCCTTCACCGAGACTACCGAAACTGTTTCATACTCAGCTAGGTACATATGATTTGTGCCCTATCTTATGCAGAGAGTAATTTGCTCAACCTCGGCTTACTATCCTGCTTTGGGCCGGAAGGTGCGGCGAGTCTCAAACTCAATTATTTCTGAATATGAAGTCCTTATGTGAATACTGTTTACATCATAGCTGTACAGAGTACGGAGTACTTTCATTGTGAAATAGCAACCACGCGGCCTCGAACCAGTGGATCATGAACCGAGCAACTTTGATCAGTCGAGCCACTATCAATGACGACTGACTGACTATTCTGAGCAATGTTAATTCAAGAAGTAGCAGGGCTAGAAGCACCCTAAAGCCTGATAACCGTTGGACCATTGGACTAATCTTATGCAAACTCGTATTAACTCGGAGCTAAGCTCATAATTGGATTTGATCTGCACCTGCGCCCCTACATACGCGGTATTTCACTATGTCAAACGTTAATTTTATATATTCTTTATTTTTACTATTAAATACATAAAAATCATGAAAAATAGGCTAAACTACGAACGATTACAGAGTAGACATCGCTTAAACATCGATACGAACACATGGTTTCATGGGAAGTCGGCAGAACTTGGCCAATCGGGAAATAGTGGACATTTAGGGTAACGGCAGTTTATAACCGCCCTTTGTCTCCTTCCTCTACCGGCCCTTGGACCGTCTGAAATACTGAAAACCGCGGGTATAATTTCTCTTTGTCGTGCCGCGGTATTCCGTATACTCATGCCAAGCTCCACCCGGCGGACTTCCGAACCCTGAAGCTACAAGTTGAAAATCTCAAACAGTTCGTATTAAGGGTCTAAACACTAGACATAGCGCCCAAACCCATTGAATTTGACCCTGATTTCGTGATTCAAAATCTGGTTGGCTGATAACGACTCTCCAGACTCTGGAGAATAGGATTGAGAATTCCAAGGTTGGAACTGTTTGATTAGTTACCTAGCGAATCGTTCTAGGATCTGGGATCTAGACCTCAGGACCTCACGACTCTTAACCCTGCATCCACACTTCTTAAATTCCTATTAGTTCCTGGGTATGGATTCTTTTTTCCTCGCTTCTAAGACATGTTGGAAACGGGTCCACTATGCACATTCGAGAACGATAAATTTTCACGTTCACCTAGGTACTGCATCTTACTCCAAGTGGCCAAAGTACGTAAGTGAAATTAAAATCGATCCCACTAGCGTGTTGGTTCTAGTAGCGATATGATCTAGTTAATATTATCCCTGGTCTCCGAGACGTCTACCGTGACAGCCTGGAGAAGATTTATTGCTGCCGCATTGACAATTCCTTCGTCTTCATCTTCCCGGAGATTTGTGTCAGAAGCTACTTGGCGACAGAAAAAAGCACCCAGTCATGACATGCCGCTCTCTGCTCCATGTGAGGCGTGCCAAACTCCACATTTCAGTCCCAAGCCTAGAAGGAACGTAATTTCCGCGAGATCATGTTCATTACACCTGGGGCAACCCCATATCTTTGGCGAGTCCCCGCAAAGATGGAAAAGCATGTTCACTTAGCAGCAGTAACATGTATTTTCAAGAGTTCGACCCCACGCGACCAAAATATCCGCTGTGAGTGTATATACGAAAAATTCGTTTCCTTCCGCTTTGAAGTTGTTTGATGTAGGTGATGTAAAGGTACTAAGAAGAGAATTGAGGTAACAATAAGAAGCCGAATGGGCCGAAGATGCCCAGTTGGTTAAATACTGTTCACCCCTTCGCGTAAATTAAGAATGGGAAAGTAAACAACCGGGCGGTAGATTCACATATTCGCAAATAGTGGGAAGTAGAAATTCTAGGTATTCAGCCTAGAAAGCCAGACCGTGCATCGATGCCATCGAGGCCTAGGCGATTCAAAGTGGATGGGGAAATTCAGTTGTTTATAGAGGACGTCGAGATATTCTTGAGGGAAACCTTGGCAGGAAAAGCAAGGTAAAGGTAAACTCGAAAATGAAGTTGAAATTTGAAGTGAGATTGAAGGAAGAAAAGGCGGAAAGAAATATAGAGAAGAAACAAATTTCTACCTAAGTAGAGCGATAACATCCATGAGACCACGGCATACCCGGTGTAAACAATGGGCCCGCGGACTACTCTCTAGCTACATGGCCAGTGGGCATTAAATAGGTGAGATATTCATAGGTAGGGTGGAGTATCATGGAGCCCTCATAAAAGCAGTGGCAGCTACCTGCCTAGTGAAATGGGGAACGCTCTAGGTAGCATAGTCAGAACGTGCAGGTCGATTCAGCTTGGATGGTTCAAGGATTATGTCTGTCTGTGAACTAGATAGACCTAAGTATCGGCGTGGTAGGAAGGAGATGAAGAAGGAGACCTTGGAGAAGAGAAGAAGAAGAGAAGAAGTCTAATGGTCTAATCACTGAAAAATATCACTTAGTTATGTTAACTATACACATCCTGCTTGGTCAGATCACACTGATCTCCCCACTACTCTAATTAGTATTTAGATATAGTATGAAAACTCCTATTGACGGGAATAAGTAGACCTCAAGACCTTAAATTTGATAGGACACCTATTCTAATATATGATAATATTTTTCAGACGGACGTACAAGTGTGTATGTGGCCATCACTTCCAAACTTGGAAGGTTGTGAATGTGAAATCCACACCTGGGCACTGAAGCCCCCAATATTTAAAGGTGAAGGATCTACTTTTAGACTCCCGTAGGGGCCCGGCCCACACAATTAATCAATTTAGTAGGTAGTGTCAGATGCAACGGATCTAATCAAAAATGATCTCGGGGTTATTTTTGGGGGCTTTTATGCCTAAGTATCCATATATGATACTGCAATAAAAGTGGGCAAAAATGAGTCTGAGGGATCTACTAGGCATTTGAATTGAGGCGAAATCTCGGAAATTCCTGCACAATTCCTCATAAACGAGCTAAGCCTTCCAATATTGCGAACCCTAGAGGCTCTTAGATTGATCAGGGCAAAAAATTAGCTGACCGATTGAATCTTGGAACATTATCAAACATCTTCAAGGCTGTTAAATTTATTTCAAACTAATATGGAGTAAGCATTTGAGATTATTTCTAACAGAAAAAATCCAACAAAAGTCTCCCACTGGCCGAGAAACAATAATGAGTTAAAAAGTGGCATGACCTGGAGAAGGTCGTGCCACCTATTCCAAACACAGGCTCGGTCACATTAATTAAGATCTACGCCTATGCAGGTTTTTAATTTACATTACCTGTTCGCAGTATATCCGATGCAATTAGCGGTCCTTCTAGAAAGATCTTTGCGCCCGGCTAGATGTGGTCCCAATTATCTAAATCCAACGATAGAGGTAACTTGGGGGCGAACATTAGTTTATAAAACTGAGATTCTTTGACCAGTTAGTCGCTATGTCAAAGATTGTGCATTCGGGAAAAGCGAGCTCTGACCATTATGTGGGTAGAAAGTCGCTATTTTCTGGTCGTGCTGGCTGTTATCGCCACAGTTCTAGTACTCGGAGATCCATCCGCAGGTAAGAATGTTCTTATTGGATCCTTTTCTACAATGGTGGTTTCATGTCCTAACAAAGGGTCAGATAAATCCATATCGTCTACCAACATGGCTGGCTTGCCAGAGAAACGAGATAATTGGGGGTCGTACAACTCGATATACGTTATCACCACCAAGGATGGCACTTCTCTAGCGGAGTTTAATTCCAAAGTCAAGGGGTTTGACAATGGAGCAGGGACGGAAAGTGTCAATGATGCTGTCAACTACCAGGTGTATAGTACCCGCCTCACGGCAGCCCAAGCCGCTGAGATGAAGAAGATTTCTTGTGTTCGATATGTTTGGGAAGAACTTGACCCAGATTATGATAACGATGATGACTCCGAAGATGAACGAGCTTTGCCGCCATTTTTGGAAGAGCCGTCCTTTCAGCGTCGAGGAAGTGGAGGCAGCGTTTCTCGCAAGGAAAGTGCCTCTCAACTGAAGTTGCTATCATGGAATAAGCCTGGAAAGCCTGGTGGAGATTATTTGGCTGATAGCAGCCTGGGGAAGGGGACCACCATCTATGTGATTGACACAGGGTTTAACCTGGCAGCTTCAGTAAGTCTTCATATGTTCTTGAATTTCGCCAATTTATTGACGAGATTGAATCAGGACCTTGCAAGCACCAATGATAGAAAGGTCACCCACTATGTGGTTGATAATGAAAAAACTCTCCCCCTTGATAGTTCCCTCACAGATGCGTCATGGCGGAAGCCCAGTGATATAACAGACTGGGGAGATCATGGTACAAGTGTTGCATGTGTGGCTGGTGGTTTGGTGTATGGTGTGGCATCAAAAGCCAATCTTCATCTAGTAAAAGCGAAGAACGCATGGAAAAAGCCCGGTAGCCCCTTAAAGGTTGGGCGTTACCAGCTAGCTGCATTGTCAGATGCATTTATTCATATCCTGGGCCACATCAGAACCAACTCAAAGGGGAAGGCTGTTGTTAATATGTCTTGGGGTAAGTCATTTTGGTTAAATATGAAGCTTGATCTCACGTTAACCTTCGATGCAGGCATAGAATCCTCCCAGGATGTGACAAACCTTCTTGACATGTTCATCAAGAACTTGGAAGCACTTGATGCTGTACCGGTCACCTCGGCTGGCAATACAGGAGATGAAGACGATAGCGGGTTAGAAAAGAAGGTCCCTACAAATTTAGGCACAGATGATAATACGCTGATTACCGTCGGCGGCACCAAGTCAGATGGTGACCTGTGGTCTAAGACCACGCCAAAAAGAGCTGGCAAGGCAGGATCAATAACAGTATATGCACAGGGAAGTAAAGTGACGACCCAGAATGGTGAAGGGGTTGTGAGCTCTGATCATTCAGGGACGAGCTTGGCATCGCCAGCTATTGTAAGTACCAAACATCACCCGTGGACTTCTTCTACCTGACTCCTTCTAATTATTTGGATAACCAGGCCGGCTTAGTTGCCTATTACATGGGACATGATGATTTTAATCACAATTTCAGGACCGGTCGTGTTGCAACAGATGTGAAGGATTTTGTGACCAGGTTTGCCTTTCAACGCGTTGAAAAGGTTAAACTTGCCAAAAATTATCCAAAACCAGACAAAGTGCTGGTTGGATATAATATAGCGAGAGGAGCTGCTCAACGTAAGAATCCTTCTACCTTTAGTTTGATCCATTGAGATGACTGACCTTCAAAAGAATGCAAAGTTTACAAGCGTGATGGTTTTCTCACACGTCGATGTGAGCTAGAGGATGTAACAACAGATTCACCTTATCTGGTTGATGATTGTGAATAGTGACTATGACTATAACATTTATATATATATACATATAGCTAGTCAAAATAAATATCCAATCTTCAAAAAAAGGGTTATGAGTTCATAGTTCTAATATCTATGAATTACGAAGACAATCGCAGCGATAAACTCATATAACAGACAATCACTCAGCTAAGTGGTTCAATTAAATGAGCTCCGCTCACTTCATCAATGGAATGTGCTTCAACCTAGCAGGTAAATCCATGCATATGTTAGATCATAGATGAAGATGCTAGATAGCAAAGTAGGGAACGTTACTTTTTTTGAGATCTTTAAGCCCTCCTCCTGGGCAGTCGCGATGATAGTCCTTGTCGCACGGCTATGTACCATACGATGTTTCACCGATTGGGAATATAATTTTGTATAGATAAAAATAACACCATCTGCACCATGTGGCCGGTAGAATGCATACTTCAGCGGGTCAGGGGAGACGTGAACAATCACGGAATCAAGATCAATTCCGCTGGTGGAGTTTAGGAAATTGATTGCTTCCTCTGAGACATCAATTTCCTATTCAGGTTGTTAGCTCTTTCTAACGGCCCTGAAGCCGGACTTACTAGGTGTAGAAGAGTCATCTCTTGCAGCCCTCGAAGGGCTGCTTTTGCCGAATCATCCACAAGCATGTCGAGGCCGAAACAGTAGCTACCTAGGTAGAAAACAAACTATTGTATTTCGAAAGAGCCGATCATATTTTAAGGCGAAAGCAATATTAAGGCCTCAAACATGGGGCGAAATACGGCTTAAAGCGGAGACAAAATGGGGCCAAAACATATTAACGGCTTTAAAGCTTATTACGTCAGCACAGAGACCCTTGAAACTCTTTAACTATGGGCTGTAAAGATTACTACTTTGGATCGAAGTTGATTGGACTAATTATTGCGTTAGAAGATGATTCAGATGAGCGCTTTCTACCAGGTCCTTTTCTTATACTAATCTTTAATACTTCCATACCTTTCACCTTCGCGGCTCATCGGTCCCTTCGATCAATTCATAAGCCTGATCTTGTCATGACCCACATCCATATGTACTCTGAACTTATGTTTGCGGGCGAATTCCTTGAGCAACCTCCTGTCTACAGCCTGCTAGCCCGCCTGAATTTTATTAACTATTACTCTGATATCTGAATCCTTCTAATGGTTCTGAATATCAGCCTATCCCGCCTGCGCGGTGACACAATGAGATCATGTTGCTTATGTGGAAGTATGTTCTCACTGTGTTACACTATAGCCTACGTGTGGACGTGGACAGAGGAGCAAAAGAGGAAAGAGATGTCTTCTAAGGAAGCTGAGCGGCGGCACGCTATCATGTGGCCGCTGACTAACTCTATGTGGCTAACACACTGAGAGGGATGGTAACACCTACCTAGAGGGCAAGTCGATAATATCCTGAAATCATATGAATTTTTACAAAAGAACGCTATATTTCGCAGCCTGTTTGCAAAAACTCTGTATAGACCTAGAGAACGTTCGACCGTTGCAGAATTTTATACCCAATTTGCGAACGCGGCTAGAGTGTAATTTCTGGATATCATCAACGTATCAATTTCTAGATTTTAAGGGTCAGATTTAGGAGTTATGATATAAACAAGACGATTTATAACAATTCTGCCTCAAAAAACTCATCAAAAACTTCGCTTATGCGGACGGCTGGGTATATCAGTGGGATCACAGGCATTATGGGGTTGCGGGGAAACCTAGGAAGTACAAGGCAAATGTGTTGGTTGTGAAGGGCATCAAATTGCAGCCATATTGCAGATATTTACTGTAATGGAAGGTCTTATCAGCCTGAGGCATGCTATGTTATTAGGTTTATTTGGGCAGTAATCAATCAATTCATTCACATTTCTGATTGGCCATCCAGACCTTTAAAAGTCGACTTTAGTGACTCACGAGTGCCAACTTTGGAATGCAACTAAACCAAATTGGGACCCCGAATGTAGTAAATTGACCCACCTTGATTCTTGACCTTTCATAATTCGATATCAGATTGCAAGATCGCGAGATCGAAAAGACTAAATGGGGTTTCCATGACTCACTATAGTAAAAGGTATGGTTTAATCCATGCTGTGGGGCGAGACCCTGAACCGAGGTAACCTTTAAATGAAGTATATCTGAACCGTCGTATCATTTGGCATTTGTCGGCTCAACTGTTCTAAGGTTGAGGTACGAACAAATTTCATCAGAATAGTTGAATAAATTCAACGATATATGAATGAAAGCTGTGCATCATCATCAGCTATGAGTTCACCCCCAAAGATCCTTGCAACATGCAAGCAAACTCGATTCCACCTTGAAGACAAGTCTTCATCTGAGGTTTGTGAGAGCCAACTCCCTGATATTTGAGCTGCATTTTCATTTCTTTCCAGATTGATGTAGAGGGTCTTGTAATTGCTGTTACCTCATCGACTCTAGAACCAAATGAAGATCCAACATCGAGAAAAACAAAGTCAAAGTCGAAGACTAAAGCTGCTGGACAAGAGCTTATTTCCGACGGTCACCTCCGTCTCAAGGCAGGCGTTCACTATGGGTTGATAGGAAGGAATGGGACCGGAAAGTCTAGTGAGAACCTTCCTCGGCTCTATTCAGTGTTCATATGCTGATACTTGTCTGCAGCACTGTTGAAAGCGATGGCTGAAAAGCTTATTCCTGGAATACCCCATGCTACGCGCATTGCTATTCTCCAGCAGACGAACGACAATGATGATTTTGAGAGTACCATAGGACCAAAGTCAGATAAAACTGTCTTGGAATCTGTATTCAGTAGTGATGAAGTTAGGAATGAGGCTGTTCGAACCGCCCATTGTAAGTATTCTATTTCGTTCGCGGTTTCACCATTTTAATGAATATTTAGTACTTTCTACGAGCTTTGAGTCGGAGGATCCTCTCGAACCGGTGCATGCAATCAGGAAATTCCGGTGTCAGCAGGCTGAAAAAGAGCTACAGCTAGCTCAAAAGAATGTCAGCCTGAAGAGCGGTGCAAGGGGTTTGCAAGCCAGAAAGGATCTGAAGACTGCTGAATTGAACCTAGATTCTGTACGAGAGTTGTAAGAAAATGACAGCCCACTCCTTTCGCTCATCATCTCACATTCAACAGACTTGCACAGGAACCAGGTGCTATTGATCCTGAAACAGTCCAGGTGGACACACAACATGCAGCTGATATGCTGCAGATGGTACAATCTCAGCTAGAAGACGTAAGTACCACTGATTCCAGCTCATCCCTCTAGCTGACAAGCTAGCAGATGAAACTTGCAGATATTGAAAAAGAAGCTCGTAAAGCACTTCTGGGCCTGGGCTTCAAACTTGAAGGACTTGGGAAAAAGGTCTCTTCGCTGTCAGGGGGCTGGCAGATGCGATGCAAACTGGCAAGCATTCTAATTCAGAGACCCGATGTCATGATTCTCGATGAGCCTACAAATTTCTTAGATCTTCTAGGAGTGATCTGGCTCGAGACTTACCTTAAACGAATGCGCGAGATTTCTGAGACTACAGTTGTTCTTGTCTCTCATGATCGTGACTTCACTAACACTATCTGCGAAGAAATTATTATCCTGCGAGATCAGAAACTAAATTACTTCCGTGGTAACCTTGCTGCCTACGAGAAAGATTTTGAAGATCAAAAACTATACCTAGGGCGAATGAGAGAATCACAGGAGCGTCAAATCGCCCATATGGAAGCGAGTATTCGGGAGAACCTGAAGGTCGGCAAGAAAACCAACGATGAGAATAAGCTCCGTCAAGCGAAATCTCGACAGAAGAAAGTTGACGACAGGATGGGTCTGCAAGTCAGTGCAAATGGAGGCAGGTTTAAACTGAACCGGGATTTGGTTGGGTATCACTTGACTAGCCGGGCAGAGATCGAGGTGCCGACAGACGAGAGGGGCGCGATGATGAGTATGCCCGATGCCACGGAGCTTCGGTTTCCAGGACCACTGGTTTCTTTAGAGGGAATTACCTTCCGATATGACAAGAATGAGGGAACGATTTTAGATAATGTCAATCTGGTCATTCATATGGGTGACCGGGTCGGCATCATGGGTATCAACGGATCGGGGAAGACTACTCTAATCCGTATCGCGACAGGACAAATCTCTCCTACTCGAGGTAAAGTCACGACGCATTCACGGCTGAAAGTAGGATACTACGGCCAACACTCTGCCGAAGAATTGCTTGAACGCTCTCGAGGTGAGCCTGGCCTGACTGCATTAAGCTTACTGATGGCCGAGACTGGTGGAGCACTCAATGAAGGTGAGGTTAGAGGGCTGTTGTCATCAATGGGATTATCAGGCCGCATTGTGTCTGATGTGCCAATAGCCAAGCTATCCGGAGGGCAGCTAGTAGGTTCACAATTTTGTTCCAGAGATTTCAAAGTACTCATATCTGATTCTCATAGGTCCGACTTGCTCTGTCACGAATAGTATGGAGCGCACCGCAACTTCTCATTCTTGATGAAATTACCACTCATCTGGATTTTCAAACCGTCACTGCCCTTGTGACAGCATTATCGTCATTTAACGGTGCAATCCTACTTGTTTCGCACGACAGGTTCTTAATCCGATCGGTGATTGAAGGTAAACAGGATATGGATCAAAGCCTTGACGAGAACTTTGAGGGGGTGAACGAGGAGAAAGTGGATATCAATACTCGATGCCGTTCAGTGTACGTTGTCAAAGCGGGCAAGTTGGTCGAGCAGTCAAATGGAGTAGAGCAGTTTGAGAAGAGCCTGGTGAAACGAGTTCAAAAGGGACTCTCAAGTTAATTAGCCAAAAGATGTTGGTCGTTGGTAGGATCACGTTTGTCTGTCTAGATCATGTGAACTCGCTGCCTAGTAGTGTACCAGTGATTTGAAAGTACGCTAGTTCAGTCCATTAAATACCCCATCCATTTCTTCTTCTCTCTTTCCTTTCTTCTTCACATATCTTATTTCTCTTATATTTGGTCCTGTCGACAACGCCCCTAGGACCGGGCAGGAGGGCTAGCTTTCCGAGACCATATGATGAGAGCCGTTTCCTATTGCCCATTCCCCTTGCCTGTTTCTTTTGGATCCTACACTTTGCTCTGTTTTTGATTTCTGTTATTATCTCTGATTTTTGTCTGCTATAGCGTGAGTGCTGTTTTTTTGCATTTTAACTATTTCATGCTTATATAGCCTCGAGCGGACGGTTTAAGATCGAAGAATCCGAAACTGATGTATCAAATTCCGAATTTTCAGTGGTAATAGAAGATAGTAAATAAATAACTAAATAGTTAACTTAGTTATTTATATTCGATGACTAAGAATAAGTCAAGCTCCACCTTTAAACAGCATCATTCTCGATCGTTCAACTACTACGGGCAACAACTCTGGCAAGCATGCTGTACAAATTGGTCTCACCCCGCCTACGGGCTCCCTCTGTCCTATTGACTACTGCACAGTGTCGCCTTCAAAGCACCAAATCCAACCCCACTCACTCTCTCCCCACGACCTCCGACCCCGATCTTCCCCACCTTACACAATCCCAAACGGTGCATATGACCCAGATCACCGAGAAGCCAGAAACCAAACGTGTAGCCACAGCTGCCTGTCAGGTATTCTTCTCGAATTCCAGACCATGGGAGCTTCTTCGACAGGGCAAGGGGACGCACAAGGGCGATGTTTTCAGTGTAGCTCGCATTGCGGGGATTATGGCTGCTAAGCGAACACCAGATCTTGTCCCATTGTGTCACCCTGGTATTGGGATTACAGGTGTGGAAGTGGACGTAGAGCTAGAGGAGCCCAACCCTCATACACAAGATCATGGAGCTATGCAGATCAAAGCGACTGTCAGCTGTTTTGGGCGGACTGGAGTGGAAATGGAGGCTATGACGGCTACTACTGGGGCTGCATTGACGGTGTATGATATGCTCAAGGCCGTGGACAAGGGCATGGTTATTGGTAGGGTGCGGTTGTTGGAGAAGCAGGGGGGAAAGAGCGGGCACTGGGTAAGAAGTTCCGAGTGACCTAATAGGCAGTTACAGCAGTGCAAGTAACTACTTTGTACTATTTACTCTACATCAATATGCTACACACCAAGCATCGTCTTTTAGGAAAGCTGTGGTCATCACTGTCGCCGCCAAAATTAGCCGCTCGCCCACTTTTTGTCGATACATATACAGACCACCTGCTCTCAGCCTTCATATTGCCATGGTAACCCCAGAGGACAGGTTCCGGCCCCATAGCTAGGGCTACTTCTGCCCAAGCTAAACCTCTCTTGCCAAAACTTGCAGCAATGTTCGGGATTAATATCAACTTTAAATAGTCAAGTTCAAAGGCACCACCAAGCTATTCTAGCTCGACTCAGATAAAGAACTCTCTATTCTGGCGAAACTCGCTGATCATCTCTCCCTCTTGCTGTTTCGACATGTCCCGAAGTGGACGATGTTATTTTCCCTTGCATATCCTTCCTTCTCACTTTATGAATCGTCACCATTGTCGTACAATTCAGTACTCTAAACTCCAAGAGATCGATCGGCTTGCACCGTTCGTTGCTCTTGCGTGGTATGAAGATCGAATCCAGTCCTTAAAAAGCCGCTTTCAAGTTTAATATCCTATGACCTGGGCGCGTTGTACTTGAAAGACAAGGAGTCTTGAGTGACTGCGTTCACAACTAAAGTACGTTTCAGACGGAACTCTAGCTAACAACAAACTCCTTCGATTTCAGTGGCTAGAACATCTTACTCAAGTTGTGGACTTTCTCAACCTTGAACTAGGCTTATTTTAGGTGACTACGGTCCGGCCGCCAGGCATATATTGATGTCTTATATTTCAGGCAGGAAATTACAGCAATTCTCTAGTTTAAACCCAGTACCTGTCCGAGCACCATAACCACCAATATATTGCACTCCGGAATCTGCTTATCGATCCTAGCACAAGAGATATCGTTCTATTTGACTTTGACCGTGCTGCATGTGGAAAGAAGCACCTGTATGATGATTGAGATGACGTTAGCAGCGTCGTATTCACACTTCACGAGTTTACCATGAACGATAAATTCTTCTCTGGTAACCCCACTGGGAACGGAATACCGATAAGGTACAGAGTATAGAGTGGAGCTGTAATCGCGAGCTAGACTCTGAACTAATTAGCTTTCGCACCTTTTTGAACAGAATCGGACGGTTATATGGATCGATATCTCAATGTGCCACACCGGCTTATATGACCCGATCTACTAACAGCGCCCTATTGCAGCATTTCATTCGAATTTGGCACAGAGGATAGAAAGCCAAACTAAGTAACGGGCCATCAGCCTAAACGCACCGCAATGAAGCTAGGACAGTATTTCTTTGGCTAGGAGAGGACACCACAGAGCCGCTTGTTGAACGCTGAGCAAAGTGCGAAATAGCCGAAAGTCACATTGAATGAAGAGTGAACGGAGGTTACCGCAGTTCTCACCCTTTACGACTTTAATTTCCAAGGCTCAGTCTTTACTTGGAAAAAAAGAAAAAAGGCAGGAAAGCCGAATCCACGGGAACTAAATACAACTTCACGTTGTTTCGAGCTCTGTGTTCTCATTAGTAAGAGAGACAGAAAACAAAACTATCAAGTTGAGAATCTTCAAAAGGATCTTTCAAAAAGACAGTTGAGGTTGAGTTTTATCGGTAGAAAAGAGCGCCATCTCCGACTTTTCGAATGGTCAGTATTAGGTACTTCTATTATGATTGATGCATTATATCGGCTCCTAAGTGGCTCATACTACACAGTAAGTAACTTACTAAGTACACAACATGAATAAAATTCCAACGTGGGGCTGATCTAGATAATTTTTTTCTCTCCCCCACAATCTTCGAGTTTTCTAATACTCTCAAAATGAGAGTCTAAAGACTTTTCAATCCCAAGGTTGGCGTTGTGAGGTTGTAGCCTGCTGCTACTTCCTGCTACTTGTTAGTTGGCACACCGACTTCTTACCCGAGCTTTATCCGGCATACACTTCACTTTTTTTCCTTCTTTTTTCTTGTCCCTCTGCAGGTCGGGAACAGGGGATGAAACTTCTGACAGGTCTCAGTATGTATGTGTTTCAATTACTTCTTTTTTGCCTCATGCATATTCTTACTGAAAAAGTCCCAGTCCCTTCCCACGGATGGCAAGGCCCCTTGAACAGGCTGGAAGGGCTATCATGGCTGTCTTGCCACCTTCTAATTTCCTAACACTACACTACATATATTTTATTATTACTTGTGTCGTTAGCAGCATCGTATTCTACCTTACATCGACACCATGGCGGAGTGTTTCATATACCGACTCAATTTTCCTATGCGTCAGTGCGATGACCGGTGCCGGCATGAATACAGTAAGTTAACTCGCTCTGTCTGGTGTAGTTATAGATTCTAACTCCTTGCAGGTGGACTTGTCAACATTACATTCGTTTCAGCAAGCGATTCTATTCGTACTTATTATTCTTGGATCCGTTGTTCTGGTCTCTAACGTTGTGCTGCTGGTGCGCAAACGGGCTTTCGAGAATAAACTGGCTTCAACTCTGGCATCGCGGAATGAAGCCTCAAGATCCCCTCAAAATTGCAAGTCTTCGGGCTATGACCTTGAGCAGCAGCAGAATGGTCATGCTCGTGTAAAGACTCTGGGAACGGAGGAAACCCAAGTCTTCTCTGATTACGGTAACCAGACTGAATGGAGGGATGACGACGAGATCACAATGGCCGATGTGCAACGTCACCATCATCATCCACATCGCGTATTCCCGATGGCCGGCGTTGGAGCCCGACCTGATTTGCACAATCACCCACGCGATGTAGTGCCAGTCACTCCTTGCCCTGAAGAAGCACCATACTCGGGATTGAAGGGAGTGATCCGAGGAACACAAAAGTACTTTTCTTCAAGAGGCTTGATCGGGCGCAACTCACAGTTTCACGGGCTAACTGCAGCTGAGCGGGACAAGCTTGGGGGCGTCGAGTACAAGGCGGTCTCATTTTTGACACTAGTTGTGTTTCTGTATCTGGCCATGTTTCTCGTCATTGGAAGTGTCGGTGTGGGCGGATGGCTGCAGTTGAACCATCCAGATATTACACGCACAAATGGACTCGATCCTTTTTGGACTGGAGCCTTCTTTGCTGCGTCTGCGTTCGCGAACAGCGGCATGTCGCTTTTGGATGCCAATATGGTCGCCCTGCAGTTGAAGTATGTGACATTTTGATACAGGAACAACTGTATACTGACTGCATTTTAGTGCGTATCCCCTATTAACCTTGGGTTTCATGATTCTTGCCGGAAACACGCTATATCCTTGCTTCCTACGATTGATCATTTGGACAATGAGAAAACTGCTTCCAGATAGACCAAACTGGCATTGTTGGAGAACAACTCTCGATTTTATCCTTGATCATCCCCGAAGAGTTCGTGATCATATAAATACAATACTCGGCTTTTTATTAACAAGACCAGGTTTATACCAATCTCTTCCCATCACGCCACACATGGTATTTGCTCGGAACTATTATTATCTTAAACGGTGTCGACTGGGCCGCGTTTGAGATCCTTGCCATAGGAAACAAAGAGATCGATGAACTACCCACAGAGTACCGCGTCCTGGATGGACTGTTTCAGGCATTAGGTACACATCTTCTTCCTTATCTTTTCTACAATTTCGAATCCAGCTAATCGAGTCTGTAGCTGTTCGCGCTGGTGGATTCTATGTCGTTACTATTGCTAATCTGCGACAAGGACTGCTTGTACTTTATGGTAAGTTGCTAGTCTCTGTCTATACATGATCATTATACTAACCAGCTTTCTAGTCCTTATGATGGTGAGTCGCACTGAATCAATCGCATATTATTCTTCCCACACGAAACTAACAGCACCATTAGTATGTCTCTGCATTTCCAGTGCTAGTGACGATCCGGTACGTACCAACACCTGGCTGTCCACACATTACAGAAAACTAACCTTCCAATCAGCAACACAAATGTTTACGAAGAACGCTCTCTGGGAATATACGCACATGACGAATCCCCTGACGAACCAGCAAATACGAGCCGCAGCAACGTGATAACAGATTTAATCCGCTACCACCTAGGCCGACCCAGCCTATCCGAAAAATCACGCGGCTACTTCGTTCACCAACAACTACGCTCCCAGCTAAGCCACGACATTTGGTGGATCGCACTAGCAGTGCTCTTCATCGCAATTGCTGAATCCGACCACTACACAAAGCAACCCGTCGCATTCTCGACCTTCAATATCATCTTCGAGGTCGTCTCTGCCTATGGCTGTGTCGGCGTCAGTGTCGGCTTTCCGGGGAAGAACTATTCTTTTTGTGGTGCTTGGCATCCTGTTAGCAAGTTGATTCTTGCTGCTGTCGCTTTGCGTGGAAGACATCGTGGTCTGCCCGTTGCCATTGATAAAGCTATTATGCTTCCTACTGAGTCTTTGGCGTGGGCTGAAGAAGAAGATGCTGCTTTGAGAAGAGAGAGGACTAGAGCCTGGGGACAGGATCGCATGCCTGCTGGGTCTGTTTAGATGTTCCGAGGTTCATTCTGAGCTTTGCATTTTGGTGGCTTGGTTTTGCTTAACGTTGCTTTTTACTACTTACATAGACATGATACACGACCGTGAATGAGGACTGAAGAATCAGATTAATGAAGATTAGAACCCAAAAATCCAATGAAAAACTAAAACACACAAACGCCATATTCTTTTGATGCGGAATTTCCCGATAGTCCAAGGTTATAGGTCAGACATGAAAGATATACACAAGGTTAAATAGAGCAAAGGAGGAGAACTATCTACTCAAACTCCATTTCATCCTCATCTTCTTCTTCCTCCTCTTCCTCTTCTTCGAGTTCCTCCTCGCTTTCCTCCTCTTCACCCTCGTCACTGTCATCGTCGCTTCCATCTAATCCAACCTTGCCATTCTCCTTCTCCTCAGCCCGACGCTTCTCATCTTCGAGGCGCGCCTCCTCGAGGATAGCAGCACGCTCCTCGCGTAACTGCCGCTGTGACTTGACAAAAGCGCCAAGAGGGGTACTCTCCCAATCCACATCCTTGAGGAAGTTATCGACCTCAATACGGTTGCGAGGGGTGAATGAGACGTTCAGACGACGCTCCTCGATCCAGCGGGCGTTAGCCTCAATCTTTTGCACAACCAAAAGAATCATTTGGTTGATCTTGGCGTTTTTGTTGCCGCCCGAGCGGGCAGAGACCTGCTTCAGCCAGCGCTTGAGTGAGACAACGACCGGGACGGAAAGTTCAGGGAAAGCGATGTGCTTGGACCACAAAACGAAGAACTCCGACAGAAGCTCGGCGACCTGCTCACCAACACCATCGTGGTAGGTACGCGAACGGAGGTAAGATTTCGGGGCGCGGATGGCAGTGTTGAAGTCGAGGGGCTTGAGAGTGCTGGACTTGGGAGCCTTGCGCATCTCTGCGGAGTTCAGAACCTCCAGGAGAGAGGACGCGAGCGGGATGTAGGTTCCAGTGGCGCGGGAGATTCGCAGCAGAGAGCGCGTGAGCTGGAAGCGGAGAGGGAAGTACTGTGCTGTCGGGATCAGGCGCATGGCACCCAAAGTAATCTGAACGACCGGGTAGATGAGGGGGCGCAGAGCGGACTGCTTTCCGGCCTGGGCCTCGACGAGACCGTCGCAGTGCTGTGAGAGCACACGCGACCAGAAGTCAAGAGAGTGGATATACTGCCAGTTGTAGATGGTTTTGTAGGACTCTTTGGAGGTGTTGGTAATGCTGCTGCGCAGGTGCATGGCCAATTGACGGATAAAAGTGAATCCAGTGGTGTATGCGACGTTCTGGTCGATACCCCAAATCTCTGCGGCCGAGTTCTTCATCAAGTTTACACCGGCCAGAGTATGCACAGTGGTGTTGCGGCTGCCCTTGACCACACCCTCGTAAGTAGTTTTGAGGACAGTCTCCTTGATACCTGCATCGCCAATGATCATAACACGGCGCAGCAAAAGGAAGGCAGTAATTCTGGTGGCATCGGCGGTCGATACATCAGCCCAAATACCGACAATAGTCTTGATCAAAGTCTTCAGAACCTTACGGAACTGCAAAAGGTAAGGCAACATGGGATCCATAGCGGCCAGAGTCATTTTGAGAGTCTTTGCATCCGAGAGATTGATCAGGAGATGGTGGACCGAGGAGGTGTGAGATTTGATCAGAGGAGTGAGAGTGTTAAACTTCTTCGAGTCAAGAGATACCCTGATCTTGCCGGACGCGGCCTCCTTCACAGGGAGGTGGTGCGCCAGAACCTTGGGAACGACAGTCAACGCGGTCACAAGCACTTGGTGGTAGACACTTGGATCGGAGATGGTGTATTTTTGCTCTGGGGCATCAGGGTCGTTGACGTAGGCTGCGGAACGGAATGCAAGAACGGATTGGCGCATAGCACGGATCGAGTGCTGTTCCTCCATCAAGCTTTGCCACTTCTTGACCATCTCAATGGTCAGAGTGTTGTCGATCTCTGCTACCTCATCCTCATCCTCTTCTTGCTTCTTGGCCTTCTTCTTCTTCTTTTTTGCTGGGCCCTCCTCTTCGGCAGCCTCACCTTCACTCAGCTCATCAACCTCAGCCAGATCGCCATGGTCAGCGAAGTCGAGTAGTTCGGCATCGTTTTCCTTAAGATACTTGTAGAACTCAGGATCTTTCTCCTTCAACGCCTCGAGTTGGGTATTGTGGTCATCGAATGCGTTGGTGCTGCTGGCATCGTCATCATCGCTTATAGCAGAGTCGGCAGCTTCGTCTTCATCTTGTGCTTTGTCTTCTGAACGCTTGCGTTTGCCGATCTTGGGGGTGATGTCCTTCTTGCTGGCCTTGTTATCGCTAGTAGGGTCAGCAATATCGAAGCCACCGGAGAAGAAGTCATCGACATTCATCTTGGCAAAAGCTTCCTTCTTCTTCACCTCCTCGGGATTCGGCTCGTTGTCTTCATCTTCAGCTTCACGGCGCTTGGCACTTGCGGCCTTACGCTTGTCGTTCAATTGATGGCGCTGCTTGATCTTTGCGCCGGCCTTGCGGCGCTCAAGGGTATCCTTGAGATGGTTCTTCTCGAACTTCTTAGTAGATTTTTTAGCCATGATGGACGATTGTCTGTATATGAGCTTTGATCAACAAGTCGTTGGCCGCTGGAAAGAAAAAAAATTTAGCTCGGGGACAATCAGCGGGACCGCTTTCGCGACCGCCTTTGGGGCTGCCGATAAGACCAGTCCTCCCCGCGCAGCTACTGCTATTAGGATTGTGATTTATTCTTGTTAGTTATTCAGAATGTATTCTCAGCGACCATTATCTTATGCTCCGACTCCCTACAGCTACACACCAAACCCTGCGCGGTCTGCTTCCATCAATCTAGATGAGGTATGAATCCCGTATGCAAGCAGCAACGCGGGGAAACCTCACCCTAACAAAGCTATAGGAAGTCAAGTTGGTCTCCAGTTCAGGAGAAAGAGATTTATACGAATCTCTCGCCGAGATATACAGCATAATTGTTACCCTTGATGGGTTGGAGAAGGCATACATCAAAGACGTTGTCACGGAGGCGGAGTATACCGAGACATGCACACGACTCCTGAAGCAGTACAAATCTAGTCTGGGGGATGAAACCGTGTCGCGCGAGTTCATTGATTTGGAAACTTTCAAACGAACATGGGGGGTAGGTCTCATGAGAGTGCCTTGACCATTTTAGGGTGAATGTCTAATCAGGTCACAGATGGAATGTCCTCGGGCGACTGAACGACTGCGAATCGGTCTTCCTGCGACTGTTGAACAGGCCTCGCATGGAGCACCCACTTCTAGTAGTGTGACAGCTGGGAACTCAGTCGGTGGTGCATCCGGCAGTCTAATTCTAGCGGCGACAGAGAACTTCATCACATTCCTCGATGCATTGAAGCTGAATATGGTTTCGAAGGATGCACTACACCCGTTGCTATCAGAAGTGATTCAGTCAGTCAACAAAGTCACTGACGGAGATTTTGAGAATCGCGGCAAAATCATTCAATGGCTGATTGCGCTAAATCAAATGCGGGCTACGGAAGAGCTGAGCGAAGACCAAGCACGGGAGCTGGCATTTGATATTGAGCAAGCTTATCAGGGATTTAAGGCTACGTTGAACTAACAAAGTCAGGTTTTCTTGCATTTGGCGTGGCGTTTTAGAATTCCTTTATATACCACTCCAGTATACGGAGTATCCGTAGTACTAGACATTCGTTGTCGGTTTTTTTAGGTGAAAGAAGAGTACTATCATCGGGTACGAATTACTCTCTCTACTATGATATCCATAGCACATCATGATACATTATAATTAAATACTCCGTAATAAAGTATTTCACCACTGAACGGGTCACACTACTGAACGGGTCAGTTTGACCCACTTATTTTTATGAATCCCAATAACTCCATTATTTACTATGTAATATAGTAAAAAAAAACTACTGAATGGGCCTACTAGGACAGGTTTCCCTCCTATGTCCAGGTGTCTTACATATCCCACACCGGCGTTGGGTTACAGGCGCCCTTACAGGCGCCTGGCCCTCTTGTAAATTGGCATCATTAAGTTTAGGGCCACCATTCGACGCGTCAACCAGGTCTAATCCCTCCTGAATTGTAAGACCCCCTACTACTGTTAATTGACGATTCGGACGTTCTTTTTGTTTTTTCTTTTTCTCATGGGCGGCGCGTAAATCTCTGTTTTCCAGGCGTAAGAGAGCATTCTCTTGATATAGGTAATTTGCACCCTTTACTATCTGGTCTAATGCTCTCTTAGATGGTGTTGGTGGCGTTCGAGATACAGTGCGTAATATAGCTTGGTGTTGACGTCGTAAATCTTTCTGCGTCCTAGGCGTCTTAGGTGTCCAATTTCGACTTGAATCGCTTCCTATAGAGGGTGGTGGTGGTGGTGTATCGACGCGCATAGTAAGCTTTTTTAACACCCTAGTAGGGTCAAGTGGCACGATTCCAGTTGCAGCAAACGCATTAGAAGCAGATGCAAATGCTTCAATACGCGCAGTAGGATATATCTCTAGGAAATCTCCTTTACTAATGTGGGAAAAACCAAGCTCTACTCTAGACTCAACCAGCCGAGAATAAGAGCGTTTTAACACCGCAAAACACCCAACATCAAGAGGTTGAAGAAGATGAGACGCATGCGCAGGCATACATAATGGTATAATATCATGCTCCTGGCAGATTTTGTCGAAATCAGGTGTTAAATGGCTACCATGGCCATCTAAGATCAGAAGGCGATACCGTCCTTTAGTACGAGCAGTAGCAGGTATAAAGAGCTTTTCAAGCCAACGGAGCCCTATTTGATTTGATGTCCAGCCATTAGGACTAATCTCAAGACGCCAATTAGGTGGTAAACCTAGATCAGGAGCAAACCAGCTCTGCATCATCACCTTACCCTTAAAGATAATACAGGGTGGAGGTGCGTAACCAGACGCGCCTAAACACTCTATCACAGTAACCCATTCCCGGTTACCAGGCTGTTTTTTTGCGCGTTTACCATAATAACCAGCTCTAGTAACCACTCTCGCGGTCGCACATCGTCCCATCGCAAACCCAGTCTCGTCAAAATTATAGATATCGTCGGTGGTGATACCATATTTTGCGATCGTGTTTTCAACCAGTTTGAACCAATTATTGATCACATTATAGTCCTCTTGACGCGCACGTGTAAAATCGCGCGGTGTTGAATAGGTCGTCTTAAGTTCAGGTAAACGCGTCGCAAACCTAGTAACCCAGTTTTTACCGATCGTAAGAGGAGGGTTGGTTCCGCGGTCGGCGAGTAGGATATTAGCCATTCTACCAACATCTTTAGTTCTAGGAGCACAGCCGCGATCATCTAGAGAGACGACCCATTGAAGTAATGAATCCTCTTCAGATTCAGTCAGTTTAGACTGCGGTGGGTGTGTTTCAAGACGAAATTGGACACCAGAATGGCGGCGTTGGAGGGTTGAAAATGGTATATTAAACATAGCTGCAGCTTTACGCATTGATGATATATCGCCATTCTTGTAAGCTTGGTAAGCTAATAAGACCCTATTCTCCTGATCCTGTTTGTCTTGGACATATAGAGCATTTAGGGGGGCATGGTGGGTAGTTGAAAATGGAAACACCAGACTGACGCGTAAAATTGGTGGGGTGACCCGTTCAGTAGTGTGACCCGTTCAGTGGTGAAATACTTTACTAATTGGTTAATGCCCCTTTCTGCCTTATAAGGCATCCAACGATCCGTGGAATCAAAGTGGGCCTTTCCTCTTTAGGATTTTCTTTTTCGTGGAGGCGATAGGATCCACAGATAAATCCCCAGTCACCGTTGCCTATACGATTGCCTCAGTCGATGAGTGTTGGATAAACTATCGAGTATTAACCATGATTACTGCTACTGACGAGCCCCTCCATGGTGAGTGATCCAATCCACACTGAGGTAAGATAGTGAACTGATAAGAGTCTATCAGTGCTGGACTTGCCCCAGATCTACCAAAAGCCCTCGGGAACGGATCTCTTAAAGACGCTAGCCTTGTTGGCCCTTCAACCTCGTTCGTTTGGAATCAGTGCTGAAGCAGTCAAAGGACCTGCGGTTCAGCCGGCTGGAGTGACTCGGTATCTTACCTCTATAATTTCGAGCCCACTGTCATGGCTTGATACTGAGGAGTTGCGAGAAGCTGTATGGGATGCGGCTGCTTCCCGCCTTAGCGAAAGGTCCGGTCGTACTGGTAAGTATATCCAGATAGAGCCGTATGTATAGTTGAGTCAAGCTGACAACGCCTGTTCGGTATAGCCATGCCAGCCATGTCGCGCATCTTCGACATTCCAACCTCTACTGGCGAGGAATACACGCTTACCCTGCACGAACCCTCCTCTCACATCAGATAATCTGGGTATGAAGACGTGGGTTTCTTCATACCTCCTGTCTCGTCGGCTGCACAATTTCTCCATTGAACCCTCAGCAGGTCACTCTACCACATCATATAAGAAACCGCTCCGAGCCCTGGAGCTTGGTTCCGGCACAGGACTCGTTGGACTTTCTTTTGCCGCTCTCCAGGGTAAAGCAGCTACTGTCCACCTAACAGACCTTCCCGAGATCGTGCCGAATCTCGCGCATAACGCCGCCTTGAATGTCGAGCTTCTCAATACTACAGACGCAACTGTGACAACAGGTGTCCTGGATTGGTCTGTAACACCATCGCCGCTACCCACAGCTGAAGAACGATTCGACGTGATACTCGCTGCCGACCCATTATACTCGCCCAAACATCCGCAGTGGCTTGTAGATACAATTCAACCCTGGCTAAGCCGAGGCCTTGACGCGAGGGTTTTAACGGAGATGCCACTTCGGGACGCGTATATACCACAGGTGCAGGAATTCCGGAAGCGGATGATGGACATAGGACTGGCGGTCGTGGAAGAGGGCGAGGAAATCGGGTATGATGACTGGGAGGGTTCCGATGGAGAATCTTTGGCTGTGAAATGCTGGTGGTCTGTCTGGGGTTGGAGCGAGAAGATATGACTGGACGAGACCTCGGGGGTTATATGACCATGTCGCACGATATGAAATCACGAATAGACGATAAATGATAGACCTGGAGTAGACATATATCAAGTTTTTCAGTGTTTAGACCCAACCTGTATTCATAGAATGAATCTCATTCCAAAACGAGTGTTTTCAGAATACGTCTCAAATTACCTTGAAATGATGGACACCCACGAACCCTGAAAAAAATCACGTGCCCTATGACGTCAATCAACCTCGCATCTAAATCGAAGGTTAATTTCCTGAAATTGTCAAAATATTCATGCTTGATGCTTCCTGATTCATATTCAACGTTGTAATCATTTCAAAAGTGATTATATATATATAAAATAGGCGAACACGTCTACGAGATTCCTGAAATACTTCAAAATCGCATGTCCGAGGGAAATATATATTCGAGTCTTTTAGACTCAACACCAGATCTCAGTGCGTTATTTACAGCATTGAAAAAGATACTACTTTAACCTTGGAATATTGTGCATCGACACAGTATCTAGGTATAAACTGCTCAGCGCTCATAATGATTGGACTTTTGGCCATCACTTCCATCCCCACTGTCACGGGCGTGTCTTTTGCTGTGACAGAGCAGCGAAAAGCAAACCAACGTCGCGAAGATGCGCGTCGAATGAAGAAATTCAACATCGACGCAGTATGCACAGGCGATACAGACGATGACCGGGATTTAAATGGAAGGAGAGTGGTAGTACGAGATGAAAAAGTGAGAGATCAGCGATCTATTTCCATTCATTTTGATTCAAGCTAATCAGCCCTCAGGTCTGGCTCGATGACCCCAATCCTTCCAAACGATCTATTCCCGCTTTCACTGCTTTGGCATTTTATATCGAATATCCGGAATTGGAGGAGACGAAAGGTCGAGATCGTGGTCTCGGGCTTCCTACACATGTCTCTGACAACCCGCCCCTGCTTAATTGGATCTATGCTGATAAGGATACGTATGAGTTGAAAACTGGGAATCGGTCGCAGAGCGTGGAGCATCTGGTTGGGCCGTGGGACTGGACGGAGGATGAGACGACGATTATACTCGAGGAGAAGGACAGATTCATTGCCGTTGAGGAAGAAGAGGGCCAGTGGGCTTTATACTTTGATCGTCACGGCGATGAATTGGCGCGTGTCTTGGAGGAACAAGGGAAGCTGGATAATGCTTTTGTGCCTGTTTCTATGGTGCGGAGTCCTGTGGAGGAGGAATAGAACAATACAGGACGAGTAACTATGGAAGTTCATGATTGAATGCGCTGATGATAATGATTACAAATTGGTATTTAACCCGGGTAGTAGACCTAGGCGAACTTTTGGATATTCTGGTATCAATGAAACATTTACTCGGCAAGACCATCCCAGATGCCTCCATCACTATCGTTGCCTTCTGCTGCCTCTGTAGCTTTCCTATTGCGACTGGCTGCAATGGCACCCTTCTTGCGGTTTTCCATGCGACGCTCAAAGCCACTCTTAGTACTGATTCTCATTGCGCGCGCATTCTTGCTATCCTCCTTGTCATTTCCATTTCCATTGCCGAGTTGACGCGCCTTGACACCGTGTTGCTTGAGTTCTTGCTTGTCCTTCTTGGTAAGACTTGGGAGGGAGTTGAGGAGCCACTTCTGAATAGACTTCTCGCTCTCTGGGGCACCACGCAGCTTTTCGCTGGCATCGATGACATTGGCGATACTCTTGACGTACGGAATGTCCTCTTTGGTGTAGTAGGTTACTGCAATACCACCCTCGCGACCAGCGCGGCCCGTTCGCCCAACACGGTGGACATACACGGCAGCAGAATTGGGAATATCGTAATTGACAACACCGTTGATCCCACGGAAGTCGACACCACGCGCAAGCAAGTCGGTAGTAACGAGGATCCAGATCTCGCCTTTGCGGAAGTCGCGCATGATATCTGAACGTTGACTATCGGAGAGGTCGGAATGCAACACGGCGATGCGAGAGGAGCCACCTGCTTCGGTAGGGATGTCGTATTTCAACTCGGAGTGGAGAGCAATTGCTCGAGGAATGGTTTGAGTGAAGATGAGGAAAGGAGGTCGGAGACGGACATCTGAAGCAGAGGCAGCGGCTGGGTGCAGAAGCTGGCGAAGACCGAGCAGCTTACCCTGCTCTGTTGCTGCGTAAACGAGTTTGTGCTCGATGTTGGGAATGGCCGAATCCTTCAAGCCAACAACAAGGCGCACCAATGGGTGTGGCGTCTTAGGCTGTTGCTCAAGATCTTCTAGGCGCTCTTTAATAGTCGATTGAGTGAGGTCTTCCACGTTAGAACCCATGGTAGCAGACCACAGACTGACGCGTAGATCGGGGTGTACACATGAGCGCCAAATGTTGAGGGTTTGCTCTCGGAATAACGGGTCCATGAGCACATCAGCTTCATCCAGAACCAAACTTCGCACCAACGGCAAATGTGCCATACTTTTTGTTTCATTAGCAGACAATGCATTTACCAGCATTAGAGGAGTAGTAACAAGGATATCGCTCTTTGTGATGGGAACGATGCTGGCAGCCTTCTTGGGGTTGCTCTCGGATTCCTCATCATCATCGGATCCAGAAGCGTCGCTGTCTTCATCTAAAACGTTGCCCTCGTCCTCTCGATCCACCACTCGCATGCCCTTCCTCATCAGGGTAATCTTCACACCAGTTCCAGCAACTAATTTCCGACCTTCGTTGACAATCTGGCTTGCCAGCTCTTTTGTAGGTGCCACAACTATCGACAGGATACCATGCTCGTCAGAATCAGACTTCGAGTGGTGGTGCCGAACGATCTTGTTAATCACTGGGATCAAAAACGAGAGAGTCTTTCCACTACCCGTCGGAGCAATGACCAGCAGATCAGGCTCCTCTTTTAGCAGCAGAGGTAGAGAACTCAGTTGTACTTCTGTAGGCACAGTAAATCCCTGATCGGCGACGTTCTCGGCGAGCCGGCTAGAGATTTTGTATTTGGATCGCAGCTCCTTGAAAGAAATTAGCGGCTGTGGATACATGCGTCTTGCGCGCTTCTGCTCCTTCTTGCTCAACACATGCGATTCTTCCTGCTTTTGCTTCTTCTTTTTCTTCTTGGATTCCTTCTTGGTAGGTTCAGACTGGGCCTGGATCTTATCCAAGTCACGCAGATCAGTGATTTTGATCTTGTGCGAGTTCAAAATAGTTCGGCGCTGCACTTCATCCATCTCGTCCTCTTCATCTGATTCCTCTTGATCAGATACATGATCCTGTTCATGCTTGGTCGAAACAGTGATCACAGCTGGAGTCGGCGCAGAACGTTTTGTAGAACTGAAGAAATCCAGACCAGCTTCATTATCTTCGGGATGATCATCTGCTACAGCATTGCGCTTTCTTTTCTTTCCATTCTGGGCTGACTCAAGCTTCTCGCCTTCAGCGGTGCGGAAGAGCTGTGGATTGGCAGCTTTTCCCGTTGAAGGAAGACGCGCGGCATTTTCTTTGGCCGGCGCAACAGCCGACTTGAATTTCGTCGACCTCGTCAATAATCTGAATGCATCCATGATATATGGAAAAGACCCTTGGCGGTTCCGATATTTTTCTGGCAGAAAAAAGTCGGGACCCGCCGAATGGGATCCGGGCCAATCAGATGGCACTATCAAACAGAGCAAAATACTGAGTGAAGTGATATACAACAAGAATGAGAACCAAGATGCAGATTACCTCGACCCGATCAAAATGAAACATTGTTGGATATTGACGAGGTTTGATGAATTTGGATGAAGAAGTGTGCGGCGTCTACAATACTGCTAAGCTCGAGTACTAGGGTATTTTATAGAGAGATTTACGTGACTTGGGAAGGAACGACCACGTGAAGGAAACGAGAAAAGAAATGCTTTCTATCTCAGACAACAGTTTTAATTCCATCGTCTATCATACATAGTACAGCGCGGCGAAAATGGTGACGGGGTAACAAAAGAAACAATTCACTAATTTAGTGGTGAGCCGGCTCGCCGCGGTAACCGATCAAGTTGAAGCGACCAATGATCTCGCCGACAGTGAAGAAACCAATGACCTCAGCGGTGGTGACGGTGGCCAAAGCAATCTCCTTCTTGTTGGCGTTGCGGATGCGGGCCAAGAAGGTCTGGGGCGAGGGGAGGTTGAGACTCTTAAAGGAGGTAGGGTTTTTGGCGACGTTGATCAAGGGCTGGAAGAAGGCCTGGAAAGTGGCCGAGGTACTTTAAAGGGTGTGGTATTAGATTTCATCCGGAACCTTGAAAGTGGTGTCATTCGACGATCTGGGTAGACTTACGGAGGAGTCATGTTCTGGCCACGGAAGACCAGCTTGGAGAGCTCAAGACCGACACGGGTATAGTAGATAGTCGGGGGGATCAAGGCTGGAGAGAAGTTCCATGTTAGTTCGGTTTCGAAGAAGAATTGAAGACGACGGGTTGGATGAGAAGTTGGATGTTAACAAGGAGAGGCCGGAATATATGAATTGAGATTTGGTCATTCTCAATTGATATCCAAACTTCTCTTTCCTGATTGTTCCAAATTTCTCCATCTGATCTAGGGGGCTAAGGAAAAGGGTATCTCTTACAGTCGACAAACTTGACGACCTTTCCGACAGGGCCGCCGACCTTGCGCAGGGCCGAGGCAGCGTTGTTGAGGGCAGGACCGGCGACAGCAGTGGCCTTGGAAAGACCCTCCTGAGCCTTGGAGGCAGCCTGGGAAGCAGCCTGGCTAGCCTTCTCAGCGTTGGAGGAGGCGTGTCTGACGGCGGTTCTCCGAGTCAGGAACTGCGATTGCCGCAGGACGGCACGGGTAGCAGCGGGCATCTTGAGGAGGGTGAGGGGAGAGAGAAGGAGCGAAATGCAAGATCCAAGCACAGATCACCCAGGGCAGTCGCTAGTGTAAGGACGAAAAAGTCCAATGGCGGTCTAGTCTAACGGCAACGAAGAACAAGAATCTGCGGGCCTGCGACTCGGGAACTTCAGGGAATTATGGTCACGTGAGCACCATCCGATTTGTGCCTGAGCTATACATATTTCCCAGGTAGGAAACTGAATAATATGGGAATAATATTTGGATATTGTTTGACTGGAAGACAAGATACAGGTAATTCACAATTGATAGGAATTATACAACCCTTAAACGTGGAAAACGACGTGGCAGTCGATGGAATTGTATGTTGTGATGTTATCAACTGCTAGTGGTGGGCACGGGCCCGAGTTCCACCAGCAACTATGAACACATCTTTCCACTTCCTCAACGGAGTACAAGCAACGATAACAACTCGACCATCCGTTTCCATGTGCCTGCTGAAATTGAAGCTGCCATTTATTGAGCAATGAACATGGCATATTTGGCATCGGCTGAAACTTCTCATACCGAACCTCTTCCTGTCGATCGAACTGGTCAAGTGGCCCCTGGGCACATCCCAATCCACACGATATCAAGTTCCGACATGTTAGCCATAACTGCATAAACTTCGCCTTACAAGTCCATTCAATTAGCAATTCATAGACCATCACATTGTTAGGAAACGATTATGTTTCTTGGCACCTCACGCTCATATGAACTGGCTGGGAGCCTGAGGCTGCACTCTTAATAAAAAAACTTCACTTAGACGTTTAGTGTGTCATTACTATACTCCGAGACTTGTGCTCTCAGATGGTCAGTGCCTGTGGGCTTTTCGACTTCCGCATAGCGCACTAACCCGTTCGTTGCAAATAGCGCAACGCACTCAGCGTTTGAAGGTGAAAGTTGCCATAAAAACTTCAATACTCATCAAATCCATGCTAAGCACAATTCAACGGTCTCGGGCATGACGAGCTCCAGATCACACATAAAAATACCATTATACTGCTTGCACTACGAATACATTCAACACACCCAGAATAAAGGAACATGCCTTCTTTATGATGAATCTTCCAAATTCCATGGTAGTATGTGGATGGATTGGTAATTTATTTCAGAAGGCTTCACTTCCTAACATCTCCGAAGCTGAATAGCGGAGGTTTCCATGCAGATGCGCAAGCCCTGGCGAAGAAGCTCAATATGATTGAGGGTGATAATATCGTATTATAGTACAGGCAACGAACATTGGCCACTTATACTGAGGCGAAAGTGACTAACAAGCATGAGCACAGTGGCCGCTTAGCTTAAGACCAGGAAAAACCATATGGACTCGTTCTTGGAACAGAAAAAGCGATGATTTCCTTGACCTGAACGTGATATTACTCAGCTAAAACAAAGTCTGCTAGGTCATGTGGGAATCTGGTTGTACAGCTGTGATTCTCGGAGAGAATACTCTTCGCTGGTAGCGCAGATGAGTTAGACTGAAAAGGTCAGCGACAGGGCCAACCCAGTTCTTATACAAGGCAGTGGCAAGGAGAATGTAGATCTCGGTGCCATAAAATGCCCATCGATTGATCTCCGGAAAATTAGCCACTTCTGGAATTGTACAACTTCAAACCACGTATACAACGTTGGAGGGATTGAATCTGCACTTCGAGTGAATCAGTGAGGATAATAGTGTCCATTTTACCGATCTTGAACAGAGAAGATGGCACCCAGACTTTATCAAGTTCTTATTGTCAAGGCTAGGTAGTATATGTGAAACATAGATTTAACCGATAGCCGATATACTTTGGGCAGGCTCGGGCCGACAGTTGGCCGTTCTTCGGGGTCTTTTGGGGTTCTTGTTAGGCAATTTAACCCCGCGGTTAAATCACTTGCCCCGCAACTCCACTTTTTACTATATTGATCACGAGTACATCCTTTAGTTCCTTTTATCCCATTAGTTTCAAAAGTATTAAAGTGTCCTTTCCGTAGAGTCCTCCTTCTCTTCCCATTCATTCCACTACACTTCTCTCAAGTCATTATGTCTGCTACAACTGTAACAAAGGCAAACATTGGTGTATACACCAACCCTAAACACGATTTGTGGATTGCTGAGACCACTCCTACATTAGAGGATGTCCAAACTGGCAAGGGATTGAAGTCTGGTGAGGTCACTATAGAGGTTCGCAGCACTGGTATTTGCGGGTAAGTCATCATGCTTAGTCCTGTATCCATATCGACCTAATTGAGGTTATACAGATCAGATGTCCACTTTTGGCACGCCGGCTGCATTGGTCCTATGATTGTCACTGGTGATCATGTCCTTGGTCACGAATCTGCTGGCCAGGTTGTTGCTGTCGCACCCGACGTTACCAGCTTCAAGATTGGTGACCGGGTTGCAGTTGAGCCCAACGTAATCTGCAACGCATGCGAGCCGTGTCTGACTGGTCGTTACAATGGTTGCGAGAATGTGGCTTTCCTGTCTACTCCCCCTGTCGATGGTCTACTGCGGCGATATGTCAATCATCCTGCCGTTTGGTGTCATAAGATCGGCAACATGAGCTACGAGGATGGAGCTCTCCTAGAGCCTCTCAGTGTGACTCTGGCTGCAATCGAGCGTAGCGGGCTACGCCTGGGCGACCCCTTGCTCATCACCGGTGCCGGTCCCATTGGATTAATTAGTTTGCTTAGTGCGCAGGCTGCCGGTGCTTGTCCTATCGTCATTACTGATATTGATGAGGGCCGTTTGGCATTTGCCAAGTCACTGGTCCCGGATGTGCGTACCTATCTCGTTCAAATCGGTCTTTCGGCGGAGGAGTCTGCTGCCGGTATTATCAACGCCCTGAATGATGGTAAGGGCTCTGGAACCGATGCTCTTCGTCCTAAGCTGGCTTTGGAATGCACCGGTGTCGAGAGCAGTGTCAACTCTGCTATCTGGAGCGTGAAATTTGGTGGAAAGGTCTTTGTTATCGGCGTTGGCAAGAACGAGATGACTATTCCTTTCATGCGTCTTAGTACCCAAGAGATCGACTTGCAATACCAGTACCGTTACTGCAACACTTGGCCTCGCGCAATTCGCCTTGTCCAGAACAAGGTCATTGACTTGCGCAAGCTGGTTACTCACCGTTTCCCATTGGAGGATGCACTCAAGGCTTTCGAGACCGCTGCCAACCCGAAGACCGGTGCCATCAAGGTCCAGATTATGAGCTCTGAAGAGGATGTCAAGGCTGCTTCTGCAGGTCAGGATATCTAGAATGTCTTAATCGGGAAGGTCCATGCGCCCAGGTGGTGATGAGTTCCATAAATCATGAATAATATTCATAGATGCCCTTGAGCACAATAGAGCGAAACAAAACTTCATTTTTTTGCATTTTTCCAAGTTCAGTATAGATTAAAAGATCAAGTAGCATTGCCTAGGCAGAATGAAGGGCCCTCGAGCTTTCATAGTCTTTCCTCATCTGGTGAATTACTTAAATAGTTCCTTCTGTATGAAGCAACTTATAACACGGTGACCCTGGTCTTACGTCGGGGTATTATCCTCCTGCATCCTGGAATAATCAACTTTAAAGTAATAAGTAGGCAAGGGATTCCTAGTTTGTTTAGGCCCTGCATGAGCCAAGAGGGATAAACCGATAATTCTCCGTCCATGATTTTCTTCGTATGGGGTAAGTATGATATAGTATGGGTAGTGCAAATTGAAAACAACCATCATGGGAACTGCAGCCTGAATTCCAGTTTATTTACTTGCAAACAGGGAACTTTTCCCACTTTAAATTCCAAAATTAATCCCAACCTCTTCTTATTTCTCACCTTCTCCTTACCATACTTTCCCCCTCACATTGGTAACACATTGTGATCACACCCAGCCTACACTGGAATACTTTAACCTCTCTTATTCCACTCACATCCCATCATTCATTACACCTTCAACGCTTTTCCAGTTGGATTTCCAACATGAAGAGAGTTTTTCTCTTCTTTGTGTCCCTCGTGGGCGCTGCAGTCCTGGGTCCCCGGTCTGGAATCCTTGACTGTCCTGGTTACCGCGCCGTTAATGTTAAGGAACATGAATTCTCTCTGGAAGCTGACCTCACCATCGCTGACGATGCCTGCAATTTTTACGGAACTGACATTTTGGACCTCAAACTTGTGTTTGAATATCAGTCTGGTCAGCTTACCTCACTGATCATCTAGATTCATGCTACTGACACCCGCTTAGATGACCGTCTCCACGTTATGATCTTTGATCAGAATGAGTATGTTTACCAGGTTTCTGAGTCGGTCTTACCCCGCCCTTCTACCGAGGGTGTTCACAACAAGGAATCTCCTACTCTTCGCTTCGACTACCAGCCTGATCCCTTCGGCTTCAGGGTCATGCGTGGTGATGAGGTACTTTTTGATACTACCGAAACCACTCTAGTGTTCGAGTCACAGTATCTAAACCTCCGTACCTGGCTTCCCGATGAACCAAATCTCTACGGCTTGGGTGAGCACATAGATTCGCTGCGTATGCCAACCACAAACTACACTCGTACTTTGTGGAGTCGTGATGCTTATGGAGTTCCTCCCAACACCAACCTGTACGGTAACCACCCGGTTTACGTGGACCATCGGTTTACTGGGACCCACGGTGTCTTCTTCTTGAACTCCAACGGAATGGATATCAAGATTGATAAAACCGATGATGGCCGCCAGTATCTAGAATACAACACTCTCGGTGGTGTTATCGATCTCTACTTCATGGCAGGCCCGACTCCAAAGGATGTCAGCAAGCAGTATGCAGAGATCGTTGGGTTGCCTGCTATGCAGAGCTACTGGACATTTGGAGTAGGCCTCAATCTACTTGGTTTCACTGCAGTACTAACCTCAGAAAGTTTCATCAATGTCGTTACGGTTATCAAGATGTCTTCGAGGTCGCTGAGGTTGTTCTCAATTACAGTCGTGCTAAGATCCCTCTGGAAACCATGTGGACAGACATCGACTATATGGATGAGCGCAAAGTATTCACGCTGGACGCCCTACGTTTCCCCATCAAGAAGATGCGTGAACTGGTTACCTACCTTCACAAGCACAAACAGCGATATATCGTCATGGTTGACCCCGCTGTCAGCCAGAGTAGTAGGTTCCTGCTTTGATCCCGTCGTACATTCTTGGTTCTTTTTGACTCTAATTTTCCCACAGATAATGATGCCTACAACCGAGGACATGATAGCCACATCTTCATGTACCATGACAATGGCGACATTTACCGCGGAGCCGTCTGGCCTGGTGTGACTGTTTACCCGGATTGGTTCAACCCAGATACTCAGGAATATTGGAACAACGAGTTTGACCTCTTCTTTGACAAGAAGAATGGTCTTGATATTGACGGGCTGTGGATTGATATGAATGAAGCCTCAAACTTCTGTGTTTATCCGTGCTCTGATCCCGTTGGCTTTGCTCAAATGAATGACTTGCCTCCCAGTCCACCGTCAGTTCGCCTTCCTCCTAGTCACCTGCCTGGATTTCCCGATGACTTCCAGCCAGAGAGCTCGTCTCAAAAGCGCTCGGAAGATGTCAAGAAGGTTGGCTTGCCTAATCGTGATCTCATCAACCCTGAGTATCAGATTGCCAACGCCGCTGGATCTATCAGTAACAAGACCATAAATACTGATCTTCACCATGCCGGCGACGGATATGCTGAGTATGATACTCACAACCTTTATGGATCAAGTAAGTCCTCTTCTTTCCACTTTTGAGTTGGCATGTCTGACTTTGAAATAGTGATGGGCTCTGCCTCCCGTGAAGCAATGCTCGCACGTCGTCCCGATGTGCGCCCCCTCGTCATTACTCGAAGCACCTTTGCCGGTGCAGGTGCCCATGTCGGTCACTGGTAAGTCAACAACACTCCACGATAATCCACGATGTCCCAAAGCTTTTGCTGACTCGATTTTTCAATTAGGCTCGGTGATAATATCAGTCAATGGGATAAATACCGCGGTTCGATTGCTCAGATACTGGCTTTTGCCTCGATCTTTCAAATTCCAATGGTTGGTGCTGATGTTTGCGGATTTGGTAGTAACACCACTGAGGAGCTTTGTGCCCGCTGGGCTACCCTCGGTGCCTTCTACCCATTCTACCGTAACCACAACGAAATGGGTAGTATCTCTCAGGAGTTCTACCGTTGGGATGTGGTTGCAGAGGCTGCCCGCAATGTCATCAGTATTCGCTACCGTTTGCTTGACTACATTTACACAGCATTCCAACGACAGACCACAACTGGAGAGCCGTTCCTCCAGCCCTTGTTCTACGTGTACCCCCAGGACTCAAACACGTTCGCGAATCAGGCTCAGTTCTTCTACGGCGACTCCCTCCTTATTTCACCCGTTCAAGATGTCGGCGAGGAACATGTCGATGCCTACTTCCCCCAGGGTGTATTCTACGACTGGCATACGGGCAAGGCGATCCGCAGCGACGGACAGATTATTCGTCTCAACAATATCGGCCTTACTGATATTCCTATCCACATCCGTGGCGGCAGCATTATTCCAGTCCGCTCTTCTAGTGCGCAGACTACAACTGAGCTCCGCACCCGCGGTTTCGAGATTCTTGTCGCGCCCGATATCAACGGCGTTGCCTTTGGAACCTTGTACATGGACGACGGCGACTCTTTGAAGCAGGACAGCACCACCAGTGTAGTCTTTGATTACTCCAACGGCAAGCTCCACATCCATGGCAAATTTGGTTACCAGGCCAATGTGGTTATCGAGGCTGTCACATTGCTCGGACAACGGGAGGGATCCGTCCGGCGTGATTTGGAGTTCAACCCCGAGCGACAGACTGTGACTCAACTCACTAACATTGAGTTGAACGGACCTGCCGAGGTTGAATTCCTTTGAAATTAATCTAATAGCAGCTTTTCGGGACTTGGTCAGACGTGGGTGCAGAGATTTCCAAAGTGTCTTCTTAGTATCTCCGGTCGGGCCGAGCCCTAAGCCAGTTTTAGAAGTATGTCTTAGGGCCTAAAAATGGAAGGATGATAGGATGTGAATACTACTCCGTAAGTGTGAGACAGTAACTACTAGTTAAATTAGCAGTGAATTATCAAGCTTAAAAAATCGATCTGGTGTATAAAAGAAAAATTATAAAAAAAAAAAAAAATTAAAAAGAAAAATTAGAAAGCGAATCATGCACAACTAAAAATGGAACCACTCGCCCCATGGTTTGGCTTAAGATGGATGACTGAAGCGAAGACCTATTAATAAATCCTAAGGTACGGGGTAAGGCAACGGCGGTACCTAGGTAAACCTTGCTCAGGACGTACTCCGGACAGTCCGTATGTGCAGTTAAACGGCAGAAATGAATTGAGTGGCTTGAACTGTTCAGCACGGACCGCAAGTTCGTGAAGTATAAAAACGGGAATAAGGGCAAGTCAAGGCGATGAAAGTAACAAGAAGCCAAGAAGCCAAGAGATAAAGGAGGTTGACTTTCTACCATAGAAGAAGGATTTCAGGATCTGAGGATCTGATCACAGGTTTCAGGAAGTGAAGGGATCTGAACAAGTGATATAGGCTACGGTGTGAGTGTAGGCATATGTACAGGTACTGGAAGGGAAGGGATCGTTTCGCATGTATTGAGTGGGGCCAATCATATTGTGAGTACATATGTACTCCTGAGTTGGTACGTTATCTACCTTGGTACTTGGATACGTTATACGGAGAAGTCCGTCTAGGTTGCCATATTAATTTTCTCACTAACATCCCTTGAGTCCAAGACTCTACCCATCTGGGAATACGAGGGATAGACTACTCAAGTAGTTAATAGACTATAGACTCATGTCTTGGTCCCTTCCTGCCTTCTCCTATCAGGTTGGACTGATTTGATCTACTAAATCCGGTGGCGTTGACTATTGGTCTTTCATCCAATCATGTTATATCGATCCCTTAAGGGCCTCAGGGCGCATTTAATCATCCCATTGAATTTCTAGCCTCCTGGCCAATCCCATCCACTCTCAGCCTCCTCTTTTTTATGTCTTCTCATATTAATATGACAAAATGGATCCATCAACCGTGGTGCCTTATCTAAACTTACACTGATCCACTCTTTCAGTAATATCTCTTAGACTCTAGGGCCTCTTATTTATTCCTCCATTATTCCCTCTGAGGACCCTTGTATTTTTTATTTCCACTTGTACCCCTGACTAGCGCGCATTATTTACTCCAGGGTTTTTATTCTCACAATGCCTTCTTTGTACAAGCTCGCTGCTGCTCTTGCCGTTGCCTTACCTCTGGCTTCTGCCCAAACATACACTTCTTGCAACCCATTGGAGAAAACATGTCCCGCCAACGCTGGTTCCACAGAGTCTCGGCTGAGCTTTGACTTTACTCAGGACTCTGCTCTTAAGCAATGGACCACTGCTGCTGGCACTGTCACCACTGGCAGTGACGGTGTCGAGTTCACATTGAACAAGCAAGGCGATGCGCCCACAATCGAGTCTGACTTTTACATCTTCTTCGGCGAGATTTCAGTGACTATGAAAGCTGCCCATGGCACTGGTGTCGTCAGCTCGATTGTCTTTGAATCAGATGACCTCGATGAGATTGATTGGGTAAGAAATTCTCCCCTTTCTTTTAGCCTTTTCTTTATACTTTGCGACTAACAAACCTTAATAGGAGGCTCTTGGTGGTGACACTACCCAGATCGAGACAAACTACTTTGGAAAGGGTGATACCACCACTTATGACCGTGATACTTGGCCATCTGTATCTTCTCCCCAAGACACTTGGCATACTTACAAGGTGTCATGGCAGAAGGATGCTATTACATGGTACATTGATGGTGCTGCCGTTCGTACCCTCCTCTACAATGACGCTACCCAGGGAACTCGCTTCCCTCAGACTCCTATGCGTGTCCGCCTTGGTATCTGGGCTGGTGGTGACCCTTCTAACGGCAAGGGCACCATTGAATGGGCTGGTGGCGAAACCGACTATTCCCAGGCCCCATTCACCATGTATATCAAGTCTGTTGAAATTGTCAACTCTAACCCGGCCAACTCATACGTCTGGTCTGATAATTCTGGCTCTTACGACAGTATTAAGTTGAGTGGTGCTGCTGCTGTTAGCTCTTCAAGCTCTACCTCTTCTTCCTCATCTACAACCACAAAGACTTCCAAGTCTTCAACTACTACTACGTTGGCTACAAACACCCAGGCTTCAACTACTTCCAGAACCACATTTGGCACAGCCACCACTTCTTCCTCTGATGCTTCCAGCACTGGAAGCAGTGGTTCCGCCACAGACTCTACCTCGGGAGCCACCACCACCGGCTCCGGCTCCAAAACCAGTTCCTCCTCTTCTTCATCAAGCTCAGGCTCTTTATCCAGTGGCACTGATGCTGCACCCAGTGCAACCCCTTCTTTCAACTCAGCCGTCACCCTGGCTACCAGCCACATCGGCTTCCTCTCCCTACTAGCCCTGGTTACTGTTTTCATCCAACTATAAAAGTTTGTTACGCATCTAATTACGTCTTATGGATGAAGCAAACTGGGCTGGATCCAGGCTTTTGAATGAGCGATGGCTTTGTTTTATATCTTTGTACCTCCTAAGGCCTTTTCATGGCCTTTAGTCATTTTGAACGGCCGCACGGATTCACATGGGGAGTTTTTTTTTTATCTATATCCATGTACCTATATCTAATCAGCACAATTATTTCTGAATCATTTATGTCTTTTAGATGGGTAGTACCTAGGTAGATGATGCATTGATCGGACTGCGGGATTAAACAAACTTGCTTAGAAAAGAGAAACGAAACAGTAGCAATCTTAGAAGCCCTTATTGGTCGCTTGTCACCTGGACCGCCTTCTCTTCTGTATTAATGCCGGATATACGTTCAAGGCTTGCTGTTGTAAGCAGGCGGTGCCGATAAGGAGAGGGCCCAGCGGCGATAGTGGACTTTATTATGGTTATGTTTTCCCTTTCTTTCCCCTCTCACACCCCATTTTTGCTATTCCACCAAGATTGGTCACAAGTATTTCATTTCGTGTGCCACTTTGGCGCCTCCTCTCTTAAGAGAGTTGGGGACGCTATCTCAATGGATAATCCTGCTAGTTATGACCACCTGTACCGAAGAGGCGCACCATGGTACCTCACGCGCCAGCTGGCCGAGTTTCATCACCTCCACAGAGAAGGTCATCCATTTAACATCCATGAAGCCGAAGTCAACCGCACTATGATGACCTACCTCCTGAAGAAAGATTTCCGGCTAGATGTGACCTTCGCGGAAGACCGTCTCACCCCCGCCATTCCCAATCGTCTGCGCTACATCTTGTGGATTCATAAGCTTTTGGATTCCACCACTAAAAACATTTCTCACGCCTATGATCCCAGTCGTCAAGTTTTTGGTATTGATGTCGGTACTGGACATTGCGCTATTTATTCTATTATGGGATGCAGGGTCCGTCCCAGGTGGAAGTTTTTGGGCACAGATATTGATGCGCAAAACATCTCCACAGCCCGAGAGACTGTGAAAGCCAACAATCTTGAGGACAGAATAACTATAATGGAAACCTCTGCCAGTGAATCATTTTTCCCGATGGAGAAATTTCCGGAACACAAGTACGATTTCACGATGTGCAATCCACCATTTTATGCTTCCATCGATGAGATGAAAAAACTGCTCGAGGAAGTGGATATGGATCATGAATCTGCCTGCACCGGCTCCCATGTGGAAATGATAACCCCCGGCGGTGAACTTGAGTTCATTAAACGCATGATTGATGACAGCCGAGCTGTTGGGGACCGCATCCAGTGGTTCACCACCATGATTGGACAGATGAGGAGCGTTAGACCTATAATCAAGTATCTTCAGGACAAAGGAATGACGAACTACGCCATATCGTGTCTGCAACCGCATGCAGAGATAAAGCGCCCAGTCATTGCTTGGTCCTGGCAGGATAAGCGCCCGCCCTCTGATTTTGCTCGCGACCTCCCCAATGTCGAAGGAAAGCTGCAGCCTCCCCTCTCGCAGTTTCATCTGCGACTGGTGCCAACTGCTCATACGGATGATGTCATTGAGTTCCTAAACAAAGAGCTCACCTCCATCGCATGGTTCTGGGAGTGGGACGAAAACCTTGGAGTAGGAGTTGGCTACGCCGAGACGAATGCCTGGGGCAGGGTTGCACGCCGAAAGGCTGCTTTGTCTCTTTCCAGGACTACTTCCCTTACAGAAATCCCGAAGGAAGTCAAATTCGGCGTCAGGATCTCAGTTAAGGAAATCCTCGTGAAAAAGAAGGGTGATACCCAAAACCAGGATCTTGCTAAGCGGGATAGCATTGAAGCTGACGATAACGATGTCAACAGCACGATAGTGAACCCGTCCGGTCTATCGGGGTTGGAGACCCCGACGGCAAGCCCCAACCCTTCGATCGACTCGAGCCCCGATTGTTACGTTCAAGTGACAATCCAATGGAACCAGGGTTACGAAAAACACATGGACTTGTTTGATAGCTTCCTTGGAATGATTAGAGGCAGGCTTGATAAAACGTTTGGTCTCTGTTAATTCTGATTATGGGGGGATTCATCCCTAATTTTGTATTGATATTGTATTATTATTGTCTAGATAGATGAATTTTGTCGAAGCAGTGTATGAATGAATGACAGTTGCTGGATTACTTTTGATATCTATCTATATTCTTCATCCGGATTCTATGATTGAATTATTCATGCCTTGAAAACATGTGAGATCTGCAGGCGCATGGTTCAATATACATAACATTTTTTAGAATCTCAATAACTCCATATCCAATGGCTAAACGGGGTAGTTAGATATTAAATTCTAGCGACAGTTCATACCTGCGATCTAACTTAATTGCCCAAGTTTCCGCGCTTTCCACCTCTCTTCTTCCGGTCGTGGTGTGCCTTCAACACCGCGCGCGTCTCAACCAGACTACGCTTGTTCTTGCTCTTTGCCTTGCCCAGGGTCATGAAGAAGTTCTTCTTGCGAGCCTTCTCCTTGTTCGTGGTACTCTTACCCTGCTCTTCCTTGCGTTCCCGACGCTTGGCTTCCTTACTCTTGTGCTCTGAGCGGTCCAACTTGCCCTCGCGAGCGTGAGCAATTCTCTCCTCGCGGGTTTGCTTTGCAGCTGAGAGGGCCGCGAGACCCTCGATCTCTTCGGCTGTCAATGGGTCGTCTGTGTGACGAGCGCTGAGGGCTTGTGCTGCACGGCGGGACTTGGAGCCTCCTGACACGGCAGCGTCAACTGACGCTTGAGCTCGAAGCTCAGCAAGCTTGGCCAAATCGGCAGGTGTGAGAATGCGGGTTGTGGCGAGCTTGGAGAAAGTAGACTCCTTTGTGGCGGGCTCCTTTGAACCTTCAGCGGCTGCCTTGGGTTCTTCATCATTTTGCTTGGTCTTCTTCGAGGGCCGGTCCTTCTCGTCTTCCGAGTCACTGAGGTCGATCTCAACGTCACTCTGGACGTTGATCCAATCGCCAGAATCATCACTGTCGGAGTCATCCTCGACATTCCAGGCATCCCAGTTGTCTTCTTCATCCTCATCCTCGTCATCCTCGCCGTCGGACGGAAGACCCTTCTCACGTCGCTTCTTGCGGCGTTCTTCTTCCTTCCACTGCTCCAGGAGCTCAATTCCCTCAATGCCTCCAGACTCCTGTTGGCCGAATCGTCGCTGTTCCTTGTCGCCGGCACGGAGGCTCATGGAAGCCTCCTTACCACGATCACGTTTCTTAAGCATCTGCGCGCCAACATCACGGAACAGACTGAGCAGACCCTTTGAGGCCATGATAACACCCTTATCTTTACTCTTCTTGTACATGACGAGATCTTGCAGCAAAGTCTCATTCATTGCCAGAGGCTGGCGGACACAGATCTCTCTGATGGCGTTCAGACCAGCAGTGGCGACTTCTCCTGCCGACGCCTCGGAGACGAACTCATTCGCGATCTTCTGGACCAGAGGCTCAAGAACATCCGGGGGCACTAGATCGTGAGATGCCTGTGCTAGGGATGCCAAGAAGGATGTGACAGAGGGTTGGCGAGGAGTGAGGAATTTCTGGAAGTAGGAGTAGAGCGACATAATGTGAAGTTTGTGCAAGCCAACCAATCGAGAGACCAACTGGAGAACTAGTAGTTTTTGCTCCAGATTCAACTTGGCCCTGCTGTTTTGCAAGTGCTTGGAGAATAGGGTCTCTGCAAATCCTTGCGGATCATGCAGTAGGTGAAGCGCAGAGAAGTTGAGCGGATGCGGTTGGTTCTTCTTGTGTTCCTTTTTCTTGTGAAGGGCCATGGCTTTCTGGGCGACACGGGCCTTCTTTTTGGTCTTCTTGTTGATGCCAAGCTGATGCTTGATGCGGGCCACATCCACTTCCTCGTCACTGCTCTCGTCTTCCATTTGCTCGCGCTCCTTATCTCCGCCAAGGAAGAAGCGTACTCCACCAATGATGACCTTCTCATTCTCAGACAAACTGGCCTCCTTCATAATCTCAACAGTCTTAGCATCGGTCCAGATTTGACGCTTCCATAGCTCTCGGGTCAATTTTATTGCCCAGAGGGCTTTGGATGAAGTACGATCAGATGTAACCAAGTTGAAGAGAACTGTCTGCATAGTACGGTTAAGCTTGTGGTTGGTGGTTTTCAAATTGGACATGCGAAGCTCAGAAAGAATCTTCTGGAACAGGAAAGCGCGGAGAGTCTTGCTGGGTGTCGTAATGAGAATCGGGAATAATGTATGAAGCAGCCTGCGACAGAGGTTAATTGAAATGAAATTAGTAGAGCTAAGAGTATGATACGTACGTTGCTGAATCGACAAGATCTTTCTTCTTGAGAAGCACTATGCTACCAACCAGCTTTTCTCTTAATTCTGGCTCCAACACCAAGTGATGCTGCATAAGCATGTCGATAAGCTGCTGTGGGAAATCTTTCAAGATCTCCGGGTAGCAATCGGCAACGTGAGAAATGAAATCAATAAGATCACGCAGCGAGATGATACCGGTGTCCGTGGCCGACGTGGGCGCGGCCATGAAAATTTCACGATGCGACTCATATTGGTAGTGTTGGGCGCGGAAATCTTCAATGTATGATCTAAAGCAATTCAAAGGCTTGTTAGTCTTGCTCGAAGGAGGTAATTTATTCAAATGGCTTACTTGGGATCACGGCGAATTTTGTGCTGCAGATTGGGCCTGTGATGAGAGTGTTAATAACCAAGAATGTCCCGCCATGGCAGCATTGACCGCAAGTCAAGGGAACTTACAGATCAGCCTCGACCTTTTCCAGAGCTCCCAGCTTTCTTTTCACCATCTTGACGGTATTGAGTGTGGAAGAAAATGGTGGTGAAAAGAGGTTTGCGGTAATTGTCCGCCTCCAAACTTTTTTTTTTCATCCCGTATCGATAAGCGACCCCAAGGAGTACCCGCTCAATATGGAGACAATATCGACCGCCTATTTAATTATCATTATAGCAATCTTTTATCTCAAATTTAAGATTTATATGTAACAAGTCTAGTTTCTACGTCTGCTGCTTTTATTATCTACTGGCTTCTCCAAGCGATCGAGAACCGGTCCGCAGTCAAAAATCAGACGGCTCTTGATATAAATTTCATTGCTTCGTAGGGGCCAAACATTTGACTGCTTGAGTGGGATAATCAAGGTTATCTAGAAGTTTAATGATACCTGGTTACAGAGAATTTGTCCTTTTTATGTGCAATTCACCAGCCTGGGGGCAGATAATTTCAAAATAGCAAGCGATCTACAGAATATGATACAACAAGGGGTATATGGACGACTAAGACATCAAGGCATAGCAAAACACTTGTGCTGCAGGGAAGAAAAGTGGGAGAGAAAGATGAGATACAGGGCTGGTTGAACCTCAGCTCTTCCTCCATCCTAGGGATTAAGACGGATATTTACGACAAAAGCGGATTAAGCACAATCCATGTCGTAGTCCAGGTCAACCTCTTCCCGCCGACGAAGGAAAGAAGCCTCTTCAAAGTCGCCATCCACCTCCATGTTTTGCGTAGTGAAACCTGGCTTGCGTGATAGAGGAATAATACGGCGTCCTTGTTGGCCCATGGGAGATAGTATGGTTCGCGAATGAGGATCTTGCCAAGAGTCCACATCATCGTCTTCCAGGTAAGGGAACTCGTCCGCAAATATATCATCTCGATTAAATCGCCGCTTCTGGCCGTTTATCAATTTTGGCATGGAAGCGGCTGACGTCGTGGACTCCTGACTTCCCGGAAGAGAATACGCATCACCATCATCAGTCTGAACGACGTGCGATCGTGGGAAATTAGAGTAAGGAGTAAGCTCGGTGTAGTTATTGTTGGTGGTATATGATTGAGCGGTTCTCGTCTCTGCCATTGTAACTGGTGGTGCAATCTTTTGCTCTTGCATGGACATCTGGGTCTTGTATCCATCGGCTACAGATTTGCGGACTCGCATTCCAACTGAGAGAAGCGAGGACTGTACTCTATCCGGCACTACCGGGGTGGCCGAAAAGGTAGCAGCAGCATAGTGGTGATGTGAGACGTCATAAGAGCGTGGCTCTGTGGAAGTTGAGAAGTAGGATGTGATAGGAGGTTGGAAGCGTCGGCGCTTAGGCAGCGTGCTGTTCGTGACCGGCATTGTGAATGAGAGTTTTGAAATGAGGGGTTGATAGGCCTAGATTCGAGGGGTAAAAAGGAAAAGAAAAGAATGCAAGGAGAAATGGAGTGGCTGGGAAAAGTGGCAAACGCGACGCGGGCGAAACGCGTCCCAGCCTTGATTAAGGGGGAAAAACCCAGACCAGCACTAATATGAATTGTGGGCCATCTTTCCAAGGCACCAAATATAGCTATCAATCTAACCTAATTAGGAAGTGAAGATCACGGCCACTTTTCCTGTCATTGATCATAGACAGCTCTCAAGCACAGATGCTTTTTTCTTTCTTTCAAGGATAAGAACTTGGAAAGTTTCCCAAAATGAATACCTCTCTGCATTTTTTAGCCATGTTTTTCTCTTCTTCATCTCAAACCTAAAGCCTCTCTGAAGGTATACACCACACTCTGATCGGTGCTCACTAGGTAAGCATGCAGGAGCCCTGGAGACAAAGACTTTCCGAGAGAATCCCACTAGGGATGAGGAAGCTAAAGGTTTCTACCAAGATATCGAGTATGAGACCGATGTGAAATTTTTATTGACAGTTGTTGCGGATAAAGTCACCTGGGCATTCAGGATGGTCACCGTTGCTAACCGTTGCTACTCCCTGTTATAGTTACGATGACAACCTTGGAGGAGACAATACTTTTAGCCTCACTATCCAGCGCGTACGCTTTGTAGAGTTTGTCTTGCAAAGTTTAACACATGAACACAGCCGTCAGAGGTCGAATGTGTTTGTCGATACCTTCCTTGTTTATTACCTTGCTTCTGAACGATGGGTTTGATGTGGCACCACCTGTTAATATCTAGTTAGGCTGTTATACATTGGATGGTGTCTTTTATCCTAATCACATATTCTACTTTGCAGACTTTGACGTATCAGCATAGCCTTTAGATATTGAAGGATTGTTGACGAGATCGAGTCCGACAAAAGAAGCAAAAGTAACTTACAACAGAACATTAGAAGCTTCTAACCCTGACTGATAATTTGATTTTCTAAACCATGATTTAGAATTGATGCTGACGTACCAATGATAAGAAATGATATCAATTTCACCACCGGGGAAATCAACCTTGGAGCCAGCGTGCCCCAGCCGAGAGTCACACCCGACTTTCATTACAATGAATTCAGTGACTGGAATTGAAAGTCTAGATCTTTTCTCTCTCATCTTCGTAGGTAGTGGTGGTATACCAATATTCACGACTATACGTAACCACGTGGGTATGCACGGAGTGCTATGTAGAAAATGGGGTTCGAAATGGAATGGCCCTTGAGGCTACATGATAGGTTTCTTGTCCCTCTACCTAAAATCTCTCTCATTTGGTTCCCCTTTATGAATCTTAGTGGCTTGATTTTGTAATCAGATTAGGACATTAGTTAGTCGTTTGTCCACGCTGGAGTCCTCTTCACTCTGCCCCTATCAAGAACCCTGAAGGCTACAGGTACGCTCGAAGCTAAGATCGAAGACTTGCCGGGCCTGAGACTGTCGAATTCTCCTGAAGCTAAGCCTACACGGCCATCGAGCTACCATGTTTGAATAGCGCTTTAGATAGGGCTTAGGGCCAAAATATCACGTGTCATATATAAAAATTCTAAGGAGAAAGCAGTTACTAGACTGGAGAAAGCAGAGTGATTAGACGGGGTGTAGTAGGATGTAGGCACCTATGTCTTTGTCCTAGCAATATCTAGCAGACTCGACGGGCGAAGGTCGAGGTTTAGGAAGAGTATCGTAAAGATCCCCACCATATCAAATAATAGCATCGAGATCGCGAGAGGGTTGGCTAAGAGCAAAGAGGAATGAAATTCATAATTTGAATTAAGAACACTTGGGCTTGATAATCTTAATTTTAATTTAAGGCAACCATAAGAACGTAAGTAACTAATGGAAACCTCGGATGTCATTAGCCCCGAGTGAGACCAGACATTTTTAGGTACGAAAAAACCCAATAAACCCAACACCAAACACACCCTTTACCGGTTGCTCTTGGCAACACGCTCAAGCTCGTCCTTCTTCTTGATGGCGTACGAGTTGGAGCTACCCTTGGCAGCGTTGATCAGCTCCTCAGCAAGGCACTGAAATTTCCATGTTAGTACAATTTCATAATGACTGATCAAAACGACTTGAAACAAACCTCAGCGATGGACTTGATGTTACGGAAGCTGGCCTCGCGGGCACCAATGGTGAGCAGAGCAACGGCCTGGTTGACACGGCGCAGAGGAGAAACATCGACAGCCTGGCGACGGACGGTACCCTGGGAACCGATACGGGTGGAGTCTTCACGGGGACCGCAGTTAACAATGGCGTCAACGGCGACCTGGATGGGGTTCTGGTCGGTCATGACGTGGATCTGGAGTAAATCGATTAGAATTGAGATATCGCGCAGAATTTGCATGTGGCGAAACATACGATCTCGAAAGCGTGAGCGACAATGCGGACAGCCATGAGCTTCTTTCCGTTGTTGCGACCGTTCATCATGATAGAGTTGGTCAGACGCTCAATGATGGGGCACTGAGCCTTGCGGAAACGCTTGGCGGCATAGCGACCGGCGGAGTGGGAGGTGTAGACCGGGGAGCGGATCTGGATGTAATCGCTGCAGACAAACAAAAAAAATCAGTATTTCGTTACCAAGCGAATTGGATCAGCCCTCCAAGCGTGATATCCTGTTCTGGTTGTGGTTTAGGCGAATTGCTGAGAAGAGATCCATCTGATTTCGAGTGTAAATAGGCGTGGCGTTGTGTGTGTGTGTGTTTGTGTGTGTGGGTATCCAGTTCTCATAAAAATGTATCGATGTGTCCAATAACCCCAAAGTTCTATGCCTCGCAATCACAGAAACAAGATATCGCGCCGAGAAAAGCAGATTTCGTTTGCGGAAAGAAACTCACGTCAGGGAGATGTCGCGGACCTCGACACTATTGAAAATTCTTGTTAGACGTTGATCTTGGCTCCTAGGCGTTGTGCATAGTTACTCACTCGCTGTAATCCCACTTGCCGAAAAGGCGAACGACACCATCAGCGACGACGTCCTTGGGCAGGACGGAGTAGGAGGCGACCTCAACTTCCCCGTTGTCAGACATGTTGGCGATGGATTCGTGGGAATGTCGTTGGGTGGTTGAATTCGTTGATTCGAGGCTCGACTCACGGATTGAAATTGGGTACGTTCGCTTAGGTCAGTGTGGTGTGTGGTGTGGGTCATATGAGTTAGGGCAGAATCAAGTCCACCAATTACGATATATACATCATGTGATCTGGACATCCTCCATTTTCTGCCTTAAGGCAGGAACTGCCCTCGACTTGGCTTACATTTCTTGGTACTTGTCTTGATTATTGCTCCAAATCAATTTCTGTTTTGAAGAGATAAGGATAGTACCATCTACTCAGTTCAATTGTGTACTATACTCGTGCAATCATTTTTCTAGGATGTCAACATTGTACAGCATACTTCTAGAACTAGCACTGTACATGTCAAGTATGCTTGGTACCTGAGAAAGACACAGTTTTCATCCTGACCAGTGACTCCGTACTTTGAACAAAATACCTTTTCAAGCAAACCTCAAACCTAGCTTGTATTTCTCTTCCGAAAATAGCCCTGGAAATTGCCTTCGGCCCCTCGTGTCTATATAAAGTTGGTTCAAAGGGTTGTCTGACCGCCCTTGGTGACGTTACGGCTGTTCGGCCCCGAGTCCAACTAAGACAAGACGACGACCTCTGGGAGTAGTCCACTCAACCCCCCTAATATTTCACAAAATCCAACAGGGGTCTCGGTGAATTGCGCCCCATCTATTCCTTCACAACTGTGGCTCAAGTCACTCTTTGCGATGAGTTAGTCGTTACTCACTGCGATACTCCAAAATCTCCCCGCGTTCGATCCACTTTCTCTTGAATTGATATCTTTTCCGAGCCCAAATGGCGGAAAACAATCCAGAGCTCCAGGCTGCACTGCGGCAGCTGGATCACGAATATGAGGTATGTAAATAAGCTACTGAAAGCAACCGCCAACACTCATGATCCTTGCGCTAACATGATCTCGTGATACTTACAGGAGGGCGATATTACTGAGAAAGGGTAAGCCTTCTCTCCCAGAATCCATATAAATTGAGCCCAAACCTTGGAGGCCCTGGAAACACAATTGTCACATCTCAATGAGAACGTGGACTATCGGATACGGGAACTAGCTAAACTAATCATATCCAAGGTATCAAAAACGACGCACACTTCTACTCTCGCAATTTCTTGGCCCCAACAAACCCCTCGGGGTCGTCAATTACTCCGAAGACCCGTCTGGTGACTCGTATGCAGCTCCTCCGGCTATATTAAATGTTCGACCGCCCACGGCCGAGTCTTCAATACCTACCATCGCATCTCCAACCTATGACGGCGGGTACGACATCATGCAAAGCGGCGGAGGGTTCGGGAACAGCCATGCTGACAGCATGGGCATGCATAGTCCTTCAACAACGCTAAATGCGCCTTACAACAGAGATAGCGCAAGATTGTCACTGGCTTTGGATCGGATGCAATCAGCTTCATCGTATGATTCACTCTTTCTCCCCAAGCCTCCGATCCCAGGCGGTCCGCCGCCCCCGGAGGACTCAAGAACCGCGACTTTGATGAGCCAAAACTACGCTTTCAATCCAGATGCTCAACCCGAATACATGGATGATGGTATGGGGGCCTTTGATCCTGCCTCCGGCGGAGTCACTCGACAATCAACTATGCTTGACTCACAACAGGGATTCTTCTCCGACTTTGCTGGACAACAGCGCGAAGATTATCGAGAGAGCTATGGTGGTGGGTTTCATCGCTATTCCCAGTCAGGGGAGGCCTTCTCGCCCACTGTCAATATGGTCCCGCCATTCATCCCACCTTCTGAACTGGCTCATGGGCCAGCTATCGAACATCTGTTGCCTCTAGAACCCCGTGATATCCCTTTCTCTATTAACGACCCACATGACAAGAACATTCCAATGTCAAATTTCGAAAACCTTCCCGCCGTCCTGCGCTACCGTGCTCGTATTCATGCAAAGCAGCCTGCTTACTGGGTGCTTGATAACAAAGGAAAGGAGATTGCCTCGATAACGTGGGATAAGCTGGCTAGTCGGGCAGAAAAGGTTGCGCAGGTGATCCGTGACAAGAGCAATCTATACCGTGGAGACCGTGTGGCTCTGATTTACCGCGAAGCTGAGATCATCGAATTCGCCGTCGCTCTCATGGGTTGCTTCATTGCAGGGGTTGTTGCTGTTCCAATCAACAGCTTGGACGACTACCAAAGCCTCAACCTGGTGCTCACCTCGACCCAGGCCCATCTAGCCTTGACCACTGAGAACAACTTGAAGGGTTTCCAACGTGACATCACCACACAGAAACTGAACTGGCCACGAGGCGTCGAGTGGTGGAAGACGAATGAATTCGGAAGCTTTCATCCCAAGAAGAAGGACGACACTCCTGCTCTTGTAGTTCCGGACCTGGCATACATCGAATTTGCGAAGGCCCCAACAGGTGATACGCGCGGTGTTGTAATGAGCCATAGAACTATCATGCACCAGATGGCCTGCCTGAGCGCAATCATATCGACAATACCCAACGAAAATAGGACAATTGGGGCCAAAGGCGAAACGATCGTCACTTATCTTGACCCAAGACAAGGAATTGGTATGATTTTGGGTGTTCTACTCACTGTATATGGCGGACATACAACCGTCTGGCACGAGGACCGCGCTGTAGAAACACCTGGTTTATATGCTCACATCGTCACCAAATATCGGGCAACGATCATGGCTGCCGACTACTCTGGACTCAAGATTGCCGCCTACAACTACCAGCAGGACCCAATGTCAACACGTCATTACAAGAAGAATACTGAACCCAATTTCGGGAGTGTCAAGATTTGCTTGATCGATACACTCACCCTCGATCCCGAATTCCACGAGATTCTAGCCGACAGATGGCTGCGACCTATGAGAAACCCACGGGCAAGAGAAATCGTCGCACCGATGCTCTGCTTACCTGAGCATGGCGGCATGGTCGTCAGTGTTCGTGATTGGCTAGGTGGCGAAGAAAGAATGGGATGTTCTTTAACCCATGATATGGACCCAGCGGCACGGGACAACGCCCAAAAGGAGGAAGAAAAGGCTGAAAAGTCTGACACCAACACCGGGTTTGGTAGCAGTCTGCTAGGTGGTGGCTCTCGTGTCACTGTGGCCAAGAAGAATACAAAAAACGAATTGAGTGAAGTTCTTCTCGATAAAGAAGCTTTGAAGAGCAATGAGGTTGTTGTTCTAGCCATGGGTGAAGACGCTCAAAAGTACGCCAGCAGTATGCCAAATGCTGTTCGTGTTGGAGCCTTTGGCTACCCGATTCCGGATGCAACTCTTTGCGTTGTCGACCCGGAGACGAATCTCTTGTGTACACCCAATGTTATTGGAGAGATTTGGGTAGATTCCCCATCCCTATCCGGAGGATTCTGGGCCTTGCCGAAACATACCGAGGCGATTTTCCACGCCCGTCCTTACAAGTTTGAAGAGGCCAACCCGACTCCCATCCTTGTCGAGCCCGAGTTCTTGCGAACAGGCTTGTTAGGATGTATTATCGAGGGAAGAATCTTTGTGTTGGGTCTGTATGAGGACCGACTGCGCCAAAAGGTAGAATGGGTAGAACACGGCCAAGAGATCGTCGAGCACAGATATTTCTTCGTTCAACATCTGACTGTCAGTTTGCTGAAGAAAGTACCCAAGATTCACGACTGTACTGCATTTGATGTGTTCGTCAATGACGAGCATTTACCAGTGATCGTGTTGGAATCCTATGCCGCCTCAACGGCACCTACAACTTCAGGTGGTCCTCCACGGCAACTAGACTCGGTTCTTCTCGATTCTTTGGCAGAGAGGTGTATGGAAGTTCTTCTTCAAGAGCATCACCTTCGCGTTTATTGTGTTCTCCTGGCAGCGCCAAACACTCTGCCTCGTGTGACAAAGAGCGGGCGACAAGAGATCGGCAACATGCTCTGCCGCAAAGAGTTTGAAGCCGGTATGATGCAGGCAGTGCATGTCAAATTTGGCGTTGAACGATCTGTATTGAATCTGCCTGTCGGTGTCGACCCCGAGGGAGGCATCTGGTCCCCTATTGCGTTGTCTTCGAGACAAGAGATCCTCGCCTATCAAGAGAAACAGTATTCTGGAGTGGACTATCGTGATGTCGTGATGGATGATCGCACATCTACACCTCTCAACAATTTCAAGTCCATTGTCGACCTCCTCCAATGGCGTGTTCAGCGCCAAGCTGAAGAATTGGCATATTGTTCTATTGACAGTCGTGGAAAAGAAGGCAAGGGCATTACATGGAAGAAGTTTGATATGAAGGTCTCAGCTGTTGCGACCTATTTGAAGAACAAGGTGAAGGTTCGACCCGGTGATCATCTTATATTGATGTATACCCACTCCGAGGAGTACATTTATGCCATCCATGCCTGCTTTTGTATGGGTGTCGTCGCTATTCCATTGGCGCCGATTGATCAAAACCGCCTCTCTGAGGATGCCCCTGCATTCCTGCACATAATCAGCGATTTCAATGTGAAGGCCATCATCGTGAATAATGATGTTGACCATGTCATGAGGCAAAAGCTTGTCTCACAGCACATCAAGCAGTCTGCACAAGTTCTTCGGATCAGTGTCCCCTCCATTTACAACACCACCAAGCCATCAAAACAGTCTCATGGCTGCCGTGAGCTTGGATATACCATGAAGGATGCCTGGCTTCAATCCAAGGCTGCGCTAGTGTGGACCTACTGGACACCGGACCAGCGTCGTATTTCTGTTCAGATAGGACATGACACAATACTTGGAATGTGCAAGGTTCAAAAGGAGACATGTCAAATGACAAGCATGAGACCGGTCCTAGGCAGTGTACGGAGTACTTTGGGTCTTGGTTTCCTCCACACTTGCTTGTTGGGTATCTACATTGGTGCTCCTACCTATCTCGTCTCACCCGTCGATTTTGCTCAAAACCCCATGACCCTCTTTGTGAGTCTCTCGCGATACAAGATCAAGGATACATATGCCACTAGTCAAATGTTGGACTATGCAATGAGTGCTATGGCAGGAAAGGGCTTCCAGCTGCAAGAGCTTAAGAACCTGATGATCTCAGCGGAGGCCCGGCCTAGAGTTGATATCTGTAGGTCATTCCCAATAACTTGAATTGCCCAGACTAACAGTTCTATACAGATGGCAAGGTACGATTGCACTTCGCCTCCGCTGGCCTAGATCGTACTGCAATCAATGTTGTGTATTCACATGTCCTCAACCCCATGATTGTGACCAGGTCCTACATGTGCATTGAGCCGATTGAGCTATCTTTGGATCTTCGAAGCTTGCGTCGCGGCTTGATCTACCCTGTGGATCCCGACTCAGACCCCTCTGCTCTTTTGGTTCAAGATTCTGGAATGGTCCCAGTCAACACACAGATCGCGATCGTGAACCCAGAAACATGTACCCTAGCTCATGTGGGAGAGTATGGTGAAATCTGGGTTCAGTCGGATGCCTGTGCTACTGGCTTCTACCGATCAAATAATGAATTTGATGCAGAGAGAATGAATGGCCGAGTTGCCGATGGCGACCCCAACGTGCCTTATGTTCGCACTGGAGATCTGGGCTTCCTTCACACTGTTACTCGGCCCATCGGGCCTGGAGGTCAGTCTGTCGAAATGCAAGTGCTTTTCGTTTTGGGGAGTATTGGCGAAACTTTTGAGGTCAATGGTCTCAACCATTTCCCAATGGATATCGAGTCCTCGGTGGAAAAATGCCACCGCAACATTGTCAATGGAGGATGGTGAGTATTTATTATTTTCAGTCTGAGGCTCTTGCTAATATTTTCCTTCTAGTGCTATCTTCCAAGCTGGTGGCTTCATTGTAGTTGTGGTTGAAGTTACTCGAAAGGCGTTCCTGGCATCTCTCGTTCCCGTCATCGTGGACGTGATTCTCAATGAGCACCAAGTCGTGGCCGACATCGTAGCCTTTGTATCAGCAGGTGACTTCCCTCGCTCACGTCTAGGCGAAAAGCAACGTGGAAAGGTTCTAGCATCATGGGTTACCCGAAAGTTGCGCACGATTGCCCAATTCAGCATCCGTGACATCGAGGGTGAAAATCCATTTGCCGAGCTACCCCAACATCGTGCTAGTCGAAGTTCCAAGCCCGGAAGCATGGTGGGCAACAGCGTTCGGCAGTCGACAATGAACCGCGATAGCGAGATCATGGCGTCCCGACCCCCAGCCGGAGTAGTTCTTGACGAGACTTATGTGCCTCAAGAGTCTTTACAAGTCCACCAAGAAATTCCGCCGCCAGTTCTTCCGGAGCTTGACTCTCTCGATCACCCAGATGCAGCGGCCGCTATACCTTATATTGAGGAGCCAAGGTCTGCTATCTTTACCGCTGAACATGATGACTTTTTCAACACTGCAGACCCTGGTCACGATCAGGCCGCAGGAGGCCGTGATTTCCGTTTTAGTTTCGACATGGTCAGTAATACGGAGCCACATGGAACTGATAGGCCCTCAACCGGGGAGAGAATCTCTTACTAGTAGCCAGATCAATGCAATCTACGGCGATGAAGTAGGCTCCTCCCACGATGAAATGCCCCGTTCAGGCACTAATGAGAGTGGAGTACTTGACGACTGGCCACAAGAGGCCCTAAAGTACCAGTCTAACTTGAGCGAGGCAGTTGCACGGAAGCCCCTCGATTAAACATTGAAGTCCAAAGCAGTTTGGTCTTTGACATACTTTATGCATTATCTTTGACACACGTTTGACATCCGCTTCTTTTTTTTAGAGTAAATGGGTTAGGGTGGATGATATCTGGGTCATATCTTGTATTTTCCCTCTTCAAGCATTATGACTACGACTCTCCCGGTTTACCCTTTTTTATCCCTTTACACTTTATCTCATCCTTCGAATACCTCATATGCCCTTTTAGCTGTTTTCCCATTTAAGCATCGTTAATGCTGTACATAGCCATACCCTATTTAGCCTATCACAAACCCTCTGTCAATTCGGCTAAGAGCCGCAATGTGACAAGAGGCTTTATTGCGATAATTCATATTCTCTTATCACGTAGGATATTAGTAGATTGCTTCTGATATGGCGAAAATAAATTCAGATTTCTCCACATAGAGTGTGGTAGTGTATATCACCAATATCCATTATGTATTCGTTGCTACAACAAATAAAAACACTTTTTATAGCCTACTGGGCTTCAGCCTGTTTAGTCAACTGCTCAATGTTGACCTGAGGGCCACCGTTAGCATTGGCCTCGGTAGTCAGCTGCTCAAGGGCATGAATGTCCTCGTTAGTGAGGGTGTTGGAGCGGACAGGGCGGAAAGGAGCAGGGGAGCCAGCTTGAGAGGTAAGGAACTAGAAAAGGTATAAGCTGAATGAAATGTGATATTTGGGCTGTATGGGGAACTTACCGAGCTAGCAGCACTGAGCAGGGCGATCAGACTGGCTTGGACAACATCCTGGTGGATACCAACACCCCACACTTGTTCCTTGCTACCAGCGGCAGTACACTGGATATATGTAGCAGCCTTAACATCACGGCCCTTGTTGCCAGATGAGCCACTGATTGAGTGCTCCTTGTAGTCGACAACATCGAGGTCGATTCCGAGGGAAGACAGAGCAGCTGCAAGAGATGAGATGGCACCGGGTCCAACACCAGTGATGGCGTGCTGGGTATTGTCGATCTCGACAATACCAGTGAAGCGACGCTTAAGGTTCTTGGTGTTGAGAGCCTTCCCAGGCTCCGATGGAGGAGCCGGGGACTGCGAACGATCTGTGGTAATGTTGTAATCGACTAGGTTGAAGCGGGGATTTGTCTTGAGGTGGTAGGACTGCTCGAAGAGGTTGACAATTTCGGCGGGCTTCAGCTCGCGGCTGAGAAGTTCGGTTTCCTTTTGTACGACCTTGCTGAACTCGACCTGCAGCGCACGGGGGAGATCCAGCTCCAGGCTGCGCAGGATAACCCATGCGGCGCCACCCTTGCCACTCTGTGAGTTGACGCGGATGACAGCCTCGTAGGTGCGGCCGATATCTGAGGGGTCAATTGGGAGATATGGGATAACCCATTCATCGTCATCAGTGGCATTGGTGTCCTTGCGAATTTTGAAGCCCTTGGCGATGGCATCCTGGTGAGATCCACTAAAGGCGGCAGAGACCAGGGATCCGCCGTAAGGCCATCTTTCATTCACAGGGATCTGATTACTTTCCTCCACAACCTTAATGACTGCATTGATATCGGAGAAATCAACATTTGGTGAGACACCTTGTGTGTAAAGGTTGAGGGCCAGGGTAACCAGGTCGACATTTCCGGTTCTCTCACCGTTACCAAACAGGGTACCCTCCACACGCTGGGCACCAGCCATCTGAGCCAGTTCGGCAGCAGCGACAGCACAGCCACGGTCGTTGTGTGGGTGGAGCGAGACAACAAACTTCTCACGCTCAGTCATATTTGTGCAGAAGTATTCAATTTGATCGGCGTAAACATTGGGGGTGGACATCTCGACAGTGGCGGGCAGGTTGAAGATAATAGGGTTCTCGGCAGTAGGCTCCCATGCAGCCTTGACAGCTTCGCAGACTTCAATTGCGAAGTCAGGCTCTGTATCCGAGAAGGTCTCTGGCGAGAACTCGAATTGCCATTCAGTGCCGGCCATAGATGGATCATCCTTTGTAATTGAGCGAGCATATTTGGCACACGCAACAGCCTTCTCCAGGGACTGTCTCTTATCCATTCCAAAGATGATTCTTCGGAAACAAGGGCTGGTGGCGAGATAAATGTGTAGAATAGCCTTCTTGGCTCCCTTCAGGGAGTCAACAGTCCGGCGAATGATCTCCTCTCGGCATGGGGCGAGGACTTGGAGCCAGACATCATCTGGAGTAAGACCAGGCTCCTCAACGAGGCGGCGGGTGAAATCGAAGTCGACTTGGGAGGCGGCAGGGAAGGATACCTCAATCTCCTTGTAACCAATATCAACAAGCATCTTAAAGAAGCGGAGTTTTTGGTCGCCATCCATTGGATCCGGGAGACTTTGGTTTCCATCTCTGAGATCAGTGCTGAGCCAGCGAGGCGCAGACTCGATTTGTTTATTAGGCCATGTTCGGTTGGTAAGGTTCAATGGCTTGTAAGGCTTATATTTCTTGGAAGGATCTTTGAGCATCGGCATGGCGGGGAAGTGGGGGATGGTATGATAAGGACAAAGAAAAAAAAAATAAAAGGACTAGAATTGTCCGGATATAATAAACGCAGTTATTTCGACCCAAGGAAAAGAATAACTGGTTCTTTTGAATATGAAAAGTGTCAGGAATGGGTAAGTGGTTCTTATGAGTCAAAACAGTCTGGAAATCATTTGATGACGCCGAGTTTTTCGGTGCGAGAGCGGAGAGTCACGTGGGATCCATTCTTAAGATCTGCTTTCTTACGGCTTCTAGACCTGCAAATCAACACAGTTTGGACTTGTAATTTTCTTCAAATGATATCCAACACCGCCAATTGATTAAAACTCCTAAAATTCCTTATTTGCGTGATTTGATCAATATAAATAAAGATACAAGACTATACTTCGGCGAGCCCGAACTCGGAGTTAGAATCAGGACTAAGCCGACTCTAACCGCATACTTAACATGAAGACCCACTGGCGCCCTTCACTTTACATATGCATCTCCCATGCAAAGCATTGATTAATTGACTCATAACATGGAATTGCTCCATGAAAGGCTTGAACATGAGGATGATACCTCAGGACTGAATAATTCTCTTGAGATATTGAAACATTGAGATATAATTGTACAGATATATAGGGTTAAGGTAGATTTCAAAAGATATATAATACAAACTCGCTTAAAAAGAACAATAGTATCACCGAGACCTCGACAGGTGGATTAGAACCCTGGAATGTTCGATTATATGAAGTTCTTCTCAAACTGCACCAACAGTGGATGGACTTGGTCCAGCTTGAGTTTGACAGCTCGTGGATTTTTCTTGGCGTCGTCACCCAGCTGGTTTTGAATGAGAGTATGGAACTCTTTCACGTACGCATCTGTCTTATTCTGCATTTGTCCAGTAATGTCAACAGTAATACCCCCCCTCGGCAACATCCCGAGAGCCTAGAATGAATATCAAATTATACTTCATCTGTTTGGCACGCTGGATCTTCTTGCTAAGGGTTTGAGCGCTGGTGTCAACGTCAACGAGGAAAGTGGAATCAACCGATGAAAGCGGGCGCGGCGACTCCGATGTACTATCATGAGCAAAAGCACGGAATCCGGCAAAGTCAGCCGCTGCTTTTTGCGCTTGGTGAATGACCGCTTCGTCCTGGTTGACAGTCAAGATGATAGCCTGTCGCGGAGACAGCCAAAATGGCCAATGTCCTCCTTGGTGCTCAATGAGAAGTGCCAAAAACCGCTCAAGGGAGCCGAAGATGGCACGGTGTATCATGACGGGGGTAGCTACTCCGGGAGTAGTTGGATTATAGTCCTCTTCACCCTCGGCGACTTGGTACTCGAGTCCAAACCGTTGAGGAAGGTTCATATCCAGTTGAATTGTCGAGAGTTGGTGAAATTTGCCAGCCTGATCTTGAAGCTGAATATCAATTTTTGGTCCATAGAAAGCACCATCACCATCATTTAAAGCCCATTCGCGCCCAGTGCTGTCCAATGCTTGCCGCAACTGGTTCTCTGCATTCTCCCACATTTCTAAGGTTCCAATGTAGTCTGTCTCCGGTCGAGTCGAGAGAACCAGTCGAGCCGGGCCTAGTCCGAATGTCTTCATAGCCATATCCACAAATCCCAAAGCTGAAGCAATCTCCGACTTGATCTGCTGTGGCCGGCAGAAGATGTGGCCGTCATCCTGGTGGAATCGACGCACGCGGGTCAGACCTGTGAGCGACCCAGAGACTTCGTTCCGATGAAGTGGGCTGAAGTCGGCATATCGCACAGGCAGATCGCGGTATGAGTATTTTTGCGACTTGTACAGTAGGCAGTGGCCTGGACAGTTCATTGGCTTCAGGCCATATGACTCGTCTTCGCCGACTTCTCCGTCTGTCTCACCGGTAGCACCCCGACCAGTGACCTCGTACATGTCATCTTTGTAGTTTTGCCAATGGCCAGATATCTCCCATAGTGACTTTTTGTAGATGGTCGGGGTTAGGACCTCGCGGAAACCGTACTGAAGGTATTGGGTGCGGAGGAAGGAAATGAGTTTATTTATGACATGTGTGCCATTTGGCAGGAAAAGAGGAGATCCAGGACTGTATATAGACGAAGTAAATAGCTCCTGGGATATACCCAAAGCTCGATGGTCGTTGGCTGGTAGTGTTGGAGCTCCGCTTGGGTTGTTGGCTGCTTCAGCACAAGAGCAATTGCGCTTTACAGTGGTTGACAGCCACTGAGCTCGTTGTGGCTGTCGTAGATTCCACCGAGTAATAAACCCCGTGCAAAGACGCGGTTGGAGCCGTGTGAGTGGGCGCATTGTTGATTGCGCCGAGAATCCGATTTCCTGCCGCGACTTTCTTCAACTTTTCCCACCGCTCTTGCACGATAAGGGCAGATCATTCTCATTCCAGCATTCTTCCAGCTGTGCTTGGAGATATTTGAACATTGTCATCGTACCTAGAACGAACTAGCAAAATTTACTACCTGAAAGACAAATTACCGAAACCCAAACTTCTCGTTGGACGGTCATGCTTACAGCGCGATGGCGGAACAACCTCGTACCCCACGTACCCCTCGCGCCTCAGGTTCTTTGGTGTTGGGAGAGTCTTGGGTGATGACCGACATAGCCTCTATCAAGGAGACAGACTCAAAAGAAAACCAGGCACCAGAAACCCCAACCCCGCAGCCGAGAGAGCGGCGTAAATTTAACCAAACATCAACTCAGCCAACAGAGTCGCCCAAATCCAGTTCATCGTTGTCCATGTCGGGTCCGGAACTCATCATGCCCTCAATATACGAAACCCCCATCTCAGAGGCATCTTGGGTAGCGCCAAATCTGCGCCCAAGAGCCCGACTATCAAAGAAGCAATTCAAGACCTCTCATCCAGGGTCGCAGCCAGATCAGCTGCAGCCTAGCCCTGTGATCGACCGTACAGACTCGGACTCATCAGTTCCAAAGCACCAAATCAAGCAGCAGAGTATATTCATAAAGCTCGAGGTGGTCTGTCGTCAGCATAGTGCTCTTATCCGCAAAGCGATCAACGCACTGCTGATAGCCCTCATCCTCCACCTCTTAGTCCTTCCTGAAATCATTTACCAAGCCCAAGACCTTTGCCGGCTTCCCACCTTGAAGACCATGTATCGAGATAGCTGCGTGCAATTTAACCCCAGTCCCTTCCAGTCCTATCCCTCAAACCCCAACTCCCCCCAACAAACCATCATCGCATCCCAGAAACATCTTGAGACCGTTTTTGATATCTCCCTCCGAAATTTTACTTCCCTCGCGCTCAACCTCAAGGAAAGTGAAAAGATGCTGCACGATCTACAAGACCACCTGGAGTCCAGCTTCCCGAATGTGCGCAATGCCCTAGATCTCGAGTTCCGAGGCAGTGATAAGGCTGTGCGGACCGCAGCCTGGGAATTTGACTCCCTCCGTGCGGATCTGCGCTCTGCAGTTGACAGTCTCGTTGCATCTCAGCCATCTCTTGAAACGAGCGGCTCGATCGCTCGTGATGCCCGGTCAGCAGCCCAGATCCAGCGACGTGGAGAGTATCTAGACCGGCTGCGATCACAGATCAGTACCAAAGCTGATTCTCTCGGTAACCGGCTCAGCACTCTCGATGACCACCTGGAAGCAGTAGATAGTATCATAGCACGCGAGGAGCGTAGGGCTACTTTGCTGGGTACATCGCACGATGGCAGTGGAACTGGCGCTGTAGCTGGATTGCAGGCTATTTTGAATTCTATATTTGTTTCACGTCCGTCCTCATCAGCAGAAGCGACTGGCTCAAATGACATGATGAGTGATGGCCAAATCCAGCCCGTGACTACTGTGGTATTATTGAAGCTCGCTACAACGCACCACCACCCTATTGCTGATTCTGTGCTCCATCTATCCCAGCAGCTACGTGATTTACGTCCTCGTCTGTCTCCTTGGTGAACGACCTCTATAGGATTTGGTAGATGAGACTAACGATAATGATGATGAACTTTTCTTTTCAGTCTAGCGATTGCATGCAATGTTTTATTAAAACCCATTCCTAGTATGCTTCATGAATCATTCCAAGATGGTCGATCATGTGGAAATGAACCTGTATACTATTTACCACCTAGATACGCAGGTGGGTACTAAAAAAAACCTCAATGCCACCTCCAGTGCTGTTCAGGTGAGGTCTCTATAGAACTGCTCATGTGCATATATGAACGGCAGTGAGAGGGATTATATTGGTTTCCCTGTCATAGGTGTAGTTTTAATGAATCATTGATTGTTATTTCTACTCAGGCAAATTCTAAGGAAATTCTAATATTTGAAACACGCATTCTAACAGTAGTAAATCGTCACTAAGAACATCACAAACGAAACTTACCTAGGTATGATCCTGAGGTCTATAACCTATTTAAATGTCAGATTTCCCGAACGCACGTTCTCATATAAATATAAAATCTAATGAGCATAACTACCACACCAGCCCTGGTATAGTAATCCCTGGTGATCACCTATAGCCCTCAAAACATACCGCGTCCTTGGTGAATCTCTCTCGGGATTCGGGCCGTTGGAAGCAACTTGTATCGATTTGCCCAAATTTTGCACACTCCCAATGAACATTTCCCAGTACACAGTTTTGTAGCACGTTAGATTGGTTGTCAAATCGTTCATTGTTTGTATAGCTGTCGGGAGCGACACTCGCTCGTTGCATGCAGTAAGTAAGCTTGTACGTACGTAATGCGAGAGTTGTAAGAAGTGTGTGTATTTCTATCTACGACTCGAGTAGAAATAGTCCTCGATCAGGCGATCGAGGATCCAAGTGCTGCCCAGAATTAGCTGGATACAGACAATAGCTCATCTGATCCTGCGGCGACATGGTGCGCGATTGTCGCGTACCGCTGAGCTACGCAGAACATGTTGTCGGCAGTGATGAGTCGGTCGTCTTGCTCTGGGATATCCGCGATGGCAAATCGTTCATTAAGAGTCCCTGGGCCAATTTCTTGTGTGGAGTGCCAAGAGAGGTAAGCCTTTTTGCGCTTACTATCCACGGACTCGTCTTTGATACCATTCATCGGTCTGGCCACTTGACTGTTGCGAGTGGCCTGGTGACATAATAGCCGCCTGGTGTAAGAAGTGCACAAAAACTCCGAGCACTTCTTTGTAGTCTCAGTCGCGGATGGCTATGATTTTCTCACCCCACTATTGATGTCTAAGTCATAAGCGTTGGCGTTGATCTTGCTACCATCGATCTTATCCATGATCATATCCTAGACGGAATTACCATTCAAAGAAGTGCTGGTAATTTGTGATTTTGAAAATCTCCGGTGCTGCGGTGAGAATGCCGTAGGGAAGTGAGTGGAGGTAGTCCATGCAAATGGGACACGTAAAAGTTGTGTCTTCGTTTTCCAGAATTCGGCTTACAACTGTTGGGCTCAGCATGTTTGCGTTGTCCACTTGATTCTCATCTGATTCTTCATCGCATGTGCTTCAGGTCGTGCACTTTGTTGAGCGTATGTGCTCTGCCTTCAAGAGGCCTTGGAAATGAGACAGGGACTTCGTTTTCACTGAATGACAAGGTCACCGATTTCTTCCAGGGTATCTATTGCGGACTATGATTCTGATACCTGCGCAAAGAGTTGGACGATCTCCGTCTCGAGCGTGGCTAAGAGTGGGTGGATGATAGTTCGTGAAGATTGGAAACATGGTGACATGGTACATCTCCATCTGAGTGTTATTATCCTGAATTTAGCAGCTCCTTGCATATTTCATCTTCAAACTTCACACGGCTTAGAGTATTAGCCGGCACCGTAGGCCAATTGATGACAATTTCTTCTAGCTGGTGAACGCATTCACCAAGTATGTCATGATGTTTAGTTGATGCCTTCGGCCTCGCTCACCAGCCTCTCCCAAGTAGGAGGGCGCGTAGCAATCCTTTCACCAAGTAGACAAAGACTTCGACCCAAAGCTTCACGCCGGGTGATCTCCAAGTCCAACCAATCTTCGCTGATACCTAGGTTCATTACTGGAGAATATCAAAGGCAACGGAGACTCTAAGATCACTGAACAGGAGACAATTTGACACTTGCCAGGGTAACTGGTACCTGATCGGGGTGAACAGAGCCTGAATGATTTCTTAGCAAAGTTCCTAGCATATCAAAGTAAACCTCGAAAATCGAGGGCTGGTGCTAATTAAGCCGCCTTGTGTTTGATATTGATTCCGATACAACATGCGTTCCCGACAAAGTCTTGATTCAGGAGCAGGGGTCCATAGATCTGCCAGCTCCGTAGTCTGGTACTGTGATATGTTGCGCTGTAGTCAACTGAGTGCAAGTCCTGGACAGCGACGGTGCTTGATTTGACACCCATTATGCTCGCCATATACTGGCTACAGCAGCAGCCGATTCACACTGCCGGGTTGGATCTGGTCGTGGAATGAGCTAGCTTTTCCATGTGACCAAATGAAATAACAATACGCTTCGAGTGGGGATCCGAGGAGAATTTGATTGCAGAGATAGCATCGGTAGGTAGCAATGCTACGGTGAATTGTTCTGAAAACAATCAGAAAATGGATGAGATATGGATAATCAAGTGGCGATTCAAAAGTAGAGTGAGCGTGCATCCTGAATTCGCATTAAGCCGCTCATTGGCGATGTGAGACCAAACATGAAAGCATTTCCTTGTAGTGAACGGACGCCCATCGATAAGAGAGAGGCCGGAGAGGTCGCTGATTGTCCCAGGCCATTATCAGAACTACAGTGCTGATCTTTGCACCTCCAACTTTTGCTGTAAGGAGCAGAATCCATATTGATCCTTGCACATGTCATAGTGCTCTCTTATGTATTGCTTTAATGTGTTATTGAAGAATTCAATGAGTAAAGTTGACGGGTGATAGTACAATGGCTTACGGCCTCCAGTTTGTTGATGTCAAATTCGCGAAGACAGCACCGTGTCGGCAATGAAAAGCAAGATTGCGCACCCGGAAGAAGCGCCAAGCTCATGTTGTTGTGCGAATTTTTGGCAATTTTGGCATCAAACTTGAGAAAAGAATAATCCAATCTCTGAATGTCATATCTGTGACCTCTGTAGCCGGAGTATCAGGTGTCATACCCGGCGGTATCATCATACCCCATGCTTACCTCATTCTCAGGCCCGAGCTGGTCAGGATTTCGTGAGTAATTTCTCGAATTTGGGCCTTCAGGGTATACTTCAGGGTAAAGTTCCAGTATAATTTGCCGAGGCCTTGGTATTATTCATATTGTGTATCTCCAGATCATGATCTGGTTCTGGTTATACCTATGCGTACTTGCAAGTTGATCCTGCATTGTGACAAACTCAAGTTACAAACTAGGCGGCTTGTCTCAACATCCTCTAGTTTATCGTCATATCGGACAGAATCAAATAATTGCCCCCAATATCAAAGTCATAGAAGATCGCTGATAGTTCTGTGTTGATGGTAAGTCTGCTTTGGTGGCTGTTCTGGGAAGACAGGATTCACGTGGAGCGAATATTGTTTCGTTGAACCTATTGCTGAGCTTGAGGAATAGTCTGGGATCCTCGTTGATTGATCACAATATGAAAGTGTTGTTGGACTTGCAAGAATCGAAGTCACTCCCTTTGGCACGCACGGAGCCTGGTATTCCAGGACTGTGCAGTCGCTTCAACTAGGTTCAGACCATAAAATACGCACACCACAGGTGAACACCGACAATCATTAGCCATGGGGAGGAAGATTCCCAGGTGTTGGAGTTCAAAGTTGCAAGTGGTCAATGACCTCGAGAGGTTGGCTAGTTGTAAGAGATGGTTGTAGTAGTAGAAGTCTCAAATGCTCACTGGCGGATTGAATCCAGTACCTCAGAAATATGTTGCTGTGGAGTTATGTATGATAACCTTTGAAATTCCATGATTGTGGGATGATGAGGAAAGAAGAAGGATGGGAGAAGATTTGAACTTATAGGAAGAATAAGAAGAATTATATGGCAAAAGGAGGATGGAAGTGAAAGTGAAGGTGAAGGTGAAGGTGAAGGTGAAGGTGAAAGTGAGGCAGAATGGAAGGACAATAAACCCAGAATATGTAAGGTGAACAGAAAGAGGTTCCAAAAAACTTTGAGAAGGCCTGGTACAACCTTCCGATATTGGAATGAAGATGTGATGGATATAAAAGGCAGATAGAAGATGTAAGAGAGATATTGAGGAGAAAACCCTGAATTCAGCGAAGAGTAAGGATCAACATGAGGAAATTGTTGATCAGGGAAGAAGATGTGAGAAAAGAACCTTGAAAGGAAGAAGATATGAGAAAAATTCCAAGGTTCCAATATTTGAAGAAGGATCCATCGACGCAATCACTAATGCGATTCCCATTTCGAATGAAAAGCCTGACACAGATGCAGTGTCTTGAAGACCGCTCGTTAATCTGTGCGGCAGCGGAGGCTATTACCGTCTTCCAGGCTAGGTATTAGCTTCCAGGATCGGGAGGTTGTTCCCAAGGTTCCAATGGTTCAAGTGGGAGATGAGTATAGTAGTAGAACTTCCAGGTAGCTACCGACTGGCCAGGTGGTAGATATGCCTGGGTAGTCAGATTTGGTGGACATTCAGGTGTCGGTAATCTGCCAGGATGGTCGTGGAAGGTAGTTGTAGTAGTAGAAGTTCCAGTTCTATTTGTCTGGTTAATATAGGTGTTCCAAAGGGTGGTCATGTGTTTATGTGGAGAGTGAAGGTGAAGGGTAAATGTGAAAGTGAAAGTAAAAGTGAAAGTAAAGTAAGAGAAATAGTAACTTTGTACATGACAATTGCCTACGTAGCTTCAAAATTATAAAGTCAAGATTTTGAATCAAATGAAGCATTTGATTCCCATACATTCATTCAAACCCACGTATTTTAATCAAACGAACCATCGGAATCTATCACTAGCTGGTCCATCCTGGAGATCCTCAGTAGGAATATCCTTCGCCTTCACATGCAAGCCCTCATCCCGATCTCTCCTTTTATTATCCCACATCATCCAGAACCCAAGAGCAAGAGTCAAAATGATACCAGTGCCCCCAAAAGCAGCCGTAGTAATCAATGCAGGAAAGTATTTAGGAGCATCTTGACTTCGGAAAATATTAGAGCTCACAACACCCATAAGATTGGCGACGGGAACCGCAATACTCGTCAAGATAACTCGACGTCCCTCGTTTGCGTTATTATTGTTGTACCATGCGTCTAATAGGACTGAGGGTGCTGATGTGCCCCATGTCATGAGGAAGGAGGCAAAATAAGCTACGCTTAGATCGTGCTCGACATCAATAGCTGCATAGATTATGAAGCCAATGAATGTGAATAGGAACCCGAGTGCGATGAAGGGAAATCTCCATCTAGTCCAGTCGCTGCAGAAAGCCAAGATGAGCAGCACGACTGCGCCTGAAACATTAGGGGCCACAGTGTATAGATTTGTCTTGACGGTGCTGTAGCCCAGGCGCTGAATAATGACCGGGAGGAACAACTGAACACCTTGGAGTGGCACACCAAGACATACTTGAATAGCGAGAACAGCCCAGCTGGTCCAGTGCTTGAAGACTCGGAATGCGTCGCGAATGTTCAGCTTTTCGTCAACGATGGAGGAGCTGTCGATATGTAGTCGGAGATATGCTAGTTCTTTCTCTGTGGGCGTAAGGAAAGTTGCTTCTGCTGCTGATCTTGGGAGATACCATAGTGCAAATAATGCAAAGAGTACAGTGCATGAACCCTCGATCAGGAACAGATAGCGCCATGGTGCTAGTGGGCCAGAGTGTATTTGGAACACTCCGAATGCGAGGAGTCCTGAAAATGCAGAGGCAATACTCTGAGCGGCATAGAAAATGGCCAGGCGGCGGGCCAGTTCACCTCGACGGTAGAAGCTAATATTGCGTAAGTTGATATCTAGCATCCGGAATAATGCATTTCGACTTACGTAGTTAAGTAGTAAATGACTAATGGGAAGAAAGCACTCTCTGCCATTCCCAAAAACCACCGAATTGCAAAGAGGCCGCTGAAGTTGAACACGGCAACTACTAGTACGGTGCACATGCCGAAAGTGAGCATCATACTTGGCAGAACGAGATTCGGGCCATATTTCTTGCCAAGAAGACCCAAGAAAGGTGCCGTCAGGACGTATGGAACGAAGAAGATACTGAGAAGAATATTGTATTGGTTGCCATGGAGGTGTAAGGTATCTACAATGGAAAGTGAGAATGATACCGTAAAATAAAAACTGGGGTACAAACCTTCAAGCCCTGCTGTTTTTGCATTTCCAAGATTGGATTTGTCCAGACTGTTGAATAAGTACATAATTGCCAGCACCGGTAGAATGAGAAGGTCGAATTTCCAGACCAACACCCGTTCAGCTTGAGGGTCGATATCGACACTTATAATAGTAGTAGGCGCATCTTTCTTAGCGGGCGACTCTAAAGAGGTCGACATGGCTAATACGGTAGATGAACCCCGAGTGCTTGTAATAAAATTCACATTGTAAAACTTGGAAGAGGGAGAACATCGATTATAAAATGCTTATCTGATGCCTAGAGACTTTATCATGAATTTATTGCTGATGAACGACCTAATAGCATGACAAAGGATCAACGGCCCATTATAGTTAACAGATAAGGCTCTTCCAAGGTTCTTAGCGCATCCTAGTGATAACGTGCTAAACTTGCCAATAAAATAGAAAAGAGAATGAATTGATCCACATAGATAAGTCAATCCAGATTCCCCGACTTCGGAGTGGAGTAGGGTTTCATCGAGAAGTATATACAGACTTGGAACGTACACGCCCATTTCTTGGCTTTTTTTTTTTTTACCCCGCTTAGATTAAGTAGCGAGGCTACTTTGAAGATAAGGCCATGGTATCTTAAGGGCGTTCTGACCTATTTAGGCTGGTATCATCCTCTCCTAGTATGCGACTTTGATTAATTTTATAGGCACAGCATACGGTCTGACGAAAGTTGCCAGATTATTTTATCGCTCTTCAAACATACATTTCAGAGCATCAGATGTCTGAGCCGCCCTGAAAGCGAACTTGAACAAGATATTGTTCAGGAAATTGTTTTTGTGAGGGTGAGGCTCTTCATTGACATCTGTCAATGTAACGACCAATTGGATGTTTAGTAGCTTCAAATTGAGATCTAAAGGGTTCCGCTGCGATCAATTCCAATACCTTTTGTTCTATCATGGCTAGTTTCTAGAAGATAGAGTAGTTGGTCAAGCCAAGTGGAAAATGGTTATCTAAACTCAAAACTCCGCAATTCTTTATTCTATAGAATATTGCTGTGCATGATCATACATGGCATGATACAGTGTAGTACATAAAACATGAAAGGGCACTCACTGGGTTGAAGACAAGTGGAGGAAAATAAATGCGAAAGAAAATGCACGTAGCATAAGGATATCTTCTAGAGCTCATCCTTTCGCTCATCTTCCGGGAAAGTCTTGGCCTTCTCTTTCTCTTCCTCTTTTTTGTCTACTTCGGGCTTCTTCTCCTTCTTCTCCTTCTTCTCCTTCTTGTCCTTCTTGGTTCCGCTGGTCTTTTTGGTCTTTTGGCCTGTGGCGGCAGTCATGCGCTCGTACATGCGGTTCAAGATACGGTCAAACTCACGCAGACGGTTGTCGATCTCCATGACTGTGAGGGCTGGATCATCTGATTCTGTGAGCGTGGCCTGGACCGAAAGCTGGGTTTCCAGCCAGGGCTTGGTAGACTCGTAGACCAATGTCAATGAGGTAAGATCGGCAGGAGTGAAGAGCGTGTACTTGGGTCCGGTAGGTTTGGCCGGGGCGGTGGACTTGGTGGTGCTCTTGGAGGATGCAGATGTCGAGTACGAGTCATCGTCAAGATCATCCAGGGGATCCGAAGAGGCGGCCGGGGTTGGACTGGAAGACACTGACTCCTCGGTGGTCGATGTGCTAGAAGCTGACTCAGATGAGTAAGCCTGCTGATCGATTTCAATCTGACTTTCAATCAACTGCTTCATGGATTCAGCGTTCTTAAGCGTGTCCTGCAGGAGAGCCACACGTGCAGGCCGATTGGTAGTTTCCTTGATGCGCTTCAGAGCTGGGTTGACAATGGACTTTAGCTCTTTGAGCTTAGACTGGAAGTCGGCTGTCTTAGCGTTGTCGCTGTCTTCGTAAAGCCAGTCGCTGGTCTTAGCAACCTTGTCCTGAAGGGTAGCCAGTTGGTCTTCTTTGATGGCCTTGGCAAAATCTTCACTCTCAATCAAATCGCGGCTGCGATAGACGAAGGATTCAAGTTCATTGAGAGCTTCTTCACGCAGAACGCGATCCCGATCGGAGGCGTCAAAGGCCGTCAGACGACTGTTAATACGAGCCCATTCAGCTGAAGATGGATCCTGAGTGCCAAGAACTGTTGATTTCAAGCCAATAGGAATTATCTCGAGTTTAGTCTGGATAGTGGCCTTCGCACTTTCCTTGGTGGAAGTGGTAGTAGAAGCGTCACTAGTAGAGGTTGTGGATGACTCTGTTTCAGACTCAAGAGTGATAGATTCAGCAGGCTCGCTGTCTTCACCCAATGGCTGTTGCTGATCTTTTTTACCAAGACCAAAGAAGCCCTTGACGTCTTCCACAATTCCTTTTTTCTCCAACTCAACAACACAGCTCACGTCGCCCCCAGTGACATCAGGAAGACCATCAACGGGACTAAGGCGGATTGAAAATTTGGCCGTGATGTTAGCAGCTGAGCATCCAAAGGTATCCTTGAGCTTGGCGACCGAGGCAGTAAGGTTCTGAGTCTGAACGCCAAGAATCGGCAGAGCATCCCCATCCTGCTGAATCTGCTGGTAGAAGCTAAACTCAAAGTCATCCAAATTCTTGATGGTGACCTGTTTCTCAGGACCAACCTGCGAGGTGGCGGTGAACAGCTTTTGGCTACGCTGTTTGCCATCTGATTCCCACTTCAGGATAACAGGGTAAATGGCAGCATCATGGGCACGGATTTCCTTGACGCGGAAACTAGGGCTGAGGGCGGCACCTTTGAATGCAGCACCAAATACAGCGGCCTCATCGGCATTGACATTGGTGCGGATTTTCTTAGATGATCCGCAGATTCTTTCCAGCTCCTTTTGAACAAAGGGAGTTCTGACGGCACCTCCGTGCAGAACAACAGAGTCTATGTCACTAAGTTTCAGTCCAGCAGCCTCAAGAGCAGTCTGTAAGGGCTTTTCAATGCGAGCGGCATGCCCGACAGCCATCTTTTCAAGGTTAGCGCGGCTGAGCTTGTACTTGAAGTTGAGATCCTCATCGTACAATCCCTCAAAGCTAGTGGAAGTTTCCGTGTTGGCACTGAGAACCTGTCGGAGTCTTTCGGCGTCTTTCCAGATGCGTGCCATAGTCTTTCCATGTGCCTTGACTTGCTCAGGAGTGACTTTGTCTTTGAGCTTCTTGTCCTCGACCAGTTTGGCAACTATATCGTCGACGATAAGATCGTTCAGAGAGTCACCTCCAAGAGACCTATCCCAGCCTGCTCCAAGAACATGAATCTCTTGGATAGTCTTGTTGAAGCGGCCGATGTCCTTGATTTGGCGACTCTGGAAGCGCAAAACACTAGCGGTAGTCGAGCCAGCACCCATATCGAATACAACGTGATACTCAGGCTTCTCGCCATTTGAAACGCTAGGGAAAGTACGGGCAGTGGCGTAGTTCAGTCCGACAGCCAAGCCATCACTGATAAGAGCCTCAATGTTGAGGCCCGCCAGTTTGACAGCCAGTTCAAGGCTCCGCTTTTCCTCCGCAGTGTAGAAAGCTGGATACGTGATGACGACATCACGAATGTCCGAGCCCTTGCCAGCCATTGCATCCGCATTGGCCTTGACCTCCTTCAATTGCATGGCCAGAATTTCTTCAACCAAGAATGCGTCCTTTCTCTCTGCCTCTCCGAGTCGATTACTGCGCAGAGCGACAGAACCGCGGTCATTGGGGGCACTTTCAAGTCTCAAGGCTGGATACCGGCTCCAGTAAGTTTTGATTGTCTCATCATCGACATTGAAAGGTAAACCCAACAACGTCTTTAGGTTGCTGTAGACATCGTCTGGGTACCGAGCCGCCAGGGCGAGAGCATTTCCACCGTAAAATCGTTCAGGGAAAGGTTCACTACTATCTCTTGTCGGCTTGAAGGCGATAGCAGCTGATTCTTTACGCTTGGAATCCTTGCTAAGCACAATCTCGAGGGGAATGCCGGGCTTCACTAGAGCTGATTTGAAATATTCTGTGCCGATATCAATACCGATGACGGCAGATCCAGCGGCGGAGGCTGGTCCAGCAAAACTAATGAGTAGAGTAAAGAGTGGTAGGATCAAGAAAGACAGGATCGATGTAGGTAGCCGATGCCGGCTCGCGCGAGCCATGGTCTGTGTGTTGTTGCTAAACAAGGGCCCAATTAGTATATACGGAATAGAGATGTTCAAGTCGATCGCACATTGATCACAGTATATTAAAAAAATAATTCCACTCAGAGTTTGAACTGCTCTGCTAGCTCGCCAAGAGGGTTTGTCGGTGGAACGCCGGCGTTGCGCCAGTCAGGAAGCGGATATAGTCGCCTCGGGATCGATTTTCGAGGAAAATCGAATGAAATTGAGTATGGACAGATTACCTCGGGGGTAAAAACGCTGAAGAAGAAGTCGCAATTATCTCAGTGATCGAGGGATTACAATGGGCCACTTGGCAAGAGAAACACAACGAAGCGCATCCATCTAAGGCCACGGGTCCGATTGCATGGATGCAGTGGGTTTGCATTGTTTGATTAATTACGTAATGGAACTACAACACGGCGCTACGTCATCTCAAGGAACATTTGAAAACGAGGGTTTATCCTCATTCATTATTACGCGCCTCTATATAAGATGGCAGAAGCTATTAGTGCAATTGATACACAGAGATTCAGTCTCATAGAACGTCCTTAGCCATGAGTACCATCACCCTGACCCATCCGGCATTTGATTACATTCAACTATTTCCATACAAATTCTGCAATTCAATTTGCCACGGCGCAGAAAATGAGCATTGAGTGTTTTCGTATTGCGTGCAGTCTGAAATGATTAGATTAGAGCCATTGCGATGGCGAGACCGGGGATAAGCCCGGCTAGAGATTTCTGGAGAGATGAAGCACCATTGAACACGGGCATGGTGCTCTCTGGAGTGGGTTGGACCAAGGGGGTAGACCAGACTCTACTGGAAGCCCCGCTCCCGTGTGGCGGCTCAGCGGGAACGACGACTCCTGTTTGAGGTGGAGGGGTGAGAGTGGCAGTGGTCCAGCACCAAGTAGTTGTTGGAGTCCTCGTCGTAGTAGGCATAGGCGTACCTAGTTCACAGTTTGCACATGGGTTTTTTTCTTTCGTATCACTACGAGCGACAACGACCTTGTCAGAGAAATTTCCAGAGACCACATCGGCATTGACCGCAGCCAAGCTAGCGCAGAGCAAAAGGATCAAAGTGAAACGCATGGTAAATGAATGGTGCGTCTCTGAGCGAGGCCGAAGGACGGGAGGAACCGTAGTGAGAGAGTTCCTAGCACGGATTTCTTTGGAGATCAGGAATCGGACAGGGGAATAGAGGGCCACATGGACATTTATACATCGAGCTCTCCACAAACTGCAGTACCTAGGTGCTTGATGTCAACCTTTTTTTCCATTTGAGTAGTTGTAATTGTCTCTCAAATTGTTTGGTACGAGAGACAATTGGAGGTCGAATGATTCCACTCAACTTAGAAACCCAACCAGAAATCACAGGATACAATAATTTTTGTTGCAAAGTTCTAGGTCTAGCGGTGATTTCTCGGGCCTGGGTAATCATCTCGGCTGGTGTGGTCAAGATTTTTTGTTCTTTACCCAGATCAGATCTTACTGATTCGATTAAGAAATAGACTTGTATAGTATGTATGTGGGAGCTAAAGGCTCTATGACTGCTGAGATTTTTTGGGGCGATATAGCGCCAACCGGGGTTGCCACAAGCTGAGTAGTTGGATAACTTCAGGCTGAAATATAGACATCACTGCTGTATTGATAAATCTTGGTAAAAGTCAGAAAGGTCCAATAACTCCTTCAACTCTATGCATCCAGTTTATCTGGCGGCCGTGTCAGAAGATGAAATTGAGGTCCTGAGGGCTGTATCCTGACAAGATGTGAGTAAACACTGAGATCCACGGCTCATCTAGAGCTTAGACAGCCCTATTAACTCCCTTCTATGGCTCCTGAAGCCTGGAGGTAACGTTACATACATGCAAAAGGATAAAGCAAAATAAACCACGGATGTTGAGATGTTGAGTTTGACATGAGCGAGTGCGTTGCATTTGCATCTACAACGGTTATAACCGGAAAAATAATCCTAGAAGACGAGATTATCGCGATTCGAAATCAGTAAAACTTTCCAGGTATCAATTTTGCTTGATTATCCGTCAAGGTTAATCCTGTTGTTTCGGATCTCTGCGTTATTTTGAATCTTTTAGAACTACGGTTCCTTGGGACTTTCCATAGATAACATCGGGAGCATTTTTGACATCGCAGTAAGGTAGTAAGGTGAAGAGTGAAAGAGTCTAAACAAGGCCCAGCCCTGGAGTTACGGAGAGGAACCCCTTGAACCTTTCTTGCATTTGAACTTCTACTACCCACTACAAGGTAATCTGAGGCCCCTCGCATGACTATCTAGGTGGCTAATTACTTATTAAGGCCCCAAATATTTGTTTCATACCTAGTTGTGTTCCAGAGTGCTAAGTATCCTCACATCTTGTGGCTGGAATAGTATCAATTATTGATGGCCCAGTGCAGTCGGGCGAAGCCGCCGGAGTAAGCGACAAAGTAAATTTAGTGCTTCATCCTCGTGCCTCCTTCGCCCGACAAAGGGACCTCCATCATCCTTGGGTTTATTGCCCTAAGCTGAGAAAGTTCTATACTTGGCTTTGTTGGTGGGTCCAGTATGGAAGGGTCATCAAGTTCTAATCCAGGCCGCGGGCATCTCGAACAGAGAGTAATATCCTCAGCCTTGGATCATTCAGCCTTGCAATCGCGTTCATTGTAGGTACTATTTACGTTTGATGAAAATAGTCAGTGGAAGGACAATTAAGTGTTATCTTTGGCACGCCGACTACGGGGCCGTTTCGGTGAAATCCTGCGCAAATAGTCAGGCGAGAAGCACTGCGCTAGAAATTATTGTGCCGCACATCATGATCATCGAAACTGGTGTTACCACCTATGTACAGTCTTTGACTATTTCTCCAACCTTTATGACCAAGTCACACTAGTGCATACTGGGAGTCCATCCGAACTATCTTTTTTTTTTTATAATATCTAGTGAAGTGGGTGTATTAGCTTGTAACTTTACATCTCACACCTCCTAACCCCACTGTAATAGTTTCCCTCAATGAAACACAAGTGGGCACCTCAGCATGGCGCCAAATTTAGCCGCTGCAAAGCACGAGTTTATCAATGACATGACTCACAGAGAACTCTCTGTATGGCAGATGTCACAGGCTGCTGGCTGCAGTAAGCGTACTCCGTACCATCTTGAGAATCACTTCTAATATACGGATTTTTGGCAGCTTCAAAGCACCGCCAAACAGAGGTGGTCGACCACGGGGCATCACTTCAGTCATGCTAGAAGCTCTTTACGATTATCTACTCGAGAAACCTAACTTATATCTCGACGAAATGGCGATTTTTTTGTGGGATGAGTTCGACATCCAAGCAACAAAATCTGGCACCAGCCGGGCTCTTGCATTCAAAGGCTAGTCAAAAAGTACCGCCCGAGTCAAGGCTCGAGGGCGTAATCAAGAATTAATGATGAATATACCCACTTTATCTCGGCTTTTCACTCATATCACCTTGTCTATGTGGATGAATCTGTGATAAAAGAATAGGCTTTAGGTAAACGGGTTGGTTCCCGCCAGTTCAAGTGTCTAAATTCTATCATGACCAATGATATCAGATACTCCCTGCATATTCTCAGGATGGCATTCTTTTGTCTCGAGTGTTCCGAGGCTCAACCGATGCATCTGTCTTTGAAGACTTTATTGAGCGGCTTTTCCGGCATTGTGGGAAATGGCCTGAACCAAAGTCTGTCTTGGCCATGGATAATGCATCCATCCATCACTCCGACCGATTACAGCAGATGTGTTACGCAGCCGGCGTGAAACTAGTATATCTGCCTCTATATTCTCCAGACTTGAATCCTATAGAAGAGTTCTTTTCAGAACTGAAAGCCTTTGTTCGGCGCCATTGGCATTTTTACAAGAACCCTAATCAAGGATTCGATAACTTCCTTGAATGGTGTGTTGGCACTGTTGGTACGAGAGGGAAAAGCGCAGAGGGATACTTCCGCCACGCATGTCTGGTTGTAGAGATATAGGATAGTCACGGCGGGATATGAGACCAACTTCACCAGTTGGCTTTCCTGCGGTCGTATGAGATCCTTGAAAACTCAGAAACCGTAATATATTCTAGATAAATAATCCTACTCAAATATTTTCCCTAGTGAATCCTGTGTTGAAGAAACGTAGTGCAAATGATACGTATTTCTCATTTTTCACTGCCTTTCCGTTGCCAATCATAAGAAGTTAGGAGCGTGTGGTAAGTTGGTACTATTTTTACAAAATATGAATTTTTGGATAGAAGATGGGACGATCGACCATCTCGATCATGGCCATCACCACTTATGCCAGTATCCTTGATATTAACTCAGTCATCCCATGAATACAAAAATTATATGCTAATAAGGAAAGCAACCTCGGCTAGTTTCAAGTAGTTTATCCTAGAATAAGCAAGCTTCGGCGTGCATGAAGTCACCTGATGGTGAGGCTGACGAACCCGCTATTAAGAGGGCTCACCATCAGCCTTCTCTAAGATATCACAAAAACTACGTATGACCGTGTTAAACATGAACGAGATATCGTTTAGCGGCGCAAATGAAGGGTTACAGGTGGGCATCAGTTACGCACCGATAAATATATCAGCTAGTAGGTTCTTATTAACTTTGAAATGGGTCCAGATTGTATTAGCTGACAGCGCCTTATATAGAGCCACTGGAGCCCCTCCCTAAGCCTCTATCAACCGTGCCGTTCCCGCACGACCCAGACTTTGTTAGTCGGGAGTTGTACTTTAACCAACTCCATGAAAAAGCCTCAAGCCCGGGGTCGAGAATAGTTCTCGTTGGACTCGGTGGTGTCGGGTAATGGCAGCGTGTTATATGAGCGTTCCCTTGATGCTGACTAGTTACGTAATAGGAAAACTCAACTTGCTATCCAATACTGCTACTGGGTTCGTCAAAAATCACCAGAGACGTGGGTGTTCTGGATTCATGCGAGCAACGCGGCCCGCTGCGAAAGTAGCCTTCGGGACCTTGCCGATCGAGTCAAAATTCCTGGACGTCAAGACCGCAACACCAACATTTTTCAGCTCGTTGGTAATTGGCTACAAGACAAATCGATCGGAAAGTGGATTATTGTTCTAGATAATGTCGATGATGACGAGCTACTCCGACCTTCCATGATTAATCAGAGTCTAACGAGTGACCAAAGCAATGTCTCAACGCAGCCATTACTAAGATACCTCCTCACAAGCTCAAATGGCTTTACCATCATCACAAGTCGAAACAAGACTATAGCGTTGAACATCACCGGTCACTCAAACATAATTGAAATGTCGCCCATGAGCAAGGCCGAGGCAGTCGATCTATTGCAGAAAAAGATAAATATACCAGCTGAGAGGGAAACGCTGGTGGATCTGGTTACGGCGCTTGAATTCATGCCGCTCGCGATTATTCAGGCGGCTGCTTATATTACGCATCGCTCACCCGGCTGCTCAGTATCACAATATTTGGAAGAATTTCAAAAAAGTGACCATGACGCAATACAGTTACTAAAGTATGAAGCTGGTCTTCTAGATCGAGACTGGGAGGCCAAAAATTCGATTTTATTCACCTGGCAAATATCTTTCGAATACATTCGAAGGATTCAGCCCTCTGCAGCAGACCTACTTTCTCTTATGAGCTTTTTTGATCGACAGGGAATCCAAGAGAGTGTTCTTCGAGTTCGACAAGACAGGGAGACCAATAAAAACTTAAGGCTACACAAGGGTCTTAGGAAGCTACTTAAGAGGTTTAAAGACTTGACTCATTCTTCAGATAAAGGTCATACTGTTATGAATGACGCCAGTGTCAATCAACGGTTTAAAGAAGACATTATAATACTTAATGACTTTTCGCTGATTTCATTCGGGGAGAACCGCCAAGTACTCATGATGCATCGACTCATTCAATTGACAGTGCATATGTGGCTAAATTCTCATGGTGAATTAGAGCGGTGGAAGAAAAGATTCATTAATAATTTATATCACGAATTTCCAACTGGCGGTTATGAAAATTGGGAACGGTGCCAACCGCTCTTTCCACATGTTAAAGCAGCAATGTTACAGCGACCAGAATCAAGAGACTCCCTACGGCAATGGGCTTCACTGCTTTATAGAGGTGCTTGGTATAGTCAGGAAAGGGGGCATATCGCGGAATCAAAGGAAATGGCGCTTAAATCAAGAGAAGAACGGCTAGCAAGCTTTGGGGCGAGGGCTGAAGAGACTCTTGATAGCAGTGCGATGTTAGCAACAGTATATCGACTTGAGGGGATGTGGAAAGAGGCTGAGCAGCTCGAGGTGCAGGTGATGGAGACTCGCAAGACGAAGCTCGGCGCGGACCATCCCGACACGTTGACCAGTATGGCCAATCTTGCATCGACTTACCGGAATCAGGGCCGGTGGGAGGAGGCTGAGCAGCTCGAGGTGCAGGTGATGGAGATAAGCAAGACGAAGCTCGGCGCGGACCATCCCGACACGTTGACCAGTATGGCCAATCTTGCATCGACTTACCAGAGTCAGGGCCGGTGGGAGGAGGCTGAGCAGCTTAAGGTGCAGGTGATGGAGACGAGCAAGACGAAGCTCGGCGCGGACCATCCCGACACGTTGACCAGTATGGCCAACTTGGCGTTTACTTGGAAATCTTCAGGCCAGCATACCGACGCTATTGATTTACTCAAAGCTTGTGTTGTGAAGCAGCAACAAATCTTAGGTCTCTCTCATCCTAGGACTAAGTCGAATTCTAATACCCTGCTAGAATGGGAAACTGATGCGTTAGATATCGACACGTGATTAATTGAATCAAAATTTTTACCATCTCCGTTATAAGCGCCTATTTGTGTTTTATATATTTTTTAAGTTTGGCGTAGAAGCCTCTGCAACCGTACTGACTGGATCAGGCCCAGCGTATTTCCACAAAGATTTCAGACTCAATCTCTTTAAATTATAGAAGCTATTTTCGGATTAAGCGGTACACCGCTCGAAGGTGGTCAGTCTATATCTCAAAGCCAAAGCAATCCTTTGAGCTGACGAGAAGTTCTTATTATAGCGGCCTACTATTGGTAATTAGTAACAATTGCATCGTTTTTCTACCAATCATTTGATATCCTCGATTCAAATCGATAAAAAGGCTATATTACGGTGATTATAAGCTACATATTGAGGTGAAACCAGTTTTTCAGCGTTGGCGATTCACTATTTGCTAATATGATGTTATGTATAGATTGAATCACTATCATTCTGATGGCAAGTATTTTCTATCCGTTGTTTCACCCAAAGGCCAATATCGCGTATAAACTGCCGGGCAGGACCTATTTCACGCCATTTTTCACAAATTTTTTGGATCCTGGTCCTCATAAACCTCTGTAAGATCGAGCCGGTTGTCAAGTGTCACATCATGTGCTTCGATGATATTATCCCTAAAAGCCTCGTTGCTCACCCTTGCCAGCTGCCAGTCGGTATATTCTTCTATAGCTACATCAAGTAGTCCATGAACCAGGATTGGCTCGACACTACTGGCATTAGCTAACGTGGCATCGTTAGCGGATAAAGTAGGCACTAATAGTTGAGATGATCCGGGTGGAAGGAAATGAATGTCGATTGGATGACACGTCGAACCGATTAATGAGTTGTCCAGTTTTCTTCTTTTTTTCGAGTCGTTGGTTCTCCTCAGCATAGGGCTGCTCGCAAACACTGTCAGAAACATCATCATGGGTCTCAAGGGCCCCTACTTGCTCCACGTATTAGCGAGCGCCTTTAAGTGATGCGTCCTCACTCTGTGGTGTCTCTTCCCCTCCGGATCTTGCCAGCAATATTGTCCTTCATGGCGACATAAAGACCCAGGACATCGCATGACTCGATACACATCACGCCAAACTGATTGCTGGCCAGATGCTTGCTCAGCATAAATCTGCGCGTCTCGGTCGGCCAGCATACGCGTGGTGACCGACGACTTACCTCTTTTGTCTGTTCTAGAAGAAAGGGGCCCGCTATCCTCTATATAATTGATCGATATCTGAAGTCGGATCTTCTTACCACGACGATATAGATGAACCCATGCTGGTAGCTATTTCTATACTGCTGCCCATTCCACATTAGTATCTTCAAAGTATTTGTCAATGTCTCGTTGGGAGTTCACTGATAACACCATGTCTGTGTCATCTAGTCTCAGCCGTCGGCTACGGGCTGTCGTTCGTCGTAGGACATTACCAGAACCATCTTTAATCTGTTCACAGTAGAAGCTAGGCAGTCGAGTCAGGTCTTTTTTTGTATCCTTCACCGCAACTCGATTATTCAATCTGACTCTCCACTCGATTTGGTAGTGATTATAGTCAGGTGATTGTTCGTCCCATAAACTTCCATCCTCAATTCGACTAAAGGGTGAAATCCAGCATTTTTAGACTGATATCCATGCAAGGATGAGCGTACATCAATTACGCCCTCGACATCGGGCGAAAAGCATGTTACTGGTGGCGTGTGTTCTTGGTCTAGGTAGCCAGGGGTGGGGGCATGCGAAGGAGTTCGTTCCCATAGGTCAGGTAGTTCAGGTTGGTATGTATCACCAATATCGGAAGGAGTGTACGTCATTCCCCTGAGGCTGAAGATGCCGATAAGGAGTCTAGTAGCATCATCTGCTATTAGCTTCTGAGAGGGGGTATGGAGCGGGAGTAAAGGAGAGCTATGGCTGACAAACTAAGTGCTAAGATAAGCATTTTCATAAGGAGGTCTACAAGTAATCGGGGACGTAGCCACCCAGAGTCGCACTGAGAATTTAGATCAGGGCATCCAGAGGTCCATGTATCCTATTTAGGCCCAGACACTCTGTCACTCTCTGATTTGAAGGCTAGAATGATGTGTTCGTACTGGAACGCGTCCATCAGCAATAAATTGTATGAGTTTTGCTGTATGGATAGGTGGGGGTCATAATTGCAATTCAGCCTGTGGTCATTGGCGCAGATAGCAAAATGATGAAGCATGTGTGGGCTTAAGAAGAGCCAAGGAATTGAAATGCTCATCACTCATCTCAAGGATTATGAAGTATAAAATCCAGTGCACTAGTAAAAAAGAGTTGTTTTATTGATATTCCACGGAGAATAACCAGGCGTGTAAATATCTATCAGCTCTTATAGACTCTTGGAATGCAATGATAGCCCAAGGTTCACTCTCACTTCTAGCGAAGAGTGAGCATGTTATCTTGAAGAGAGTAATCTAGTAGCTTGCCTAGTATCTACAGCCCTGGCTCCTGGTGTCAAAATCATCATGGTCTCAGAGCAAAGAATATATCTACTTCTACTTTGGGACTGCCAAAAAAATGTGACCAATGGCAGTCGTAATTGCGGAGCTTCAACCTCTCTTATTCGCTATAGATTCCCCACTTGTATATTTAAGAAATAACGTGATCAGACAAATCTTCCCACTTATCTCCTCCAGGAATACTTAGTGGCTTGATGAAGTTGGGAGGTGATTGAAGGACGCAAAAAAGTGACGAATTGACAATTTCTAAAATTCGTGTAACGAACTTGAGATATATTGGGAAATGAGAGGGAAGAGGGTAGTGAGAGCTTCCAACCTGGAAGTTTTTATATTGACTTGCTACCTGGATAATTTGCTAAATAGTCGATGAATTTACAAACTATCGTAAAGGCTGGATGTATGAACAGCATCAATAATTCTAATTTCAGAGAAATTCGATTACAGAGAGATCAAAGTCACTTTGAGCTGTTTGTTTCAAAAGTCTCCATCCATCTTGCGCCTAATCGTTCAATCATCATCGCCATCAGATCCACTACTCCACCCATCCTCGTAGGCTTCCCGAAGCTCGCCGAGTCCATTAACCATGGCCTCTCGCTCATCAACAGCCAGCGTACGCGCAGCAGTAGACTCCAGAGCCTTGATTCTCTCAGCTGTCCGGGTGGATGCCGTCAATGCAGCCAGAATTCTTAATCCCTCGCCTGGCTCTGTCTTCGGATAGAGTTCATGCGGGAAACTGTCCAGAACAGGGAAGCGCAGTGATGTGTGATAGCTATAACAACCATGTATTATTATACAGATCAAATGGCAGTATTCAAGGATATAAAAGGACTTACCTCTGAAGCATCGATTGTGAGTTGTATAGTCGGAGTTTGCGAAGGTGTCCAATATCGTTTCCCTGTGACTCGCTGGAGGTTCCAAACTCGCCTCCACGATTTACCTGTACTTGGTTGAAGATGTGCACAGTCTTATTGTGTTCGCCACCATAGGTGAAGTCAATGTCAAATTCAGTTTCCGGCTTTGATGTCTGCTCGTCAGTTTGAGATTCCTCCTTGTCCTTTGGATTAATGGTAGATTGTAACTCGAAAATAGTATGTCTGCCATCATCACCAGCCAATGAGGACTCAAAATCATGGTACGGCCGCAAACGTGACGGCATAGTCACTGTCTCGACAGCGGAGCTCAAAAGAGCGGTCGTTTGCCATTGTGATTGACGATCTACTTGGAGATATCCGGGAAGTTTCTGGGGGATATCAATGACAGGCACATAGAGCGAGGACTGTGGTGCGATTGAATATAATGATTTCGCTTTGCTCGTGTCCTTTTTTAGCTGACGATGCTAGTAAAATAGGTCAGCAGTTCGAATCTCTCTCTGGGTGAAGGATGAAACATACCCGTTGCACCTTGGTCCCGTCTTCAATGGCCCAGACCCAAATACTCTTCTTTCCGTACTCATCACGCAGTCGATCAATATATCGCGATGAAAACCCACCCCATGCATCATCTGCTCCAGTAAAGATCTGCAAAGCTCGCATTTGATCACACTCTTCGGCAAAAGGCCTGACATCCCGATCAAGTAGGTCATGCTCCTTGTCGAGATCATTGAAGAGTTCTTCACCAATGTTCCAGTCCTCAAATGGCATGATCTGGGAATTGAGCTCATAATCATTGATTTGGACAATGGAACGAGGATGATAAAAGACTCGGTTGAAGTCCGACCAGTAGCGCACAGTCTCTGATGTCAATTTCGGGGCTGTGGTGCCTTGGTCTAAGCTTTTCTGATAATCACTCTGTGGAATCGGTACTTGTCTCTGTATCACTTCCAGACCATCCCTTGTTTAAAAGATTAGCATGCATATTTACCAATTAAAGTAGGGATCGCCTACCAGAGGCCCTGGTCTGCTGCCGATGTCTCAATTTCATAGAGTGCATTGTACTTGCGCAGAGTACCAAATCCACCTTTGAGGTCATAAAGGACTGTCCGGGGGGTATAGGTCTCAGATCCATCGGCACCCACTCCTGGTCGGAAATGAACATCATGGTCGATATGTGACTCTTCATTTTCGCTGTATGTGAAATATGATTCCTATCAATAGATGAGATATTGAAGTAACCCATGCTGCGAAAAGAACTGTACCTGGAGATTCCAGAAATGAGTTGCCAGGTAGTTAGCCCGCTGGCCAAACTGTAGTGTGACAATTTCATGCATCTTCTGATGATCTTCGCAGGAATCAGTCGACCTTGCTGTTGATGTATTTCTTGAGCACGAGTCCAATGGCGCACAGACGTGACCTGTCTATATCACGCTAAACCTGATTTGCATTTTGAGTGCATTTGACTCACACGTGACCTGAATAGCTCCCGGTGTCCAGGGCAACGGTCACGTGAGTAGTCCCAAGATGGCAATAAACAACGGTCTGTGTGCTGCGTCACTCCTTTAACTAAACCCAACTTGATTTTGTCTTGATCACACAATTTTTATCGACTTGTCATGTCCCCATGACACTTCGAAGTTTCTTGTCAACATAGCGATTCTCTCGACAGGATGGCGTCTCCAACGCGTTTGTTTTTTAGCCCTTCAAAGGCCTTACACTCGATTTCGCCAGAACGGATGAATCAACAAAGTGTGCCCGGAACGCCCACTCTACCCTCCGAACTCTTATCACTCCACCATAAAAGTACAAAAGGAGTCTCTGAGGTTCAAGCCAAGGTCGCATTTCTAAATCGACTGGCAAAGGGTGGTGCTAAAGGCGGCGACGCGGCTTCCCCCACAGCAACAAACAATGCCGCGCTTCAACGGGCCATCATCGGTCGCGAAGAGGCCGAGTCATGCTTGGAATCAGTTCAAACAGACCTTGCCGAATCACAGTCACGAGAACGACGTATCAGCGAACGACTCGACTCACTGATGGAAGAATTACACAGCGCCAAAGAGCGCCAAATCCAAGAACGGTCAATCTTCGAAAAAGAGATCCGAAAATCCCGCAAAGAAGCCTTCCGCGCAAGTTCCACGGTAGTCAAACTGCAGGAGGAGCTGAACAATGCGAAATCAGAAACCAGGTCCTTAAGAGATGATGTCGCGGCAGAGCGTCAGTCCAAAGAACGGGCGAAACAAGAATCTTTCGAACGCGCCTACACCATTGCCGGTCTTTCAGAAGAACTCGAGGATCTAAAGGGAAAACTGCGATCTATGGAAGCTGCCAATCACGCTAGTAGTCTACAAGTCAAGGCCCACCAGATGCGCGGCCAAAACGCCGGGCGGATCTCGATAAGCGAGGGTGATCTCGCGTTTCTTGCGACTCCACGACGACCGAAGCGAGCCGCCGAGGACGACTTCAGAACCCCTGCGTCAGAATATGAGTCTGCTGATGCCCATCAGGATACGCCGCCAAAGCGACAGCGTCTATCGGAGATTATGCCAGCTGCAGATATGGACATTGAAGTCACCAACGATCCTTCCGGTCTCAATTTTGAAGCCATGGAGGAACTACAAGATGAATTGGACATTGAACGTCGTCGGAGAGTTGACGCTGAGGAAATGATTACCTTCATGAACATTGAGTGCCAATTTAAACGGTGCTCTTGCCGAGTTGCCGAGCGTGAGGGTCGCCGTTACGTTTTCGACGCAGACTACTTTAACAACATTCAAAGGCCCCAATTGAACGCTGACACTCAGGCCCGAGTGAGAGCTGAGGTTGAAGCTAGAGCTCAAGCCCAGGCGGAAGCTGAGGCACGGGAGCAAGAAGACGCCAGAAGTCAAGCACAGGCCGAGGCTGATGCCCAAGAAATAGAAGATAGAGCCCGTGCACAAGCTGAAGCTGAAGCACGAGAGCGCTCAGAAGCTAGAGCTAAAGCTCAAGCGGAAACGGATGCACGAGAACACGCAGAAGCTAGAGCCCGCGCACAGGCGGAAGCCGAAGCACGGGAAAAAGCAGAAGCACAGGCAAGAGGTAAGGCTGAATCCCGGGCTCGTGCTGAGGCTCAAGCTAAGGCACAAGCACAGGTGCAAGCCGAGGAACGAGCGAAAGCCGCTCGAAAGGCCAGGACCTTGCAACTTGACATTCACTCAAGCCATACGCCCGAATTCGAACCCCCACCGCACCACAACCTTTTCCATAACCCTAGGGTCAAGCATGAACTAACAGCGCCACCCGAAGTGATGCTGATGCCTGAAGAGCCGTTAGTCACTTTCTCGCCAGAAACGGGCACCTTTAAGACCTTCCCTTCTCCTCTGAGGGACAATTTCTGGCCCCGACGCACCGAGGACATGTTTGGCAGCCCCGAATCACCCATCCCACCACCCCATGCCCTTAACCAATGGCAGAACCCAGAAACCGCAAATAATGAAGATATAGAGGAGTCATTTACTCCAAGTAGTAACTCTCGATCGTCTGGAATGGCCCAGATTATTTCCGACGACTCCTATGAATCAGACCAAAAGCAGGGCGAGATCTCTCCCGACTTCAACCCCTGCAGAGAAGATGTCGAAAAGAGCGCGTACCACTCTAAACCCTCCACTCAACCCTCAACCACTATGATGGCTCCTCTTCGCGAAGGCACCGTGTCAAAGCCCTCTTCTTCCATTGTCCCTGATGCGCCAATCAACCGCGAACAAGCCTTGGCCCAGATCAGAGCGCGACGTGGTCGTGCTCGCACCAATCGATCAGTGAGCGCGTATGAGCCAACTGGACGAAATGCCGCGCCTGCTGCAACCACAACCACGTCCACAACAGCTCGAGGCGGTCCTCGACGCATCCCAAATCTCCGCACAGACGCAAAAACCGAGAAAGATCGGCGAGACATAAGTGCTCCCGTTCGTATGTTCCGACGGTAAACTTCAATGTCGTGGTCTAGCTGGCCTGCGTATATGAATCTTATGTCGTGATGTTTTCTTCAGCCGGTTCTTGTCCTTTTCAAAATACCCTGGCGCTGGTTCGTCTTGTTCTTTTCACCTTTTATGCTCTCTTTTCATGTTCTTTTCTCATGATATAGCATTTCTATGTTATCTCTTCTCCTGGTATTGCACGCAATAGCTGTGCCGCTGGTCGATGTCATTTTCCCATTATGGCACTCAGAATGAACTTGCGCATTTTATTACTTTGATGATTTTATCCCGAGTCCTTTTACTCAATTTCAGCTTCGGCTTCACTCAATTATCTCTTTTGTCATATTTGTCCTCCTCTGTACATACACTGGTTTTATTACTCTACACTATGCCATGATGTTTCTTGAAATAGTCTTTTCTCTACCTAAAGAATGTTTGACTCCCCCTAAGATGAAGCAAACATCAAGAGACAGTGTATTATAAAAAATCTGCATCATGTACAATCATTGCTAGGAGATCAGAGAGCTCAACTGAAAAAAAACCCATAAATCGGGACACATCAAGAGGCCTGACTGTGTCCGAAAACAAACATAAAATGACATATAGAATGTAAATGATAAACAGATATTCTACAAGATTAGAAGGCCACAGCACCGAATACGGGCACTATCAACATACGCAGAACGTCCCCACCAAAGAGCAACCAGTTCCTGTACGAAAATTCGATCCGTGGCACTCCAAACGTCAAGTCCCATCTCTGACATGTCTGCGATGGTGATAGTCACTGGATTCTCAGCATCACCGGCAGACTGGACCGAGTTAGAGTCATGTTCGGTTGTATGCGTGGCATGTGATCTGTGGCGTAGGATGGGGGTATTTTCGTCGTCGAAGGCAATAGACTGACGTGAGTTGAAACGAGTAAAGTCAGTGTCATCATCGGCTTCGTCGTTGAACGGTGCATCACTGTATTCCATAGTGCCTTCCTGGTCTGGATTGTCGGCGTCGTGACGTGCAATCGCACCGGCGAGAGTAAAGAATATCTGGGTGGTGAGGCGGCGGAAGTAGGCTACCAGCGCGATTTCCATTGGTTCGTGGGCGATATTTTGAGAGTTAAGGGGTTGACGGCTTGTTGAGTTAGGGTTTGGGTATGCAAGACTTTCCACGCTTGCCAGAAGTCGGGCGTCTTGTTCGGTTTGTTGCTCCTCTTCTTCTTCCGTTAGGCCATCGCGGTGCTCGCCCGCGGATGCCCACCAAATGAAGGACGTATAAGCTAGCCTGGTCCAAGAGAGAGGTTCTACAACTAAATTCGATGAGTAGGTTGATCTAGTATCGGATCCATCATCTTCTGTGTCTGGGGTCGATCTTTCGGAGGAGAATTGTCGGAGGCCTTGGCGAAGCATAGTGTAGCGGCGGGCATCTCGCTGCGTTGCCTTCACTTGAATGGTTTGATTCACGTTTTTCTTGGTGTTTGAATGGTCCATCAGGCTTATTTTAGGGAATACTCGTTCAGCGGCATGTTCGGAGTGCGGTGGAGGGAGAGCGACGAGTGTGTCGTAAAGCTCAGGCTTCATGCTCAAGACACTATCTGTTGTGCACGCAATCCAGCTAGGGTCATTCTCAGGAATCAATACGTCTCTAGAAGGATCAAAGGACGAGAGGTAAGGAATATCATGGATGCCGATATTGAAAAGTGGACGGGGGCGCAGTGGCGGAATGCCGTCAACTGGAAGGACCTGCAGCAGAGAATTTGGGAGGGATGCCAACAGGGATAGATCATAGACTTTGACTCAGGTCAATAGCGATCAAATATCAGATGTCAAAAAGAACATACCAAAGTTGCACGGCATATGCACTGGTGCTTCGTTCATGAAAAGAATTCGTTTACGCAACAGCGCTGCTCTGTATAACGGGAAAACCAATGGTCCAAAGGAATCGATGAAATCAGGAAGTGAAGAAGCCGGATGGAACGGTGTCAGGGCCGGCCTGGCCGTTTCCAACATCATCGTATCAGTTGAAGCGCGGGTTCGAGGATTTGACAGGTCGGGTCCGAATCGGAGGCTCAAAGGGGAATCAAGAGGCGACTCAGGGTCGGCAGATTCAGTGCCTTCGATTCGACATGATTGCCAATAATCAGATAATGGCTGTGTTTCTGCCATATTGCCCGCATACTTCCTGTTTGATGAAGGGTGTTAGCCGAGTGCATCGGTTGAAGACTAAGATAACACATACAATGTCAACTCCTTCAATCTTGAGGCGTGGAGCCAGCTCTTCCCAAGTCTTCCAGATGTTAATGGGACTAAAACTCCAATCGCAAACATATTAGCATTGCGCTCCGCTTCTGTTGCTGGTTGGTTAAGGAACGCGCTAATTCCTGCATATTGTTCGTGTACGAAGTACCTGGAAGCAGTGGAATCTGATTAGTATCATTCAAGAAAGCTCCGAAGGAGAAAGAGAAGTCTTACACCAGGTCTTCCGTCACGTTGTGTAGTCCAGATGGTAAGGACTTGTATTCGACCACCCCTTCAATTTCAACTATGCAGAATCCATGTCAGTAACTGCATTGCCTGACAAGCCACATATTTGACATGTCACCTACCTCCTGGAGCGGTTTCTTTCCACGAAATCACATAACTAAAATTCTATCGGCATCAGCGTATTGCCCCTCCTTGCCAGCTTCTTAGCACGTACCCAGCTCTGATGTCAAAGCGAATGACGAACAATGCGTCAATGCCTGGGGGAGAGTCCATTGTAGAATGGCGCGAAACGTCGATAGCCCGAGGCTTCCTAGACGCATCGGATGCCATGGTGGATGCCATGGTGGGGGAAGGATAACGATCGACGTGACGCCATCTAAGGAACCTGAACTACGTAGTCGGGCAATCACGGTTGAGATGAGGTGCTACAAAGTACGGCACCGCGGTTACATTTGTTTGGCGCCTGAGGCAGAAACTGATCTATCTTCACATGTCATCCTGTTCTGACAATTTGTGTGGTTATATCCTCTGAATCAGCTTAGGTAACTCTTCATATATCAACTCGAGAGTACTTTTGGTACCTACACAGGTTGGTTTTTCTCGTCAACTGGTGGATATTAGTAGCATATAATCCAAGTGGCTGTTTCTTATGCCAAAAACGAAACATCAGATTTTGAGGGCTTGGAAAATTAGCCCTATATTGATAGTTAGATCGCGATTTACGATGTCAACATCCATAATTACTGTGTATATCATCTTATTAAAAACATTCCACAAAATAATTTCTTCTGGGCAGCGTCATGCCTCGCGCCCATTGGCCCATCAAGATCCCTTTAGATCCACCATATTGCTGCACTCAGAACAACATGGATCGATTTAATTGAGCATTACAAGATCCCCTAACCGAAGGTATCAAAAGTTGATGTCTCGAGAGCCAATTGATGGTCATCTCCCTGCAACAAAATCAAGCTTTTGAGATCTAACTCATCACTTTACCATGTCTGCATCAACTTCCCACCCCTACTACCCACTCGGGGCCAAAATTGTTGGCTATACGCCTAACCAAACCCCATTGCTTGAGTTGCTTGTCTCTGCGGGTGGCGGGTGTGCAGTCCTGCTCGGATTGACGTTCTCCGTGGTCAGCTATGTGCGACCAACTCTGCGCATGGCGGATCGGATCGCTATCCTGTGGTTTGTGCTCTGTATGACCTTTCCCAGTCCATTAAAGAATCTAGGAAAACCTCCAAACTAACAGGTATCCAACGCAAAGCTGGGACTCTCCATTGTTTCTTCGAAGGCTACTTTATGATCAATCATAACCAAATGGCCTCGGCCCAAGACCTATTTGGGCAGCTATGGAAAGAATATGCACTGTCGGACTCCCGATACATGACCTCAGACACCTTGGTGCTCTGCATGGAAACCATGACAGTTGTAAGTGGACCAGCCACCAGCATTGACCCCAAAACCGGCTGACCCAAGTAGCTACTGTGGGGGCCTCTTTGCTTCTTGACGGCGTATCTCACCTCTAAGAAACACTCGCTGCGTCACCCGATTCAGTTAATTGTATGCATGAGCCATCTTTACGGTGATACACTTTACTATGCCACTAGTCTTTTCGATGACTTTCATGGAGTCCCATATTGTCGACCAGAACCATACTATTTCTGGCTATACTACTTTATGATGAACTTAATCTGGATTATCGTGCCACTTTGTGAGTTCACAGGTGATCAATGTATTTTCCCATATGAAACGTGGCTAACCTAGTACCAGACTATTTATGCGATAGCGTCTCACTCATTTCGGCTGCTATGAGGGGCCAAGAAGGGTCGAGCGGGAGGCGCAAAACCCAGTAGCGACTCTTCCGTCATTACCGTGCTACTAATGTATAACAATGTACCTTAGCTATTTAACTATTTAAATGGAGTATAACCAGTAGTTGAAAATTGATGAATATCTCAGACTGTGTTTCTACGAAACTTGTACATAATGCTTGTTTCGGAAGTGAGGTCGAGGGGGCTGGGGATAAGAAGCATAGACACATCAGCCTCTTAAATGCTTCTAAAAAGACCCCTAAAGGATTGGGATTTCAACCAGGATTAACCTAGGTGTTTAGGAAGTCGGTGTACAAAAGTACAGTAGGAAAATCAAGGCCAAGTCTTTCCAAGGCTAGAAGATACCTAGGTCCTATATAGGTCGTGATAACCTTGGAACCCTAGTACAATAAGTGGACCACCAGGTCATGGCAGGTACAGGAGACATTTACCTGCACAAATAATTCAAGGCCATCCTTCTCCCAATTCTTCGAGACTCTGGCTGTGGAATTTCTCCCCTTCATTCTTCGCCGTTTAAAGGTGATCTCTGGCGATGCCAAGAGCATCCAGACTCGTGCAGCCCCGAGCAGACCTGAAGACGATCAGTGCAGGCATGAGATGACAAAAGCAGTCTGACCTTTAAAATCACACGCGCATGGTGAGTGATGAGACCATTTGATCCTCACAAGCGCGGGTTGATTACGGAGTCGATCGGTTTCCCCGGCAGCCGAATTTAGCGTTGAGACTCTTATCGTTAGCTCACCGCGCCTAATCGCCTTGTTTACAACAATCCCGACATCTCGACAAAAAGCAAATGCTGCGCTTCAGTCGCTTCTAACCACATTTAGCTCTGTGGCGTTTGGTAGGTCTATGTGGGTCGTAAATATTGAATGCGTTCGCTGACTTGGCTCTGTTTATCTTTGACAACAGGCATTCGATGTCGCCTCCAGTGACGCCGCAACGTCCCTCCAAGGCGGGGGGAGATACACAATCACCGACTAGAATCTTGGCTATTGGGAAACCCCTAGCAGTCCATGACACCAACACAGTTCGTGCGCGGGTGCGAAACTGGCAACAACAAGGCGGAGGAGTGATCACGGTCAACGATGGGGTATGCGACGAAGAGAGCGGGGATGTCATAGAGGAGATCACGCCCAAAGCAAAGCCCAAACCGAAGGTCAGGGTTGAGAAAACAAAGTTCGGCGTTCCGGTTCAAGTCAGGAAACGCAGCAACAGCACACCGAAGAAACGAGTCATCAGCGATGAACACTGGAGAAAGAATAGATCTAACACACACATGACTACTCGCAACCTACCAATGCCGAAGCGCATCAACGAGTACACTACGAACGAAGGATCGCCGCGAAGAAAGAGACACGACAAAAATGATCTTTCTCCTCCCCGATCCAGCGAAGGTGGTAGTTCTAGATCTTCCGCTCGGGATGTGACGGAGATCATCACGATTATCCGAAAACCCGAGTCTGTGGCCGATAGCGACTTGCTGACAGACCTGTCAAAGGTCCCGGACAATATGAAAAGACGGTCACCACCTCCCGAAGATATCGACTGGACAAAAAGTGAGGCAGACTTCTCAGAGCTGTCGCGGAGACGTGCCCGAGGTCCTGCGAAACAGCCGCCCAAGAGTGGCATTTTTGCACACGTGCTGGATGAATCGAGGAAGATGTTTACTCGACCTGAAGCTGAGCCACCTAAACCCCAGCCGACCCAACCGTCAGGTCACAAGGTCGAGTCATGGCTATCAGAGACATCAGATCCCTTTGTGGATCATGATACTAAGAGTGTTATGCCTGTCCCCCTCGACATCAAGTCAGCAAAGGCCAGGCGATCCAGGAGATTAGCCGATGAGGAGACAACGAGCTCTATTGTTTCAGACTCCGAATCCCGTCCTAGTCGCTCCCACAGCCGAAAATCTAAATCTAGGTCGCCCAAAGAAAAGTCCCGCAAGTCTTCAGACTCAAAACCGACTCGAGCAGACACGGGCAAGAAATCACCCAAGTCCGCCGCTGCTAAAACCTCACACGACAAATTATACGAAGAAAGCATTGCAACTTCTGACGGCTCCGAAGTCTCCGGAAACAATGCGCCGGTGCCACTCGGCATCAAACGACCATTCCCTAGCACTGGCTACCATCGACTCTCGACCATCGTCTCCATAGAAACTCTCAGCTCTCATCAAGGGACTACATTATCTGCCGCCGATAATATCGTTACCGTGGAGCCGGGTCAAATTGACGAAGAAGCTGCGGAAGGAGAGGATCAGTTTGATCCTAATTCTCTCCCTGCAGTCTCGTCGCAGTTGAAAAGACGGCTCACTACTCACAAGGACTTGATGTCTGTTTTGTCAGTTCCTGCTTCAAGAAGTCGAAGCATTCGGTCCAATCGAAGCACTCGTAGCAACAAAAGTCGCCTAGCAAACGCAACGGTTGCGGACATTCTGAGTGAGCTCGTCTTAGACGAGGCAAAATATATGCGTGAGCTCAAAACACTCGTTGGCGGAGTGATCCCCGTACTTTTGACATGCGTTCTCTCTCGTTCCGACTCAGCTATTGCAGCAGGCTTGTTTAATCCTTCGCTGGATCCGAAGGATGACTTGAACTTCTCAAAGCCAATTGTCAATATGGGAGTGGCCATAGAGCGCCTCAAGGCACTGCACAAGAGAATTCCACAAAATAATGCGGATGCCCTACTTACATGGGCGCATGGCGCCCAGAGAGTTTATCGTGAATACCTCAAAGCTTGGAGACTAGGGTTCAAGGATGTCATAGTGAATCTTGCTCCCTTAGAAGAGGACCAGGCCAACAACGCTGATACAAAGAGCCTGGACGAGGGCATGGAGAGGGATCAGAATGGTGATGTGATTGACAGTGATGGCGAGAAAGTGGATGTCGCATACCTACTCAAACGACCTCTCGTACGACTAAAATATCTCTCGAAGAGTTTCAAGGGTATCAATATGCTTCAACCTTCGACAAAGGCCGAAGAGATCTCCAACTCCTACCAAGATCTTGTGATCGAGGCACGAAAACGAGCCCGAGATGAACGAGCAAGACTAGAAGATGAATCCGCTGCCAGTATTGACTCGACTCGCGCTAGGGATCCAATGACGCTGGGTGTTCTTCGAGACGTTAAAGTTGACCGCACTCGACGAGTCCGGGCTCGTGATTTCTTCAATTTATCTCTATATCACTCAAGCGGCCAATTGGTCGACTGCCGTGCTGAGCTGCTGTACAGAGACAATGCATCAGGCAATGGACCTGGCGGTGACTTGATGATCTGTGAGATCGATCATGCAGACCGATGGTTGCTTTTCCCACCTATTGATGTTCGATGTGTTTCGGCCCGTAATGGCGACAGCAAAGGAGAAATAGTTATCATGCTGCGCAGTGCCCCTGAAGATGAGAAATATTGGCAAGAGTTGATCTCACTGCGCATCGATGATTTTGATATTGGCGTCGAATGGGTTCAGTTGCTGGGCTCTGACCCTAACCCACCGACTCTATGCCGAAGCCAGAGCTTCATCAGCAGAGCCAAGCAACACAGATCTCGCAGATCTATTGATTCTCCCCCAAGAGTGCTCCCCATTGATGTTGATATTCCGATTGGAGAAAGACGACTCTCTTTAGGTTCCAAAGAACACTATTCTGAGTCAAGCACCGTGAGCTCATCTGCCACTGAGACTAGAAGCTCCCTGTACTCTACAGCTACCCGGGAAACAGACTATACTACAGGCAGCTCCGATATTTACGAGAAACAGAGCCGCACAGGCTTGTCTTCTTTGCCGTCTATCGCTACTCCAGAAAAGACAAGTGGGCTAAAACGATCCAAAGCCAAAAGAATATCGCGCTATGGGGAAAGTCCGTCTTCAGATCCCGCAACTCCGAAGCCTCTTGTCATAGAGAAGGAAAATGAGGATCTGCCTTCCGGTAGATTCTATGGCGAAGAAAGCGATTCTGGGCAGGACAGCTCCTATAGACCGAAGACACCTCAAAAGACACCCCAAACACCCCAACAACATGAATACCATGAGCCCGAGTCTCCACGGGTTTCAACGACGCCCTCGGCACGTCTCCCCCTCATTCCCAAGATTCGGAGTTCCAGTAGCCAAACGCATATTTCGGCACTGACCAGCAATGTAACTGACGAGGAAGAATATCCTCCCCTTAAATGTCTGCCGGAGCCAGAACCTGAGACTCGCAGATCAAGAAGAAGAAAGTCTCGCCGAAAGTCTGGAAAAGAGGATGCTCCTCCGCCACCTCCGCATCGCTTGCCCAGCTCTGGAGCCGGAAAACTATCAAACTCCAACACTCCAGTGCTTAGCCCATCCGGTCTTCGGCTTAAGCGACGTGGTTCATCCCCCCTCAAACACGAATATGAACCTTCCACAGCTTCTGATTCTTATTCAGAATCAGACTCGGATGCTTCAACTGTCCGCCACTACACGTACTCCTCATCCGAATACTCACGATCCGAATTTGATTCGGACGAATCTTACTCTTCGGCTTCTGACGATGATTTGGACCTTCCCAAACCCAGGCCATTCGCGGCCGCCTCATCCGATGCAAGTTCGCTGTCACCTTCCAACTCTGCCTCACAGGGTGGTTATCGAACTGTTCCGCTCCAACCTACCAAGTCATCGACCGCAATTGCATCACTCTTCGCTTGGTCAGACAAGGGGACCTGGGATAGCCTGCTCCCGGATGAATGCAGCATATCTATCAGCCCCGGTCTTATCGAAGCTTTCCAGCTGAACGCCGATTCTAACAAAGCGTCACCGCGTTCATCGAGGCCCCTCATATCAATGGAGCTCACACCACTCGTTCCCATCCGCCGGGGTACTGCCATTGACATCAGTATCCGATCGCCCCCCACTTCGCGGTCCACAATTATGACGAACAACAATATAATGTTCCGGTCTCGCAATCCTGATGAGTGTGACACTCTTTACAGCCTCATCAACCAAGCTCGCATCAACAATCCAACCTACATTGCCCTTCAAAACGCTCGAGGTTCCTTCAAAGAAACTCAGCTTCCAGCATTCGAACCTGCCACCAAATCTGGAGGCAGCTGGTTTGGTTTCCCGCGCCGTCGGAAGAGCTACCGCGCATCCAGCTCTCCACGCTCCCTCGCCGATGGATCAGAGAGTAGTGTCGGGAGTGTGAGCACAGCCTTTTCCGCCTTGAAGCGCTTTGGTGGTGCCAGTAAGATGTTTAATATATCCCGCTCAACAGTGACTTCCCGTGCTGGCCGCGCAGAAAGCATATACTCTGGCGAGGACGATGCCTCCCATCCCCCATCTCCACCTACACGCATTGGTGGGATTGCAGATATCAAGGGTGCCGATGGAATTGGCCTGTCCAACTCCAAAATCCGCATATACCTACGTGAATCTGCCTCCAAGTGGCGTGACATGGGCGCTGCCCGTCTAACTATCATGCCTGCACCGTCTTCTCAAACCTCCTCGCGCCCCGGCACCGCTGTGAGCGGCCGAAGCAGCAGTAGTGGCCACGGTGACTTAAGTGGCACATCCCCTCCTAGCTCAGGCGCAGCCACCCCAGGATCCGAGAAGCGTATCATAATCCGCGGCAAGACGCGCGGTGAAGTCCTTCTTGACGCGTGTCTTCCCGAAAGCCGATTTGAACGAGTCGCACGTACTGGAATCGCTGTATCCGTGCATGAAGAGAACAACGAAGGTGGCTCTCCTGCCAAGAAGGAGGGTGGAGTCACCACCAGCTGTCAACGGATCTACATGATCCAAATGAAGAGTGAGGTTGAGGCCGCTTATACCTTCGGTCTTGTGGGCAAACAACGGTACTAAGCCTGTGGGGTTCAATCTTGGAGTATTCCATTCTTTTTAACGTTTCTTTTTATATCTTGTGCTGATAGACTTTTTGGACGTTTGATTGTTCTCTGGATTTTGGTCATGTTTCTTCAAATCAAGGTCTTCTTGTGTTTATACCTTTTTCTATCCAAGCACATAGCATAGTATACATCTAATTCATTAATTAAACTGATAAAGTGTTATCCCATGAATGATAAATACTTTAAAAATCAATGGAAACCCTTAGAACTGCCACTATCCGATTCATCTTGGACAAGATGTTGATTGACCGTCTAATTAGGTACCTTCAAGGCTAGCTACTTCGGTTTTTACTCTCGAGGTATCACATCCACTCTTCTCTCTCACACTTTTCAGTGCTCGACACATATCCATTTTAGATTATCAAGTGTTCCACGTAGCTTACACAGGTACCAAATATATTCTACTGATAAAGTAATGTGATTCTATACTATCTAGATACCTTTGTATAGACATGGATACATTCCTTCTCAGCCCAGCTCTGATATTTCCGTCTTGGACCACCAAAATTCCGTCTCCTTTATTGCCCACTCATCTTTCACAAATTTGGCCGCAGGAGCTGGATGACCGCCAATCAACTCCTCATTCCCTTGACCAAATACCATAATGTGCGGATTATCCGCCACATAATGACCCCACTTAGGACGCTCGCTATAGCGGCCTGCTAGAGTATTCGGATCACCTGTACAAATGAAGCTGCATATATAACTATGCAAAGTCTCAGCCAGCTCTTTCTGCGACTCTGACACTTGAATGATTTCCTTATTCATAGTCTCATAGTTCTTGTTGTCGCCGTGGTTTGCTCGTCCTACAACTGTTTTAGGAAGAGCCCAGTTGTACAGATAAACTCTTACTTCCGGGGACGCGAACAGGGCGGATTGCCTAACTGGTGCAATGTAGGCGTAGTGTGCATATGCCGCTTCGATTCTTTTAAATTGAGGTCCCAGGCCATATCCTTCTCTTGTCTCGACATAGGGAGAATCTGAATTGATTCTAGGGTCTGGATAGAGCCTGTCGATGGTATCTAGGTCTGAAGACGACAGTTCCGGAAGCAGTTCACTCCAGAATAAGCGGAATTGTTCTGGTTTGGACATTTTCTTATCCACATACATCGTTCCCTCGTTGCTGCAGAATCCTGTCACAATTGGGACTTTGTGCCAGTGCCCAGCCTTCCATGCATCCAGTGGCGCGCGAGATATGATATCGCCGTCAATCACTGGCTGGAAAGCCCACCGGAGGGAAGGATTATATTTGTCGAATATCTTAGTCTGGGCCGTGGTAACTGTGGAACTTGGCAACGAGCGGAGAAAAGGGAAAATCTCCGACTCGGGAAGATCTGATGGAAAATTGACTTCTTTGAGGAAGTCTTGGAACTGTTGTTCGTGAATCTTCGCATCGTAGGGACGAACGGCCCTTGAAGTCGGAGATCCAGACTCCAGTATAACGCGATCGAACAAAGGCTTGACGTCCTCACTATAGTTCAGAAGATGATGACCAATCTATTGATATCGAATGTTAAAACAGGATAATACTTGGTTATCTACAATATCTTACCGAGTGACCTCCAGCAGATAGCCCAAATAGAGTGACGTTCGCAGGATTACCTCCGAAGTGGCTGATATTTTCTTGAACCCATTCAAGAAGGTGCACCTGGTCACGTAAGCCAAGATTGAGAATTCCCTCCTTCTTCGCCAAGCTCGAAGGCAGGAATCCCAAGGCTCCGACACGGTATCCAAAGCTAACACCAATAAACGGAAGCTCGGACCAAGCCACCATCGATGCAGTATTGTGACCTCTAGCTGATCCGCGATTGAAAGCCCCGCCGTGGATATAAACGGCGACAGGAAGTTTTTCTTTGAGTTCATGTCCAGTAGGCCGAAATACATTCACGGTCAAGCAATCTTCACTCTGTTCAGCAGCCGGCCCTTCCACGACAAAAACTTTGCCTGGGGCAATTGGGCCGAACTTCGATGCATCAATTGTCTCCTTGGACAGATGGACTTTCTCTGCTGGTCTGAATCGCCTGTCTCCGGTGGGTGGGAGGGCATATGGGATCCCTAAGAAAGCTTCCACGGGATGTGGAGATGTTGTCTCCAGGTGGGTTCCAACTACATGACCTTGGGGAAGTATAACAGAAGGGGGATCCATTTCGAAAGCCGCTATGAATAGTAAACTGATTGCGATGTAATGCTTAAGAGTTCAAGTGTCGCGGGATGCTTTTAAGTGGTTCTCTTCGGTGAAATTCCGTGTGTGGGCCAAGATTGAAATGACACCATAGTAGTTGGTAGATGTCTTATCGCAGAACGGTAATCACCTAACATCAGCTGGTATTGCGGAAGCTCCGATAAAATCGGTACTTTTTTATATCTCTAGTGAGAGTACAAAGTTGGGGGTCTTGCTTGCAGAGATTATGAAGATAACAGACAACAGCCTTCAATACCCCGTCATCTTTGTTTAATCTAATAGAAATCATGTTTCAGTTCTTCATCTCATTTTATACAACATTCAAAGCCCTAGTTATGGATATTGAGACCAGAAAGTCACATATCACGAATACAACCGAGGATACAGATATTGGTATCATCGGCCTACTTAGCCATACTCGACTCGCTTCCAGTCGACCTGGAAGAACGGTGTGATCAATCACAAAATCAAATTGTATCAAATTTGGGAGGCTATCATTGACCCTCAAGTCTAGATATTATTCTTTTTCACTGTTCTCAACAAGATTATCAATGGAGGCGTCACTAGTTTCGGCAAGCTGATCATCAAAGGCTTGACCCACGATGCCTTTGTCTGTTCCCTGGTACTGGCTATCCAGATGCCCACAACCATGGCTAGCTATACTAAGCGCAGTACAAATGCTGCTTTGGTGTTTTTGGCAGTCTGCGTGCGGATTCTTCTAATGCGTCAAAACAGGTAGCGAGACTTAGCTGTTGATGGAGCTGTCGACCCAGACTCACATACTGATGATTCAGCCGATCTAACCGATTTTGAAGTAAGCAATAATCTAGCGAAGACACCCATGGTCTTGAAATCATATTCTGACCTTCTCATAATCCACATTTCCGATGTGTACTTTGAATGCAATACAAGACTGGGGTAATGTAGGATTGTCTAAATAGGTAATTTTTTATTTTTATCCGGCCATTGGTCTTCAGCTCAAGCCTATCGAACCAACACAAAAGGTTAGGAGATATGAAATAGCTGGGTAAAAAATGCTTAACGCTATATATTTCTGTAATCTTATCATTCCATGGTATGTTTATTTGATGTATATAGTGGGGTTTGGCCGACGTCGGGATGAACTCCAACTCCCACGAATCTACCTTCCTGGCGTATATTCGCTTTCTTCTACTTAAGAACTGAACTACCACAATTTGAAATCAGATTTCTCAAGCTACTCCTTCTGATATCCCTAGGGTCTTGACCAATATAAATATGTCTATCTTACCTCCCTTTCAAGCTCAGGATATCCAGATTCAGCCCATATCCTGCGTGGAGATGCACACAGCCGGCGAACCGACCAGGATTATCTGGTCTGGCTTCCCAGACCTAACTGGAACATTAGTCAAACAACGAGACCAAGCAAAGGCAAAGCACGACCAGTTTCGTCGCCTGCTATTGCTAGAACCCCGCGGTCACTACGACATGTACGGTGCCATTCTCCGCCCCAAGACAGAACTCGTAAATGCTGGCAAAGCAGATATGGGCGTTTTGTTCTTGACAAATGCGGGTTTCTCGATGATGTGCGGGCATGCGACTATTGCTATGGGCCGGTTCCTCGTCGATACAGACGACGAAAGTATCTTTTCACGTCGGCGCCAGCTGGAATATGATACCGATTCTGGCACAACTCGTCTCAATTTACATGTGCCATGTGGGATTGTCGAGGTGACTGTTCCCACCCTTCCGACGGGCAAGTCTGATCCATCTCGACCTGTCACGTTTGTCTCTGTCCCGTCATTTGCAACGGCTCTCTCTTTAGAAGTTCCACTGCCGGAAACACACCGGTGGCCAGAACTTCAAGGTCGAGCCTCTGTTACGGCTGATTTCTCGTATGGTGGGACTTACTATTGTTTAATTAGCACTGAGGAGCTAGGATTCCCCAAAGGTTTGGGCGAGGTCGAGCTACAGAAGATGGATAACGCAACAAGGCTATTGAAAGATGCCGTGATAAAAAACGCGGCATTGGAGTACGTCTTTCGGCATCCTGAAACTGGAGATTTGGGCTTCTTGTATAGTGTCATGATCACAGATAGTCGTCTTGGCCATGTTGCTACGGCAGTAGATACTCCATCATTCAGAGCACAGCGGGAGTCTAAACTTGAGGAGACAGGCCTCTGTTTCTTTGCAAACCAGCAGGTCGACCGATCTCCAACTGGAGGGTGTGTTGCTGCGCGGATAGCTCTTGCGCACGCAAAAGGTGCTTTGAATTTAGGTGAAAAAAGGCTTTATAATTCGTTGATTACTCGCCGTTATCCGGCTCTTTCAGGCTTCTTGGGGTCTGTGTTTGATACTGCTGAAGATAAGCGGTCGGTAAGAGTCCAGGTGGAGGGCTATGCATTTTACACAGGATACCATTCTTTTGTCGTTGAAAAGGAGGACGGTCTTGGGGTGGATGGGTTCTTGCTGAAGTGATCAATCATTGAAAAGATCCAGGTCGTGGATATCCTGAGGTCTTATGTGAATGAACTTACTGCTGGTCTGAAAATTAGAAGATTTACCTACACAACCATCAATATAAGTGGCCATAATTGTATTCATTGATACAGTGATCATTAGCGGCCTCTAAACAGACAGACGTGTGACCCTATATATCAAATGAGGGAATGGCTGTTGCGCGAAACCATTCTAAATCCAGAAGCAGTTTATCCTCCAGGAGTCTGAGCATAAAGTTTCCCAACACCTCGCCTTGGTGAGAATTGTGGGGCTTGGATGTTATTTGTGAGGATTGGGAAGATGTCTCATCTGTCAATTCCCTCATTGTTCGTCGGCTTAGGAACTTTCTCACCGGCATCCCCTTTGTGTAGTTCGATATAAGCGTTGATGTGAGCGTTGCCTTGTGCTGCCTTCAATGAAAAGGCATATTTTGCTGTGCTAGCTTTGTTCAAGTCTGACAGCGGTCTGTCGGGCCAACAGCGCCTATTTTCATGACTCAAAGCACGCCACAGACTATAAGTACTTATATAGGAAAGTAGAAGTCCCGAAGATCGGTGACCTACTTCTGGTATTCAGTCTTGGCCAGTGCTTTCGCGGTAATGGCTATGATCACATAGTTCAAGTTTTGAAGGCCCAGCTGGTGTTGTTTTGCTGGACCTGGTTTAGTGGTATTTAACGGAGCTATAGTCATCCTGATGCAAGATGACAGAGACGTTAATTTTTGTTGCTTTGGTATGGGACCAAATTTGGCAGGTTCATCGTGTGCGTGCGCTCTTTGACTCTTGACTTCAAGATAGTGGCATAGTGGGCAGCAAGAATAGGGTAGTAAAAGAGGAAGATCCCCTATATACCCTTATGTTTCATCAGACATGTCCTTCAGCTTCATGATGAAGGAGTGATGTGTAAGGAAGAAAGAATATCATGAGAGAAGCACCTTCATATACCATTAGGTTTCTTCCAGATTTCACGTGCGTCCTTGTGAAAGTGAAGTGAAAGTACATCACGGAGCGTGTTTCTGCCGTTGATGTAAAGGAGTCAAAGCTCAGGCATATTTAGATGAAATCAATTTACTTAGATGTGAAAGTGAAAGTGAGGGTAAAAATGAAAACGATGAAATTGACACAATTATAGTATATCCAGACAATAGGCGTAGAAAAAGTTGAAAAAGTAGGTCATAAAAAAATCCGTTGCATGATCTTGAAGAAAAACTGAAAAGTATTGTACATCATATAGTAATGGGGATGGACAAGGTCTTTAACAAAAAATCTAGGGGTAATTTCTATAATTCTACTGAATTTACAGAACGAGTCCTCTATTTGGGGATCTCAATTCCGGCGGAGGCACCCAATAGACGCTTGATGTCACCGTAGATGGCGAACTGTCCAGCAGTGATACCACCGACCATGACGAGACGGGCACCAATACCAGAGAAGGAGCCACGGAGGCCAAGCTCCTTACCAATGGAGATCAGACGGGAGACAATACCCTGGCCGGGGAGACCCTGGGTCTTGTTGATCTTGGAGAGCATGGTGTCGGCAGGCTGGGAGACGGCGGCAGCGGCAAGACCGGCAGCGAGACCGGAACCCAGGTTGATAGCAGTGTTGGTAGAGTTGCTGACGTTGGCCTTGTCAACCTTGGTGTAGACGAAGTCAACGACCTTCTCGTAGACGACGAACTTGGTCATGGTGTAGGGGACCCTAGTGAGAATGTGAGAAAAGAAGAAATTGACATGTGATATCCAGATAATGGGATACTTACTGCTTGAAGAGAATGGGAGCGAAACCAGAGTAGAGAGCACCGAGACCCTCCTGGGAGAGGATCTTGGAGAAACCACTGACAAGACCGGAAGCGAAGGTAGGCTGGGAGACGAGACGGATACGGGTAGCCTCAAGAGGGCAAAGGGCAATGTCGGCGAAGAACTCGGCAATACCGGCAGAGGCGAGGTAGACAGCAGTGCGGTTGTTACGGGCATTCTCAGCACCGATGAGGTTGATGGACTGCTGCTTGAAGAACTCGTAACCTCCGAACTTCAGACCACCCTGGAGGAAGTAACCAGCAGCAGTAGGACCGAAACCAGTGAGGAGAGCACCAGCACCCTCGTTGCGGACAACCTGGCCGATACCACCGAACAGACCGCGGTTGTAGGTAACGGGGTCGAGCTGCATACGGGTCTTGACGCTAGAAAAGAAGAGCACATTAGGAAAACCCCATTGCCATGTAATCGTGGTGAAGACTTACACATCAAGAGGAGTGGCAGCACCGTGAGTGATGGCACAGCACATGGCACCAGCGAAGGCAAAGCGACCATAGAGCGCAAGGCCTATTTCAACGTGTTAGGAATTATAAGGAATACCATGGAAGTGATTGGGGATGTACCGGTGGGAGCCTCAGAGGGCTTGGTGACAGAAACAGCAGCCATTGTGAAGAATATTAACCGCGATGAAGGGGAGAAGGGACTGAAGCTTGAGGAGAGAAAGAGGAAAGGAGGGAAAGAATTGAACGGGATGGGTCTCAAGCCGAGGATTTTTCGGGTCACGGACCAATCCGGGATCCATCTACTGCGCAGCCATCGGTCATTGCCCGGTCAACCGCATTTTAATTAGTTATTATGCTAGGATGGTCATTATTTAGTACATAAAATTACTAACTTTTGTTATTATATGGATTAGTTATGAACAGCATTATCTTCAAATCTATTCAATCAAGAGGTTAATGAGAGAGATCATATTGGGTCGGAGCTTAGCAGTCCGAAAGTGTGTTTGTTTAGTTTCAGAACAGAATAGGATGTTTATTTACATCAAACCTCCATTCTAAGTTCCCTTCCTTCTCAAGAATATGAGACATTTTCATATTGCCGCAGTAATTAATACTTTGAATTTGAACTTACGGAGTAGTGGTGATTTTGCATAACTATACGTCACAGTGGATCTCGATGGGGAAAATTCTGATACTGTTTTGGCAATACTCGTCTCCGCCAATCATAGATCGCTATCTTTGTCTTATATAAACGCACCGATTGGTCAATTCGGATCGGATCTCGGCCATCAGGAACTTTAGTTTCTATACAATATACAGTTCAAGTATAGTAGTCGAAAATATTCAAATTTTTTTCACGAAAGATGGATAGAAAAGGATGAGATTTTAATTATAAATAGTTGTTCGTTCTAAATGCTAGGCTATTCCTCTATACCACCTGGGCCAGTAGGTACCTAGGTACATGGATGCTGCTCAAGGAGTTGACAGTCGAGACTTACCTAGGGCTATAGCCCGCATGTTTAAATTATTCACCTCTCGGAGCGATTAGGGTACGCAAGCTCTTTACATTCTTCAAAATAACTTGACGTTTTGCCTCTTCAGCTGCCTCTCGCTCTTCATCTGTCGGCACACCAAAAAGTTCCAACACGGGGCCAAGCGTCAGCGAGAAAATAATCGCTGTAAGGAAAAACCCCCTCTTATTCCAACATTTCTTGTCTGGTTTAATCTCTTTAGACTGTGTCCATGGAGATTGGCCCATGCCATCGAGATATAGTCCATATTCATGCCAAAGAACATCTATAGTGTTCCCGAAAAGATCCTCCCAGAATCCTTTGTCAGTAGTGCAGAAATTTGGATCTTGCAGCTCTTTCTCTGTATAGCCTTTTTGCAACAGTCGGTCATTAATCCGTGCAACGGCGCCTGGTCCAACCCACACATGCTCGAGGAATATCAAGAAATTGGCTGTGTAGACATACCCTTTATCCCAGTCATAAGTAAGTTGTGATGAATTGATTGGAATTCGAGAGAGTACGGCCCATGACTTTGCTTTCAAGTTAGACTCTAGCACCACAAACTCGGCAATTCCTTCAATAAGGCCTACCGGTGTATGCCATACTTGTATACTGCGCTTCTTTCCGTTTACCCACTTCCAGACGTTCTTCCACACATCCCAATGTTTCACGAATATATTCGAGCTGGGGAGAGGGTAGTAGTGCTGGTAGCAGTGTACAAGCTCATGGGTCATGACATAGGCTAGATAGTCAAGTAGCCTCGCATGGTCCATCCAGGTGACATTTAATCTCTCGAAATCTGACAGCTTGAGGTTAATGGTTCTGTGGTGATCATCACGGCTCTTAAACCGATCTGTCTTACCTACCCAACCTGGCTCCTCAGAATACACGAAACGAATAGCTATCGATGTAGTTTTGGGGATCGAACCTCTGAAATCTGTGGCCGGACTCAGCCCCTGTGGTGTGTAAAGAGTATTTGTGATTATATCTAATGCGTTAATGATGATGGGATTGAACTCGGGGAGAAGAGATATGCAGAAAATGCTGGTTTCTGGACATTTAACCATCACTTCAACTTTGAAATGGGGTGTAACGACGGTCATATAAGCAGCACTGTCGTCCGCTGGATCAACTTCGTTGGCGGAGGACATTGCCGCGAAGAGGCAAGCAATGAATATTTTGAACTGCATTTTCAGTATGGTACTAGAAAATTTGGGATTAATGATATACTCATCGGGCTGTAGGGCAACAAGTATTTCTTCGAGATTCTGATCAACCGAACATTGGGGAACCAAGGGAGTTTATACTCGTCGATTCTTACAGTAAAAGGCAAATGCGCCTTCATACTGTAAATATCTTTCAAGGTATTTTTCCCCTTTGTTATATTCATAAAGGAATACAAAGCTTGGTATAATAGATATCAGGATCAAGCCCTTTGAGAGGCCTAAGACACCCAAAATTGGATGGTTACGACGTCATTGTTCATTTGGTGGTCAAAATTGGAAAGAAAGAAAGAAATACAATGCCATTAGTCTATTTTGATTGATAAACCTTGAAGCTATTGAACTCCCAGTAGGCATTAGTGAAGTTGGCTGCAGATGTAGCTGCCCATGTTGTGCAAGTATCTGGACAGTTATAGAGATCTGTATAGTAGCTGGTAGCCGCAGCCAGATCACCACAAATATCAATATTTGCAATAATACTCTGGTTCTTGAAATGTGAGCTGATGTCACAGTTAGTGCTGGGGAAATCAGCCAAAGCTTCGCCCCATGATGAGGGGTCTGGTGTTGAGGAATTGGACAGATCGGAAGGTATGTCGCTGCGGGCGAACATCCACACTCGAATTCCAGCATCTCGTAGTTCCATCGCATATACCTGGAGAAGTGATTAGTGTTTTATTCATGGCTTTGGAAATAGGGCAATTCGTACACCTCCTCCATTCTTATTGAAGGCTTCCCCATACGTCGCCGTTTTGCCTTCGACACTGCATCCCGAGTTGTCATTGGCCGTGTTGAGGCAGTCTTTGTATTTTGCAGTACCCGTTTCTTTCCGCTTGACATTCATCTTACATCCGCTGGATGTATGCAGGGTCATTGCGTTTCCGTGTGTCCCATTGTTGTTTGACTCCATAACATCAATTTCACCATTATCCGGCCAGTTGCTGGGGTCGCTCAGCCATAACGCTGGCCATGTCGCACATCCATATGGAGCATGAACGACGTCGAATACAAATAATCCATTATCGTACGTGTTAGTAGAAGTAATGCGCACTGACATGCGGCCGGTTGAGTCACGCTTTTGATGATTTGATTGGCCGCCTTGGCCTTGCTGATTTGATTGAGATTGCTGATTTGATTGAGATTGCTGATTAGTGGTACTGGTTTGTGTGGAGGAATCGGATGTAGATGTGTCGGTTGAAGAGGAGCCGGTTAAGGAAGTATCAACTCTGAGCACGGCGGATGTCTCTGACGCATATGTCAAATTGTACTGCGATGCCGTTGCTGAGTCTACGTATCTTGAAGTTATTAGTTAGGGAAGTGGTGTAGATCTGTGATAACACATACTGTACAAAGCCATTGGTTGGATCGGTCGCGGTATAGTATTCGAAGTTGTCAAAAAAGAAGTACCGGAGTATGTATCGACCAGCGAGTAACTCAGTTTGGAGTAATTAGGATATTTATTGACCTTTGTGCCTTCAACTGCTCCCACAACCACGGCGACAATAATTATCACAGCGCAGGCAGCAAAGATAAGCCATTTTCGCAAGGACCAGCCTCGCGGATCAATACACGACCGGCTGGAAGTTTCTGCTTTCATTACTTCGTCGTAGCTTGGAGGGTTTGTCGGGGCTTCAGGAATATTATTGTATCTGGGGTTGCTGAAGTCGAAAGGAGAAGATCGAGCGTGTTCTTGCATGGGATATGCTTCGTTCCTCATTATAAACGTGAAAAGAGTGATAACGTATCTCCTTCACATAGTCTCAATGTGGAACAGGAATTTTTATTTATTTATTCATTCGACAACAAAATGTTAAGTATCTTAATGTTTGATCCAAACCTGCCGCGCCGCGTCATTCTCCACGCAGGTTCTCCACTATTGTAGAAATAAGTACGAAAGCTCTAGATTTAAGACAGAACACCTTGAGTTCTACTATTCTATTGGATCAAGCAGATCCACAGGTACCCAAACCTTGAATAGAATATGCAAGAACTAGAACAGGGATCTGTATCTGTGCACCCCCGAGTCTCCGACATTGCCCGTTGGGTACTGCTACACGACGACGGATAAGGTGTCAAAGTGGAGTGGAGTTTTTCATGATTCCTCAAATAAGCTTCCATGGTTCTAGCTTATGTATCTATGCTAGTTTAAGTATTTTTGATCAAGAAATCATCCATGCTTTTGCTACGATATGTACTATTATGGCTGGCTAAGTTGGTGAGTTGTTTGAGTGCGATAAAGACCTACGTCATGCCTTATCGTAGTTTTTGAAGTGTCAGCCTTGTCTATAAATAGCAATCAATACATTATTCCTGCTATGATTTCATGGTACAGAGTTCTCAAGTTCAAGTACCAAACAGAAGAGGAATCGGAGTTCATGTTCATACTGATTACCCGTTCCATTTAGGGTTCTGCTCCACGTGGTCTAACAACCTTATCGATTTCCTATCTGAGCCTGATATCTTCTTTTACATATAGTGCCCCTGCTGTCTACCTCCATCTATTTCAGTCCAAGATGCATATATGTTGATTCTGTGGAAGTTATCATTTACACTGAACGTGTCTGTGACTTTACCTAGGCAGAAGCTCTACTATATACCTACATAGGTCGGTACCTAGGTAATGTAAGTAGCTTAAAAGCATAATAGCTCTTCTACTTATGCCTGGGTAAGTAGGGGCTTTATAAAAGAATCGTTTCTGTTAATGATTTGACAAGGGCCATTCATAGATAATAGTCAAGTACCTAGATATCTTGATTATAGAAGGACATTACCCATCAATCAAATGTGAAAAAAGCCCTTCAATCTTGGAAGCCGACTTTCCGGTTGCTATCAGACGCCTTTTTTCGGCTTCTGGCGCTGTAGCTTGGAAAATTCACGCTTTGGGGCTTTACGGGGGTTGCACAGGATGGGGATGCGGCTCGGTATGCAGCGTTGGTGGAGGTTGAGCAGAGGTAGAAACTTATAGATGTTGGTTGGGATAGGGGAATACAGGTGGGCATTTTTAAAGGCATTTGGGGAAATATCTATTTTAAGTATGAGCGTTCGGATTGGTATGTACCTGATGAGGAGCCGGTTGTTAGTCCGTTCTCTGCTTGTTCGGAGGTTACCAGTGATTATTTGACGACCGAGTCGAGTGATTGGTAGGTGAAAGTCCATTATTGGTTGTTATGCGATAAAGTTTGTGTAATTCGGGGTTGATGTCTCTCGTGACTGTTCATGTCGAGTTGCATCGATGCGAAGCTCGATATCTGAGATGATCCACGAGCAAGCAAATGAGCTTCCAAGATTCTCATTACTAGCCCTAATATATTTTCTACTACACTGATTTGATGGTGACTATGCTAACATTGCGATATATAGTTCAAATTGAAGTGATGCGTCATCCTCAATAATGTAAATTGGAGAGTGAACACCGTGTAAGAGATTGGGGTATCACAACGATACACCCGATGTACCAACCTAGTACTACACACTATCCACACTGTACAGACTATTTCAAGTCATCTTGATAGTCGCAGCATTAAAGGATTTGATAGCCGCCCCCTCTATACTCCACTTACCCCTTTGTAGTTGAAGTAGGGGCCATCTACGGAGTCTCAAGTGAAGCTATCCTCAGCGTCGGTGAGAGAATCCAGGATTTAGGCCGATTTATCTAGGTAAACTAAGCAGCACTTAAGCTAGACACATCGGGTGAAACAGTGAGTAAATAATTCGAATATTCGCATTATCTATACTAAGGGTTCGTGAGAGTAGTCGCTTGAACGTAACATGGTATGGGCAAGGAATAAATATAGCCGAAGCTTCTGATACCGAGAACTGGGGTACTAGAAATGTGCTGAGCGTGAAATGAGGGTGAGAGGATAGAGATGCACCGAGAGGAGATGATTGATCGTCTACCGTAAGTTGGTGGCTCGGCGGATTTGGCCGAGGTTAGGGGCTAAGTTAGCGGCCAGGTTGGGGCCGAAAGTGGATGCTCGGCGCTTCGGAGGATGATAAAAAGACAAAACTCGTTTCAGGTGTGGCGTGAGGTTGCTCATCATTACTTCGTAGGGTGGAGAGAATGCTGATGCAGTTCAAATCAAATTGGCAATATTCATGCGTGAGGTGCAAGAGCCGCTAATAGGCGGGTGAAGGGTTGAAGAAGTCGCAGATTCCGGGGTAGGCATTCCGGAAGACTCCTGTTCTGATTCACGATTGTCATTCTCCCGCTGTGACTTTTCAATTATTAGTCGATGGACTGTCTGCTCGATCCAGCTCCAACCTTGCTCGGCCTCTGACTCTGGTTCTGCTTGTAGGGGCTCCGTTTGTGAGGGCTCTGTTTGTACGGGCTCTGTTTGTACAGGAGCATTGGTCGCCGTGACGTGGTCAACGCCTGTCTCGCTACCCTGCCAGATCCAGCTGCCATTGCTTGTTCCCTGCATATCTCCTGATACGTAAGCGATCATCTCCTCGTCTTGATCCATATCGTCGATATCGTTGTGCTGGGATCGACCGAGAAGATATCGGAGGAAGAACTCTAGATGCCGACCACAGGCTGCATTAATGGCACGGGCGTCGCCGATGGCTGCGAGCCCTTGAATGCAGATCATAGCTGTGGCGTACTCTTGTCGGAAGAGGAGCATAAGCGCGCAGCGCCAGATGTGTGTACAGAGAAGAGTTCCGGCCGAGGACGCGAATAGGGATAGCTTGTCCTCGGCGGGGATATTACGTATGCAACGCGAGAGAATATTAGCGGTGTCGGTAGCGATTAGAATGCAGTAGTCTATCGCGGTGGAGCGGACGGCAGGCTGACAGTCGGGGGATATGTTGTGACGGTGAAGCAAGAGTCGCGCATTCTGATAGTAGATGATAGGAAAAAGGGACCTGGGGTCAAGGTCCTGATCGGTCTTCGGATTAAGGTGCACAGGGAAGGTTGAAAGGCATGAGTTGAAGTGTCTTTCGAAGGTGTCAATTGTGACAGGGCTGATAGAGGGTGATTGAAGGTTTCGAGTGAGCTCGCCGATCGAGCGAACCATATGGATGGTTGCTAGCAATGGAGACGTTTGTTGTCCCTCAACGGCCTGTCCTTCTTCATCCATATATTGATCCTCGAGAGGGCAAGGAAGATCAATGTTGCAGTCATGATCGTTGATCAACACTGGCTTGCCCATCTCCAGAGCAAGCAGCCTGTAACAATGTAAGCATAGATCCTTTCAAATGTCAAGGAAATACAAACCTGTCCCAAGTGTATAAACCCCACCAAAGACGTTTTCGCATCTCCGCTTCTAGGGGAGGCCTTGAACCCGAATCAATGTGCAGCCCGATCTCTTGAGCCACACGCACCGCGGAACCAATCCACACCCAGCTCGAGGATTTGCAGTTGATCTCGTAGAGGAATATGCTCACTAGCAATGCCGCCCTAGCTCGATCCAGGATGAAGTTATCTTCCCACACATCAATCAAGCTACAGGATACCCGCATAAACTCTTTGCCCTTCTCCTCGCGATTGACTTCATTTGTATGAATTGCCCCGCATGCAAGGATCGCAAACAAGACAGCCGCCCATTCGCTTGAGACGCCCAGTAATGTACCCAGCCGATAGACCTCGGCGTATTCCGCGGCGAGAGTGGGCCAGTGAAATATCGGCAGTACTGAATGAACGTGGTTGAAATACTGAGCCAGGAGGTGATCGGCGACCTCCTTCGGTGGCAATTTTGGCGCATCACCGGTCACAACAGACTTCGAGACTAAATGTTTATAAGGTGAAGGCGCATTTACAATGTTGCGGCCATAATTGCCGATATTTTTTCGCACTTTGGAAAAATCCTGAGAATTGCCCACCCTGCGCCGGCGCAAGGGCTTGTAATCGAGGTCGGGTAATTTCAACAAGGGCTGTCCCACAGTATCGTCATGGTCCACACCTTCTGGGCGAAGCAAAAGGGATCTCAGATGCTGGAGTTCTTCCGACATGGAGGCCAACTGCCTTTCGAGATCTTGCACCTGTTTGATGGAGGACATTCGCCGATTTGTCTCCTTGGTAAATTGGCAGCGCACTTTTCGGTTGGAGCATTCCGTACAGCTTGCGGATTCCGAAGCGTCGCATTTCACTTTGCGTTCGCGACAGGCATCGCAGCTGGGGTCTTTGCGACGTTGTCGGTAGGCTCTTTTCTGCTGCAGATGCGCCTGGTTTGACTGCGCATGCCCGATCGGACTTGTTTGGAACGGACCCTGGTTTCCGGGGAAGGAACCCAATGGAGGGGCATCTGGAAGAGCACCGGTGTCGGTGGGAGAACCGGACGCGGACTCGTAGAAACGCGAATATGGAGAGGTTGAGGGACCTGGGGCAGGTGGTAATGGTAGTTGGTGTTGGGTGGTTGGTGGAGGTGGGCCCAGAGTAATTTGGTGGGGAGTTTGCGACATGGGCTGTAATAGATGCGACATCTGCATCCCACTATCGGGTCTACTTGGCGGAGCCGAGAGCATGACTCCAGGGGCCGAGTAAGATCCCGTCACGGACTGCACCGAGGGTAGTTTCTCGTACGAGCCACCAGGATTCTGGGGCGTGGTACGAAACGGAGAAGGGTGCATATGGGGAGTACGAGGGTAGTCCGTGGACTTCGAAATTAGAAGTTCACAGCGGTATCAAGTGATTGAAAGCCAAGATCAAAAGCGAGCGAATATGCGAGGTAGATGAAGATCGAAATCCGGATATTCGAGAAGAGAGGAAGGACTAGACTATTTCATGGGCGCTATCGCCACGAGAATGCCATACTCATTCGAGGTGTGATTTAGATTCACAGTTCAGATGAATATTGAGCGAGGTTGGATTGGCGGAGAATAAACAAATTAAGAAGATCAAGGCGTGGAGTAAATGCCGAGGAGCGAGGGCGAATAAAGAGGCGAAGATCGAAGAATCTGACGGTACGGGTACGAGTAGAGAGGGGGGGAAGAGGAATAAAAAGGGAATAAGACTACCACTAAGGGGCTAAAAAGGAAAAGGAATATCGACTACTCTTCAGTCTTCAGTATATTAAGATCAACGGTCTCCAGATCGCGGAGGAAGAAAGAAGGAACCATTGGATTTAGGAATCTTCAGCCGAAATGATACCTTGCAAGGTCAGGCCCCGTATATAATACCCGGTATGGGTATTTGTATTGACAGCCCCGGTATCCGAGATCGGCTGTCGATAAATACATGCAGTAGTTGAACGCATTGGCACTAAATTTCCGGGCCCACGTTATCCACATCTGACAGGACAGTAGTAGATATACATAATACAGTAGGGAGTAAGTGTACAAGGGTAGAATACATACTTAGGTAGATAAGTATTTGAGGTACATGTAGTTTCGGTACATAGGTACAGAGATAGCCCTATTACGATCTGTATATCTTACTGACCCGCTGTTGCATGGATGATCGACCTCGGAAGTTACGCGGACCACATGGTAACTTAAGAACCCGGATGTTGGCCCGAGTGGGGTTTAGTTAACTCAAACCACTTCTTACTTAGTAATTATAGGAGTCTCTTCTCTTCAGGACATTTAGCCCCGAGTGTCTTCCGAATTAGCTTTGCTGTATCATTGGGTCCGGAGCAAAGTGTCTTAATTCTAACCTCTTCTGTTTAGATAGATAGAACACGTCGGCCCGGAGAATTTATCCGTCTAATGTATTGGAGACAGTGTATCCCACAGCTCTGGGTCAGTTCAGCCTAAAGGCTAAGGGAAATGAAAAGACCAAAAAGAGAAAAAAAGAGAAAATAAAAAAAGGAAATAGAAAGGAAGATAGTCTATGTTAGGTGAAATCTCCGCTGATCTCCATTAATAGCATAGCCTACTAAGCCCTACCTTGGAAGGTTAGTCTTGGCATTTAATTATGTAATACACACGGCTTCCCCGCACCTTTCGGTTACCCGAAAGACTCAAGAGAAAAGACCCAAAGACCCTCTGATACATGATCGATTTTTTGAGTCCATGCTCTTTTACTTTCACCGAACACTTGATCTAGGCTCCACCCTCGCATGATCTCTCCCCGATGCCTCCCGGCATTTACCTTGGTCATGACAGACCCCACCCTACTGTCTCTGATAGACTACCTCATATTGGGGCTGAAAGGGAATCGACACAGGAAAAGCCAAACACTTCACGCTTCATCGGCATCATACAGGATCCATGGATGGTGCAGTAAGTAACATCTCGGTTCAACTCCTCCCAAGGTTTATCTGTATGTTTCTCGCCCCACAGCGGGACGACCGATCCGAGAAGCTGAAACAACGCCGGCTGCTAACCGAGCCTTTCCGATTTGTCCTCGTCCCGGACCTTTTGTCATTTCTGACACCCTGTCTATCAGAGACCGGAATCCTCCGTGAATTAGTCTAAATCGCGGGAGTCTCAGCTTAAAGGTTTTGCTGTTACCAGGAACCTTTGAAACCACGTATGATGGATCGTAAGAGCAGGATGATTGCTGTATGGAACTATATGATTGGTTTGAAAACTGTATTGCCCACTGCAGTTGCTATTAGTTCTGCTTCTATTCGCCCCCAATCGCTTAGCGAACCTTGTAAACTTTGTATATTGTACAAAGTACTTGCATGAAACATTTTACTTTTAACTTTTACATCGGCTACAAGATGAGATACACTAATGTACGGGGAACCTAGGTAAGGGAATGGTAAGATACGGAGCAGGGACGTCCGTATGTGAATTTGACTCTGGGTTTAAGATCCTAATACAGTCCTAATGCTAGTTGCCAAACTTACTGCAATGCGGACAGGGACAGCCTGGATCGACATAGTTAGCACTTCTCCAAATGGTCTGCAACTCATGAAAGCCAAGAGGCATTGGACTATGTTTTCCATTATACAGTTCATCCAGATTGAAGATATACCGATCCATTACATCAGCATATGTATCTTCGATTCCAGCAAGTCGCAGTCCTCCAATCTGCGCACATATCAGTAAAAGTCCGTCATGAGCTTGACGAGCTAGATCAGCCTCAAGCATCAGTTCGAGAACATCGATACATTCGATTATCTCGCCGATCCTTGCCTCCGTACACTGCGCTCTTTTAGCGCTGCGGCTTGGATCATGCCGTACTAGTAATGCAGTTATCATTGCTTTTTCGGTTTCTAATAACTCGCTGATCTCTGAAAAGGGTAGGCCATCTCGGTCCGTAACGCATGTTTGGTATCTGTTAATTGCGCTTACGATCTTTGATCTTTGCGAGAAGAAAGATTCGATGTTGGCTTCCATTTTGAGAGTAAGATAGAAGTCTGTTTGAATCTAGTGTAGCTGAGAAGATGATTCTTTCTAAACACTGAGTATGCCTATTTAAGGGCTCCATCATCATATCCCATTAAGGTATGCAAAGAGAACAAAGGTCATTGTTTGGCTAATTCAACAGGATTCACGTTACTTCCAGGGATAAAGTGCATTGTTCCACGAGTGAAGGCAGGATGAAGTCAGAGGAGACATTTGAAACCACTAACAAAGGCAGACTCAGAGTGACAAAGCCCGAGTATCCTCTTCCTTCAATGATATCATTACACAAAATCCCTCACTGTGACCAGTTTGAATGATATTGCAACCATTATGGAGTAGTACTGCATCAGATGGAAACCTTCATTACTATGTCTGAGGCCAAGCTATTGGCAAGAAGCAATATCTGATTTTTTATCAATGTAAATAGATACTCGGACAATTATTTCTTTTGTGCTTCCACTCTCTCAACAAAAACGTTCACAATCTGTCGCAATCCTTCCATTTCCTCCTCGACCGTCAGACCGAGTCCGTTAGGATCAATACTACACCCAACATAGACAGGCAACTTGATCCTTCGGGCGAGAATCTTGGCCACACGAGTTGTATACTCGATGCTAGAGGATGATGTGTAGAGTGTAGTTGAAATGGTGTTGTTTGATGTTCGCTATTCAAGGATTAGCGTTTCATATAAGATGCCGAGCTTTGTATCTATTGACTCAAGCAGATATTGACGTATATGACCGCGACTCACATCTGGCATAGCATAAACGAAGCTTCCCAGGGGCTTTATAGACCCAGCTGAATCTCCTGGTGTCGATGTTGTCAAGAAGACTGTAACACAGTGGCCCAAAATGGTCAAGTGAACATGGGCAGTTGTATGTAATGCTTTGGGCAACGGGAATGAGATCTCCTGGGGATGAAGATCGGGGGAGACCAGCTCCGTTTGTGGGGCAGCTGAAGCGATGGATGCCATCTTGCTTAAAGCTTTATGAAATTATTCAAAGTTGATAATCAAAGATTTTTATTAATCTGTCCAGGCGTGAGGTTGAGGAGATGGAGAAGTGAGGATTGAAATGTCCCGCGATGCGGCAAAAACAGATGATCCACCATCCCGCACCAACTTCCGAACCGCACTCACCTTCTCCATATTTACGATTTACCTACAAATTGGAAAATACGACAACTTGGATGCCAGTTTCTGGTATGGCAGATCCAACCCCAGATAATGAGGAGGAGTGGGCCGGTGAATTTGACCCCTTCGCGGACCCGGAGGAGAGACGAGTTCTGTTTGCCGCGCTTGACTCCTTCAGGTGCGTTGAGAGTAAAATACATTTATAGCGCTACAACTAAGACCTGACCTCAGGCAATATCGACGAACAGCTCATTTGAACACAACACATAGCCGTCGGCAGTCATTCTACGCTCTGCCCTCGGAGCATTGGCAGATGCTCTCCGAGCCGCCATTTTCTATTTTGGACCAGTTCAATAAAGTGGATGACGCTATTGATATCAATGCTGATATCGCAGATGCCATTGTAGCTGTGGGAATTCAATCCTTTGGTCTCTCTCCCAATCCTGACAAGACTGACTCGGCCCAAAATTGGCATGGCACAGCCACTTCTTCGGATATCAACAAGGCGCACTCCACCATCCGCCAGTTCTATCGCGATTGGAGTAGTGAAGGAAGAAACGAGCGTGAAGCCTGTTATGACCCTGTCCTTCAAGATCTGGTCCGTGAATTTCAACCCTGTCTTGATGCCGGTGAAGAGATCCGTGTTTTGGTCCCCGGCGCCGGGCTCGGTCGATTCGTCTTCGATCTCAGTCTAGCTGGATTCTCTGCCGAGGGCAATGAAATTTCGTACCATCAGTTAATGGCCAGTAGCTGGGTTCTCAACCATACCGATGGACCACTGAAACACGCACTCTATCCGTTCGCTTCTCATTTCTCCAACTCGAAATCGCGTAACCAGCAATTGAAGGAGGTTTTCATCCCGGATGTCCACCCTGGTATGGCATTGCAAGAAGCTGCGGAGAAGAAACAAGCAGTTGGGTCAATGTCCATGACCGCTGCGGACTTCGTTATACTGTACAACGAGCCTGACCAGAAAGAGTGCTTTGACGCGGTAACAACGGTGTTTTTTATCGATACAGCCCCCAATATTATTCGCTATATCGAAGCAATTCGCAGCTGTCTAAAACCAGATGGACTATGGATTAACATGGGTCCGTTGTTATGGCACTTTGCCGACAGTCCTCCCAAAGAGAGCAAGGAGAGCACAGACTCTACAGGGATCGGCGAGCCGGGCAATGTGGAGTTGACAGAGCAAGAAGTCCTACAACTAGTGGAACGTATGGGATTTCGCATTGAAAAGGGACCAGAAATGGGTAGTGAGTGTGGCTACATTCAAGACCCTGGTAGTTTATTACAGAACCTGTACCGGCCATCATACTGGTCGGCACGTAAGGTTAGAGAAATGAGATGAATTGTGCGTACTAATCACTAATCAGATAATGTGGGGGCTAAATTGGTAAACAAAGGTGACATGAATAAGATTAGAACAAGAAATTACTTAAGAATATTATCTAGACTGTCCAAATAGTAGAATAAGAAATACGATGAGGTAAGTGTAATTATAGAACTGAAGTTGAACTTAGACTTGAACTTGATCTGGTACTGAGTGGGCCATCTCAACTTCATCTACTCTGTACTGCCACTACTCCCATATTCCTTCGAGAATAGTCTGACTTGTTACTTCTCAGCCTCACGGAGTTAGCCCAACCTTGGAAAGGTCTCCCCTCCCCCCCCTTCCTCCTTCCTTTTTTCCTTTCTTTTTTGCCGTGCTGACACCGAGTTTTCATCCGAAAATCCCCACACCGTTTGTTCGTATCCCCCCTCCTTCTCTCGTTTCCCTTTCTTTCCTTTCTGTTTGAATTGTCGCGCGGTCGCCGTACTTGGACCTCATGAGCGCCCGCTTCAGAGCATTCGGTTTTTCCAAACGAGACAAGGACAGGAATAAAAACACGTCCTCCCCGGCTCCCTCTATCCCTGTCCACACAACTACCCCCTCTCTCACACCCGCATCTCCTCCTCCCTCAAATCGAAGTTCATCCAACGCAAGCGTCTCTATGAACAGCCAACACCCAGGGGTCCTTCCCCCAACTTATCAAATGAATAATCGACCTACAAGTCCTATGGTCCCCGGTCAGCAGCAGTTGGTCCAACACCCCGCTCCACTAAGCCACCACAATATTCCATATCAGCCTGGAGGTCTACAACAGCAGATGAATCCCCCTGGCTACGGTATGCAGCAATCACAGCAAATGGGCCAAGGCCACGGCATGAGTATGGCGCAGGGATTTGCGGCACGGAATCCCGCCGAGTTCCATAACACGGACCGGAACAGGGCGCAGCTTATCGTTGGTATCGACTTCGGTACCACCTTCTCAGGTGTCGCATTTGCCTTTGCGACAAACAACGAGGCCAGAGAAGACATTATCACAGAATGGCCGGGCGCAGGAACACATACCAAACAAAAGGTTTGATCTTATGTCAACAACTTCCCATTGCGTCCCCCCTCGCTGACCGTTTTGTCTCATTCTTTAGATTCCCACCGTTCTCTATTATGATCAGTACCAGAAAGTCGTGGGCTGGGGTCCAGATATTGCCGAGGCGCTGGCGCCCACCGGGTACCCAAAGCCTGGCGTGCAGAAAGTGGAATGGTTTAAATTGCAGCTGATGCTGTCTGGGAACACTTACATTGATCCTATCAACTTGCCTCCACTTCCCCCGGGTAAGACGGAAATCGATGTGGCTGCCGACTATCTATTCAAGCTGCGCCAGGCTATGCGGGCTCAATTACAGAAGACACTGGGTGAAGTCTTTACTCGTGAGGAGCGCAACATCCGGTACTATCTTACTGTGCCGGCCATCTGGAACGATGCGGGCAAGGCGGCTACCCGTACTGCCGCCATTCAGGCAGGTTTCCTGCGTGGAGAGGATGACAACCGTCTGACCCTGATCTCGGAACCAGAGGCAGCTGCCCTGTTCTGTGCTAAGACTGGTCTGCTGAACTTGAAGGTTGGCGATGCCATCCTTATCGTCGACTGTGGTGGTGGTACTGTGGATTTGATCGCATACGAGGTTGAAGAGGAGCAGCCTTTCAGTGTTGCGGAATGCACTGCAGGTTCCGGAGATTCTTGCGGTTCAACGGCTCTCAACCGAAACTTCAGCAACATCCTACGCGCAAAAATTCGCAAGATGAAGCTGCCCGATGGCTCTCGAACAGCTGGCAAGGTGTATGCAAAGTGTATCATGGACTTTGAGAACCGTATTAAGGCAGACTTCCGCAACAACGGCCAGAAATGGGCCGTGGATGTTGGTATCGAGGCAGACTTTCCCGATGCGGGAATTGAGGAGGGTTACATGACGTTTACCAACGAGGAGATCCTCCAGTGCTTTGAGCCTGTAGTGAACCGCATTCTGGAGCTGGTCCGGAACCAGATCATCGCTATTCAAGCACAGAACAAGCTGCTCCAGGTATATCAGTTCTCGTCATCTGTTTTGTGGCATGACTAACTTGATTCTTAGAACGTTCTTGTTGTTGGTGGATTCGGTGCCTCGGAATACCTGTTCCAGCAGATTAAGCTTCACGTGCCTCCCCAGTACCAGACTAAGGTTGTTCGACCCATGGACTCTGTGGCTGCCATTGTCAAGGGTGCTGTGACGGCAGGTATCACGGAGCGCGTGATTACCCACCGTGTCGCCCGTCGGCACTACCTGATGGCCACCCTCCAGCCCTTCAAGGAGGGATACCACCCGGAGCAGTACCGGGTACCCAGTCTGGATGGTCGTGACCGTTGCAAGTACACTCGCCAGATTTTTGTGCAGAAGGGCGAGCGTGTCAAGATCGGAGAGCCGGTCAAGGTCAGCTTCTTCCGACAAGTTGCCCCCGGTGCCACTCTCATGTACGAGGATGTGCTGTATGCCTGTGACGAAGACGTGTGCCCGGAATACACTAAGGATCCTCGTAGGTCATTTCTCCCTGCTTGTTAGGCTCCCGCTGACCCCCAATATAGGTATCAAGGAACTAGTCACTCTCACTTCGGACTTGTCGCGCAAGAATCTTGAGACCGACTTTGAGCGCATGGATACTCCTCAAGGTGTCTTCTACCGTGTCTACTTTGACATCTATTTGACCCTTGACGGCAGTGAATTCAGCGCCGAGTTGGTCTGCCAAAACGAGATTATGGGTCGCTGCCGCGCCAAGTTCCGTTAATTGGACATCGTATATACATTTCCCAGGAATCGAAAAGGTTGTGACTGGCACGGCCTCGTAAAACTTCTTCCAGATTTAAGCGTCTACAGTTTGCACTGGAGAATGGGCATTGTCTTCCCCTAAAAAACATGCCACAGCAAGTTCTTTTCGGATGATCGGAGGCCCTCGTATTATGTTTCTCTCATTTTTTTTTTTTTTTTTTCTCTCTGATTCTCTAGATACCTCTTTTATATTTGATTTGAATGATTTTGACGAACTGTGGTTTGAACACATTGCATTATTATTTTGTGACGAGTAAATACCGAGGTCCATGTAAATCATAGATCATACTCATGAGAACTCTGACTGTCAAGTCTCGAGATTGATGCTCCGACCGAATCGAGCGTACAGGGAAACCTTCAGCTCTTGCAACTCATCTCGCAATTCACTCAGCTTGTCCTCTAGCTTCGACACATCTGCATCAATCCGATCGGAAGAGGCCAAAAGCATAGATTGTGCGTCTTCGAGTGGAAGCTGGAAGAACGAGTCACCAATTTTGTATCTGCACCCTGTTAGATCTGGAATATCAGAAGAGAGCATAGATAGATATCCTTACGGTACGAGCTCATCCTCATCAGCGAGTTCAAGCTCCATAGAAACCTCTTCCAGATCCTCCTTATCTTTCTATAAGAAGAAAACAGTTAATATACAGATGTCGAGGGGTAACCTGCAAGTGCAGAGTAGGCGTGTCGACACGTACCTGCTTCCCCTTCAACTGATCCTCAAGCACAGTTTCACGCTGATGAAGCCGACTAAACCGATTGATCTTCTCCTGGTCCTCACGTCGGACTTCATTCTCTTCACTGCCAGCTGTAGCACCCTCCTCCTCTCTGGAGAGCTGATGAGAGGTGTTAGTTGTGATTCTTGAGCAACTGCTGCGGAATGGGCCCTTCGCCCCGCAATAAGTTGATAGATTTTGATAGAGGTTTGATGCTTACCATGCGTGGTTGGAGCATCTTTAAAGAGTGTGGGTTGGAGATTGGAGATATCTTGACTCTGAAGTGAAGAGGCTGTGGCTTCGGTGTGATGGTGGTCTGTGCGGCCCGGGGTTTTGGCGTTAAGTAGGCTTGATAGAATACTTTCTATAAATTGATATACTAGTTCTGTTTCCTCTTATGAGTCTGATCATATACTATCAGATATACTACTCGTATAGTGCTTTCTACCTATGAGAGCACAAGATGTAATTCTACGATAATATCATTTTGTCGGGTGACATCATCATAACTTCGAGAGACTTCATTTCTCAGTAGTAAAAGTTGAGTATTTTAGTACACATAGTAAAACATTCTAGAACTAGTACTTCTCTATGTAGGAATAATTCATTTTGTGCCTGGGTGTGACTCTGTACTGCAGCTACGGGTGAACCGCGTCGTCCGTCGGAGAACCGAAAACCGCGAACCCAAGTCTGTCATCTTCATCTTCTTCATCTCATCTTCAGCCACAACTTCATCCCACAATCTCCCACCAACCCCCGCATATATATATCTGATTTGGTTCACGTGTCAGATCTTCGACCTGAGTTCCATCACTCGGTGGCTCCTCCACAAATAATCTCTGCACATACTCACCATGCGAATACAATCCAACGCACTCCCGCTGTTTCTATCTGCACTGCTTCCCAGCTTGGCAACGGCTGTTACATTCGACTGTGCCCACATCAACACAGATGGATACCTCTACGACCTTAGTGCGCTGGGCGGCGTCCACCAACTCAACCATATCGTACTGAACGCGACACAAGGCTACACCCAAAATACCACCTACGTCTTGAATATCTGCCAAACTCTCGGCAAAGCCGCTAACCGTCCAGAGGGGAAATGCGGGCTGAGCAAGAATGGTAAGTGTGCTATCTCTCCTACAGGTCGTGGTACTTCTTTCTAATCTAAGCCTTTTTCGTCCAGTGTGTGGCTTCATTCACGATATTCCAGCGGACGGTAACGGTGACATAAGTTGGGGATTCCCTATCGCCGGGCTTGATCCCATGGGCCACGGCTCTAAAGACCCGGAGTTCACGCGACTGCAGAAGCTCGACGAGAATACTCAGGGTCTGCGTGTTAAGCTTTCTGGTGGTAATTACCGCAGTACCTTCGATGGTCCGGATCACCCCACTGCAGCTGTTATTGATTTCCAATGTGATCCTGACCGCTCTGGCCTCGAGGGTGTCAGCACATCTGAGGATGAGGAGGTTGAGGAGAAGAAGCTCGTCCGGCGAGAGAAGGAGAAGAAGCCGAGCAGCTTGCAGTTCAAGAGCTTCGGTGTCGAGGACGACGATATTTATGTCTTGCGGCTGGACTGGCAGACTCGGTATGCTTGCGACGATTACCAGCGCGGCAAGCAGGATAGCTCGAGCCACTGGGGTATTTTCACTTGGTTGATCATTATGTGAGTTTTTTTTTTTTTTTTTTTTTTTTTTTCCTCTCTTTCATTCTTTCTACTTGCCGAAGCAGAATCGGGAAATTGACCTTCTCTCTTCTAGCCTCTTCCTCGCTGTTGCTGCCTACCTCATCTTCGGCTCATGGCTCAATTACAGCCGCTACGGTGCTCGTGGCTGGGACCTTCTACCACACGGTGACGCCATTCGCGAAATCCCCTACATGCTCAGAGATTGGTTCCGCCGCGTGGTCAACACATTCCAAGGCTCTAGTTCTAGAGGTGGCTACAGTGCCGTGTGAGTTTACCGGCCATGCTTTTGGCATCTTTCCTTATATGGGATTTCCAAGTAGGCTACATCTACTTCAAAGCAGGATGACGTGTATGGGCATTATAGATGTGTGAATTATATTTCGGTTTGATGTAAGCTGTCAATGTGAGAATAATTGAATGTTATGATTTTCTCGGTCTTTGGAGAGAAAAATAGGATTTCTTCATCTGGACAGTTTGTCTGCAATTGATGCATGTAGCCATTGCGGTATATCCTGAATGGGTATGATCATGAAATACACTGTTCTACTACATAGACATGCATTCCATTGGAAGAGCATTAACTAGGACTCGTACAGTCTATAAGTCGGTGTAGCACACACGATCAATCCATGCTGATCTCGCTGGATTTGGTGAAACCGGTGGAGATTGCGCCATCGAAGCTAAATTGTTCTCATGAACTTGCTCTCTGGTACGTGGAAGTTGGCCAACGCAGATAAAATAATATAGATCAATTGAATAAGACGGGTTGTGCCACCATTTCGTGTCTGTCCTCGTCCCCGTCTACTTCCCTTCTCTTCTACCCCATACTCCCCTCTCTAAAATTATATGATATAACTCTGATCGCTCTCCCTTCTCTACCTTCCTATGCAGTTGGCACCTTCACGGCAAACTGCTTTAGATAAAGGTAGTCGGCCATGTTCCTGTCAACAGCTTCACGGATGAGACCAGCGCCCTTGGGGCCATACTTCTCCAACCACTCAGCATCATACTGCTCTTCAGTCTTGACAGCATGTTTCTAATAAAGCAAATTAGCCTTGAACTCGCCTCCCACGTCATCTAGAACAATGCTTCATCCCATCCTCAACCACTTACATGAACTCTCGCCACGAGACCCTTGGACTCAATAGCATCGTTATGGAAACCACGCCACTTCTCAAAAGCCTCGCATGCATACCGATAATCCTCCTCGGTATCCCACTCCAACAAATCAGTCGAATACGGCAAACCAACACTATCACAGAAAGCCTTGATCGTCGGCGCCGGTGCATCGAGCATGTCGTCCGCATCAACGACACAAATCTCATGCACGGTGCTAGCGTCCGCAGCCGATCCTGCTTCCGGCGAGAGCTCAGGTCGCGTCGCTACTCGCGGCCCGACAAGTCCCTGCGTCCGGAGATAGTCAAAGTGGCGACGCAGCTCGTCGTACCCGGCTTCTGAGGGGTCGTAGTTGAAGAATCCTGTCACTTTGTCTAGTGGCGGGATTGTGCAGCGGTAGTACGACGGCACGCTGTGGTGCGGGTCGCGGATCAAGAATGCGAAGTGGAATTTCTCTTGCAGCTCTCGCGGAATTACTGTTGGGTTGCCTGGCTCCGCCGCAGTGTCATACGGGTATGGAGTCTTTTTGATGTTGGCATGCCCGTTGGCATGCCCGTTGACACCGTTGGAGTGGCCGTTGGCGTGAGTAGTGCCGTTGGTACCATTCACACCATTGGTCTGGGGTTTATCGGTGCCTACACCACGCTTGAGGCGTAACAGGGATGGGGCTATACTCGCCGGCTTCCCATGGGGTGGAAGGAGATAGTGGTCAATGTCCTTGATGAAGACTCTTTTTCCCTATATGACGGTTAGTAACTCTCCATTTTTTACTCTATTTTCATGAGTCTAGTGCAGGTTCGAGGAAGAGTCGGACCTCAGATGCTTCACGCTCAAATCTCTCCATTATGGTGAGATATGTTGATTCACTGAATCCACTGTCCAGGCGGGCCTGTTCGTCATTCTCGAAACGGGTTGAGAGACGTTCTGGGCCATAGTAGAAGGCATCGCCGAATGGCTCATGGACACATTGAATTGTGTCTCTTTGAGTCATAAAGACCTACATATAGTTAGATGGTGGTTTTTATCTTTTTATCTTGTCCACTTACTCGTTCAAATGCTGTGGAGCAAGCGCGGGGGTGAGTCGCCACAAAAATAGGTTTACTGGCCATGATGGGATATTGAGTCGAGTATAGTATATATGGTATCGAATCGATACTTGAAGAAAAAGAATACTCAGCTGCAGGGCTAACCTCGAAGCGCTTGAAGCCGGGGGAAAACACAATGCAAGAAAAGAAAAAGAACCGACAGAAATAATATAACCTTGGAAAATCACTTTTGGCTAAGAAAAAATAATTCAGCGGATCCGGCGTTAAAACCGGGGGGTTTTTTTTTCTCTCTTTCTTTTCTACTATTATCATTTACAGATTCTTAACCCTAATCATGCTAAAGTACTTTTCTCTCTAATAGTCTATGCCCCATTGCCCCGCTGGATCTGTCTCTCTTCGGGAGATTCAATTTCCAAGGTTGGACGCGGTGAAAAACGGAACCTCTTTCGGCAGTGATTTTCTCGTCTCGTTTCTAAAAAATATCTGATCCGAGGTTCATACCTGGTAAAGCCTAGTATGTTGGATATTGACGTCATGATTGTTCTAGATCCCCAGCACAATAAAATACAGTAGTAGAAGAATATCTAAGTCATCCAGATCATACTGTTTTAAAGCGCCATTTGTGTTTAGGGCTGTTTGAGTCTACAGGGTTCAGGAACAAAACTCCAAGCCGTGATTGAATAAAATCTTGATGATCGCGGTATACGTCAAAATTAGGCTTAGCGTAGGGTATTGAGACAGAAAGTTGAAGTTGAATTGGATCATCCAGTGATATGCTATGTATATTTAATTGTCCATGTACACAGTAAGCGAGACTTGATCAGGGTCCGCTGTATTAGGCGGGGCAGGGAAGATCCACGTAAAGCTGCTTACATATGGACCTCGAGAATCGAGTTTGCGGATGGGCCATCCAGATACTAGATAGACTATTCAGGACTATCATCGCTGTAGGCAACGAAAGAGTCACCGCATAACGCAGAGTTCTAGAACTTATTACCACGCGACTTAATATGAGTCGGGATGTTTCTGAATCACAGGTCGACGTATGATGACATAACTATATATAGTCATTGACAGTCTCGTGTTCAAATCTAAATCCTTTATTCTCTGGAATGATGCGGAAGTAAAAGTTGGTGGTTCCGCTTGTCTTCACTAGTCTATATAAATCTGCAATTAATGCAGGTCCAGAGTGCGAAAAGTTAGATTAATATACAAATCTTGGAACCACCAATCTATCGGACAGCCGGTTGCCTTCGATAAACCAAGCCAAACGTGTATGCCTTCTATATCTCATCAGGCTTGAAAAACCATGCCACTCGGAAACTGTTGATATGCCTATAAGTTGTTCTGTAAGTTAAGGGCAATCTTCAAGAGAAAAAAAAATAGATATCATATACATACACCTCGCCAGCAGATTCATCATATATAATTTTAGCTACAGTGGACCGACTGGCGGTGTAATGACCAAAAAAACAAAATAAATCACAATTTAACTGAAGTAAACTAGAATAGCAGACACAAAACAAAGTAAAAACCAGCTCAAAAATACCAAATTTCTGCTCAAGGCGGTGGCGTCCAAACTTTGTACTCATTTGTGCCTGCATCCCATCGCGCATTGGAGATTTGAATGTTGTCTCCTGGAAGTCGCTCAGGTATATCTTCGATGCCGACCAGCCTGTATTCATACTGGGGATCAGTACGGCCCTGACCAAGAACTCTTTTAACTCTCCTCCTCAGCCTCTCTCTTCTGCTAGCTTCTGCCTCCAGCTCTCCAATTGCTCCACCTATGATACTGTTCTCCTGTTTCCATGGCCAACGTCTTTCATAAGTCTCGTTGCTGACATCGATGTCTGGTAAGATATCCATCAGATCATTTTTGTCAGTGCTAATATAAGCGTGTCTATCGCGCTCAGGTTCCGGTGCTGTCGCTTGGTAAAGCTGGCGTCGCATCCAAGGGCCGCTAAGTCTTTGACGCGGCTGACCATCTTCGGTTATTGAATCGACAGTCTGGTTGACAGCGCACCGTATTGGGGTCCACTCATCCTTAAGAAATCGGCGATTTTCATCGCCATCATCTGCTACCCTCAAGTTATACATATTGACTTCGACAAGGTAAATTGGCGTGGCAGTATTTTGTTGGCTTGCGTCACCCAGATAGGCTAAACCCATGACTTGCTCAAATGGCACACGGCTCTGACCAGGTAGTATGTCCGGAGGAGGAGGACCCTGGAGTATTTCTAGGTCATCTCTAAAAATCAGCATCACATCAGCCCCGGTGTCGTCCCTAAACTCCAGTTCAATTGGAGCGTAAGCACGTTCAGGATTTGCACTATTTGCAAGATCTGGACCGAGTCTGAGGCAAAATTCAAACTAAAAAGTTATGTTAAGTTGAAGGGAACATAAACACATATATGCTGAGATGACATACGCGAGTTTGATATTGATCATAGCAGTCAGTAATATGGGCTCTGAACAAACTCATGGGCTCAGGGCCATCAAGCTGTTCAGTTACGTTTAGCCATTCATGTCACTTGATTGAAACGAACATAAGAACTTACTCCTTCTACCCAAAACCCTTTATGTCCTTTATTTGCCCTATTGACTTCTCTAAACTCTTCCACTGTAAATTCCTTTGGGCCGCCAACTAGTTTTCCATGTGACCAGTAAGTAACCAATCCATCCAACTTGATTGTCTCCGACTTGTAGGCTTCTATAATAGCTTGGATATTGGAAATCTCCTCTAGAGGATCACCATCCTTCTTTGTCATCTCATGTATTGAGTCAAGGATCTTGATACGTTTTATCACAGACCATGGCAGCTTAAGGTCCTTATACGGGGCATACTGAATACTAAACAAATCAAAAATGTTAGTCGCCACTATGTTATCATAATCATTGCCTGGGTTCACCTCACTCGCGCGAAGCCTTTGCTCTCATAAGCACTTTAAGCCTGTTTTCGAAAATATAGGTCATCATATTTTCTTCGATTCTCTCATGACACCGTTGGATTTGCGCCTCTAGATCTTGAGGGTCAAGATCGCGCTCAAGATTGGTCCATCCTGGGGGTAGCTTGGTCCAGTCATTTAGAGGCTCATCTCCTTCGTATTTCCACCTGACATTCTTGGATGACTTGGAACTCTCTATCTGATCCTTATTTCCCAAGTCTTCATTTTTGGGAGCTGAGATTTTCTCCTTGTCTTTCAATACAACCTTAGGGGGCTCCCGTTGGGCAGTCTCGACCTTCCTCTTTATCTTGGGCCCTTTTCTTGCTTCCCTCTTTCTGTTTTTTATTTCTTTCTTCATGATGAATAAAAGAGGTGACTGACACTATAGTGTTCATGAGAGCAGAAACAAAATCTTGGAGATTCAACATGAGAAAGGAGAGTTGTCCAGGGTCTTTATGCACGAGAATATGCTGATATTTTTGTGTTGTTTTTTTCATTCTCTACTTTGAAAGCACTAGAATATCAAAGAGACCATAGATTAAGTGTGTTCATGGACATGTTTTTCTATTTTTGTTTCTTCGAAATCTTGCCTTCTTTATGCTGAAGCGCAGAGAGTAAAATCTTTATATGCCCAATTCTCCACCAAACAGTTTTCGACGAGTTATATTCCATTGTCTCTATGAGATCGAGGGCTGAGTAAATCTACCAAGAAACCAGGGACAATTAAGTATTGGAAATTACATGGTTGTCTTTGTTAGAACCTCATATATTTAAAGAAACATTCAGAATATTCTTTGAAGGATAGTCCTCATCTTATTTTGGTTCTCGTTGTACAGTGAGGTCCACGAGACTTAACCGATTTTGCACCTCGGTAATAGATCTGAGCATGTGATATGTATGTCGTATCAAGTCAGTAGAGTACGTTGAGATAATAAGAAATAAAGGAGTGATTCAGATAACCAGGATGGTGACGATGGACAATTAATCAAAGCCAGACTATCTTTAGATCTTGAAGCGTATTTGGTTGGTCTTATAGATGAAAGAAAACGATAAAAGAAATAGCAGCTTGCGCATAACATATCCCGATTCGAGTTTCAAGTAGTCATGAAGGGAAAATTAATACTTGAATTAGGTAGAAGATTTCTGTGGTTTACATTGTACCTTATGAGTGAGCAGTTAAACTACTGCGATATATAGATGCTCGTTTTGGTGTCACTCTTTGTCTCTACACCCCCAAGTTCTAGCTATCCATCTGAATTCTATTAACCAGTCAATATTTACTTGCCCCAAAAACTTAGTGAATCACTATTCCAGGCGAATGTTAGTGCCAGAGAGGAAGCCAAGATTTAAATAGTGAACTCATAACACTGGTCCAAAGAGCAGTCTGTAAAATGTCGCCTAGTGGTGTATCTCCGTTTTTTCACGATTGTGACCTTCACCTTCTCCCGGTCTTGCCAATGTCTATCAATAACCTCTGCCATACAGGAGGTGTTTATGATCTCTGCTAGTCGCCAGTGGCATTCTAGGAGGGTTTTTGATGGCAGAACTAGCTCCTCTGGTATAGCGTCATCATCAGTATCATATCCGTCAACGATGTCAGCCACTGCAAATTCCACTTTGTGGTTTTAGGGCATGCTTGGTTTTGCAAGGACAGAAAAGAGATTGTGATAGATTTTCCACAAGTCATCGTCCGTCGGGGCCTCCAAAATATCTCTGGCCAGGACCCCACGGCCGCCTAAGGGAAGCCAATCTACCATTACACAGAACGATTGCTTCAAGACGAGGTCGTCGGCACGGCTACCTGGCGGGGGAGTGGCTGATACCTTTCAACTCTTTCTTTGGTTTGAGCGGCCTGCAAATCTGGGTCTTTACCGTCATCAGCGGTTGACAGGGTTGATAGTCCTGATAATCCTCTTTGCATTTCAGTCACTTCATCCTGACCCTGCTTCCGGGGAGATCTTCGCGGGGGTTGCCTTTGTTCTTCTTAGCCTTGCCCATGGTTGGTTCAAAAGTGGCGTTTTACAAGAAAATTATTGCCAAAGAAAGTCTTGAGTTCTGTCAGCTGAAAACAACAGATCCAAAGGTTACGTGGTCCCGTGTGCTAAGCATTTCCTAGTACTGTTCACTAAATTTCAAACTATCACCACGTCTGAAAGTTAAAGCTGATCTTTCTAAAATAAAAGCAGATGATAGAGAGTAGCTCCATTAAGACCATTTCATTACTTTAAGCTGAGAGAGGGATCTACCTTGACATTGATAAGCTCCACTGCCACGGATACCTCCTTGATGATGGTTATCCTAGCTTAAGAAGTGATGTGGGATGAGTACTCGTGGGAGACCGACTTCAGCCAACTCCCGATGGAAAAGAGTTTTGGCTGGCCTATATTGCGCATTACTGGGATCGAGAGATTTTGAGGGTGCCTGCGGTGTCATCTCTTGCTCTTGAAACCCTCATGAATGCGATTGGTTACTTCCCATATTCATTTAAGTCTTGATCCCAGTATTCATGTAAATATGTTTGTTAGATTTGATCTTTGAGTCCTTGAGAAGCTGGGAATACCAGTTTCAGCCTTGGAAATTGATACTTATCCATCGGTTACTGCTGTTCCTCGGCACCTGAGGATAGATAATAGTTCGATTTTATAGAAGTATCTGTCTTCAACCTTCCAAAACTAAAAGTTTGTAACTCGTGCATGAATCATCTTCTATGTAGGCTAAAGTTCTGGATTGATACATCATTTCGTATCACCCAACTGTTTTTCCTTCCACCACCTTGCAATATCGCCAGTTTGCAAAAACTCAACCTCGCCTTCACGCTCCCAATCCTTCAGCCATCGAAGCATACGCTCCAACATACCAATTACATGAGCCATACCACTAGTATCCGGATGCATTAAGACTGGGAAGATAGGCTCTTCCTCGTTATCACGAATCCACAAGAATCGATCGCGCCACAGATTCTCAATTACCCGCACATCGACATACCCCTGGGAATTCTCTGTATGTGGGAGAAATTGCATAGGTGTCATGTCTTCCATGTAGTAGTTGCAGGGTACACAGACCAAGGGACGTCGATCTGGCACGGAGGATGATTGCTGAACGGGGTGCATCCATGTAGAAGCTGGTTTCGAGAAGTCGATTGGTTGAAGAGGGGGGCGCTTTGGTGCGAAGAAAGGATGGCAGTCGTGATCGGTGAGTGAGGCATCTAAACAGGTTTTAGCGGGTTGTTAAAAGAGAGTTCGAATGTAATTGCGAAGCGAGGAAGTCATACCATATTCAAATCCGAACTCTTCGAGGAGATCTAGCGTGGATTCACGCAGCTGATACAAGGGTGCTCGGTAGCCTACTGGCTTCTTACCAGTTAAATTCTGCGCAATCTCCATGCACTTTACCAGTACGTCACGCTCTTGCTCCGGCGTGAGTTGGTAGGCGCCCTCGTGTGCATATCCGTGTAATCCAATCTCGCAGCCAGATGCGACTACCTGCTTTACTTCCTCCGGAAAGCTCTCGGCGGAATGGCCTGGAATAAACCAGGTGCAACGATTGGAGAGATCTAGCTTTTTCAGCATGCGGAGCAGTCGAGGGACGCCGACTCGCGCTGCGAAAAAGCCGGATGAGTAGTCTGCCAGAACGTTGTCTGGGTGAGAGTCTATTCCAATGATCATCAGCTTGGAGATATTATAGCATTGAACGGACCATACTTGTACCCAGCCATCCCGAGACAGCATCTAGATCTATTGAAACGGCCACACGGATCTTGTTTCGTTTTGGCTTTGGTAGTGACGCAGGAATTGACTGTGTTGCTTTCGTAGCCTTTTTCCTACACTCGATGGCTTTGACAGAAGACTTAGTGGAAGACTCGGTGCCTTCAACTTGGATACACTGTCCAGAGATGTGTCCAGCTGCCCGCTTCGAGGCTAGAAATGCCATTGTACGGGCTACATCTGCCGGTGTGGCGCTTTTCTCGCCAGTGTTTTCACATGAACCGATTGAAACAGCGTTAATTCTTCCTTCTTCATTCAGCAGAACTATTTCATCTTGCACGCTTTTGAGAAGACCATAATGAAGACCAGCTTTTCCAGCAGCAAACCCGGTACTAGCTACAGCTTCGGTCACAATAATAGCTGGATTCGCTAAAGTAACTCCCGAAGCCGCCTGGTAGTCGCGTACACTTCGAAGGAAATGTTTAATGGCCAGGAATGCTCCGCGAACATTTAAGGTATAGTTCTTTTCCCATTCCTCTAGAGCCAGGTCCCAAATAGGATATTCATGGGAAGTACACTTATTTGCAGAGTTGACGATCAAGATCGTCGGGGTTCCAAAACGCTTCGCGGCCTTTTCGAAGCCTAATTGGATGGAGTTCTCATCAGTGACACCGCCATTCAGGATATGCAGTCGGGTAAACCTTTCGGCATCAATGCCGGAAAGTTGTAGAGGGAGGTTATCGTATGTTGTGACTCGGCATCCGTGATCTGTAGACGGTTAGTTCATTTCCAAGGGTCTTTTGCGGTGACAAGATAGGGCTCAATCTATCCAGCCTAGCTCAAAGTATCTACTACAAATATTGAAGCTACAAAAAAACCTACCCAAAAACTCTCTAACAGTCTCTCCTCCAATATCACCCGCAGCCCCTGTGATAAAAACATGCTGGCCTTCAAGGCCAAGGAATGATCTGGAATTGGCCTCCGACATTTTGCTTTCGATTTGGAATCGTATCAGTTACGAGACGTATCCAATTTTGAATCTACAGCCGTATATGGGTTTGGCGGTCGAATCCAAATCACCCACAAAGCCACGTGAAGTCTCACTTGAGATGACCGGATCTGCAAGTCATGCAGCCACGGAGTTTCGAGGCTCTCTCCGTAACGGATTTTAGTCAAATCTCTATCACCAATGAGAAAATTGGTACGGAGCAACGCCTGAATCAAGACAAGGTTAGATCGGTTCAGAAGTCTAGGTCTTTCGATCTCAACTGAGTCAATTCTGGTAGTCAAATCTGGCAATTAGGCTTTTCTTGGCGAGTCAATTTGGTATAACGGCAGGAAATAGGCTTCAATTAGGCTGCCGTAAGGCTTCCGTAAGGGCGGTTGAAGTTTCAATAGTTCACAAAGTCTGTATCTAAATCGAGACGTCAGATGGGTTTGCTGAGTCATCATTCCTTTGCACACAGTATTTAACGAACAATTTAACAAGGTAAATATTTAAATAAGGTATGGTGGTTACTAATAAAAAACAAAGGACTTAAACTTGAGATCTCACATCTTTCCGAGGGATTTCAAATTATCAAAGAAAGGTCTGGGTGGACCCGAAGATTTCCCGGTGAAATCAATAAGAAATGAGGCATCGGGAAAATCTACGGAAAGATCCAGTTTACGGGTTGATATAGTTCCAAGGTTTCTTGTATCACTGAGTAGGGCTAGATATAGATCAGAATCACGGACAGTGACCTGAAACTCCTTCTAAAGCTATTCTAATTTATCCAAGATTGCGGTCCGGATTGATTTTTTGGGTGAATAATATTCAAATGCTAAGTCCAATATATTTTAGCGCCTGAAAACGGCGCGAGAATGGAGCTCGCTAAGATAAATATAGAGGAATAAACCAACCTTATTTCCCGTTCCTTCATTTCTCCATTTCTCTATTATCAACTCCGCCCCATTTCTCCACTCACAGAAGTGGAAATAACTGTACCCGGAAAATCTTAGTCATAACTGTATATGTACCATGGTTGATACTTGTCTGCCGTAGAACGTGGGAAAATAGAGTCGTACTGAATAACAGTGGATCTTCAAACGTTTTATGACAGGCCCAGGTGAACTTTGAGTTTGATCCACACCGGGTGGAAATGAAGCAATTAATGAAGCGGGTTATATTTACTTTGCCCAGTAGCCTGTTCGGGAGACCTTCTATTGGGGTAGATCTGGAACTGGAAAGATTGGAATAGATCTTGTATATCCAATTTCTCTCGCTTCTAATGTTCCATTGTTGCCCAGGTGGATACTGAGTGAGCCCCTTTCGGGTCCAGGGCTTTTTTGGCTCAATCCGGCAAATAAGGGTGTCCAATATTGATAAGATCCACTCTCTCTCTGACGCAAGACAAGTGGGTGGATACTGTTAGAATTAACTTTGTCGAACGATATTTACATTCCGTAGAGACTATTGAGAATGGGTATAATTTATAATTCTCTATACAAATCCAGGGCTCTAGGTATTATCTATTGTCTATGAACAAGAAAAGGTGAGTAGTTTAAGTACAAACAAAAGGAAAAAAAATGACGGGTATCAGTCCCATGATGTCATGGTACAAGGCTCTTCTTTTTTCGGTAGGAGCTACACTCAGACTGGAGATTCCTGGCCGCGGGTAACGTGCGCGGTATTGGCTTCATAGTCTGATGGCCGCGAGTTGCGTTCCACAGTTACCGTAAAGTCTTGGCGTATCCGGAAAGCACGATCAGATCCGTCATCGCTCATATCTCGCTCGTGCTCGTCACTGTTGTGTACGCTGGCATCAGAAACTGCCGGCCCAGACTTGTCTAGATGCTGTTCATGAATGGCTACTGTGTACTGGAACTCCTCCATGTGGTGGTCTGCTGAGTAAAGTTGACTGACGGGTCCAAATGATCGAGAGCCCTTGTTGGTAGTAGTCCATGCACCTGACTTGTATTTGTCGGTACCCTTCTTTGATCCTCCGGTCCAGCTCTTGAGTGCAGGGAACACATCTCTCATGAGAGACCAGATCAATGGTAGATTGGTGACCAAGATAGCCACGGTTGCTTCGCGGAAGTACCAGTTCATGTAGACGTATGAAATGAGATCAGGTACCAGGCAGTACACCTTGTTCAGTACTGCGGAGACAATGACGAAGACTCCCATGCCGAACAGGAGTATCAGTACCAACTTCTGGCGCACCGGAACGCGGACCTGCAGCAGCAGTGGAATGGCTACTAGTAACATAAATATGTCTGCGGAAATGGAGAAAACTCCTTGAACGATTTCGTAGTATTGATAGGACGAGCATTGATCTGAAGGATGTTAGATCCATAGGCATGGGTACACTTCCAGAAGTGTGGACTTACAGTTTGTCGTAGGAACAGCCCAGTAATTTTGAATAGGTCGACAGATGAGGAACAAGGACAGCTCAGTCACAATAAATCCAAGTCCCACATAGATGGAAATGTAGTTGATCCATTTTCTCTGCGCTAATCCCTCGGTGATACGAGCATATATCACCAACATGCATGCCTTCATACCCCAGATACAGAGAATGAAAGCATGTTCTGACACAAACACCCATTTGCTGCCCTTTACTCGATCATTGCGTTCTTTTGCTGACATGCTTGAGATATTTGCAAGTTGGTCGTCCGTGAGCAAATTTGATCCTCCTCCAGAGGCCACTTCATTAAGGGCGACACAAAGTATGGTGTACCATACAACGGAAAACATCATCAAGTAATCGTCAACTTGGAGGTGTTGCCATCCCAAACGTCGTATACGGGCCGTACTGTTCAAAGGACGTTAGACAAGGCCGTTCACCGTCGGTAGCAATATCATATACCCACAATCTCAATACACAGCCAAATACACCAACGGCATACAGAGACCATGTCTCCCGCGTAAACTCACGACTGAATGCACCTCCAAGATTAGACATGGTGAAAGAGCGTGATTGAAATCGTTAAGAAACCATGAGGCTTATTCTAAGGGCAGCACCATGTCTTTTTAAGGAAGTTTCTTGGCTATTGCATAGATCTACCGAGAAAATTCCCCAGGGGAAAATCTATAGTGGATATTTACCAATAAATTAGTATTGGCCCTGTCCTTTCCGAAGTCTGTACTGTGTAAATAGGCTAAGCATACGCACAGATACATATTGGCCAGTGACAGTAAACAGCCGACCGCCTTTCCTTGTTTGAGTGGAGTTGAGAGTGAGCCATAACTAAACTGCAGGAAAGGATCCATGGACGTGGATGGATCCAGATCCTTGGACAATCATACTGCAATATTGAACCATTGAGGAAATGATAATCTGTGTCTACCTTGGCTCACCTCTCAGCTCTCACTATGGGTTTTGTATCCAGTAATAGGTAGGCCTTCAGTCTTGAGAACCTTGGAAGATTTATGATTCTTATACAATTTATAAATGGTACATGGGTTTTGTGGTAGTTCTTTAAAAATGAGTTTTCCCCTGTAGCTTGGCGGATTCCAGTGCCAGGGAATATCTAGGTACTGTTCCGTAGGAGGTAAGAAAAGATTGTATGAAGCCCCGATATAATTGAAGTACGCGTCTTTGTTAAGCTGTGGGCTTTCAAATTAATTTCCCCCTGATCTGACGGGAACTTTATTAGTATAGGTGATGTTTCAACTTTCTACAAGATTAGCTCTTGTAGAAGAATTGTGAGACATATCTAGGTAGATAGAGGCCAATATGTAGCCCCAAAGCCATCATAGATCGAGTAACCCAAGCCTATGAAGAATCTTGAAAAAGTAGAACTTCAATATTTGCCACACATGTATTTGTCGCGATGAGTTCGACGTAAAGTCCATCGGCGTATAGAACAAGTGGGGCATGTTGAGTAAGAAAAGTAATTGAGGGATTTGGATGGATTTATGGATGTGGACCCGGTGGATCCCTACATCCGGCATCTGGGGGTTTAAAATGATCTTTTTCATTTCTTTCGAATCTCACTTTATTAGTGTTGTCTGAGAATTCAATACTCTTGTCTTTCGTATCGCGCTAATCCTGGAAGGTACTTGATTAGCGAGTTTATGGATTTTTCACATATTGTACATTGCCCTCCAGGGTTCAATCTCCACATCACCCCATACTATGTACGTACTCCGCCGTATGCTCTGTATACTCCATACTGCTTCACGGATCCACTCGCCACCCAGGATCCAAGATCTACATAACCAGCTAGGTTAGATCATTGGCATTAATATCATCGGAGGTGGGGCTCGAATCCTGTTATACAATTCATGTACCGCATGGAAAAACCCCAAAAAGACATCTCCCTTGGGTCAAAGAGAAATCTCTGTTCATACTTTACGGTTGTTCTAGACTCTTTCCTACTTCTCTTTGCTAACTGCAGGTGATCAGATTTTTCGTTGTTAGAACCTATCTAGTCGAAGTAAATAGTAGTAGTCTAGTAGTACATAGAGCCCTAGAGATAGATCATTAGCAAGTTAGTGGATTCAAAGTGCGATTATCGATCCACACCATAGTTTGGCATTTCATGAGAACATGTCAGCTCCATCAAAACAATTACACGATTTATGATTACAGCAAAGATATATGCTTAAGTCCCTATCTTTTGAAAGGACCTAATTCTAATCTGGGTAGAGTAGAAAAATGTCTCCTGAAGCTCCCCTTCTAGGTAAAGCATTGCCTATTACATGTCTCGTTCGCCTGCCCAGATTCTTAAATATCCAATTAAAGGCCAGAATGACCCCACTTGGTCCAAAAAGGATATAGCCAGAACAGAATATAATTGGCCGTATCTTGACGTTGTGGATTTAGAGTCTTGATTAGAGTGGTTGGAAGTGTGGAGTTATTAATTTTCTGATGTACTTTAAGGTAATAGTCTTGCCTCGCTGCTGTTTAGAATTTCAGACTTCGGTCCCTTTTTCAAATCACCTCTTGACTTGTCGCTCGGGCATATTCCCACCCTATTCAACATCGATCTTGTTGACTCCCGGCAGGAGCTGCGAACTGCCTCATCATGTCGGCCGACATTCCCAAAAAGGCCCAGGTCTTCGAAAACACAGCTGATGATTCTCACGAGGGTGAACTTATCAACGCGTCTGGCCATCACCAGGAACTTGACAGGAACTTCAGCCTTCTGAGCATTTGTGCTGTGGCCGTGACGACTGGTAACACTTGGATTGCTCAGGGTGGTAGTGTGTTGGTGGCGTTGAGCAACGGTGGACTTGCAGGATGTATCTATGAATTGTATGCACCTCACCCAGCCTTCAATCTTTGAGCTTTCTCTAACTTTAAGTCTACAGCATCGCCGTATCTTTCTGCTACTGGTTAGTCGCCGCATCTATTGCTGAGTTAGCATCTGGTATGCCCTCAGCCAGTGGTGTATATCATTGGTCTTCCGTGACTGCCGGCAAATATGGACGTTTATGTGGCTTTTTTGCTGGTTGGTGGAATTGTCTAGCCTGGATTCTGGGCGCTGCCTCTATGTGCTTGATCATGGCACAACAGCTGGTGTCTATGTATGCGCTTATGCACCCTGGGTTTGTGGTGCACACATGGATGACATTCGTAACCCTCCTCATTTGCACTTGGGTGTGTTGCTGCATTGTCCTCTTCATGAATCGCTTCCTGCCCATGATCGGTAACCTCGGACTATTCTTCATTCTCGCTGGTGTCTTCGTCACTATCCTTGTGTGTGCCATTATGCCCCACGTCAATGAATTGCCGTACAATTCCGATTTCAACGTTTGGGGGGAATGGACCAACGAGACTGGCTACACTCAGCAGGGCTTCGTCTTTGTGATGGGTATGCTTAATGGTGCTTACAGTGTCGGTACTCCTGATTGCTCATCTCACTTGGCTGAGGAGATTCCCAAGTAAGTCTACTTTACCGTTCATTGTTCGTACCCTAGTTTTAACACCCTGTCTAGCCCGAGCCGTAACATTCCCAAGGCTGTCTTGGCACAAATGAGTGTCGGTTTCGTCACTGGTCTCCTCTACATGATTGCCATCTTCTACTCCATCCAGGATATCGACGCCGTCTCCAACAGCTCCTATAACTTCCCCCTCGCCGAGATCTACCACCAGGCTACCGGAACTCGCGGTGGTGCCCTTGGACTTTTGATCGTCGCCTTCATCCCCACCTTGGTCACAGCAACAGGATGTTTCCTTACAGCAGGTCGCACTCTATGGACTATCTCCCGTGACCGCGCCACCCCCTTCCACAAGTGGCTGGGCCACATCAACTCCACATTCCAAAACCCCTTCAACGCCACTTTTGTCTGCGGCTGCATCGTCACCATCCTGGCCTGCATCTACCTCGGGTCGACCACCGCCTTCAGCGCCTTTGTCGGATGCTTTGTGCAGTTGTCCAGTCTGTCCTACTTCCTAGCCATCTTCCCTCACATCCTTACTCGCCGCTCCTCGTTCGTCCCGGGCCCCTTCTTCATGAACAACTTGATCGGCTACATTATCAATATCCTCTCTTGTATATATATTCTCGCCTTCGTCGTCATCTTCTGTTTCCCTTATGCCTTGCCTACCGATGCTGCCTCGATGAACTACGCCAGTCTGATGACCGGCGGTCTGACCATCTTCGTTTCAATCTGGTGGTTTGTCCGCCGGGGCTCCTATGAGGGACCAAAGAATATTCCTCTAACAGATAAAGCCTTGCTGAAGGAGGCTCGCTGAATCTTTGCTGTGTTTTTTCGAAGTGCGGACACGATTTTCTTTGCAAATATAAATTATATTTTGTATTATATTTTGTTTTATCTCTACGACCATCACATGCAATTTCTGACGTGACCTATATGTGACTCTTCCATATATCGTTGGGCATGTAGGGCTGGGGCTCTGTATATATCACCTGTATGCAGGTGCATGATTTTATGAAGAAAGTCTCTACAAAATGACACGACTTCAATTTCGAAGCATTAATTAATATCAATATGTTTAACTACAAATTTTGATTCAAGATTTATAATATTATCAATTCTAATGATTCATCTAGTCGTTATTCATATCAGTCTATATACACTGCAAACCCCAACTCTTCAGCCTCTATCTGGGTATAATCCCTATGCAAAGTTCGCTGATGACTGAGAGAAACGTGTTCAAATCAACTACAACAGGAAATCAAATACCTCCAGGATTCTTCAAGGCATCATCACAGCTTAAGGCTCAACAGAAGGCTTGCTCAACCGTCGGCCCTGGTTCTCCTTTCGGTCAGCAGCAAGTGACTGCGCGAACTTGCTATTTTCGCGCACCTGCGGGCCAAACCAATAGAAGACGTAGATTGGTAGGACAATAAGACAAGACAGACATGCCAGAATCGTACTGGCGTATTCAACATGCCACCTGTCGCCAATGTTGGTGTACATCGGCGTGGCATACATGGCCGAGATACCAGCCAGAAGATCTCGAGCGAAGGCATTGCCACCACATGCTGATGCTGAGTAGACACCATATGCGGCGATCATATAGTCAACTGAAGAAAGGTAGATGGCAAAGTTGGCTATTCCAACCATAGTCGAAAAAATCATAGATGCGATCCAGGGGATACCACGCTCTTTACCGAACGAGGTCCAAGCGAAGCCAAACAGCCCGATGGGTTCGAATGGTGCGAGGAAGAGAAGCCACTTTAGACGACGTTCTGGAGATAAGGCATCTGTACCCTGCGTCTTGCGAATGTGCTCGTCTCGCCAAAACCAGGGGAAATAGGAGAAATATGCCAGGATGTAGGCGAGGTTGATTGGAATAACGGCCCATGCTTGTGCTAAAATCCCAAAGTCCCAGCCATCGCCGTATACGAGCGTAAAGCTCTCGAGGAAAGTGAAAATGAGCGCGTCAGAGAATCCGGATAGAAGGGATAGACAGAAGACGATCGGTTCACGGAGCAGCATGTGGAATGGTCGGATCCAGATCTTGCCTGCCTCTTTGAGGGAAACACGGGGATGTTTCAACTCGTTTGGACCGTAGATGTTAGGATCTTCTCCTGATTCTCTACGACGCTTTGCTTCCCGGTCGATGAGGATTGTAGATCGGCTCTCGGGCATGAAGAAGATGATTGCCTGGACAACGCCGCCGAAAATAAGTTGAATCCAAAAGAACCATTGCCATCCAAGGACTGAGAGGTAAGGCTATTAGAATTTTTCTTTTTTTCTAAAAAAAAATGGGATCTTGGAATTGCTTACATCGCTCAATCGGACCGCCAATGACTCCACCAATGCTAGTTCCTATGCAAGAAGAGAGCACAATAAAAGCAAGTGGGAATTGCTGGGTGTCTGACTCGTAGATATCGGCAATCAGACCAAGTGTCACACTACCACCGGCAGTAGAGATTCCGCCCTAAATAATGTTAGTTATTTCACACTCCAAGATTTAAGATGATTGTTACTCACCAGTCCACGAGCGACAACAATAGTACCCCAGTTAGGGGCCAAGGCGCAAGGAATTTGCCAGATGTTGATGAGAAACATAGACAGCTGAAGAATAGGCCAGCGACCAAACTCCTCACTCCATGGAGCCCACAGCTCACATCCAATGGAGTAAGTGATCAGATAGATCATCTGGCCAGTGCGAGCTTCCTGTGCACCGATATTGAAGGCCTTAGAAAGGGGAGTTACTGCATTGGGATAAACTGATGTATTGAAGTTCATAGACACTTGGACACATGCCACAGCCATCAGATATGTCCATTTCTTCCATCGTGGCCAGCAATAGCCCAGCTTATCATAGCATTCATGTTCCTTGAGTTCACGAGGCTGACTTGAAGGGATTTTTTCAATTTCTTTGTTTGAGTTAAGAGAGTCCTCTCTCAAGGACTCAGCTAAGGAGAGTGAGGCGGATTCTCGACCAGCCATTTTGCGTAGAGATTGAAAGATTTCATGCAGTACATTATGTTCCTTTATCAGAAAAACCGAAAAGTCAAAGATCTACTTTCATTATATCGTCATAGCACCCAAACCGGATTTACTGAGATGCTTTGACGATCGGTGGGGACTTTTATATGTACCTTGTACCACATTACATTACTTGAAGTGGATCTTCCGTTCTTCCTCCGTTCTCAGCATCTTCCCCGTGGTCAAAACTCAACTACTACCTGGTACCTGGTATCTGGATTTGAAGAAGCTGCTCAATTGGATGATTTGGATCCATCTCGCATGGCTAATACAAAGTAGTGTTTAGTGTTTTTCAATGTTCAAATGTTGTGCAGTTCATAAAGTCTTATCTTTAGGGCTATAAAATCTACGTCATCAGCCCAGTTCCACCTTTCGATCTTTTACTCTGACGTCAGTTCGACGCATCGGTTCCTAGGTTGATTATGATTCTATAAAACAGTTGCTTTCAAGTCCCGGAAGTAATCCGAAGTTCGGTTGAGTCCTCTATAGTTATTAGTCTACTGCTTGCGATCGCATTCCCGACAGATCAACAGTTAACAGTCAATAACAACTAACGTGAAGAATTAATTCGAGATTGCCTTCCTTACGATAGCATGAATTGTCTAATTAAGCCCAGTATAACATGCTCTACTTTGGCTGTATCTATACCAAGGATAACCTTGGAACCCTTTAGGTAATTGATTCCAATGTTGACATTTAAGGTACACGAATAAATCATAAGAAGTTACAACTTCCAAATTCCAAAATGGCCTCTCTAAATTCTCAGTACGCTCTTTCCCTCTAAGATGAGGTGTCAGCAAGGAGCCTTATGCCTAGGTGGTAGCTGGCTATAGTTCTAGGCTTACTAGTGTTTATGAAACAAGTATTGCTCTTGGTTTGTTGCCTAGGTGTACTTAAAAGTTGAAATTAGTCAGGCGTAAGTAAGCTATAGTCAAATCTGATATTCTCACTTGAAGTTGAATCCATCAAGCATTGACAGTAGAATATTGTTTTGCGATCGATTTACTAAATTGATCACGTGGTCACGCGCCGTGACTGATCGGTCGCGTTTGCGGAACAATCTCCAGGGCTTTGGTCTCATTTTCAAGCCACCATGGTTTTAAAACCCTTCAAACCTCTTTCCATCAAAAGACCTACTTCAGCAGAGGTCATTGATGTCGACAAATATCCAGCCAAAAAGCCCCGCCTACAAGAGGATGAGCCTGTGGTGACTGATGTGAAGACGCGGCCAGCACTGGGGGCTCGAAAGCCTTTAATCCAAGTCCGAAATATTAGCAAGGAATCTACAGCGAAGCCAGCATCAAAAGCGTCGATACCTCAAAATTTTGTAGGGGATGAGAGATTTTTCAATGCTCTCTGGTACGTTCCTAGTCGCTGATTTCTTTGCCCGCAACACAACTAACAATATTTCTCTTGGCTAGGAGAAAGCCGAGTACCAAGAAGAATAAAACCTGGGACGGCGATGGTGTACTTATTTCTCGTGCGGGATTCGTCACCTTGCGCGACATTGATGGCAAGGAAATGGGCAGGACTATGTACGAGCAGGATCTTGAGCCGGGAAAGATGCTGTATGTGAGTGGAAAGGAAGTAGAGGTCGACTCTGAAATACCTCGCAAAGTGTATTATGCCTCGAGAAACCTGTCGGTGGAAAAAAATCCGACCCCTTCATCAAAACCGTCGAAGAAACAGACTGTGTCGGTGTCAAAAAGAAGTGATGGCCAGAAATCATCCTTGAGCCGGACTGCTTTAGGGACGGAATACAGTGCAGCTGCCAAAAGTAACTCTGGTCTTGGCGCATACAAGAAACCTTTGCTCGAAGATACGGTGATGGCAAGTACAGGTTTAGAAAAGGTGGTCCCGCGTCATGATCCCACTGCACCTGGGGCATTGGTTATGCCGAGACCGACTTCGGTTCCTAAAGGCAAACAAATTGTCGACGTGGTTGTCGACCCTTTATTGACAAAGAGTCTCCGACCACATCAGCGGGAAGGTGTCCGGTTCCTCTATGAATGTGTCATGGGAATGCGGTCATTTAACGGCGAAGGTGCCATCCTGGCAGACGACATGGGTCTGGGAAAGACACTACAGACCATCGCTCTGCTATGGACCCTTTTGAAACAAAACCCCATTTATGGAGATGCTCCTGTGATCAAGAAAGCACTCATTGTTTGCCCGGTCACTCTTATCAATAATTGGCGCAAAGAATTCCGCAAGTGGCTCGGGAACGAGCGCATCGGAGTCTTCGTATTTGACGATAACCGCAAGCGTTTGACTGATTTCACGAGGGGAAAGTCTTACAGTGTCATGATCGTGGGATATGAGAAACTGAGGAGTCTGCAAGAGGTCTTGGCGAATGGTAAGATCGATATCATCATTGCAGATGAAGGTCACCGACTCAAAACATTGCAAAATAAGAGTGGTATGGCCATTCAGTCACTGTCAGCTATCAAGCGAGTAATTCTTTCCGGTACCCCCATTCAAAACGACTTGAAGGAGTTCTTTGCCGCCGTGGATTTAGTCAATCCCGGAGTCCTGGGCACCTTCAAATCTTTTATTCGGGAATTCGAGGTCCCAATTGTTCGGAGCCGACAGCCCGAAGCCACCAGAAAGGAGATCGAAAAGGGAGAGTCTAGAAACGACGAACTCAGGGAACTCACCACTAAGTTTATCCTACGAAGAACCGCGGATATCCTCGCCAAATATCTTCCCCCAAAATCTGAGTATGTGCTCTTTTGCAAACCGACTCGCCCGCAAGCCAATATCTACCGAAGCGTCCTTGCCTCACCGTTATTCCAATCTGCCATGGGAAATTCCGAGAGCGCCCTGCAATTAATAACAATCCTGAAGAAGCTCTGCAACAGCCCATCTTTGCTCACGGCCAAGAACAACGACAACTCCCCCAACGAAAATATGACCGCTCTCCTAGCTTCCCTTCCACCCAATCTCATGCGTCACTTCTCCCCGGCTGCAAGTGCCAAAGTCCGAGTCATGGATCAGATCTTAGATAGCATACATGCAAATACATCAGAGAAGATCGTGCTGGTTTCTAATTATACATCGACTCTAACCCTCCTAGCCAACCTACTTTCCTCTCTTGGCCTCCCATTCCTTCGTCTAGATGGAAGTACCCCAGCTCAAAAGCGCCAGCCTCTCGTGGATGAGTTCAACCGTCTCCCCGCAGCAAAGTGCTTCGCCTTCCTGCTATCCGCCAAAGCAGGCGGTACAGGTCTGAACCTCATCGGAGCCAGTCGTCTTATTCTCTTCGATGTGGATTGGAACCCTGCAACAGACATACAAGCCATGGCGCGTATCCACCGCGATGGCCAAAAGCAACACTGTCGCATCTACCGCGTTATTCTCAAGGGCAGCCTGGAAGAGAAGATCTGGCAGCGCCAGGTTACCAAGCTCGGACTGGCTGACAGCGTGATGGGGCACAAGGATAACGTTGCGCAGTTTTCTACTTCCGAACTGCAAGACCTGTTTCGACTAGATGAGGACAGCAGCTGTCAGACGCATGACCTATTAGGTTGTGACTGTGGCGGCAAGGGTATCCCTTCTTCTTCGGAGATTCCCACTCCAAGCGAAGAGCAGAGCGTCATAGACCTAGACTCGAATACCTCAGTGCTCAGTGACGCATCTGATGAAGACGGACCTAATTTCCCGACTCTGGTGAAAGCCTCCGAAGTCGATATGGAGGAACAGGAACGCTCGATCCACAACTCTTCCCGTCATGGCCGGAAACAGAAGGATAAAATGCATCAGTCTCTGGCGCAGTATGCTCATATCGACCCTGCTCTTCTTTCTACGGCTGAGGATGAGGAGGAAGTTGCAGCTGCTATTGATGACGACGTGCTCGTTGGACTGCTCAAAGATGAGTGTAATCAAATCGGCTACATTTTCAAAAAGACCAACGGTGCTGAAGTTGAAATGGAGAGTCCTGAAGCTGCCTCTGAGTCTTGAATGTGATGAGTTTGTTTATACTTAGGTTATTCTTCATATCGCATCCATGGACTAGAAAGTACATTGCATCATGTACGGAGTATGAAATTAAAGCTAGCTATATATGGATTTGTCGGCATTATTGAACTCATTTCAAATATCAATTCCATGAAGCTAAGTATCAGCCACTTTATAAATTGGTCAAATGTCTGTCCCACGGGTCTAGTCTGTAGCACTCAGGAGCAGGTGGTATCTTACAAATCATTGATACCAAAATCTAGAATGTCTTGATAAGATACAACTTTATGGTTTAATAGAAATATTTAATCGTTCCATATTTCTGTCTTTGCCTTTGAAGCTCATGTACAAACATCATATAACACTTCAGGTAAACAGGTCGGGATATGGATGACCTATCAAGGAGTACGAGTACACACAATTACAAGCGAATTTACAAGATTATGGACAAAAAAGATATTAGCCTATCTCTTCAATTAGACTTATCTAAACATATGATTAGACTATCAGCAAGTTTACCTAGTTGGAACATGAGTAAACTGCGGGCCTAAAACCCCATGAGCACAGGAAAATACCTCGAACACAAACAAGTGTAGGAGTATGCGACCACAGGAATGAGTCCACTCAGAGCTCTCCTAGAATGAGAGCCTTCTTCTTTCTACTCTCCAATATGAAGTTTTGGTCTTTTCGGGGTCGCGCTAGCCAGGACATCGCTTCACTCAATATTAATATCGGGGGCGGGAAGTAGCCGCGGCGTGAAGAGACTAGAAAAACAAACCTTCGGAGAAGCAATGTTGAGTTAAAAGAAAAGGGGGGTCTTAAAAGTTCGAAAACCTGTTGGTCTTTTTGAATGTGTTCTGGGTATCCAGATTTTCTTTCGGTGTGCTAAGGGTGGTGGACGAGGACGAAATTTGGATTAATGGGGACCAGCCCCTCGGTATGGGGCAGAAGGGGTATGATCTAGACTGGGGTCGAGGTGTTGGACATGGTGGTTGTGGGGCCTTGTCGCTTGGCAGAGCCTTGGGGGGAGATGTCCTAGAAAAATGTATATTAGTTAATTCGAATTACTGGGGCGCTGTTGAGTCGGAGTGGAAAGCTGTAGGGGGATGATTTTGCTTATCGATGTCTTGCTGAACCAGGCCTGAGGAATCACCACTTACCTCCAAGTCATTTATCTTGCGCTTTTGGCCGACTGGCTTAGCTTTCTTCTTCGGTTTGGGAGCGCAAGTTTCACCGGGTTCAAACACGTCGTCTGGCAAATCAAAGCTGGGAATATTCAGTAAGTAAAGAGAAGCGCTTGAAGGGGATTCGCTTACTTGCGGACATGGGTGACGGCTAAATCCATCACCTCGAACTGATATCCGGGCCATGACGTGCACATGGACTTGAAAACTTCGGAATCGGTGGAAATATCGAGAGATCGCGAAGCACCTAGAAAGAGTCAGCAAAGTCCAAAAAGGGGAATACGTCGAATCAGGTCCGCGCCAAGTCGATAGTTACCAGGTTCCAGCGGCTTCAACTCCAGGCCGATGTAGTAAGAAGTCGTGTAAACAGTCATGCCGTCGGCTTCGGTTTTCTGTTCTGTCGAGTTTGCCGTTCCGTTCGGAGTTGCATCTTGAGTAGCATCCTTGACTACACCAGTCATGCTGTCATCCTCAAATTTCTGATCGGGAACCGGGACTGCCTCGTTCTCTGCCCCGTGCACAGCAGCAGCTTGGTGTGCAGCATTGTTGACCTCGTCAGTCATCTCTGTTTTAGTACCTTGAGCTCGGTAAGAAACGGAGCCAGCTTTCACAGCATCCATCTCCTTGTCATTGTGGACATGATGAATTCGCTCGAAGCCCTTCGGAAATGGATGCGCTATGGCGATGATAGATTTGCGATCGAGGGCTCCGACGAGGTGTCGCAACTTCGATTCGACCAGACCAGACCAAATTCCTTCTGCTTCTTTGGTCTTGCTTGAGGCCGTGATACATAGATAGTATTTGTAATCCTTCGTGAAGAAATTATGCCGAACGAACAGGTCAGTCCATGGTCGTTTCTTCAAAAAGATCTCGTTGATGAGAATCCCACCTCTTCCAAGCTCCCGAAGGAGGACGGCTTTGGTGGACAAGGAGATGTTATGTGTCGCGCACATTGAGGGATAGGCCGGTGTAATAATCGGCATGAGATGGAATCGGTCGCCATGGTAGATCTATGTCAATCACTGTAAGCAACTATCGCACAATGGGTTCAAAAACATTGAGCTTACCGATGGGTTCCAAACTTTGATTTGAAGAGGTCCATCTTCAATCTCCTTGAGCATTACAGGTTGTGGCCAATTCCATTTCCTCATGATAGTGAAGAATTTGCTGACAATGACAGCGCCTGTGGCTTGGGGGTACAGTTGGCACACTCTCGCCACAAGCATAGCCCACGCGACACCTCCAGGGAAACCGACAATATTTGCATAGATTGCTCGACCTGCGTAGAAGATCAAAAATTAGTGTTTGAACTCGCGAAAAATCTGAGCAGAACATTAGAATGCCACTCACGTTGGGCCCAAAGTTTGACTGCACGCAAAGCCAGGCGAAATGTCTTCTGCTGCGGAACCAGTGCAAGAATTTCATCTGTGACTCGAGTTCCATTAAGCGATCTAACTTCTTTCTCATCCAATCCTCTCAAGTAGTCATTGTTTTTCAAATCAATATTCATGGGAACGGAAGAGATCAACAGTCGAGCGTAGATCAAATCGATGCTGATTCCAGCCAGCTCCAACTTGATGATGGGAACATACGCGTCGGGCACCGGCGTCATCTTTTCAATGGTCCCCGGTGGGGCCAGCTTCTCAAGAATGGGTGGGAAGTCGGAAAAGAAATCATCGATTAGCACATATTTCGGACCAACAACCAGGGTATCAATATCGGAACCTAGAGCAGCCAGTCATTAGCAAGTGACTTAATTGGTATACGAATCAAACGTATGTCCACTCACCTGGACCATAAACACCTAGGCGATAACTTCCGTAAGCAAAGACCTTTCCGCCAGCAGCCTCGATGGCAGCAGGAGACAGCCCCTTCTTGCGACAAACAGATTTGACAAATTCGACCGTGACGCGCTGCAGTAGTAAGAGCATTTGTTTTCTGCGCAAAGGTATCAGCTCCTATGTATTTAATAAATGCGACCTCTATCAACCTACCTACGCTCAGTCTCTGTCGGTGGTTCAAAATTGTTGTGAAGTTTGAGAGCTGCGATGAGATCATCATCAGCAGCCATTTCGTCCGCAGTAGGCAATGCGAAGGTGATCGAGGGCGTCACACCCCATTGTCGGGGAGGGGGTGTAGCCATCGTAGGGTTGAGCGATTAATTTCACGTCAACGAAGGTATCGAGACGTCGAACGTGCGAGGGAAGGAACCGGTTGGAGATTGGAGCTTCGAGATCAGATAACGGCAATTTCGTTGACGTCACGTGTTCAAAAACTCGCATCAAATCAATTGCACATACGCAGTAAAATTCTGGAAATAAGGAACAGCCGAGAGAACAACGAAAAGAATGGGAAGAATGATGTCAGAAGAACCTGGGAAGTGGTTGGAGACCACGCCGGCGCTCAAATCTCGCTTACTCATTAGAGATCACATGATCATTTGTGCATTTTTTATACTTCAAATTCAAATTATTCTAAAGTTGGTTTAAATTGCCTTCTAAGGTTAAATAAATGGGAAGACCTAGATTCTAGATTCAAAACTCTCAGCGAAGACTTTCTAAATGGGAACCGATCCTATCATTTATTATTATGACCATACGGTAAGTACCAAAATCACGTTCACAGTACACCTTCAAACTTCTCCGAAAGAGATGTGATACCATCAGGCTTGTTTTCCGAAAAGAAGCGGGACAACTGCTTGTCGAGCCAAATCAAATCCTCTTTACTATCACCGGGACCGCCTGCCCAGTCTACAAATTCAAAGCATCATATGTTAGCCAAGACTACGCAAGGTGGGCTGGAGTACTTACGTCCCCAAATTGAAGGGAAAATATCCAGCTTTCCAACTCCTGGTTTCATGTGGGAAACCTCGTACTCAGAATCCTCCGGTCTTTCAAAATGTTAGCCAGTATCTGCGACCAGTTCAAATAATACTTTGATCTTACGGGAAATAAAGGTCAGTCTTTCCTGGCAGCACTAATGTTCTAGCTTTGATTGAGGCCAGAGCCTTTTCAAAGTCTCCATTATATGGCTCCTGCAAAGAGACGTCGCCATTCTGCCAAGTCTGAAGCATCACCAAGATGTTTTCCGGATCTAGTCCAGTGTCAGCATGAGTTTGTTTGTTGATCGCAGCTCTTCATACCCTTCGAACAAGCCCATTTCTCCCAGAAATTCTGCATAAAGTCTTCGATTCCGGTGAATCCCAGGACTGTCTCATATAGCTTGTAACGATAGAATGCCTGGCTGAACCCCCTGTTGACAAGATAGGAGATCAGCTACGCTATTGAATAAACCATAACAGTGGGAATACCTACCATCCAGCATAGACTCTGCCCATGGCCTTCAGACCAATTTCCTTCTCCTCTGTGGTCCAAGTACGCACCTTGGAATCAGTCTTTTGTGCTCCGATTTCACCTATTCCTGCTGACCAAATGGATTTGACGCTCAGTAGGGCACTCTTGACTCCCTCGATGAACACTTTGTTGTGCAAGGAAGTTTTGGCTGCTCCACAGAATGGAACAGCAATGTCCATAAACTCTGGATACTGTGTCGCCCACTGGAAAGTCTGGCCAGCTCCCATAGACCAGCCAATAACGGCACGTAAGTGCGTGATGCCGAACTGTTTGGTGACGAGCTCATACTGGGCACGCACATTGTCATACAACGAAACTTTCGGAAATGGCCCCGGCTGATTAGATGGCGAAGAAGATTGACCGTTGCCGAATAGGGCTGGGATGATGATAAAGTACTCTTTGGGATTGAGTGTCTTATCTTCTCCGATCAGCCAGTAGTTGTCTGACAGTACTGAAGTGTTGAAGATGTTCAGTTAGTGAGAGGATATTGTACCAATTCATAAATAGACATACAGCCCGAGAACCAAGTTGGATAGACAATCGCTGGGGACTTGGGATCACCAAAGGTCTTGTATGCAATGTGTGCATCGACGATCTGCTCTCCGCTCTGCAGCTCCCAGTTCCCAAGCTTAAAAGTCTTATAATCCTCATTCGACATGGTGAATGTTCTTATTCTGAGGTGTAAATAGAGTGTTGTTGAGATGTAATTGTCTAAAATTCCATCTACCCTTTTATAAGATAACGACCCCGCTCCCTCGATCCTACTTTCTAAAATCTCTGACTACAGTTATTTCACGATTTGTAATATTTGCTTTGTCCTGGTTGCCAGGTGTAAATAACTAACTGACTAGTTATTTAACGACGTAAATAGTTATCTGATTTATAAGAACTGTTTTTTTTTCACGGAGCTGGGTACCAAATTAGATCTAGGGTGATCCACGGGTGACGCTACTACTGAAAATTGCAGGATTTGGGCGCTTCGAAAATATTCCGTAGATTTGAAATCAAGTAAGATGGAGAATAACCTTGGAATGGCCCCGTGTATATAATATTTAAGCTGTACAAGCACCAGGTCATAGCTGGCTCAAACTTCCACGTACTTAAACGCCCAGTCTCTAAATTGTAGGACGTGGGAGCTCAATGACATCTGTAGTGCGGCCATATGTAATCCCACCCAGCCGGCTGACAGGCTTCAGAATGTTCAGATCAATCACAGTCTGAGCTTCATCGATAGCATCCTCTCTCACCCAGAAGCGGACCCCCTCGATAATAGCCATTGCACTAGTCTTTTTGCCAGTTGATTTGCTTTCAAACTCCTTGATCTCGACCAGCTTGCCCTCAATCGCCAGGATAGACTCCTTGACACGAGCAGGGTTGACCACGGAGGTTGGAGCCTGGTGCAAACCAGAAACATCCCATTCAGAGGTTCCATATGGGGTATTGATAGAGGTTGAATTGGCAGCTTCGAGAAAGTGCTCAGATATAATATTTATAACACATTCTTGCGTCTCATGGAGGTTTTTCAAGGTGTCCTTGGGCTTCTCCAGTGAAGCAACAATTCCAACCACAAAAAGCGGTGGATCGTGATTGATGAGTTGTGCGTAGCTGAACGGAGCCAGGTTGGTGGTCTTTCCATCCGTAGACTTGGTACTGATCAGGGCGATGGGTCGTGGAACCATACCGGAGATCAAGAGCTTATAGTTGGATGAAGCCGGTCGCCCCTCTGCATTTGGGTCTATCTCAACATGATCCTTTTTCAGACTTTCACCACCGTCGTTTGCGCCGTCTCCTTGTTTCCATGTTGGGTTCGGGGGCTTGGTGAAGGTGACCTCGGCATCACGAAACTCCGGTCGAGAAGCTTGAAGCTTCTCGAAATCGGGCCTGGGTGCGGCCATGGCGGATTTATGGCTGAATAGTCGGAAGGTTTGGTAGGAAAGACAGCGTAGGTCGTAATTGGGTCTTGAACGACTGAGTGGTTGCAGTTAGCCAGTAGTTGTCTCAGTTGTCTGAAGCTGCCCCGCGTTTGGATGTGACGTCGCTCGCAGTGGTAAGCTGTAACACGCTGTCATTGCGGTAGAATTAACACTCACCGAAATTGATGTGTCACATAGAATTTTGTTGCTCTGAGAGATGCTGCGAGGGAAATCATTGAGGTTGTTGGAAAAGTGTCAACCTTGGTGGAAGCTAGCATTAGTTACAAAGAGCTTATTTCCACTTTGTGTTAGTTATATAGTGGATAAAGTGCGTGGCATTAGTACCGAGTCACATGTATTGGCATATCTCAGGAATGTTCTATTCTATTCAAGTCTAGATAGAAATGAAACATAATGCCCTAGCCCTAATTCAATAAACAATTAACAATAAAAAAGAAGACTCGACACAAAACGTGGAGAAGTAGGCTAAAATGCGGAGCCGAAATGTGGATGGATCTATACAAAATACACATCTTAAATTGTAAGATTGACAGCTCTTGACTCGCTTAATCTCCGATCGAAGTTCATCCGAGTTGATCTCATACCTCGATCTTTTATAATAGTACAGGTATAGGTATAGAATCGACAAAGAACAGAAGGACCTCATGACCATCAGATATTGAACTTCTAGTTCTCAATGGAATGTAATTTGTGTCACAGAATGAAAATGGAAACTAAAGAATAAAAAATAAAAAATAAAAATACCAGGCGGTCAAGGTTAAAGATGACAGGAAATTGCACGATCTTCTAAGTGCCTTTTCCTCCCCTCATCTTTCTACCCCCACGTTCTTATTCTCTTCTCTTCTATCCCTTTATCCCGTCTTTGTTCGTCTAATTCCACACCCTGACCCAATATAACCATTGCCGTTCTATGATTTAATCTGTCCCATATTATCCATAATCTGCCTAAGACCTGTCTGAAGCCTCTCCCCAACTCATAACCTGGGCTCATAAGCGCATGCCCAATGGGTCGGGGTCACGGCTGAACCCTCGCTCGCAATGAGCCTCTCTTCTCCCAAGAAGAAAAACGGCGGCAATACTTCCGGTCAAAGACAGATTCGCTTCGTCTCAACAGACGGCCAGCCGCAGACTAAGCGTCGCCGAGTTAACGCCGCGTATGTGAATGCGCACTCTACAGGTCAATTAAACATAGACTAACATCGCTCCGTTGCCTACAGCTGTCTTACCTGTCGCCGGCGCAAAATCAGATGTTCGGGAGAACAACCAGGTACGATCTCACTTGTATGCTCCGCAAGCCCTCGGTCATTGACTCATAGTACTATAAAGCATGCAAGACATGTTCTGACTACAAGCATGTATGCCTTGGGTATAGCGAATCAACCGCTCACCTGCGATCACAACCCGATTCCACGTCGCGCATGTCCGGCTCCAATGATCGATCAAAGCAGCACAGCTCTCAACTCGAGAGCTACTCCCCAGATTCAAAACTAGCTCCAACGTCTATACCACAAGCAGAATTCGGCGAACCACCTGTACAGAAAACATCGGACGCCAAAGAACCCCAATCATCTCTCAATGAGTCTGCGCGCATGAACAAGGAATTCAAATCGCAAGTAGTGGACGACAGTCCAAAAAGTAGTACGTTGCTCCAACGATACTGGAGGCTTTTCAGTACTCTGAATTTACCCTACCACTTCTAATTCCACTCCACAGACCATACATCCGTGACCTCCAGTAATCGTACGCATGTTCCATACTTTCGATACTTCGGTCGGACTGCCATTGTGCCTGGTTTCAAACAAATGGTTTGAGCATCTCTGTAATTCGTACGATTTAGATTTTCTGACCAATTTTAAAGGTTGTCCAAGTCCGAGGGTCTCGCAAAAGTAACCCATCCATGTCATCAGGTCAGTTTCCACCTTTAATCACCGTAGATGACAAAGTCGACTTATTTCAACAACTTTTATCAAAAGATTCAAATTCGCCGTTACGAAGCCCTAAATTATCTGATGCTCTCACTGGAATAAATGCCGTCTTGACGCACAATCACGACAGCCGCGATGCCAACACTATTCCCTTTTATGACCGTGATGATACCCTCCCAGTCTCTAATCTAGTTTCTCATTTGAGCGATCTCTTCTTCGATCATCTTGGCTGCAACTTTCCATTTCTTCAGCGTGGGCGTTTCCTTGAGGATCTTAATGAAAAGAATATGGACACCATGTTGGTGGATGCAGTCTGCGCCTTGGCCGCCAGGTTTTCGCCTCATCCACTACTGGGAGCTCCTCAGGCACCATCCATTGATGACACTCAACCCCCGACTGATATACACATGTGGAATCGAGGGCTCCCGTTCGCTCATCGAGCTATGAGTGCGGTTGTGGATTCATTATCATGTCCAACTCTGTCTGCCGTTCAAGCCTGCTTACTGCTGGCATATGAGCAGTTTGGCACCAATCATGACAGTGGTCTCTGGATGTATCTGGGTATCTCCATCCGGATGGCGCAAGACTTGGGGCTCCAAAAACATCAAGGCCTAAAGCATAATTACGGGCAGAAAGGTGTGACACCGAGTGAAGTCATGACTGGGCAAGCGGGTAAGCTACGAGAAGATCAGTATGACGATCTAGATGTCTACCAGAGTCCCCAGGCCTCTTCTCCCGTCGTGGGTGGTGAACGTGCACGAGAGCGGGAACGGGTGGATTCTTTCTGGAGTATATTCTTCCTTGATCGCGTCATATCATCAGGCACTGGACGTCCGGTCACCCTTCGCGATAAAGATATCGAATTGTGCTTTCCTATTCAGTCTGAATCACAGTTGGTAAATGGATGGCCTGCGCCCTTCCCTCCTTTGATTCGCATCATTCATCTTTATGGAAGAGTAACGGACCTTATTAACGGCATTCAAGACGTCAACCATGTCACTCCAGATACTCTCCAAAGATTAGCAGGAATGGAAAGCGATTTGACAGGTACGGCGCCCGATCTCTCTCGGGCACAATAAACTGACAAGGCTTTAAAGGGATATACCAGCGGCTATCACCAAGGCTTCATTTCAATGCGGCGAACTTCCAGGAATATGTGAAAGCACAAGAGGGTACCAACTTTATCCTTTTGCATTTCGTACGCCATTCCCTTTTGAGTTACTAAACAATTCTAACTTTCACAGTGGTTCCATACCCTCATCGTGCTTCTTCACCAACCAACTTTGCTAAATTCCTTTGGCGGAACGATTCAGCATCTCTATCCTAATAGCCGCGAGCTATCGATGTCTTCAGCCAAGACAATCGCCGATATCCTGTCCTTTGCGGAGCTTGTAGACGGGAAGAGCTTCATTGGTAACCCTTTTACAAGTCAACCGATGTATATCGCGGCTTGTGCCTTTCTAATGGAGAGTGCGTATTACGCATCGCCCTCACGATCTTCTTCGCCTCCGCCGCAACCATTGTTAACCAATCAATCAAGCGGCTTCGTGATGCCCGCAATGGAGTCTTTAAATGGTCCAGAAAGAAAGTCCGCTGCGAAACACATTCTTCTTGCATCTGTTGCAAGGGAAAATTACCAACGCTGCTACAAGGCGCTCAAGGCTTTGAACACGTATTGGAAAGGTACTCGGTACATCCTGACAGTGTTAGATCAGAAAGCCAAGGGTATTGTAGACCCTCTTCTTTATACTGTCGAAGATATGGAAAACACGGCAGCGAATACCCCAGCACCTGCCGGCTGGCTTGGTGGCAGAATTTTAGGAGACTCTATGGAGGCGCCTGAGCATTCTGCTGTGGCTGATATCCCATCACATTGGAAGTGGTCACCAAATATTGATCCTAGTCAAGGTAATTATATACTCGCTAGTCATGCTACCACTTTGATACTGATAAGTTTTGCAGCCATCGGATGGGCTCTTACTGGAACCACAAATTCTTCACAGCCTAATCTAAGTGTACTTTACCAAATGCCTACAGCGGAGGCTGAGACTGAGTCTGGACCCAGCAAGCTTCCATATTCGCCCCATTTCAGCCAGAACTATTCAATACCTGTTCCAACAACATCTGGTCCAAGCGCGAGTTCGTCCTTCCATCAAACTTCTGGCTCCCATGAGGAAGCCGTACCATCTTCCCTGGTAACCAACGCTAAATTCTCCCAAACTTCAATAATAAATCCAGACTCTCCCTATTATATGGGCATGAATGCACCCTTTGTCGACTCAACTAATCAAGCTTCTTTAACCTCCCATACACGGTATAATCAGAGTCTACGCTCCACACCGATGGAAAATCCACAACCGTATACATATCCCATTTCTTCAGCAATAGAAAATCATGATCCAAATAATGGACAAATGGGTTCACGCAAACCTGATATCCATTCTATGGGCTCACATGGTGGTGGCATGATGATTGAAAGCCACGATGTCGATATGAATTCTCTGCAACAGCAGGAATCTCAACCTCTTTCCAATGATGAGATCTTACCGTGGTTAGAATATTTACCGCAGGAACTTCTCGGCTTATTTGGGGATCAACAAAGTTTTCCTCTCATGAGCCCCGACGACACATCGCAGCCCCCTGCATGATGTCTGACTGACTTTCCACCTGTACATATATGGTCGATTTTAGCCAATTCTGCATAAATTTGCATCTTTCATCCAATGTCTTTTCAATATATAGTGACAAAGCATCTATCCAGCTGGGAATATCCTGGGAGTAAACTGAGGTGATAGTCATAACGGCCCCAAAGTTGGACATTGTCAAATGCCCGTTGTAAATTATTGGCTTAGAGCTGTTCACTATTTCAAGCGCTAGTCCCTAAAATTGATAATATGAAACTTATAAATCTGAAGAACTACTCATCTCCAAGACTAGTAGTAAAGGCAGCAGAGAAGACTGGAGCGGAGATCGCCGGCCGTGAAAGAACATATTCCTCCAGGATACAGTGTGCGTTTGTGCCACCAAATCCGAAGATACAAATTCAACAGATCAACAGGTCAACAATGGGTCCTGATCCGGAGCGAAAAACCGTTGAGCTTCTTTAGTAATGGGAACATATCTGTTGACACTTGCTCTGCGAACTTGGCCTTCGCCAGTCGACCACCACGGTATTGCTATGGTAGGAATATGTAGATTGAAAAACAGAGCCACCTTGTCTCTCAGGTTTTGGAAATGGAGATTAGGCGGCACCATTCTATTTTGTAAAGCTCAAGATGTACCGATAAGGCTTGCTAATCCTGCTGTGCTTTCGGTGTGGCCGATGACGGTCTTGATTAAGCCGACGATCAGCTTCTGTGCTGCCTAGGCTGCATGCGACCTAGTAGGGAACAGAGCGCTGGAAAAGCTTCGGCCTTTTGGGGATCATCAGCTTGAGTGCCTCTTCCGTGAGCATGGAAAAACTGGGGAAGGTCGTGAAAATTGTTAATAGGGTCAAGGCCCGCACGACTATAAGGTGATAGATATCAATACTTACTGAACCATGCCTATTTGGGACCGTCTATAGTTCTTAGTGTACCATGGTTGGGCCCGTCGACCCACAGAGCCTAATCGAAGCCCCACGTTGCCTGGGAGACGCGGTTAGACCATCATCAACATCTCAAAAAACGACCAGGATCCTAGCCTGAATCCTCCTACTTCCATCCTACTTCCTTTCTTCTATGCGATCTCGATGTCTAGACTGGGTAGTGAAACTTACTCATCTTCCGGAGCATGTCTCTCGGGCAATATCTTAAGCCCTCAGCCCTACGCTCCTCATAACAAGGACTTTCTCGCTTCCTTCGAAACCTCCCACCCTTCAGCCGGCGACAACGGATCAGCAATTGATGATGGTCAAATCTCAACACAAGGCTCTGAATACACTTCTTCTGGATCATCTACGCGAAATTCCACTGGTGACATCTTCGGTCGTGACTTGAGTGAGATCGAACACGCTAAATCAAGAGCATCCAGCCGATCGTCTCTATCTTCAATCCCAGCATCAGTCCTCGTTCATCCACTTGACCACAAAAAGCCGATCGCAGCCATGACTCTCCATGAGAAAATCACCGGGTATAGCCCAGAAGATGATGAAGCAAGCTTTGGCGGGTTCGACGATTCACACAGGAACATTCGCACCATCAGACAGCGCGAAGCCGTGTTTCGCAAGCCAAGCTCTGTCAGAGCTATGCAGATGTATACTGAGGATGAGGGCGAGGATGACGAGTACCTGACCCCACCACGTCGTCGACCCGGCATGCGGTCTCCGGGATCCTCGTCGCTGAAATACTACTCACCCAATTCGTCGCTCAAAAAGCCCAAGGTGAAGAAGGAGTATCCGCTTGTACTTTTGCATTGCAATCTGCTGCCGCCATCGCTGCCTGTACCTGGTGCCTCGGAGCCGTGCAATCAAAAGCTTGTCGAAGAGGTTCTTCCACTTCAGTATTGGAAGCGATGGCGTCGGCTGAGGGATAGAGTAGGGGCTGGAGTTATACGTGACCGGGGTGTTTTGATTTCCCACCCTGAAGACCTATACGATGTGCTCGAAGAGCGGCTACTAGAGAGTCTTGAACTGCAGCGTGCAAGACTGCAACAGGGCCATTTTCTTGGCCACGAGGAAAGTGCGCCCGGGTCAGAGGGTGAGCTCTCAGACAGAGATGAGAGTGAGACGGATGGCGAGCAGGGTGATGAGTGTCCCGACTGCGGTGGACATATTCTTCGACACAATGACGATCCTAGCCGCAAGTGGGAGATTCGTGTATATGCAGCGAACGGGTTGATGCGCGCTGGTGCCTGGGCCGCTGCGTGGAAAGAGATGGAGAAGGTGGATGTCGAAGTCGGACTTTGGTTGCCATCTGATGTACGACGAGCACTTGAGAGGCGACTTGCGGAGGAAATTCAAGTTGTCCCGGAGCAGGAAGTTCCTTCCCCTACGATACTTGAGGAGAACATGCAGCCACGATCAATCTCGGTCAATGACAAAGTAGTATTATCTGCAGAAACTCTTCCCCAGTCTGCATCGGAAACTTCTGGATCAATCTCAAGCCAAAAACCCAAGTCTGAGCAAGAAATTGCCTTGCAAACCCTCCTTGTCAACTACATCCGAGTTCTGGTCTGCGATAAACGCAATATTGCCATCTTTCTCTTAAGTGCCTTGGTAGTGTTTCTTTCCATCGGATCTCATCTCCAACAGCCTTTCCTATCTTCTTTGTCAGCTACGCAGGGGGCTGTTGAGACGACCGTTTGGGATATGGATACAGCTGAGTCTGACACGAGTCCTTCGGTTGTTGTGTCTCCATATATCGTCAGTGAACACGCTACATCTATCATAGATACTCATACCCCTGTGCTTGAGTCCATGATACCCTTTGAGACTATAGAGACTCTCATGGAACCTCATGCCTCCGATGGGACACACACCACTAATGAAGCTCCTGATATTGACGAAACTCCTGCTGTTGATGAAGTTCCCGCTGTTGAAGAAACTCCCGATATTGAAGAAACTCCCGCTGTTGATGAAACTCTCGCTGCTGACGGAGCTCCTGATGTTGAAGAAACCCCCGCTGTTGAAGAAACCCCCGCTGTTGAAGAAACCCCCGCTGTTGAAGAAACTCCCGCTGTTGAAGAAACTCCCGCTGTTGAAGAAACTCCCGCTGTTGAAGAAACTCCCGCTGTTGAAGAAACTCCCGCTGTTGAAGAAACTCCCGCTGTTGAAGAAACTCCCGCTGTTGAAGAAACTCCCGCTGTTGAAGAAACTCCCGCTGTTGAAGAAACTCCCGCTGTTGAAGAAACTCCCGCTGTTGAAGAAACTCCCGCTGTTGAAGAAACTCCCGCTGTTGAAGAAACTCCCGCTGTTGAAGAAACTCCCGCTGTTGAAGAAACTCCCGCTGTTGAAGAAACTCCCGCTGTTGAAGAAACTCCCGCTGTTGAAGAAACTCCCGCTGTTGAAGAAACTCCCGCTGTTGAAGAAACTCCCGCTGTTGAAGAAACTCTCGCTGCTGACGAAGATCCTGATGTTGACGAAGCTCCTGATGTTAACGAAGCTCATGCTGTTGACGGAGCTCCTGCTACTGAGGAATACGACAAAGTTTCTGCTGGCGATGAAACTCCCACTCCTCTTGATGGAACTAATTCAGTCTTTCCATCGGGTGCTCTTGACACCAAAACCGAGTTAGCTCATACTGCACTGCCTTCTCAGCCTTCGCCATCATCTCACTCAGATGCTGAGTCTACCAACTCTAAGACTGTCACCTCCACTGAATTGGAGGGAAAATCACAGCTTGAGACAGATAATGCCGATGAAAATGAAATCAATCAACGCCTCATGGAGCCATCCAGTGAGTCAGCTGAATAAGATTTTCTGTTATTGGATGTGTTTAGGAACACGATAGAAACGAAAGAAAATGAAATGACAACGAGTTATTTGTTACATTACGACTGGAATGACATGAGAACGAATGGAATTTACTTTTTATTACCGCAATTTCATATTTAAGCGTTTGAATTTTACTTAGCCTGCTACATCCTTGTCTTATCTCAATTTCTCCACCTTCTCATCTTCCTTGGTACGATAGTAGATTTCAGTCCTTTAACTTCGCGATTTAAGATGCATTCAAAATATCTAAAATTTCAAAAGTACCCACAAAATAAAATCTCAACTATCATGCTACTCCATCTTCAATCACCAGAAAGCATTTATCGAAAGGCAGCTTCTTTCGGCTAAAAACACATGCGCCACGATTCCCCTCAATGACTCCACAACCCACCTTTCTGCTGGGGATCCAGTGCAGTTAGCCACTAGTAGGTGTCTGGGCTATAGTCAATGTAGCGTACGTCCATGCCAAAGCGGCTGAGGCCACCCTTGTGAAGAATTTAATGTCTGACTTCAATGGAGTGCATTCATATGTACGAGAGAAAGGCAACCAACTAGGCTATTTTGGCCCTAATACTTGAATGGAATATTATCACGAGTTTACTGCCCAGGGAATAATCGCTCTCTTCGAAGCGAATCTTGCCAAGAAGAATATTTGTTCATTGCTCGTGTTAAGTCCCGCTGCATCATTCAGGACGCACTTCTTAAGACAGGAGGTTGAAACACGTGATATGATTGGGCCTACATAAGGTGATATGTCAGCATTCATGAACCCTTTTCTACTTTAGGTTAGCCCCGATGGGTCCATTTTCTAACTAAGGGTACTCCCGAGAGAAGGCGGAAGCTAAGATTAAACTAGTATTCTGTTTCCACTGAAATTTACCCAGTAATTATTTTGAATCATAACAGCTTTCAAAAAATCAAAAACTCCATTGTTGACAGGTCCGATTGGATATGGTCATTGGCAGCATGTCTTTCATGAAAATGAAAAAAGTTGTATTATTAACCATATCTTAGTATCCAGGTGATTCAGGACATACATGCTTGAAGTTGTGCATATGAGCCGCCTGAATGAAATCCTTGTTAGTCTGCAAATCACCACTGCAGGTATGACCACATCAAATAGGGCGCTTATTCTTTCCATACGACTTCGGGATGTATACCGCTGACATCGCATACAGGTATGGTGAATATACCCTTCAAGGCAGCGCCCTTGGAACTGGCGCCTGTCGCGTTAAGAATGGCCTTGAATGTGTGCTCTTCGGATTTGGCATTGTGTAATTGAAGCCGTCTGCTTTTTGTGAATCCGGAGCGGATTTGATAACATCATGACAGGAATTTATTAGCAGGAAAGGAAAAGATTTATTCAAAATCGCTTACATCGATTATGCCATTACCATATGGGTCAGTTCCCAGGTCAATTGCTTTGGGAGGCAAGGAATTACATTGATTCATGATTATAGTGATAGAAGAGTCCTCTTGCCGATAGTACAAGTACCATGCCTTGTCATCGCGGCACACGACGGTATCCTGGGGCACCAATACACTGGCCATCTACAGGCACCGCCACCCATGATAAAAATCTTTTGGGCGCGTCGGAGCTTGTTGATGGAAGCATTAATAAGCATGTTGGTCAAAGTTTTTGTGACTGTGTTCTTATCCATACCTTCAAATACGAGTAATGCACCACCTTGAAGGTAGCTGCTAATGTCTGACCCTTTTTAGGACTTGTCAGCCTTATTTATGAAAGTGAAAGACTCGAACACGCTGACGATGACGGTGCTTAAGAGATACCACATAGATCGGCAGATCTCTCAAATGTTTCGTCTAGGCTGTGATAATATAAACCAAAATGGTAACAAATAAGCTATCAAAAGAATAGAAGTTGAGAAATACTGCGTTCCAGAAGTCGCTGAGACCGATTCACTGTGGAATATTGAAGCAGCAGAAGCGAGAAAACCTGACAGGACTTCTCTGAAGCCAGAAAGAGCAAACCTAATGCCGAGATTATCAAGATATCCCTGAATCGGACTTCGGGATCTGTTGGAACCAATGGAATCTGGCCTACTGCAGTGAATGGACTCGGGAATAATGAAACAAGTGAATGGATTCGGGAAGTGAAAGAACTGGTGGAATCGGGGCATATCCGATTCCATCGCGGGAACTTAGAATAAACACGCATCTTACCGCACAATTTATTACACGTATAACGTAGTATTAATAATGCATCGAGATCCCTGTGAGCCGACAGGATCATATTGGGTTCGTACCTACCCAGATAGTACCTCTGGATGGGGTTATTGTGTAGAGATTTAGGTAAGGTTCTTGTCTCCCCACAAAACGAGACCTTGGAATTCTTCGGTCAGTTCGTAGATTTCTCGGTAACTTGCAGGCCAACGTGTAGGTATAATGATAATAAAAAAGACGAAGCTCACCGCCTTCCTTCATGTCTTCAGAAAGTGAATATCTTCATTCTAATTTTATTGCGCCCGGGCGAAATATCGGGTGAAATATAATTGCGTTATAGTGATGACAACAACGCAGCTCAACAGTGGAAATCAGCAAGTGGAGGGAAGGCCGCGCCAGCGCTTTAGGCACGTGCAGGATATTCAGGTGCAAACAGTAGCGTTCAGGGCATTCAGGGCGAACAGCCTGAACGGGCTGAAGACTAGGGCGGCAAGGGGCACTTTTCCAACAAATGAAGAAAAGCTGGTGAGCACAAACATACAACAGTATAAATTCACTCCTAGTCAAAAGATATTGTTACAAGATCCAAGGAGTTCGGCAGAATTCTTGAATAGGAATTGGCAGGATTGTCCTTAGCAATATCCCCTCGCTTTAGAAGTAATCATTGCTGGACGAAAGGCTGTGTGCTTTCTGGTATCTTCGAACTGTGGCGAAGTGCAGATACCAAGAGATCTGTTGTTTGGAGGCCCGATTATATCCCTATCAGCCTATCAAGTCGAGGTGGCCGAGTTCTTCTGCATTTTAATTGGTCAGTTGAGAGCGGATAAGTCAGTAGTAGCTTCTTCACCATATTCAACACTCTGTATTACAATAATTTATTTGCACATTTCGCTTTTACTGGTGAGTGAGGTCTGTAAGCTGGACGTCGGTGCTTTGAATAGATGTGATATTGACCCCATTGACAGTCACGAACTCCACTATCATCTCAATGGATTTTTCATAACTTCCGGACATCAGTGACTTTCTCGTCACGCCAGATAACCCTCCACGGGATGATCTAGAAGGAATAGACTATGTACGATGTGCAGCTCTACATAATTACTTGATCCACTATACCTGGCTCGCTGAAGGGCGCACCCTGCAAACTCTGAAAGACCAAAGCAGCAACTTTTTCACGTCCTCCGGGGCTGAGGCTCAGGCTGAAGCTCTTCGTCCAAGGCTTCATTCGTCGGTAGTATCTTTCCTTGAAAATGCCCTGGTATTGCCCTATGAGAAAATGGAGGATTATCTCCCACTCTCTGTCTTTGCATGGGCCATCGAATCTCCAACCAGACTTATCGAGGAATTTCAAGGGGATCTTCACGACCAGCCGGTTGACAGCTTGGTGCGATTGTACAATGCCGACACGCCCATATCGACTCTAGGGGACGATGGCGCCGTTATCTACCACCAACACTTCAATCGCATCGCGCTCTTCATGAGTGCCGATGACTTTGACCTCGCGTTTCCAGTTCAGGAGCATCCAGAAATTTGGACCTCACTAGAGACAATGCTCTCCCACTGGATCGACTTAATTCGTCTTGGGAAAGTGGTGGCTTCCCCTAATAAAGAACTAGCCCTATTCGAAATCGAGAAGGTCGGGCCCTGGGAGTGGCGGCCGTACAGCGAGGCCCAGGTTACTTCGTGTGTCGCCGAGTGGGATCAGCTGTGTCAATCTATCGAGGCGCGTATCCCGCAGGTGCTAAATGTACCATCATTGATCGACGAGACTTGTGCGACCGACCCAGAACCCCTAGCTACATCTATTGTCCTGGACGCCGCTTTACTACCTGACCCTTCTTTTGCGCGTTCCTTTTTGACGCGAGCGAGACGGCCCTGGTTCAAATACATCGCTCCGGGCCTTCTTCTACCCCCAGTCGACCCATCTGCATTTGTGGCAACGCAACCATTCGCCGTATTACCCCGCTCAGAGTACACCGTACCGCCAGTTTGCCTTTTACCCGCCGATACCGGAGACCAGCGTCCCGTCCACCTCGAGAGAATAACAAGCCCATGGCTATTGGAGCCCTTTTATTCAAGTTCCACCCAGACATGCAACCCATCCCATGTCCCTGCAGGCCTGTATAGTCAGGGAGTGGGGAGAAACTATTATGATATGGCCGAGGAGGGATTTCGGTTGTTGCTCCCGTTCACCTTCAATGATGGTTTTACCAGGAGTGCATACGCACGACAAAGCGATATGAGGGCTGTTGACAGGGACGGCGTTGGAGAGCTTTTTCAACATGGATTCAAACCTTTTGGTGGTGCTTACGGACGGCCACAACGACTGGAGCGTTTGCTGGATTGTTGGCGCAAGCTGGTTGAAGATGGGGTTTGGTCTGTTGGACCGGAAGGGGTGGAGGGTACTATTGATACTTTCAAGGACGCTGAGACCGACCGGTGGAAGGATTATCATATCCCTCCTACATGGTAGGTGTCCTACATATAGTGCCATCTCGTCTTCAATCTATGAGCACCTCACATGTGCAGTAAACATTGCAGCACTTAGGAGAATTTCTGTGATATATTCTGCTATGTGGTGGGAATGAAGGTGTTGGGCCTAAAATATGTATGTGAATGTTGGAAAACGAGGGAGATTGATGGAATTTCACGAGAAACATTTGAACACATGTGCATGCGACGAGAATAACGCACGTGCGATCTTCCTAATCCGACTCGGAGTCAATTCATGTTTATTCAAAACTGTTTATTTACAAATTCAGTTTCCACCCTTCAATTATATTCCCTTTTTACCCTGTCAACCAGGCTGAGAGCTACTCAAGGCGAGGACATCAATCCAAAAGAAAGATATGCGGAAAGCTCGATTGACCTATTGAACACAATAAGGGTGCACATACGGCGCGGGAGTCACCGTGCTCAAAACGCCTGCCGATCTTGTCTCAGACCCAGTCGTACTCGCAGCGCGTGCATAGGTCGGGACTCGCTGCCTGGCGCACCACCCGTCGTAATAGTGACAGTGGTGGGATCAACAGTCACCCTGTCCGGATCAGAGCTTTTAATTGGTTCCCTCGTCCACGACCCGGCACCTTGGTCGCCCATATACATATCAACGACATTACCATGCTCGTCCAAGATAATACGCACTTCTGCGCGTGGGTCGCCATCCTCGTAGATGATGTTTTATGTCCGTCCGTTAATAGGCTTGCCATCCAGATCGACAAAGAGGAGATTGTCATAGTCAAGGTCGAGAATGGCATCCTTTTTGCCATTTCCAAGTGATCTAAGGTCGGCGTGGCAGACGCCGGCAGGGTCGCTATCATCCTCATACAATATGTCGTTTCCGACAAAGTCTCTTTGGAAGACTGATGGTTGAGAGTCAAAAGGTCGGTATTGAGCGCTGGCTATCGGGGCTGGATTGACTTCCCAGGACTGTCGAGGCCATCCATACGCATTACCGTACATACTTATCATCATATTCCTGTCAGCGATACATTGACTAAGTAGTGAAGTTGGGGGAGGGAAACATACGGGCCATCGTCAAGAACGCGGAAGCCATGATCAACAGGCGTGGAGGTGCTGATAACTCCACCTTGGTCGGTGTAAGTGTATATAGCCCAGAAAAGCGAGTTTGCCGTTTGATCATCGAAGCCATAAGCATCTATGAAGTGCTTTGCATTGCCAGAACCACGACCAGCGGGTAGCGGCCCGAGCTCCCTGTTCAAGGTCAGATATGATTGCATCATGACGGTAGGTTGGGTGCTACATACCAGGTTACAGGTGGCCCATCGTCAGCAATCTTGCACTTGCTAGAGCGGTAGGTCGAGCAAGGTCTCCATTGCGCCCTCTTCCAAGCCGAGTAATCACCGCCCTGTCTTTGATTCGCAGGACCATTGACTAGACGACAAATCTGCGGAGCGTTCTTTCTAGATTCCTTTAGGTCGCCCATAGGAAACTCATCAACCTGACATCGCCATTGGGTTTCTCCAGCTGGTTTTTGCTGTGCTGCACTTAGGTATGCCGCTATACGCTGCTTTTTCTAATGCAGTTGGTTACGATCAGTACCGCGGCCAATCCCCGGCTGGACATGATAAACAGTCTGTCCGTTGAGCAACTTGTCGATCCCCCACCTTTGGTTATCACAAACCTCATCCCAACCTATGCTATAGCGGCACGTATATGTAACCTCACAATCGCAGCTAGTTGACGTGTCACCGCCGTTAAAGTCGAGAATCGACCACTGGCCATACGCAGTTCGGCCCGTGACTGTTGTTGGGACGCCAACATTGGGTGTAGACATGGATCCGCCGAAAAGCCACCCAACTATGTTGTAAATAATTGAAAAGCCGATGATAGCAGCGGTAGCGATACCGGCAGCGGCCGCAGTAAGGCACAGTGCCCCCTCCGAAATAAGGGATAGCCCGAAAGTCAACACTGCTCCCAAGGCGGACGGGATAACGTCAGCGATGTAAAGAGCGGCCAACTCAGCGAATATCAAGGGAATACCACGTTTGTCAATGGCATGGCCACCTGTATAGAGACTCAGACTATGAGCAGAACCGCCTCGCTTGCTGAGCACAGTCGTCGACGTCCCATAGAGCAAGAGGTTGCCTGAATTGGTGATCGAGGAAGGGACGAATCTAGTGCAGCAATATGCTTGATATCCACCCGTGCAGGTCAGGTCTTGAAGCTGCCCTCCATCGTTGAGTTGATACGAGTTTGTACTACGGGCGACGATTGTGGCGTCGGGGTCGGAGCATGCTGGCGAGCAAGGCATTCCCACTCCTCTGAAACCCTCCCATTGACAGGTGCCCATCGAAGTTCCTGGGGCGCAGCATAGTGTCTGGACCTCGTCCGTATCACAAACGGGATTCTGCTGATAGCCAGCAATTTGACCGCGGGCGGCAGTTGCGTCGAAATACCCAGATGTACAAGTCCCTCCACAGAGTGACCAGTAGCAACTAGAGGCAACAGCGTTCTGTAATGAAGCATTGGCCATCTGTTCTTTGTATAAAGCGGCCGCTGCCTCTGAAACCCCGTTCGCTGTACCGATGCCCATCAAGTCGTTCATACTATCGCCAGCTGTGTTGTTCTGGTCGATTGACCACTAAGAAAAGCCTTGATTGGATGTTCTTTTTTCTTTTTCTTTTTTCTTTCACGAAAGGGAATGGGAAAAGGTGGTAATAGTAGTCTCTTACAATCATGATATCCCCAAGGCACAGGTTATTAGCAAAGGATATCTTCTGCTGCATTGTCACACCGTCGTCAAAGCTCACCCACTGGTTCGAATCAAAGGTGAGCCAACGGACTCCTGCAGTGGCATCATAGGATTCAGTTCCTGTTCCGGCCGCCAGAAGACGTTTAATCTCGGCGTTTGAAAGCGTTCCGGATGATTTCGTACACTCCCCTACATTACCTCCGGTAGTGAACTGGCATACGCCATTGGGAGTGGTGCAGGACGAATCAGCAAGCGTAAAGGAGCGTCCATACCACCCCAGTCCAAGCACAACCTTAGATGAATCAACTCCTGCCCTCCACAGCAGGGACAAGCCGTCGTTGATTTCAGTGAGGTTGGTGTGCGGGCGGATATAAGGCCCCGTGAACTTGTTGCTCGAGTCCCAGACGCCATGGATGTCGTAGCTCATGAAGTTGAACCAGTCGACGCTAGCCTCCATGTTAACAACATCAAAATGCTGAAGGTACCAGTATGAAGATGGAAGTGTAGTACTGATTCCCAATCCGCTACCGAATGAAGCCCTCAATTCAGCAAGGAAAATTGGGAAGTTGGCGAAATCGGCTGCAACACCGCCTCGATCGTTGGCAGCAGGGTATTCCCAGTCAATATCGACGCCATCAAAGCCGTATGTCTGCATGAAATTGCGTAGGGAAGTGATAAAGGTTTGACGATTGGCTGAGGAGCTGACCATGTTGTGTGTCCGGTGTATTGGTTGCATCATTGAAAGACCAGCCGCCAATTGACAGCCACGCTTGCAGTCCTGGTTGCTTTGCCTTGAGCGCCGTGAAACGTGAATAAAGGGCGCCCGCATTCGAGTCCATAGGCGTGATCTAAAAGGTAGATGGGTCGAAGAATGAAAAGGCAAAATTGATGTGCGTCAGACCAGTTAGCTCGAGGTCTTCAGGTGTAAACACATCACATGGTCGCTCCGTCGCCCAGCTCTCATAGTAGCCGATGCGCCGCGCAGATGTAGAGCTGCCACCACTAGAGCAAGAAGGAGTCGGTGCATCTCCACAACCACCATACCCTTCCTAACAACCAGTGCCACAGAAGTCATCAGTACTACCGCCTAGGAGGTAGAAGAAGCGTCAGCATCTACTCTCAAGAATAGGCTATATCCAAAAAAACGTGAAACTTACAGAATCCATATTATGAACAACATACGTTCAGTGGGCATGTTGCGTTATCCGTGTTGGCGTATTCTCCACACGGAGCTTTGGCGTCACAGTTGGAAATGCAGACGTCGGCTCCGCAACTCGAGGGCGCGTAGGAACAAACACCAGTGTTTGAACAGCATGCCCCATTGGTACAAGGTACTCCAGGTGCGCAAGTACCCACTGGAAGGTCTCTTTTACTCAGAGAGCCAGAGCCAGAGTCAAGGTGGTCAAGTCTTAGTCCCGGATGCTGAGACAATTGCCGAATCAGGCCTCATTCTCGAACTTGGGTTTGTTCTTTGAATAGGCCTCGTAAAGAGGCGGCAAGGCTGAAGAGGAGTTCTTTAGCAACTAGGGTGCTGGAGTGAACTTCGGCAATGGTGTCGAGTGGCCGCGTCGCCCATCGTGGTGCTGATGACCTTGGGCAATCCCGCAACTTGCGAGAGCAAGAAGCGCTGGCAGAAGAATCTGCATTGAAGCTACTGCCAAAGCTCAATGCTGAAATGGTATCAGTGAGGGACTAGTGAACAAAAGCCACTATGGGCTTTGTCGTTAAAGACTTTGAAACAGTGGGACAGCAACCTCAGCCTCTGGAAAGACAGGAGTAAAATTTCTTTTAACCCAAATACGAGGTGGGATGACGGCAAAGAAAAGGCTAGGAGCTAGTCGCATGCCAGCGCCCTTCATCTTCCATCGATGGTGGATGCATGTCCGCCACGCGCCATCCTGGTCCTCGAACTACCACCAAATTGCCCAAACGAGCTAGTTCCCCGAAAGGCCCTGTAGAGGCTTGCGCTAAGGGCTGAAGTCAAATGGTCCCCGGTAATTAGGTACAATCCGCGGAGGTCCGGACCGGTGTGAGTATAGTCATATTCTCGTACTCGATCGTTCCTGACGGCCCCGGGGGCGGAAATAGAGGGGCTTGTAGAAAGCGGACTCATACCGACGGAACATTTTGAAGGGGTAGCCGTACTCAGAGCAGCGCTAGGCCAAATAAGGTCATTGGGCATCACTTCTGGCTCGTTCGGCCTGTTCATGATAGGATGACTCGTGTAAGTACGGGAGAACATCGGTCTCGCTTCAACCAAAACCATCCATGACTGACTGACTACCTTGGAAGCATCTGCGAAGGTTATCTTAAATCTGACAACGCTTAGCTGAAACATGCTATGCAACCTTTACATGTGCAAATGTGACATTGGACCCTTGTTGAACCCTTGCTGGACCCTTATTGGACCCTTGGGAAAATTCTTTACCCAACTGCTCGCTTCACAATGCCTATAATAAATAATACATGGAACCTAGGTGTTTGCAGGATATAATTGTGTTTTGGTTTATACACTTAGCCCTCTTTTCTCCTTTATGGTGGATTCAATTCCCAATGTATATATATATGTGTCGGTACACCTGTATCAAGTGTGGAATAGCTATTCGATAGGCTAACGCCCACTTCTGACACCTATCGCAGGTAACGCTTTACGCCCCTATGATATCTATGTGTCCTTTGAAGTGGTTGTAAAGTCTGGGTTTCATTCTTAGTTTGCTATCTATCATAAAGTAACAATTTGATCACATGACTGCTTTGTTCCATATTCCAACAATATGTATTGCATAATTTGATGCCGAAGTAACCAATTGCACAAATCGAATCTCACATGTAATATAATATGGCGTGTTGAGTTGTCAACAGAGCACGCATTATTTTCAACCGTGGGCCCAGTCATGTTTACTAGGTACATCTGACCTCCTGACTCGGATTATCGAGTTCCATGAAATGCATATCAGAGTTGATAGATTGCGGGGTGGGCCAAAAAGAGCAACAAAAAATTTTATCGAGGTCGTGCCCGGGATCGAACCGGGATCGCCAGAAGACAGAATAGTAGATCAGAATCTGGAATGATAGCCATTACACTACACAACCTGAGGTGCTTGAGGGCTCGAAAATATTAGTCACTTTATTTGCAGGGAAATGCTACTTCCGACGTCAAGGTTGAGTTATTGTTGAAACCTGAGATTATTGAGACTAAAAATTACTGCCCTTGCGAAAAGTTTTCAAATTATGATCTCAACTTCAAGTATATAGAATATTCCTAAGTTTTTTGTTAAGTACCATGAGACAACTGAAATATAACCCCATAGCTCAATGTAGCAATTCGAATTGATTTTTTCTAGCATTAGTGAGCAGTCGATGAAGTTCCCACGGGCGGTCACTGATTGACTAATTATTTCGAGGAAATAAAAAAAAAAAAACGTGCGCAGGAAAAAAGGTCGTGCCCGGGATCGAACCGGGATCGCCAGAAGGCAGGAAAATAGATCAGAATCTGGAATGATAGCCATTACACTACACAACCTGTTTTGATGACAGAATTCAAAAACATAATTATATATACTTAGATAAAGAAATCTGACATTCAGTACCTAAGTGGCTCGGCAACCCCATGCAGTGATTCCTAGGCCACGAATTGTTTCCGTTGACGGTTTCTCTAAGATATTAGACTATTTGATAATTAAATCACTAACTTTAGCAATTAATTCGGATATGTGAATATTTTTAGCTTCGAACAGAGTCATCGGATTCAAGTATCAATATTTTCTACGCTCCTTCACCACCTCAGGTTGTGTAGTGTAATGGCTATCATTCCAGATTCTGATCTATTATTCTGTCTTCTGGCGATCCCGGTTCGATCCCGGGCACGACCTTTTTTATATTATTTTTCAGTCATTTGGAAATCGTGGACCCATTTTCATTTTTGTGTAAACAGCGGGTGAATTGCCTTTTGCGGTTAGTTTAGCCTTTTCAAGTTTGGCAATATGTTATGTAATCATAATCCCTTGAAAACTGCCCTGCACCTAGGCCTTACTTAACTACGTTGGAATGTTCTATGACTTGGTTAGTTTTAAATTCTTTTATATCTAGAATTTTAAGTAATAGGTACTTTAGAATCGGCATATGCCTTATTTTAACATGACATCTGGTCCTCTAACATAGTCATGGCGACTCTAGAGAACTGTCTCTAGTTAATGCAAATATTACCATATTTTTTTGTCTATTTAGGTAGTTTCTGCCCAGATACCGATCTAGATACATCTACCCTGAGTAAGTGTAGGTAGATCATGGTAGATGGAAAAAGTCTACCCATATGGTAGTTTCAGGTGTAGATAACACCTAGGTAGTAATAGTCTCATGAATATAACTAGACTAGTCGGAATCTTTTCTTTGCGATGACTTCCTCTAGAGTTGTAGTTCTTAAATGACTTACAGGAGCACCTGTGAATTGCAAGCTATCTTTCAGGGTTAGAAGTAATTTTATAGTGAAACCTGGAAATATGACACAACCTGTCAAGCTGGGAGGTTGAGTAGTGAAAGATGATGCATTATCTCTATGGGACTATCCCACTATCTAGCCTGGGTTAGCTGAAAATCATGTAAAACACCTAGTATGGACATCATCTCTATAGTAAACTTGGAACCTTGGAAAGTGTAAAAAACCCCGGCAATTCCAAGGTCTATTCGGAATTTTCATGTCCGTTCCATCACCGTTTTCATCACAAGAATTACAGTACAAAACCTCCAGGATTTGGAAGTAGCTTCCTAGCTATGGATTACTCAATCGAAGAACGTCATACATGAATGGCTACGGACTTCCAAGGTCCTCGCTCACAGCGTCCCTTCTTTCACACAAATTCCTCCAGGGCTGTGATTAATTGACCTACCTAGGTAGTTCATGAATTATAGCTCCGGGAATGTATTCGTATTGCAAATCTCCCGAGGTACTTAATTAAACACCTAAGCATGGCCCACGATTCCAGGGTTTAAATATATGAATTTGAGTGCTCTTGAGGCCAGGCGCTAGATGAAAAGTATTAAAAAGGCGAAATTAAGTATGGGTCCATAGATCTCCATCTTGCCAGATATAGATTCCAAGGTTCCAAGGTTCCAAGGTTGGAAATGTATCTACAGCTGGGCACCAGCCCTGGAGAGCTGTAGGTGTTGTAAAAATCCCACCTACCTACTTAGCTAGGCTACTATCTAGGCCGACTTGAACAGTTACTCACTAGTACACCCCTGGGCGGATTTCCGAGTTGAATATTTACTTAATGTCGTGATTGTGATAGGTTGTTACTTTATATATACCTGTTGTGACACTCAAATGGGTAGAAGGTTGAGAGTAATATTCTGGGGTATAATTGTTGCGACAGCCGAGAAACAAGGCCATCAACAGACGGAAAGTATTTCGGCCGAAAAAGCTTCTGCCAAGACAGTGACTCTGGAACTAGATTAGTATATCACGGCATCCTTGAACGATACGCATTCATCGCAAACGACACCCTTGAGCGATGCGCATTCGCGACAGTAATGTCCCGTCTTCACCGTCTCTTCTGTCTCGAACGAATGTTGACATTCGTCCAGGGCAGAGGGGCACCCATATACTATAAGTAGCTAGTTCTTTCATCAATGAAAAAGCAGACTTCACAACAACCACAATATTCAGTACTGTAGAGACCACTACACTTGGTGGTTTGTCTACGGTGTTGAGTAGTGGTTTGTTGAAGCTCACCAACTCCTTTCTACTGCAGTAAACTCCAATTCCCTTTTACTGCAGTAAGAACTCGAGCACCGTTCTCAGTTATCGGCGACTAGCTAGCTACGCTCGCTAAGCAAGCGACAATAATGGTAAAAATTGGCCACTCTTCATCAACCAACGGTTGTGTAGTGTAATGGCTATCATTCCAGATTCTGATCTATTATTCTGTCTTCTGGCGATCCCGGTTCGATCCCGGGCACGACCTCTTTTTGCTTTTTGCTTTTTTTCCTTTTAAAAACTTTCATTGGTTATAAACTAGTAACGCGGGAAAGCCTACGGCAGAAAACCCACCAACAAATTTTTATTTGACCGATCCCGGGAAGGAATTGGCGGGAAATGTGGCGGAAGCCCTAAATGGACTGATTACTATTTTGACATTAGCCAGACTGTACTGTACTTCCTCAGCTGAACTTGAAACCAAACTCCCATTCCAGTCCTAGAGGTTTCAGTTGAAAATACAAGGTTTTGTTGATGTTGTATAGCATTGATTTTGGTTCTTTCTCTCATTTATGACAGTATACTTAGCGATCGAACCCTGAAAAGTACAGAAAACTAAGATATATGCTCTACAGTCCGAGACGGACATGTGCCAGCTCTTATGAAAGGGTCGGAGGATTAGAACTAATACCTATTTTATAACCTTTCCAGAGTGATCCCATTCTGCTCGATAAGCCTAGAAGCGGATAAGCTTTTGTTTATACTTATGGCTGTTTATATCGTAATTTAGTAAGACTTATTCCTTCTGTAACTCTAAGAACTGTGTTACTTTGAAAATGCATACAAGGCCAAAATAGGGGTGCTTAAGTATGAGTTACTGGAATGTAATAGTAATGGATCAACAGAAGTTAATCGCTACCTCTGGCCCCATCATAGAGAGTATAGCTACCCAGGTGCACAATGTCAGCTGCATATCCATGCTTCTAAAGTTAAATATATGACTCAGAGGAAAATAGTAATGGAAGCTCTTAAGAGAATCATGTACCACTTCCAATGTTCCAAGAGTAATTCATGAGGTTAATTAGGATTAGGGCTCACCCGTGCCCTACCAGGATGTTACTCAAAAGCCTGATATTATGCATTCTGGCTATCTCTACGTGAGCCTCTTCCTTCAATACAGAAAGATTTATCTAGATAGGACAGACCGATCAGCAAGAGACACAGCTCATGGACTCATTTAGCGAATATATTGAACTCGGCACCTTCATCTCTCGTCGACCCCATTTTTCGAAAATATTTTCATCAAGCGCTCGATCAGCTATCTTTGACTTATCTTTACTTTCATTTAATATTCAAGATCAAAAGTGATAAGTCCTAACTACAAAACATTGATTCAGTGGTTTGAGAAACCATTCGAATACAACCGTGGTAGCTAGAGATGATATATCACACGCCTCTAGTAGCTCGAAGCTGGTCAAAACATATATGGTCCCAGATATTGACGATCTAAAAGACGATTTTACAGTTGCTTCAGAGTGTTCGAAGAGGAATCAACTGGCAGAGATGTTTAACGAAATATACTAGGCGTATCACCTTTCATAGTCGTTTGCAAAAAAAGTTCGGACTTGGTGGGCTTGATAAGGGAAATCCTGCGGTCAGCTTCGTCAACTGCGATAGTATAGGAAATGCAGCTGAATTTGTGATATCAATGAAAGCACTTGGTATGGCGATATTATATGAGTATACGCATTGAAAGAATTTGATGTCACCTTCTTTCGCGAGGGAACGAGCGAGTTTGTTAACGAACCTTGGGGATACCAGCAACTTGATATGAGAGAGTAACGGTTTAAAGCGAAGTTCAATGCTTATAAGGTCTTAGCCTAAATAATAGCATATATAGCTGATTTGCTCTAAAATTGTTGGCTAATTCCACGTATGGTGTGGAGCGGCACTTCCTGAACTCCGCGACTTGTCCATACTCAAGACTCTTGTTGACGTCTACCACCTCTCATAACATGGCGCGCTGTCCCAAGACCATCCCTTTTAATATTTATCTTCTTCCATCGCCAAGTCTCTCTCGATTTTCAACGTTGCTCTTACTCCCGCTGCCCATTTACCGCCTTTGGAAGCCAGAGATCTGTCGGCACGGTGAAGAACATTCACAAGGCCGTCGTTTTAAATATGATCGGATTAATGGTGCAGAGTTACTTGAAAAGTATGGTCTAGGGGGCTATCATCCTATTATGATAGAGATGTACTTCGCGGACGATACCGTATCGTTGATAAGCTGGGATTTGGAGGTTATTCGACCGTTTAGCTAGCCCTGGATACTTACATGCACCGTTATGTTGCTATTAAAATTTGTGTATCAGATTCAACTTCTCTAGAGACCGATATTCTCCGAACTCTTGCAAAACCAGGACATGATTCTATCCCCACTCCACTAGATCAATTTAAGCTGAATGGCCCCAATGGAACACACATATGCCACCCTATGACACCCGCACGATGCAATCTTCGAGATTTTTTCTTTAGTCATCTTTTTCCTCTCGAAGTTACGCGGGCGCTGTCAGGTTGCCTCACGCTAGCTATTGCATATATGCATTCCCAAGGTTATGTTCATGGAGGTAAGTGATTCTATAGTTGAGTTTATTGGTGGCCCGATTCGTTCTCTATAGCTAATATCCATAGCATCTTAATCAGATATCCATCTCCGCAATATTCTTGTTAAATTACCATCGAATCTTGATCATCTTTTGGTTGAGTAGCTATACGAAGAGTATAGCGAGCCTCAGACAGTCTCCATTACGCAACGTGATGGGAAACCGCTTCCACCAAATGTTCCAGCGAAGGCAGTGATACCACTTTATCTTGGGAAGGATGCAAATGAGTTCTTTTTGTCTAACGCACACATACTCCTGGGTGACTTTGGGGAGGCTTTTTCTCCATAACTGGAGTGTCGCCGTGGGAAAGACTGCCACACACCATTAGCAATGCGACCTCCGGAAGCCCAGCTCGAAACACGATCGCCTCTTTCATATTCAGCAGATATCTAAAACTTGGCCACAACAATATGGGAGATGCTTGGCATGAAGGCAATATTCAGTCCCGAATTTGCTTCTGCAGATGTGCACCAGTATCCTTACAACTGACACCACTCTAACACCACTCTGACACAAATTTATACATCTCCTATTTATCTAGACATAATCTTCTTCTCCTTCCTTTATTTTGACTATCATTTAGTATTATGGTATATAACTATTTCGTTATTGTAACCATTTATACCCTGTCACTATTTTGAGCCTGATACTATGGCACTAATGCTTTGGTAGTTAATTAGTTGTTGAAGTTGTCATGGTTTTGTTTTGTCTTAGTGGCATGATTGTAATATGGTAGTGGCAAAAGGACTATATTTCCCTTATTGGTATATATAGTTATTCTCAGGTGCTTAAGCCGCAACGAAGTCCCAATGTCAATTCAACCTTTTCACCAACATTGAATTCTTGATCAAGTCCAAGGATAAAATGCTGGATCTTCAACAACCTCAAGAGCCGCTGACTGATAGTCCAACCGAACCTCGGAAGTAAATAGATCATGAGTACTCGCCATGTAACCAAAAAGTGACAGCAATTCAAGTTTTACTCAGTGCAGAAATGAGAGAAGAATTACATCAATTGGCCCGGATGGTCTAGTGGTATGATTCACGCTTTGGGTTAATATCCTAACTGTGTGAGGTCCCGCGTTCGAATCGCGGTTCGGGCCTTTTTTTTCTTTTTTTTTCTTCTTCCCTGTTAATTCCTTAAAATGCAACGTTGTTTGGCATGAATGATTTTATTAAGAAAGGATATATTCACTCACCGGTGAAGTAGCTTTTGCTTGTTTATTGTTGGCGGTCGCAGGCAATTCGAGCCCTAATCATTTACTTACTTAGCCTTGAAGGACCTCCCCATGACTTTAAATACCTAGAAGATCCACAGGAACATGTAGACAAATAGGTAAATGATTTTTCAGCTTGACTTTACAGGTTGTTAGTTATTGTGGTATGTACGGTTCTTGAGCATATTGTCGATGTCAACTAACTAGTTGCCGATACTTTAGAGCAAGCATATGCCATAATCCAGCTGACAGTAAGACATATTCATTAAAAAGCCTGTTAAAATCAGAGAGGCGTAGGATAGGAGGACTACATCTACACAATTTATTGCCAAGAAAGCAGTTAACAAGGGTTATCCACTGGGTCAATGCTTCAAGTAGAACTCCCAGTAAAACTTCAATCAGAGCGGGGCATGCTGAGACCAAGGAGCCAAATTTGGTGTGTGAGTGTGCGTCGACGTGGGGCTTGAAAAGGTCAGAAAGAGCAAGACTTGTATATTAAAGAATCAGCTAGGGAGTAGTAAATAATCAAGAGCCGTATCGAAGCTCATATTATATTGCCTCAAACATTACCCAGTACGATATAAGGTTATCGCAATTATCATCAGTAGACAGTAAAACAGAGTTCTTGACCTCCAAACTAGAATTCCTTGAAAAGCCAACAAATGCTTCCACTGTTCTCTGCTTGAAATTTAGTTACCTATAGTCTGGAGCAAACTATGAATACTCCAGACCGGCAAGTTTGCCCCAGGCTAGCCATATTTTACTCCAAGGAAGCAATTGCCAAAACATGTGGGAAAGTGAGACGGATTATATGCAGATTGGAATACCTGATCTAGATGGTTCTACTCCGAGATCGCAAAAAATCACATTTACCCCACTAATCCACTTTTAACCCAAATAGGTTTAGCGTTGACATTGGAAGGGCGTGAAGTTGCGTGTCCTTGATTCTTGACACTATGTTTGCTGATTAGAGGCTAAACCCTTAGTCTTATCTGATTATTCAGCCTTGGACTCAAAACCATAGTTCCTCTGGTCAGACCGACTCTTTCCTTTATCTCACTCTTGGTTCCCTATTTTACTTTCTGATTCTCCATTGAGTAACGAATTCAAGTTGTAGCCGAGATTGTCTCGGTCGCTATGGAATATTTCGACTTTGAAGGTGCTTCTTCGGTTCAGTCGAACAACCACAGTGATGATTTCGCCTCTATGGACCATGAATTTGAAGCCGAAGAGCGGGCTGCCAACTTACATTTGATGCTCGAAGAAGGACCATTGGAATTTCCCAATGACCCGCCCGCCCCGGCTACAACTGAGCTGCTCATGGGCGATACTAGCACTGAGGCATACCCCATGCTTCGCGCCGAAGAACCTTGTGACTTGTGTCAACGTTTGGGCTTGGATTGTGTCATCCCTAAACGTGGAGTGATGCATAGTAATGGTGGTTGCACCTGCTGTATCAGTCTCTGGCGTGAATGTAGCTTCACCCATGCCAAAGCCCGCGGGAAGTTCCTTCACACATTACATCCAGTGTCCGAGAATGCCTTCATCTCCACGGGCGGTTTGACTGGAAAGAAGGTGCTCAAGTCAGCAATCACCCATGGGGATGATTCAGATTCACGATCTCGTCGATTCTCACGCGCGGCCGCCAATATCTTGAAGGCTTGGCTCCGTGAACACAACGACAATCCTTATCCCACCGAGTCGGAAAAGTATGAGTTGCAGAACACAACTGGTCTCTCTAAGATTCAGATTTCAAATTGGCTCGCCAACGCTCGAAGAAGAGGCAAAGTTCGTCCTGCGATTGGGGCTGATTTGCCAGTGCCTGGCACGGAAGCCGTCAACATTCCAGGTCAACAAGATAGAGACCTGTCTCTTATGACTCCCCCTTGAACGTTGGAAGTACTCTCCCCCCGAAAACGAGCCGGCTGCGATGACAGATATTAACCGTGCTTTGGCCAACCCTCCTTTCGATCCATCCCGCCCGCGCCGTCAACCTTCAGGTCACGTGAGGCACCGTCATCCGGGGTCTAGTACCAATGACTCAAGCCACGCGAGTTCTGAACATAGAAGACGCCCTTCTGTCAGTAGTTGGGATACTAGTCATTCATCCATCTCTGACCTTTCATTTGCTTCTGCTTTTTCCCATCGATCCTCAATTGGATCAATGGATCGAAAGGAACGTCGTCGCCGCCGCAAGGTCTCAGTCCCAGTCGATACATTGAGTCGCCAGAAAGCTCGCGCTTCTCGTCCTTTCCAATGCACTTTTTGTACAGACTCCTTTGCTGCCAAGTATGATTGGCAACGTCATGAAAAATCAATGCATCTTACTCTTGAAAGGTGGACCTGTTGTCCCCATGGCGGTGTTACCGAAGATCAAGGTATACTTCGTTGCGTCTTTTGCTCTGTAATCAATCCAGACCGGGATCATTTGGAAACACACAACTACATTGACTGTCAAGAGAAGTCAATACAGGAGAGGACTTTCTTCCGGAAAGATAATCTGAATCAACACCTTCGACTGATGCATGGTGCAAAACTTCAACCTTGCATGGAGAAGTGGCATAGCAGTACCACCGATATAAAATCTCGTTGCGGTCTCTGTGGATCTATGTTGAGCACCTGGAAAGACCGCGTGGACCATCTCGCCGGTCACTTCAAGAACGGAGCCACCATGGCGCAATGGCAAGGCGACTGGGGCTTTGAGCCCCATGTCCTTGCGCATGTGGAGAATGCCATGCCGCCATACCTCATCGACTATGACTCAAAGACTCCCAACCCCTGGACTACTGCGCAGGCACAAGGGGATGATGTATCACCCAGGTTAAACGTCCCCAACGATGCCAACTGCCACGCACGCCTCTCACGTGAGCTCGGCGCGTATATTCAAAACCAAAAGGCACAAGGTGTCATTCCAACAGATCATATGATACAATTTGAAGCTCGCCGAGTCATCTTCGAGGGTGACGATGACCCTTGGAATCAAACTTGTGCCGACAACGCCATGTGGCTGAGCATCTTAAAGCGAGACAACGGTCTTGAAACCACCATAAATGACGACAAAATCCAGTATGACGACCTCGGACTGCAACCTCCATTCGTAATGTGTGGTCTCCCGAAAAATAAATCGCGAGCAACCAATCCACCGAGCAAAGTGTATCCCAGTCCCGCAATGTCAAGTCCTGGTTTTCAGAGCCCTGCTTATCCCACCCCTGGGTTCTCTTCTACCACACTCAGTGGACTTAACAGCTTATCAGGAAGCTATGCTGCCAGCTCGGGCATCATTTCAGCAGGTGTGCCGGCTTTTGATTCTGATTGGGGTAGCAGTGTCCACGGAAACGCTTCTGCTTACTCTACTCCTGTAACAGGAGCACCTGACCCGTTGGTGCAGATGGGATTTGACCCAGATTTCCTGCAAAGATTAAACGACAGCTACAGCGAACTCACTCCTCCCGAAATACCTGACTTGCCCATAGGAGCTGGTCATGAAATTCACACCGAGAAGCAGACGTGGTTGGATACAGGATTCCAGCAACAGACGGCTCCCATTCCGGACCCGAATGCTTTCTTTCATTCCAACGAAGACGGCCCTTTTGTGTCTGATGCTGCTCAACAGGTCATCCCTGCATTCTTACAGCATTCTACGTAATTTTTATTGTTCCATCACGATCTATGCATCAAATTTAGTAAAAAGCCTAATATCTGACTCGGTTATTGGAAATTACTACGCATAAGCATAATAGTTACGAATACTAGATTGAATTGAATCCTATTCCATATTGTTTCTTTTCCAAGAATACTCTGTATCCACCTCGGATCTTGTCTTCGGAAGCTGTTTGACTCATACCCGAAAGAAATTGTGGATACAACTCCGATCGGAATCTCAGATACATCTTATCAATTTGTACGAAGTATGTATGACACATGAGTTTTCTTAGATTAGGCCAATTGGCTCCACAACCACGGAGTGCTCTGTGCCGAGGTAAACCATCCCCCCTTTTAGGTCTTAGTTGCTGGCCCTGTTCTACTCATCAAGACATACTAGACTTTGATAACCAATTAGAAGAACGAGAATAAAAGTGACAGTAGCGATGTTAGCGAATGAGGAATTCATTTTCAAAAACCCCTACTTCCAAGGTGAAGCGAGACAGTGCACACAGTTGCAAGTTGGTTGTTGAGTGAAGTTATAACCAACTAGTTTTCTACTCAAAATTTCCATGGTTTATGAGAAAACTGAGCCGGTGGGTAGTGTATGAGTCAATATATGGTATGAGAGATATGGATGAGAGAGGAACATCGTCTCCAAACGTGGATGGAAAACGCAAATGCTCCGGTATATAACCAAAAAATGTATGGCGGCATGGGAGAACGATAGATCATAGGGTTGAGAGCTCCAGAAGATATAGCTCCCATTGTTGACCGATATACAAAATTGGAAGCTCTTGGGGTAGCATTCATGAATGATACCAATACAAAATTCTTCAGAGTATAGACTACGTACTTGGAGATCTAAATAAAGTGGAAGGTGTGACTGTTCGCGGCGTTATAAGTATTGAGAAGCTTTGATAAACTAGGACTCAAAGGTTGCGTTTTTCGTATCTGAAGTATCGCATGCTGTCTATACGAGGGATTATGGTATCGACACTTAAGCTCATCTTCTTTCTGGTTGTGACCAATCGGAATAACATAGCGTTTTTAGAGACTCGCGATGTAAAGAAGGGGAGAGGCGCAGCCGCGGAAGAGGTCGAAAAAAAGGAGGAAAAGAAAGCTGTTATTACAGAGTTATTAGACTTTCAGTAACATCATATGACTTATAGCTTCCGAGCTTCTAAATTCGTACTATATTATCTCAATATACGAAATAGCTTAGTGCGAGTTGTTTCCAAGACTATAGCATACGGTGTCCTCTTGTATACTATGTAGAGGGGGCACTGGGGCTTCCCACCAATCTCTCGCTCGATGGGAATCCTTTAGAGTATATCATCGACCGATCCTGAAGTCTTCGGATGGATCTGAGTAAGAGTGTAGCTATTAGGACCCGAAAGATGGTGAGATATGCCTGAATAGGGCGAAGCCAGAGAAACTCTGGTGGAGGCTCGCAATAGTTCTGGTTCCTGCTGAAGTTTCCTTAACAGTAACGAGAGTTCAGGTTTATGAATTAAAGTGAACCTTGGAATGATTAGAGGCCTCGAGTTTGAAACAACCTTGAATCTTTGAAGCGAAAACATCCGGTGGAAGGATATTGATTCATTCTGTATGATAGCTACCTCTATAAACTAGGCCTAATGTGGACTACAACTGTTTTTTGTCACCATAAAACCCTAATTTTTCCCTTTCAATGTTAAAGATGTTTCATTGAAGATGTGAGAGCATCCATGATGCTAGGTGCTGGATGAGAATCTTGAACGTCTGCCGCAAGAACCATGCCGGCTTGAATGTCTCTTGCTGGGTCACTGGATTCATCAAACGTCTGATTCTCGATCAGATCATTAGGAATCTCACACCCTGAGATGCACCGCGCAAGGGTCTGAAGCGTCGACTTTTGGAGGTAAGCACCTCCTGAGGGCCAAAACTTTCGGGCATCTGTCTTTTCGGCCAATATATTCATCGCGTTAGCAGTTTGTCGTCGCTTCTGCCACAGGTATGAGACAATAAATCGGAAGTATAGGTATCGGCGACGAGGGCGATTATCATTGCGGAATTCCAGGGCCTTGCCATCAAGATCCTTGACACGGGTGATCTCTGGCTTTTCCCTTCCAATTCTCTCTTTCTGCCAGACGATGTCGTCATCAAGGGCCGAATTCAACACGACAACTCTCCACGTGGTCGGATCAGTTACCTTGCCAAGCATTGGAATGATGGCAATATCTCCCTTGTTTAGGAGGGACTCAACCTTGTGATGTAATGACAGGCCTAAGACTTTATTAGCGATCTTTCCTGAATAGCCAGAGAATGGGGAAAGTTATGGAATCTTACCATTTTGGGGGATGCTGGTGACAACATCACAGTCGCCAAATATATGAGCCAACTCGTTAGGCGACATGCTCTTCGGGATTAGGTGTGCCACTTTGACATGAACTTTATTGATCCAGCGACCCAAAACATGGCAATGGGTCATTTCGCCGTCGCTCACATTGTAATACTCGTTGACCTTTTTCTTGAAATCCGACTGACTAAACTTCTGTACCGGTTGCTTGCCAGTAGCACTCATCACTCGCTGAAGAATCATGTCGCGGTATGCTCTCTCAAGCAGACCTTCATCTAACGGTCCATCAATTCGCTGGCGTTTCTCCGCAACAGCATCGTCGAATTCTTCGGTGAGGACCTTTCGTTGTCTTTTGAGAACGTTTAAGGTGGACGACCTTGACCGGAGCGTGCGGATCCAGGGTTCGATTTGCTGGTAGTACTCAGTGTTGTTGATGGCTCCACTATCTTTTACCTCATCTAACCCAGCCTTGACATTGGCGATGTAGGACGTTGGGTCTTCCAATTGAAGAATCTTGGCGGCCATGAAGTCTGATACCGTGGTCTCGCACAATGATTGAGAGATATCTGAGAGGTTGGAAGCCCTACTCTCACAACGGGTTTGTAGAGCAGCGAGAGAAGCTCGGCGGTTTGGTGTCATAAGTGATGACACCCGCTTGGGGAGAGGTTTGTCATCGACCATGATGGATGGGAGAGGTTGATAGTCCATTGCCGTAGATGAATGATGACGAATAAAGTGAGCAGTGAGTGAACAGTGAGAAGGATGGAGAAAAGGATGAATGATAGTGTATCTGACTAAATTAAATATCGGAAGTAGCTGTTATTGACTAAGCCTATTTAGGCATTGACATTATTTTTTGTCTCTGAAGGTTTTGTAGGATTTGTGATCTTTTTTTGCAACATGGTAGGGCTGAAAGGTATACTTGCGCCTGTTGTCCTCGTGGCTTATTAGAAGGTGACCTTTTCCTTATTCATAATTTTTTAAGATCTTTTTTCCTTCTCTTTATGCTTCACTATTACAAGATCTTCTATCATTGAACAATTATAGATTTCTATTCACATGACGACTGATATACCTCTCTTTTTTTTCTTTCCTCTCACTATTTCGATACGCGTATTGATGATCCATTTTCTCTTATCGACGAGGACTCAATCACCAATACTCTACTTCTTTTACGTTTGTCACCTTTAACTTGTAATGGTACCTTGCTTGGAAGGCAAAGCACCTCCATTTTGCATCGCCTCACATAGTTGGGATTTGACGACCTTCTGTTCCACTTCTGCAGCCGTGAGACTGCCTTGCAATTTGATGACTGGAAGATGAAAGGCGACTCTACCAGGAACCAAATTTTCGTCGAGCCACTTTTAATGAGCGCTGTCGCCGCAAGCTACTAAACATGGACATCGCGAGGCATCTTGTTGATGTCCTCGGTGTCGACATAGGCGCACAGGGGAAGAGGAATGCGTCCCATCACGGAAATTACCAATCAGCTGTTCATGAACTGACCAGCGGGAGACATTGGTGGCATGTGGCAGAAGCCTTGCCGGATCTGATCAAAAAAGGTGCCTATCTTGAGGTTCGGGATAGCAATGGAAGGACCCCATTGCACCTTTCATGCGGATCATTCAGAGTTGAAGTACAATTCTGTAGGGAAGCTGCAAAGGTTCTAATTGAAAATGGGGCTGACATAAATGCCATCGACGATCATAGTTGTACTTTTTTATCCATGGTGGGCGATGATGTGTTGTTAGTCAAAAAACTCATTGTCAATGGTTCTAATGTCAACGCAGCGGCTGTTTTCCGTGCTACAAAGTTGATGCAAGTTGAGATTCTGGAACTTCTTCTGTTTCAGGATGATGTATGTCTATAGCATAAAAGCGCAAGTTTTACGCTGATACTTAACTTACTGAGGTAGTATTAACTATCTGCGGCTAGTGGTTGGGTCGGTGTCGCTTGAATGAGAAATAAGTGAGCGCTTTAGGGTCGCGCGTGAGCAGTAATAAGGAGACCCAGGGGGCTGAAGTGTAGTCGCAACCTCCCCTCGCTATTCAAAAGTCAAAAACCTACTCTTGCTTGGATCTGCGAGATAGGGTCCCTTGCTCAAGAGAAATGTATCGCGGATGTGAAAATCCTCGATACAACTCCACTTTGTCTTTATATTGAAGCTCAACTACTAACTGAGTTGATCGTCTACTGGGTGATGATAATATGAAAACAAAATTAAAAAGGCAGAGAAAAAGCACGAGGCCATGTTGGAGATTTAGGATTTCAACGAATAATTCACTCACTAGTCGTTCCTCAAGACCTGAGGCTTGTTTTTACTCAACATGTCACCCTTGGAGTGTTTCCCTTAGACTCTCTCAGTACTGCAGATAATAGCATATCAAAATTTGGATTGAAAGAGAAAGGAAAGGTAAAATTGAAGAGGGAAGGAAAAAGAACTCGAAGGCCTCCGATCAATGGATCATTCCTGTGGATCTACAAGGAAACAACAACATTTTACAGAGCGGCATTAGAGTTACATAAGCATCAAGAAAATACGTTGCCAGCCACAATATCAGACCTAGTTCCGAGGTGGAAAAGAGGAATGTGCTGGATCGGGGCAGGCACGGTGACTGTCTGACCCCCTGCATAGGTCTGGTTGGTCCACCAGTAGGTCCATGGTTTCGCCTCATCACCTGTAGTCTGGGGTAGGTAGACGGACCATTCGGTAACATTTGGCCGGGTGACAGGCGTAACCAATAGCCGTGGACCGAACATGTATTGTTGGGTTGTGACGTTGCTGTTCTCCCGTGTCAAGTCTGGAATCCGGGGATCTGAAGTCTCAAAGTCCATGTAGAGCGGACGCATGATCAAACGGCCGGTCTTGTGAAACTGAGAAAATATTTCACGGATGTATAAAGCCAGCTGATAGCGAAGATTGATGTAAGAAACGATGATCGGAGTGTTCTCTACGCCATATGACCACGGCTCATTGGCGCATGTGTAGGCATACTGGCTGTTGCAAGCTCTGGAACCATGTGTGCGCATGAAGGGCAGGAAAGTTGTCCATTGTAGCCATCGGACGTAAAGTTGACGATATTCTGGGGTATCAATATTACCGCTCCAAGGCACAGTTGAATCTACTTGGAAGCCACCGGCGTCCAACGTCCACCAGCCCCAACCTGTTGCCGCTGCAGATAGACCGCTAGCTACCTGTGCACCAAGAGTTTCCCAGACAGAAGTAGTGTCGCCTGACCAGATTATACTGCAAAATCGTTGGGAGCCGATGAAGCCTGAACGACTTAGAGAAAGATAGTCACACGGGGTTCCTATCTCAGTAGATGTCGCATTTCGGAGCCCCTCTTCTATTGCCTGCTGATGGGCCCATGGATATAGCTTGCCGACGCTGCTTTGCGTACCGGCGGCATATAGCACATCTGGAAGAGCAAATGGGATGGATTCAATATAGTTGCTCTGACCATTATTCTCGTATGCCTCGCCAAGAGCCCCTCCATCGGCCTGGTCAATCCAGAAGTTTTTGATTCCATTGTCAAAGTAATTCTTTTTCAGGGTATTCCACAAAAAGGACCGGGCGCCTGGGTTTGTTGAATCATAGTTGCGGATGTAGGATCCATTCCACGAGTCTGTTGTTCCGGGGCCGGATCGAGTAGCAGACAGGAATCCTTGCGCCATTAGGTCAGCATAGTTCACGCTGTTATCCTCCACACTTGGCCACAAGGATGCCATCATCTCGGCATTTGTGAGATTCTTGACTGTCTGCGCCATTACAGCCACATCGGGCCATAGACGCGGGTCGAGGCCCCAGTCACCTTGATGGGCCCATGACTGGTAATCGATGACAATCATCGAGACTGGAATTTGACGAGACTGGAACTCCTCGGCAAGAAGAATCACCTCTGTTTGATTTTCATAGCGTAACTTAGATTGGATATAGCCAAGTGACCAGTCTGGTGGAATCGGACCTCGTCCAGTGAGAGCGGAAAGACGTTGCTGCAGTGTGTTATAGTCACCAGGCGATGAAGCTACTATGATGTAGTCAACTACTGTTGCTGCGTCTGCGGTGAATCTGTTACGCAATTGGCCAAATTCCATTCTACCGGTCGAGGGCATGTTCCAAATAAAGCCATACCCTTGGTTACTTATGAAGACTGGGGTTGGGATATTTCCATTAAAATTGATGAGATCAATGGTCGTTCCCTTTTTGTTGACCATATGATCCTGCTGGGTCCCAGTTCCATAGATCTGCTCCTTAGATGTCGTGCTAAAGGAGAATTCGGCAGAAAACTCGCTGCCAGGGCCATTCCATGAGTAGTATCTTGGATTGATGGATTTTAGCGGCGCATATTCATTCGTGAGTAAGGTCTCCGAGCCGTTTGTCTCCACGCGGTAGAACGCCAGGCGATATCCACCGGCGCTTCCACCCCAGCCAGACGTACGCACAATTATATTGCCATTGCGAATCTCTTCGGATTGATTTCCTGTGAAGGCGGTATCGAAGCTCAAACCATGGGCCTCCCCATCCTCAGGCCCTTCAAGTGGAGGATCATAAATGAAGCTAATCTCATTTCCTGTTGGGGGTCGAAATGGCCAGGCACGTACTCGAAAGCCATCATAGCCAAAAGGCTGCACAAGGACGGTCTCAAGACCATGTTGCATGCGAAACCCTTTCGAAGTAGGTTGGTGATAGGCCTGTGCTGAAACCACTAGGGCACTCCCAATGGAGAGAGCGAGCAGGATAGCAAGAAAAGATAGCATCTTTCTCTAGAATACTGGATTGTCGATGTTACTGAATCAAACATCAACCGAGACCTGGCCTTTTAAAATTGGATCATGCTGCTCTTTTAGCCTGAATTAGAGGAACATGTTATGGAGACTCCGCTATGAAAGATACAGATCGGCATTTCCGATTACTCTGAATGTAAATATAAACAATGCGAAGATAGTTAACAGGTGACTTTCAGGTTCCGACTATGTATTGATGAGGGGAACGGGAAAAATTATTCCGACACTGTTTGTCACAGTGCGGGGTCGCAGCCTCACAGGGTCACGCAGGTCATCATCGTGACGCTATGCTGATCATACTCAATGAATTGGACCTCGGTGACTGGGATGCATAGTAAGCAGTGGCACCATTCCTACATATGCCCTGCATCTCGGGATCTCATTTATTCCATGATTAGGAAGATATTCACCATCATCAAATAAGCGAGACAATACCTTTTTAAATTATTTTTGCGATCTCGAAGAACCAATGAAGATGTGAAGATGCAAGGGAATCAAATTACCTAGAAGTATATAAGTGGATAAGTGGTGCAAAAACTGCATATTATGTTGGCAGTGACGGTCTCTATATTATGAGATCCATCCTTATACCCCAACCGAGCATGTTCCCGACAGTTTGCCCATATAACTGAGCGATCCGTGGCATGAGCAGAGTTCTTAGTATTTCTGAAGCCATTACTAGAACACTCGGAGCTTCTTCTGTTCTGAATTCAAAATTTATTGTTAATATAACCAAGCGTTCTTTTCTATAAGTAACTAGGAATTTTGTCCAGGTGTATATTGCTGAAAAAAAATTCGGCCTTTTGTCTTAGAAGTGATATTTTCGCCTCTGGTTAGACGCTCCATATGCTTTATTAGTCTGGACAGATTTTGTTGATATCGGAAGTAGTCTATATGCCAATGCTAATCAATATCTTCCGGTTTTCTTTAAGACGTCTCAATGTCTAGTAGATATGTGAGATAAAAATAGCCTCACCAAGTTTTGTACGATATTTGGTCTTAGCCCTAACTATGAGTATATTGTTACCATTTATTTACCACCTTTGGACATATATTTTCTCCAGAAGTTAGACAGTAACAAGCTTGAAATTGTTTTGCAAGGGAGATACTTTACTCATCCTGATGGGTTGAGACAAGCTAGATACATTGAAAGATGCCATGGGAGTTCAGATTCCTCTACCTTTAAAAGGCATCTCTATAATGGGCTCACAAAAGGTCAAGATAGCCAACGCTTCCATCATCACCCCATTCAAAAGTGTCCCAACCAATACCCTGCCACTTCATATAGCTAGAATAGTAGGGCATATCGTCAATGCGGTTACTCCGGTAATACTCGTGGTATGCAACACCGATAGCCTCAAGAGGCTGTGCGGATTCAGCGTAGTTTCTTCCGCGGGATGTATTTACCAACTTGTCATATATTTCGCCGCTTCCAGGACGGATTTCCTTAGGTTCCCAGGGAACCGTGTCATCCCCACCGTTATATCGAGCCCAGTACTCGTATCCAGCCAGGAGACGCGATGAGTTTTGATTATAGAAGTCAGAACCTCCTTGAATTTTGGCCGTAGTTCCCATAAAGGCAAGACCGCGAAGTGTACCCATTGGATGAGCTTGGTCGCGGCCCATCTCTGTCACTTGACCGTAGTAGTCAGAATCTCCGGAGATCTAATGGAAGTAAAGACTTTGTTAAGGCAAAAATTAGTATGGTTGTTGATTCTCTCATTGCTCACCTGAAGAGGAATGGCATAGTCGATAGAAGAGTCAGGATTTTCTCCAATAGTGGCTTGGCGAACCATCTCGTCATATAGAGTGCGGTTGTTACTAAAAACAGCCAGGCTCATTGCACCATTATTCCCGTAACAGCCCTGGTTCATGAAGAAATCATTTCGAGCGATACCATAAGACGAATTCCAAGTGGATGTAACAGTATCGATCATTGTCAACCATGTGGTCGTGTTTTCAGAACTCCACCCCGAGTCACTAGCAGTAGCGCGGAGGATTTCAGCTGCTGCGGTCATGTAACCAATCCCTTCGCCTCCTTGGATTTGCTCGTTCAAATCCTTCAGTGTTGATCCCCATGCTAGGACGATCTCCTTGGCACGCGACAGCCACAAGCTATTGCCAGTGGCGTACCAGCCAAGCGTCAGAGCATACGCGGATTTGCCATCAGTCTGAAGAGGAATATTGTGACCATCTCCACCAGCCCAGTTTACGGATTCGTAGGGTCCTGACATTTCCCAGGTATCGCTCTCTTGGAGAGCAGATAGACGAGACTGGCTACTCGTGAGCGCGTCAGCGTATGCAGAGCTGTCACCGTTATAATTGGTCTGGATGCGGTCAAGAGATGTGCAATTATGGTATATGCCCGGATGTTTGAAGCCATCTTCCGTCCAGCTTTCACATTTCGGGAGGGCGACAGTGCTGCCAGCTAGGGCAAAGACCAGGTGGAGGATCTTCATTGCTGAAATAGTACGATGGTTGAATGAAAACAATAACTTTTAGTACCAAGGTATCTCCTGTATCTTATATATCTGTAATTGGCACGGGAGAGATATACCGTAGCTACGAAGTCATAGGTCACAATGAAGGGGAGACTACGTTTCAGACGGCTGAGTGGGCGCAACTTTTGCGCTAGTGTATTACGATAGGTGGGAATGAGATTTCCCTTCAAGCCTCTTGCGCTCAGTATGTCTTCAGGTAGGGAGGACACATTGTCCGGAGTAATAACGACAGAAAAACCGGGGTATGATCTGAGAAAAGTGAGAAGATCTTATTTTTGGCATTGAAATGTACAGCAGATCTTCAGTAATAATATTTGTGATTAAGCATTCCTGGCTGTGACGAGTGTCTAGGCACGGAAGTAGATGCTCCGTAAACAAATAACTCTAGAGCCAAATAGAATTTTTGCCATATCTCAGGAACCAAGACTGTCAAATAGAATTTCGACCGTCCAACCACCATTGGTTGACGAAACTGGATTGTCTATGTAGGGAGTAAAATCCGCTTAAATACACACATTGTGGATCCTGCAAACAGTACAAACATACCCCCTTATATCGGTCCTTTGACAAAGACTACTTATCATGTGACTTAGCGCCAAAAGTAAGTTCGCATTACACAAAAAAGGCTTAGCACTGCAAATAACGCCACTAATACAATATGAATTATATTATCTGCCCTCCATATGGCACTTTAGCCGGTTTATGACCAGCCGTTAATATTGATATTTCTAAAAAAAGTTCTATTTTAGATACCAAGTGTTGAAGGATGGGAGGAAAGCCTTAACAAATAACGCAACGGTGTTCAGCCTCCAGCTGAAATGACAAGACACTAGTTACTCTAAAAACACGGTTAGATGAAATGAAATATCACCCTATAGTTGGGATGAAAGGTGGAAAAACATAACAGAGAGGGGTAAAAGGGGTAAGAAAGGGGAAAAAATAGGCTAATAACGGGCTGATAATGCAGCCTTCTGAATGAGGTAGAACACATCATATATATGTAACACTAATATATTAGCGTGGACATTCTGAGATGAAAGGAATATCGTGTGACGAAAATTGGTGCAAATGGAGCAAACAATTGGAGGGTAAGCTCCTGATAAGTGGTGTCTAATTGGTTCGGAAAACCCGGTCAAAGATGGCAGAAACTCCCAGTGATGAAGGGGTAAAACCTGGCTGCTTTTTAACAGATATTTATCCCTAACTAGTATCAAAATGTAGTGCAGGAGTTAGATTTAACTTCCCGCTATTTAAAAGCTGGTCTGTGCCTTACATATCGTACGTGGCCGTCATCACGTGGTTTCCCGCTGTGTTTTTTCTCCTTTCTCAGCTTATTCTTCTGCTCATAAGGCACTCCTAACTCAGCTACTAGTCTAGCAGGTGACAAGTAACCCTAGATACGTAAGGTACCACTCTTAGACAAACAGAGTATGCTTCTAAGTAGCTTCTTATGACAGGAATGCACCGTTACAGAAACAGGGAGAGAAGAGGTTACCATTTCCAATAACTATTGAAGATTGGATTTCACGTTGCACTTCTATAAAGATCCAGAAAACACTCAGTTGTTCTAGGAGTTCATATGGGGCCCACTTTCAACAATCAACCACCAGAACACGGTCAGAATCCAAAATAGTCGAGCTGATGTGTAACGGCCATGATTGTGTGATCACGGAAATGTGATCGAATTAGTCTTTGTATCAGCTCCTACAGATCTACATTCACACTAGAAACAATTTGACTCAATACCCGTAATTTGAAGATTAACAAGATTGTTCTGATCTTACCTGCTTGTCGCTTCATCCAATACCGAAATATTTCCATATCGAACAATGGCTCGTGCAAGACAGACAAGTTGCTGCTGGCAATTTGAGAATGTTATGTCACTCACCACAGTCTCGAGGCCGCCTTACTCTTCGATGATTGCCAAAGATTGACCGCTTTGAGAGCATCTATGATTGTGTCATCGTAGCTTAAAGCAAAGAAGTCAATGTTATCACGGATTGTTCACCCATTTAACAGAAATGAATCTTGTGACAGTGCATTCAAAGAAAATCAATAGAATTAACTATATTTCAAAGAAAGTTGCATATCAACCCACGAGAATCAATACTTAGGTATGCCATAACTAATGTATGTTGCAGCTATAATAAAGCGGGAGCTGATCAGGGCACTCAGTTCTAAGTTCAAAAGATAAAATTCTTCCGAAAAATGATGCTGATGAGGTGTGTTTGTTTTTTTGTACCTGGACAATGCGATTTAAGTAAAAGGGCCGGAGGGACTTGTACTCATGAGTCCTCCGGCTAGTAAACACTCAATTGTCGTGCCAACAGTGTCATTTACCATCTACATTTTCGTCTCCCGATCGAAGCCTGAAGCTATTGGTGCTCTCGATAGCCGAAGTTTGATGTACCGAGTCCAGCATATCCACCCATATATTGGAAACTCTCATCTCGGATTTGCTTGGTATCAGAATCTGTCCACCATTTCAGCCAGATGCTTAGAAACCTGCTGCAAAAGCAGAACCTAATGGATGCAACAAGTATTGAAATGATGAACGGAAGGCCTATCTCTTAAAGATATAAGTGATAAAGAGTGAGATCGCCGGCTTTTCTAGATGCCTCGGAGACCCCCTGATCTGCTTTTACATCTCGAGGGGTTTCATGAAGCACTGAGTCAGTCCCAGAAGAGTCTAGCTGTAAGGCGTCTCTTTCTTGGGGTAGATGGACTGGGATTTTATCCTGGGCTTGGTCTAGGATCTGATTCGGAGTTTGAACCATGTAAGCTGAACCATCCTCTTGGAGCTCGATGATCTTGTCCACAAAATGATTGAAATAAGCTTTATCTGTTAGTATGCTGAATCATAATAAATCTTAATTCAGTACTCACATTTATGTGTTATAAGAACAACAGTCATGTTTTCTCGACGACATAACCCGTTTCGCCTAAATAGTCTTTGGGTAATAGTACTCTCTGTAGCTGCATCGAGACCACTGGGAACATCATATACCCCGTTTAAGATGCCAAAACTTCCTAGAAGATAGTGGATAGTAAATTGACTCTAAAAGGCTTGGTTTTTGGTTTTTGGTGTTTTAGGTCAAGAAGAGAAATTTAACAAGGAGTCTAAAAAGTAATCACTATGAAATATGAAAGGGGGTTCTTTCAGGGCGTTGACTCACCTAATTATGCGGAGAATAGATTCATCTTTATCTTAATTTAATATAGAGTGATAACGTGGTTACTTTTCGATACAATCAATAGGATAAGCTTCCTCATCACTACTGTCAGGTAGACTGAGGCTATATTGTTGTAGAGGGCGTTTGGGGTGTGATATTTATAAGTAAATGATTATGTAGATAATACAGTTAGGGACACGGGATTGTAATTTCTATTTTAGTATCATATAGGCAATGGCAGAATATCCCGGATATAGGCTCTCGACTACGATTACAGATACAGACAATCCAAAATCTTACGGATATGTGTCAGTACCGACCTCTATGCCAGAATAATCCTTTTAAGGCAAGTGGACGAGAGGTGTACTACCTGAATTATCTATGACTGCGTTCAAAAGAACATAGTATGTTCTAGACTAGGCTGTAAACTATAAATCGTATGGCAATTCAATATTTGATTCCTGGTACCCGCAGACATATCGACATGATAGTATAAGAGACACATACTTGGATAGTTACTAGGTCATAAATCTCGAGGACTTGGTTAAATCAAACTCGGTCAATTGGTTGGTACCGGTCTTTATCTACGTGGCAAAAAGTTTTCATACTCAGCCAAGAGCACAAAGTAAATTATCGATAGCCAATAAAGACAAAAATGGAACCCACAAAGAAATGACTTTTGCTTTGCGTCTACTTAAGTACGAGGTATTTCCTCAGAACTCCGTGGACCCAAGATTGCCTAGACCTCAAGGCAACTGGAAGCTGTCGACGTGTCTTACAGAGATATCACCCAGTTGAAATATGACCCCATACCTCGTATGTACGTGAGATATGCCAATGTCAAAATGAAAGGATATCCTTGCCGACTCCGTAAATGCGGGGCCTCTGCATTACGTCATCAGATATTCTTCAGCAGTTGTCGACTTTTGGAGTGGGCAACCAATTAAAATATGAAGGAATGATTTGTTGAGTTTTTATAACTGTAGTAAATAGCTAAAGATAATGCAAACAGAACAAATAGCGCACTAGTCTGACAGCTATTCATCTAATAAGGTTATCTTTGACACCCATGATTGGCTCCCAGTGTTCCATAATTAAAAAACAGTGTACGCAGTATCTAGCATGGAATGTTTCCATACATCCATAGAATTTTACTTCTAGTTCTTATTGAAATTGGAAAAAGGCTTAGGCTTTATCAGCTTCCAGCTATAACAGGTCAAAGCCAATCTAATTGATAATGACTAGAGATAAGATAATGCTTCATGGAGTCGAGCTTATGCTGGACTACAGCCCATGATTATACAGGCGAGTGACTGTTTTTGGCCCTTTCGCTTTGAAATTTTTCTAAATGGATTATCTGGGGCCCAGAAAACAGTTGCCACCACTAGTTTGACGGCTTTCTGTCATTGAAATTCTTCAACAGGCATATCCATGGTCTTGGATAGCCAAGAAACGCCTCTCGTGTAAGAGTTGATGACCTATCTTAAGACACCTTTAACGGGAAATAGCGCAGACTTTAGAAATTGAATATGTACCCCGCTCTAGTTCGTTTGACTGAAAAAGGCATATGCTGTGAAAGTAGTGGCAAAGATACTATAGGGAGACGCCTAGAGCGATCTAGCCAGAGGGATGTCATCTACGACGGTCTGTCCTAGAAGTCACGTTAGGTTGGTACCTCCTGACTTATTTGTCAAGATCATTTGACACATGGACATTGAATGACGTGGCATACTGTAAGAAAACTATACGCCAGTTATTTACACTTCAGTCCACTACTTGTATCTCAAGAATGTCTTATATTTAAAGGCATGCCCAGATGAACGGTCTTACATTTAAAGCTCATATGAGTCTCAGTTCCTCCTAAGTCCTTCTCCCAATCATTATAACTCACCACTGTGCTCACAATTTCGAGATATCGAAGGTTACCTCACCGAAGTTTTCGTTTATCGGATGTGATGATGGCTCCCTATTGCACCATTATACCGAAATATGTCCTAGAAGGAATCATCGAAAAAGGATTAGCGCCACAGAACATCATTAATCGGTGCCAATCGACAATAGAACAAACAGACCAACTCCACAATGTCCGTGGAAGCTTCAGGCAGAGTATTGCTGCGGCACAGCAGCAACAGACCTCCCAAGGTATCATTCCACCATACATCCTTGAATCAATTTCTCGCAATGCTGTAGATGAACAACAGCGCGAAGCCGCCCGTCACACACTTGCACATCGTACTGAAGCTCGAGCAGTGGCAGGAAATGTACGTCGCCTATACCGTACAGTCTATGATGCACAGAATTCACGCAGAAATCCTCCTCCAAAGGATAAGACTGTGCTCAAAGAAGGTGATGAGCTTATCTCTGCCACGGCCGATCCAACCAATAACGCAAATGAATGCTACATTGGGCTTGGAAAGACATTCGACTTTTTTTTCAATTTCTTCAAACGAAATTCAATTGACAATAAAGGCATGGATCTTAATGGTTTTGTACATGCTGGAGATCTTTATAACGCTTTCTGGGACGGGGAACAATTGGTTTTTGGTGATGGAGATGGTGTTGTATTTAATGGCTTTACAGATGAGCTCGATGTCATTGGTCACGAGCTTAGCCATGGTGTTGTGCAGTATACAAGCCCACTCAACTATCAATATCAAAGTGGTGCTTTGAATGAGTCTATTGCCGACTCTTTTGGCATCATGGTCAAGCAATGGGGTGAAGCCACCCCTCAGACCGTTGACCAATCTAATTGGCTTATCGGGGAAGGATTATGGGCTAAAGGCATAAATGGGAAGGCGCTTCGAGATATGAAAAACCCTGGAACAGCCTACAAGGACAAGAAGGTGGGAGAAGATCGCCAACCTGGACACTGGAGAGATTTCAAGAGGCTCCCCTTGAGTGACGATGGTGGTGGCGTCCACATCAATTCTGGCATCCCAAATCACGCTTTCTATCTTGCTGCTACTAAGATAGGAGGATACGCATGGGAAGGTGCTGGTCCTATATGGTACCGGGCTTTAACTTGCGGAAAGCTTCGAGAAAATGCTACATTTAAAGAGTTTGCCGACCTTACCATCGAGAATGCTAATGAGCATGTGGATGAAGTCAAGGAAGCTTGGAGGCTTGTCGGATATCCGTTTCCTGAAAAAAATCATGAGCTCTAGTGGACTTGGACCTCAATTGGGTAACTTTGTGTTTTGAAACTTTGGAAGTTTTGGATTTGAATTTCGCTAATGAATTTTGTTGATTCGTGTTCATATATCAAAAGCTGTATTGTCTTTCGAGGTCACCCAAATTGAACAATTTGACCATTAATCATTTTAAAGTTACACATGAATATCTCAATTTATGTATCAAACCACAACGCCTAATACGCTCGAACACTAGGATAATCTTGTAGCACGTTTCCTGCAAGAGCTTTGGGCACTTCCATATCTGGTATAATTGAAATAAAGCCTACTGTGCAAGTCATCCAGGCGAGCTCAAAACATCTCAATCCCGTCAATAATCTGAATACGAAGAGACAAAAATGTACGATGAATACATACCGAATAACTACTACGCCAATAATTGCACCAGCTACTGCTACGCCAACTACTACACCAACCACTACGCCAACCACCATACCAACTACTACGCCAACCACTACACCAATTCGTGCGCAGGCGAACAATAATCCCTTCCTTCGCGATATCCCATATAAACACAGCACTGCTCAAACTGCTCGAAGGAGCTATATGGGACTTAGTCCCCGTCAAACTTGTCCACTGCCTTCTCGTCAACCTTCTCCTCCTCCCCCGCCGCCGCCTGAAACATATCCAATATTTGTACAGCTTTATGTATGGGAGAAGCCACTAGAGCTTTATCGGCTCAACATCACTGCATCTTTTGAATATCCTTCTTATTTGACGATATTAGATGTCAATGAGTTTCTTGAATTCAAGATATTTGTAAGTGATGGTTTCAATGAGGAAGAGCTACGAAGAGCCGGTCTTGAGAGATAATACAGTGATCAATTCAAGATTGTAAGCAGTGTGAACCTTGTTGGGAGAAAACCTAATAGTTATCTTTAACCTGAGCTTCTTCTTGGCTTATATTCCAACTTTCTCTGTTACCCATTCAAAGATCTTTGCGAAAATCTGACGCTTAATAAAAAGAAGCAGCATCAGCTCCATATTATCATTGATCGTCGCAAAGGGATTGAATCCCAATCTCAATCTCAATCGATTGAGCCTCAATCAACTCTGCAATCTTCATCGCACAGGGAATCTCTACGAACGCTCTCAGCCATAGACCAGAATGAATCTATGACTACTCTACCAGATGAGGATGAGGATATACAATGGTACAATGGTAGAAGTGGGATAGTAGTATCGCCGCCGCCACCGCCGTCTACATCTTCAACTATTGAGCTTAACTATCCCATCATTTCTCCAGATACTCTCACTACTCCAGCTGTATCTAATGGCTCAGCCAAACGCGCGTGGCCAAGCCGTCAAAGCGAGCGGACTCTGAGAAGAAGAAGAAGATGTTGAGTTGCTTTAGATCTCATTGGTTTTCATATATGCCCGTCTATTTTTCTATATTTGCTTTAAAGGTGCTTAAATCAATGCAATTGAATGCGTTATTATACCTGATTACTAGTAAATCGTAATGGTGTTGGAGTTGGAGTTGGACTTGGTCGAATTTCAAGATTGGGATGACTTAACAGAATTAGGGCGATACAGGTAATAAAACATTCTGCCAGTCGTAAAATACGTATTATGTTTTATGTTTTTGGGATTTATTCGTTTTTGCGCTTATCGGCTTCCGTATACATAGTAATAGGTAGTTGGAAAAAAAAACTTTCCTCGGGGATGGCGCAAACACTTCCCCGAGAGGGCCTATAGGAATAAACTCATGACTCTGGGACGGTGAGTCTGTTACAGGACCCAGATGAATCCTGAGGGACCCTTAGGATGCCCAGGACCAGTTCCTATGTGAACACTCGCTTGAGCTGACGGCATTTCGTTCTCTGAATGCTGGTATGGATCAGCCGGAGAGAGTGTCGGTCAGTCAATCAGCAGGCGGTATATTCGTTGAATGGTAGAAGTCGATAAAGGCAGTAGACTTGCATCCTGGTCGGTGATCGGTGAGCGCACCAAAAGACTAGCCCATCCCCGTTCCCCGTTTGGAGACCAGGTGGTCTTCGCGGGTATAAAATGTATGCTGTTGACTGATCCTTGAAGCTCTCCTTCAAGGATTAATCACTGTACTGTTGTGAATATAATATACTGCTGGACCAGCTTCTGTACTCAAGGTCTTGTACGATTACTCTCTCAGTTTACGGATTCATAAAGTATACTGGAACTCAACCCTTACAGAGTTTCTCCAAATCCAGGGGACGTGGTAGAATTGCTGGCCGAAGAGACAATGCGCTCAAGCCATTTGAAGCGCGGGAGTTAATCCCAGAAGTCAGAGTTGCTTTCAGATAGCTCTGAAATTGGTGTCAGGGTGCGTATTAAAAATAGTCAGATAGGGAATGGGACAGAACCAGTTAGCTTTTAGACAGAGGACGAAGATTGAGATTACATAGCTACGTAACCTACTTCCAGACCTAAGTGTTCGATATTATTAGGAAGCATTAAACTAGGCCCTAGTCCTCTCCGAAAAAGAGATGGATTACTTTAGGTAGGAGGTGCGCAACACGTTTAGAGAGAAGTAGAGTCAATTCAACATATCTAGGCGTGACGCTACGACCATCTAGAGAGAATATTCATCAGAAAAGCATATTATCTTCGGTTTCAGTTAATAGACATAAATTTACGAGCGATGTTTCCTGTCCCTCAATCGACCGCGGAGCGTAAAGCCGAGTAATTTAAATAATTTAAATGTAGTAATAGCTTTTACCCAAGTAAATCAAACTTGCTATTTTTAACATCTTTCATTGTACCTAGTACGTAGAATTTGACCTTCCTGCTCCACTAACTTTGAGTGTTTCGCTCGCCTATGGAATACATCGTTATCCGTTTGGCAATTTTATGAACTATAACTAGTTCTTGCCGCAGCAGATGTTCATAAGCGAAGGGGACTACACACAAATTTGAGTTCAGCTAGAATACGACTATCGATTATAGAGTTAGTGGAATGGAATTACATAAATGATAATGGATTGCCGATAGATAAGCTTGTAGGGTCCATGGTTCCAATGATGCCAAGCAAGCCTCACTCAATATACGAGTGTTACCCCTGAATACTACCCCTAAATATTACCAAAGTCTCTGTAAGTAAATATCTTGCTAAGGTTTCACGTGTGGATGTGGAAGATCGCATGGCATCTTGGACCGGCTATAAGTAACCCTTACAGGCAAAATTTGGCGAGCCAAGGTCTGGTTATTCCCAGATCTTATATAGACAGGCGCAGTAGCACTTTAATATATACTCCGTCCTTCTATCTAGGTGCTATACACTCATTAGCCGATACGGCAACTTTCACTCGTTTTACCTGCGAAAGCACCTTGGTAGTAAGCTCAACACCATGGTTTTCCGGAATTGGTGGTCACTGGCCCTTGTAACTTTCCTCTGTCCACTCGTTGTCCAAGCTGAAGAAGTCGTCACTTGTTTGGACGTCCCTTCGCCGAATGTGGTAGTAAATCCTTCTTTTGAAAATGGCTTAAGTGCATGGTCATTTACTAGCCCTGGAGGTTCGGTCTCGATAAGCAACGCATACTCCAGCGACGGGTCCAATTCTCTGTGAGTGCTTTCCAAGCTTGCTTCAGACTCGAACAGTTTCCACTGACAATGCCAAGGCTCGTTCCTTCAAGCGCTTCATACCTCTTAATGGGACAGACTATCAGCAATCTGGAGGTTGGCCATGAATATGCCATCTCTATGGACTTCTTTGGCATAGTCTCCCAAGCGTACAGTATAACAGAGCAATGCGTTGTTTATCTTCACCATGATAGCTTGACCACAGCCAACTTGATTGGTAATTATGGAGTCAGACAGCTCAATAAAGCGACTACTGCTCCGATAACTTACAGTGGTACATATACACCAGTGTCTAGCAGCATGAATCTCAATCTTTATATATCCTGTACACCGTACAAATCTTCTCTGATTTTCAACGTATACGTCGACAACTTCAAAGTGGCTCGTGTTTCTCCGACACAATCGTGCACAACGACGACTCTCACGCCAACTCCTACGCCGACACCATCGGTCATAATCTCTTCGTCAGCTTCTGTGCCAGTCTCGTCTTCTGCACCAGTCTCGTCTTCTGTGCCAGTCTCGTCTTCTGCACCAGTCTCGTCTTCTGTGCCTGTCTCGTCTTCTGCACCAGTCTCGTCTTCTGTGCCTGTCTCGTCTTCTGCACCAGTCTCGTCTTCTGTGCCAGTCTCGTCTTCTGTGCCAGTCTCGTCTTCTGTGCCAGTCTCGTCTTCTGTGCCAGTCTCGTCTTCTGCACCAGTCTCGTCTTCTGCACCAGTCTCGTCTTCTGCACCAGTCTCGTCTTCTGCACCAGTCTCGTCTTCTGTGCCAGTCTCGTCTTCTACACCAGTCTTGTCTTCTGTGCCTGTCTCGTCTTCTGCACCAGTCTCGTCTTCTGCACCAGTCTCGTCTTCTGCACCAGTCTCGTCTTCTGCACCAGTCTCGTCTTCTGTGCCAGTCTCGTCTTCTGTGCCTGTCTCGTCTTCTGCACCAGTCTTGTCTTCTGTGCCAGTCTGGTCTTCTGTGCCAGTCTCGTCTTCTGCACCAGTCTCGTCTTCTGCACCAGTCTTGTCTTCTGTGCCTGTCTCGTCTTCTGTGCCAGTCTCGTCTTCTGCACCAGTCCCGTCTTCTGTGCCTGTCTCGTCTTCTGTGCCAGTCTCGTCTTCTGTGCCAGTCTCGTCTTCTGCACCAGTCTCGTCTTCTGTGCCAGTCTCGTCTTCTGTGCCAGTCTTGTCTTCTGTGCCAGTCTCTTCTATTGCGGCCTCTTCAAGCCGCATTCTGACACAGACTCAAACCTCTGTTACAATTACTAGTCAAGTCATCACTCGCACACAAAGCACTACTCCAAGTAGATCAACAACGTTGATCAAGAATTCTTCTTCATCAGCCTCTGGGGCACCGATCTCTTCTTCTGCTGAATCTTCAAGCCCGATTGTTCTACCTAGCTCAGTTACTAGCATTCAGCTGATCCCATCTTCAAGCTTCACACCTCAGTCTAGCTCGTCTATGAATATACCAGAAACTTCACCTCTGAGTTCAGTTGCTGTTGGCTCGTCAGGCACACTCACAGCCTCCGGTAGTGCCACTCTGTCTGGTAGTGCCACTCTGTCTGGTAGTGCCACTCTGTCTGGTAGTGTCACTCTGTCTAGCAGTACCACTCTGTCTAGCAGTACCACTCTGTCTGACAGTGCCACTCTGTCTGGTAGTGTCACTCTGTCTAGCAGTGCCACTCTGTCTAGCAGTACCACTCTGTCTAGCAGTACCACTCTGTCTGACAGTGCCACTCTGTCTGGTAGTGCCACTCCGTCAGATAGTTTGCAGTTGACGACTTCCACTGTTCTGACGACCCAAATTGCTACTATAACTGCCTGCCCATCTTCAGTAACTGACTGCCCTGCAAGGTCGAAGACAACCTATACCACCACTGAGATAATTGTACTGTCAACAACCATCTGTCCAGTGACTGCAACGGAGACCGCTACCATAAGTGAGGCTACGACAACAGCTACTTTAGCTTCCTCATCCACCGATCTATACACTACATCGACTTTGTTCACTACCCGTACGGCTGCCGTGACTGCTTGCCCATCTGGCGTGGATGACTGCCCAGCATCTTTAAAGACAACTTCCATGACCACGGAGACAATTTTGCTGACGACAACTATCTGCCCGGTGACAGCAAATGAGCTTGCCGGATTTCCTACTACTGCAACTGTGATGCCTACTCTGACTCGATCGGCCGCTCACACTACCGACCTGACTACGTCAACTGTTTTCTCGACTCATACTGCTACTGTGACTGCTTGCCCATCCGGCATTCATGACTGTCCAGCATCTCTGAAGTCAGCTTTCGTAACTACCGAGATAGTACCAGTCTCAAATACTGTCTTCTCAGTGGTCGAGAGCTCTATCGCTTCAACATTATCTTTGGACTCCTATTCTTCCATCGCCACTTCTATTGACACTGTTGATGTTGCTGCTACCGCTACTGGCGAGGAAGAGGTTACTACGAAGATCATTCCTGGAGAGAGTACCTCCGCAACTCTCCACAGACCTAGTGCGCCTGCAAGGGGAGCTAGTAGCCTGGGAATTTCCACACCTGTTTACTCAACTATGATTACTAACTCTCCTATTGCCTTCACACAATCGGCTACTAGTACCGGTCCTATCGCTCCTTCGTGGACTGGCGGTGCTGGTTTTACTCGGCCTGCCAATCTCGTTCAAATGCTCACCGGGCTTGCCTTGAGCTGTCTGGTTTTCTTTCTTTAATTAAATTCTTCCTATATTTTTTCGAGACTATATCTAGAACTCCTGGAATCAGAGGAGCTTCTCTCACGTTTTCTTCTCTCCATACATATCTTTTTATCATCACCACTTCTTCTTACGAGCATGTGTATCCTCTCTCTATAGTATCTGATAGTCAAGATTATAAAGTAGTATGATGATAAATTGTCTCCAACTTCCAGAATCTAAACAAACCGTGTTTATTTCTAATTAGAATTTATTGAATTAACCTATTGCAATGCAGGAGAATTATAATAGAGACGAAAGGTACATTTTCTGGTCTCAGTATCTCATTTCTCTCTAAACATACTATGTATCTAGTAAGTTCATTGCCTTGACTGAATTTGTATAGGAATAATCTTAATCCTACTAGAGTCCGAACCTTCATGTCGGGAAATAGACGAAATTTTTGAACCAGCCTTGGACAGTAAATCAATAAATGCCTGACCATCATCCAATGTTCCCTCCGGAATATCGAATATCGGATGAATGGGACGAAGCTATTCAAATATAAATACTCGAGATTATTCTCCACAACCTTTACGAATATGGCCGAGAATCTCTATATATGCGTCATCTAGCCAGTCGTTAAGAACTCGAAAAATACAGTACATCAGCGCCCCGTTCCGGGTGAGCCCTGTTAATATATAATACCTAGGTATAGAGGTAGGGCTGAGAAGTTCGATCTATATATTTTATAGTGCTTCAAATATACTACATTTGACTTTTACAACTAGTTAACTTATATAATACCCCTTGGAAGAATAACTTTCAAGGCTTGCTCCTCACCACCTGCTAGAAGGGACCAAAGATTGGGACTTGGATGTTGATTTCCCCATCATTTTCGCTTTCCCGACAGCTTTTGATGTATCCATCCGAAATCATATCCAAATTAGCATATCACCAAACGATTACCTTTGTACGGTTGAAGGCAGTTGATTTATCCGGTACGGTTTTCAGTATCTCATGTAGAGATTTATCAGGTGTCCCAGATGCAAAGCTGAGTGGCTTTGAGAAGTATATTGGCTCGAAAAGGTCATACTGGCCAAAGTAATCAGGTCAATGTGACATGGGCACGAGGAAATAGTCAAATAAGTCTTTGTAAAGCAAGTTTGTTCTGCTGTTCTATAGTACCATACCAAGGTAGATGTGGGTGTATGGTTGATGGTGGTTTCGGGCTTTATTTTCTTGTAGAGATGAATAATTATATACCAGTTGTGAGAGCAATGGTGTTACCGCCGGTGTACTATCCAATGTTAACGTCAATTGATAGAATCTTGATTCATTTATTTCATGTGTAGAATAACACTAAGAATTCATGTTGAATGAAAGAATGGAGGATTGTGTTTATTGAACCAAGAGCGATGGATTTTACCTACTCCCTGTCCACTTGGGTAGTCCTTTCCAATTTCCGTTGTTCAATCTCCAAACATCATCCATTTCATTTTTCTCACAACTTCACAATTTGCTTCATCTCTTCAAAAATCTCCAGTTGCTCTGCAATCATGGATCCAGCGAAGAGTCTCCCTCGACTGACAACTAACTTGACGAACCTCCCCTTGGCTAAGATCCCTGAGACAGGCAACATACTGCGACCAAGCCCGCTGCCTTCGTTGTTTCCTCGAGACCAGCACAATGAGAATATTGCTCACTTCACTCGTTATATTGCAGACCCTCAGCTGCTGTGTGCGACTCCCGACAGTGTCGTCTCACCGATCACAAAAACGAAGTCTGCCTACTATGAGGAGGCTTTTTCAACCCGTGGCTCCTACAACTCTCCCCAGGGCCAGGTTGCACGTGATGCAGTAGTAGTGGCGGAACTGAAAACAAACAGCAAAGTCAGTCTCAAGCTTCCCTTCCTCTTTCACTGCTCACATATCTGACACTCACCGTTCACTCCAGGTCAAAGAGAATGAACTCAAGCTCCTCGGTGATCTGATGTTTCGTCTGGCCCAGATCTATCAGCGGCCTGAAGCATCCATTTTGGTCACCGTTCAGCAGAATGTCTTGCTGTTTTATGGCACCACTACAAATGCCGCTTATCTGTTGAAGATCTCTGCCATTCCCAGTTTCATTGCCCCGATCACCAACCTTCGCAACACTAGCCTTCTTCAGAGCGCTCTGCAAGACTTGCTCTCTATTCCACCTAGCAACGGTATCGTCATCTATACCGCAGTACCCGAGGACAATCTGGGGTTTGGTGGATCTACCGCTGGTGCTCTGATCTCAAGACTGGACTGCAGCTATCAAGATGCAAATGTGGGTCTATTCAAGACCATCTCTCGCTCCGTGTCCCGGCGTATGAAGTCGAGTAGTGAGGGTAGCGCTCCGCCCTCTCTAAACTCGATTGATACGGACAACTCACCATCTGTGCTTGAAGATGCTGCTCGATCTTCACTCTTGGATGAGAGGCTTGGCGAGGCAATGGATGTGTACAATGGACAATCTTTCGGACGAGAGACTTTTCGAAATCTTGTGCGCCGTCATCTAAAGGGAGGTGTGCTTAGAGACAAAGCCAAAGTGAAGGACGAAGAGCAAACCCAGGACAAGGATACGAAGGACCTGGGGCCGTTGTCTAAGACACAGATACTGACCGAGGAGCACAAGGCCGAGTCGGTTTAATTATGGATTACGAAGCGTATGGGCATTGAGTTTATTCCACGAATTATGACATTAAAGGAGACCTAGCAATCGTTCAGTTCTTATCCTAACAATGGATATCTTTGTATTCTTTAATGTTATACTTGGCCATGGACCAATAGGCAGACCCTAAGGAGTGGAGTCTCTGACACCGAAACACCCGTTCATTTCTATCTTCACTATTCATTCAGTTCTGCGGAGTAATCCGTACCAGTCAATTATACTTCTTCTGAATCCTTTAACCAGAGGAAGGCAACATGGATACATCCTCTATATCACAGAAAAGTTACAGTCAGGCGAAAGAGGTTCCAGGCAACCTGTTCGACGCACCTGAAGGTTCAGCCTTGATTCGTATGTGGATGTCCCTTCAGGCACTAAAGGGTTGAAGCTAATAAATCATAGATGCTTGCAACTCTCGCGGGATATGGGGAAGTGGCATTGCAAAAGAATTCAAAGAAAGGGTTGGTTGAGCGCCAATACCATCCATGTCGAGTTCTACTGACTTTCGCAAATACGCAAGTATCCCACCGCATATGGAATCTATCGGAACCACTGTCTGGGACATATACGCAACCGTACCATTCATGACGTGGTCAACTTGAAGGCTGAGAACAATAACGAGAGCGACAACTTAATCTCTGTTCGACGCCCCGTTGGCACAGCTCTGATTATCCCTCCCCAGACACTGGACAGACGATATGGTGGAAAAGGACATTGGGTGATCTGTCTATTCACGTCGTTCGACTATGGCAAGCGAGCTGATCCGCCTGATCTGATTGTCAACAGCACTTACGCTGCACTCCATCACTTGAAAATACAGCTCAATACCCTTGAAGAGCGGAATTTTTATCTTGAAGAAGCCACCCCTGGACAATTAATGGCCTGTCGTTTCAATTCTGGCCTTTTCGGGGTTTTTTGGGAGAGAACTAGACGCCTTTTAGAAAAAGTTGACCTTGATGTGGCTGTTGTATATTGATCCCAGCCCAGCAGCCCTAACGGCGAGTTCACAGCCTATGAGTATAAGACATTCATATGGCTAGTATTAATTCTATAATAAATGCTTCCATCAAGTTTATATCGAATGGTTTAAGAATGTGTACTCGTTCAAGTTTCGTGTCCGAGTCACCTGATGACGCGTCTCCCATCGCGCCCGCGTTTCTTATCTTCAACCTCCCATCAGCAACCTGCAACACCATCGATCCCAATATGGTTGGTGAAGCCCAAAATACGCAAAAGCGCCGTCGACTCCCGTTCAAACCTCCCAGTCGCACCGCCTCAGCAGGGTCATCGGTATCACCAATCACCGCAAACATTAAGGGCAAGGGAAAGGCCAAGGCCAAACAGAATACACAACCAACAAAATCCTCATCAAAGTCACTCTCCAAACCTGCCAACGCCCCAAATCGCTTCAAGCGTTCTCGTGACCAATCTGAATCCGAATCCGAATCAGCAACACCACGCCCCGAATCCCCCAGAATATTACCTGCTACTCCATCCGAGTTGGCTTCGGACGATGAGGCCGAAGCTTCAAATAATGGCCGCGAACGCTCACCATCGCAAGAGGCAGACTACATTCTTGCAGAAATCATTACAAAAAATACACAGGAAGATGTAGCGTTGGAGGAGCCGGCAATACCTCCCAAGTTGATCACCAAACTGCTGCATCATCATTTCCAGAATGAAAAGACGAGGATCTCGAAGGATGCCGATGCTGTGATGGGGAAATACATTGATATCTTCGTGAGAGAGGCTATTGCTCGTGCAGCGCTTGAGAGGAATCTCGCGAATGGGAAAACGGGCAAGAAGGGTCTCGTGGATAATTTTCTAGAGGTATGTCTTACACTCCAAGCTCATTGCATTAGATCGCTAATACTAGGATAGGTCGAAGATCTCGAAATGCTGACACCGCAGCTTATCATGGACTTCTAAGGCGTGCATGAATAAAGAAATGTGCAACGATACGGCGATACGGCGTTGGGCCTTTATATCATGCTCTTCTTTCGGAATACCCTTTTGTACCAAACACTTCCCATCCTCATGAAAAATCCTCAATGTACGAGACTCGCAACATTGTAATATCTCGTGGATTGCGATATGCTGGAGGCTTGCCCAGCGAATGATCCTCCGTAAAGGGCGGGATAGTGCCGAAGCCGTTGGCGTTATGAAGCATTGCTATATCGTGATTGACTCTTTGCGATACCCATGGATTCGCTTTATACGCCAGTCTTTTCTTACTGAAACGCGCGACATCTACTGGGAGTCGGTTTTGTTCTGGGAGATGACCTAGTGTCGCATCGTAGTCTGCGTTGGCGATGTCGAAAACGATGTAGATGCGTGTTGGCCAGTTTTGAACCGCGAGCAATCGTGTCTCAATTCCTTCTGCTCTCATGTTGCTTTTCTTCAAGAGTCGAAGGGCCAGGGGTACCATATCTTGCGGTGAATCGCGCGCTTTGGATATTAGTGTGCTTCTTTGTGAGACAATCACCAACACTCGAAGTGGGCTTGTTGCCATGATCTTTCAATTGCAGGCTTTCCAAGGATTATTCTTTATGCGAATTTGAAAGGGAGATCGCAGTTAGGGTAGAAGGGAATAAGGAATAGCTACGGTTTACATAGTTAGTGACTGAATCGATGGCAAACTGAACCTGAAGTCAAGAAGTTGCCAGACATTCATCCGATATTTCAATTATCCACGTCGCCATCTCGGACATGGACGGGATTAGAGTCCAATTTCAAATATGTACGACAACCAGGCACAAATATTGAATCATTGAATCAGTAAATCAGCGATTCCGGATATCTAAACATCAAGAGAATTAAACCCAGCACGACATATTTTAAATCGAAGTTGAGTCCAGTTGGAAAATCAGGTGAAGAATGTTTGGGCAAAGATAAGGATCCAAAAGCGGTCTGCGTCTTTTCGTGTCTTTCCCTCCTCAACGCGTCGATCTGAACAACACACCATGAACGATGCGACCACTTCCCTGCTCACCGAGCATTTCAGCTACACGCCCTTGGTGAGTCGCTCTTTGAGACCTTGCGCTTCCTGCGAGCAAAAAAAACAGCTAGCTCATTGGTCAATTTTATGGCGTAGTCTCTCATAGATGATATTATCAACTCGATCAATAACCTGATTTATCAAGCCATTTCAAGCTTGGAGTCGGGCTTGTTGAATACTCCACCCGATCGCTTGGGCTTTGCGCACGCCAGCAATGGTTCCACCATCCCAGATACGGATGAGGATGGCAACGTTGTTTACCCCGAGGCGAAGCTCGAGATTGAGAATGGCCTGCACCAGCTGGAAACTCTCCTAGAGGCCAATGCGGACAAGGCTTTTGATAAATTTGAGATCTATGTGCTGAGAAATATTCTCACTGTGCCCGAGGACTTACTGCCATGGGTTAGGCTCAAGCATTACGAGGTAAATGGTGATGTCTATTTGATGTTTGTACGGTTGGAATTGACTTTACTGTTTTGGTTTTGTAGGGAATCTCATTTGAAACATCCCCCGATGCACCCACGCCGGAAACTATTCATGCGCTGCGTAAGAAACTACTTGAGACTCGGAAGTTGAATCGGTCTCTGGAGGAGGAACGTGCTCGAAATGATGCTGTGATCTCTCAACTGAGGTCTGTCCTGTCCACCGTTGAAACCACCAAAACAGACGGCGCTACCCAGGAGACCAGCTCTGCAGAAACTCTGGATTTGTCCTTCCTGACCTCGAGCCCAGCTGCACGTCAACTCCGTATTGGAGCCGATGCTGGATCAAATGTCAAGCACACCCCGCTCACGACAAATACGACGTTTATTCTTTCACAACTCCCCGCATTGCAAGCAACCCTTCTCAACATTCGGCCGAAGTTGGCATCATTACCAAATTCTACGGTCGCAATCGAGACAAAAACTAAGCGCAATGAACGGCAGGAATACATCGAAAGTCGGATCAAGCTACACCTTGAGCGGGCTGGACAGCTTGCCATGGGTGATGATGGCAACTCGGTTGTCGCAGGTCGTCGCATTGACATTTCCGAGGCCCAGGCCCTGGAACACGTGGCCAGCATGTTCACCCAGGAGAAACGATCCTAAATAGTGATACAACTGCGCTCTTAAGGAAATGTGTTTAAATTTGAAGTTGACATATTTCTACGAAGACCATGATACGGTCCATGTCTCCTGATTCTTGCGGAAGGGGACAACGTCAGTTGTCTCAGACTGCAGGATCTGTGCAATCTTCTCGCCCTTCTTCTCCAGGGTGATGAATTCTTTCTTCTCATCACCAATTCCATAGAATGCCCGACCGAACCTGCTCATGAATCCCTCAAAAAGCTCCGGGGTAATGTCGTTTTCCTTCAGAACGCCGTTCTCGCAGGCCTGCTCAAAGGAATCGAGGACAACCTGGGTTGTGTACGGCTGAGTGAACACACCGGCGGCGATTTTCTCCCCACCGCGCTTAGAAGCTGCGGGATGTGGTGCGCTGTCAGATCCGAAGAAGAACTTGGGATTGCCCGAGGCTGCCGCCCGAAGAAGAGCGTCGCGGTCGGCAGGAGTCTTAGCGACAGGCTTGCAGAAGCAGAATGGGTCTCCCGCCCAAGAGTCGATGATGATGGACAGATGGTGGGCAGTAATTGTACCGGCAACGGTAGGGCCACACTTCTTGACAGCCTCCACAGCTGCGGCAGTGGTGCAGTGCTCCAGGATGATACGGAGCTTGGGGAACTTGGCGTGGAGGTCAAGCAGAGTTGGCAGGAATCTTTCCTCGGCTGATAAGACAGTCACATCCCCAATGGAAGGGCACTCGCCGTGTAGGTTCAGAATCAGGTCCTGACGTTCCATCTCAGCAAAGACGGGATAGAATTGGTCGTAATCGACAACGCCCGAGCTCGAGTTTGTCGTCACACCAGCCGGGTAGCTCTTGACACCAGTGATGCCACGCTTCTTGGCATCAATGATTGTCTCTGGGGTGATTGTCTCGTGCAGGTACAGCGACATGAGATAGTTGACATTGGGCTCAATGGCCTGCAGGCGCTTCTGGTAGTCGAGGGCACGGTCAACAGTGGTGATGGGTGGTACCAGGTTGGGCTATGAATATTGTTACAACATTGTTCTTATAATTGCATGAATCTGAATTCAATTGACTGTCAAATGTCCCTTACCATGACAAAGACAGTGTTCACTCCACCCTGACGGATGGTGGGAGTCACCAACTCCATCATCGGACCGTCACGTAGGTGGACTAGCCATCGTCAATATTTGTTTTTTTTTTTTCAATCTTCGGTCTGATAGTACATACCATGAAAGTCAGCGGACGCGGGGAGCTTAGCCCCTTGCAACTTAGACAAAGGCATTGTGATGGTCTAGATCAATGAAGAAACAAGCCAAGATGCTGATGATTCCCCGCCAAATTTTCTGGTTCTGCCGGGCGGTGAATCGTTTCCCCGCGATACACCGCATTTTAGCCATTGCTCTATCGAATTGACTAGACTCGGATGCCAGGATTTGATAATGAACGATCTTACACAGTACATGTAGATTTGAAGAACCAGATGGTAATGGACGAGATTTCCTTCCAAAGCCGAAACACGATCGTCCTCATGTCACAATCCAATGCCGGGCGCTTCGCTGCGGCCTATCAAAAGCTAGAATCACTCTGACAATTCAGAAAGAGGCTTTTCATAAGCACGAATGAGAGTCTACACTTCTAAATAACAGCCAAAAACTACTGACGATCATTCAGCTGCTTCTAAAATTAATTTCATTAGCGCTTTGCTATCCAATCTTCCTGCCAAGTCTGCAGGCTGGCGCCCGACTTTTGTCAAACACTCCAGCCTTATGGTTGTACTACGCTGTGTTTCCCCCACAGCCCTGGGAATTTAACTTCTGCAGCTATGCAGCTATGCGAATCAGTCTTCGTTAAATTCGTTCATCCTGTAACTCGTTCTCCTGGCTAGCTACCTGCAGATGACCCCCTATCCTGTTCCTCGGATACGCGCCCATGTCCTCACGATAGGAAAGCGCTCGCCAAAAATGATGTGAATTGACAAAAAAGAGAAAAAACCGAGATATTAAGTTTGTAATACATATTAAATCTCTATGCAGTCTCAGACTGGACTAGGGCTATATCTATATCTTTACCCCGACGCCGTTGTTTTCAAGGTCATCTCTGTCTTTCTTTCACCCCCAGCGAGGGTCTTTCGACTCTCTTTCTATCTTTTCAAATTCTAGCTCTAAGTGATTCTTGCCGGCAAGATACTAGGCTCTAATTTACTTTACATTCTATTTCCCCCAAATTTCAACCAGATTCAAACATGAGTTCCAACTCATCAATTCTAGGATCAGGACATGCCTACTCATCCGATAGAGACGAGGCAGATTTCTTGAAACGTAGCCGTGCTCTACAATGGCCGAGACTGGGCCTCTCATTTCTGATCCTCGCCGGGTCAGCTGCCCTGATTGCGTGTGAAGCTGTGCCCTTGCACCACTACAAGACCACGTCACAATGGGAAAGTACCGGGCTTGCTCTATGGCCGCAGAACTTTGATCTCCGACCAACTGTGGCAGGACTTTCAATAGGCTGCGTCATTGGATTTCTGAATTTGATATACGTTGTTGCAGCTCTACTTCCATCGGTAAGCGATTTCTCCTATACGTTCATTTTGGCAGATTGAGCTAATCCATTACTCTGACAGCCCCATTCAAACATCAATTTGCTTAATGCATACGCATCTGCCTCCGCTTTTGCTGGGCTCATCGCATCACTTGTCGGTATCTTGTTCACCCTTTACTTGCCTTCTTCTACCTACCCAATCGGTTTCACCGAGAACGAAACTCTCCACACTTGGACTTGCAAATGGAAGAGTTCCTCTGAAGATGTCTCATCTCCTATCTACTTTTCTCGTGACTGTATTGAAAGCCGTGCGGGATTCGCTCTGCTCTATGTGCTCCTTGCTCTAGAGATTCTCATGGGCATCACCGCGGCGGTTGGTACCTGGCTGCAAAGGGATGTCTCACGTCGGCGAGAAGAACAGGCACAGTTGGAAAGACTGGAAATTACCTCGAAGCAGGTATATCGAAACTGAGTATTCGTCATTATGATCCTGGTACTTGGGTCTGTTGAGACGAGAAATGTTTTATTAGGTGTTGTTGAACAACAGCTTCCATTTTCCCAATAAGTGCGATTATTCCCTGGGTATTTCATCATTCATTCTGGACATAGGAGTCGAGTTAAAATATGTTAGTGGCTAGACCATTCTGAGTTCCTGTAACTATCTTCTTTCTTGTCCAGATCGGTAACTGCTGATTTGATCTCTCAATTCACAGCCTAAGCCCCCAAGGCTGTCTCAACTGGTACCAACTCATTTCGACAGAAGCTTCCTGCCCTGAGTCCAAATTATACGATACATTTACCATTACCAAAGGTACTGGGTCAAATCATGTCTATTCTTTCGTAGGTGAACTCATTCTCTAAGCATGAAGAGATCAGAACTTGGCTGGTTTCACAACAAAGATTGTTAGGTGTTAAATCGTAGGTAGCTGGAGTGCATCAGAAGTCCCGTGTCTTTAATACCGACGAGTTGGATTTGTGGTAGGATCACTTCAAGCAAGTTTCGGGGATTACTTGAGCTAATATAGGTCATGGATAGAGCGGATGTACCAGTATTATAAAGCCAGAAATTCATCTCAAAAAGAAGTTAGGTCCAATTCATTTGAAAGGGATAGTTAACTACTAATACAAAATAAGTAACTAGATAATGAAACGGGGAACGCTCTAGGCACGGTCGGGACGTGCAGGTCGATTCAACCAAGAAAAACTAACCACAACCACAAAAGAAAGCTCAATGAAAGTAGGGAGTCAAAAAAGTGAAGAGATGTGTAAAGGTGTCCATTATGTAACTATCGCAACTTCTACGACGTACATCCCCCCTAAAGGCTGGCGTAAAGCATGAAAATGATCCCAACATGGCCTTATATCAGGCCTACATAAGGGAATTTTACAGGCTTTACAACCCCAATGCGTTCGAAATTGTTTAAGAGTGTTTCCCTAAGCCGCTACCTTCCGGGCCTGTTGGGCGCAGAATTTACAGGCTTTTAGGCCCTGTATCCTCTCAAGTATTCTAATATCGGGATAAAAGAATTAGCGCCTGTGGAACAACGCGACCAAAAGCATCTACAGGGCGTTTTCCAACGGCTATTCATATACTAAAAGAGCCCAAAAAAGCTCAGAAATGGAATTTCTTGTATGGAGCTTCCATTGATTAGGTCTTATGTATTGCGTGGCAGGATAGTACTATCCATAAGGCTTCAAATTGGATTAGACGCCTTCGAAAACTACCAGCGAAGACATCCACAAGCGCAAAAATTGCCCGAGAGCCTTTCAAAGATTCCCCTATAAAAGAGCTTCCTATCCCATGTTTAATCAATGATTATAATCATGAGATGGGAGCTGTTGATCGAGCAAATCAACTCCGTGCAAGTTATAAGACACACGAAAGGGTAAACTCTGTTTTTGGCGAGCTATCTCTGCAATACAATAAGCATTTACAATAGATATATCAAGAAGCCAGTAAAATATTGGCTACCAGGAGCGTAGAGACTTTTGATGGGTCTTATAGCTTGCGCAGATTTGATTTGCTCGATCAACATATTATAATCATTGATTAAACAAGTGAGGGGAAGGTCTTGTAAGGGAATCTTTGAACGGCTCTCGGACAATTCTTGCGCTTGTGAATAACTTCACTGGCTGTTTTCGAAGGTGTGTAACCCAATTTAAAAGATTATTGATAGTATGTATTGTCGATAGAGTTGTAAAGATCCGATTGTTAAACAAGAAGAATTAACTAAGGAAAGAAAAGGTGTCCAGGGGTTCGGACGCTTTTATGGCTCGTCCGGCTCCGCACAGGGATCATGAGCGCATCTCCTGGGATAAGTCGGTTTTACCGCAGCAGACCGCTTTCCTGGTTCACTACGTACTACTGCATAGTAATAGGTAGGGCCTGAATTCCCACTAGATATTTACAATACTTTGTAGTTAATATTTATTGTCTCATTATATTTGTATAGTTTGCATTAGTCTAGGATTCTTGAGACCAATCATCTATTCTAGGTCACGTGGATGTAAGCGCTGATTCAGTATCCTTATCAGCACCGCCTTCTGGCAGAAACAAGCTCCGAGTTCTATTTACGTTCGCGAACAATTTAACATCCCCATCAACACTTCCACGATGTCCAACGATAAGATTGGTCAACCGGCTACTGACCTGGATGATGAACCATACGATTCTGCCGATGATGAAGATTTCCAGTTGGATGATGTACAAGACGATTCAGAGCTCTCCGCCGACGAAACCGAGCCTGCGAAGAAGAAGAGGAAGACCGACACAAAGGAAGAAGTCGCAGCTGAAGGGCTAGACTCTGGCGATGAAGTCACTATACGAAAGGCACGGGATAAAAAGAATAAACGGAAGGGAAAGAAGGCTAAGGGAAAGAACGCACTCGGCGATGATGATCTTGATTTCGATGACGATGAAGAAGGAACCGGTGGGTTTGTGCGGACGCGCGCCATGAGATTGCAAATGTGAGTATCTCGAGTGTTATGTCTCTATCTTGCAAGCTTGAAAGCTGACTTCCGATTCCCGAAATAGCCAGGAAGACAATCGCAAACCGCTGGCCAAACTCGATGGTGCGACTGTGGATGTAGACGCTCTTTGGGAGCAGATGAATGCCACCGGCAATGAATTGGGTTTGCTACCCAATCAAATTGCAAAAAAGGAGACGGCCCCAGAACCCGATCGCTCAGCTGAAGATGCAACCTCGAAGGACAATATCCCAGACTCAGAGGCCAAGTTGCCCGATACCAAGGACGCCCAGCAAATGATAAAGATCAAACGAACCTACAAGTTTGCTGGTGAGATGATCACCGAGGAAAAGATGGTTGCAAGGGATTCAGCAGAGGCAAAGGCGTTCTTATCTAGCGAAGACAATGTCGATGGCTTGGGAGATGTCGCCGCAGATGCTCGCCCCATTTTGCGCCGGCCACTGCGCAAGATATCGCGGTTTGATCCAAATCCGACTGGCACAATTCAAAAGAGCTGGGAGAAGCAAGTGGTCGAAGAAAATCCCAGTGGTCCCAAGATCAACACCGTGGAGAAGTCTCGGCTTGACTGGGCGCAGTATGTTGACAAAGCTGGAATAAAAGACGAACTACGCGTGCACAGCAGGGCTAAAGAAGGCTATATGGGCCGTATGGACTTTTTGGGCCGTGTGGAAGCCAAGAAGGACGACGAGGCACGACAAGCTCGGCTCAAGGGCCCGTGAAGCCCTGGTCTGCTTATCGTTTTTTAAACCCGAGAACGAGAAAAGACTCCAAAATATATTTACCCGGTTGGAAGTGCACCATCATATGGAAAGCTTCGACATATTTACATCGACCAAAAGATGATGCATCCAAAATGGTATTGCAAGACTCTTGGGTCACATACGTCTACGGGGTCTAAGAGTCTATCAAGAAATTCGATTCCGTGTGAGCGCAAGACAGTAACTCTCGACACCCCAATCTCGCCTGCTTCGCATCGTCAGTGGCAGTGCTAAACGAAAATTTTATGTCTGACCGATTATTGAGGACCAATACTCGACCTGTATTTTTAATGAAAAACTATGCTAAAGCAAGCAGGATTATTAATTTAACCCGAGAACCAACCACACTGATCTGTACTATATCACTCAACACTAGCACCCCAGAACCATTATCTGCCATGTTCAACACATCGGACATAAATAGGCGTCTTAATGGATGCGTTCCGGAGTTTCAGGTGCTCTTGGGAACATATCTTATACCGCTATCAGGGCAGCTAGTCGTGGCGACTGCAAAACCAGTCAGCTTGTAATATCAAATTCATTGAATCTAACGACTTACGTGTATCAGACGCCTCGTACTGGCCGGTAATCGCATTGCCGCGCACATTAAAAAAGTACTAAACCTGCTTCAGCTCATCAGTCTCGCAACCAACGTAGGCCTTAGAGCCGTGAAGGGCAGACAGAGCAGACTGGATCTTGCTCAGACTGTATGTTGTCGATCTATCAGGAGTGATTCCAGCATTTGATAGGGCCTGTTAATTGTTAACACCGCGCACGAAACGAAACTCGGGATTGTTTACCTTGTACGTATCAAGTCCCTTGAACAGGTCAACTACCTTCTGGAAGAAATCGCCAACTTCTTCTTCGGGTGTATACTCGGTGTAACAGCTTGGCTCGATGGTATTGATGCATGTGCCGTGCTTTTGCCACTCGTGCTCCCAGAAGGACTCATCATCGCCGTTGATATCCAACCAGTAATGCTTCATATAGGAGAGCAATTCGGTGCGGTTCTGCGTCTGCAGAATTCCTGTGACGCTGCCGTAATTTCTTGATGAGTCGCAGCGACTTTGGTAAGTCCCATCGCAATTATCAGGCCTAACCCATTTTCAGTATCATGCTTTGAATGGGCTCAGCATTGCCGATGGCTTCCACTTACCACAGTCCATGTATGGTCCATGAATCAGCTGGACCAGTTGAAGGATCGTTATCCCAAAACTGTGTCTGTATTAGAGCACCACCGGGGTAGTTATAGCAGCAGTTGGGTATTTCGGATGAACCGTGGCAGCTGAGTGTGGCATTATTGTTACAGATTGTCGAATTCGCCGAGACGCTAACAATAAAAGCTGCGATAGCGAGAACCTGGAATTTCATTCTGGTCCCTATCATCGCGATATTGCTGAGAGAGTGTCGTAAATGTATAAAAATAGTCAAAGCATATCTCTTTTGGGAATAAAACACCGTGAATCTTGGATCCAAGGTATGATGTCACTCTTATCACTTCAGATATCAGGGATCATGAGCTAAAGGTACAATCTAGCTATGCAAGCTTGAAAGATGAGAGTTCCGTTTGCTATTTCTAATCAATATCAGATTTTAAGTTGACGAGGAATTATTTTATGTCATCAAGGAAGCCATTTGGTGACACAAGATTAGGAAATAGGGGCCCAGTAAGTCTATGATGATGATTGTTGATCCTCTGATCGCGAAAGCCGGGTTCGCCAAACTGCAAGAGTTGCAAGAAAAGAGAAAAACGCCGCAAATAGAAATGGCAGGCCTATCCATGTATAGCCTAGATGCATCCCCAGCTGGAAAAGGTAAGCTGAGAATGGTCCTGCAAATAGCTGACCCAGAGACCTGGAGATGGAAATGGCTGAATATAGTGTGCCGACATGGTCGGGACGTACAAGCGCAGTTATCAGACTGAGATTGGTAACTACGAAAGCCGAGCCTACAGACGCGACTACCATTCCACCAGTCAAGACTGCTGGCACGGGAGCTATACCGATCATTAAGAAACCGACGACCGACAGCATTCCCATAATCTGACTCCAGCGCCAATCTTTGAATTTCCCATGCAGGTCAAAGTACTTGGCTGACATGACAGAAAGGACCGGCATGACAAGCAGGAAATTGATGAGGCTGAAGATTCCACGCAGTGTGATCAAAAGACTAGACTGTGAAAGAGTTAGTCAGTGCTTTGATGAAGGGGAAAGGGTCTAATTACGCGGGCGAAGCTCCAATCAAACTTCTTCGAGGCATACTGTAAAAGCAAAGTTGTCGTTTGTGGTCTGCCCAAGATGGAGACAAACATAACAATAACCATCAAGAAGACATTGCTATCGTTCCAGATGAACCGAATGGAATCCTTAAACTCGTGCACTCGAAGGAGGATTTCTTGTGTCGTATTTGTTTTTTTAAGAGGCTCGGTCAATTCGTTGTCCACTCCGCCTTCGCTGCTACCTCTCATTGATTTGGAGTATTTGAGTGTTTCAGGCAGAAAAATGCAAGGAGTTGCTCCAATTACCATGATGATTAGCCCCAAGTTGTAGGGAATCCAATCACTAAATGTCATCATATAGGCGCTGACCGGCGTTGCTACTATCTCTGCGATTAACACACAGGATTGAATACGAAAGAGTGCCGTTGATCTGCGATTAATCAGAGCCAAAGACTTCACCAGAGGATGGGATGGTGAATATACCTTTCTTCTTCATTGAAAATGTCGGCAACCATGGTCAGTATCACAGATGAGAACATCAGGTCACCACCACCAATTATCTTCCAGAATGAGGAAAACCAAACCAAGCGGAGAGGCAAGACACTTGGAAATAAACCTGACTATAATCAACATCTCATTCTAGACCGGAGGGGTCCAACTCACAAACCAACCTAATCCAAACCTCTGCAAGAAGTATACCCAAAACACAAAGATATAACACAGGCTTTCGTCCCCAATGATCTAAAAGAACTCCGTAGGGAAGTGAAAGTAAAAGAGCTAGAATTTTATTAGTACAAATGGAATCTAGGCAATAGGTTTCGGCACATACTGGGCAGCACATCGAGCCCATCTTTGTACCCTAAAACCAATGCGAGTTCACTCTGCACCAGATCAGATTTGCAGAAGTCTTTGAGTGGAACATCAGCTATATTATTGAGACGACCCTCGAGGTGTTTTCGGCAGATGATTTGTTCAAAGATTGCAGTTTGAGGGGCTTGCGCCATGTAGGCTCCAAGATCGAATGCCATGGCAGTAATGCCACACACTATCAGAAAAAACAGTGGGTTGACTCTTTTATCCAGAGGCTTTACTCTGTGGCCATTGGGCAATAGAGGTTGAATTTCCCCACGGGTCCTATCTATGGCCATTTTGTGGAAACTAGAAAAATGTGAGAAATTGAGAAACTAAGAAATTGAGAAAATGAGAAATTGAGAAACTGAGAAATTGAGAAAGGAAATTCCAGCGCTTAAAATTGTTCTAGAATTATTCCTCTAATGTTTATCAAAACAATGAAACGTTCCGATTGTTCATTGGGTTCAAAACGTGATAAGACCGCGTCATCTCGACTTTTAGCTTAAACCAATTAGGGCTAAGCTGCCACTTCATGATTCGGAGCTCGGAGTTCAATCTTTCAATGGGTAGTAAATAATCTAGATTCGGAGTTCGCTATATGTGTCAGGACCTTGGGATCATAAGGTTTGACCTACATTTATTCGACGGTTCTTTTGTACACTTTTTATGCAGCATCAATAACGGTTAATCATCAGTTGCAGCAGTATTGGTTTAATTTACCGGGCCTTGGCTTAACTCACTTCCCATGACTTTCTTTGATATTTGTTTTTCAATGACCACTGTACTGTAATAAATTATTCAATGAGATCAGGAATGGAACCATATATCGTCGAGTCTAAAAAGAACCTTTCTCCACACCCTCTACTGCTTTGTTTGCACATCTAAGCCAATCAATAGCACTGTTCTGTCTTAATTTTCAGGCCATTTAGCGGTCAAGTTTCTTTGGCGTATTGGGCCGTCATCTGGGAGTGTTGTCTTGCTGACAAGTGAAATGTGCATAAAGTACGGGTGCCACGTTAATTTATCTAGCATCATCAATGAGGTTCATATCACAACATACATGATTCTAATACCAAAAGGTCTACGTGTATTTACTCATTCTGAGACGACGTATATTGCGATTTAAAGGATTATGGAAGATCTGATTAGCAGGCGCTGGGTTAATCGAATTGAGCATTCAGAGGCGAAATTTCTTTCTCAATTGGCAGAATATATCCAGTAGAGGCTGGCCCTTCAGCCCCCAGAAGACAGGTGTGTTGGCTGGTTTGACGGCGACTCACTCAAGACTCCTTTCATTTTGGTCCTTCTAATACCATCCAAGACTTCCATCGATATTTACGCACAGGCCTGGAGTTGGAGTTGTTAGGCTGCTCTCTCTCGGAAGCCGACCCAGAAAGGAAAGACCGTGCTTATTAAGCAGACTAAGAGATTCCGACGTTCTGCCTTCTGATCTTTTACTTAATTGGACACTGGATAATTTACTATAAGCCATATAATGAGTGTTGAAGCTTTGCGAGCTGTAAGTGACCTAGTGGCAACTACAAATCGGAACTAATTTGAGTGGAGTGCGATCTCTGTTATTCACGAAAGGTATTGAATGAAGGATTCCCGAGGAGAGTGGGAAAGAAGTCATGAGTCTTAACATCTAATTTCTGACATTCAAACTTAGGTCCGGTGTGATAGGCAATCAGTTTGTGCAAATTGTATCGACTCTGGTCAGGAATGTCTTAGACTAAGGCCTGATCGTCCCCTTCGCCGCAAAGCACCTTCTGCGTATGTATTCACCATAAAATACAAAAGAATATACTGACCCATACTACCAGTATCTCTACACTTGGAGAAAGGATACTTAAGCTTGAGAGTGCTTTTTCCCAGCCAAATGGGTGCGATACAACCTTGGAACCAAATATTCGCTATATGTAAGCCTGCTAACCCAAATCTAGAGGCGAAGAGTCGATCCCATCTAACACGACAAATCAAGGAGACTATGGTCGCCCTTCAAAGAGAAAGAGGTTTGACCAATTATCAGAAACCAGAGACTCCTCCAAGTCTCCTCATGGGAATCGTGGTACCATCACCCCTGATGATTCAACCCACCACGCTGAACATGCTAAGTTCATTATCCAAAGTGAACTGTACCAGAATGACAATATAAACCATGAGCGACAGGTTATCTTGAAGGCTGCACTAGAATTTATGAATAGCATGACACAGGACAAGACTTCTGGCGATGATTTTCCACCACTAAATGCACCGTGTGACGGTCATGATGGCCGTGGTGGCATTGATGGTACACCTGAATCAATATCTCCATCACCGGAGCTAATCTACATGCTATTAGAAGGTACCTGAAAACTCCAACTCTGTTTCCCTTCGCAATATGCTGATAGAGAGTCGCAGAGCAAACTTTTGCGGCTGAAAACTCCCAGTCCATAATATGGCCTAGTCATATTTCAAAAAACACCTTCAAAAAGATGGCTCTGGTACTTCTTGATGGTGAAGCTAAAGGCCAGTTGTTCTACCAGTATTGCATATGTGTTTACCAAAGAGCTATAGGCTACATGTATCAAATGCCCAGGGTCCATACGGAACCACGCATTGAGAAGCATTTCTTCAAGTCGAAAAAGCTGTATGAAGCGCGCTCTCTTCATGCTCTTGCGAATCTCAATTTTCTGAACAACCCAAGTCTTCCCCTCGTCCAGTCACTTATATCTGCCGTATGTTAACACGAGGCCCAGTCACATCCAGCTTCGCTCGAACTTCGCAACTGACTTTTGATCTAGGCACTGTTGATGCAATGTCTTGGGAACACGAGTCAGGCATGGGTTTTTACCTCTTATGCTGCTCGTCTGATTATTGCTTTGAAATATCATGAATTCCGTGACACTGCTGCCCCATTAATCATTGATGAGGATATTCGCAGCTGTTTATTCTGGTGCTACTGCCTTGATCGATCTTTGAGCTCTGTTCTTCGTCGACCATTATCCTTGCCCGATCTTCCAGTATCGCCTGCCAAGCTCATAGGCGCCGAAACACCATTACCATATGCTCCTTTAATACGCATGATCATAAACATGGCTGAAGTTCAAGGGAGTCTTCTGAGCTGCAAAGATGCGGGTGATACTCGCCAAATCATATCCAGTCATACATTTCTTCAAGATCGAATGTTTGAGATCTACTCAGAATCACAATCTGTGAGCGTTACCCCGGGAGAGTCCTCAGATAATTTATCTAATCACATTTACTGAAGAGTCGAGCTGCTGCTTCCGAGTTTCTCGATACGGATTGGATCGCCATTGATTTCTGCTATCATTCTATTTTGGTTGATATATTACGATCGCGCTTGAGATATGCATTCTCTCCATTGACACATCGGGAATGTGTGGCCTACGCCCGCAAGTCCTTGAAGTCCTTGAATTCCCTTCAAAAATTTTATTTCAAGGGTGTCGGAATGCCTGGCTTCACGGATCCATTTCCCTCTTTCTTAACTTGGTTCGTCTTCCCCTCTGCTAGCTTACTGCAACTATCTTATACCTTTTCCTTCTAGGACTGTTTTATACTACCCACTATCTCCATTCTTTGTTCTCTTTTGCAACATCATTGGGGAATTGGAATTGGAAGACTACAACTTGATCCAAGAAGTAACGCAGAGCCTCTCTCATTTTTCCGCAAGTCCATACATTGCAAAGCTACTCAAGCTGTTAGATTCTTTACTGGGGTTCTGTATCCCATTGATTCAGGCTAAAGAACGACTAGATCAACAGAACAAAGCTGCACCGACTTACCCATCTATGAACGGGCAAGATAACTGGAGTGGTATCAATGATGGTTTGGTTTCAGCTGAAAATTCTTACATGGACCCGGTTGTCGATCTCAACCTTCAGCAGATGCAAAGTCTCAGTGATGAAAATTACCCTATGACTGATGGACTGATGCAAAACCTATTCAATAGTCAGCTTTCACTAGAGTGGCTTGAGTCGGATTTGTTTTCCTCAGAAAATATGAATTGAATAATTAGACAAACATCTTGTTTGCCACTATTTGGCCTCGGAATAATAAATCTTGCTCCTAAGGCCATTCTCGTTCACGTACTTTGGCCATTGAATCTCCTACTTCCGATACACTATCTCCATGTGCCACCTCTTTCATGGTCTAATGCAGCATACCGCATCATAAACGTTATCTTGTTTGGCACTTTTAAAGTGGACGCGAAGTTTTAAACTGGCCCGGCTATCTTTTCAATGTTAGATGGGGTTCAGGGGCATCCTCGGAGGATTTGTGTTGCAGTACTGAGTATGTAAGCGCTATTTATTGCTTTTCCCTCCTTTTACTTCAGCCTCCGAAAGTTGAAGCTGTTCCATATCGGCAAGATGCATGAAGAACCAGTCCTGGGAGCCTTCCAATCCTGCCAGACTCGTATTCGATTGGAGATACCCGGGGATCTTAGTTTGTTCGGATAAGTGCAGCAAACATTTTCTAGGAAACTATTCCAATGTTGTGATTCATCACAGATACCAACCTCCAGGACCCGAGGTCTGTAACCCATGGGCTTGCTTATCTTTCAAACACCTTATCAGATATGGACTGTTTCGTCTCGCTGAGCTCTTTCAAGTATTTTTCTGATATTACTGAGAGATTTTTTGTTCTCTAACTCAATTTTCCAAGACGTTCGAAAGCTGTCCAAGTGCAAGGCTAACTAGGTTACCTTCTATGATCTTGGTAGATGCCAAGGTGTGCAATATTCATATCTCAACTGATTCGATACCCTGTATATACCTGGGTAGTTCCCTAAATGGCTGTTTACGAGGCTGATACTTTATCTAGGTACATACACGAGTCTCAACTGCCCTGCTCTGGCGTCAATCTCAAAGCTTCTAAGGTTCAGACGGGTAAATTCAGATTCAAATCTTCTCATAACTTATGAGACCTGTATCTATGTATAGTACATACTGCTTGCTACCCGTAGATCTATGTGCCAGGATTAGATGTATTTTCAACATTGGAAATATCCAGGGCTTAAACCCTTCCAAGGTTTGTATTATTCTATATCTAGCCCATATATATCAGTGATCAGTAAATATAAATCTGTATGCGCTATATTTAACCTTCGTGCTTCTGCCCAGGTGGCAAAGAACATGGATTCAAGTAAAGTTTCCGAGGTTGTGCCTGTACCTACTCAGCTGAATTTAGAAAATTCAACCACCTGAGTGGGTAATTGAAGCCTAAGCCTCAGAGAATGTCCATATTCATTCAACTCATTCAATCGCAGGGCTCTCAAGCGCCTGCTGATCTAATTTTCTACTAGTTTTACCTAAGCTGCAATATTCTCGCCATTACCAAAGCCCGAAAGCATTCCAAGGACTCTTGGTTAAATACTGTGATATCAGAAAGGCACTCTGAAGTCAAGCATTCATGACCTCAATAGATGATTTGCGTTGAGTGACTCGCGTTGAAGGATAAAAAATTCAGTAACCTGAGTCCTCCCTTCAATCCCAAGGTTCCGGTCCATACCAATTGCACAATCTATTGAACGCGAACCACAAACCCACATCTCAGTTTGCAGTCAATGGATTCCCAAAATAAAACAACCTCAAGTGGCGCGATGTCGGTAGACAAAAAGGGAACCCACATTGGTTATCTACAGCAAGGGCCATCCATATACATGATGTCACTTGGATTCTCCTTGGAGGGTGGACCAGCCGCGTCTCTCTTGCCCAAGACATCCTAACGCATACCGTACCTGAACCGCGGAGCTCCCCCTATCTATCGGGACGGTGTCTGGCATATGTGCAGTATGGATGATCAATTTATTACGGTTAAACTTCGCTTTCAATGAGCCTGGTATGGATTTCATGTTTTAATGGCTCTATTGAAGTGTGCATAGCAAGCCTCGATCTGCGAAGTATTGAGTGAATTGATATGCGCATAAAGCTTGGGTGCTATGACTTTTCAAGATAACACCAAATTCGTATTTGAGACATCCCGACGTCTAACCCCATAACCTGTAAGATACCCAATGTGCGAAGTCTGTATAGTAAGGTTCTGCTTCCTTGATGCCCCCTCCTTCACGACCTTGAAAATGGTGGGGTACACGAGGAATAGAAAGTACGACCTCCTGGCAAGGTAATACTGAGGGGTAAAGAAATTACCTCCAAGGAACCAACACAGACGCGGGCTACAAGGGGCTTCATTCATCTTCTAGAACTATCTAAGAAGAATTGCGTATCTAGTGAACCGTGACAGACGAAGCAAGGCGACATGACTCGCACTGCTTTATGCAAGCCACCATTAATGGCAATAGGATTTGCTGAACCCAGCATCTGGGATAGAAAACAGTTAACTAGCATTATATTAATGGTTCCAAGTGCTTGAGCCGTAGATACCGTCGAAATCAAGCGTTGAAGGAAAAGAAAGTCAGATATGCAAGGGGGTGGAGTAAACATCAAAGGGGCTCCAAAGCTTTTATTTAAGGAACTACTGGTACCTTTGCAGTCCTATAATATCATCTTTTCTAGGTTCGAAGCTTCCTTCATAGGACGGAATTTCTAGCCGTACGCACCTATACATGACAAAAAATGTGACACCATGGCAAATAAGACATATCATTGTACGGTAAGCTAGACGATAATAATATTAGAAGATAGGTTCATATCTTGAAGATCCACTTGAATATAGATTCTTCTTGGTAAATTGATCTTTTAATCTTCACGTATATCGACGGTTAAAACCGAAGACTTAATACAGATTTCAAAAGTAGGTATTTACAAATTCTGTGTTGATAGAGAGGAACTACGACGTCTCTGGGCTTTGAATGACGTCTGTGTTGGCACACAGCGTGCTCTTTACATGCAGTAGATCATTCAAAGGAAGTCGGCCCCTACTGCTTGATATCCCGGAGAATGTGAATCGGCGGGTAGGCGCAACTGCGTAGCATTACCTCGGTATGCTTGGTCAATTGGCTGCATGAAGCTACTGTCTTCCCCGCAAAATGATCGCCAGGTCTATGCAACTTCTTTTGGCTATGGCGCACAGAGGCTTGCATACTACATAGATCGACATATTCCAATGTATTTATGGAAATGGTGTCGATATATGGAAAAGGGGTCCATGGTTGAGAAGAACTTCAAATCGACAGTAAATCACGTGAATTAATAGCATGGACTAATACTGGGACTCTGAGAATAGGTAGTAGGGATTGGACCCAAGTATGAAGGTAGATACAAATGTAGCGGTCTGCTGCAAGCAACCTTGAAACATGCTTAATCTTAGCACACCTCCAAGATTCCAAGGTTACATACATATGTAGGGGAGCTTGCGAGTTGAAAATGCTCCAGACCCTGAGGTTAAAGATGTGGAAGAAGTCGATGATTCATGCTCGAGCGTGAATCGAAAGACGGTGAATAATGGCGTGAGATCCATTGGTGGCAAAGGTGAGAGGTTGTATAGATAAAGCACAGACACTCAAGCCACGGCATGTTCGATTCCCAGATAAGCCACAGTTGACCTCAGGAATCGCCACTGGGAATTGTTGGCGGCAACTAATTAGTACTACATAGTACTTGAAGGCTAGAGATGATTGTCAGAAACCTGCCACGATTGGAATGGCCTGCATATTCGGCCATGAAGATATACTATCAAACATATCGATGGTCTGAACCCCCAGCATGGAACTAGGATAGCATAATTGTCTTGGCAGTATTAAATAATCAGTACTCAAAGTATCCCTTTGGACGCAGGGGCCGAGATAATAGAGAACTTTGGAATCATGCTTTCAGGCCCTTGCGGACGGCCCGTGCTTCTTGATTAGATGAAGATTGGAGATCGGATGACAAAGTCAAATATGAGGGGAAATATCAGATGAAGGCAGTTGAAGCCTTCCAAGGTTGGAACTCGGAAGAAAATTTCACCTAGGCATGTACCTAATGTACCTACAGGCGGGCTTATGTAGCCGTCTAAACCCGGGCTCGGCCCTCCAGGACCTAGACGACTTGAAACGGCCTGGAGACGACATTGCTCAAACATATATCTTCATACCCATACTACGGATTAGCTTGGGTAAGTATCAGCTGATGTATCGTATCAATTTACCTATAGACATCAATTTCAAGATATGGAACCTTGAAATAGCGGATGAGTCGCGAAATTGAATTGAACTTAGAGTTAAAATGAGAAACATTTTTGGATCTAAATCCCATTAGAGATCATGTTCCAGATTTGAAGAACGGTGGAGTAAGGCTTTCAGCCAATGGATAAGAATTCTCAGGCGTTTGAGCCCCATCGATTGCGACTATCGATAAAGTGACTGATCGACTCCCGACAAGATTCGGCTATCCGAGAGCGAGAAATGACTGGTAATCCAATCAGGACAGTCATCGGGGCTTTCAGAGTTAAGTTGAAGCCAAAGCTCATTACAGTTTAAGAAATTATGAATCTCGGTCATGACAAATGTGAAGTTTCACATCTCATGAAGGATTTTCCCTCTCAACGGATGATCTTAGACTGATACACAGTGAGACATTTGAATGTATTCTCAGCGAGTAATATGTTCAATCTCAGCATGTGCACGGGGTGGACTGAAAAGTCCATCGCCACTGACTCTATCCTCGAGCTCGGGAGAATAAAGAATGCACGGTAATAGAATGGAGCTAAGAAGAGTGGCGCTTAAGCCATCGAACCACTATATTGGGGAAAAACAGGTTCCCAGAGTTGTGGTTGTCTGACGCTTGATAGATCAGAAAGTCCCCTGAATCAGAATGCAAGATCCACTAGCGCCCACCATTATTCTAAAAGAAGCACAATTTCAGACAGCCGTTGAGGCGTACGGCGAATGATCCGGTAGGCGATAATCACTTTTTTTGCCAATGGTTTGAATGTCGCTAGGATTATTGATGTTGAAATGCACGACATTCCATGCCAAATGACGATATCCTGGTATCATTAAGCCCTAAGCGGTATACAAGGGATGATCCATACCAGTCTGAAGAAAGAGTGAAGTGGGAATTTGCAATGTTACAACGTTCTCTCATTAAATCTAGATAAACAAAACTTGAGAGTAAAGAGCACGGACCGGATGGATCTCAATCTGACCTATCGATCTAGATCGATCAACTTATTTTATAGTTCCAGTAAGCCATAGATCTAGAGAGAAGAGTAGTAATTTAAGAGTTAAATCCAACACGAATAAATGTAAGTGTGGAAGGTGAGAAAAGTAAACAACTCAAGATCACGCAAATAGTGTAGATCTAGATCGAGTTTGGACTCTACTCACATTGTGCGGAACGTAAGAGATACAGCCGAACATTCCTGTTAAACTGCATGAAATATAATAAACAATTAGAGAAAAGAAAAAAAAAAGAAAAGAAATGTTAGGGATGGAGGCAAATCTGCCGATCACAACCAATGTTGTGCTCCAGATCGACTTCCTTTTCCTTAAAATCGAACAATAAGATTCTCCCAAGTATAAGCTACGAGACACCGGGCCCTTTTTATTATTATTAATTTATTCTAATTATTATTGGATTATTTGAATATTTGAATATTTGAATATTTGAATATTTGGATATTTGGATATTTGGATATTTGAGTATTTCTTTATTCCTCTTTCCCGCTACAATCTTAAATCTACTTAATCCTCCTTACTGGTCCAAACCCTTTCATATAGCCCTTCCCACCCCTCCCCTTCCCTGCAATTCAATCAATCTGAGACCCAACCACCGCTCTGAAACCTCTCCTCACCCTAGTTTGATTGAAGTCACGGCAGTTCTAGAGTATCGATTGTGAAGATACTCATAGATCCACGAAGTACAGTACCTGTGGTCCCAGCCACGGTTCTAAATCCCACCCTTCATTGGGAAATTTGATTACCGGAGATTCAACCAACGCGACTTTCAGCAAAACAAGGTCGATCCTAGCCCTTATTGAGCTTCAGTTTGGTTTACCGCGGTAACAAGACATCTGCATTCCTGGCCTTGCTTTAGGGTTCTCAGGCACGCGACGCGCTGCCGCTCGCTTTGGATCTGATCCAAGTCATGGCGTATAGCTGTAAGTCCGATCTCCACTATTCTATGCTGGCCCAATTTGTTTATTTCTGCTCGTTTGTCCCCTTCCCTTGTACTCTTCTTCACCACTCATCCTTTCTTTCTTCTCATTGTACTCTCGCTTCTCATCCGTTCCTTTCCTTTTTGTTCCTTTCCTTTCCATTCGCCCTTCAACCCTCTATACATTCCCTTGTAAATCCTTATCAGGTACCCGAACTAAACAGTTCCATCTTAGGTGATTCAATTGTCGACGTGGTCGCGCCTCGAGACCTCAAGACTGAAGACATCGACGATATGAGACCTCACGGGCAACACATATCCGATCGTTTGACAGTCGAGGTCGACTGCCACTCTCTGGGACCTAATGATTGTCCCTCGATGACTTCGAGTTTCTCTCCCTTGGAATCTCCTACTCCCACTCCTACTAGTCTCTATAGTCAGCACTCGCTCGCTTCTCCAGTTTGGCATGATGCTGGACACTATCATACTCTTCCTATGGAGCGTCGCACTTCCGCTACACCTCTTCGAAGCGCATTTCGAATGGGCGATTTGAGTCCAGCCGATACAATGGGCATGCCCTGTGGCTCAATGGATCGCCAAGATCAAATCCCTTTTACTGAATATCTCCCTGCGTACGACGAAAATGTCGACCAGTTCTGGATCCAACAGGACGTGAAGGCCATGGATCACCAAAGTTTCCCGTATCAGGCGCAAATGCCGCAGTACAATCAAATGGCTCGAGGCTACTATCGTCCTCAGCAGACTTATCTGCCAGAATCAGCATCAAATCCATGCTTATCCCGTCCTATTTTTAACCAACCTGAACGCATGCCAAATTCCGTTTCCATGTCTAATATGCTCCCATGGATCCCAGCGAACGAGCCTATGGCTCCTGAAACAATCGCTCCAGCGCAAGCCTTTCCTGGACAGGGCCCTGTGACTCCACCATCCTCTTCTTACTCCGAATTCCCTACCAACATGCACTCGTTCAAGAACCACACTCCTTCAACTCCCGTGCGATCTGTCTCATTGGGTACACCCTCAGCTTCTGGTACCCCAGTCAGTCACATGTCTGGCCATGGCGAATATCTGGAGGATTTCCCTGTATCCCCTGGTTTCCGAGATGGTATGATGCGCCCTCATCGCCAGGTCTCCCGCAAGTCCTCGAAAAAGCAGTTGCTCAGATCAAACTTGACCCTAGAAAATCTTCCTCGAATCATTGAGACCGTCCAATTCAAGTGCAAAGAACCTGGTTGCAAGGGTCGATTCAAGCGCCAAGAACATTTGAAGCGCCACATGAAAAGCCACTCGAAGGAAAAGCCCCATGTTTGCTGGGTTCCTGGATGTCATCGCGCATTCTCGCGCAGTGATAACCTCAATGCGCACTATACCAAGACCCACAGTAAGCGCGGCGGTCGTAATCGCTACGTTGCCACTTTGGACGACACCAGCCCCGACTATGACCCCGAATTCCGTGGCCAGCTTACGGCCGATGGAAGACCTCTTTACGGAACTAAACTGGAGGATACCATGGTTGACTGTGGTGATCTGAGTGTTGATGGCTGGGATGACTAGTCCAATCAACTCGAAACGCTAAAAACAAACACGAAGTCGATATATCTTTCCTACGCTGGCAACAATTTACACGGCGCAAAACATAATACGCGAAAAACAAATCACACAATATTACCAATACCATACCAAATAAACAGCAAAAACTACGGAACCCACTGGGCTCTTATTGATACCCCTTCGTCGGAGGATCGGCCTTGGGCATTTCTCTGCCAGACCGGTCGCTACGGCGTTGTACATCGGAGACGGACTCTTTCATTTATCTTCTTGCATACTTTCTCTCTGGTACGGGACTGGTGCGGTACTCTGATTTTTCAGGCGTCTTTTTTTTGCGGGGAGAATCTGGGGCGAACCTGCACAATCAGCTTATGTGCTTTTCTTTCATTTTTGCATTGTACCACCAACTACTACCTGCCATAATAACAATCCACATCATTACATCGATGTTTGAATACATACAATATCTTCTATTTTCTTCTTCTCTTAGGACCCGGTGACACGTTTCCGTTGACTCTCGCCTTCGAATGTTACACATCACAACCGTACATTTCGAGGCTGAACTCGGATCGGCTGAACTAACGCCTTATGCGATGTATCTTGTCCCTGCACCTTTTAACAAATTAGGTCTAGGGCTCATGCATCTGCACTCTGCAATTCGACAGGCCGTTCGCCGACTCGCTTATGATCGTCCCTCAACCTCTTTTCTCCACATTCCAGTCCCAACGGGCTGTTTCTATTCTTACCTTGTTTTACATGTCATTATTCACGTATGCAATTCTTCAGGCCTCGTTCTTGGAGAACGTGTCTCCCAATGAATAGCAGGAGTCATTGACTATTGGATCTAAGGATTCCAGCATTATTAGTGATTCCCTCAGCAAGCGGTAACTAGTTAATCCTGCATCTAATGATCGGCTCTGTGGCTGGTTAGGGCAATCATAGATGATAGTGGAGTCCGGAGTCCGGACTACGGAGTACGACGTCCAACCGTCCTGTTCCTATTAGGATCTTATTTCTATTTCTATTTCCTTCTTTTCTTTTTCAATCTCTTGCCAAGAAACGCTCGGCCCTAATGCAAGTCTCCATATCGGGTTTCATGCTTCTAAAATCTCTCATTTCCACTGCCTCGGTTCCAATAAATTTATTATTTCACTTTTTCACTCAACCTCCCAAGTTTGTGGGGAACTTTCAGGCATTCCAACTTCTTCCCGAGTTCAACAGATCCTCGATTCTTCTCTTGATCCCCTTTGCATATAAGTTGCAGTGAACATCCTTTTTCTACGGGATGATCAATGAGGCCACTCCTTTACCGTACTTTTGCCCTTAGAGAACAGAGTGTATATCAATCAATTGGCCTTTCAAATCGCTTCCTAGTACGAAGTACACAGAGTAGATGACGTCGGCTTCTAATTTGATACTCGGGCTTGATAGTTCTATATCACAAAATGTGGTCCCCGTTCTCCGGAATGTTATCCTCATGTTACACTGCGCCAGTCCCAGGTACTCTGTTCTGCCCCTGGTTCTTTCAGCTTTGCGGTGAGTAGGAGAATAAGGATTAACACTAAGCTCAATGCTTGCTATTTTCATGTTATTCTGGAAGCTTGAGTCTCTTCCGGCTGCATATCCGAAGGCGCTATTGCTATATTTCCTTTTTTTCTCTTTTTTTTCCCCCTTCCTTTCTTTTTGGCTCTTTTATCATTATTTTCCAAGTTTCTTATCTTTAATTCTTTTTTTTTTCCTATTATTAGCATTGGATAAATATCCACGTATATAATTACCTATTGACTACTTTTGACGGAGTATGGCGGAGCGGATTCCCGCCATCAAGCGATGTCTATCAGCATCTAAGTCCTATATTTCTGCCATTCTTGAACTGAGCATCCGACTATTTGGAACACTACCTCCACATGCTTCGGCTTCGGCATGTCTGTGCACCGGCTCTAAGCAGTATGTGCATTGCTGTACAGAGTACCCTTCCTACTTCCTGTAGGTACTGAGCCAAAAGATCTCCAAGCTGTACAATCTTTTCCAAATCTGCCCTCTACCTTGGGAGTCCGACGAGATAATGTGGCTGCCATCAATGTAACCCTCCACACGACTCCGCTGTTCTTTCTGTGCGTTGGACATGGTGCATTGGAATGTGATCAAGTTTGAATAGTTATGATCGCCCGTACTATAAACAAGTATCATGATAGACGAAGCATAGTGTATGCAGACTTTATCAAATCATGTTCCTTTTCATTTTTTCGATTTGCTGCGATGCGCGGGAATAGAATGCACTCGTCATCCCTCGCTTCTGAGATGGGCATCTTTGCATTATAGACGTTGATATTCAGTTACCATTCTTGATCGGATTGTCCTCGGTGATCTAGGCTTTAAGATGGTCTCTGGAGTGGTACATACCCCGCGCGATTTTCCCAGAGGACAGAAGAAGGATTGGTCGGCGCAATTCTGCTGCGACTTGTCGGTGTAGCTCCGCGTGTTCCGGGTTCCTAGCGGTGAAGCCCATGGAGAGTTGTCCTCGTACTCCTATGCAACTGTCTTGTTTTATCTTTCTATCGCTTCAAACGAAGTCACCTGCAGCATTCGAAGCTGATGGTGGTAATATGAGTCTTTTATCTTTCCTTGACTCTTAGACATCTATGGTTGTTAGCCCTAAGTTGAACTTGGGCTTATGTTACTCCTTTATGGTAGTCGTTGGTCATCGCTATCTAGTTGTCGCTTTTACGTGGTAAACCAGAATAGGGGGAGTACAGCTATTCTAGAGTAGCATATTTTTATTCGAGAGAGCAATATGATAATGCCGGACCTTTTTTCTTATAAGCTTCTTTGCTCCGGAGTATGTCTTGACCAGTATCGAGATCCAACCTTGAGCAATTTTTTCCAGTAATGGCATAGAATCGAAGCGTAAGATCTCGGGAGCTCATAACCTTGAAGATCAGCAATATGACTTATGTTCTTTTGATCTTCATCATCTTAGTGAACTGTCCCAAGTGCTGGAATTCAAAGCTCCTCACGTCGTAGAGATCGATCACACAATTCACATCAATGTTTCGTTGCAAATACAAATTCAATAACCTCTGGCCATTCCATTTGCTGATAAGTGGAAGAAATTTATTATCAAATCTGATTTATTGCATCAACATTTACTTTCAAGCTTGGAAGGTTACAGCAGGTACTCTATGTCCAATTAATTCAGGTAGTCAAGTTCACAGAATACTACATGCTAAAAAACCGAGGTATTAAAGGCCAAAGGGGGAGAATATATATCCAAATCCGTAGAACGCCATGATCTCCATAAGTCCTCTTGAAAACTCCTAGCTCCTAGAAAAAAAAGAAATATTTGGAAAATGGAGAAAATTTGTCGAGATCCAAAACCTCCCAAAGTCAAGTCGTTGAAAATTTTACGTGAATATGTAGTGAGCTCAGTTGCCCATTCCGTTGTGCATCATATTCTGTTGCTGCATTTGCTGGGCTTGCATTGCCACTGCCCGCTGCTGCTGGGCAAGTTCTCGCTCACGTTGAATGATTGTCTGGACCCATGATTTGGCAGCCTTCTCTAGACCGGCACCGTATTGTTGAGCAATTTGAGGTGGGTATTGAGAAGGAGGCCCATACTGTGGCAAGAGTCGTTGGGCCATCTCATGTCGCGTCTGAAGGATCCGCTGGTGGTAGAGTCTTTGGTATCTGGCGTTCATAGTGCTCGCCATGGTGCCCTGTGCTCCATTGGCCTGAGCAGCTGCCGCCATCCTCAACTGCTGTTGTTGTTGCTGCTGCTGTGCTTGTTGTGCTTGTGCTTGTTGTGCTTGTGCTTGTTGTTGCTGCTGCTGTTGTTGCTGCGCTTGTTGTTGCGCTTGTTGTTGCTGCTGCTGTAACTGAGGAGTCATTTGTTGCTGCTGAGGGCTACCATGGTTGGCCTGTCCTTGAGGCATTCCACCATGTTGAACCATTTGCATCTGAGCATACTGGGTTCGTAAGAGCTGCGATTGATACGACTGCTGCTGAGGAACTTGCTGCATGCCTTGTTGTTGTTGTTGCTGCTGCTGCTGCTGCTGCTGCTGTTGTTGGGCCTGTAGCATTTGCTGTTGTTGATTGGGCTGGATATTTTGCCGGGCATGCGCATTGGCTTGCAACTGAGCAATCTGTTGTGGTGTAAATTGAGCGAGCTGCTGGGGAGTGAATTGGGTCTGGACCATGTGTCCCTGCTGCTGGGCAATAATCTGCTGTTGTCGATGCTGTAGTAACATCTGTTGCTGTTGCGGTGTAAGGTTCATTCCATTCATTTGCGTAGTAGCTGGGTTTATCAACGGGTTCTGTGGCATAGTTGGGTGATTGGGACTGCCGTGGCTCATCCGCTGGGTTGGGGTGACGTTGCGCATGATTGGTGTGGCATGAGATATTGCCGGTGTACTCTGTGTCATCTGAGGAGTGCCGTGTCGACTGGGTCCCTGCTGACTTCTCGATGGTGCCATTGGGTGGGTCATCATATTCGGGTGGGCATGTTGGAGGGAAGAGGGGGGTCGTGGTGGGCTTCCAGATTGCTGCGATGTATTGATACTCATCGGAACCGCCTGCGATCCCATATTGTGCCCAACAAGAGGTGATGATATGTTGTGGGGAGTTTGATGGCGTAAAACTGGAGAAGATTGTTGCCCTTGGCTGACACCGTTAGGCTGATTCATAACATGTCGGTTTTGCTGAGCCGCAATTTGCGCTTGTGCCTGCTGGGCTGCAAGTTGTTGCCGGCGCGCCTCCTCCCTGGCGTGTTCCTCTGCCTGACGCTGTTCAACGACCCGGCGCCGGTCTCTCTCCTGCTCTTGCTGCTGTCTCTTGCCCAACTCTAGCTTCATCTTTGCCTCGTGCTCGCGCTTAGCCTTGTCTTCAAGTTGCATTCGGATTGTCTCCAATGTCTTGAATCGGGAGAAACGTGGCTCAAATGGCGCCGCACCAGCAGCGTCATCCACTGCAACAGCCTTGGCTGTGCCGGCAGCACCAGAAGTTGCAGGCTCGATGCGTTCATCCATGATAAGCATGAACCTCTCTTCTTCAGCTGCTTGGGCCTCATCCGCTGCAAGCTCGGCAATTGTTCTCTTGCGACGCTTGGGTGAAGGCAAGGGGTCGCTGTGTAGCGGGCTCGCCAAAAACTTCAGCAAATCTTGGGAAGCGGAGAAACTATCCACAGCATCCAAGAAAAGCGGAGGGGCCAAAGACTGGACGAGGTTCGCTTCAAATTCCGGGAGCTCGTGTGCTTCGACAATCATCCTTTTCCTCTTCGCCAAATGGCCAGGATCAGCCTGAGGGCCTGCAGTGGTCGGTGACTGGGCCATCTGTCCAGCGGTTGATGACTTTGCAATCCTAGGGTCAGGTGTTGTTGCAAAAAATGTCAATTCTGACAGTAGTGTACGAGCTGTGGGGTGAAGCACTGTGGTGAAAACTCGGGGCTTCGAGGGAGTCGACTTCTGCCTTGACTCCGGGTCTTTTGACTCTGAGATCTCGCCATTGGGCTGCTTATCGGATGAGGTTTTGTCAGGGGCTGGAGTTCCTGATGTCTTGGAGGTGTCGGCAGTGAATTGGTTCTGCTTTGGGTAGGGTACATATGGAGATGGCGTGATGTGTTCGTTGTAGTTGTGCACAGAGAAGGGGATGTTGTTCTCGTTGGGTGATGACGCGGAAGCCTTTCTGGTTTGCGCTGACACCGACTTATGATCAACCACCCGAACTATCAGGCAGCCTATTGAGTACCAATTAGCAAGAGTTTATTGTAAATCCAGTAAAGGGTAAGCTTTACCTTCATAGAACCGCACATTCGCACGGAGAAGCTCCTCAATGAGGTCATGGGGAATGGTTCCGGCGCGGATGTGCTCAATGACGACTTTCATCTCTGAATTGTATGAAAAACTTCCATCTTGCTGCTCAAACCGAAAATGTGTCGGGTGGAGATGGACGATAAGAGACGGAGGACATTTGGAATACTTTTTGAGGATATAAGGAGTGGTTTTGACTAAGACGCCCATGGAAAGGCAAAGATTAGTTTTCGTTCTTTCGCCATGTTGAGTAATATGATATGCAGGGAATGTAATACCGTATGGCTCGGGACTTCTTTTGGAGATGCGGTTCTCATTGCCCAAGGCAGTCCGTGTTACTGGTCGGCCCAGGCGCGAGCCTAGGTCATTGGGTCTTTGCGCCTGGTTCCGAGTCCTGCTCAGAGGCGCCTTGGAGGTGTTTGCCAGATTCAACATCCCATTGGTAAGTTGCGGGTTTGAACCAGTGGGTTGGTTCCCAGAAAGGCGATTAGAGGTGGTAGGTGGAGAGGAGGAGGGTGGTTGAGGCTTGACCCCGTTGACCCGAGCCTGGGGGAAAGGCGGGGGCGGTCGCTTCATTTTTGCGGCATAGGAAGGAGGCTTGGAGATTGCAGTGGCCATCTTGCCGGGACAGCTTGCATCAAGATCAGGTAGTTAACAATGGATTTATCGCGTAATGAATATGACGATGGGATAAAAGCCGGGGCCGTTGCGCGCAAGATGTGGGGCGTGATTACATCACGTGATAATATGCATTTGGAAGTTGGTATTACAGTTTAGAGAATTTTGGCTATGTTTCAGGCTTCAGAATATCTAATTTGAAAATCTTCGCCATCACTGTATAGTGAGGCCAAATTTAAATCAAAGTGATATCAAAGTGAGCTCGAAGTGGACTCGAAGTGAGAAAAGTAAGTCATATTAGAACTATCAAGTAGTTGTGAAACAACTTGCTAACTGTCGTTGACTTGGCAAAAAGAAGTAAAAAGACAATCAGGGGAATCAATACATGAAGCATAGTCATAACAAGGGGATCAAAGCATTTATAGACACGCGAATATGATTAAACATCAACATAAATGGTATAGAGCAAGAGCTAGTCCAAGCCTCTCACACGACGTCGCCAGTCATCACCTACACGGAGGACATCAACAACATCAATTCGTTTTCCAATACCAGTGGTGCCTTCTTTTTGCCACCATCGTTCGCCCTTGTCGGCGAGGGCCGACTCATCATCACTATCAATGAGTCCTCCACGGCCACCCTCGTCTCCAACAACGACGATGACTTGTCGAACCCAGCCAGCGATGTGCTGGACTGCGTCACCGGTGTCGCCAGTCAGGGATTCCTGAACGAAGACTAGATCAGGCGCAAGATGGCGCACAAGGTGAACGTATCCAGTGGCTGTACTGAAAGGCATAATCATACTCTCCTTTTCGACGAGTGTTTGGGCTTGCGTATAAAGATTCCGGAAGAATGGGTTTGCACCTTCGAAATCATCTTCTTGGCGAGGATCCACGGCAGATAGATTCCCATCAATCATTTCCCCTGGAGACGTGGCTTCCTCAGTCGCGATATTTGAATACGAGGAGGTTATTGATTGTGTCGGCTGGGAAGCACTGGCTTGGCCAACTGCATGCTTCAAGCCAGGGGCATAGATCAAGACAAAGATACGGGAATCATCCAGATCCACATGTTCAGGAAGGTGAGAAAGAATTGACTGAGTTCGTTAGTAGGAATGTTCAAGTCATAATGCGTACAATGAATTACTCACTGCATGTTGGGAGGAAGTAAATTCGTCAGCGTTATCGGGTAAGAGGGAGGATACGACTACAGCCACAATCTTCTTCTTTTTATCAAATGAATGCTGTCCTTTTCCAAAATGAGGAAGAGCGCCGCTCATAGTCGGTTCAATATCAGCCTCTTGCTGGACCCTTTCGGTGGCCCTGGATTGGGCCTCTTCAGACCATCTGGAATGATCCTCAAAGTCGCCCCGATTCTCTTCCCGGATTGATGTGAGTGCACCGCCAACAAACTGTCCAGCAGCGGTTACTCCGGCCACAACTCTCCGGCTCGCGCCATCGAAGATCTGCTGTGGACTCGGAGTCCGGCGCAAAGCACCCTGCATACGAGCCATGAAGCTAGGATCGTAAGAATGCTCGCCATGTGCTAGTTCGTCCTCCTCTGTGCCCCTTGTATAATCTTGTGTGGTGTATGAAGGTGGGCAGCTACCTTCGACATTGACCGGCGGCGGCGGCCGGTAGTGGCCTCCTTGGTCATAAGGGTGGTCGTCGTCATCGTCTTCATTTCGTTCACTCCAAACCCATGCTGCAATGCTGATAGTTGCGACTCCCACTGTGAGTGCTAGAGGAAGCCAGTACCCCAGTGCCGTCCGTCGGCCAGTTGCGCTGAAGCCAGCGCCAGCTCCACCGCGGCGGCGTTGATCCTGGGGAAAAGACATTGAGTCTTTGTTTCAAACCCAGCACATTGATATATTAGTCGCAATCACAGTGACTGACAGTTCACATTTCACTCCTGCAGGAGATAGTATGTGGAGAAGATGCAGGAGGAAAGGACCTTCAACCTCGGGAAGCATGTGGCTGGTCAATGGGGGCTCTCAGATGCTAACTCGTTATCAGCACGTGATCTTATCTGACAAGGCTGAAACATGTTAACTACAAAGTGGGACTTCCTTCTCAGCCAGAATGAGGCATATTGGGCATAGGTTAAAAATATTTTGGTTTCATATGAATAAGTGCCCCGCTAGAAGAGTAAACTGTCACAAGTGTCAAGTTACAGCACCATCGCCAAAGCTTCCAAGTGGGAGTCTTAGATATAGCCTGGAATCTCGATCCACTCCGTATCGTAAGTACACATAAATCGGCACTGATGTACACTATACAACCGGATATCAATATCTAAATTATGAATTTCTATCATCTAGTCAAGTAACTAGGTAGCTGTAGCTAAGTCTGACCGTAATGCGTGGCGAAAATCTCGTTTAAAAAGAAAGGAAAGGAAAACAAAGAAGAAAACATATGGCTACTTCTAAAGTTATCTAGACCCTTAGGCATCGAACTCAACTTCTCCGCATCTGATTTAAGGTAGCCTTTTCTCCATTACCTCACGTTAACCATACAGCAAGGCAATGGAGGTCAGTTCGGTTCTCCCAACTCCCGAGATCCACTATATAATCACCGTAAACCCACTACCAAGGTGGGTATCATGTACCGCGTTACGGAGTATATCATGGGGTCTCTCTCAAGGTTGGTGGGGTTTGCAACTGGCCCACAGATCCAGTCAGCAATGAAGAACGTGTCCTTGTACCTGTATGTTGTACGCTTTATGCCGTACTCAGGCATCTGTTATCGAAATGCAGTGAGACCTTGCTCCATCGGGGAAATGCATCATGCAGTCATTGACAAGGTTTATCTATTCCTTAAAATCTAATACATGGGTTGATACTTACATATGTGTATACGTAAGTCGGAGATTGGCATTCAGCTTCTTTGCCTAGGTACTCTATATTCTGGTTTCTCAGGTAAAAACTGAGCTGGGTGATTACACAGTACGTAGCCCTGTAGAGTAGATCTATATAGGTATGGAGTAAAGATCGATTTTTCCCAGCTTGAGGCCTGGCTTGTATGATATAGTTCATGACAATGAAGATACTGTGATGGATTTTCGGATATGGCGACGGAAGAAGCGGAATCGGATCAACGTTAGTCAATGCCAAGGGAAAAGGGACTAAACTAAGGAGTACGGAATACGGGTTATAACCCTGAATCTGAATATCTGCACCCTTTCCAAGGATCTAGGATGGCTTTAAGTAACAATTACTATGTGCAGTGCGTTCTCCGTGGTGGAGTAGATGGATTGGCTAAAAATACCATCGTACGATAAGTGGATACTTCCAATGTATGGGCTGATGGCAGATCGTGCCAGCGTTTGGAATAAAGGTTACAGGTATTATTGAGCATTAATGGAGGGGAGACTCCAGGACTAGGGCTTCAACGGTAAAACAGCAAGTCAGCGACAAAACTACTAACAACAACACAAGGTTCCAGGATTCAAGGATAGACAGTTAATCTGCTCTAATGAGTGGAGTAAGGTCAATCACACTGACCCTTGGTTCTGCAGCCGGGCACCGAGTGGCGCTGTGATCATCGCTAGGCCTGCACGTATCTTCCCTGCAAATCCTTCCCCAGAAACATCAATATGACGGAGGAGGAACCTTGGAACGTAGTTCAGACGGCATGTGGGACAAAGTAAGAGTATGCTGAGCTAAGTAAGAGCTGATCCAGCTGGGAATCAGGATATTTTAAGTTGGAGTTTGTGTTCTACTCCTAGTTCCTTATATTGTACAAAGTACCTGGTTGAGACCGTTGAACACCATATCATCCACTCGGATGCATCAACTTGCAGAGATGACGGCCCACTTAAGCAAAAAGCGGACACTACTGTGTAGAGAGAAACAGAGACATTGAATTCATTTTGAGCTGTGTAAATTTGTTACGAGGCTGGAACTTCAGTAAGCTTAAAGCTTTTCCAGAGAATGAGTTTACCAGATGCCAAGAGAGAATACCAGGATTACAGATCGGTGCCAGACCGAATGGGGTAAGAGGCTAATGCATTCTTTTATTTCTTTTTTATACAGTTGTACACAGTAATATTGCGCATCCATAATGCATTGTATCAAGTTGGCTAGTTATGTCGATCAAACGGTTGAAATATCGGATCGGCAGTGGTGTGTGCTTCAGTGGAGAAAAGATGAAAAGATAAAAGATACGGAGAGGGGAAGATAAGAAGGATTTGTTTTACATTGATAAGCATGAACCTCCCCGTCAGCTCAGCTACTTTCAGCTTCCAGCCACCGGTACTTACCATACACATATAGCGTCATAGGGGGGGGGGGGTCTCCTTTGCCAATGCACCGCTGGTTCAGCCTCGTCGGTAATGCCAAGTGGTTCGGCCCGAAGCACCTACTGTGTGCTAAGTGATATAGGACGACATGACATTATTTGGAAGAGTTTATTGTATGGGGAAGGAAGTATGGTACCGTGCTCCATGGTCTGACCATGGAACCATCTTGATCAAAGTTTCAAGGTACTCTTGTATATATGATCCAGATATGGGTAGGTAGTGTACCAATGATGTTGAGGGTACGTGCCTACCATGGAGGCAGATGGGCAGAAAGAAAATAGCAAGTAGTAAAGTAAGTAAAGTAGTAAAATAGTAAAAGTAGAGTATCAAAGGTCTATAAATGAATATCAAATCGATAACAAAGCACGTGCGGTGCACGGAGCAGCTCAATGTTTCGTAAGTAAAGTGGATTTTGGTGGAGTCGATAGCGTTGCATTTTAGTCTCTGCTTTCTCTTTTTCTTTTCTTTTTCTCTTTTTCTCGCTTTCTCTTTCTTTTCCGTTTCCTTTTTCCATTTATCTTTGTTTCTCTTTCTAAACAATGGAGTACATAGGTGTAGAATCCCGAGATGCTGGGAGATGTGAGGCGTGTAGGCAAGTCCAAAATAGAGGTGTGTGGAATTAAGTGGCTGGGTTGCATTAATTCCGTGCTTTCCGAATATTTATGGGACTTTGGCCCTGAGCTAAAATTTCAAGAGAGGAGTTTAGGGGCTGAATCCCTTTTGATTGGTAACTTCCTATTCCTTCTACCCCCTTAATGGAGCGAGAACACCCGCGATATAAGAGATAAAAATAAAAATAAAATACAAAATACAAAATAGAAATAGGAAATAGAAAATAGAGAAAACATTAAAAAGAACAGTTACTGAAACACGGCACCTTCTCAGGTTTTTATCTTATTTTATTTTAATTATCCCGTTTAAGGGGAAGAAGACCGATTTAACCCCTCCTCCTATTTCCACTGCCCCAACCTCAACCCCAATCTCTCTCTCTCTACTTACTCATCTCCATATTCCCAATCTTCTCTCCTTCTCCCTCTTCTCTCCTTCACTTTCTTCTCCCTCCATTCTATGTAAACGACTAAGTCGTTCAATACAACGGGTAGAATCGGTTTCTTCTTTTCTTGTACATGACCTAGCTGTCAATCTTGGTCCAAATCTGACCACCTTTCGTTATTATCGAACTCGCCTGGTTTCGAGTTTCTCTGCATTCTATTTGGCATCAAGCGTCTTTTCTTTTCTTCTATTTTCTTCTCTCTTCCGATCTCTTCTCTTTCAATCTCTCTTTAATCGTTGTACTACTATTAAGTTTTATGCCCATGCAACTTTAGAACCAGGTATGATTATGATTCCTTGCCCCCTGGCTGACGCGTCTCATCTTGCTTCCCAACGTCGATCAGAAAAAAAAAAGACATCTTCCTTTCCTCATCTGAATTCCATCATTCACTCATCATCAAACGATAAATTGTACTACAGAACCGTATAGACTGACATTATCATCATTTAGCACCTCAGGTCTCCCACGTTCTGAAAACAACCCCCATTTCTTCCACGAGTTGCCTTGTCGCAGCCCTGTCACACTCGTCATATCCTATTCCTGAGGGAATCAATATGGCTGCTTTGGTTCAAACGATTTCACAACAGAGTGGCACAGTTCCCGTGCTCCAGACGCGTCCATCTTCCTCCAGCACCTTGACTTCATCACAAACACCAGTCCGCTTCCAGCAGAACATGTCGTGGACCCCTTTCAATTCGGGAAATTCGGGCACCTATCGAGCAGGTCAACAAGTTGTGGCTCCATATTCTTTCGCTCCAAATATGAATCATGCCCCCAACTCCCAGAATCGAATGTCCTGGTCTCCCCATTTGCGACCTGAGCACCGCACCCTCTCTGCCCCCGTCATCCCTAAGGGATCTCCCAATCCGACATACTCCGGTGCTAATCCACGAGTCGCCCACGCTGCAGCTGGTTCTGTAACGACTTCATCCAACTCTTCTTCTCGCTCCTATGTTTCCAAAGATGACAGCGCTTTACCATCGCGGAATCCAAGGATAGACCAATCTCTTCGTCCACTCTCAACTGCTAATCCTCCTTCCCCCCGGCCTTGAGTGTTCCCTCTCCATCCGCTGCCAAGTCTTCCCCCAATCGGTATCGCCGGACCAGTCACCGAAACGATAGCGCCCGCTCTCAATCTCAATCTCCAGTACCAGCCCCAACCACGGCCGCTACAGTAGATGATTCAGCGGGCAGTACGTTCGTCCCTCAACCGATTACACGACCGCGTTTGGTTGGCCACAGCCGTGTCTCCAGCATGGATGACACATCTCACTCGGAACGCCCGCAGCTGGATATAGCTCAACGGTATCGTCGCCGAAGCGTAGGAAACATGGATTCTTCTGCATATGCCAACCTGCAAATCGAAATGCCGGTCTCAACACCCACGCCAACACAGTCCAGCTCATACGACTTTATTGCATTTGACTCAAACTCATCGAAACCCGCACCTCACTCTCCCGATAGCCAGACCAGCAATCACTCGCCCAAATCTTCGGCTTCATCGGTAGTCAGTCCCCCTTTCCCACTGACCCTTTGACAATCTGCTAACAAACGTCGTTCAGGCACGAGGACCATCACCCGACTTGGCTCAATCACTTAGCAAGGCCGTGAAGCCCGATGAAAAGAAAACAAGCAAAGTGTCACCTTTATCAGCACCGCCCACGGCTCCTATGTCCGAGCCAAAAGCCAACCCCCGTCCTAATACCGCAACTTCACCACCAACTGCAGATTCTCCGGCTGCGAGGCGTCTGACCGAACTGAAGAATGATACCCGCCGCCCCGGTAAATCACGTCTGCGCCGCGCATTCTCCTTTGGTAGCTCCTCTGAACTTCTCAAGGCATCCTCGCAGACCAAACGCGAGGCCCAGGCTGCAGAACAGGCCCGACGGGAAGCTCTACGTGAGGAACTAGGCGAAGAACACGCGGCAATCGCAGAGCAACAGGAGGCCAGTGGGCTGGGATCAAGCATCTACACCAACCAAGGCCAAATATTCACTGGATCCACCGACGCCTTGTCCATATCATCGACAGCATCATCGGCTTCAATGATGCTCCGTAAAATGGGCAAAGGCATGAAGAAATCGACTCGTTCCCTCGTCGGTCTTTTTCGTCCCAAATCAGTTGCCAGTGTCGGTTCCATCGATGCCCCTGTGGAATCTATGACTGCTCCCAAGGTCTCTGTCGTCAACGTGGAAGCTGAGCGAGAGATTGTTCCGGCCAATTCGAACCCGCATGACCTCACTCGTGGAGCCACGGTCTTCCCCACAGTCGAAGTGAATGGAGATATTCGGCGGTCTATGTCGATTCGCGAGCGACCTCTCTCAGAAGTCTCTCAATCTCGTAAAAGCATTCTCGGAGGGGAGAAGGATCGGGCGGAGGTGTTGAAGTCCATGAAGAGGGGCATTCTCAAGAGTATGTTCTTTTCTATCACCAGCGGTACGATTGATTTACTCACCCATAAATAGAAAGCTTTTCTGATGTGGGAGTCTCCACACTTGTTCAAGCCCCAAGCGACTCGCCGCATTCCAGCGCTCCTCCTACTCCCGATGAATCAAGTCGTCCTGGACCCTCTGTGGGCGAGCAAGTGACCATCGCCGGTGACGACTATTTCATTTCGGATGCAGCACGATTCTCAACCGCCGAATCGAAAAGCGCCCCAATCACTCCTCAACCTGTCGGACGAAACATTGTCTTCAGTCCTCGCATCCAGTTCCACGAGACCTGGCCCAGTGGCGAGTATGATCGCCGTGGAGAGATTGCGACTTGCAACCGCCTCACACCACTGCTTGCTCAGCAGATCCGGGAGGAGATTAACAACTTCAAGATGGTTCGTACCAAATCACCAACTTTTACTTGTCTCGGTACTAACAAGATCGATTAGGAGATGGAGGTTCATGAGAACTCTAAAATCTACACACACTTCATTTAAAATTGGTTGGCATTTCCCTTCCAGGACTTGCTCCCATCAGATTCAGTTCTTCAAGCATTACAACCTTGTCCATAAACCTGCATAAACTTCGGCGCGGTGTTTTGATTAAATTCTTTAATTTTTCCTCTTCATTTTTATCATCTTGTTCTATCGGCGTGTGGCGAAGCGACGAACCTAGGATTTAATTGGTGCCATGAATAATTCCGCTTCCAATCTTTCTGCGGCCCGAACCAATATTCACATCGACTCTGATTATCCCCATTTCATCTCTTTTCTCTACCTTTTCTGTTGTCATCCTCGAGGTGAACAAAATGATGCGGCTAGTTTTGAATCTTGATGCCCTCCCATCAGTTGCTTGAGCTATCTTCCTTCGCGAATAGCGCCCAGTGCTTCGAATTCATGGATGTTCTGCTCTACCCTTGCCACGCATGTGTAGTTCTCTTCCTACTTCGATGAAATTTCCTCTTTTCATTTTTCTGTCTTTTCCGCTTGCATTTCATCGAGTCTTGGGAGCGTAGGCACTTGAACTGTTCTTTCTCCTTGTTTTCTAGCACATTATTCTCCACTATGTGAGCCTTTCTCTATTATCAGCTCCGAATTCCAATCGAGCCTTTCTGCATCGTCTGCATCTCATTTCTGTATCTCAATTCTTTCTCTATTCCACATGTTCCTTGTAGTTGGGATGCTATGCATCTGCACATAGTCTTTCAGTACTTATCCAAGTTATCATTGTTTCTAGGTTTAGTTTGGACGTAAATTTCTGTACCTTCCCATGACACTTTATCCATGGTTGAGATAATAGGTTTATCCCGATATTGGGAAAGGGGTCCAGTCTTAAATGCCGGTTAATTATTCCAGGTGAAAAAGACTCTTCCGCGAAAAGTCCCGGTACCAACAATTGGACCCTGGTACACCCATTCGATTCCACCCCCACGCCGTTACAACTAGCATGAATTGCCTGCATGGTATCCCGTATCGGTCGATCATTACCAAACTTGGTCATATAAAAAGGGTTCTTGCGCTTTATTTGCCACATTCTGTCTATGGGGCCAACAGAAAATCATGTCTCACTCGGGTATAGTTCGGCTATACCCCCAGTTTTTCTCTCCCCCCACGCTTCCGGCCCACTACCTTGTTCCGCCATTGGTTCAACCCCAGACTCTCGGTCTGTTTCCGGCGGGGTTGTAACTTTACTCACCTTGCCGAGTGCTTGGAGATACAATCGGCCCTTTTTCCCTCTCGGAATTTGCCCTTTTCCCCCGCGTGATTTTCTTATTTCTTGGGGTAATTCTTTACCATGGTTGCACGTCCAACTGTGGTCATTGGCATAAAAGCCCCTGCTTTTCCCCCGAGTTTGGTTTTTGTTGTCTTCGTTTCCCCCTTCTAAAGCCCCTTATATCTCCTCCCCCTCGGAATCTCGATTTCTTTTCCGTGAGGAATTTAAAATTACCTCTACGAGATTCCTTTGTTCCTTTCTCACTCGCCATAGCGCAAGAAGAAGCCATCATGTCTCTCAAAGCTTCCGCAGATCTCGAAGCTAATCTCGACAAGGCCCAAGTGGATAATATCGAGATCGTTACAACAGACAAACCGCGGCCAAAAAAGGATGTTCCTGCCTACGTTGCTAGTTTGTCCGCCGCGGAGCGTATCGAGGCTGAGAAGGCCCTCGTACGCAAGATTGATATTCGTTTGTTGCCGATGCTCATTATCATGTACATTCTGAACTACTTGGACCGAAACAACATCGTATGTTCTCGTTTCTATGCGCCTTTGCTTTGATATTGACTTCTTTTAGGCTTCTGCTCGCTTGGCTGGTCTCGAGGAGGACTTGGGTCTTGTTGGTAATCAATATGCGGTATGTTCACGTATAGTTGTATAGTTAGGTTACATTTTGGTGCTGACTTCCGTGCTAGACTTGCGTCAGTATCCTTTTCGTCGGTTACTTGTTGATGCAGAGTGAGTCGCCTGCATTTTTGAGATAATAGGACAAGCTGACTGACAATCATCCAGTTCCCTCCAATCTGCTCTTGAACAAGATCGGTAAACCCGCCATTTATTTACCTGTGTCTATGATTCTCTGGGGTATAATCTCCACTTGCACTGGTGCCGTTCGAAGCTATGCCGACCTCGTGGCCGTTAGATTCTTACTCGGCTTTGTAGAGGCCGCCTACTTTGTATGTACCAACTAACTGCGAAACTACGAAAATGCATTATTCACTAATTCATCCTACAGCCCGGTTGTCTCTACTTTCTCAGTGCGTGGTATACTCGCAAGGAGCTGGGATTCCGCACTGCAGCCCTCTACTCTGGTTCATTGCTCTCGGGTGCTTTCTCTGGGTTGATTGCCGCGGGAATTACAAATGGAATGAAGGATGTCAGAGGTCTCGGAGCCTGGTAAGTCCTGAGCCCACCCTTTGACCAGCTGGTATCAAACAGCCCTAACCGTTCCAACTTTCCAGGCGTTGGCTGTTCATCATCGAGGGCGCTATCACCATCGTCGTCGCATTTATCGCTATCTGGGTCCTTCCCAACTTCCCTCGTACCACGAAGTGGCTATCGGAAGAGGAAAAAGAACTAGCTGCCTGGCGTCTGGAAGAAGATATCGGCGAAGACGACTGGGTCGACAGCGAACATCAGTCATTCCTCTACGGCGCCAAGCTAGCCGTCACCGACATCAAGACATGGATTCTGGTAAGTCAATCAACAATAGTTGAAAGAAGTATTTTACTGACTGACGGTATAGACACTTATGATAATTGGCATCGTCTCCTCCGCCTCAGTAACAAACTTTTTCCCCACAGTCGTCCAAACCCTGCACTTTGATAGAATCACCACTCTACTACTAACCGCACCACCCTACTGCCTGGCCGTCTTCTCTGCTTTTACAAACGCTTGGCATGCGGATCGTACCGGTGAACGCTATTTCCACATCACTCTGCCACTCTATGTATCCGTTGCGGCCTTTATCCTCGCTGCTACCACTACGGCTACTGCTCCGCGCTATGTCGCTATGATGCTTATGGTCCCATCCTTCTACGCTTCTTACGTTGTCGCTCTTGGTTGGATCTCGTCTACGTTGCCGCGTCCTGCTGCAAAGCGTGCTGCTGCGCTTGCCGCTATCAATTGTGTTAGCAATTGTAGCAGTATCTACGCTAGTTACATGTATCCGAAGAGCGACGGCCCTCGTTTCAGTAAGTCATGCATCTCTTCCTCTAAATGGTTGATTCAATTCTAACCGCTTTTCAGTTCCTGCCATGTCCGTCAACTGCGGTACTGCCGTTCTTGCTATCCTTGCAGCAACGGCTCTGCGCTTCATTCTCGTCCGTCTTAACAAGAAGCTTGATCGTGGCGAGACGGTCGAGGGTGCTGTACCTAGCGAGGCTGGAACTCGTGGCTTCCGCTTCCTGGTTTAAAATTGCTCGTTTTAGCTTGCCCTTGCTCAACGGCCTCATGCTGCTTCCTATTACTGGAGGAAATTACCTCCACCTCTTTAATGAGATATGTAGCTCAGACATTGCGGGCATGCCTGAATTCCCTGTTGATATGTAAATCGGGCTATTCAGGCACCACTTCATGTAGATTACGTCCAGATATGAAATTATTAAGGTTAGCAGATATGAAACATGTTTCACGGCCTTCAAAGCTTAAGATTTGTAATTCATGACCAACGTAACAGTGCTCCGCCTCTCATTTAGAACTGGGCGGGAAGATATTGAAATGAAACGAAGAAAAATTCACTTTAACTTCCCAGTATAATATACAGTATATTCCTCTTCCATGTATCGCAATAATAATCCATGCAAGCGAAAATTCAAATCAGAAACTTCAAAAAGACTCCGAAAATCAAAGGCCCCCTTTGAACTGGTTAGGCGTGACGCAGCGAGAAGAAGCTCCTGCGCTAGGGCTATCTTGTTGCCAACAGGTCTTTCCTGCCAGATGGTGATGACATTGCTGTCATCACGAAAGGCTAGACGGGGCGCCAGATGTGGAATATCCACGAAAATGAGTTGATCAAAACCCGATTTTTACAGCAACGAGCTGACAAATAGGGGGTGCAGCATCCTAAGCCACACACCCTTGTCACTGTGCATGGAAGCGGGGGTTCCTGAACTCCAAAACTCCAAGACTATGCAAATCCGCATCATTTTTTCAAGGATTCCGATCGAGGACTTCATATGGGTTTTGTGCCGTTGGCACGTCTGATGCCTCTAGGTCTTCCTTGGTCTGCTTCTTGGCACCCTTCTTTGCGGGCACTGAAGAGAAACCTTCAGCTGATGCAGACTGAGCCGCGGCTTTAGCTTTATTGGCAGCAGAAGACCGGGTCCTGATGGGGGAGTTCTGAGGGGGGATCTCCTCAGCAACCTTCTGGACACTTGCGTTGACGACCTCGTCATCGGTGGTACCCTCGCTGTTCTCACCATCGACGGTGGTCTTTTGAATCTCGCGGCCGAGACTTCGGAGAGCATCCATACCAGCTTTCTCGGCAGCCTCCATGTGGGTGGGTGGGTTGGGGTCCTTGCGCCTCAAGTAAGAGCGCACAAAGAAGCGGCCGAAAAGGTAGGTGAGAGGCAGAAGGTAGGTAACATTGAGCCAGATGGCAAAGGCCTGGCCAGTGGTGTCCATGCAAGTGACCATCCTCTGGGTGTTTCCAGAAATCGGAATAGGAATGTCACCCGCACTGCCAACGTTTCCAGCAATGCCTTCTGCGCCGGCAGCGCGGAAAGCCATCTTCTTCAGCCAAGGCGCAAGGCCGGCATCATTGGTAGCGGTGGCGACGGCCTGAACAGTCTTGGACAGAATGGCGTTACCCCCGAGAGTTGGAACTGTGTATTCGAAGAAGAGGTAGGCCGCGGCCATGTTGGTACCAAGAATGAATTGGGTGATCTGCATGGTAGTCAAGCTACGTTTGACGGCGTTCGGAACACGAATGCGCAAAGCCGTGAGAGTGTAGTAGGAGTACTAGCAATGCCAATCTAGTTAGTCGCGATTGCTTACATTGACACAGATTTACATACCATCAAAGCATGGATAGCCGAGTTGACCAGTGCGAAGATCCAGATGGGAGCCGCCACTAAGAAACGTGGTTAGTTTCTTTGAAAAAAAGAAAATAGTGAGCCAAAATAAACATACTGTAGCGGATACCCGCCCACATGCACATCATCGCACCTGCATGGTGATAGGTCTGCAGGGTCGAGCTCTTCTTGCCCTTGGCCAAGATGATAGCGGTATCGACGACCTCATAGAACTTGGACAGGTAAAAGATCCAGCCAAAGTACGCTAGACCCTGGTTCCAGAGTCGACCCACATCAGTGGAGTCAGGCAACCCATTTGACAGCTTATAGGTAGGGTTGGCAATGGACCACTGTTCGGTGATAGGGCTGTATGTGGCCGCATTTCCGTAGCCTCGAGGCCCGTTGATCTTGCACATCGAGTCTACGAAAGCCACCCATCCATTGGGGTCGTCGCGATCCGGGAAAGAGTTGGTGAAGGCCTGGAACATACCGACAAAGGTCCAGGCGGAGTAAACTGCCAGGAAGACATTGTGGAGGATGACGAACAGCTTGAAGAGTGGCGCTTGACTGAAGGCATATGGCTTATATCCGCGGCTTTTGTTAATGCGATTGATCAGGATAACGGTGATGGCATAGACACTGGCGATGGTAATTGGAACGCGCACGTCCAACACCTGATTATATAGGGAGTGAGGAATATTAAAGGGCTGTTTCCATGTCGGTATATCCACATGGGGAGCTGGAATGGTCTCGGGCAGTGACGACGGCGGGAAATTAATGAGGTAAGAGGGAGGAAGGCCAATTCTGATTTTGGCCTCACCAAACTGGGTTGGTAGGTTGAAGTCGTACATCATTCAAGATTGATATCTGAGTGAAAAACAGATCAATCCAAATGGGCAAAAGCTGAGAGAAAAAAGTTGAAATGACAAGACTTTTATTCCCCATCGCGAAGTGGATCCGTCGTTTGTTGGGATTTCAGAATTGGGGAGACCGAGGTTCATGACGCTTTAGGAAAAAGTCGTTTTTCAAGTATTTTTGTATTTTTTCATAACTGGTTTTTCATATTCCACTATTCCACTATTCCATTATCATAGTACATCAGGTTTTTGTATTTCCAAGTTGAGATACTATTTCTACACTAACGATAGAAATACTCCGTAACTACAGTGTACTCACTACGGAATAGCCCTACTTACACATTTTCTTCCAATTTCACTCATATACCATTTAGATATCTTTTACATTGAATTAGAGTTTGAGATAAAGAATATTTTTTAAAACCACTATTATTGTACTTGGTATGATTGTTGGGAATCAATGACATGATTCTAAGGTGCACAGCAGTTCTCAACCTCAAAACGACCAACCAGAATCTCACGCCCGAAAGGATCGGCAAGTATTTTTTTTTGTTTACTAAGTATATAAGATACATGGCGATTGGTCGTGGTATGACGATGATAAGCATACAGATTAGTGAATCGTTAATGGATAAACTGGATATTTTCCCCCTTGCTCCATAACGCCATAGACTCCGGGCCATGTCAAAAAGTGGTTAGTCAGGAATGTGTACTCAGTACAAATGTGAACACGGCCCCGCTCAACGGGGTTTCGTGCTTAGTGGTACAGGCGGTGGCGTCGGAGATGTCGAAATATCTGAAGGAGTGTTGATTGGTGTGCGCATCTCTGCTCTCTTCGGGGGTGGAGGAGGTGGTTTTTTGCGCTGAGCCTGGGCTCCGATGCTCGACTCAGTAGGCGGGCTTTGAACAGCTCGACTTGGAATAGCGGGGCCAGGGACATGAACAGGCTTTGGAACGGGTTTTGGGGCAGGGCTTGGAGCAGTGCTTGGAGCAGTTGAACTTCGCGGGAGATCGCCCGGCCGAGGAATACGTTTGTTTGCCGCGGCGGAAAACTTTCTGTCTTCAACAAAAGTATTGAAGCGTGAAGTTACTCCTCCCCATTTCTGCTTGCCCAAATCAATCTTGTCCTGGTGACGATCCCGGAAGGTTGGAAGTGGTGGAAGTGAGGAATCGGCGCTCATGGGATATGGATTGTTGGCCGAAGGACTATGTGTCGTCGAGAAGCGAGACTGCATATTATCAAGCGCCGGATCGTTCTGGCCATTTGTGATGTGGGCAGACTCTGTCTTCTCTCCTATGCCGAGTGCGGGAACTGAAACGCCAGCACGTGAAAGCCGTGTGGCAGCTTCCCGATTAATGTATCCCTCGGGCGTTGGCGGAACGGGCGAGTAGGCAGGTGGAGGAGGGAGGTCAGTCAGGGCAGGTGATGCGGTTCTTGAAGGGAGTCGAGGTGGCAGCTGGGGCTTTGGCTTCCCAGTGGCAGAAGAAGTGGAATTCGGCGAGTCGAGGCGTCGCACTGGTGGAGGAAGATGATTTGTAGATAACCCGGTCGTATCCGCACGATATGGTACTGGTGGTGGCCGAGGTCTCTGGGCCTCCTCCTCTGCCTCCATTGCTTGTTGTTGCTGCAAATTCTGCTCATAGTTCTGCTCCGACAAGGGAGTGCCGGTGCCTCTTCGGTCCGGAGTGGTCTCGTTTGGCAATGCGGCAGCGCCATGGTAATTGATATGTTTGGGTGGAGGTCCAAAGGAGGAGGGGTCCTTAAGTGATGAAAGTGGTCTGGAAACATGCTCCTCACGATCCTCGTTTGGATCCTTGCCCTTGCCCATCCATCCGGCCTGTGTTGTATAAGTGAGGGGTCTCCGGGAGTAACAGATGGGATACTAACCACTTGATTGATGCCCTTGAAGTCCCCACGCCAACTCTCCCTCTTCCCATCCTTTCCCTTGGAGTGCCAGCCCTCCTTCATTAGGTTATTCAGCCCACTCATGATGGGCAATGTAGTTCTAACAATGGAAGATGGTGTGCTGTCAAGAAGGGACCCCGCTTAACTAAGTGTTGTGCTTAATAATGGTGGGTCCCATTAGTTATCTATCCTCTTATCATCCCGTGACATGCTGTCGAAAAACAGGCCTATTTTGCTGTGAACGCTCCGACAGGCACCAGCTGGAACCTCGCCCCCAGAGACATCAAGCTATCGTGGCAATTGGTCCCTTTTCTGGAGTACAGAGGGAATTTTATCAAGATTCCCAGATAAACTGATACAACAACATCATTCTCGACGTGGTTTCCTCTTAACTGATCGGGGTCTATGAAAGTCCTCATTCCCCCTCCAAAATGTTTACATCGAAACAGAGGACGTAAAACCTAGTGACGGCATTCATATAGCCACTCTGGTAGGTATTGGGATTGCTGTCAGAGGCATCATGATTTTCATTACTCTCTTCATTACTCTTTTCATTACTGTCGGGAACGACACTCGCTCGTTGCATACAGTAGGTATGCTGGTACGTACGTGATGCGTTGAGTGTAAAGTGTGTTGTATTTCAGTCTATCTATTCCTGAACTAAAAGAGACTCTGCTGCCCCACTTGTGGCTGGTCCGTCCAATTAGGAGTGAGGATATCCGTCCAATCAGAACGGATACATCAACTCCCATTGTACCAACAATTACTCTCTTCATTACTCTCTTCATTACTCTCTTCATTACTCTCTTCATTACTCTCTTCATTACTCTCTTCATTACTCTCTTCGTACTCTCCTTGCAACCATCTTGGTCTGTTAGTAGTGTGGTGAGTGACCACGTGCAAATCCTAGCTTTGCATGCTTTTGGTCTTTTTTTTTGTTTGACTTTTACAAGACTTTAGGATCTATGCACTCATCTCGAAGTCCAAGGAATGGTGAGACTATTTCACCAAACGTATTCTGCCTAGGTAGAGACTGCACAAAAGGGTCAGTGACATACTTGGCTCTGAAAGGATATTTATATCCCTCGCCGAAAAAAAAACATCAACGCGGTCATCTAGTCATGGACCTATTAAGTGTTTCGTATTCTCATTTAGCGCGTGGGTGATTCTGAGGAATTCATCATTTTGTGATGCTAACTTTATGCAATCTTTGAAATCCTTTAGCCCTTTAAGAGCGAGCTAACACAGTGTTAAAAAGGATCACTAATGCTAAGAACATTCTGTAGCGGCCACAGGCATTCTAGGTAACCCGCGATGAAAACATCTTTCATATCCGTGGCACGGCCACTTTATAGCCCTACTCTATACGGAGTTAATCTTCTCCTATCCACTGCATACTATCTCCTAGGAGTAGCATAGCAGTTTGCTCACGAGCAACAGATTGCCAATATCAGTACTATTTCGGAGTGATGTAATCTTGTATTCTCAATTGGGTGCTTAAAGAAGTTGCATTTTGTCTGGATTTGGCTTAGTAGATGTTAAATATTTATTCACTAACTAATCGTCTTTTGAGCACTTTTCACCTCAACTAGCCGGAAACTTTATCTCCCCACTAATTCCGAAACTTCTAATTTTTACTGATCGATATGTGTCGAAAGCGAAATTCTTCTTAAAATGTGCTCGGACTCCAAGATATTGAACTCGGATGAGCGCAAGGAGCGAGAGGAGCAGTTCTCTAAGATCCCGGCATTTGATGAGATGTTAAGAACAACTTTCTTAGAGCGCTGGAATTTATAAGATGATTTCATGGTTTCTGGAAATACTGAAGCACTTCAGGTTTATCGGTACACTTTCTGGACGTCGGATAAACGCTTCGATTACGACTTCGCGATCCTACTCCGGATTGAGATTCAGCTTCGAGAGAATTTACAGCGCCAGTCAACCCTTGAAGAGATTTTTAGAAGTGGAAAGGACTCCCAAAGCTTAACGAAAATGATTTTGAAACTTCGTGAAAATTACTGGATGCTAGAACGTAAGTGATGGCACGTTCAGCTAGCATTCCCTGTTAATCACCCAGTTACACGAGGATATCGTCTCTGGAGAGCATACCCAAACTGGTATATGCATCATCTGCTCTATGAAGACTGTGCTAAAAGAGGTGGATGCTGTGGAAGAGACTGTAACTTTTGCTTTAACCGCCAATACCAAAAACGAAGACTTGCGGCTGGCCATTGTACTGTAGAGTGCCTATGCTGCCAGAAAGCTCCAGGCTTGAAGCTCAGCTATAAGCAAAAAGACTTAATTCGGACTTTATTCACAACATCAAAATGTATCTTGAAAGAATCAATCGACTGTGGACACTATCGATTTCAGCTCGATGCTGCGGCTTTATTAGGAGTCACCAGGTTGACACCACAGGCCCCCCATTTGATCAAATAGTTGCCCCTCCTCAAGGCTATATACCTCCTCTAGAAGAGGATGAAATATCGATCTCTAAAACCTATGAATATTCGTTGTTGGACACTTTCAAGAGTACACCATGGATACATTTCTTGATCAGCTTTGCTTGTCTTATTGGGTGGCTCAGAAATGAATTATACTAGGGACTGCGAAGCTTCATTTATCAGATTCTGTTCTATTTTGATTTTGTCATATTTGCTGTATTCTTGAACTTAGCTAATTGATTTATCAATCTTGATATACCTGTCCAATATCTATGGGCACCTAGAACCTATAGAGCCATCGTAAGACACTACGTATCCAGGTAGTACCCAGAAAATCTCACCAAGGCTGAAACTTCTCTTATTAGAACCTAACTCGGGTGCTCTTCCCCTTCATGAGCCTCTCTTGAAGGGTCGAGCGGTATTACAAATTCTCCCAAAGCTAAATCTAAATCCCGAAGCTTTGCCTGAGGCTGGTAAGTCTTTGCATGAATTGGAAACACCATTCAGCAATAGAAAGAGACGATTGATACGGCTCAGTATTCGAGGACGAAGACACATAAGATAAACTGGATTAATCGCATCGCAAGCACTATTCTTTTTGTAAGAAGAGTTTGTCTGGGCCCGAAAGGGTGTCATAATTTGTGGAGCGGACGATATGGTTGATTCAGATGACTCAAATAATTGAGATGATCCGGGTAGAAGAAACGAAGAATAATCGTGGTGGCTTGGCTAGAGAAGTAGATCAAGATTGACTACGCCAACTGATTGTGGCTTGAAAGAGGCTAGCGAAAGCTCTATGCGGTCATTGGCTCTAGAATGCAATGTGATCTTTGCATGAATAAGATCTGCAGGTTCTGAATTCCAACTATCAGTACCAACACCCACATTTTACCCTTGCATTTCTCGATTATAATGGCCGTGTCAAGGTCGAGTTTTTTTTCCATAGATTGCTGGCTTTGGCAATGTCATCTTTACCCAGAGGTAACGGACTGCTTCATCAAAATGGCTATTTCCGCAAAAGGATATGTGATTGGCGAAGGATAATAGGCAGCTGGAACTGGGACCATGTAGAGCACACCAAGCATCTCATTTATTTGGCATATAAGCAATGCTGTCGCAGATCGATTGGATTTCAACGAGTCATATAATCCCCAGTATCGGTTGCTGTGACTACTGAAGCTTCTCTTGCTGTAGCACTAAATCTGCTCGACTTACATCGGCCTTCTAAAAGTTCGTCCGCGCTTCATCCTTTATTCTTTTGCGATGCGGAACGATGCCGACAAGGCGTCAATGTAATGTGCACATAAGCCGGAATACATTCACTTTTGTATTTGTAGGAATGGGGTGCAGACATCGAGGGCGTTGAAGCGACTGTAAGTGTGGATGCTGACTAGACTGTTTACGCTGGAAGATTGAAGTCGGATTGCTATGTTTTCATCTGATCGTCATCTTGGCTCATAACAAAGGCTTAATTTCGAGGCTCTTTGCTGATATGGGGTAGAGAACTTTCGTGGCAAACTCGCTAGTTCAATCAGGGCATAGACAATTCTGTAAACCTGTAAAAAGAAGAGAGGAGCAGAAATAATATCATAGTCTTGAAAAGTAGTAGTATGCAAGAAACTCTAGAGGTTGAGAGAAGATTAAAGGTTATTAGAAGTAACAGACAGCAAAAACTAGAAGGTGGTCAGTAGGAAGGGGAGGGCTTGCGCTGATCTTTCTAAGACTGAAAGAGGTGAAAATATTACTGCGGTTGAGCATATCAGGATTGCGCAAGAACAACTTCGCCGCCCAAAACTAAACGACAGCTTAGGGGGCTTCATGATGCTGACGTGTTACGTGTACGTGATGCAAATCACGCAATTACAACTACGAAAGCTAAAGAAGATGCGGCAAAAGAGAGGAAGTAGGGAAGAGTATAAAAGAAAACATGGTCATGAGCCACCAAAACAGGAGGAGGTTGAGGAGGAGGTTAAGATAGAAGATACGCCAAGATTTTATAATAATCTTTCTTAGAGACGATAGAGAGAGATATGCTCTATTTTGAACGAATGCGGCGTGAATGTATAGAATAGGTGGAATTGGAAGTTACGGTGCCGCGCGCCCACAAACGGGACGTGTGTGGGGCAGGCACTGATATGAGGTATGTCAACCTAGAAAAGAGGGTTGTTGTTTGCACTATTTGCAGGGTCCACAACTCCAAAGTAGATAGAGAATTCAGTTTCGTCAACGAATGACGATTGGACAGTCAAATTTCAAGTGGACAAGAAAGCAATATCACGTGATCTCATGCTAATCCAAAAGTAGTTATGGCCCCCATAGAGGAAAGAACCGCCTTGATAAATATAGGATCAAAGTCAGCGCTTATGTACCATTTTACACCAACTAGATCCCTCGAGTGGAGCCTTTGCGCGGCGGTCAGACGAAGCAATCATTTTCATTGATCTTACTACTAAAGAACTATGCTAAGCCCCGACAACACATCAATCCCATCATCCCCATCCCCACTCTTTCGGCTTTTTTGTGTCTACAAAATATGGTGAACAGAGGATGGAACAAGACTCAGATGATAGAATGGTCACTCTGTAAAATCGATTTTCAGTTCATAGAACAATGAGTAATCTAATTAAGGACGCTTGTGCTGTTAATGAGAACTTCATACTCTAAGAAAGAGACCGGGGTTAGGATAAAACATCCCTAAGCCCCCGCTCTCTGTGCCGCCTTGCTAGCCCTAGAGATCTACCGTTTGTTTGTCACAGGATCTTTCTCTTTAAGAACTTTCATTCTCTACCTAGGTATTTTTGATCTCCCATCGTCGAGTCTACAATGTGGACTTTTACGATGTTAATCAAGAGATTAACGATGCCAGAAGACGACGAAAGTAGCTCGCTCTGGGACAAAAATCCGAATCAAGTTATAGAGACAGAGAGTAGTTCGTCTACGGTCACATCACCGATTGAACCGAGTATTCTATATCCATCGACTCCAACTTCTGATTCAACTTCAATCTCGATAACATTGGCTACAACGACTCCATTCCCCGATACGCCTGAATTGCCCATATCTACATCAACTACATCACAACAACTTGAACCTTCTGCCATAGCCCAACAAACAACAAATACTTTCAGCCCCTCATCTCAAAAAACTCCAAATGCTACCTCGTCCCAATCAACCACTTCAATCTCATCGGAAAAAACCACGACTTCCACGGCCACATCGACTGCAGATGCAGCCAGTGCAGCACCTGGCGCTTATTCAGGCGGAGGCTCCACAACTAACAAATTGGCCATCGCACTCCCGATCGCCATTGTGGGGGTCCTGGCCATCCTAGCATTCGCTTTCTTTGCTTTACGCCGCCGTCGACGTCACCGGAATGCACTGCCTTCGTACGAGTTCGCCAAAAGTCAGACTACAGCCATGTCGGCGTCGGAGTTAGTCTCCGTTCCGAGGACTGTAGATCGGGAGCCTGTTGTATCGGAGTTGCCTCGGTTGCCTGTGCTTAATATTCCTGTCAATGTTCCTGATGAGCGGAGGAGTGAAATGGGTTCTGCTTTGACACCCGCTTCTGCCTCCACGCCGAATGATGCTCAAGTGGGCGTTGCTGTCGCTGTGCCTGTAAATCATCGACTTAGCACGACTACACAGGATATGCATCGAACAAGTCGGCCCTTGTCCGTTCCTGGAGCTGCTGTAATGCCTGTTCCTGAGACTGGTACTGAAACTCGTTTACTTTCGAATGGTGGTCATGGTCATGGCCGTGATGATGATGCCGTCTCGGTTATTTCGGATGAACAGAGAGGTGATCATGACTTTGATGATATGTCTTCTGTATCGTCATTTAATGATGATGAACATGCTGGGGGAGATCACAATCTTCCGTTCCATTGATGAACCTTGGATGATATTGGATATAATGTACATTACATCGGTCGGTTCATTTACGCGGTTTATTTGTAATTTCAATCAAGTAGACCCATTTATTTTTTTTTAAAAAAAAACTAGTTTCCCTTTTCGCTTTGAGTAGGACTTCCAGGTAAAGGTATAACCCTGATCCTCTCAACTACTCTGAGAAGTAGCTTATCTGCCTCCGCTCATATCCTGCTTGTGCTCAGTGGCCTTGCCCTTGGTTAGCTCTCGAAGGGCCATGGTCGCATACTGGCTGGATCCCAATTGGAACTTCAACACGATGGCGAGTTTGTCGCCAGTCTGAGGCCCAGTCTCAGTGGATGTTTCCTTGATTTCTTCCTTCATGATATCCATATCTGTCTGGACGAACTGGTCATGGTCTGAAGAGTACAGCTTCACGTCAAAGGAATACTTGGAGCCCACCATGCGACTGAAGACCTTGCGATAGTCACCACTGAGATTGACGTCTTTGTACTTTCGCTTCATGTCGAACGGGTCCAGGCCACCACCTTTTTCACTGGCCATGAAGGTGCGGTAGAAGTCGGTCATCTTGTTAGCGGGGTAAATGACATCGAAACCGGGCTGGGGGAGCACGATATCGAAGATAGAATAATTGCCGCTCGCAGCCTCCTCGGCAGTCAAAGCACGTGCACGCTTGAACTGGTCCTGAGCAGCATTGGCACTGTCAGCACCCTGTGGAACAATAATAATCTCACCGTCGGCATCGACAGTCTCGGTGGGCGCAGCAGGTACGGATTCTTCCTTGTCCCGGTGCTCCTGGACAATGACCAGATCACCCTCGACGACTTTGTCGCCGTAGAGTCGCAAGCGCTCGCTAACAGCAAAGTTGAACACGAGTGACTGGTACGCATGTACATACATGAGACGCAGGTTACGAGGCACAGCCTGCAGGGCTCCGAGATAATCAGTGGGAGCCCGAGAGAGATGGCGGATCAAGGCGGCCTCGGCAGAAAATTTCCGCGGAAGCTTATCCAGAGCATTTCTGGATTGGTGACGGGCCTGGAAGAGGTGAATTGCCATGGCGCGATCCTTATCGCGACTGCCGATCATAACAGACTCATCACCAGTTCGGGCCGCTTCCAGGACATGGGGACTGTAGTGGAGGATGGATTCACATGCTCCCTTGAAATCACCTTGCAGCATCTGCAGTCCAATGGTATCAGTGCGAGTTGAGAAAGATCCAAAACGTTGTAGGCCGTAATAGTTCAAGTAGCCACGATCATACAAATTCTTCAAAGACGATCCAACCACCTCAGTGGCTTTGGCAAGGGCAGCTTCCGGGTCTTGGAGGTCGACTCCGGGGATCTGGCAGTCGCGCAGAGTGATTACAAATTCGTTGCCTGAAAGATCTCCTAGATCGAGGCCATGTTGGTGGTACTTATAGTCACCAATTGCTGCATTACGAAGGCTCTTGTTAATCTCCGCAAGCCGGCTGGCATGGACATGCCACACGCTGGCGCGTTGGGAAGTGACACCGCGTCGGTCCTTGGTGCCTGCAAACTGGAAATTTTTGGCATTTGTCTTCATCAAGCCACTCATGAACCCGATAACCTCCATTGTGTCCTTGTTTTCTTTGTAGATGGTGAAATGCAGGTGGCCACCACCCAGTTCCTCCCAGCTCATCCGGCCACCAGTTCGCTGCTGGTATCTATCGCGGCCATCACCTTGGCCACTAGATTTGAAGCGTGAGGTGGATGCCTTGATCGACAGGTTTCCATTTTCATCTGTGGTGGAATCCAGCTGTGACTTGAAGATGCGACGAATAGCTTGGTGAATCTTGGTACGGAGCTCTCTGTCAGTGGTCACAATTGCCACGCTACCGAACTCATTGGGTCTGGCCTTGCTCGACATCGCACGCTTGTGAAGGGCAATTATCTCCAAGGCTTTATCAGCACCAAAGTATTCCACCAACAAGACATTATCCTCGGCCGATACACTGAATTCAGCCGCGGCTTGATCGCTAGTGGTGGAGCTACCAGGAGCTTCAGTCGGAGCCGGAGTATCCTCCACCTTTGGAGTCTGGTGCGCGGGCGCCTTCAAAGAAGCTGGGGCCTTCAGATTCCGAAGGTGAACGACTTCACCAGAAGGCATGATCTCGTTAACCATAAAGTCGGAATATCTACAGAGAGTGTCAGCAAAAAGATAAGCAAAAATAGAAGCTCCAGAACGCACCTCTTCTTAAAGACACCGGAGTACCCAATATCAGAAGTCACAAACTCCGTGATGCCGACATTGCGCTCCTTCGCAAGCTGAGCATCAACCACAGAGAGTTCAACCACAGAGGGTTGGACATTCCTTACAGCAGTCTGAGGCAATTCAGCAGACTCAACCGCAGAGGGTTGGACATCTTCCATCACCTCGGTCTGTGGTAGTTCATCTCCCGTACCATCAGTCTGCGAAATAGAATTAATCTTCTGCCGCTTCCGCGGAGTCTCCTCAACTTCGGGTCGTTCCATTGTATCGAGTTGGTCGTTGCGTTGCAGACGCAGGAACTTTTGAAGGTTTGACCGATTGGGACTAGCGTATATTAATAGGTTATCATGTGATTGGCTTAGATTAGAGTATTTAGCTTATCATTTGCCGCGGAAAGCTGATAAGCCTCTTGGCAAATAATAAACGAATCTACATTTTTTAGACGCAGAGTCCTTACTAATCTCAAGGACACTTCATACGAGGGCATCGTATTAATTCGGTGAAAGCCGTACTTCCAGAGCTGATTCCCTGGTTTGTATCTGGGCCCCTAATTCTTACACTAGATCAAAGGAAAAATCTGAAGTAAACGGAAGGTTTGTCATTGTGTGAACATTCGAGGTATCTTCTAATGGAAATGGAAAGATATTAACATGAAAGATGTCTGAATTCAACGAGCGACTAAACTGATTCACGAGCGACCCATATGATCACAAACCTCATCACCATATCATATCCATCTCGATGACTTGTTCATCTTTGTATCAATACCCATGAAGTAAACTCGCATGATTCGAGAATTGTAGGTCTTGTTGGAAGGATCATTAAATGCGTGCCAAAAATGTTTAGCAGAAGTGTTAATCACTCATATCAAATCCCTGAGTATAATTACAACATTTGCAGTACACAGTACAGTGACCTGCGCCATAAGGTCTTTCCAGACTCGACGCACGTTTTTCACAACATCCGCATAGATGGCCACAGCATCCACCTTTTCCTGCTCAGTCCTTTGATAGCTCAGTATGGACATACCATTTTGGATTAAATCTCCAAGTATGATAAGCCCTATAGAATCAAGTTGTCTTTGAAAATATATGCTATATCGCGAGCTTTATGCATTAAACGGTTCTTGGTCAGTCCATTCTCGATCAGTCCCGACATGTTATAGAAGTAAGAGGGGTATTGAGCAACAGCCCAAATTTCTTTTGTATTTGATTTCGACATGGAATTGGAAACAATTTTGCTTCAGAAAGATGAAGCGCCTATATAGCATATGCGAGACCGTAATAACATATATCGTCATCTCTACTCTGTGGGAGCCTCTTTTCTCCCGCATCGTCGCTCCTTCCTTCCTTCCTTTAGTATGCCTAGTAGACTCTCCTCCTCCCCTCCCCTCCCCTCCTCTTCTCTTATCCTTTAGTTCATTGTGTTTTACCTCTATCTACTTGACCTCTCCCCATCTTCGCAATGACGAATTTTACTGAGATTGAAGCCATCCTTGGCACCCTTGGGGGTATAAGCCTCATTTTCGCTGCCTTCGCAGTCGCCTTCCTGTAAGTAAGAAGACATATGACCGTACTAACAATCATTATAGCCGAACCCCTGCCGACTTCTACAAGGGCAGTAACCTTGTATAGACTTCTACCAAATTATGGCAGTATAACTCTACCCATTCTTGTAAGTTCTCTCTTCCTATGAACATTGACTATATTGGTGCTGACTTACCTTCTTTGGTTTCTTGGATCCGCCGCTTGCGAGGCCGACAGGAGCCTATGCCTATCCTCATCCAGCATAGCCATGAAAGTGCCTATTATCGGGAGATACTCAATGGTGCCACTCCGATCACCCCAATCACCCCCGACCACTCCGCAAGCGTAATTCAAACCACCGGGTGGCAATAGTGGCGAAGTGAAGGTGGAGGAGGCTCCGGTACTGCAGGAGGCCACCGTGCTGCAGAAGCTGCAGAACGGCCGACAGACAATCATCCCGGGGGGACCCAGCTGGCCCCCGGTGCGGCTGCTACATTTTTTCCAGGAGAGAGTATCCAGATGAGTCAGAGCAGTGGAGTATAACATGTGGCAGCCGTCCCCGTGGCTACCACCGATGGGACCGAGCTGCAGCCACCATGAAGAGCATTAATTCAATTATTTCTATATACAACATCAAAAAAGCCTCGCCTTCCCCCTTCCCTCTCTGGAGAGCTCAGCAGTCAGTTGACAAAGCCAGAAATAATTGAACTAATGCTCTCCATGGTGGCTGCAGCTCGCGGCAGCTCGGTCCCCTCGGTGGTAGCCACGGGGACGGCTGTCACAGGCTGCACTCCGCTGCTCTGTCCCATTTGAATATTTTCTACCGGAAAGAATGCTGCAGCCGCACCGGGGGGCAGCTGAGTCCCCCCGGGATGATTGTCTGTCGGCCGTTCTGCAGCTTCTGCAGCACGGTGGCCTCCTGCAGTACCGGAGCCTCCTCCACCTTCACTTCGCCACTATTGCCACCCGGTGGCTTGGCTTGCGCTTGTGGGGTGATCGGGGTGGCAGCATTGAGTTTCTCCTGATAATAAGCACTGGCATTGGTTCCTGTCTATCGCGCAAGCGGCGGATCCAAGCAACTAAAGAAGGTAAGTCAGCACCAATATAGTCAATGTTCATAGGAAGAGAGAACTTACAAAGACGAGTAAAATTATACTGCCACACTTTCATTGAAGTCTGTACAAGGTTACTGCCCTTGTAGAAGTCGGCAGGGGTTCGGTTATAATGATTGTCAGTACAGTCTGTATACCATGTCTTCTTACTTACAGGAAGGCGATTGCAAAGACGGCGAAAATGAGGCTTATACCCCCAAGGGTGCCAAGGATGGCTTCAAGCTCAGTGAAATTTGTCATTGCGAAGATGGGGGAGGTCAAGTAGATAGAGGTAAAACACAATGAATCAAAGGATAAGAGAAGGGGAGGGGAGGGGAGGGGAGGAGGAGAGTCTACTAGGCATACTAAAGGAAGGAGCGACGATGCGGGAGAAAAGAGGCTCCCACAGAGTAGAGATGACGATACATGTTATTATGGTCTCGCATATGTATGTAGGCGCTTGGTCTTTCTGAAGCAAAATTGTTTCCGATTCCATGTCGAAATCAAATACAAAAGAAATTTGGGCTGTTGCTCAATACCCCTCTTACTTCTATAACATGTCGGGACTGATCGAGGGACTGACCAAGAACTGTATGATGCATGAAGCTCGCGATATATCATATCGCATATGGCTAGGGCATCAGTGTTTTAATCTGATTACTTTTTTGGCATCAATGTCGATTACATTGTTTTTTTTTCCGAAGCCTGGTCGTTAAAAGAGCTCTTGCTTTTTAGTATCGAAATGGAATAGTTATGGCGGCTGTGTAGCAGCGCTCGGAAGTTCCCTGTAATCAATGATTTGGGTTGACTGATAGTTCAAAAATAAAATACCGTCTCATTCTATCATTCAATATTAACAATGATAAAATACGCTCTATAAAGCTCAACCAAACAGATATTTCTTCCAGCTCTGCCTCCAGGGCTTCCAGGTTCCGCTGAACCGATGGTTGATGCATGCCTGTTGACTGTTGAACCCTTCTGAGCCACTATGTCGCTGTCCATTTCCCCATGCATTCACAGGCAACACACATAATCCACCAAACTGCTTATCTGGTTTGACATTTGAGTCATCCACACATAGTGGCTGATTAAGTCGGTAGAAAGGTGCCCAACTCACACGTTGGATTGGCGATTCAACTCCTGGTGGAACAAGGTCTCCTAAGTGTTCATCTGCCTTCACTGAGTCAGAGATTAATGGGTGTGTGGCAGGAAGTGTTTCAGACAAGCAATCAAGGATTGCATCAGTAAAAACTCCTGGACCGGTCACTTCGAGAGTGGTCATTTCACTGTATTTTCGAAAAATAATACTCTTGTTGCTTTTGGTGTGCGAAAGCACCCGCACTATCACTTCTCTCAGCAGCGGGCTGAATCGGTGAGGCGCGTACATTGTGTATTGAATGAATCCGTAGCTTCTGACCCAGTGCCAGTTGCGCATCTTCTGCGGCGAGGCGAAAGGCTCATCTATTTCGATTCCCACGACAAGCGAGACGTTAGTGTGCTCGGGCGCAAACACCGAATGTTGTAGTGACGGGCATGATTTAATGGTCCGCTTAGGGAAGACATCCATATCCGCGTAGTATCCACCATAGTACCACAAGATGAGATAACGTAACAGGTCGGATCGGAGGACGTTGTGAGGGTAGGAATGATACATGCTCGCGAGACCAGGTATTGATGAGAGGGTGATGGTCACGAACTCCTCGGCCCATTCGCTTGTCACGATCTGTTGATGAGAAATGCAAGATAAGCAATTGCCAAGATGTGCCCCACGGCAAGGGGGTTAAGCTTATTTTCCTACCTTGTACTTCCATTCTGCATTTGCGGCCTCCAAATTGAGTGAGTCTTCACCTCTTTGTTCGGGAGTTGGGGTCTTTCCTAATAGAATCTGCCATAATGTGTCTGTATGGCCTCCTAATCCATTCAGGGATCGTTCACGGTGTTCGAGATCACGCAGCGCATTGGACAGTCGCAGCTCGTAGTCGGTGTCAGGATTGGTACGGAATCTGGAGTGATACAGAAAACGTGGGCGGTCTTCCGTGTCGTTGTCCGTGCTTTTCAATGATAGCAGACCACGACCCAGACAGATGAGTAAAACGACAACTAGAACGACATACTTGTGTCTAGATCCCACGAAGGGTAGCCTCATAATGTGTCAAGAATTGAGCTGAATCATGACCAGGCGGGAGGAAAACAGAGATTGGGAATAAGCGTGAAACAAAGGGTTAACTTTGGGAGACCAGCCATAATATCCTATCTCCACCGGGTGCTCTCCACTCTTGATCCCTGATCCCCACTCTTTCATGACGTCGAAACTTTGCCATTTCGTCTTTTCTCTCGCAACCCGTTGAGGAATTCTTTGAATGGCCATCATATGGCGTGTAGCAGCGTCGAATATATGCTTCCCCAACACAATGGGCCGCATCGACGCTGGGGTCCTTCACTCGTACAACTTTCCCGGATCCCTTAAACGCATAAGAAATTACTTCCTCGAAGTCTACCCGTGGAATCACTGGGGAATATCTGTCCCACCTTGACTCTGGTCTCATCAAGGAACTTCGCTTCTGTTTCATGGTCGAGGTAGCGCGTGTGCGGCCGCGTTCGACTGTGACAGCGCCAATACCACCGCATAGATACTCTGGTAGACACCTGGTGGACACGAATGCCTGCCAGCTTCTGGATAGTTCTAGTCTTATTGAGTTTCCTGTCAAATTCTTTTCTGTATGATGGTCAGATTTGCTGTTAACTCTCTAGGGACCAATCGATGGGCATATAACAGATACCTTGTTAACCATTTCGTTCACCACATACACCGTGATAACTTCTGTTTTTTTGTTACATCAGATAACAGTATTTAGTAATGTGATTATTCCCCTTCGGCGCAAGGAAGTAACCATCTTCAGCTGGGTCAGTATCTAAGACATTTCCCAGTTGAGCTGGTTTCTTACAAGAGTATGGAGCGGGACTTGAGCCGAACGTTCGGCTTCCTGTTGAGTCTTTTTAGCCTTCTGAGCCTTTAGAGCCTTGCAATAATGGGCATGATTGTACTTGGACATCATTTGCATTGATACTGAGCATGCGCACAAGGGAAAGTTGAGGTGAACGCCAGGCCGGTTAGGTCCACATGGGCTCCGGGGCTGTCGTGACATAGACAAGCCATGATTGGAAGATGAGAAGCATCATACATACTACTCGACCTCGGGAATACCTCTAATGGAGAAAACTTAGAAACTTGGTGTTGTCATCTATCAGATATTGTGACTAGACTGCAGTCACCTTCCAAAATTATGTACAGTCCTACTCCAATGCGGACGCTAACTCGTAAATGTGGTATAATAATCGCAGCTTAAGCGTCTCCAAAACAACCTCGGAACCCTGGGTACTCAACAATACAAAGGCAAAGGCAAAGCCTGAGAACAAAGCGAGGTAAAAAAAAAAAATGATAAAATAAAGACCATGAAATGAAACATCGAAGGTCGCCTTCGCTCGAACAAGTACCAGGGAAATTTGCAAGAAGTCGACCTCTGATACAGGAGCCCTTTGTTCCGAGTCAATGTCAACCTTAGACTCGAAAGTCCGAAAGGTAAACCAGAATTAAAAAGAAACAAAAGAAGTAAGAATTCACATCATAATCATCAGTTCCCCCATGTCGAGAAAAAAAAACAAAAGTATATAATTCAAAAAAACACCGTCCCTCCATAATGATAATTACCCAAAGATATCAACTGTCTATCCCATAATGGGACCCTATCTGACGCCGGTGATTGAACCTGGATGTGGTAAAGCTGAAAGGATGCAGAGAGATCAGAGCATGCCGGCATTACGAAGCATTTCGTTGCCGAGTCGATGTGCTTCTGTGCCATCGTCAATCAAACTCTCCTTGAACCATGGGTGTTTTAATGCCTCCTTGGCTGTGATCCGGCTCTTTGGATCATAAAGAAAGATCCGACGCAAAAGATCCAGGAAAGATCGGTTGAATGGCGTTGTGACAGGTATAAACTCCTGAATTATCAGATTTAGCTCGATCCTATACCTACTACAGATTCAATCAAGTGGGGGGTAGTTCTGACGCTTACCGGCAAATCCTTCATCGCTCGAACATACTTCCGAGAAGCCCGACTTGTTTCCGAATTGGGATAGTCAAGTTTGTTCTTCAAAAAGTACCTATATGGTAGATTAGTATTGGAGATAAGAGAGGGACGCCATGAATCGCTTACTTGTTTGCTGAGTTGTGACTCCCAGCTCGGCCACTCATCACCTGCCGTACCAATTTCGCATCGATCTTCTGACCGATCACTGCCTCCATCATCGCCAAGTGTTCCAAATTGTCGTGAGTCTGGAAGAGTGCATCGCCGGTGAAGAATTCCACTAGAATGCACCCAATACTCCAGATATCACAAGGGAAGCTCCAGCCCAGGTTCAGAATAATCTCAGGAGCCCGGTAATGCCGCGTGGAAACAACTGAAGAGTGGTATTCATCATCAAATGTGGCAGATCCAAAGTCAATGAGTCGAATTTCACTGTCCAACAAGACCCGACGTTGGCGAGCAACGCGGTGATTGGCACTGGTAGAAGAGGGGATGGTACGGCAGTAAGTGAAGGTCTGGTAAGCACTCTTGACAAGCAGAATGTTTTCGGGTTTCAGATCAGTGTGGATGAGGTTCAGGTCATGGAGGACTGCAAAGGAGTAGTCAGTGGTCGATCCCAGATACGGATCTTGCAAAAGTAAAACTTACAAGCAACACTCGTGAATAGCTGGCGAGCAAAGCTTTGAATGTGACTGCTTGGAAAGGGAACAAATGCGTTGCCTTTCAAGAAGTCGAAGACACTCTGGCCGAGTAGATCGGTCACAATGCAGATGTGATTCCGGAAGTCAAAACAGTCTCGAAGATGAATGCACTTGTTGCGGTTGGTTTTATCGTTTGATGCCAGAGTGGATAGTACTCGCAGCTCAATGCGAGATGCATCTCGATATTTTTGGATGGAACGAATAATCTTGACTGCACATCGCGATTTTCGCTGTTTATCATATGCTTCGACCACCTTACCAAAGGTTCCTTGTCCCAGCAACTTTATGATGGAATCTAGAGAGATATTAGTCCGATTTGTTTTTCGAGGGATCCGATAAACTCGAACTCACATCTGTCAGTCAATGGGGTGTCAGGAGTCACGATATAGTGGCCATCGTCGTCGTCGAATTTGTCTTGGCGCGAGGCAGCGCTCTAAGATAAAATTCCAAGGTTAGTTCCAGTTCCACTCAAATGAGGAGGTAATAAGATAAGATAAAAGGTTCACATACATCACGAATGACAGGCACTGGAACATCCTTGGATTTGATGATAGGTTGAGGTGGGGGGATGTAGCTAAGAAAAGCATCCCCAGCGTTCTCAAGTTCGATACGCTTTTGCTCATCTCGAGTGGATTTCCGGGTAGTGCGCTTGCGCTTTTGACCAGTCGTGGTACCATCCTGACCGTATCCGTTACTGGCGCCTGCACTCCCTTGAGAGCCAAGTGAGGTGGGGGCAGTGGTGTGTAGGGATGTAGTTCTATCTGTTGATAGAGAATTTGAGGAATCTGGTCCAAAATGCTGGGGGTTGATTGAGTAAGACGGTCGGTCATGGCCCAAGTCATGGGCAGTCTCAATTCCCGTGCGTCGCCTCTTGTTCGCAGGTTGAGTCACTTTTGACTGGGCTGCATTGGCACGCTGACCTGGAGGATTAGTCGCTTTTGAAGATTCAGGCTCGGGACTGTCGTCAATCACAATGACCTCCTTGGGGATGCCATTCTTGTAGAATTCGCCCCAATCAGGTTTCTTTCTCCGACCTCCTTGTGATGGGGCGGAACTGGAGCCGCTCTGATGAGATGTCATACCGGATGGCGTCGAGGCTGCTGGCGCGACTCTCGAAGAAGGAGTGTAAGGAAGAGTGGTTGTGGATGTGGGAGAGGGAACAGGGTAAGGGTATTGATTGGAGATTCGAGCCCCTGCAGCGTTAGAGGGAGCTGAATAGCCAGTAGGCGCTTGATATGAGGAATGGGGATAGCCGTAATGCTGGCGAGAAGGATGGGTTGCAGTAGCCGTGGAAGGCGTTGACATATTGTGTACGGAGGAGTGCCGTCCGTCACACGAACAGCTTTTAAGGCGCGGACAGGGCTCAGATCGCGACTGATTTTCGAGGGCTGGAGGGCCCTTCGAAAGGGTAAAGTGTCAAAGATACAGGTACGAAACGTTATGTTGCACCTGGCAGATTCAGTGCGACGAGAGGGGGAGGTGAAGAGAGGATGTGTCGGAAGGGATTCGCTTGGGACGTGACAATGACGAGGCGGTCGGAGAATGCGACGAGTGAATATTTTTATTCAATATACTTTCTCCAAGAGTGACAGAGATTTGATCTTAAGAAGGGGATTGAACAGATTGAATCATTGGATCAAGAGGTAGTGACATGGAGGAGGTAGAGAAGGGAAGAGGAAGAGGTTGATGATGATAGGAAAATGGTGGAGTCTCTACCGGGAGTTTGGGGGACGTAAGAGTGTTGCCGATCCCATCATCCTCACACCTTCCACTTCCCACGCTTTATTAGTCTACTAAGTAATTTATAATTACTGATCACTTACTACCTCTAGTTTTCTCTTCCTTGAAACTACACTAATTTCTAATAGAGATCATCCTATCTAATTTGTATGAGGGTTTTTTTTTGGAAGTGGACTGGTCCATGCGCGGAAAGGGAGAAAAATTCCAAGTAAGAAACAGACGGAAAAGGAGGGAAAAAAAGAGTCTGAGGGGAAAAGGCGGTAGATTGCTTTTCTCATTCCAATTGCACATAAAATTGTGACCTCAGAATGGACTATTCGCCTTCTACTATGACTTGAAACGTACCTAGGTACTTCATGCTTAGGGCTTATACACCTACCAACTCATTGGAACAAGCCAGGTACAAGAATAATGTCATTAAATACTACCTCCAGGGTTATATCTGCAGTGATAAATAGAGATATTAGATTACCCAGGTAGACTTGGCCGATCACCTGACATTCCAGCTGATTCATCATCTAATTTGGGATTTTGATAGACTTTCTACACTTGAGCCTTGCCTTGAATGCATCGAGAGATCTATTACACAGTCCTCACACTAACTGTTTAGTCTCTGGATGATCCACCATCACTAGATTCACTACTCTACGACGTACACGGTCCATCTGCAAGGGCTCCGCCTTGGTGACGTGGTGAGCCCCTCTTCCAGATGAGCTGGCCACATATCGAGTATCTGCACGGAGTACTCGTGGGTATTTAACCATTGAAGGTTGGTCTGTCTCGAGTGGCATCAATTGCAGACTTCTAGCTGCACACTCTCCATATACAGCCCTCACACCAAGACGGTATACATTCACATCTTCCTAGCTTCCAAAACGTTCAGCAAACCAGATTTCTCCAAAGTTATCATGACATGGGTCTGGAAGGAGTTGTTCGTTTCATGTTTGCTGACATCTCAGAATGCAAACCTTGGAAGATAGCTGATTCGGATGGCGACCTCCAGGGCTCTTACGAATGGGCTTCATTCTCTCCAATATTGGAAGGGCTGAGTCGGCACCAAACCCTTGGAAGTACTCATTGTATGACATACGCATACCCAGGTACCATGTGTATCTGTGGTCTGGATATGACTTCCAAGGTTGGCCAATGTATATCTTTATCTAAATTTCAGATGTAAATCAAGCAAAATACCCCATTTCATGAAGCCTGACCTTCTATGTACAAATAACATTTACTGGCATTTGACGTTGAACTGCTTCTAGTCAGGTATGTGTTACTACTTGATATCGTGTCCTAGACTCTTACTCTTCAGCGTTTGCGGGGCCAAGGTTCCAGGGATCGGGGGAAAATCGGAGGAAGGCTTAGTTGCCCCCACTAGGATCTCAAGTGATCTGGACTAAGACATATGATCATTTGTATGATGCTCACGAGTTCTAGAGAACACTTAGGTGAGCGAGGCTGGGAGAGTACTTAGTTAGTTCAGTCCAATTATTATTCTCAAGTTTTCGTTTCATTTCGAGTGCTAAGAATATTGTGCTTAATTTGAAAACAACAGCAGTAATAATATTATTTGGTCTCCTTGGGATCCTTCAAACAGGCTCGCTGCACATGTTTGATGCCGCGGCCATCAGCCTCAAGTGTAAATAGGAGATCCCGGATCTGGATGCCAGCCCCCGACGCCCCATCTTCGCGCCAGGTTCCAATACGCCGTTTGGGTTGGCTGGGCGCAGCCTGTCCAGAACGGTTCATCTTCTCAGTCGGAGTAGCAGTAGGAGTTGAAGGACTCGGTCGCGCGGGCGACGAAAAGCCACTGGGGGGGGCACCTCCCGGAATCAACCAGGAATAAGTCTTTTTGGTACCAAACATGCGACCAGAAAGCATGCTATTAGTAGCCATTCGGGCCGTTTCCACAGACTGTTGATGCTGCTGGGCCTCGCTGGCCTTAGTATCCACCATTTTTCGGGCTTCTTTCTTGGTAATAGATTTTCTGTCAAAGCTGGGTGCTCGATCGGCAATTGGAGTTGAAGGGGCAGATCCAATGTAATCGACTGAATCAGATCGCATTCCAGTGACTTCGCTCAGAGTTGCATCGGCACTGCGCTTGGCCCGCCGAGCGGCTATTTTTCTCTCAAAGGCACTGTCCTTGTTGACACTTCCTCGATATTTCTTCGATGGCGGCTCCTGGCCTGGCTCAGAGTTGCCGGGATTAGGCCCTATATACAATGTCAGTATGCAACAATCACTTCTTATACAATCAGGATGCGTACGTTTGGAAGGAGTTGCGATATTGTCAGTCACTAAGCTGGAGGTCTCAGCGACGTCAACCCACTCCGCAGGAACAATACCGTCCGCGTGTGCTCGGCGGCTTCGAGCAAGAATAGCGGCATAATCCACTGTTCCTCTTAGTCTTTCCTCACAAGAGATAGAAATAAGGTTCAGAATGTCCACTAAAGGGGCACCGTCTTGGTTGATGATGGTCTGACCGGTACGCACTACCGACGATCCATCTGGCCCAGTCACTTCAATAGCCTGAGGCCGACCAACAGGATGAAAGACACCCTCCGGAGGAATACGGACTCCGAGATCAAACGCACGCTTTTGAATCTTCTGTTCAAGAAGCTTGGACAGTAGAAATGGATCCTGGAGATGATACTGTGCTCGTCTCGCAGCCTCACTATCTTCACGGGTGGGTTGATTTGGGTCTTTGTAGGGCATGGGGGTCTGTAAAGATCCAGAAAATGATTCCTGTGATGCGGCTGGTTTCAAATAGGGCAACTCGCCAAAACTGCTGGACGCAGAAATTGTGCCGTTTGTGGATGTTTGAGAGGCGAAAGAAGTGTTAATGCCGGGTGGTCGCTGCAACTGCTGACCTCGGGGACCTTGTTGCGCCTGCGCAGTAGGCCCTGAAAAGCTGTGCGTCAGGAAGGCCTCTTCTTCGCGAACATCGATACCTGAGCTGGCCAGGACATCAGTCAGCTCAGACGCATCTGTAGTCTTATCTGCTGGACGAGAAGGAGGACCCATGGTGCCCGGCGGAGCTGGCGGTGCCTGGTTAGAAGGGATTTGGTTCTGGTGAATCCCATTCGTGGTGGCTCCGTTCATGGGTTGCTGGCCTTGGGGAGATTGCATAGAGTTGAAATTGGGTGAGGCGTAAGGTGATTGTGCTTGAGAGGGAGGAAGAGGAGACAGGCGTGGCCTTTTAAGAGGCGGGGGTACACTGCTGTTTACTGGAGAAGCAGCATGAGGAGATGGTGATGATACAGGAGGGAAGGGTTGAGAAGAGAATTGCGACGGGGGTTGCTGCTGCTGCTGCTGCGGGTGTCGCGTTTGAGCCATGATGGGTGGATTTTCCAGAAACAGGGTTGAAAAGAGCGTTCGTGTCAAGTAACTCGAAGTCGAAGTCGAAGTCGAAGTGGACGTATGTCCAAAGTGGATACACGCGCGGAAGTAAAAGTTGAATGGAAGTGAGAGCGTATTAGTCGCACCACCAGATCCCACGGAGCGTGATCATTTCTTTAATTGTTGAAAGATGTTTATGCCCAATGTGATCACTATTCCGTACAGTAGATAGAAAGAGAGGCTATAGAAAAGTGGGATAAAGGAGAGAGATAACTAAGAGCAGGTTGATGAGATGCCCAAGGAGCTTGGCCTTGGGAGGTTTGGCTCCGCGGATTGCGATGGGAAAGTCATGTGACCATTAGTCAGTCGTTCCGGCTATTGTCTCGTTAGCTACTGTTTCATTCCCATTCACTCACCTTATTTCTATCTTTGATTATTAAACTCACAAAATCAACTGTCGCATAAAGCCACGGGAGCATCCATGATTCCCAATTGAGTTGCACGATCACCTAACTCCCGTGACACGGGCGACTGCGCCCTTAGAATTGAGTTATTTGCCGACTGCGACATAGCTCTACTTTCCCTTATACACTCGGTTAAGAGCTCAAGTCAACATGTCAACCAAACGTAAAGCCTCAGCTCTTGGAGCGACTGCCGATGATGAACCGGCTGATCCCTCGGATGAGTTGGCATTCTACTGCCTGGGTGGAGGCAACGAGGTCGGGCGATCTTGTCATATCATTCAGTACAAGGGAAAGACGGTCATGGTAAGCTTGGCTTGAAAACTGGTATTTTGGGAATGCGATTTGGCTAATTTGAACTCTGGAATAGCTCGATGCGGGAATGCACCCAGCCAAGGAAGGCTTCTCAGCTCTCCCATTCTTTGACGAGTTTGATCTGAGTACCGTCGATATACTATTGATTAGCCAGTACGTGAAATCCTATCATATAGCCTGATATATGAATACAACAGCATAAAAAGTGATGCTGTTGACTCCCACTTCGAGTTAAAAGTTATGCGACATAAAAATTAACTCGGGGATCAAAGCCATCGCTTTTCAATTTAGTCGCTCTCTCTGATATCTTGATTCTAGTTTCCATGTCGACCATTCCTCTGCACTCCCATACGTTCTCAGCAAAACCAACTTCAAAGGTCGTGTTTTCATGACACATGCGACCAAAGCCATCTACAAGTGGCTCATCCAGGACAACGTCCGAGTTAGCAATACCTCCTCCTCTTCAGATCAGCGCACCACCCTATACACCGAACGTGATCATCTCTCCACACTACCGCTAATTGAAACAATTGATTTCAACACCACTCACACCATCAATAGTATTCGGATCACACCGTTCCCCGCCGGCCATGTCTTGGGCGCTGCCATGTTTTTGATATCAATTGCTGGCTTGAATATCCTTTTCACCGGTGACTATTCCCGCGAGGAAGACCGTCATTTAATCCCCGCGGCGGTTCCGAAAGGTATCAATATCGACATTCTAATTACAGAGTCTACTTTCGGCATTTCATCTAATCCGCCGCGATTGGAACGTGAGGCAGCTTTGATGAAGTCAATCACTGGTATTTTGAATCGTGGAGGCCGCGTTTTGATGCCGGTATTTGCACTCGGTCGTGCCCAGGAGCTTCTTCTGATTCTTGAAGAATATTGGGAGAATCACCCCGAGTTACAAAAAGTACCCATATACTATATCGGTAATATGGCCCGGCGGTGCATGGTTGTGTATCAGACATATATCGGTGCGATGAATGATAACATCAAGCGGCTTTTCCGTCAACGCATGGCCGAGGCAGAGGCTAGTGGAGATAAGAGTGTCACTGCAGGTCCGTGGGACTTCCGCTACGTCAGAAGTTTGAGAAGTTTGGAGCGGTTTGATGATGTCGGGGGCTGTGTCATGATCGCGTCTCCGGGTATGCTGCAAACTGGAACTAGTCGAGAGCTGCTCGAACGATGGGCACCCAGCGAACGCAACGGTGTTGTGATGACTGGATACAGTGTTGAAGGCACTATGGCAAAACAACTCCTAAACGAGCCTGACCAGATCCCTGCAGTTATGTCAAAGGGTGCCATAGTTCAGGGTCGGGGCCGAGTTCCTGGTGGCAATGATGAAGACCAGAAAGTCATGATCCCGCGTCGTTGTACCATAGATGAGATCAGCTTTGCAGCTCACGTCGACGGCGTTGAGAACCGTAATTTTATCGAGGAGGTTGCCGCGCCAGTTGTGGTAAGAAATAATGTGCATTTTTCTCTTGTTCTTACTAACAGCTGACCTTTTATTCAGATCCTTGTCCATGGTGAAAAGCACCAGATGATGAGACTCAAGTCGAAGCTTTTGAGTCTCAACGCAGATAAGACGGTCAAGGTGAAAGTGTACACACCCGCGAACTGCGATGAAGTGCGCATTCCGTTCAAAAAGGATAAAATTGCCAAGGTTGTCGGCAGATTGGCACAGATTGCACCACCTTCAGACCAAGACGAAAGTCAACTAATGGCTGGAGTGCTTGTTCAGAATGGTTTTGATCTATCACTTATGGCTCCAGATGATCTCCGAGAGTACGCTGGATTGACGACAACTACTATCACTTGTAAACAACATCTTACTCTTAGCTCCGCAAGCATTGACTTAATCAAATGGGCGCTTGAAGGTACATTTGGGGCAATCGAGGAATTGGACAACGCGAGGACAGAAAAGAAAGAGAATGCCGACTTGGAACATTTAATTACGAAACAGGAGGCTGCCGACGAAGAGATCCCATTGGAGGAAGCACAGACATTCTTAGTGATGGGCTGCGTTATCCTACGACATCATCCGCGAACGCGCGAGGTAGAACTCGAGTGGGAGGGTAATATGATGAATGACGGAGTTGCCGATGCTGTCATGGCCGTTCTTCTCACAGTTGAGAGCAGTCCAGCCTCAGTGAAACGTAATGAATCCCCTTGTCCCTCGTTCATTACATCAATACTGACAAGCCTTTTCCAAATGATTAGAATCCGCTAAAAACAAGCACCACCACCACCATCATCAAGATAACGGTAATGATGATATTGCTGCATTTTCTAACCCTCACTCCCACCTTGATGCTGAGGATCGTCTTGCCCGTCTCCTGATGATGTTGGAGGCGCAATTTGGCTCTAATATTGCCCCTATAGAGCGTCCCCGTATCCCTGCTGACCTTATAGATGGCAATGCAGGAGACGAACAGCCCGAGAACGTAAAAGAAGAGCGTATTGCTGATATCGAATCAGCAGAACTCGATCGTCTTCTTGCTTTGGGGATACCGGTTCCGGGCATTGAGATCCAGGTTGATAAACACGTTGCCCGAGTGTGGCTCGAGACCTTGGAGGTGGAATGCGCTAGTCCCATTTTGCGTGATCGAGTCCGCATTGTTGTTGAAAGGGCAGTAGAAACCGTTTCTGGCCTATGGGCCACCAGTTCCATGCCCAAAGAGAGCGTGTCTAATGGTTTCGTCAACCCAAAAACGGATGTGCCAGAAAAGGCAGTCGCCATCCAGGCTCAGGGTTGATTCGCCATAGATCTTATGAATGTATTTAATTACTGGATACTCAATTGTATGGATTATTATGCCAACGTTATGGACTGCTTCAAATTTTATTGCTTTATAGGTATCTTGCGTTTTGTAGTAGACTTAGTTCCAAAGTTTCAAGGCATTTTTCGAAGTTGACATTATTCTCGGTCAATCCAATTCTGCAAATACACTCTCCAATACTCTGACAGTAACATTCACTGTCGATACCACTAGACCAAAGTGGGGCACAGGTCCAATGAGAAATGGTTACGATGCTGTTGGTCCGACATGAAGTGAATCTAGCGAGTTTTACCTATTTAGTTACAGCGAGGACAAGATTGAATAACACACCTCTTACAACTTCGCATCGACGCACCTAGATCTATTCCATCGAGAATACTAGTTGCATATGCACCGTAAGAACGTCGCCGTTCCGACATCCACAATCATATCAATCTCTTCCTTGGAAATGTTGTCAGGTGGTGCTACCCCGTATGCTCTATGACAAACTCAATCTTCATATTCACAAAAAGAATAACTAACAGTATCCAGCAATTTTCAAATTAATAAGATGATATCTTAACCCTCACCCAAGAATAGCCCTTTGCTTCGGATATGTCCCAAATTTGGATGATCACCTAGATGCAAGCGGAGTTACTCCCCCAGAAGATTGTCTATCTCTTGCACGTTATCCAGCAGCAGTTCCTTCTAAGTTGTCTTTTGTACGGTCAATGATGCAGCACAGGAGACGGGATGCACTCGGTATGTTTTCTCATGCCGGAAACACCACTTCCCTGTCAATAGTCCGCACAATAGAGTCACTTATCAATATACTAGAGATTGGAGTGTACCAACCACCAAGAGTTTACCCAATTGTTTAAATGTTTGGGGTAACACCTTCCTGTTCCCAGGCGCGAAGAGTTCCAGAACATCCCATTCCAAACATAATTCATCAAGAATGAACAGAGCTCCGAATTTCACTCAGACGGTTTTTATGGCTGCGAAATAGCCAGGTGCGGCTGAAACACAGCCAAGGGACTGTTCATATCAGTTAATGTATCTGGCTTGAGGTTCAAAGTTTCATATAACTTACAGCACCAGCCACTGACTCGGCAATGAATGCGCACACATTGTCAGATCCGCATCCAACTTGGCTGCAAGATGTGCAACATATGCTTCATTAGAGTCGCTATATCTAACAAACCAGTGGAACAAGAATCGCAGGACGGTTTTTGAACTAGGCCCTGAGGCTGTATAGGCTGCTTTGAAGCTAGCTCGTCAATAATTTCTTTAGTCGTCAACCCCCGAGCTACAGCGCACCAGGTTCATTGCCCGCCTCTCCTCTTATTACAGTGCTATCTTTCGCTCCCTTGCTGTGGGAGGTCGTTTCATGCGAAGAAAACCATTCGGGCCACTACTGGCAAGAATACATATCATGTATTTCCATGCTATACATACCATCACAAGAAGGATAGTGACTCCTGCCAGATCCTCAGATGCGTTAGCCCCAAAGAAAGCTGAATGGCAATAAGAAATTTGGTCAATTTGGTCAATTTAGACTTTGATTGCCTGCTGGACCTGCTCATAGCTATGATTCAGTCAGAAGGCAGTAGCACCGCCGGTTGAATCAAGAAACTTCGTACCATGCTCGAGGAAGATATATCTTCTTTTACCTGCTGCTTTCTGGGGGCACAAAGTGACTATTCCTGTGCAAAATCGCACTGCGATCAAGGGACCTCGGAAGCCTTCGTATGATATCAGCGTACCTATTTATGTAGCTTTAATTAGGTATAAGGATCTTTCTAAATTGTTCACATACCGGAGTCTGTCATTGTTACCCAAGAAGTATCAAAAATAAACCTTGGAAGGTTAAAAAGTGTTCCAAGGTTGAGAACCTGGAAAAAAATTGTGAGAACTCAGAGCAATATGGAATAGTACAATACAGCGACATTCTACGTGCTTAGGTCCTTTTTTATACTGATTTTAACCCGAGGTAATTAATTGCACACGGGTTGAATGGGCTCGGCATGCCGATCGGAGGAAGCCGTGTATTCTATAGTGTTTTCGGCATACCTATACATGAGAAGCCGAGCAGATGATTGGCTTCTCACTCAGCGGTCATTGAAGAGAGGAAATTGGGAACTGGGGTCAACATCTGTTCGATAGCCCTGATTGTAGAATCTTTCATTATTGAGGGACTAACTCAAACTTGGAAGCGAAAAGGTCAACTGTTTGTTGATTCTACTAGAAAAGTAAACATGTGACTCCACAGAGTTGATGGCTGGATCCATGCTCCACGCCTAAATCCCATCGCTTCCTGCCCAAATCGGTAGCTACCCAGTGCCATAAATTAATTGGACCTACGGAGTAGAAAGTATCATATTACATGTCTAGGGAAACTACTTAGCTCTGAATACCACAAAAGGCGTACATCTTATCAGCTACATCTATAAATTCATGAGTGATTTCTAACGTTAGGACAACTTTAATCATCGAATATTCATAGCATTCTTGTCCAAAAAAAATATCAATAGAGAAGCAAAGGGGAAAAATAAAGTGAATGCCAAGCTAGAACCTGACACAAAAGGAAAATAGACATTATTGACAGTAAGTCACGGAAAATTCATAGCAAAACCCATAAACCCATTTACAAAGAAGGCCACAATCTGAAGTTATTGATACAGCTGGAAAAGCCTCACTGTTCGTGAAGCTCGTCGTTCAGCACCCATAGGGACAGGAAAAAGGAAGAAAAAAAATAAAATCATACAGCCGAAGGGGAGTTGGCCAGCAGCTCCGAGGCTGATGAGATGATGTACAAGCAAGTGACTATTCTCGGGGTTTCAGCCTCAGTTGTGCAGTACACTGCCTGGAACACCGTGGCTTGTCCCCTTTAGACTATCGACAGTCTTCCGGCGCAGACGAGTTCGGGTCGCCGGGCCATCAGTTGATACTACAGTAGGCTCATGGTGAGTTTCAGCGGGGGACACGGCCTTGGAAGCTTCCGAATCCACCAGTTTCTGGGCGCTTTCACGACCTCGCTCATAACGAAGTTTGACTTCGCCCTTCCACTGAGTGCCAAGCAAGCTGTCCCAGAAAGTGAAGAAGGGTTGGGAGAAGTTCGTCTTGATTCCCCAGCTCTGGTGGTGGATGTCGTGATAAGCAGCATTGTTCGTCGTGAGGATCTGCAGGGGGTCCCAAGGGAACGCATAACCGCAGTGATCATCTACCGTCTTGATAGTCGAGAAGGTGAAGAACCAGATGGCTTGACGGTTGGTCATGCCAGCAACCAAAAATCCAATGCCAGTGCCGAGAGTATCCAACAAGAATCCTTCCACGGGGTGGTTATATAGAGCGCCAAAAGCATAGGGAACGTAGAGACGGTGGTGGCGAGAATGGAAGGTTACTGGGAATTGACGTCAAAATACGTATTGTGGATGAGGGGTCTCTAAACTCACCATATAGCCAGGTATTCATGTGCATGGCCCGGTGCAAGACATACTGCCAGGTATCGACAATGCAAACAGCGAGTGTGAATTGCAGACCCGGGACCAAGTACCAGTAGATGAAACTAGCCAGTGCCAGCTCCCAGCTTGTGAACGCCGGAGCAGTAATCTTTGCACCGTTATCTAGGGTCAGTGACTGTAGAACGTTCGGATAGGAACCGCCGGCCAACGCCCCAGCTAATATCACATGTCCGTTCTGAGACACGGACTTTGCCAATCCCACCGCATCAACGCCGACAAGTGTCAACAATGAGGGAATGGCTTTTTGGGCAATACGAATTCGACGCGCCCACACGGTTACATCGTACTCCTCGTGCCCGGCCATTTCAATGGGGTCGAAATGGGACACAGCCAAACCTGCAATGGTCTGGATGATCTGTTGCAAAACGACATCGCGTACAACTTCCCATCGGGTTACGCGGTTTCGCTTCGATAGCTCAGCAGGAGTGTGTAGACGGTATTTCTCAAACAAATTTAATGTATCGCAGACGTGGTACATCATAGAAAGAGCCCAATAGGCGATAATAGGCAACGCAAGGGCGCAGATGGCATCAGACACGCCTGGGACGAGAGATTCTCGAGGGTAGAGATTGTATTTCGGGAGGGGCGGAAGGTCCAAGGCGACTGACGTGTTGACAGCCATGATGGGCGAGGCAAAAAAAAAAAAAAAGGGTATGCGATCCTTGAAATATGTTCTCTGGATGTTTACGGATGTCAAAGTCGACGAGGAATTGGGGGGCAATGGCGATGAAGAGGAAAAATCGAGGGTAACAACTGCCCTATGGGCACAGGGTATTTCCAAAAGCTCGACAACAATCTAAGACTAGAGTGAATCTGTCGCGTACTGCACAGAAGGATGGTTAAATAAAAATGAGGATAAGGACAAGGTCAAAAAGATTCTCAGAACCAGGAGGCGAAATGGTTCCGGTTTGCTTAAAAGTGGCGCCAGTTCGGATCCGGCGTTGCGAGTGGAGGCCTGACTGTATTTTACGTATTTAAACCAGGTCCTAGGCCGTTCTGGGTGAATATTACGGTATTATTACAAGATATTGTACCGGTAACTCCAAGATAAAAGTGCCTAGTTAGTTATTAGTTAGTAGCTTATTGGATCATGATATTGTTCATACATAGGTATATAGAGACAACACCAGGGACACCTCCTTATTGAGTGGGATGATCCAGTATACATAAATATCGACATCAGTGGTGTGATAACTAGCTTCGGGATCCGTATTGAATTGACCTCCGGATATCAGTTATACGAGCTCATTCAAGGAGAAATATCACATGGACATATGGTGACGCTAGATAACCAATCTCCAGACTGGTTAATCTCCGATATACGACCAATTTCCAACAGTGAACAACCTCGGAGCACATCAAAAGTACATCAGCATGGAGTTTCCAGGTAGCCTAATTCTGGTTTCTTTTCAAATATCTGACGTTGTGGCTGGTTTGAATGTTTCTTTTGAGTTGGTAGCAGGACACATTGAATATACTGGTCTGCTGAAATCCAACATGAATTGTAGTGAAAGATGGAAGAGTCTCAGCCTGTGTTTGTACTCTGTATATCTCCCTCACTCCGCATTCACGCTAATCTCAATTGGAAAAGACAAACAGTGCAAACATCCCCCACCGCTCCTGGAGCCGCCGCTAGAAAAAAAAAACTTCGTTTTTCCCCTCCTTTTTTGTTGTTCCCCCGTTCGCCTCTCCCAATTCCCTCTTTTCACCCTTCTTAACCCTTCAAAATGATTATCTACGCTGTATGTTACCTGTTGAAATATTGCTTTCTCTCAAAATATCCCAAGGATCAACAACTAATGATATTTAGGACATCATTTCCGGTGACGAGATCATCTCGGATACCTTCAAGATCGCCCCTAGCGCTGCCTGCCCTATCCTTTGGGAGGCTGACTGCAAGAAGTACCTCAAGAAGGGTAACGAGGACTTCCAGCTTGAGGGTGCTAACCCCTCCGCTGAGGATGGTGATGCCGATGATGGTGGTGAGGGCGAGTCCACCATGGTCCACGACATTGAGGACCAGTTCCGTCTTGTCTGGTTGAAGGAGGACGAGGGTCTTAAGCCTTCCAAGGACGGCTTCAAGTCTCACCTGAAGGGCTATGTTAAGAAGGTTCTCGAAAAGCTCACCGCCGCCGGTGCCAGCGAGGAGACTATCAACGAGTTCAAGAAGGGCGCCGCTGCCGCTGTCAAGCACATCATTGGCAACTACAACAACTACGATGTCCTCATGGGTACCTCCATGGATGGTGATGCCATGTAAGTCTATGTCATGCTATTTTGCTTGCTTTCTTTTACTGACTCCTTTTTCCCAGGCACGTTCTCATTGACTTCCGCGAGGACGGTGTCACTCCCTTTGCTACTGTCTGGAAGCACGGTCTCAAGGAGATCAAGGTCTAAGCTTTTGCATTTATGCGGCGACCGAAATTTTGTACTTGACTTGAAGAAAGAAAATGATGAAGAAGCGCGAGTCCCGTATTATGGGTTGAGCTCGATTCTATCTATACCTTCAGGCATTTATTTGTCTGTTCTGGCTCTATGCGTCGCATCTTCGTATCATAATTGACTGATCACTCTGATCGTCAAGAGTTACGCCTCACGAATCAATATCCTATTATGTCTTCCCATTGTTAATTGAGTCATAAAAATGTATCAGGGAATTCGCGATTCCCGAGTTATTATATCGTAAATTTTCAACTTAATTGAGGCGTGCCCTCAAGTTCAATGCTGTGATAATGCTACCTAGTCTTCCAATGCAAGTTTATGTACAATGTGATTTCGTGATCCATTAGCAGAGTAGGTTACAAATAGTTAACATGAGTCTTATTCTCATAATCAATACCTGTCCACTCAATAGAGGTCATTAAAGGGTTACTTGACCCGTTGTCTGCCCAGACAGGCGGAAGAATCGTATCGCGAAAAGACGGTGCTTCAGGAACTGCATTGGAGTTGACAGCACCACGTGTGGGAATGCCAATATTGGCAGACTCCAGCCCAGAAACAGCGTCAAGTTCCATGAGATCATCAGCGAAAGGGAGATGCTGCCCAAAGACAGCATCCCATTGGTCCCAGTCAAAATGGAGGTTTGGATCAACCATTGAGGGCGGAGTGGAGAGTCCAAGTGGTGGTGGATTGGGAGAAACTGGTTCTATAGAGAGCATCCGTGGAAAGGTTCTGTTGTTTGGAGATTGCAACGGCCGCTGTATTGGAATGTGCGAGACGGCGGTTGGAGAAAGAGCTGGAGAGGAGAATCCCACAGGTGGCGAGGATGGTATGGTGAATGCGGCGGGGAGAGATGCGTATTGTGGGTTAGGAAGGGATGAAGAGTCTTGTTGAGAAGGTGATCGGTAAGAGTATCGTAAGGGGCTCGATCTGATCCCCGGCGATGAGCCTGAGGGGCTCGGTATATGAGAGCGGGTCATGTGGTAAAATAGACGGCCGAATTCACTGAGTCGGCGCTCTGGACGAATGGCCGAGTGTGAATCTGCGTTTGATATGAGAGGGGGTCCAGGCCCCCAGTAAAGTGTTGGGTTGCGAGATTCTCCAGCCGGCGATGTAATGCCTGCCTGGATCTGGTCTTGTTCAGTCCAGAGCATTTCTGGATTCAAGCCCGCTTTTTGCCAGGCTTTCTGTCGAAGACGACGAATCATGTCCCAGGCTTCACGTCCGCCGTCTTTCAAAGGTCTCTGGCTGGATATACCATCTTCACCGCCCACAACGCCTCCATCTGGGCCTGAGAGGACCAGAATGCGGTCGATAAAAGCACGTGATTTTGAAGCCTCAGGGCTGTATGGCCTTTCATAAAGATCAATAAGCATAATCCTAGTCAATGTTAGTTTGAAGTATACGAATGAGACGAGAGGGAAGATAATACATCGTCGCATGCATGGGTTGGTGATTGCTAAGGGCGAGTTAGTGAACATTCGAGTTTGATAGGGGATGATGAGATAGCGTACCCTGGCCAACTCCAGTGGAATGGTTGAAAGTCAGGATCTGTCGCGAGTTGAATGAACTTCTCCATGAATCCATGGCAATGACGAAGAGCACTATAATCGTTAGATTTTTGTATCTTTATAAATTCTGATATCAATTACTCACCTTTGTCGAGCTACCGGCCATATTCGACTGCGAGCGTTCTTGAGAAATGGTTGATATGCGACACAAAAAGCCTAAAATTCCAAAGTTAGAGGGAAGGATCTTGATGTTTCCTGTTACTGGAAAGCGAACCTTGTCGATGTACAGCAAAAGGATAATTTTGGCCCATTTATGAAAGGATAAGAGCACAGGAGAGTGGTATTGTTCGCGACACCCATTCAATCCTTCACCTGGAAGTTCTGACTCGGTAGAATGAGGTTCTGTTGGAGACTTGGATATCGACAAAGCTCGATCAGACAACACGGATGCACTATCAGTCATCATTCCCTCAGGAATCCTGCTGGCTATTGCGTTTAGTTTAAGCTGGAGATCGAGAAGAATGGCTCGCAGCTCTTCCATATCTAAGCGGGTAACAGGCTTTGTTCCCAATTGGATTTTTAATATTCGACGAACGGCGCCTGGTGTGTTCGAGTTAGATGGATAAATTCTCGGCTGTAGACTGTAGAGAACTCACGAGCCATGATGTATTTGCCTTTGGCAGCGAGATAGAATACATTCACCATCGATGGGCCTCCGCAAACAGATGGGTCATCAGGGTTATCCGGAAGTTGCTGGTTAGTTGCAAGTAGCTGCTCATAATGATCGGCAGCCGGGGTTCCAAGAAGCGTGTCTTTGATCTCACTGATTTCTTGCACATCCCAATAATCCTCGCCACTTATCAACGGAGGAAGTCCGCTTGACATAGCGACTACACCATCCATGTGCAGGATATGCCACCATAAACGACGCCTGCACTCTGCCTCACATGGTTCAATACCAAATTTGGCTGGGTCCCGATGAAGGCCCATTGACTGTGCCACTCTCATAGCAAGAGAGACGAAAAGACTACTAGCCAATGGTTCTTCCTCCTTCGCAAGGATAGTTTGAACAATGAGATAGGCTGACAGCCCTTGCAGCGAGGGGCTTCGAGGAAAGGAAATCTTTTTCAACCACCGAGTCACTTCTTCGTTATAGACTGTGGATAATGGACATCGTGAGATTGCATTGAATTCGGTATTTATAGTTCGAATTGAAATCGTGACGGATCCACCATACCATATGGCGTAGAGAAGGGGTATAAATGAAGGGTTTGGACACGGCTCTCCGGAGTAGCTACTAAAGTCATACCAGTTCCAAAAGGCATTATAAAATTTGAGAATGGTTGGTGGGTGAATAACAGGACTGATCGCATGAATACCAGACATGAAACCTTTGTAAAGAATGTGGCTCTGGCGCCTCGTGGGGACATTTTCGAGCATCTCAGGCTCCACCACCTTCTCATTCAATGACGGAGAATCTCCAAATGGAGATAGTATTGATTGGTGAAGATTTCCACCGCTGGATTGAGAGCTAGTCGAGCGTGAAGCATTGTGGATGGAATTATCTCTCGCTTGGCGACCTTTCATGCTGGAGTTGTTAGAACCTTGGGTGTTCTCGGTCAACAATACATCGGGTGACCGATTCTGATCTCGTAACAACTGATTGAGATCGTTGATCTGTGTACCTTTGGTTAAAGGATTATATCATACTATAAAATGAAGACTGCGACATACCTCATGAGAGATATAAGCCCAGTATGTTGTTCCGACGTATCTGGTCTTGGTCAGATATCTTCTCCAGATCCGTTTTTCCATGATTCAGTATTTACCGTGACCTTCCGCCATCTTCCAGACTCAAATGGCCCAAATTTAAACTCCCAATAGGGTCGACAAGATCGTTCGCTGGGCCCGAAGGGATAGGGAATTCGTCTCCGCTTGACTCTGCTGCAGCGCGACGTGAACTGGCTGACTGAGACGGGGATCTCTCGTTTTGTGCCTTTCTATGTCGCAGTTCCTCTAATAGAGACGATTCAATCGTTCCTTCTGTGGCTTCAGCGCGCTTCTCGGCTGCTTCCAAGGTCTGCGGGTTTCCACTGAGGGTTTCGATCATCGACCTCAGTTTATCCAATCGATTTTTGATGGCGCGAGGATCCGACTTCTGGGTTGGGGATGATTCTGCTTGTCGCAAATGTCCATAGATTGATTGCAATTCTTCTATATCCCCTTCATTCACCAATTCCTCTTCATCTCCTCGTGGGTTCTCCCGTCTTCTTTTTACGCCTTGTGCGATTCGGGTGGAACTATCCCGCTCCTCGCGCTTTTGCGACGACAGGTCGTAGATGCATTCGCCTCCGGTCTTGGAACAATTTCCGCATATTGGATGAATCTACAAATAACGTTGATAAGTAAGCGACGCGAAATTCAAGCCTATGGTATGACATACCTTATCGCATTTTACTTTCCTTCGTCGACAGGTGTGGCAGCTGTAGCTTGCGCGATTCCTAGTGATTTGACGAACTCCTGCTAGCGGTGCACGTGCCGATGACGAATAGCGCTCAGAGGAGGACATATCCGGAGGTTAGACTACGGTCCACCCCTGAACAACGGAGTTGAATGGCGACGACACAAGTCGATGGCGAATTGCGGGGAATCACTCCATTGCCGTCAATGAGCCAATGACCGCATCGATATTAAGTCTTGTTGCCTGAACAATCAGGCATAAATTCGGCATCTACATCATCTCACTTTTCTTGATATTTTACTCCATTACAATCGCTAAAACAACGAAACAAGCCTGAGGAAAAGGATCAAACTTGAAACTTAGAACTCTGGAATCGGAGGCTAAAACTTGGAAGCTTGATAATATCTCATTTGACAACATTGTTGGAGCTTTCGAATGTTGGAGCTATATATTACCAGAAGCCTACATACTCAAGTCGGGACTTGAAATTTCCTCCAATCTTGGAAGGTTTTCAAGGCTCAAAGTCCACCTAAGTAGATTTTGGAAGTCTTTATCTAGTAAGTAATCATAAACACCTGGACAAACATGCCGGCAGCTGCAATCTTCTCACTAACTGACTTTTTAAATGAGCCATTGCTAAGTTTTTTGGTTGGAACAGCTGCTCCATGCATCTCACTCCCACTACGGTAACATGATCCCAAGGTACCGGCTGGAAGATCGAAGAGCGCATATCCTTCATGATGCTTGCTGACTTGAACAAAGTAGTTGGCCCAGCACCTGCGAACAGATCCACCCACTCACCTGGATCCCATGTGCTGACTGAAATTTTGAGTAAAGTCATCGTAGATAATATTTGGCCCATATTTCTCCAGGTGATAGTCATATACACCAGTCAGTTGGCTTGAGCCCTTGTTGAGCCACCAGTACCTTGTGCAGAAATCAATATAACGTCGATCATTGAGATAAAGCGTTCGATTTGTTAATTATCCCTCGGTAGTGGCCAGGACAACATATTCCAAATCGTTACTCACTCTCGGATCCACTAAAACCAGACTCAATCGGGTCTAACTCAAAAGCATGATTATTGAATAGCGCTTGCAAGTCCACCGGAATGGGTGGATTTGTGCCTGTCAGGGACGGGAACTCGTTCTGTGGCTTGAACATTACAGCATTGCACACAGATGCAGACACAAGCGCATAGAGAAGATTTTTGAGAATCGCCATCGTTGAAGATACGTCAGTAGCTTTAAGAGCTATATTGCTTAGAAAATCAAAAGTCTCGGGGGTATTTATACCACTGATACTAAACTTTGCCCTAACTATGCTATCAGTTCGGAGTACCTCAGAGATAGTAACGATACCATCTCCCCGTAGATACTGAAGGCACTAGTTTAGTGCTGTAGCATTGGACCTACGATCGGGTATTTTAATACCCTGATTTTCGATCGGAAATAGTATCTTTTATTGGTAAGAAGATAACCCGATCGGTGGCAGCCGACTATATCAGTTTTGCCATAACCAGCGATCTGGAGAATTCTGCCAGAGCAATCAACTCATAAGGAAATTAAAGGATTTGAATAGAAAGAGACGCTATGAATACTGCAATTAAGGTAATTGGACAACCTTGGAACAAAGTCCTTACTTGGACGTCCGAGATGAAGGGCGGATATCTCCCTTAATTTCATCCTCCAGCAGGTACAATGCTTCTTCGTACTTGCGCTGGAGAGGCTTCAGTAACTCCGGTTTAACTTGAACTCGGTCAATGGCAGATAAACGTGTGAGGCGACCGCTCGAGCTGGCTGTAATTTCTCTGGAGAACCAAAATCCTTCGCGATGGGCGACTAGAGTCCAGGCCGAACCCTCACGGTTTGCACGGGCAGTTCTTCCAACACGATGCACGTAAGTCGTCACACTAGTGGGAATGTCGTAGTTCACAACGTGAGTCAATGAAGGCAGATCAAGACCACGGGAGGCACGATCCGTGGCAACAATAATGGTGATACGACCTTGTCGGAAGGCCGCTAAGGTCTTGCGTGATGAGGAAGACTTGTTAGATTTGATAATTCTTCCCATACGAGAGGCGAGGGCTGGGTTTAGAAGAGTAATAAGGCGGCAAAGTCGAGATGCAGATTCGGAGGATTTGGTGAAAATCAAAACCGTTTTACCACTTTGTGGCTTGCTAACAGAGTCGGAATCTGAGTCTTCGGAGTCGCTGGATTCGTCCTTAGAAGAGTCACTAATATCGAGCTCAGAGTCCGAGTCAGAGTCCGAATCAGAGTCTGAAGACTCATCTGAACTAGTGCTGTCTGAGTCGGAAGTATCGGCGACCGCTGCAGATTGCGGAACCTGGGCAGTCGTATCGATCTTGATAAGTGATACCAACAGGTGAAGCAAAAACAATGGCTTGTTGAAGCCATCCCCAACGGGAATCATATGCTCATATAAAGTCGGCGGCAGTGTGAAATGATCGTCAGTGTGAGTGGCCATAGGATCCTCCGGGTCCGTGACATTTTCACCCCCGACAATGACCATTTTGGGATTTTCCAAACGCAGTGAGTTCAGTTTCGAGATATCACGAGTCATGGTCGCACTAAGAATTACCTTTCTTGGAGGGATAGACTCGATTGACATTCCAAGCCTGGACAGAAGCTTGCCACCTTGCCCAAAACTTTCCGGAGCTTTTTGTTCATCCAACGAACCTGTTATCACCTCAACCCATTCTTGGAAACTTTCATTCAGGAGACGATCGGCCTCATCGATCACAAGCCACTCTAGGTGCTTGAGAGTGAAACCCTTGGTGTAGCGAATGTGATCGACCAATCTTCCAGGGGTGCATATGAGAATATCCACGTTGATCTCGGGCTGCTGAATATAGCCAGGAAGGAATCCATTTGACTCCGTTGCTTGTCGCACACAGTCTTCTAGGCTGAAGTCCATCCAGTCATTTCCTTGCAACCCGATCTGTTGTCGTTTTGTGGTCAAAGGGCTGTAAACCTGATCCATTCTCATCAAGAGCTTTTGTTCCTCTTTTATGGCCACATTTCCGACAGCACCTCCAATATGAAGACCAGAGCCCTTAGCGCAGAGCTCGCAAGCTTCACGTGCCTGCTTCACCAACTCTCGCGTAGGAACCACAATTAATGCTCTCAGTCTCGATGCAGGTCTCGGTTCCAAGGATGAGACCATAGGGAGTACGTAAGAGAGGGTTTTACCGGATCCGGTAGCAGCAGAGACGCAAATATCACCTGGGTGGTTGTTTTTGCCATTCAAAAGGAGAGGAATCACAGTAGACTGAACGGCGAATGCCTCAGTGTATCCGCTTTTCTGGAGAGTGCGCAATAGATCAGGTTTTATGCCCAGGGTATCAAACTTGGCTCGCTTGGTGGCTGGTTCTCGCAGGGGATTGGCCAACCAGGAAGGCAAGGATGAGTACGTCGGTGCCTGTTCAAGTTCTGGGGGGTTCTCTGGCTGTGGCAATGGTTCAAGGCCCTTGGCAAATACAGGCTCGACGATCACTTGAGGTGACTCGTCCATACTGGGCTTCTTCTTTTTTGACTTCGTGCTGGCTGCGACTTTAGTGCGCTCAAACTTGGAAAGAATTGAGGCATGTTTGTGTTTGGTGGCTGGATGGTCCTGCTCGCTGGATTCTTCCGCATCTTTTATAACTGGAGAATTTTCATTCTTTTTATGCAACTTATCAGATCTCTTTCGCTTGCCATCTTTCGACTTATTTCCCGCTGAATTATCGAGGTCGAGTGAATCTGAAGCAGGCGTTTTGCTGCACTTTGTCGCGACAGCAAATTTTTCCCTGATTTCTTCCGAATCCTCATCTTGGAGTGCATCCTTGAGACGCATTGGGCTCTTCTTGTGTTTTTCGCTTCGACGATCAGCAGGCGATGCAGCTGAGAGATTTTCGCGTTTCTTGTGTTTTTTGGTCGGGGTTGGGGTGGTAACGTGGATGCCATCATTACCACCGTCTCGCTTCCGCTTATGAGACTTGGATAAGTCTGGCGTTTCAGTCATATTATTTGACCCGATTGCAGATTTGATTTTGACCATTTCATTCGATGATGCGGGTAAGTTCTTCTAAAGATCAAATCCTTTTTTTATCTTTTTGTGCCGGCAGATCTGGAATCTTTGTGACCGCTTTAGTATTCACCGCCCGATGCTTAACGCGATCGCGCTTCTGATAAAAAGGGATGTCAGTCTAATACATGAGCATGGATTGACTGATCAGAGCAATTGTGATCTGCTCACCATGGAAAGGACCTTAACTGTCAAACACTCCTCTTCATCGGACATCCGATAGCTACCATTACTTTACCATGCCGTATAACATTGCGTGAGTACTATACAGCTCTTGATCTATCATCAATAACTGACATAGCCCGATATTGCATAGTATGGTGAGTGACTTTTTCTTCCCCCAGTCAGGTATGTTATCATTTCCAAGTCCAAATTTGGTTTCAGTTACTGACTTGTCCAGGGGGAATTGAAAGTCATATCTACCAGCTATCCTCTGTAGGTCACCATGAATAGCTCTATCTAGTCTCTGGTATTGATGCACATTCTGATAATGATTTTACTTAGAAACTCATTGATCGTGGGCACAAAGTGATTATAATTACCCACGCATACCAAGGTCGGACAGGTGTCCGGTACCTCACCAACGGATTGAAGATCTACCACGTCCCATTCTTCGTCATCTACCGCGAGACTACCTTTCCAACTGTCTTCTCCTTCTTTCCGATATTTCGCAACATTGTCATCCGAGAGCAGATCAAAATTGTCCACGGCCATGCAAGTCTTAGTAGCTTCTGTGCGGAAGCCATTCTTCATGCCCGAACAATGGGGTTGCGAACTGTTTTCACCGACCACTCTCTGTTCGGGTTCGCTGATGCAGCCTCAATTCTCACCAATAAACTCTTAAAATTCACATTGAGCGATGTGGACCATGCAATCTGTGTCAGCCATACTTGGTCAGTAACCAGTCTCCACATTTTTATGAGCTCCCTACCAACTAAATGAATAGCAAGGAGAATACTGTTCTTCGAGCCTCGCTAGATCCACTCATGGTATCGGTCATCCCCAATGCTGTCGTTGCAGAGAACTTCCGCCCGCTTTCATACACTGATCGTGCCTCGGATCAAACACCTATCTCACCTACGGATCGACGGCCTTCTCCTGGACCAATTGGGCCTGACGACCCTATAACCATCGTGGTCATCTCCCGGCTTTTCTACAACAAGGGCACGGACCTTCTTATTGCGGCTATACCACGGATCCTCGCTCTCAACCCCAATACTCGGTTCATCATCGCAGGCTCAGGACCTAAGGCAATTGACCTGGAGCAGATGCTGGAACGCAATGTGCTTCAAGATAAGGTCGAGATGCTTGGCTCCGTTCGGCATGAGGAAGTTCGCGATGTGATGGTGCGCGGCGATATCTATCTCCATCCCAGTCTGACAGAGGCATTTGGTACCGTAATTGTCGAGGCGGCTAGCTGCGGGCTGTACGTGGTTTGTACACGAGTCGGGGGTATCCCTGAAGTACTACCCCAGCATATGACGACATTTGCGAAACCAGAGGAGGATGACTTGGTTGTCGCCACAAGCAAGGCTATTGCCGCCCTGCGCTCGAACAAAGTGCGCACCGACCGATTCCATGATCAGGTTAAGATGATGTATTCTTGGCGGGACGTGGCTGAACGCACTGAACGAGTCTACCAAGGCATCACGGGCGATATCAGCCCCGAAGAATTCTATGGCTTCTACCCTGGCCAAGGTTGGGAAGCTAGCGGAGATCGAGTGCGCAGCTTTGCTCTCATTGATCGCCTGAAACGGTACTATGGCTGTGGTGTGTGGGCGGGCAAGCTCTTTTGCTTATGTGTGGTAATTGACTTCTTGATCTATGTCTTCCTGGAGATGTGGTTCCCCCGTGCAAACATTGACATTGCTCGAAGCTGGCCGAAGAAGCAGCCAGCAGATAAGAAAGCTGCTCGAGGCACTCGATGAGAACTAATAACACGATCTAATAATCTATAATGGTCTCCGTGATGACATGTACATATCTTCTGTATTCTTCATACCCATCAGCAATGAATGTTTTTTTTCTCTCTCTCTCTTCCTCTTCCAACGAAGGTTTTCTGTTTTCATTTTGTGACATTTTTCGTCAGTCATGGATGAGATCGGAATTATAGAACTTAAGACCGGATATAGAATGTAGGGCTTAGGGTTCGGCCTGTTCAAGCCCGTTAATTTTTATTTTTATTTCAGGTCAAAGCAAGGTTCAAATTTGTATTCATTCAATTATCTATAATTCAGTTACCTAGATGAATCGACGATTCTGTTTGGCTAATATTGAAGTCCCTTAGTGGACATGGACATGAAGTACCACGGTTCCTTGATGTAATAACCATCATACGAGATTCCCCACTTCGGCTTTTCATCTTAAGTGCTTGGTAATCTGAGGGGAAAACTCAGATCATTCCGATGTGTGTCACAAATTAATCTACAGATTTCCAGGGCTGCCAATTGAATGATTTCTAGCCAAAGAGAGTGAAGAACCTCAGACTTCAGACCTCAGACCTGGGTCGATCTTCCCCGCATATATAACAAGAATGGGTTAATCCTCCGGTTCCTTCGCATTGGAAATGGAAACTGACACAGTTATCGTCGGTGAGTTCTAAATTCTCGGGTGAATCGCATCGTGGATCTAGGCTGATTCACTCAGGTAATGGGCCCTCGGCCTTGATTCTCTCATATATCCTTCATGGCTATCTTCCTTATTATTTGCCAAATCCTCCACATCCAGATCCTTTGCTACATGCCAAACTACTGGACGCACCGGATCTCTTGCATCACAATGTAGATTCTTTAACTGCGCATTTTGCGGCTTCGCGACTGTCATATTCAACACAGGCGCTGCCTGTCAATGTTCTGCTGGATACGCTAATGTGTCCAAGCCTCGACATTGACGAGTCCGGTACTACTTCTAATCTCGAGTGGCGTCATGTTCCTGAAAAGGCCATTCCTCACCTTGTCTTCGGAAAGGCGCCATATCCAGGAGGTCAGTGGACAGAAGATCCATGTGGCGCAAGTTGGGATATTCAGACATTGAGCTATGCGGCAATGCTATCCTTGCCCGGATACTCTTTTGCAGATCATCACCGAAAGTTGTTAGGGCAGGATCTACCGTCTTTCACACGCCCAACAAGACGTGCAATCGCCGAGTATTATCGTGCTTATCCGACAGCAGTCGGCATTGATGATGGCCTTCGGAATGGAGAAGAGTTGAATGGAATCTCCCGTACCAGTAACGGATTCTACATTAAGTCTCACAATCTTCATTGTAAGCGCCTAGTTTTGGCCAGTGGAATATTCTCCGAAGTTCTTCCCCCGGGGCCCATCTTACAACCTTTACTGCAAACAAAATCTACACCCGCCGTCCCCATGCTCGTCATTGGCTCCGGCTTCTCTGCTGCGGATGCCATCATCTCCGCTACGCCGGACCAGAAAATAATTCATGTATTCAAGTGGGCTCCCAAGGATCGTCCGTCTCCGCTCCGAAGCTGTCACCAACAGGCCTATCCAGAATATGCTGGTGTATACCGACTCATGAAAAAAGCTGCGCTAAGTGCGGGAAGTGCCACAGGGAAATTGCAGTCCAAAACCCGCCGAGGCTCATCAACTGCTTTTTTAGAAAGCCGAAATTGGGAAGATCAATATGAAGGCTTTGCCAACGTGGAAATTACAGCTGTTAATGTCCAAGGTGATCTTGCGCAGGTCACATTCCGCTCAGATGATGGATCCACGTTATTCCGGTCGGTTCAGGGTCTTGTATATGTTGCTGGTAGGCGCGGTACCCTGGGCTTCTTGGACCCTGAACTTCGCTCCGAAGTCTTAGGAAGTGATGGAAGTGAAGGCCGGGAAGAAATTGCAATTACTGGTCAAACTCTTCGAGCGAAAGCCATAGAAGACGTGGAGTTGGCCCCAGAGGTGTATATCATCGGCAGTCTCACAGGTGACTCGCTGGTTCGATTTGCATACGGAGGCTGCGTCTCTACCGCAGGCCATTTGATTAGCCAAGATGGAGGACGTGAGTCGCATAGTATCAGCAGCAGTGCCATGTCGACCCGACCCCAGTCCTCATCTCTAGTTGCGATGAATGGATTGGACGGCCATCACGTCTTTCCCAGTGATATTCCTGATATAACACGCGAAGATACATTAAGCAAAATCTCTACGCGAACGGCTTTGGAAAGCCGGTGGAAGACACTCATACGCATGTGTAAAGACTTGGTATCGACTTCAAGTTCATAGCGTTTATTTTGTAGATGCCATTCTTATGCGTATATAACAATATCATTATGTAGAAAATATATGAAGATTATAATACTCAAATTGATGCCTCGTCAGGGATTTCTAAATTTCGCAGTGCCGTCGCTCGCGGTTTTGAGAACTTCCTGGATCTCAAATTTCTCTAGCATGAGGAACTCGACCGTGAGTTCCTCGATAGTTGTGCCCTGGAGTTTTATAACTATTATGGTATTGCCTTGAGTATTGCCAATAATCGCCATGATGATCACTCCTACTATTAGTTATGGAGTCTTTAAAGTAGTGTGCAAACATTGTTGGGCCAATGGACCGCTATCATTATGTTTCGCAGCAAAAAATCAACTCGGCCATTCAGATCTTTCATCGATAGATTGGTGAATGACTGGTGACTGGTTTTGAGATGGATGATTAGGCTAATGGAAAGGTAAAGCAATGAATTGCTGCATCCGGGGTTTTCGGATATCGAGGTATTAGTCTATCTATCAAGATGCCATTGAGCCACTGAGGAAATAAATCTATACACAGTCTAAACTTCCTGCTCTTTCAATAACTCTGAAACAGTAACGACTTTATATCCTCTGCGCTTCATCTCAGGCAACACAACCCGCAGCATCGGCACTGTCCACTCTCTGCGATCGTGGCATATTATGATACTGCCTGGACGAACCATACTCAGGATATGTCTCACATTTAGCCTTGAAAAGGGCACTTGGGGATCATGTGGATAGACATCGCCTAGGACTATTCGGTATCCCAATCTCTTAACCAGGCTTCGCATGCGAGTACTGAAAAATCCCGACCCAGGTCGAAAGAACCAGTTACTGGGCCCCTCATCGATCCTAGCTGCGTTATAAGCTTGCTTGATCATAGACTGAACTGCCAAAATTTGCTCTTCGAGCGCTGCATCGGACAACGTTCGTGAAGGTTCATCGTTGAGTGCATGATTAGCTAGTTCGTTCTGAGAACGCACTAACTCGACTAGCACTTCTTCATGATCTAAAACCTGGGAACCAATAACAAAAAATGTGGCTGTTGCATCGTGGGTTTTCAGGAGGTCAAGTATGGCTTTGGTATGAATTGAAGGGACGTCGTCTATAGTCAGAGCGACGACCTTTCGGGCGATAGGATGGCGGAACAGAACGTCTGGCCAACGTCGCTGGGAGAAAGTGATGAGGAAGTTGGGAGGTTTATAGATAAAATAGAATGGGAAAAAGAGACAAAAGGTGGTCAGAAGTCCTAATAACATGGTCTTGTTGACCCTAAGTATAAACAAGAATTGAGGGGGCTGAAGTGATTTTTACAGGTACTGCAGGGACCCACTAGCCCAACTAGGTACGGACGTTTGTTTTAATACTGAAAGATGGATTTAACTGCAATATTATGGGATTGATTGCATCAATTGATGTGATGTGTTGAATTGAATGGACCTTGTTCTTGGTATTATATATCGTCATACTTCGAGACTCCATATCCTAGCCCATAATCTGCAGCAGATCCTCCGGTGGCCACCGAACTTGCGCAAAACTCAGGCACCGCTTGATACTCTGTAGGTATTTGCGAGTCAGTTCATCACTTAAAATATGTGCTTTTTGCTCGCTTTGATTCAACTTTTCACGTGCGCTTCGAGCGTGGATTCCTATTATCGGGTTAGAATGAGATGATAGACTGGAAATGATAGAGATCAACATACCAACTTGCGTAACACCGATGGGCCACGCACTAAAGAGACGGGTTAGAATAATAGGATTTAAGAGAGGAAGATCATAACTTACGCTTTTCCAATGCTAACCCTGAGATAGGCATCATTAGCATCGACGTATCTCCGTTGCTGCGCCTTGTGCACAATCTCGACAATAGGTTCCAGCAGCCCTTTCTCCAAGTCTCCTTGCTCAAATCGACGGAACAAGGGTTTCATGCTTTCGCGGGATTGTACAAGGGCATTGTGTGCTTGTTTTCCCTGGAAGCTCTGACGGACCGACAGATCACGCTTCGCCAATGCAAGCTCCCACTCTGAGAGAACCATGTTGAAATACGAACCCAGCTGGCGAAATAAAAATAGTTGACCTTCTTTCTCGTCTGGGATCTTGGCCGGAATAATCATCTCTCCGCCAGAAACAGGTTCTAAGATGGTCGGGATAGGTCCATCGGTCGTCTTTTTCAACGTGGCAGCGCGCAGGACTAGACGACGATATCTCCGGAGCCGGGAGCGATGATTCTCTCCAAATAGTCGCGTAGGTTCGTCGAGCTCCCGTAGCCTCTCGAAAAGCTCATCCTCCTCGATATCCTCCTCAGCAGCATCGGTGGCTGCATTATCGCCCACGTCCTCGCTCTTTTCGGGGAGATCAGGGAGACCTAGTCTCCTTCGTCGGGCACGTTCCTCTCTCTCTTCCTCCTCCTCCCTTCGTTTCCTCGACGCTTCGGCGAATTTCTGTTTTTTCATCTCTTGTTGCAGCCGGTGTTCTGTGGTTTCGTCCTCAAGCTTGCGTTTATTTGCTAGACGTTCCTCGCGTTCTTGTTGTAATCGATCTTGCTCCTCTTGATATGCGGCAACCCTTGCAGCCTCGACTTCACCTCGGCGCATGTACTTCTTCGCGGGAGCCTTTGTGTCCTTCTGTGCGTCGGATGACTTGGAAGTGTCGCCCTTGGCCTTGGAAATCTCCTTGCTCATTAGAGCTGCAAAATCCATAGTGGCGGTGGCTACTGTATTTAAGTGATACTGTGAAATTTCGGGTTGGATCGCGATGGTGAGCGCTTTAAGTGCAGCTAAGAAATGTGTTGATTAAAAGCATGCGGGGGTGTAATTGGTTGGAATTCACCAAGTCTTTTTTAAACTGGCAGAATGTTACATCTTGCTGGGACAGACTGAAGTTTGAATATTCGAAGGATGTTATTGATTTGAAGATAGCGACAGGTTCACTGTATCAAGTAGTAGTTTCTAAGTCTTTTTATTAGCATTTTGTCACTTGATCATCATATTACCTACTAGATTATCTGTAAAGACTATACTTGGTGTTATACCAGTAGGCGGTGTGTCCTGGCGGTGAGCCATTTGCATCGAGGAGCTTCGTGAATGTCGTAGCTCCCATTTATTTCAGTTTTCACATGAATCTGCTTCCCTCGTTATTTTCGCTTAATTACCTGAAAAATACCAGCCTTTTCAAACTGGCCATCTTAATCATCTAATAACGCCCGAAATTGCACTTTGCGTTAACTCGGCGCGACATTACGCGACAGCGCTTTGCAGCCATGTCTACTCCCCCGCGAGGAGGTCAAAAGGCTTCAATTAATCGCCAGGAGACAACGCCGTTCCATTTGAAATTGTTTTACCGTGTCGACAATTTTCACAATCTATCTGATTTCACCCCTTCTCCGTCAAGAAACCATGGTGGACTAGTCAGTGGATCGAATGCGATCCAAAATTCATCTGCTCCTCTTCCTCCGCATCTCGAGATCTACACATGGCACTCGTGCACACTGACCGAACTTTCACACCTTCTTACCTCAACCCTACCCAAATTACTTCCTGACACTCCTATCGGCACCCGCCTTTGCTTTCGCCTGCTTTACCCCGATGCGCGCAGTGCAGCAATTAATGGACCCGATGCAGTCAGCCGCTTCTTGAGCAAGGATCTAGGCAGTGTTATCGTTGCGCCTAAGGAGAGCCCGTACCGAGATGAGAAAGAGGCGGACCGGGATGAAGGGTTGCAGTCTCGCGCAGTCCCGCTGCGATTTCAAGGCTCAGATGCTGATAAAGAGCTGCAAGACGCTCGCTTTATTATTGGTGACTACATAGAATGTGCTATTCTACCTCCACTGGAGGATGGTTCGATTGCGCCTCCGCTACGTGGTTCATCTGGTCCCTCTGGTCCCCCGACCGGCATGCGCGCGTTCAGAGACAATGGCTATGGACGGTCTGATCGTGGGGGACCTCGCGATCATGGAGGACCCCGTAATCGCGGTGGTGACCGTGGTGGTCGCGACTTTCCACAGGGTGATTGGAGCAGAGGAGAGAGGTTGCCTTATGGAGGACGCGACAGAGGTGGAGGCCGCCGTGGGTATGCCCCATATTAAGATAAAGATCTCTGAGATTGGCGGGCTCTGCTTTCAAATAACCTGCAAACGGGGTCTTGGATACAAAGCTAGCTCTGTACTTCTGCGGATTGAAGAAAGCTTGGATTCAGTGAACAATCAACCTAGAGCAAAATCATTATGTTCTATCATGCAGTTTCTTAACGTAGACATGAAGATAGAGGAAAGAGACAGAAGAAAATCCATGCTGTATATGCTTGCAGTAAGATACATAGTCCAGCCGTAGCGGACCCTGCAGAAAAAGAAAAGTGGTTTGTCGGAATCTCCTAATACCAGGCGCATGTGGCCACCTTGGTCGGCGACAGCATCCAGCAAAATCAAATCATCACGCACCCAAAATCTACCACTCAGAGATGGTATCTTGTTTGCGTTTGCCGCGCAAGTCGTACTTGCCCTGTATATTGTCAGCGGGGATTCTGTAACCAGGGGTATCCGTCATGAACGGGGAAGGGCAGTGCGGGTGGGCGAGATACATACGTCAGTATTGAGGGCAATGTAGGTCAGAATGCCGGGAATCACGCCGACGAAGACCAGGTTGACGAGGGCATGGCGTGAGTTCCACTTGAAGTACTTGTAGCGGTTGGCGTTGAGCTCTGTTTAATCGGTCAGCGACTAATTCGGAGATGGTCGGATATGAGCGGCATGAAGAGATTGCAGCAGAAAGGTGTTCAGCGATTGATCGTTCCACATTAAGTGTCGACGACATTTGGTATACGGAGCGGGAGAATCGAAAAGCATGGATTTGAGGAGGATGTACCATAGTATTTCTGGAGAGCCGGGTCAAGGATCAGGGCTATGTAATTGATCAGTGACGGCAAAATTGAGTGTCAAAGGCCGGCTACTTACACTTGTTAGGGCCTGCCATTGTTGCGATTGATCTTGAGGTTTAAGCAAGAGCCGCTTCAGTGACGAACGGAAGTTGAGGTTCAATGTCACATGACTATGTATTCGATATATCACGTGATATATTTCAAAAATTCCTTCGATTTGGAGGGTGACTGCTGCTGAATTGGGTTTTGATTTGGATCTTCACTTGTTTTTTTTTCTAATCTAGCTCTTAATATCGGGCTGCAGTAACCATTTTGTCTTTGGGAGTCATATTTGTGAAGTCATTATAAGCCCTCAGCTTATAATAGCCCCACCAATCATCGTGATTATATTACGTGCTGCAAGCATAAGTATCCTTGAGCGGACATAAAGCCGACAGATATAAGTATATCACTTTGACTGAACACAATGGACAGTTGTCAGTACTTTCATTATTTCACCTCCAAGTTCTAAGGTTGTTTCGTAAATCATCAATCATATGAAATACAGCTTGACAGCATCAGTTAGGAACTTGGATGAAAAGGATATATTACATAGAGGCCGAGAATGTTCCCTCAACTTGCTCAACTTTCGCCACGGCCTTCTTGTAGCCGTCAGCAGTCTGCAAGCGTTCAGCGTATGCTGCCAGGAGAGGATATTTCGCCTTCTCCTCTCCCTTCAACAATCGTCGACTGATCGCGATTATAGGAAAACTCAACAAGATGTCGGCAGCTGTGAGTTCCTTTCCGCAGATGAAGGGACCGCCTTCAGGAGCAGTCTTCAGTCTCTCCTCGAGGAAAGCTAAATTACCTTGAATATTGCGATTCAAGAAGGATGCTTCTATCTGGGAGGCCACAAAGCCAGTGAGAGGTCGAACAAAGAAGGGAGGAGAGTTACGCAATGCTGTAGGGGTTGTTAACTCGAAATTCCAGAACGCTCTATAAATCTTGGGATAAACTCTTACAGTCATTGACCACTTTCATGACCATAAAGGGCATCAGCGAGCCTTCTACGTAGTGCATGAAATAGCGGAAGCGCATCCACTCCTCACGTTCCCCGCCAACCTGGCCCTCACGACCAGCCACATAGCGCTCCGGTATCAGTGTCTTGTTCGTGCCGAAGTGATCACAAAGATACTCGATAATTGCACCGGACTCGGCGAGAACCATTGGCTCTGAGGATCCCGGAGCCTCAATAGTGATCAAGGGTGATTTGCCCAAAGGGTGAACGTTCTTAAGTTCTGATGGGGCAAGTTTGTCGGCTCGGCGTTTGAAGGTCTTCAGCTCATATTCTAGCTGGAGCTCTTCGAGCAGCCAAAGAATGCTTTGGCTTCGAGATTGCTCGAGCCTATATATGTGGTCAGTTGTGTTTGAAATTATCTAGGAAGATGCATACCAATAAAGGGTGATTTTGCAGCCTTGATTGTTTGCCATATTTGAGATTAGTAGAGATGGTAAAGAAAAAGAGAGAAGTTGGCAATGGGGATGACGGATGATGTCAAGCCTCCACATTTATTAGTCTTGATCTCCACATTCTCCACATCGTTTGATCTGATTTTCAATACTGGTCAGATACGCAATGTAAATCTTGTATCTAAGATGTACTCCTGCAGACTTCACCAGATGCGGGGAAATGACCGTTTGCAGCCGTCATCACTGTGCGACGACAGTCAGACTCCATCCTCACTTCCAACGCTCATACCACGACTATCAATCAATAATCACTTGATAATATGAAACTAGCAGTCTTCAGCGCGAAATCGTACGATCGCACTTACTTGGACAAGGTCCTCAGTGAGAGGTACCCCCAGCTGTGCTCTATCGAATATCACGCCTTCGCCCTTTCTGAAGAGACAGTCCCATTAGCGAAAGGAAGTGATGCTGTGTGCGTCTTCGTAAACGATAAAATTGACGCTTGTGTATTACGTGCCCTTCACGCAAGCGCAGTACGTGCGATTCTTTTGCGCTGCGCAGGCTTCAATCATGTCGACCTGGTCACCGCCAAGAGCTTGAATCTCTTCGTTGCAAATGTGCCCGCCTACTCACCTGAAGCAGTGGCTGAATTCGCAGTCGCTTTGATACAGACCCTGAATCGTAAGACTCATCGTGCCTATAATCGAGTTCGAGAAGGAAATTTCAATATTGAGGGTTTGCTGGGAAACACCTTGCATGGCAAGACTGTTGGCATAGTGGGGGTTGGAAGAATTGGTCTTGCTGCCGCACGTATATTTCATGGGTTCGGATGTCGACTCTTAGCACACGATCCATTCGCTGGTGAGGAGTTTGCCCAGTTTGGTACACTAGTCGACCTGGACACTCTGCTCCAGGAGAGTCATATTGTGACTCTACACTGTCCACTAGTCGAGGGCACTCGGCACTTGATCAATGAATCCACATTGGCACGCATGCGACCGGGTGCTATGCTGGTGAACACCTCACGCGGGGGTTTGATTGACAGTGCCGCTGTCATTGAGGTTCTCAAAACATGTCGTCTGGGTGGTCTGGCATTAGATGTTTACGAAGCTGAGGGGGAACTCTTCTATAACGATCACTCCGGCGAAATCATCGACGATGATGTGCTCATGCGCTTAATGAGCTTCCCCAACGTCTTGCTCAGTGGTCACCAGGGGTTTTTCACGCGAGAGGCTCTCACTGAGATCGCAGATGTGACGCTGGCCAATCTCTCTGCCTTTGTGGACGAGCGTCCTTGCCCTAACTCCTTGATCTCCGAGAGAGATATCGTCGTTCGCAGGGAGACAGCCCCAGTGCGCTTATAATGCCTCTTGGACAGTACATCAGAGAAAATCATTTGAATCATATTCGTCATTAGATCGTCTATATAAGTATTCACATTCAATGAGGGTACAGACTCTCAGTTTGGCAATGCCCGCATAAACTGAAATCGCCTCCGCACAGTCTGCCAAGCTCGAGGCAGGAAACGGTGACCATGTATAATTAAAGGCACAACCGATATTAGCCACATCCCATGAACTATGCTGACTGCCAGCGCGAGACAGAAATATTCCACTGCTGATGAAATGACACCAGACCGGACTCGTGACCTTCGGCCTTGCCCTTGAGACTCCTGGTCGACCTCGGTGAGCGCTTGGGAGATTTTCCAGGATGCTCGGAGGTTAATCTTCTCCCAGGTCATGTTTTTCGCAAATTCGCGTGCGGCTTGAGACAATCCAGTCCGTAATTCTGTATTGCCACTAACTTCACGGACTATACGAGTGAATTGTTCCAGATCTTGTGGAGGCACGAGATATCCAGTGCCCTTCTGAATGATATCGTGGGGTCCGCCCTGATCGCGCGCGATTACTGAAATGCCGCTAGCCATGGCCTCCAAAACAACCAGTCCAAAGGTCTCCGTGATGGAGCAATGAAGGAAGATATCAGCCGAGGCATAAATTCGAGCCAGTGAGTTCCCAGTTTGAAACCCAGTGAAAACAACATGGTCTCGGACGCTATCAAACAGCTCCTTCACTTGGTTCTCCACCTCTGGATTTCGATTCCCGCCGACTATCACTAGCTTGAAGGGCACTTTGGTATTGACCAAATCCACAGCTACTTGGGCGAGAAATTGGAATCCCTTTTCTGGGGCAATGCGACACACGCAGATGAGAATTATCTCACCATCTGGTGCGATTTCCCTGCGATAGTCTTCATCGCGCTTCTCCGGTGTAAAAAGGGTTGTATCTACTCCACGGCCTAGCTGGACCAGGCGATCGACAGGAGCTCCTGCTTCCTCGAGATAGCTGCGAATGTCGGAGCAGGGGTAAAAGATTGTACGCACTGCTCGCGCACGGAATAAGAAGCCCTGTACGACGGCCAGGAGCCAGACGCCGAATTTGTCTAGTGGCGAGGGCAACATGATCTCCGCATATGCAGACAGATCTGTTTGGAAATTCAAAATGACGGGTGGTGGTGATCGTAACTGTCTGATCTGAAGCAGCATTTGAAACCCAAGCGAGGCTGGGCTGGCGAGATAGATGATGTCGGGCTCAAATCCCTGGTACGCATCTCTCAGGTGGAATGGATAGACCACAGTCAAATCCGGGTTATAGGGCAAGGCTACACCTGGGAGCCGACGTTCCCAGGGACTGGGTTTAGAGACGTCGCCCTTGAAAGTGGGCGCGACCAGAAGGAGCTCGACACCATGCGCGCGCAGGTATTCAACAAGACTGCGCGTAGTACGACTGACTCCATTTACAGGGCCCCAGGATTCAGTCGCCAGAAGGACTTTCTTTCCCTGGAGGGAACTTGGAAACTCCTCCTCCTTCCCGGGAGAATGTATAGCAGAGAGTAACGGAGAGGTTTCATCCATGATTGAGTAAACAGAGACAGTGCACGAAAAAAACCATTCACAGGGTAAAAGCTTTCGATCTTTAAATTGCGGCAATACTCAATATTCGATGCACGTGGTATTTTGGCTGAATTAAACGTTGTTGGTTTCCAACCACTCACAACCCACATCGGGAACTCGTGTTTTTCGATGCGCTCAGAATTAACGACCCAGTCCACCACCGAAGATAAGAATCATAACACGCCCTTTTTTTCAGGAATTTGGACGTCGCGTGGTCAGGAGGGGCGTGAAGATCAGCTGTATCATAATTATAATTATAATAATGTATTCATTCCGGCGGTCCTCACATGTGCCGCTTCATTTTCACTTTCCCCTTTTCAACTACTGAGCCCTAAGTCTAATATTCTCATTTCTCTGAGAACTTGTTGTGACCATGTCATACGAGGATAGTTCTATGGATACTTCATCGGACAGTGGTTCTTTTTGCTCCACTAATCCGACTACGCCAAGTTCTAGTCCCCTTTTCCGTCCTTCGGAGATCGAAGATCTGAAGTTGGCCCAACTACCACAATCCACAGCTGCGATCGAGTCCGATCCCACAATCGTGAAGAATCTTTGCGTGGTTGGTGCGGGCTATGTAGGTAAGGGATCGTCGTTGATATACCGAGTGGTTGTGCCAGAGAGACACTGACAAATTCATCGTATAGGTGGTCCCACGGCTGCAGTTTTGGCTCTCTACCACCCTTCTCTCACAGTAGAGGTTTTAGATCGTGATTCAAGTCGCATCAAGCGATGGCAGTCACCGCATCTGCCCGTGCATGAGCCAGAGTTGAATAATGTTGTGCGAGTTGCTCGCGATGGCGCGCATGCCAGCCAAGTAGCTATACAGGGTCCACGCGACCAGAACTTGTTCTTCACCTGTGACAGTAATGCTATATCTCGTGCCGATATCATCTTCATGGCAGTGAACACCCCGACCAAGACTTTCGGCGTTGGTGCTGGTTGTGCGACCAACATGACAGCGTTCGATGGAGCAATGCTCGACGTTGCTAAGCTCGCCAAACCTGGTGCGATTATTGTGGAGAAGAGCACAGTGCCTGGGGGCACAGCGGAGAGAGTTCGGAAAACAGTAGGTGCTGCCTAGTTCCAAATGTAGAATATCGCTGATCAGGGTCTAGCTTGCCACATATCGACCGGGAGTGCCGTTTGAGGTACTCTCCAACCCCGAGTTTCTTGCCGAGGGCTCTGCCATTCAGAATCTCACTGTTCCCGACCGTGTGCTTATCGGATGTGCTCCAACTCCGCAAGGGTACCGAGCAGCCGACGCGCTGGCCAACCTTTATAGAGCGTGGGTCCCTGCATCGCGTATTTTGACAACAAATACATGGTCTTCGGAACTTTCTAAGTTGGTGGCCAATGCTATGCTTGCACAACGCATCAGTAGTATCAACTCTATTAGCGCCATATGTGAAAGGACCGGTGCAGAGGTAGACGAAGTGGCTAAGGCCATCGGTATGGATATGCGCATTGGAAATCAGTTCCTCAAGGCTGGTCTAGGCTTTGGTGGCTCCTGTTTTCGCAAAGATATTGCGAGTTTGGCATATTTGGCCGAATATCTGGGACTAGACGATGTGGCACATTATTGGCGACAAGTGAATGTGATTAATGAGCACCAGCGGGACCGTTTTGCCCGCAAGGTCATCGATCGCTTTGAAGGCAACTTGGTTGGGCGCAAGCTGGCAGTGCTCGGATTTGCCTTCAAGAAAAACACCGGCGATACTCGAGAGTCCTTGGCTGTGGGCGTGATTCAGTCAATGCTGGAGGAGAGACCAGCTGAAATTGCCATTTTTGATCCCTACTGTCACGAAGATGACATCCTAAGAGAGCTAGGGCTTGAATCTGCCTTGGGTGGGACGGTCAAAGTCTATAAAGATCCATACCAAGCTTGTTCAGAGGCACACGCTGTTCTCGTTGTCTCCGATTGTGACCAATTCCGCAATACCCCCGGCACTGTCAGCACATTTGAGACTATTGCTCTGCCGTGCCCTGCTAGTTCTGCCTGTGTCCGACCTGAGCAGGAAATGTGGACACATTCCGGAGTATCTTATGAGCTCAGTCCCCAGAATTGCGCTGAAGATTGCTCTGATTGCCGTATGGTTTTGACTCGGTCGATAGCCACCGACGCCATGGAATGGTCGCGCATCGCGTCGAAATTGTGCGAACCCAAGTGGGTTTTTGATGGGCGAAACATACTCAACTGTGAAAAGTTAGCTAACTTGGGTGTTCGCGTGGACACGGTCGGACGTCGGTCTTAGTTTGATTCTTCGTTCTCACGATACCCTGCGAGTGTTCTTTTTGTGTGTTTTGTTTTGCCATTCATTTCATTAATAATAAAATACCTAGATAATATCTGTAGCCCTTGAATCAATTTATTAATATACGTCGGAACATTGCGACATGCTCAATGCCTTCTTCATCCCAGCAGCCCAATGATTTATCCGTTGTAAATCCTAAGTAGTATTAAGCCGTGTTTTATGGACGAGTCTTTTGTGGATCAAGTTACATACCTAGCCTTTCATACATTTTTTCCACTTCCACTTGCGCGTGGATGAGGACCAGACCCTTCCAGCTAGACACTGGATCGGTCCAGTTCAACTCACTAGCCCACTGAGTCGCTGCCTGGTCGATCTCTGCTGCATGTTCTTGAGCCCATGTAAGCGCGATTTCTACCAATCGGCGCCCTAAGCCTAGACCTCGATATTCCGGCATGACCGCTACACGAGTCAATTTGATACATGGCTCATGGGTCCAATCATAAGACAAGGTCATAGTGTCTGGGTGTGTGAGGAGCTCATGTGGTGGATGTGGAAAGGGAACCAGTCTAATCACAGCAGCTGGGGCTCTTGTGGACTTATTATGTATTACGAAGTGCCAGCTGCGGGCATCGTCGCTGTCAATTTCAGCTTCAGCAGTGCAATTCTGCTCGTCGACAAACACCCGCACTCGCACGATCAAAGCGTCGTTGAATATTTGTGGGTTGGTGGCTGCTTGGTTGGGCAGTACCAGCTCTACACCTGGGCCAGGAGGCGGCTGAATCGCTGTCGAGAAATCGGAAGCCATCTTGGAGTTTCGAGGGGATACTGGAACTTTGGGCTGAGAAGACAACGTCAGATCACGTGATTTCAGGGTGCGTTCTAAATTCCAAAATTTACATTTCTTTTAACCGCGATCTTAGAGCACAAAATATAGTAAATCTGGCTAAACAGCCCAATCAGGGCATTTAGTGTATATATGAGCTTTTTAACTTGCTGCCCATTTTTCGATCTGTTATTTGTTCGCTTCTTCTAAATGACCACTTCTGTCATACAGAAAAATATGATGAACTCCTCGAATTGTCCGATTAATTTTATAATGCTATTAAATCTCTCTTTTTGTAGGCGAAGAGAGTACAAGAGAGTACTTTTATTAGTGTTGATAAGTTGATTTGTGTCGGGATACTCAGGTCGTGAGTATCTACAATAGCTTGCTATTGAACTTCAGCTTACGCCGCAAGTGGTCTACCTATGCGTGTAGTACGTGCGGTAGTTGTAAGTTGTAAGAAGTGGTTGATTATCATGAACCTGCTGCTATGGATATGGTACCTGGAAGTCACATGATAAGCATGTGCCTTCCCACCCGATAAGCGGCGAGTGATCCCATGATAAGCATGAGATGATAGTACCAACAATTTGAATTAGTGAAAGGGTAAAATTAGTTTAAGGCTAATAGTCTTAGTATTGCTGGAGCTGGACGGCCATTGCCTTTTAAGAAGACGAACTTTTAGGAAAGTGTTTGGCTAAGCCACGGCCTGGTTTTGGCCCCTCGAAGCTATACCCTGGCGAGACAAACTGAGCCTTGCTCCTTCTGTTGCGACAGCCGAGAAACAAGGCCATCAACAGACGGAAAGTATTTCGGCCGAAAAAGCTTCTGCCAAGACAGTGACTCTGGAACTGGATTAGTATATCACGGCATCCTTGAACAATATGCATTCATCGCAAACAACACCCTTGAGCGATGCGCATTCGCGACAGTAATGTCCCGTCTTCACCGTCTCTTCTGTCTCGGACGAATGTTGACATTCGTCCAGAGCAGAGGGGCGCCCATATACTATAAGTAGCTAGTTCTTTCATCAATGAAAAAGCAGACTTCACAACAACCACAATATTCAGTACTATAGAGACCACTACACTTGGTGGTTTGTCTACGGTGTTGAGTAGTGGTTTGTTGAAGCTCACCAACTCCTTTCTACTGCAGTAAACTCCAATTCCCTTTTACTGCAGTAAGAACTCGAGCACCGTTCTCAGTAACGAGCGACTAGCTAGCTACGCTCGCTAAGCGAGCGACACCTTCCTCGAGTATTTATTCAGCTGACAGTAAACTTGTCTTTCACAACTCATGACTTTGTTAAAGGAATGAAGGACAAGTGAGGATAATGTTATCAAGAACTTTAATGGACGCTGAAATCTATGCCAAATATGAAAATGGGGAATGTTTGAATCAAACCTTAGGTAGGACATTTATAGAGATTAGAAAGCTTTAGGGAGCCATCTAGGTAGGTAATTTGTTAAGATGCCTTGGTAATTGGTAGCTTCAAAGAAAAATTTGTACCTTTGACGCTCTAATGTTCATCCTGAAGAACAGAAGATAATGACTTTGAGAGGCGAGAGATAGCCATAAAATAGAGCTAAATTATCCAGGTGTCTTGCTTCAAGGTAAAGGGGCACACCTAACAGTTGAGTGGAACGGACATAGCTGAGTATTATGTTATCATTACAGTGAGGCTGAAAATCATCAAATAAAAATGCCCGTATGCTGACTAGATATTCAAGATACTTCCAATTTCCCGTCCTCGATATCGGTCGATGTAGCACCGGAATCAAGAAGCAACTTCACCACTTCTGAATGGCTGTTCGCTAATGCCCATGAAAGCGGAGTTCGTTGAAATTCATCCTTTGAATTAACGTCGACATCGGTTCCAAGAAGTAACTTCACTACTTTCGAATGGCCGTTCTCTGATGCCAATGAAAGTGGAGTCCGTTGAAATTCATCCTCTGAATTAACGTCGACATCAGTTCCAAGAAGCAACTTCACCACTTCCGAATGGCCATTCTTTGATGCCCATGAAAGTGGAGTCTGTTGATATCTATCCCCTGAATTAACGTTGACATCGGTTCCAAGAAGTAACTCAACCACTTTCAAACGGCCGTTCTCTGATGCCCATGAAAGTGGAGTCCGTTGAAATTCATCCTCTGAATTAACGTCGATATTGGTTCTAAGAAGTAACTTCACCACTTCTGAATGGCCGTTTTCTGATGCCCATGAAAGTGGAGTCTGTTGATATCTATCCCCTGAATTAACGTTGACATCGGTTCCAAGAAGCAACTTCACCACTTCCGAATGGCCATGCTCTGATGCCAATGAAAGTGGAGTCTGTTGATATTTATCCTCTGAATTAACGTCGGCATCGGCTCCAAGAAGCAACTTCACTACTTCCGAATGGCCGTTCTTTGATGCCAATGAAAGTGGAGTCTGTTGATAATTATCCTTTGAATTAACGTCGACATCGGTTCCAAGAAGTAGCTTCACCACTTTCGTATGGCCGTTATACGATGCCCATGATAAAGGAGTCCGTTGATATCTAGTTTTTGAATCAACGTTGACATCGGTTCCAAGGAGCAACTTCACCACTTCTGAATAGCCTTTCTCTGATGCCCATGATAAAGGAGTTCCCAGCTTTTCAGGATCATGATATTCTAAGTGTAATAAAGAATGATGAAGTAGCAGTAGCTTTTGAACAGACGCCCCAATTCCAAGATAAGACGCTATTAATAAAGATGTCACTTTATTCTGAAACTCAGTAAGTGGCCATTCGCGATGTTTACACCATCTATGAAACTCTGGCGAATCAGAATCACAGAGCTGGAGACATAATTCCACGATGTCCTCATCTTTTTTTTCGCAAGGATAAAGAAACCGAATATGATGATCCCAGTTCATGGATGCATACTTCATAAACACTTGAAGAGTTGGATCTGTTAAATCTGAAAGAAGAAACCAAGTGCATCTTCTCCCAAGGACAGTATGAGACTCATATGTTGCAAATGAAGCTTGCCAATTAGATGCCGTAGATACCCTTGGATCCACAAGAGTATTGTCTAATGAATCTTTTGGGACCAAAAACTCCTTTAAGGTTTGATGGAGTAGATAGACCTTTCCGCCACTGATCGACAGCAATAGACCACATAACTCCCGCACTTTTATTTTGAAATTCTCAGCTGAGTCTTTGTAATTGAAAACCTCAACATCTGAATGGTGTACACCTCGTAATGCATAACAGACAGAGAGTTCCTCTAAAGATAAAGGTCGTGTCGCAGCAAGAACGATATGCAGTAGTAAAGTGGCTTTTTTGACTTCTTCAGGGTCTTGATTTTGGCTTAGTATTTTTTCGTACGCTTGATTCACACTAGCGGGCAGAGATTGTAGGCTGTCCTCAACCTCTCCTCTGTTGAAGCCCTTCATTTTCTTGATGATGTCCAAAGTGAGAGTAACCCAGAGATAAGTTCGGTTGATAGGGTCGGATTCCGGGTGCATCTTCTTGATGAGGAAATCAATCTCACTTGGATCGAGCTTTTTCTTATGACCAATCTCTTTTATCAAACTTCCGACTACAAGCCCAATCTCATCAGATATTTTCTCTGGTATACCCTGAGAATCTTCATCATCACTCAGATGGAATTCTGGAAATTCACTTTCCAGATCAAAAAACTCGGTGCGAATTCTCTCGTATGTGCGACTAGTTATCAAGAATTTGACCCATTTTTGTCGATGTTGTTTTAAACAGTAGTCCGATATCGCTTTAATAAATCGATTCCGATCATCTTCGTCGGAGCATTCATCTAAAGCATCGATAACAAAGACCACTTCACCTGCCTTTGGATCGCTCACGATGCTCTCAAGAATACCCCATAGGTCTTGGAAGGAGCTGGGGAGCTTATCTCCGAGAAGTCTGAACTTCTTCTCGGCTAACTCTGGTAGAGAAGGCAAACCCGAAATAAGTTGATGCAAGAGGCATGAAAGAGCACCGGTAGCTGTGTTTTGGTCCTGCAGATCATCTTTAAAGAAGAAGTAGCAGATCTTTCGATTCGAGCTAGGCAGAATTTCATCAATCAAATACCTCGTAAGTACTGATTTTCCACAACCTGGATTGGTCGACACCCACAAAAGAGGGAACTTGGATTGTTCGTCCCAGTCCTTTTTGAAACGATCTTGGCTAGTGAACCATTCGCAGGTCCCAGGTACGCGCTCGCGATTTAGATCTTTGCGGTCTCCATAAGGGCAGGTATAGAGTATATTCAGGAGAGCCGACCTATCTTTTTCCTTTTCAGCGTGCATTTGCAGTGTATTGCTCTGTTGAATCTGTTCTTGAATGTTTTTTTCTCTAGATTCCAACTTCTCCACAACAACGAAGTTGATAAATTTCGTTGCTTCGCTTTCAGTGCTTTCCAAGTCTTTGGTCAAGCTGTTCCACAAATCCGGATTCAAGATATCTTCAGTCCACTGAGACAATGTTCCTTTTGAGAGGTAGCATAATGCCCGGGCATGTATTTCCAGTACCTTTTTGCAAAGCTCCGTTAAGTATTTCATGAATTGCGGCATAAATCCATCAGCGAGCTTTATCTGAGAATCTAGATATATTTTCTGCATCTGGACAATTCGAGGAAGCAATCCACATATTTTATCAAGGCCTTGCAGGAGAATTTCTTTCTCTTGACTCGCTTTTATGCAAAACTGGTAATGAATAAGTATGCATATACACGAATAAATGTAGCAAAAAACTGGTCTTACCTGTAAGACAACCATAAATCCAGCGCAGGCAATTGCGGCAGGAGAGCTTGCAGATGCGGCTGTAGTAATAATATCTTTGAATGATTGAATGTTTTGGAGAATTTTGTATAAAATCCCTCGTGAAGCAATTTGTTTCTCTAGCACCTGAGATTGATCGTTAAGAGGACTAGAAATCTTTTGGCGCTTTTGTGGGTCATTATCATCAAATTGATAGCCATTGACCCGGAGAATGTTGGCGGCAGTTTTCATGATATTTTTCGTTGCATCATCTTTTTTGAGCAGTTTTTCGGCTTTCACCCACACATCATCGTCTTCAGATATAGAGCTTGCAGGGCTTACACTGATCGGTGCCGAAGCATTGCTGATTTGTAGCAATTGCTTTGGTTCTTCCGGACTCTTGTGCGTGTCCGGTGGTTGCTTCTTTCGACACCTGTATATACAAAAGCGGAATGGCATGGCTTTTCTTTCGGATCCAAAATGTAACAATTCAAGGGCGTTGCTTGAATATAAGAAAAGGAAATCGTTCAAGTGGGTAATCATATATAATTTAAGGCTGGGTGTGAGGGGTTGGCACAGATTCAGCCCACCTCTTATCATTACCCCTAACCTTTTTGATACGCTGCTAGAATAAGAGGCTAAGGGATTTTAGGCATAACAGACCTCTATTTTTAGACCTGCGTAGCCAAAATGGCCTGTAGAATTTTCTTCTTTTGCGCCCACTGTATTAATAGGAAGACATAAAAACCCTGGTCAGGATCTCCTTCATACTAACTCTAGTTAGACTTAATAAAACTTTTGAGCTCAGCAAAAAACTTTTCGATCGGATTCAGGTCCGGCGAGCAAGGAGGCAGATAAACCAACTTCGCCCTAGTATCTGCACATATTTATACAATCCTCTGACAAGGGATCTTCTAATACTAGAGGTTGTGACCATATTCTGGAACTCATCCCATAGGATCCAGCTCATTTAGGCAGAGATCAGGATTCTCAGACAGGTGGTTGCAGAGAACTTCTATCATCAGTGATGTCACTGTTTTTTTTTGACCTACTCGAGTTTGGGGAGCGTAGATGCTTCCAAATTGTCGCAAGTTTCTGCGAATATTGATAATCGTTAGCTTGTTGCATTTAGCTTCTTCGGCCATCTGAGAGGCGAAGGACTGGCTCTCTATCATATCACGAATAAAATGAAGCTTTTAGAGCAGGAAGCCTTGGAGCAATATCGGTTGGATTGAGCCTGTATCAAATCCAAGACGGCGCAATGGTGAATGATAAGCGAGGGATGAGGGGCACAGAGGTACAGAACGTATGGCTGTTTCGTGTAAATTACATTCTTTGACGTTTTTGAGTAGTATTGTAAAAATACGAAAACTATTCAAGAAAGCGGTCTAGAATCAGAGTGGATATCCAATTTCCGTATTAGGGTTAGCGCACTTCGGATTCTTTTTGGGAATTAAGTACTCCGTAAAAAGAGTGTGGAGGTAACTATGAATGTAAAATAGAGAGGAGAAATTATGACAAATATCGCATTAATAGTTATTCCAGGCCGAATTAATAATTCCGGCAGAATAACTGTCTGGCAAAATAATTATTGCTAAAATGGTGCCTAATTACGCCGTAAAAACCTTAGGAATAAGGCATGAGGGGGGGGGGGGGGGGGGGGGGGGGGTAAGATTAGCAAGAGGGGAGTAAGAATATCAATTCCCTATTTTAATCCAGTAAATCTTCGTCTAAATAGTAAACAACTTCTCTTCTCGCCTCCTACTATCTAGGGTCGATAATATTACGAAAAATACCCTAAAATCCAAACTTAATATGCAGCTAATTCTCTTGAGAATGTGATGAATGAAACTCGCTATTCTTGAATGTCTAACATTCATGCCAATCAAGAGCATCCATCAAGTTTAGAAATCAATCTAGATATGTGCCATGGCTACTAGTCGATAAAACTTGGAGCAAAGACTTTCACTTGGGCAGACGCAAATCTCTCTCTAGCAGGTTTGATTTAATGTGACTTTGCACAATTTGAAATTCTAATCCATGCAGGTATGCTTTTGAAAAATCATTGGCAGATCGGCATGTAAAGTAATTGGGGATGGAGCACGAATACAACATTCAAGGGCTCTCCAAGTGACGAAATTACATGATGATTACTTTGGAGCCGAAATTTGATCGATAAGAGATCAACTACTATTAGAGTTTTCTTACTGCATACAGATTGAAAATTGCTAAAGTAAAAGCTGAGTACGGTGCAGCAGAGCAATAGACTATAATGCAGGGGATCCTTTGACATGCATAATATTGCATTAATTCCTGCATTCGAGTATGAATTCTTCAAAAGGCGAACAACACCCAAGCACTGCCTAGATATAGGATGGTTGTTATTACGCCGCATGCAACGGTGAATCTAGAAAATCTAGTACAGAAATTTCAAATAGCTCTTTAGATCAATATCAGTACTCATTGAAATGCATTGCTGAAGTGTTAATTATACAAGATCATCCATCCTTAGTCCATGCACCTCGTTCCCTATGATACGTCATATTTGATGATCTCCAAGCCAATCGCAGTTAACAACGCCAAATCTCACCCTGCATCAAGAAAGTAGATCCTCATGAAAAGCTACATGCCATCCTCAATAGTCTGCTCTTCAAGGTTGCAGATGATCAACAGGGGTTAGACTTGTCTACACAGCAGCGTCAGTCTGTTCAAGTAAATTGAACGAGTAACATGATATCTTTCACAGTCCACAGTGCCAAGTGCGATACTGACCAACTGGAATCCCCGCACATGAGAAAAAGAAACTATTCACGATCGCCACTGGGCAGGGTCCTCCGATTTATTGATTTTCAGCTCGCAATGCATTTGAAATCTCGAATGATGAGGAGATTTACTAAAAAATGAGAGATAAGGAGAAGTATAGACAGAACAAAGCATGATGGGAATGGATATAAAATGACCAGTTATTCCTGCTCTTAACCCGCTTCCTCACCAAGCACATTCATTCATTATCTTGTCTTCTCTCAATCAGACCATTCCAACCAACTTAGTCACTCTTTTGTCTGTAAATCATCTACAAAACATCCATCAAGATGAAGTTCTTCGCCACCGCCCTTCTCTTCGTTTCCGCCGCCATGGCTCTGCCTTCAGCTGTCAGCAGCATTTTCCCAGTGCCCCAGGGAACTACCCTTGACCAGGCGCAGGCCAAGTGTGGAACTGATGCCAAGGTGTCTTGCTGCAACAAGACCACCTTCACCCGCGATATAACCAATGACAATGACGGCATCCTTGCTGGTGTCCTTCAGTCAGCCCTTGGTGGTGGACCTGGTGGTGATGGTAGGTTTCAAATGCCTCACTCGATTGATCATGGGCAATATTAACATAGTTCAGGGCTCGGCTTGTTTGGCCAGTGCAATGACCTCAGCCTTAGTGGTAAGTTTCTATTCCTCAATCAAGTACTATGATCAACTGTCTAATTCTCTTCTCTACAGTGCCCGTTCTGGATGTTCTTGGCCAGCTCACCCAGCTTGACTCTCAGAAGTGCAAGCAGACTGTTGCCTGCTGCCAAAACACCCAGTCCACTGCTGTAAGTTCATATCACTTGTCATTTACTAAAAGGTGGAACTAATCCAAGTAATAGAACGGAGACCTGGTCGGTGTTGCAATCCCCTGTATCGCCCTCGGATCACTCCTGTAAATTCAATCGATCCCACATCATCGGAAACACGATCCATGACTTTGAATCTAGGTCTGGATTTCCGATGAAGATTCAAGGATATACATAGGATAGGAGGACATATTACGCTTGAAGTTCACGGGAAAGGGTCTTGCTTTTTGTGCCGTTAGGAGCTTGAATGATTCTTTCTTGTTTTCATCATGCCCTTTTGGAAGTATCTATCATTTATCTTTCATTTGTTATCACTTTTTGGGACGCTTAATTATGTATCTAGCCCCAGTTTAATACAAGGCCCCTGTGAACTTCACATTCTCAATAGCTGTCGGTACACCTGTACCAAGTGTGGAATAGCTATTCGATAAAGGTGATGAGGCTAACGCCCACTTCTGACACCTATCACAGGTAACGCTTTACGCCCCTATGATATCTTTGTGTCCTCTTGAAGTGGTTGTAAAGTCTGGTTTTCATTCTTAGTTTGCTATCTATTATAAAGTAACAATTTGATCACATGACTACTTTGTTCCATATTCCAACAATAGCTTTTCATCTTCGTTAAATTCCAAGAGCCTCTTTTTCTCCATGTTTTTTTTCATATATAGGCAATTCGCCAGTAAAATCTGAGGTTCTTTCACTCCCAGTTCAATATTTGTATACACGTTTGCAGTAAAAGAATGCTTCTACTTTTGATATCCTTGATCCTGGATCTTGCTATCTTCCAGAACAAAGAATGCCCCGATTACGGCAAAGCCAGAGCCAATGAGGTACCCAGAAGGGTTTTATTATTCGATGACGTAAAAGTTCATACACTCATACCTAGGTTAGTGGGACTTGCATCTATGGATCTATCGAATTGAAATTTCATAGATATGAGATGAGGCTCTACTTGCTTAGATGTAAAATGAAAAACACTCTTTTGGGACCTATTATTGAGAAATATATAATGAACCTCAGAACCTTGAACCCCCAGGTCTTCACATGAACATTATCATAGCATATTCATGTATATACTTCGACCTTGAAAGTAAGATTTTCTCCTATTTCTGCTTTTTGTAAATGATAACCGCTGTGCCATCAGAAAGGTGATCATGTTCTGGGACCAGGTGATATTTTCCAATAGCTGGGAGGACCTTTTGCCAGATAGCCCAGTAAACGACGCCCGACAGAAGAATAGCAATTCCAACGACAGAGGAGAGCCAGTATGGAAGGGAAGTATCTCCAGTTCCTCCTGGTGGTCTGACGAATGGAGCAACCAGCTGGAAGGCCTGCCCAAGCATAAAGAAAAAGGCTACAGGCCACCAAACTTTGAATGGGCGATGAAGCTTGGGAGATTCCCACCGGAGGTAAAACAGTCCCACCACAACCAAGAAGTTGATCACACTAGCCGGATATCCTTCCAGGTCGAGAATGAAATTGTATGCATCTCCAAAGGGAATCGCGATAATGACGATAAAAGATGGGATGAAATGTAGCAGTAGGCCAGCGGATGGAGAACCGAAGGGCCAGCTTGAAGCCCAAAATTTGGGGAATGGAATGACTCCTTCCTTTGCTAGCTCTTGGTTGACACGAGCTTGCGCGAATGTAACGGTCAAGACATTACCGAACGCTGAAACAGCAACCAGGGCACTATTACGAGATTAGAATAAGTAGCTGTTCTGCAGAAGAGGGTGAAAAATTGACTAACCTTACTGCCCTTCCAGCTGCCTCTCCAAACACCTTGGTCATGAAAAAGGCAGCGACCGTAACTCCACTTTCTGAAATCTCCTCTGGAGTGGCCGCAGCGTAGTAAGCAACGTTTGCGAGGATGTATAGGGTTCCGCAGATGGCAAGACCGATCGGACCGGCGATCTTAAGGGTGCGGACAGGATTGCGAACTTCGTTCAGAACATAGGCGGCATTCGACCATCTAAATCAGGTTTTCAAAATTAGTTCTTGTTCGTTCACTGTGAGTGGACTTGAGCACGTACCCAGTATAAGAGTTCAAGACTTTGAATAGTGCAATCGCATAAGGATTGCTTGACTGAACAGAGCCCTTGAATGCGTTGCGGAAGTTGACGTGAGGGTCAGGGATGCTTGCAACTCTTCCGCTCAAAACAACCCAGCCAGTGACAACAATGAAGAGGAGAAGAATGATCTTGTATACACCGATCACGTTCATACCATGCACACCCCATTTGGGTAAGAAGGTATGCAGACATGTGATGGACACGATAACTGCAATTGCGACGCCGCGCTCTTCCCACTCCGAGGCTACTCTTCCAGCTGCCTTCCAAATATACGAGGCAAAGACAACGCATCCGGAAGCTGTGAATCCCAGAAGAACAGCTTGTACAGCGAAAACGACTGTGATCAACAGTTTAGGCCGACGATAGACAGCCTCCAAGTAAACCTTTTCTCCACCACTTCGTGGAATCAAACATCCCAGTTCAATCCAGACGCAAAGACCTGCGCCAGCCAGTAGAAGACCGAGAACCCAGAGCATCAATGCAGCCCCCACGCTACCAACACCATTTGTGACGGACGAAGGAGTTGAGAAAATTCCAGTACCGATGATGCGACCAACACTATTTTTCGCGGTTAGGAAGATGGTATCAGAAGTGGATTAGGGCCATTCATACATCAAGAAGATTGTTGAGAAAACACCTAAATGGCGACCAAGACCTCCTGCGGTAGATTCTTCAAAGTTCAGCTCTCCCGCTTGAGTGTATTCGCCCTCATCTTTGAGATCGACGTCGACAGGTTGAGATTGACTATAGAAGTTCTTTGGAGAGCTTGGCTCTACACCTTCTTGAACCGTTGCCATTCTTTCTTCCCAGCTTCACTGTTTTGGGGTTGAGAAGGTTGAGGATGAAATAGAATATTCTAGGGTGGAATAAAAGACTTTAAATGGAATTCTAATGAATCGAGTGATGTAAGGTTGTCATCAGGATGCTGATGGCGTGATTTGGGGCAACAATTCTGGAACAAAGACGATGAGATTTGCTTATTTTGACACCTCCATTGAACCAATCCGAGTTGTGGTTGCCGATGCGCTTAATCCTCATAAGATGTTAAACTGGAGAAATGTGGTGCAGCCACATTGAAAATCCCTCGTCGGTGAGATCCTTCGCAGCCGCAACCGAAAATGTAGGAATGCGGTCGCCCATTATTAGGTAAATTTTATTACAGCTTCGAATTTGAGTTCTGCGGGGGAAATAATTATATGAATCCATAAAAAGCAGATTACAAAGTACTTAATCTCATTGTGGGTCGGGGCATGCGACAGCAAAGTACTTATTACAGAGTAGCTAGAGCCTAGTATTCTTCGATAAGTCTAAGATTCGTTAAGCTAAGATTTTCAAAGCTTATCGATCTTACGAATGAAACCAAAGTCTGTAGATAAAACCTTACAAGTAGGTAGCTATTTCCCCCACTTCTTCTATCAGTATTCCATGCCTTTCCTACGAACACCTCCAGGGCAATTTCTTTAGCAGGGGCCACCATCGCCCGGCGACTATCTCAAGCTTGGGCCACCCGTGGACTGGGCACTTTTCCTTTACTGTGTAACAGCTTTGTGTATTTATTGAGTTACAAAAGACTTAAAATAGTGGCTGCATCACGTGATAACACTAAGTAGCCCCCACCATTAGGGCTACAGAAACCAGGTTCATCATGCTGCATAGTAGACCTCGACTAACACGTTCATAATATTGGCCAAATCCAGAAGATCTTTTTTCAGAATAACGATTAGAGTATCTCTCTGCTAGCTCCTGAAACAACTCAAATGCATTCATCTAAATTCCCAAATGTTTACCTATGGAATGGCCCCACAATCAACGTGGGTACCAAGCGGGTCTTTCCGTTGCCCGATGATGCGCCGCTTTGAACCTCTGGAGATTCGTCAGAATAGCGGCAATGAGGACATGGTATAGTTCGCCACTTTATGCTAAGCTATTCTGAACTTTGGTTTTACCAACTTTGAGATTTCTCTCAGCAAAGCTTTAGTTGACACCAATAAATAACCTCGACACTATCCGTAGTTGTTGTGTAGGAGTACTTAGTCTTGAAATTAGGTCGACTGATCGAAATTGCATTTGACTTCCAAGAGTCCTACTTCAGATTTGCCACCTTTTTTCTTTCATAGTGATAATGAAGCCCTGCATCCAATCTTGGAAGCTAGCAGATGAAACTAGCCACCTTTAGGTAAAAGCTCATCCTTGCTTCGAAAGTTCTTTTGAGCTTCCCTCCATCGAGGCCCAGAGTCATCTCTCCGTTATGTGTTATTTTCAGTCACAGTTCTAAATTTACTAATATTGAAAGGGAAGTAAGCATTATCACTGGAATTTGATTGGGGGTTGCTAAGTAGCCTAGAGGCTTCCAAGGTTGTTCATGCGGACAGGTGGGTAGCAATACCGAGGGCTACTTTCCATCATAGACATCATAAGCATATTTTTTGCCAGGATGATCGTCTCGTAATCCTTTTTGTCCCTTTCCATAAACTCTCTCACGCATAGTTCCACTTTCATTCTTTGGAGCATAGATTCCTCTTCGCCTTAACTCAGGAATGAGAAACTCGACAACATCTTCAAATGTTCCTGGTGTCTCTACATAACCAATGTTGAACCCATCAATATCTGCTACTCGAACCCACTCCTCGAGGAAGTCGGCAACTGTTGTTGCACTTCCAACCGGAACTGGACCAGCACCACCAATCGAAATATGCTTTCCAATGTTTCTCGGAGTCCATTCTGAAACTTCTGGGCTATGATAGGAAAGGGTGTTGATCGTCGAATGAACTCTAGCATCAACATGGACATCAGATGGCTTTATAGGAGTGTCGAGATCAATTCGACTAAGATCAATGCCGCTGCCCCCAGAAAAGAAGGCCAAACCTGCCTCTTCACTGGCATTTTCCAGTGCTAGGCGATACTTAGCCTGGGCCTTCTCATCTGTTTGGGCAACAATTGGAGTTAAAATGGCGAAAACCTTCACTGAACGTGGGTCACGTCCTGCTTTGGCTGCTTCATCGCGAATAGCTTTGATCCTTGGAGCAAGAATATGCGGTGATGGGGCAGACACAAATATCCCTTCTGCATGTTTTGCGCCAAATGCTATACCTGCAGGAGAAGTTCCCGCTTGAAAAAGGAATGGAGTACGTTGAGGCGATGGATCAAGTATATGTGGGCCGTCCACATTGAAGTTTTCGCCATGATGGTGTACATATTTGATTCGATTAGGATCAGTATATAACCCTGATTTGGCGTCTCCTTTGAGTGCATCGTCTGCCCAACTGCCTTCCCATAGTCTGCCAGAGTGTGACGTGAGCTGATTGTTCTGAAGTGGAAGAATTTAAATAACCACTCACTTGTACAATACGGTCAAATACTCGTCAGCAATCTCATATCGCTTGTCATGATCAATCAGAGGTAAACCCAGCTATGCTTGTCAACTTCATTTCCCCCTTTTTGTTAAAAGTTTGGGGAGACCGGAGGATTCCGAGGTCTACCCTGGAGCAATTCACTTACCGCTTTTGAAGCAGACGCCTTCCATGACGTGACAATATTCCAGCCGAAACGACCGCCAGTGAGATGATCTAATGTGGAAAATCTCTTCGCGACAATGTATGGAGCTTCATATGAGGTAGAAGTCGTGATTGCAAACGCGAGATTCTTAGTGACCGATGCCATAGCGGAAATTGGCTGATATATTAATTATTAGCACGACCATCATAGAGAAAACTGGGCGAATTCACTCACAATTGAGGGGTCACCCATCGGGTATTGAGCTGCATTGCGAATGGCAGGCTCCGCGCTCCCTTTGTACGTATCATACAGGCCATAGGTATCGGCCAGGAACAATGCGTTAAAGTCTCCCTCTTCGAGTATTTTCGCTAAATCCGTCCAGTACGAGAGATCGCGGCGTTTTGTCGCAGATCGGTCTGACGGATTCTTCCATTGACCGAACGACAGATGACCAACGGTGAACATATCAAATCCATTGAGGTAGATCCGTCGCTTCGTTGAAGAGGTTTCGCTTGCCATTTGATTTGACGTCAGCACGATATCTGAGATAATGGGAAAATTGATTATGAAGTTGATTTTTTGAAATAAAAGTCTTTGCTCGGATGTGATGCACTGATATTGTTCCTTTTCTTATGCTATTGAATAGATACCCCCGCTTTGAAATTAGATTCCATCATATGTATAGAAAGCACGAGCCAAGGCCCCTGGCGTATCAAAGCGTAGATATCATGAGTATATGAGCATAATTGACTGCATTGTACTCGTGGGTGATCGCTCGGGTGAACTCCGAATACCCCTCCCCTCTGTAGAATCACGTCATTTGATATCATAACAGAAGGTTATAGGTCACAGATTTTGAACTGTAGTAGAAAAGCTCGTTAATACTGCTAATAATCTCCGGGATGGCGTAGCTATGCTTGCATATACACGCAACATACCACGAATCTGACACCTTCGGCCCGATCAAAATACAATCTTGAAATAACACCATCTGCCCTAAATCTACGCTCACTATTAGTTCAAGAATCTAGGTATTAGGGTGTTCTTATCAAATGTACCTAGGTAGATCGTACATGTATTAAAGGTACAGGATTTAGGTATAGTGATATTAGGTTCTCCAAATACTACCTATCCATCTTTATATACCCAGGCTGCACAGCTCCTTGTTTCTTTCAAGATTTTCATATTATTCAACTAGGAGATGAAAGTTTTCACACGCCTTGAAAACGCGATACGATGGTTTCCACCAGAAATGCCCCTGGCAGAAAGAAAACTTGTCAACAAACTGGACTGGTTGATTTTACCCTACGCGTGTTTATCGTTTTTTGTCAAGTATCTTGACGTGTCAGCATTAAGTATGCAAGATGATTTCAGATGTTATTATTATCTTAAGCTAATATCGAATAGCCAATGCCTACGTTTCGGGGATGAAGCAAGATCTTGATCTTTATGGAAACAGACTGAATTACATCAACGCTGCTTGTAAGTGCCGTCAGGACTTGAGAAGACTTACTCCGGGAACTTCTGCATGTCTTCTCCAATATGTTGCGATTGCTCCTAATATATTAACAGATGAGGTCGGCTATGTTGTTTTCCAAATTCCGAGCAACCTGGTACTTATCAATTACCCGTAAGTAAATATGGGCATGAAAGTCGATCAATCCTTACGATCTCGTATAGGGCACAATATTATCTTCCATTCGCAGAAATATTCTGGGGAATGTTTACTCTTGGGACTGCCTTCGTGAAAACGTATGAGCAGTTAGTGGCGATGAGATTTTTCGTTGGACTAAGTGCAACATCTTGTTATGTGGGTCTCGTTCATGTTGTCAATTCGTAAGTCCGCAAACCAAAACACGTGAGCAAATTGAATACTAAAAAAGAAACAGATGGTATAGAAAGAAGGAATTGGGGCGGAGAAATGCGCTGTTTTGGATCGCAAACCCCCTCGGACAGATGTTTGCGGGATACCTACAAGCAGCAGCGTATACTAATCTAAACAACTCCCACGGGCTACAGGGCTGGAGGTAAGTTTTGAAATATGGATCTGAGAACTTCCATTTGAATATTACTTTGATGCTGAGTTTTTTCCGCGCTGATAAAGGTGGCTTTTCATTATTTGCACAATCATAACGATACCAGTTGCTTTTTTGTAAGATATCCCAACCGGTGAACAAACGATATCTTAACGAGTACTCAGACTGACATTTTTAGGGGCTTTTTCATTTTCCCAGATATGCCAGGTCGTACAAAGTCTCACTGGCTCTCCGAAGACGAAAAGGAGCTTGCCGTAAAGCGACTCAATGAGGAAGGATTCAAACCCTCCACGGGCCTGAGCAAAACCATTGTGAAACGTCTGCTAGGATCATGGCATGCATATGCTTTCATTCTTCTTCTTGTTATATTCTGCAACATGATTTATTCTGATGGGACCCCTTTCATTCTCTGGCTCGACTCACAACCAGATAAGTACTCTGTGGCACTTGTGAACAACATGTCCACGATAACCAATGGAGCGGCCCTCGTCGGAGCGTTGGTCATGAGTTTTTACTCGGATATTCGAGGGTCACGCATTGAACCTATTCTACTCTCGGGGTTTCTCTGTATCCTTGCCAATTTACTCCTTGTAATTTGGAAAATCCCTGACGGTCTGAAGATTTTCGCTTATATTGCGATTGGATGGTCTTCTGGTGCACTTCCTGTGGTTATTACTTGGACAGCAGAAGGGTTGGCAGGTGATCTGGAGGTCAGGGCCATAGCATTGGCAGCCTATAATTGCTTTGGTGAGATCACAGCCTTGGTGGTTCCATTGGTTGCGTGGCCAGTTTCCAAAGCACCAGGGTTCCGAGGCGGATTCATTTGGGTAAGTGTGATTCATCAATTGTTTTTTATTACGTTCTATCGGCTAAATCGCTCTATACAGTGTACTGTTCTGAGTTTTCTCTATCTTCTGAATGTGGCATGGATAATTTTCAAGAAGAGAAGAAGTGAAAAGGGAAATGTGGTGGAGGATAACACAAGGGACGAAAATACAGACTCAGATACACCAGCCGATATAGTTGTCGTAGAACGAAGGGGAAGCAAGGAATAAACTTCTTTTGGGGAGATCCCATATGAGTAAAGAAGATGAAAGAGCCATGTTTTTTCCAGGATGTCTTCATGGAAATCGCAATACCTGATAGAATAATCAATAGATGTAGGCCTTGAATATGTAGAGTTTCTCGACAGCTTGGCATCTCAATTTCCAACTTGTACAGTATCATCTTCTCAAGGGAACTGTGGGTAAGCGCGGTATGTATTGATTTATAATCTACGAATTTATATTCAAGTGCAGTCATGCAGGTTGATTGATAACAACTGCACTGTCGTCCAAGCCTGTTTAAAACCAGCTGCGTGGTTCTCAAGTGCCGGATAACCTAGCTCCTCCCCTTGCTTGAGACATTTTCTACCCTTGACGCACTTGTGTTTAGGTCTCTTACAGATTTTTGCCACTCCACTTGTGCCCTATAGGCTATTATCTCAGGCATCAACAAACCGCACACGTCAAACTGTGTCCTATGCTCTTAACTTTAGTTACATTGGAGGGGTTTGGGTAGGGATGGTAACGGATTGACGGATTGAATCCGTCAACAATTTTTGATTACGTAAAATCCGTCAATCCGTTATCCCTGTGGGGTTGAGAAATGATGTTTGAAGGCATTTTCGAAGGATTACTCCGTAGCTAAGCATAAGTTGGACCCTGCATACGGATTTCTGGAATCCCTTTTAAAGTCAAAGTAACGCGCCGCCCAGGTGGATCTTACGAATGAATCCCCGCAGTGGGTCAACCTTATGGCTTAACTCAGCTTGCTATGATGGTTGGCGAGGACGTACAACATCAGCCTGGCTACATATTTCTACAACCACCAGAGCGCTTCTCATTGCCAGCCTATACGATCAGCTGAAGGGTATATTGGAAGACCTCAGGACGGCTCGTGCTCAGTCACGCAGGATAGAGTTGGTCACATGCAGAATACCTGCTATCAAGGCAGCTGAATCTAAATTACCAAGGCCTTTCACAATATAATTGAAGCATTACAAGGTTGGTTTTTCGATCTTGTTAAATTATCACGGCTGTCATTTTAGAAGAGACTATAGCTCTAGAACGCCAGAATGTCCTATTTTCAATGAAAGTCCAGGTCGAGTCGCGTATATCACATCCGGGTGAGCTACATACAGCCAGCTGGGGTTCTCATTCAATCTACGAAGACAACTTCCGTATGCTTCAGCCCGATCCCTACTCTCCACCTTGAGACGCGCCTCTTTGAATCGACGTTGTAACTCATCGTCGTGATAACCTAGCCACCATGTATTTCGTGACTCACTTGAGATCTTGTCATCCAGGACACGGAAAGTGCTGTTAGGCGTCGAATCAAACAGTGCTAGGTCTCCAATATGCTTACGCAGGCCGATCTGCCGCGCGTACTCTGGTCGATTAGTCTCAAGCTCGACCTCGACGACAAAACCAACGGCCTTGAGCGCTGACGCAACAAAGCGCGAGATACGTTGCGCATGCTCGGGCATGTAAACCGGTGTACGCAGCTTCAGGGTAGGCGTCGCACCCGATCTTAAAGCCTCTGATAGAATTTCACGAGCTCGAGTTGGGTCATAAGGAATTGGTTGCAATGCTGCCTCATTAAAGCCGAGATGATGAGGGCTTACAATGGTAGATGCAGGTGTCGCCAGGTCCTTGTAAACGCTCTTCACAAGTGCCTCGTTATCAATGGCCAGGTTAGCAGCTAGGCGCACCTGGGATGACTGGAAGATACCATTTGTGCAGTTGAGGTAGTACATAACGGACAATGTGCTGTTAATCCTGCCCCAGTTCAGGCTGGGGTCAAAAGTCAGGAGATTGAGATCATCGATGCGCTCGAGGTTCAGCGCAGCATCTACCTTGCCTTCTTGAAGGAGCTTGAGCCGCTTGGCGGCATCAGGCTCATGAGTCGCAATTATGATTTCCGGGCCTTCATGTTTGCTGTGGGGTAGACGATGCAGAACTGCTTTGCCAATTCCTTCTGTTCGCTCAAATTCTGTGACTCGGTACGGGCCTGTGCCGAGCACAGGCTTGCCATCGGCAGCGATACGCGATGGCCAAAAATCACAGAGTATATCCAGTATATCTGCGAAAGCCTCTGGGTTTTCAAATTTGACAATGCGATCACTTTCTGCTGAAACTGTGGCCTGCGCGAAGTATCTGCTGTAGCTCCAGGGCATGTTAAAGTAGTCACGCGAGTTGAAGAACCCAATGATGTAAGCCACTACCTCCTGAGCTGTACATGGCAGCCCATCGTGGAAGATGGCATTGTCGCGGATCTTAAAGCGCCAAGTGCGGCCGTCAGGAGAGTTTTCCCAGCCCACAAACAGGCCAGGTCTCACACGGCCCTGTGGCTGCCACCATATGAGGGGCTCAAAGACGAGACTCTTGAGGGCGACGACACTATTGTCGTCGGTGACCTGCGTGGGTAGGCGAAAATCGACGTTCTCTAGAACGATGCGAACGGTTTCCTGCGTCATCCTATGGAGAAATTCTGAAACGGGTATTTTTCTGAGTTTTTGAAACTTCCTTTTTCAGATATATAAGGGTCCAAAATTATTGGACTATGAAAAGGCAAAGAATAAGAACAAGAAATCGCAAAACTGCACATGTGAGGCATTGGAAGTACCTTTAACTTGATAATCTGTTGCAAAATGACTGTAAATTCGACCTTGACTTTTCTCGCTCTTCCATAAATCCTATCGGGAATAAGCTATAGTGGCCTGGTGTCGTGATTAGTGGCCACAATGTGGAGGCCACTAAAAGTTGCCCGCAAGTCTGACGTTTGGTTGTGGGGATAAGTCGACATGAAATAAAGTAATCACGATATCACCATGTTGACTCCAAAAGTTTATTTGCACTTATTCCTTTGCCATCAGAACTTTTAGTCGATAATCCTGCGGAGAAGATTCCCGGGTTTTGACCTACATCTGGGCAGGCATAAATTAGGCATATCTCTAAAATATCCAAAAGTGGCAATTGTTCTTTAGATAGGACTTTGTATGGCTCATATGGTCCTTATCTGCAGTAATCACATTAAGAATAAAGCGGGGTATATACCGAATTTTTATGGCTGGACCTCAGCAGCTGCATTAGTGGCTCAACTTGGATATCCATATCTTGACTAGTAAATCTAGAATTATGCTAAAGTGCAGGATCAATTTGTCTAGGATCATACCACGGACAAGTTACAGAGCAGTGGAATTTAAAATTGTAACATCATTCGACTCGCTGCTTTGATTGGAGCTAGATTGGACTCCATCTTCAATGGCCAGCTTTTAAACGATCTGTACCTAGTTAGAGCAAAAGGATTTTGTACAATTACCGGTCAGCGGAGTAGTTCCGACAACGAACTAGTATGCGTATATTTACACTTACCTTAAGGTCCCTGCTAGCAGCCACGGTCCAGTCCCTTTCAAGATTGTGGGTCATCGGGTGGTGTCCGAGAATGTGGTAGATAGTATCTAGTTAGACTTGGTACCTAAGATCAACTCCTCTGTTCCAACAACATGGGACTAGTTTAAAAGGGGGCTAGAAATTAAAATCTATCTACCGCCCGATATTGACTAGCTTTGAAGGTATATAAGTCTTGATAAAGGAAGGTTTGCGTGATATGAAGGCTACTTTTGAGTCGCGAATACTAAGGTAACCCAGGTAGAACTTCCTCGATCGAATCATCACCTGGCACTCTATTGTATTGCACAATGGTTGCTATTACGGAAGCTAGTCAGGCTGTCATGTCCAAGTCTGATACTTCCTCCTCCAATGACCACGAATCCATCTCGAAGGAAGTCGTATCAAATGTCAGGGAGGCAAGCTCCGAGAATGATGAAAAACAGATTAGATCTCGGTGGCGCAAAATTGTGGGCTTCGTCTGGGATTCCGTCGAAGGTGATTCAGAATACCGAAAATATGTCTAAAGATTGGATTTAATTTTCTTGTTTGTAGCCCTAACTTCATCGTGGTCGACATATGAGCTGACTGACAATATCGATTCTGTTTAGTCCAACCGTCTGTCTGGGCTATTTTATCAAATATCTCGACCAGACAAATTACAGTATGTGAAAAAATTCCTGCGATTTGTTCATATAAACTAAGACTTATTCAGGTAATGCCTTCGTCAGTGGAATGCAGGAAGACCTCCAACTGTACGGCAACGAGCGTAACTGGTTAAATACATGGTTCAGCTTGGGTATTATGGTTGGCAGTGTACCTGCACAGATGTCACAGGTCAGCTTCATCAGATCATCTTACTTGCTGCCCACTTGTGAGCTCATCTGGTCTGCTTTGGTTATTGGTATGGGTTTCGCCAAGAATATCAAGACGGTAAGCTGGCGTAGCCACCTTCAATATGCGAATGAACTACTCTAATACTATTTACAGATGTATGTGCTGCGATTTTTTATTGGCCTGTTTGAGGCTTGCTCATTCCCTGGCTATATCGCCATGCTTGGTGGTTGGTATGGCCCTAAAGAGTTGACCAAGCGCTTGGCCATTCTGCTCCAGATCGAGTCCATCGCTTCCATGTTCAGTAGCTATCTCCAGGCAGGCTTGTATAGCAGTATGGATGGCCACGCAGGTCTTGCAGGTTGGAGGTGGATGTTTATTTTCGATGCGGTCATCAGTATTCCAGTGGCCATCTGGGGCTTTTTTTGGTCTTCCTGATCTTCCCCATAATACAAAAGCTTTCTACTGGCGTCCTGAGGTGAGTTCACATGTTTTTTTCGCTTCATAACTTTAATGTTGACGTGTGTTCAGGACGTACGCTACGGAATTGAACGAATCGAGAAATTGGGACAGAAAGCTCAGACAAAATTGACTAAAAGCGAGATCAAGCGTATCTTCTTGGGCTGGGAGCTTTGGTCATTTGTGGTACCATACACGTAAGTCAAGACTTTAAATCTGTATTCTGGGTATACTTCAACTAACAACTTCATTATAAAGTATGGTTGCTGCATGCCACTCGGCAACTAGCTACTTCAATCTCTGGTTGAAAGCCGCCGGGTATAGTGTTGTGAAAGTTAATGTCTTACCCACAGGTGGCAGCGCCTTGGATATTGTTGTCACTATCTTGTGGGGTATGATTGCTGATCGATATGGAAAACATTACTGGTTAATCATCAGTATACAACTATTGATGATGCTCTCCAATATCCTGCTTTCCATATGGACAATCCCTAAGGCTGCTCTAATGTTCGCCTTCTACCTCTCATATGCTGGCTCTGCGGCTACTCCAGTTCTCATTGTGAGTCACCCCTTGATACGATTGACCACAAACAGTGCTAACCCAGTGACAATAGGCGTGGGCCAATACGCTCAATGCAGCCGATCCTACTCTACGACATCTTTTAGTTGCCGTCGCCAATGTTGTATCGTACGCGTGGGTGTTGTGGGTACCACTTGTCTTGTTCCCTACTCAGGATGCACCCAAGTACAAGTATGGATACCAGATCTTGATCTTATTTGGTGGTCTGGCGATCATCAGTGTCACTTTCATGGGTTACATGCATAGACGAAAAGCACAAAATGCAGCTTCTCAAAGTACTGCATAGTCTATTTATACAGACTTTGAGGTAACTGTTCCTCTGAATGTTCTGCTGTTTTCTCTAGCTGGTATTATTCTGCTATTTTTCTGATTTAAATTTACATGCTTTGCGATGCTCAGTACTTAGGAGGTCTGTTAGTTAATAAAATGGTTAAACAAGGTTCAATATTTATTATAGGCCGATATGTAAATCCTAGTAATAGGTGTCTAGATCCTCATTTAGAAGACAAGTCTCAATTTAATTTCTAGTTAATGTCTCATTTTCAGAGCCAAAAGATAGATTCCTTCCGCAATATCAGAACTCCAATGATAGCTCACTCAGGTGCCAACTTTAGAACCTTAGAAGGATGATTTTCTACTCCAACTTGATTCTACCCCAAAATCTTGAACTGTTCAACCTTGGAATTTCTACCCCGATAAATCCTTCTCCTTAAAGCCTCTATGATCTCCCCGGGATCAACTGCCCCATTACAGCTAGTTAATAGTGAATCGCAGCAATATGGGGGGGGGGGGGGGGGGGGGGGCAGATTGCGTTTAATGGTAAAGTTTGTAGACTAGGCCGTACCTAGACATTGGACATCTATTCTCGAGCCCTTATTGACATTTCCGTCAATGCAAGTGGAGCTACCAGTACTATAAAGCTATTGAGTTGTATTTCCTATAAGTTGTACTGACGGTAAACCCGAATTATCACGCCATCGGCACTGTTTAGCCCCGGGAATCGCTACTTAAATTAGTCCAGGCAAAGAAAGATTTCTGCAACGGCATTCCATACGCAGATGAGGACCATGAATCTCACTGAGAGATTGCGGTCCGCATCCATTGGTTTTGGTATTGAACCACTGCTACTACTACCGGGCGATCATTTCATAGACCTCGTTCATGGCTACATCCCGCTGCTCGTGGGTTTCACTCACGAAGACAAGGAGGCTAAAGGTCTACGAAAGCGCAAGCCTGGCGAAAAGCCTAAACCGCCCGTCTATTTCTCCGCAATGGAGGTGGTACGCGATGAAAGAATCCTTCTATTGAGTGGGGCAGCGGGAAGTGGCAAGACGAGCTTCGCGAAACACCTGAGTTACTGCCTGGCTAGAGGTGGCTTCAAGTCTCGGCCACTAATACGCAACGAGCTCGGCGAAGTCCACGAGGAGAGTTGGGTCGCAAATATCCTACCAAGTTTTTTCACAATAGATGACTTGGCGACTTGTCGGACGTTGAGCCAAACTACCTTGCCGACGCTGGTGGAGACATGGTTACAGAGCTCTTCTCAGGGCTCTTCAGAAGGGTTATTGATCATTCTTGATGGAGTAGAGAATGCACAATGCCATGAAGGCCATGAGTTGCTCGTTAATATAGTGACGCTTGTTGGTCAATCGGATAGCATACGTCTCCTCCTGCTTGGTCAGACAGAGGCACTTGAAAACTGGATTCTTCCGCCTGGAGTAGTTCGCCATGAACTATTACCACTACTGGTTTCACAGAGGCAGTATGCAATAGAGACACTTAGCCTATTGGAGGCGGCTAAGGCCACAGATCCAAGGAGGATCACTACAGAAACAAGGAAAATACCACCAGGAACAGGATTGGGTACTTCAGCCGCGGTACCTGTGGTTTTTGCGATGGCACTCCAGGCTAGCCGATCTGGGGACAAGGCCGAAGAAACTCTCGATGAATGGCTAGCAGTCGTCTGTCCTACCCCAGAATTGGCCAGCAAACTGTCAACCGAAATCTTCCATCGCGCTACCGCTACATTACCGCTAAGTAATGATACGCCGCTAGCGAATCGGCCAATACGGAGCACGCCATTTCTAGCCTTTTCTAACACCGTTCAACAACTGCTGGTCGCTCGGCACCTGGCAAGCCTCAATCCCAATGTGACAGTAGATCTCTTTTACCGAGCGTCTCTGCAAGGAGATTCAATTCTGCAAGTAGATTCGATTATACGCAGCGTGTTGGTCCGTCTCACAACATCTGGAGAACAGCAGCAACGTGATGCGCTTATCGAAGGTCTGCTAGAAGGCCCAAGCGCGCATCTAAGTGCGCTTCTCATTGCAGATTTCGTTGGTGAAGAGCCTAAGTTTCGTACTCAAGTGACGAAGTATATCCTTGACATCGTCCAGAACGGCCTTCTGTCTATTAATGCGCGCCAGAAAGCTGGTTGCATCCTCTCAACACTAGGCGACCCCCGGGATCTTACAGGTCTAGCAACTGTACCGGCAGGATCTTTTACATTTGGCTCCTACGCGCATCCTAACTCGGAACCTGTGAATCCTGCGAGCTTAAGTAGCTTTCGAATCGGGCTTTACCCGGTGGTTAATCGGGATTACGCGACTTTTATTCAAGAGACGCGACGAGAATGGCTTAGCCCCGATTGCATCATCCCCAAATACCGTAATGCGCCCGCTACAGATCTTACTTGGCACGATGCTCGAGCATACTGCGCGTGGTTAACAAAGCAATGGCGTGCTAATGGTCGAATTGAGCCGACTGAGGAGGTGAGACTACCCACGGAGTTGGAGTGGGAGCGCGCTGCGCGTGGTGATCAGACCGAGACCGGAGAAGATGGAAGAATAATATATCCATGGGGAACAGAGTGGCGGAAGAATGGGGCCAACAGTGAGGAAACTGGGTTTAATCGACCTTGCGCAGTAGGGATTTTTCCACCATCAAAATTCGGTTATGACTTTACTGGGCAGGTTTGGGAGTGGGTAAGCACTTGTTGGGGAGAAAATATGGCCACGCCATTTTTCAAGTATCCATACCGGTCGGAGGACGGTCGTGAGGCGCTTGAGGGTGTTCCCAAAGAGATACGTCGAGTTTTACGCGGTGGATGCTTCTCGAGTACACGAGCCAAGGCCAGCTGCACCTACCGAGGAAGTTTGGAGCCCGCAGGATTCTGGCGAGGTAACGGGTTTCGCATAGCTGTTGCAACTGTTGGAGTTGATAGAGATCACATGATCTAAGAACCCTGTCAGAAAATTGGGCGGAAGGAAATGTTAACGATTGATTGATTGGCTAATTACGTGGGAAATCCACAGAAACTAAAGTCCAAATAACATGCAAACAAAGCAAACAGTAACCGTCTGACAAACCCATATTTTTTTAGCCAATGGATTACGGTTTTCTCTTCTGATATCCATCAATATTAGTTCCGTAGACCTCTATTTCTGAGTTTGAAATCTTATAGAATCGATGTATCTATCACTCGCATTTTATTCCATACATTTGAATACCGCTTATCGGCCTTCAAATGGTTTGCGAATTCAATTCCTTTTTTGTTCTGCGATACGCCGTAGGTAAATGGATGTCAGCAATTTCTTTCTCTGGATTCAAGTGGGTCATCTTTTTCACAGTTGATGTTTTCGATGTTACCACTTTTGTCCTAATTAGCTGATTTTAGTGGACCCGTTACACCCGTGGACGACGATACATATTTAGGCCATATATCCCCCTTTACTTTCTCTTCCATTTTCAATTACTTTCACAACCTTGGAGCCAATTGAAGGGAAAAAATTTCACTGAATTATTCCAACTGTCGACATGCCGGTCATCACTGATTTCGTCTTCCCCAGATCACCAGAGGCTCTTACTCTGCCCCAAAATGAAGAATCTACATTCTTCCTAATTTTCACCACATCAAATGATCCGAAAACCGGACAATCATGGTGTCCTGATGTCAGGGCTGCCCTACCGTATCTGAAAGCCTCATTTGCCTCTCAAGATAGTCCACAGGCTGCCTGGGTTGAGGTTGGTCAAAGAGACCCGTACGTATTTGGTTTCTCGAACATAACAATATCCAATCGCTAATAGGGATGCATTAAACAGGTGGAGAGTCTCGACAAATGTCTACCGCACCAAATGGAATGTTCACAACGTCCCTACCTTGGTGCGCTACCAGCGCATTGATGGGCAGGTAAAAGAGACTGGGCGTTTGGTGGAACGAGAGATTCTGGATTCCAAGAAATTGAAAGACCTGATTAAACCAGAACAACAGATATATTCGGACTAGATATTTCTATTCCTTTTGAGAACAATATGGCTGAGGCCAAAGGCAGGAACAAAACTCAAGGATAAGAGAGAAAGGACTGGCCATATTATTGGAGTCACACAGGTCTGGTGTGTTTGACTTTTGATGACTAGTTATAGATTGGAATAAGTGAGAACTCCCTTGAACAAATTGTCAATATTTGTATATGATGATTGCTTAAAAATATCCATGGATGTCCCAAGATAAGACCCCGATAACTGCTAACTACGTGCTGCGTCGGAAAAGTGCCATGTCAGCCCTATTCACTGCTGCGGCTCTGGTATGCCGCTCTATGTACAGGCCGACCTGCAGCATCATGCTCCTGATCCCATACCTCAACGTTAGCGTTCTGGACCTTGACAAGTTTATGATTGACAGATCCGTCTTCATGCTTCTCAATGGTTTGTCGATAAACATAGCCTTTCCACTTGGGAATCAACACGATCCAGAAAACGTAGTAAATTCCACAAACAACCAACCTGTCAGACTGATTAGTCTAAGAAAAGTTACAAGAGCGGGTTTGAACTTACAGCGCAATTCCAACAACCAAATATGTCCCATACCAAAAGCTAACGTCGCCTCCATTTCTCCCCTCGGTAGGAGGATACCAGGGTGCCACAAGCATGTAAAAGTTCGTCAACAGTGCAAAAGCAATCGCAATGTTCCATGCTTTATACTCCGGTCTCGGGGCATTAAGATTCTTGCGGCGCCAACGAATGATAATGAGGCCTAACACGATGAGGAAATTGAATATATTGCCAGGGTAGTTGGAAAGGTCGACAACTAATGGTAATAAGATGTCAGTCGAGTTACCAACGAAATCAAAGAAGGGCTTCGTACTGAAATTGAATGCATCTCCTGCAGGAGGAGCTAATATCATTATGATAGTAATGGTCCATTGGAGAATATAGGGTCCCAGTGGAGTTCCCCATGGCTTAGTTGAGGTCCAATATCTGGGCCACGGGAGAACACCTTGTCTAAAATTCATGTTAGATGTGAGTCTTTGTTGAGACATACTTCAAGCAAGGAACTTACCTGCCTGTCTCACGGAGCATTCGTGAGTAAGCGATCATGACAGCAAGCAGGTTTCCGAAGGCACTGAGAGAAACGAGCACATTCAAGCCGTGGGCAACACGAGCTGAGCCAAATACCTTCTCGAAAAAAACTGCAGCTGCAGTCTGTTTGGACAAGAGGATTTCTTCTCTGGATGCTGCTGAGAAGTAGGCAACATTGACAAGTATATACAATATAGTCACCAGGATGCTTTTTGAGGAAAAAAAAATTAGTCATTGCTCACGACATGATGAGGAAAAGATATAGATAAGTGGGGTGGGGGAAATTTACAGAGAGCTAGAAGCACTCCAGCGGAGAGTCTTGATAGGATTCTAGAAGATTGATGTCACAGTTAGCGCTCTGCATTTCGCATTCAAGTGTTGAGAATATTCTAACCTTGATTTCATTGACCATACCAAAAGCGTTGGTATATCCCGCATAAGAAAATATCAACTTGATCATAGCATTGGTGGCCCCATAAGCAGATGCATCTGATGTACCTACCCATGGATCGCGCCAATTTAACATCGGGTCTTCAACTCGTGTATGTCCACCGAGGACAACCAGACCCGTGATTGAAATTCTGGGTTGACAAAATAAAGTCAGCATTCATACTCAGAGCTGTCAATCTTGGAATCCCTTAACCATACAATAGCAAAGTCGCAATTTTGATAAATCCAATCCAGAGTACCATCCGCATGCTCAATTTAGTATTGATGCTCACCACTAGAGGATTAGTTAGCCATCAGTAGAAATCGCAAGATTCGGGTATTCATCTCAACAAACCTATGAATGCAACTGTATACCCAGCCACAGCAACACCTTTGAGTTGCCAGTTTGTATATGACAGCCCACCAATACCAAAGATGTACTCCGCTAGCACAATAGCATTACTGCTGGAAAATGAGAAAATAATATGCTTCATGGCGAAAGTCGTCGGGAAGAAGTATTTCGGCTTGGGATATGCCTGTTCAAGATAGACAACCTCGGCTCCGGACCGACTGGGAAAATAGGATGCCAACTCTAAGTACACTGCCAAGGTGGAGTGCGAGAGAAGGTATCCGATAAGCCAATATATCATACTGAGGCCGACTGAGCCTACACCTTTAAGAATTGACGCAGCTAAAAGAGAAAATTGAATTTCAGTACCCCGGACAGAGATTTGTTAGGTATAGCTGGTGAGACTCACGTGTTGAAAAGATACCCGTTCCAATCATCTGGTTGACATTCAAGCACAAGCTGGTCCAGGTACTGATAGAGTATCCCAGTGGTGAGTCTGTCTCTATAGGTGCACCTGATGCATCCTGGTATGTTGCATTTGTAGAATTCATACCAACAGTGACGGTGAATTTAGAACCACCATTATCAATGATACTTTCGGCTGATTCTGTAGCAGATGAAGGTTGAATATTGGCCGATGGCCTTTTTCCTTCTTCATAATCCAGGCTCATTGTCACAATGCCAAGGCCTAAACTTTGTTGTCGTCTATGAGGGTGGAATGCCGGTTGAATAGAGTATTTCCAGCGTTTATCGCCCAGTAATCATGGATAGGAATCCTCTTTAAGTTCAATTCCAAGGTCTGAAGCCAAGGGAATAGACGATGGATATACTTAAGTGAAATCACCCGATCTTCAAGATAGAAGACATAAAAGCACGCCATCCACCAAATGAATTTGAAGGTGAGAGCTTCTATATCCTAGTCTAGAAAAAGGAATATCCCCGTATAAAATGTTACGTAGTCTTCCACTTAGCTATGGCGAAATTTGGTTTCATGCCTGCATCATACCTACCTAGGTATATGCATGGACAGTCCCTCGAAGTACTGTTGTGAGAAACTAGGGATAAAGATACAATGCTACAGGGATGTTTCGTGATTTGAAATACCGATTGATGGTGCGCATAACATACAACTTGATTTATGTAAAGCTTAATATTCGAACATCTCAGTCAGCTTCAGAGCATGTGAATTGTATAAGTATACGGGCCTTGCCTTACATACGTTACAGTTCTTCTTATAGCGACGCCTAAGTGAAATAGTTGTCCGAATTCCCCCTAGCATAACCACTAACAATCGATGAATATATATATGTTTTATCGGAAAATAGCTCTTTCAAGAATAGTATTGGCTATAACTCAAATCTATCCTCGATTAATTAGTATTTTCAGATAGCAATCTTCCGCCATGCCAGCACCGAAGAAGCCGGCCGCGAGGACTGCTAGTTTTAGCACAATTCTCACGATATTAGGCTTGATTGAGTAGTTATAGAAGGGTTCAGGGACTTAGTCATCTGACCTCCTATATATTATTTCTTATGCATTTTGGTAGAGCCATCGATGAAGAGAAATTGTAGGAATTTGATAGCGTCTGTAATGAAGTGTAATTTATGTATGTAAAGCTCAGTCACGTATCAAAACAGAACAATAATCAGGAACCAATCAACTGACTATTATCTGATACTGCATTCCAAGCTTTGACCCCCGCTTTTCAAAAGTCCCAACGTTGCATTTCAGATGAGACTAACGATCACTTGGGTAAAGATTAACGGATTTTTCAAGCTGATCTATCACGAATATTTTCGTCATTTGTTCAAGAAGTGCCAAACAGGCTCGAGAGAATAGCTACCAGGTGGAGTTTAGAATATCTCCCCTCTTATGTTACAGCTTCATATCTGATTGATTTTACCACAACCAATTGACTAATTGGTAGGTACTGAAGTACTTAAGTACTAATGTACTAAAATCACTGTATAATGCATATTTAGATACTCACCGGTGTAGTTTTGCCGTATGACTTAGGAGGCCAATAAGTGGATGCAACTATCAATGCAGTCTCGAGCATTTCCATACTAGAACTGCAGAAAAATCTTGGAAATTTGGAAGGTCCGTCAGTATTCCATACGGTGGTCTCCTTCATAGCCCATATCCATATGATGGATAATATTTGAAAACCGCACCTCCACTGAACGGCAAAATAGATATGAGCTCACCTACCTAGGTAGATAAAGCCTTGAAGGCGGCTGTACCGTGAGAATAGGCGAAGTGGATCAGGACGTATTCTATCTATAGTTAGTTTACGTGGTGGATACGTAGAACACAGGCTCTGATCTAGGCCTGGGCATGTCGAAATGCCCACGGGTCTATAACGTGCCCAAGCCAAGGTTTGTACCATTTTTAAAGGTCTCCATGTACTTACGTGGCTAATGTAGTATCATACCGAGGCATATCGCGGAGATCTATCCTATAAGGGGCGTAATCAGTTAAATTTACATAGCGATCGAACTATGAGATAAACACGCTTGCAGGAAGGCACATAGACTAGTACTAGTATTGCCGAGGTACATACTTTTATCAGCATCTTATAAGTCGATGTTCCAATCTTGGAAAGCTTCCAAGGGTGATGATGTTTACGAGGTCCAAGTTCAAATGATGCTCATTCTTTGTGCCAAGATGGAAGCGATGATTTTAGAAGTATGGATCAGTTGAAGGCTTTTTTTCTTGAAGTTCTACGGTTAGGTAGCTCGTAGCCGACCAACGCAATGCGCAACGCGTGGACTTTAGAGCAGACGTGTAAACCGCTATCTTCTCATCTGGCAGCAGCCTAGTATTGCATCAGATTCCTCCACATCGCGCAACCCAGCTCTGCATTTTCCATGACATAACTATAACCACCTGGGGAATTCTTCCCTATACGTAAGCCGTCCAAGGGGATAGCTAAAAAGGTTCTCCTGGCACTTGAGAGGTGAGACTACTGCACGAAGCCCGGTTTGCCGTCGCTGCTAGCACGGGCGCTTTCGACTTTACGCCCGCATTCGAGGACGCCGTTCTCTGCATCGTCCCCTCGGCCCTCTTTCTGGTTGTGGCCCTACAGCGTCTCTTCTGGCTCGCGAGACAGCCTCGCAAGATTGCCAAAAGCTACCGGCCAATCGTGAAACTGGCAAGTCATAATCATAAATCTTTTCTGGGTCCATTGGGTCCGCAAAAAACAACTACTGATTGGTTCAGTAACTGCAGGGATTGATCGGCGTCTATACGGCTCTACAACTTGCAGTATTGCTGTACTGGGCTCTGAATTCAGAGAAGTGGCATTTTTCTCAGTTGCGGACGTCGGCCGCCGTGCTCGCCTTCGTCGATGGAATTTTGCTCTTGTTCCTGTCTCACACCGAGCACGCGCGCTCGGTGCGACCATTTACCATCATAAATGTTTATTTACTCTTTACTTTGCTCTTTGACTGCGTCATCGCCAGAACCCTGTGGCTTGCCGATCATGACTCCACCATCTCGAGCCTCTTTACCGCAACTGTCGCGATCAAACTCTTTGTCATGACTTCGGAATCTTGGGAAAAAAGACCTATACTCCTGTCCCAGTACCAGTATCTCTCCCCAGAGGCAACCAGTGGCATACTGGCCCGGAGTGTTTTCTGGTGGCTGAATTCGTTGATGCGAACCGGGTTCACCCGCTCCCTCATCGATCATGATCTGCTTCCCATTCATGACAGCCTAGCGGCACGAACACTACCCCCCAAAGCAGGAAACTCGTTTAGTTCATCAAACCAGTCCAACCGCCATGCCTTGGCCTTCTCCACGTTGTGGGCCACCAAGTATATCTTTCTGGCTGGCGTGGCACCCCGGCTTGCATTGGCAGCTTTCAAGTACACGCTGCCCTTTCTCATTACCAGGACGACTCCCTGAGCGGCCGATCCGTCGCAGCCGGATGCAATTGGATGGGGACTGACGGGCGCATGGATGCTGGTCTTCCTTGGGCAAGCGATTTCAAACGGCTTTTATTACCCAGATGACATATCGATTTGTCACTTCGATTCGCGGCAGTCTCTGCAATTTGATCTACACCAAGACATTGGATCTCAGCAGCACGGCTCTCGACGAGTCCGTGGCGGTATCGCTCATGTCCACGGACACCGAGAGTATCTGCCAAAGCGCCGCAACCTTGCACGAGCTTTGGGCCTCGCCGATCGAGTCTGCAGTCGCCATCTTTCTCTTGTACAGGCAGCTTGGCCTTGCCGCGCTGGCCCCGGTCGTTGTAGCAATCATTGACACTACTAGCATGTTACAGCTTGCCCAGTTCATTGGCATGGCTAAGAGGAGATGGATGAGGGGTATCCAAACGCGGGTCGATGTAACGGCTTCTGTCCTCACATCCATGAAGGTTAGCATCTAGCGCGAACACATGGTAATTGATGTCAGGTTACAGTACTAATCGGTTCGTTGCAGGAAGTCAAAATGCTTGGCTTGTCAGATATTGTCGCGAACATGATCCAGAACCTCCGCGTCACAGAGCTGGACTTGTCCAAGCAGTATCGCAGGCTGTTAGCCATACAGACTTTCATTGGTAGGTACCCCAGTTATGAGCCCTTGTTATCCCGCGTTTTCAACGTGTCGTCACGCTGCTACTAACTCCTTTGACTGAGTAGCAATGAATACAGCGACCATCGCTCCTTTGGCGACCTTTGTAACCTTTGTTATTATTTCCAAGAGCACTGGTCAGCCCTTGAACACGGAGTCTGCTTATACTTCCCTCTAGCTGATATACCTGTTGTCGGACCCCATGGTTGTCGTATTTCGTACCATACCATTCGTCAGTGCCGCTCTCGCGTGCTTTTCTCGCATTCAAAACTACTTGTTGTCTGAAAGCTGTACCAATTACAGACTGCCCTTGAGCAAGCGGGATAATCATCCAAGCCAAGACGATGAGAAAGGAGACACGCTTGTGGCAATATCAGGAGCCACTTTTGGCTGGGTTCCCGGAAAGCCAGACATCCTTAACGACACCACCTTTAATATCCGCAGGTCTTGCTTCACCTTCATCTTCGGGCCTGTGGGCTCGGGTAAGAGCACCCTCATGAGAGCCATTTTGGGAGAAGCCCCGCTCCGAGCGGGCTTCATCCATGCCGATCCCGGCAACATTGCTTTTGTTGGTCAGGAGCCCTGGATCCAGAACCTGACGATACGCCAGAATATCCTAGGTCGTGTCAGCTACGACGCGGAATGGTACAGCAAAGTGGTCTACACGTGCGGGTTGGAGCAGGATATTGGCGAGCTTCCAGACGGAGATGCGACGATGGCGGGCAGCGCGGGTTTTTCGTTGAGCGGCGGCAAAAAGCAGCGGCTCGCCTTGGCCCGAGCCGTCTACTCCAGAGAAAAGATAGTTTTGTTAGACGATGTCTTTGCTGGACAGGATACGGCCACCGAGGAGCACGTCTTCCAGAATCTTTTTGCCGAGACGGGTCTTTTCCGGCAGATGAGCATAACTGTGGTCTGTGTCACGAATGCCATCCATAGACTCGCCTATGCCGATCATGTGGTCGCTCTGGATGTGAGCGGCCATATCGTGCACCAAGGCTCATTCGCCCAACTTCAATCCGATACAGATTATTTACATGGGCTGGCAGACGAGCAGAACGGCACAATTGACGCATAGGACACAGCTAAAGCTTCGGTGCAGTATCGCCACAAAACTGTTCCAAAGGGCCGATACGAAAATGATGCTGGTCAGAACAGCGACAACTCTGAATCGGCCGGACAAGTCCTCGGCGAGTTTGCCACATATGCATATTACTTTGGCTCCGTCCCTGTATGGCACACCATACTGTTCGCTTCCCTCATAATTCTGTACGCGGGAGGTGATAAGATGACGGCACTCGTACTCAGCTTCTGGACGGACACTGGGGAAGAACCCGGCCAAGCCACCAATGATTACTACCTTGGGCTCTTCGGAATGCTCACTGGGCTCGCTGTCTTGGGTATCACAGGGACCGCTTATTTCTACCTGGTCGTCATGGTGCCTTTGAGCTCTGAGGTTCTCCACGCTCGGCTTCTACATTCCGTCATGAATGCCCCTGTGGCCTTCTTCTCGCGCACCGACGTCGGAGTCACCACAAATCGCTTCAGCCAGGACATGTCGGTCGTCGACACCGAGCTGCCCTTCGCCTTTGTAGATTTATGCGTCAATTTTTCCCTCATCATCATGTCGGTCATCCTGATGTGTGTCTTTTCTGGGTATTTTGCAGCCACAATTGTACCTTTTGTGGCTTTTTGCTGGTGTAAGTTTTGACAGCCCGCCCCTTCATATGACAAAAAATCATGGCACGAACCCTAAGCTAACTATGCTATACGTCAACAGTGCTGCAAAAGTTCTACGTACGGACGTCTCGGCAGATCCGACTGTTTGATCTCGAAGCCAAATCTCTCCTCTTCACGCAGTTTTTTGACCTTTTCCAGGGCCTGTCCACGGTGCGAGCGTTCGCGTGGGGGCCGCGCTTCATTGAGCGGTACCTGGACCTTCTCGATGCCTCGCAAAGACCCTTTTACTTGCTCTTCTGCATCCAGCGCTGGCTGGGCCTCGTGCTCGATCTAATCTCCGCTGTCTCGTAACCGTTATGATGATCCTAGTCGTGGAGCTACGGGCGCAGCTGTCGGCGCACGGCCACGTCATCATCAAGGATCTTGTGGCCTCATACGATGCGCGCAGCGGCGGCGAGCCCGTCCTGCGCGGCGTTAGCCTCGGCATTCCCGCCGGTGCCAAGGTCGGCATCTGTGGCCGCAGCGGGAGCGGCAAGAGCTCGCTCTTGGGCTGCACTCTGCGCCTCCTCGAAGTCGGCCCCGGCTCGCGCATCACCATCGACGGGGTCGGTATCACGACGCTACCACAGCAGACTGTGCGCGCTGCAGTGGCTGTTGTGCCGCAACACCCTTTCTTCTTGAAGCATACGAGCCTCCGCGACAATCTTATCGTCCTTCACCGACAGCAGCAGCAAACCGACGACGACAAGATCCTCCAAGTCCTGCGCCGGCTCAAGATGGACGATATCGTGGATCGCCTGGGCGGCCTAGACAGCCTACTGGACGCCGATCAGCTCTCGCAGGGCCAGCGCCAGCTCCTGTGCATTGCCCGGGCTATGCTGGCGGACAAACGGATCATCCTAATCGATGAGGCCAGTAGCAACGTCGACGAGCGGTCCGAGCGGCTCATAAGGGATATCATGCGCGAGCAGTTTGCCAGCTGCACCGTCATTGCCGTTGCGCATCGCCTCGGTGCTGTCGTCGACTTCGATCGTGTTGCTGTCATGGGCGGTGGTCGGCTCTTGGAATGGGATAGTCCTCATGCCCTCCTGAAACGGGATAGCGAGTTTAAGAGGCTTTGGCATCTTGGGGGGAGTTAAAGAAGCGGTAAGATATTTAGGTCTTGTGTGTCTGGCCTTCTTTTAAGCTCAGGGCTAAGATCCACATCGCATCGGCGGTATTTTCATAGTATGCTCTATCAACTACCAACGTCGCGCTAGGTGTATATAGGACCTATGTTTATGATCGTGCATATATACCTGCCGTCCAGCAATGCCAGGACCCTGCAAGTCGACATGGGACCGGTGCAGCTCGAGAGGGTCGTTACGTCTCCGAACGCTCTCCCCGCTCTCTACCTTCAAAAATCAACCACCTTGCCGCCCGCAGCTGATATCATCGACCCTTTCTCCCACAATACTTTGGATATGATCTGTTTCTGAATATTTTATAGGGAAAAGGCTATATTAAATTGAATCCAGAATCTATAGATGTCTCACGTCGCCCGGAGTTGAATTACCCCTATAGCGCGTATATCGCGAAAGAGGGCCTCTAGCGAGCAGTGCTATTGTCACCAAGAAACAAATCGGCTTCAGCTTTAGTCCTCTCTCACGCTTTGAACAGTCTTTTCTTTCTAACTCTTACATCATGAGCGACCTACTTAGACGCTTACTATTATTCACGCTAACAAATACTACCTAAAACTTATCCTCCAGCCAAGACTTGAGTAACTACGTGACCCCTAGCGTGATGTAAGCTTTCAGTGATGATTACTCAAAGTTATTACGGATGAATATCCCTATACAATATCTTTATATCAATGTTCATTGTAGGATTGAGATTGAAGTATATAAGTGGAGCTTGCACATTATTTTGTGAGAGCAAAATCATAATGGTCTTTTGTTAGAAGCGTTTAGAAGATAATTGCAAGTATTCCCCTTAACAGAAGCTAGTAGTGTGCTTTCGTAAAGCTTCCAAGGCTTCAAGTTCGTGAAAGGGGTGTAACGCTTGCTCCCTTTCTAGAAGATTGTAGATGCTCTTCCCAAGCTTTTGACTGACCAGATCGTTGAATTATACAATCTTGGCTCGAAATTCACGTCGAGTCCCTAGAATATCGCAAAGTTCTTCCACCAACCTGCTCTTGCCGGACTCAGACAGTCGAGAAAATCTGTAGATTGCCTAGACTGGATGTAATACTAGCTAGAAGGGCGGATTCTTCGTGTTGAACCTATAGGACCATATAGAATATAGTGTTTTCCATGACTTTGTCTAAAAATAAATAGAGAAAAAGTGGGGGAAGTGAATATATTCCATTGGCTCTTTCTCAGCGCCACATCCGCGAGATACTCTATCTATCTATCAAGTTTAGACCTTCGGTCTGAAAAATTGTTACAGCATATACCCTTGTGCGCCCTGATACATATATACATTAGATAATACCCTTGTGCGCTCTGATACATATACATTAGGCATGGCTTTTCAAAATTTCCACTGCGTCTTGGCCTTCTCAGCGATAAATGCCATGCCTGGAACACGGTAGTCGTCGCGCTCGACGTACGAGGTAACATTTGCGTCAAATACAAAGTTCTCACCGACACCCTGGTCATTCAAGGTATACGCAGGCCATACCGGGTACCCTTTCAATCCATGATTATTAGGATCAAGGTCAGTCGCAAAAGAGGCCCAAATGCGGCTCATTAAGGTTGAGACCTCGACGTAAGCCGGCCTGTCAATAAGGCTCCCATTGAAGGGATTCGTAGTGTAGCCGATACCATCGATATTGTTAAAGACCCAGGCAACTTCCTGGTAATGTGTGACGCCAATGGCCGCAGCTTCACCTGCAGGCTTGACATTGAACCGGTAGCTATAGGCTGTGATATTGTTCTTGGCAAATTTTTGAACCACCTCACGCCGGGGGAAGTGCTCGACCATGTCCCCAAAGAAAGCGGCGATGCGCTTCCACTGGGTGCCGTACGTGGCCTCCTCATCGGTAGTCAAGGCATGCTCTGCGGGGATGCCGATCCCAGGTACGTTAGGGTATAAGTACTCGATCATGGTGATGGTCTCGTTATCTGGGCCTCCCTGCGCAACAGCAGCGTGGAACTCCTCGTCCGTGTTCACTCCTGAGGGGCCGATGGACGTTCCCTCATCTGTGTTGGTACCGTAGAGGATTGGTACCTTGACGAATCTACCCTCGGCAATCTGCACGCTCTGGTAGTCTTGCAGGAAGTCACCGTCAATGACAGAGATCCAAGGACCCAAACCGGTGCCAGAGATCCAAGTATCTGTGATATTCAGAGCAGTATTTAGGGAATCGAAAGAAAGCCCCCTGAGACACTCTAGAGGGCTAGTCGCGTTAGCACACCCTGTGCTACTAGTAAGATTGCTGTATAGATCCTCGCTGTAGCCATCCGGGTCGGGCGTCGCATATGGCCATCGCTCAAGTGGGCCGCCGGACTCCATAATTACCGCACGGAAGAGATTGTCATCTCGGCCACCATAGGCAGTAAGGTGGCGGCCAATGGCGATGCCTCCGGCACTCTCACCGAACAAGGTAACTTTGCTAGGATCTCCTCCAAACCCAGCGATATTCTCCTGAATCCAATGGAAGGCAAGGCGCTGATCTCGTAGCCCGTTATTGGCCGTGCCATTTGCCTTGACTTCCTTGCTCCAGAGGAAGCCAAATGCAGACAGACGATAATTCAGAGACACGGCGATGATCGGCTTGCTTGCCTCGACAGACTTTTGCACCAAGCGGGAAAGGTTGTATCGGGGATCAACAGTACCTCCTTCGTAAAATCCACCACTACTCGATGTCAGATTATGGACAAAGATTGCGCTATAGGTATCATAGTAGGGTTAACCTTACCCGTGAATCCAAACCAGGACAGGAAGCGGTTCTGAAGGTATGCCAGCCGGGCGGACAACATTCATGGTAAGACAGTCCTCAGAAGACTCGAAGTAATTAGAGTCCGACTAGACTCGGTGGATAAGATTAGTATATCGAGTGGAATACCTGAGTTAGAATTCTCGGGTTTTACTTACGCCATAACCCACACACTATATGACTCGAAGTTAATAAACTGTATTTAAGAGCGATAGCAGCTAACATGGCATTTCTTACAATAGGCGAGTACTCTGTGGCATTTCGAATTCCCTCCAGGAGGTATTCAGATTGACTGGGGCTCTGAATCTCAGGTCTCCAACAGGCGGTTGCGCATATGGGATACCGAGGAACTGATCTTCGTGATAGTGGGCATTATAAGTGCCCAAGTATGTTCCATTTCGCGTCGTGGCACTCGGCGCATAGCACGAAGTAGCACTAGCAAGAGGCAGCAGTAAGCCAGCGAGCAAAGCTTTGATACCCATTCTTGCGGGTTCACTACAAGTAACAGTCACGTACGTATGTATGCCTGTATGCCTGTATGCCTCTATGTTTAATCGTGGAATGCGAATCTTTATATCATGACAAGTACTATAGGTTTGTCTTATCTGCGGCAGTGTCGGCGCAACTTAAAAGAGTGGAGCACTGATAACGATATTCTGAGTTATTCTCGCCCCCATATTCCCACATCCCGAAGGGAAGATAAGACCCTTACCCGATAAATTCAGCAGGCATTCCAGAGAATCAGGACGGAGGACTTATAGTTCATAGATACAGACATTAAATACAATAAACAGGTGACAAATCCATTTCATAGGATCTGGGACTTCACGATTATATCATCGGTTGATCAATCATTAATTTGTCGCCGACTCGCTTGGTTCCCGACCGCGAGTTCGACTTTTCGGCAGAGGCCCGTAGCCGATATTGATTCCTTGGCAAATAGGAGTCGGCTCGGGGATGGGTCAACCTAACAAATACCCGACCCACGAAAACCTATTACCTATATCAAAAAGTGTTGTGAATGTATCAATTCCTGTTGGAACCAATGGAATCTGGCTTGCTGAAGTGAATGAACTCGGGAAGTGAATGAAACTAGTGGAATCGGGGCATATCCGATTCCATCGCGGGAACTTAGAATGAACACACATCTTACCGCATAACTTATTACACGTACAACGTAGTAGTAATAGTGCGTCGAGATCCCTGTGAACCGACAATTCCCTAAGGCTGCGGAGTATTAATACCGTTCCCTCAAGAACTAGTTTTGATACTAATTCATACGTGTTGTTGTTCTATTCTATCTTCCTATCAGTATATTACCCAATAAAACTGGCAAGACATATACATCAATAGTATTTATATATGATATTTACTTGCAATGGATTCAAGTCAAATTCTCTTTCCGTTTGGGGGTCTATTTGTGTAAAGTCAATCTCCATATGGCCAATTTAAGATGGAGACAGGGAGAGGAATAGAAATTAGCAGATCACAAGCCATAAATCCATGGTGGCTTTCAGAAGAAACGGATGGAAGCGGGATGGTCTGACTGGACGGTAGCTTAGGTATGGAATAGCTAAATCAGTCTTGGGGCCCGATTTATCGAGTCAAAAAGTAGTGCAGTCCCTTTCTCTTCTTTTGCTATTGGCATGCTGTGAAAGCCACTTGGGCAACCACTACCGGAATGAGCTATTATTGGCGAAGTACATTGATAAGGCCTAGGAGCACCAAAAACTTTCTACGCTGGCAGCTTTTGGTCTACAATGCTTCAAGTACCAAGGCATTAGTCTAATAAGATCGCGCTACAAGGTAACTCAACAGACTTTATGCATCCGACGGTAGTTGTATGCAGCTACCAAAGCAACAACATGAAAAGCACCGCCAAGCACAGTAAATATATGCCAAAGCTGATGTGAATGACTCCAAATGTCAAAGGTCCCGGGGCTCAGTCTCTCTGGGAATCGACAGACGAAAACACTCACTCCAGTCAAGAGGGAGAGTGCTTCTGCGAGGTACCACCCAGCCCCAATTTCATTACTCGCCCGCGTCCAACCCAACTCAATCACACCTTGGAGGATAGGCAACATAGCAGAGATAGCGAGTAGTGAGAAGACACCTCCTCGCAGAGTCCTCATTTTGTTGCCTCCACCGCCGGTGTAACGGCGTGGGTTGCAAGAAGGCTGAGAAAGGCAATGGACTCTCTACATAAGCTGGCTGAACCAGCCCAGCGGCCAGGGAAGCAGGGGTTCCCCGGATAAGCTAGTTAGAGATTTGCCACTTCCTGATGTATTTAATTCTCTGAGGTCTTTGGACTCTTGGAGGAGTTCAAGAGTTGTTCTTGTCCCCAATTTACCCTAGTGGAATTGAGCCCTATGGGATACCACACCCACACACCCGTCCTCTGGTAGCCTTCTCATAATAGTTCTTCTCTTGTTTACGGTAGCCCAACCGCATTGGACTCTAACCCTTACAGCCGGTGTCAAACAAAGTGATGGCAGCGCCAATCGCCGAGAAAAGATTGAGCCCCCAATACACCCGCTGGATGAAGGGTCTGCAATAAAACGCGTAATACGTCATGGATGTATTAGCTCCAAGGGCAAGGAAGCAGATTCCGAGGATATCCATTCTGCCCTAGAGATGGTGGATATTGTAAGAGTGGCTTCTTAGGGTGTGAAATCCAGCACTTAGGCCAAAGCAGATGGCTGCCGAGGCTATGAAGGACCCGAAAGCAAATACATCGCCGCGGGCGAAATTAAGGTCTTGAGAGCGCGAGACAGTGATTCAGTGCAAAACCAATAGTAATGAAGGCCATTGATGTAATAGGTTGAATCCTGGTTGTCAAAGGCCCGATTCCATTTACAGTTAGTCTATTTTAGTCAGCATTGGAATCCCACCATTCCTACCATAGTTACACACACACACATACACTTTTCATACGCATACTGCACTCTCATTTGCCCACTAGAATCCACTATTCCTTTGGTAGTCAGACCTCCATTTGACATTACGTAATAGCCACATGATTTCCGGGAATTGATAGGGACACCCCAAAAAATTGATAGGGGCACCCCAATTATTATGTAACAACTTATTATGTAATATTCTCACCCCATCCAAAATTCCTAACGTATTCCCCGCAAATGTGAAGGGCTAAAGCCAATCTTAGTGTCGGTACACCTGTACCAAGTGTGGAATAGCTATTCGATAAAGGTGATGAGGCTAACGCCCACTTCTGACACATATCACAGGTAACGCTTTACGCCCCTATGATATCTTTGTGTCCTCTTGAAGTGGTTGTAAAGGCTGGTTTTCATTCTTAGTTTGCTATCTATTATAAAGTAACAATTTGATCACATGACTGCTTTGTTCCATATTCCAACACTTAGATTCAGAACTAGGTCACAAACTGTGAACAAAATTCTTAAGGGATGTGAAAGAGTCGGCATGGAGTTGAGGATGAAGGGTCCTCAAGTCACGTGATATTTATTGCACCAAAAGTATGCGTAATGGGCAGCCGAAAAACTGTCGCACACGTGATATTTGCCAAGCCTTACTAATCTCAATAGCATTACTAATTCAAATTAAGTTCAATTCTTCTAAGTCCGATTCTAACTACTGTAAATAAACACCTAGTGGATGATCGTGCTTCCGCCAAATTTTAGGCATCGTCCGCATGCTCCGAATAGTTTTAGCTTCATTAATCAGCTTCTGGGTTTGAGCCCTTTGGCTTTTGTCGCTCGCTTGGCGATATTCGAATATCTTGACTAAGAACGGTGAGCTCCAACGAACCGCTACTCAACACTATAGACAATCCACCGATCTGGTAGTGGATTCCTACTAGTTGAATATTGCGATTGTTGTGAAGTCTGCTTTTTCATTGATGAAAGAACTAGCTATTTATAGTATATGGGTGCCCCTCTGCCCTGGACGAATGTCAACATTCGTCCGAGACAGAAGAGACGGTGAAGACGGGACATTACTGTCGCGGATGCACATCGCTCAAGGGTGTCGTTTGCGATGAATGCATATCGTTCAAGGATGTCGTGATATACTAATCTAGTTCCCGAGTCACTGTCTCGGCAGAAGCTTTTTCGGCCGAAATACTTTCCGTCTGTTGATGGCCTTGTTTCTCGGCTGTCGCAACAGCTTTTGATATACTCAAGCCACTTCTTTGCAAACCTTTCTCCTTGATCATCAACCATTGATATAGTATCAAATTGGAATTGGCCCCAAGCTATTAATTGAGCTTGAATATCCTCCTCATCTTCCTCATCCTCCTCTATTTCTTCCTCACTATCTGATGCTGAAGAGGTATCGCTTTCATAATCTGGTAGTGGAGTAGGCTCTTTACCACTGCGTTTGAACTCTGGTTTAAGTTCTAATCGCTCATCCCGCCAAAAAGGACAAGTATCATGGCGGGAAACAGTATTAAAGAATTGAGGAGGTGGCGTCTTAAAACAGTAGATAATATGCTTACAGCATAAGAATCGACTAAGTAAGAAGGCAGGACAGGCACAAACCCATTGATAAGGATCTGTATGATGCTGTTTTATCTGATCTAGACAAACAGTTTTTCTTGCATCCTTTTTCCATTACCTTTTAAAGGCTTCTCTCCATCGTCCTTTAAAGATCCGCTGCTCTCTACCTAATATAGCCTTCATTTGATAGACCATATCAGGGACGAGACGACTTAGTAGAACTGTCGCTCGCTTAGCGAGCGTAGCTAGCTAGTCGCTCGTTACTGAGAATGGTGCTCGAGTTCTTACTGCAGTAAAAGGTAATTGGAGTTTACTGCAGTAGAAAGGAGTTGGTGAGCTTCAACAAACCACTACTCAACACCGTAGACAAACCACCAAGTGTAGTGGTCACTACAGTACTGAATATTGTGGTTGTTGTGAAGTCTGCTTTTTCATTGATGAAAGAACTAGCTACTTATAGTATATGGGCGCCCCTCTGCTCTGGACGAATGTCAACATTCGTCCGAGACAGAAGAGACGGTAAAGACGGGACATTACTGTCGCGAATGCGCATCGCTCAAGGGTGTCGTTTGCGATGAATGCATATCGTTCAAGGATGCCGTGATATACTAATCCAGTTCCGGAGTCGCTGTCTCGGCAGAAGCTTTTTCGGCCGAAATACTTTCCGTCTGTTGATGGCCTTGTTTCTCGGCTGTCGCAACACTTACCTAATGCTGATAAGTTGCCTGCTTTAAAGATCTCTTGGTGGGCCTGATACCTTCCATTCTGGAAATCTGCCTCATTTAGAAGCATTTGAGCTGAGGTAAGAGGATCATCATGGCGTCGCCAGTTCTTTGAGTTTGCCTTATGCCAGATATAATAGACCTGGTGCCTTGACACTTCCTTTCCTTTAGGATGCTCCCTAACCTGGCGGGAAATCTCTGCAGGAGCATGGGTCAAGACAAGGGAGTCAATAAGATCGTGTATGACTTGCGGAACTTGAAGATCTTTATAAGGCGGGTGCCAGTGATGTTGAATAGAAAGACGGAGGGTCCGATCAAGTAAGGATGGCTGTATAATAAGCTTACTTCCACAAGGAAATCGCTCTATACGGCGGCCATCTCTCTGTTTTTCAACTTCTACCTTAGATTGATAGCTTCGGGTATGCGCTTCATCCTGAGAGCAATGATATCTATACCGATGATATTGGGAATCAGTTGAGGTATGGCGGAATCGGAATCCACCTTCCTGCCAGATCAAATCTGAAAGACTATGCATTGCTATTCCCATCTCCTCTTTATCAAACTCAGAGCCAAATTTGATAGGCAAAGCATCAAGATCAAATTCAAAGTCATGATTAAGAGGCTGAGGCTGGGAGAGAAGCATAGTAAATTCATCCCAATCATCGCGCTGAAGAGAACGCTTCTTTGTATGACGATTACAAAGGCTTTTTCGCTTCCCTTGCTTATTAAGATCAAAATCCTCGGTCGGACGGGGATTACGGCATTTCGAGCAAAAAAAGGTAGTGGTATCCATGGTGCAGGGTAATTTTTAATGACGCGTGTATAGATAGGGCGTGTATAGATAGGGATGAACACCTAGACGCGATTGTAAACATTTACGCCAAGACGCTAAGCCTGATAAAAATATCACGTGCGCGACATTTTTCAGGAGCCCAGTCCCCCCATGTTATGTCAAATGGCCAGTCCTATTTTAGTCTAGTGTTCTTTATTAGTCAGCTTCCGTACGCTCTTTACTGTAGTAAGATTTACTACTGCGAATACACACACATATTGGAGATTGTGAAGTCTTCTGATTGGTTCCTATAATCCCACTTCCTCGCCCAAGTTGACATGTTACTTTATAATAGATAGCAAACTAAGAATGAAAACCAGACTTTACAACCACTTCAAAGGACACATAGATATCATAGGGGCGTAAAGCGTTACCTGTGATAGGTGTCAGAAGTGGGCGTTAGCCTCTTATCAACTTTATCGAGTTGCTATACCCACCGGTGTATCGACAGTTTCTTTCGTATCGGTAGCTGAAGGACTTGCTATCGACCCCATTGCTCAGTATCCTGCAGCTGCAGGACCTCTTTCAGGATCCCATCCGAGGTGAATGGTGTTTGCATCCTCTTCTTCAGGACGGAGCATCAGGTGGCTTTCACTACCAAGTAATTGATGCAACTAGATATGAGAGGAACTGCTCAGGTGGCTCATAGATGCTCTGCAGCATCCGAAAATCCGACTCTTTTATTGGTGGTTGCTAGACATGTTCATTGGGTTGGGTAAACCCATACCCAACCCAACCCAACCCACAATGGGCTGGGTATGGGTCAGAAATTTTACCCAAAACCCATATGGGTTGGATATGGGTTTGAAGTAAAACCCACACCCAGCCCATAAACCCATCTTTTTGCCAAGACTTTTATTTCACGTGATATTTGTCACCTAGTTAGTACTAGATTGAGGCAAAAATTAGGCACTAAGGCACTAATTACCCTAATTTAGTTTAGGTTGAGGCGAAAATCAGGCATTAAGGCATCAAAAATACCCATATGGGACCCATACCCAACCCATACCCACGTGGGTTGGGTTGGGTATGGGTATGGGTTTACCTTACCCCTGATGGGTTGGGTATGGGTATGAATTTTGACCCATACCCAACCTATGCACATGTCTAGTGGTTGCCTACCTAGCCATTTGCTATGTGTCTTGGGCACTTAGGTACTTGATATATACTATCAGCAACATAGATCAGATGCCTAGGTGGTTGGGTGACTGACTGTCTTTAACGTCGCTTCGAATTGATGGAGCGTCAATTTAATTGGTTATGAAGGGAAGGATGGAAATGTAATAAACCATCTATCGAGGAGTAAATACAATACAGTTCTAAGGGGATCAAAAATTTCATGGTGTAAACCTTTAGTCATTTCAGGCTCCCAATTTCGGATGAAGGGTGCAGTCAAATTTCAAAGCTAATATAGTCCCCACTCAACTTGCTCGTTCTTGACATCAACTTCACAGCCCATAACCCCCTTGGAACCAACCATGCCGTTACTGGCAAACTTTTCAACCGACGAGGTGATGATGTCAATAATGTCTTGGCCGCCAACATAGAAGTTGGTATTTCCCGTTAAGCCTTTACCCTGAACACCAAACTTAGAAGTGCCAGACTGAGCAATTGGGTACTACTCTTCCACAGCGTTTTCAACTTCATAGTGATATGGGGAAATCTCGTAGGCAGTGCAGTCAGAATGCATAGGTCAATTCAGCACAGAGAAAGAGAAGAACAAACTAAACCAACTGCGAACTGGAAATGTCGTCTAGAGAATGTAGGGGTAGGGTCAGAGAGTTGTGGAAGGATATTGTATTCTGTCAAAGGACCGATTCCAAGTTTAGTTTAGTGCATTATTAGTTAGCTCTCATACGTTCTTTACTGTAGCAAATTTTACTGCAGCGAATACACACACACATATTTTGACTACTCTGTTCCTATTTGCTCGCACGAATCCACTATTCAGTTCTCATTTGACATATTCGTACTATGAAGCTATGGTATATATGGTAGCTGGAACTATACTGCCGAAGCTAGTGATAGACCGCTTGCTTATAATAGTAGGGGGCATACTTCCCCGCTACAATAGGTATTCGGTTCAAGCGCATTTTTGAAGTTGATGGCTATTTGTTGGCAGTCAGTGACCAAGGGTGAGGCGTCGCTGGTCTCGTCCACAAATGTAGAAGTTCTGCAGTCATTGATTTGTGGCTGAGTCGGTCAGATCCGGCTTGCTAGCACCGTTGGCATTGCCGTTCCCTACATATGTATTGAGAGAGCTAGTGATAAGGTCTGACAGAATGACACCGCCAAAGATCAGGCCATCAAGTGTGCTGAGCCCTAGAGACTTTGAGAAGATGCTGTCGTAACATGTTCCATCTTCTATATCGCGGCAGCTGCTAGCTTTTCCCATCGGAATTAACAAGATAGTACAATTGAGAGTCATGAAAAGCCCAGTTGAGTTCATCAAGTCTGTACTCAGGTATATATCCTCAGCATTTTCCAGGTCGATTTCGATATCACAATCGTAGCCTGAGTTGATAATGAAGGCACGTGTCCCTGCAAAGGACCAGATATAAGGAATGGCATAGGCAAAGAGCGCTTTAGAAATGGTGCCCTCAACTGTGTAGATATCAGGTTGTAAGGGTGCTATGACCGCACCACTTGGTCGCATAACCTTAATGAGTTGACCATCCTTAAAGGTGTCGGTCAGTAAATCCAGAGTATAGTCTGAGGTCTTAGCCATTGAAAAGTCTTATGAGACTTATGCTGGTCTAGTTCGCGATGCCGTCAACAAAACTCATCCTGCTTTGCGATGGTCCAGTTTGAGCTGAAAGGTGTTGTATGTTAACAAGAGAAGAAAAAGAGAGGTGGCAAACACAATATAAAGAAAGAGAGGGATTTTTACCTTGATGTGTCCTAGAGGTCTTCAACTAAAGAAACACTGAGGATAACCAGCTCATGGCCCACATCCTTCAAATTGTTGGATGCGATAGTATGGCCTCCCAGTATGGGGCAAATTTGAAGACTAAGGAGATAATTTTGCGTAAGGCACTGGCGTGATATGTGACCTCAGTCGTACGGCTGAGTACCGAGTGCACTCCCAATCGAGATGCAGTTACACTAAGCTCAAGATCGATAGCGTAGTGGGAGATGAAGAAGGAGACCTAGGAGAAGCTCGAAAGAGAAGAAATCTGATGGTCTGATCTCAACTAGTTAGTTGTACACATTGTGCTGAGTCGGGTCACACCACTACACTAGATATCTGTATAGCTAGGCAAAGTCTTAGCGACTGTGCTAGAGAGCTCAATAAGGCCGTCTGCCGGACAGCCGAGGATTGATAAATGGACGATAATTTTTGGGTGGGTTGATAAACATGTAATGCGATTATAGTGCTAAACTCCATTCCTCAATTCTCTTTTTAACCCATAGAAAATACCATCATGACCTTCTGAACCTTTCTAAATCTCCACTATCAAGCTTGGCATTCATTCTTTTCGTCTAAGATCAATGCCCGGGTGATTTTGTAGATCTTGTGGAGTCCCAGTTGGGGTCTGTGTTGAATGATCAAACAAGCGACTTCTGAGTCTCAATCATATAACCTTCGGCCAAGATTCCTTGCATAACCTACTCTTGCTCGTGGCCAGTTGCGCTACAGAAGCCAATGTCGAGCCTCCCAAGATGTCAAACACGGCCATTTCGGCTTGAAGTTCTCGGTAAAACCAGCTCCGAAGCTCCACTGCAACAAGTGAATCTACTCCGTACTGATGCAGCGGCTTGTTGGCATCAATATCAGTCGTAGAAATTGAGAGAGTGTTCGAAAGCTTTAATGCAATAGCCCCGGTGACTAACGCAGTAGCGCTTTCCAGAGATTCTGCCTGTTGAAGAGATGTATTGAAAGAATCCGATGTGCCAATACTACCACTGGCAATATCATGACTCTTAAGCTGCCAAAACATCGGTTTCTTTAGCCACGACGCCTGTGTTGCGCTTGGAGACAGGCCCACGGTGACTTGGCAATCTAAGCTATTATGCAGACTGACTTGAGGATCACAGTAATGGTCCAACATGGCATGGAGTTGAAGCTCAGTCACTGCCTCCAATCCCATATTGGCAATCAATTTTTCGCGCAGCTGAGCATCCTCGGCAACAGCTCCTGCGAATTCGACCACCCCTAGATCAAGGGAAGTCGCTTTCTCGCCAAGCCCCACGCGATGATAAGCTAAGGCGTCTTGAAAGGTGTTTCCAGCCGCATAATTGGCCTGTCCAGTAGTTCCTATGAGTCCAGCGATGGATGATAGCATGATGAAAAAGTCCATTCCAAGGGGGAGAAGTTTGTGGAGGTTCCAGGAACCTTGGACTTTAGGAGAGATTGACTCATGCCATGATTGATAAGAGATATTCTCGAAAAGTGCGTCCTATAGTGGTTAGCAGTGTCTAGATGTTATATCTCAAGAGAAACTCACCCGTAACACCATGGCTGCTTGGATGCATCCTTTGATAGGAGGCATGTGGGACATACAAGCTATTAATGAATTCTGCAAGAGCACTCGGTCTGACACGTCACATTTTGGGGCCATCACTTGTACACCTCTTCCCTTAAGATGATCAATCAGACAACGGCTATTTTCACCTTGTGCCCCTGAACGTGACAATAGTAGCAGATGACGGGCACCTCGATCCGCAAGCCAAGTAACAATATTGCGCCCTATTCCACCTAGTCCTCCGCAAACGACAAATGTGGAATCGGGGTCCAGGAAGTAATTAGTTTTAGTTTTCAGCACAGTCTGCGTCAGAGTCAGCTTTTAAGCCTAAAGTAGTTTTGAGAAGATACCCACAGTCACTTCGTCCTCTGAACGCATTTGAAGCACCATTTTACCCACATGCTGTCCGCCTTGCAATAGACGGAAAGCCTTTTCTATTTCACCCACCCCATACTGATGGATAGGCTGGGATGGGTGCAGCTTACCTTCCTGCACTGATGCAAAAATCTTTTTAAGAGCAGCGGCACACACTTCAGGTCGCTCTACTGTCATAGCAGCGAGGTCGACACCACTGTAGGTAACATTTCGAAGGAACTGCAACATAGGAAGTCCCTGATTAGACAGTATGTCCCTCTTGCCAATTTCGAGAAACCTGCCATATGGCGCCATGCACTCCCAGGATGCTAATAAACTCTCTCCAGCCAGCGAGTTCAGAAGAATATCAACACCCTTGTTGCCTGTGCGATGCTTGATAGCTTGAGTAAAGAAAGTTGTTCGGCTAGAAAAGATGTGTGATTCGGGGATTTGATAGGTATCGATAAGGAATTGCTTCTTATTTTGAGAGCCGACAGTCGCGAAAATAGTTGCTCCAGCATTTTTCGCAATTTGGATTGCCGCTTGGCCAGTACCGCCTGTTCCTGAGTGAATTAAGACGGTTTCGCCAGGCTGAATCCGTGCTATATTATGTAAAGCAATGTACGCAGTAGCATAGTTGACGGGCAAGACTGCTGCCTCCTCAAAAGACATACCAACAGGAATCTTTATAATAGGTCCGTTTTCTTGCATGCGTATTGAGGTGGCGAAGCAGCCGTCTCCTAGTGCGGCAACTGAATCGCCAACCTGGAATCTAGATACGGCATCACCGACTCGGATGACAATGCCTGCGCACTCAGATCCAGTATGACTTGCCTTTAATTGCCCCACTGCAATCAAGACATCACGGAAATTGACTCCTGCACACTTTATTTCGACTTCAACTTCATTTGAATTCAGTGGCCGATCTCCATCCGGTTTCTCGATGAATTTGAACCCGCTTATTAGCCCTGGTGAAGTGGCATCCAGCTGGAGAGGGACCTGGCACTTAAAGCTTTGGATTTTTTCCTGCTGTTTGCTGGATTTTCGAGACACAGTCTCGTTAAGCCAGCTCGGAGTAACTAATCGAGGAATATGGATAATGCCGCCCTGTTCGAGATACTCTGTATCTGCATTATTGTCTGCTTGTGAAGTAATGTGTCGAACTAGCTTTGCAATTTGCTGTGGTGCTGCAGTGAGACCTTCGGTAGGATCAATTGAAAGGAGGTGAAGCTTGCGACGACCATCTTCCTCCATCAGAACGCGTAACAGTCCATCGGCTAGACGAAAATGTGGCTTGGCTGGAAAAATACCTCCTCCTTGGGTGATCCAAAGCCCATGTAGTGTCGAGGAGAGAACCGCTTTAATTGTTTCGAATAGCTCCTTTTGAACATCCGACCAGACAGAACGCTGAAGCTCAAGAATAAACACTTGCATTGTTTCGTCATTTTTCTGGCCTTCAAGAGCCTCATTGACCGAGACGATATAGGTAGGGGAGCATGCAAGAAGCTCGCATTGTTTGACAATGGAATTTGCCAGCGCAAGTTGGTCGGTGTGAGCTGGATCATATACAATTTCGATTCTTGGAAAAAAGATTTCCTGCTTTTCTTCAACAGCAGAACAGATCATCACGCTGCATTCATTCAAAACTTCGATGCTGATATCTGGAAGCTTGATATCGAGGCCGGAGTAGCCAGTGAGTCTCAAGAGCTCATCCAATTGACTCTTATCACGATCTCGCCTGGATTTGCATCGTGATTCAAGATCTGCGCATTCTAATTTAGCTTTCACCGAGAGTAAGAGCGAACTGTCTGACTTACCTTGCCACCATTGCTCGAACACGCCGAAGATCAAACTCGAGCGACCATCTAGTGCAACTCCATCGTGCAAAACAAGTTTACCGCCACTAAGCAATATAGTTAGAAGATTATTGATACAAAACAAATTTTCATCTCACGGTTTCAGAAGCTTGCGTATATTTTGTAATGACGTTTGAAGAGTAGACGGCTGATGTGGGACCTGCACGATATAAGTCTGTGAATGAAAGCTAGATGGGGAGTGTTAATACCAGCGAAGCCACGACCATGTCGTATGTGCCGCAATCAAAGTCCTGTGTTTCTGGATCTTTTTCAATATTCAAAATTTTGAACCTAACTCTCTCTGTTGCAGGAGAAAGTTTTGTTTTGGCTTCCGCGACATTTTCTGGAGACACATCGGTGTAGTCCAGGCATTCGAAGCGCCAGTCGCTTTCATCGCCTCTCAATGCATTTATGAGAACCTTTGTCACTGTTCCGAAGCCTCCACCAACCTCTAATATCTTCATTCTGGGATGACTATGAGAAAGAAGATCGAGGTATTTGCCCAATCCACGAAGACCGTTAGATTGATCAACCTTTGTTATTAGACAAACGAAACATATTCGCGGAATACATCACTTACAAGATCATTGTAGGCCGCGTTTAGCATATCTTCGTCCTTGAATAAGGCTGAAGGGTCAAGCTCACCAGATAGAACTTTTACTATATTTTGAGTAATGAAGTCAAATAAATGGCCTTGTTTGGTTCCTAAGACACGTTTCTCGACTTCACGGAAATAATCAGAATCGGCTATGAGGTTGTCACATCCGTTAGTAGAAAGTCCAATCCAGTGCTCTTCAAGCAGCTTCTGACGATCAATCAGCCAGTTGTAATATCTCTTCAGATGTGGCTGGGGAGCTTGAACCCCCTTTTTTGATGTGTTGGAGAGTGTCTCTTTGATTCGAACTGTGATAAAAAAATCCAACACACTGGAAAAACTATCATGCTCAGCGTTATTGGCAAAATTTGACGTCTTGCACAGCTCCATAATTTCAACATCACTCAGAAGTTTCAGATCTGGCTTCCACACAATTTCATGGCAAAGACTATCTAGAGAATTTTGAGTATTTCCTGCTAGATCTGGCGAATCGACGATATTCATGCGTAAGCCTTGGACAGAAACTAAGGTTTTCTGTAGCGTATCGTCGAGTGCCACGATACCGATGGTTGGACCAAGAAATTGAGATGTATCCATGGAGGAGCCATATATCTTGAAACTCTGAGATGTGACCGCCTGGCTATCCACCCACAGTCTGTCGATGTGAGTAGGAACAGCAGTGGAGATCTTTTTTGTGCCTGAGGGTACCGTCGTCCATATAGAAGTTTGAAAAATGGCGTCTAATGTTGTTGGATGGATCGTCTCATCCGAGGAGGTCGAGAAGTTCCGGACCACAGCTGTCAAAAACTCGGCAGCTTTATCTTGGGATAGCTCCGTAACCAGCTGGAACGCTGGACCGTAGCCATACCCGTTGTTCTGTAAGATCTCATACATCATCTCTCCGCGCATACTCGACTTACAGGATGCCAAAGCAGCTGTATAAGTATGTTGTCGAGATTCCTGGACTTCCAACTCTAGTGCTTTATCAATCTCCTCTTCCTTATCACCATACAAAACCTGGATGGAGCCTGTGCAATTTTCTACCCAAGTTTCGCCATCCAGGGTACAAAGCCTGAAATTGAACCATGATGAGCGTTTTGATTCCAAGCTGTGAGCCGGACGCAGGTGAAAACTGGTCTCGACACCCTGTGAGCTCGATGAGATGCGAATTGCCGCGGGGAATGTCACGTTCTCCACATTGAAACCGGAGATTGGCCTAACTTTATCTGCTGTCTGTTTGGCTGCCTCAATAGCCATGACTATCATACCAGCCCCTGGGTAGAGTATTGTTCCATTAATCTGATAATTGATTAGTTTTAGGAGGGAATAAATATTCGAGAGAAAAGGCTCACCTTATGATCCTGGACCCATGGCATTTCAGATATCCGAATGATATTTCTCCACCTTCCTTCCAGGGGATTCTGGTTAGGATCAGGCAGTCCCAGAAAACCATTCCGAGCAACTTTCCGTAAACGGTAGTTTTTGCTTATCTTGCTCTCGTGCCAATAAGACTGATCGTGATTGAAGGGATACTCTGGCAGATCTGGCAGTGTCTTGCAGCTGTTGTAATGCTTATTGAGCAATGTGAGATTAATCGGATACCCGGCTGCATATAGATCACCAAACACAGAGAAAGCAGTTTCAACAGCGGACATATTTCGCACTAGCAGAGCCAAGTACTTGATAGATTTTCTTCCCTTCAAGATGTCCTTACACGCCCCCTGCAAGACGGAATGTGGCCCAATTTCTAGGATATGGTTGATCTTAGGCCTTCTACGGTGACTGCCATCTAGAGATTTTGTAGGATCTGAAGATGCGGAGCAAAGGGTTGCTAGTCCGTCGGAAAAACGCACAGGGGATATCATATTACGCACCCAGTGAGAAACTTGACAAGGTGCGTCTGGATGAATCCAGTCGCCTGTAATCGAAGAAACCATCTGTGGCCGTGTATGGTATGCAGCACCACTCCCTTCCAATTCACCAAGGGCTGTTAGGTAATCGGCCGCAATCTCTGCCATCTGGGATGAATGGTAGGCCAAATTCACCTTGAGTCTGCGACAAAATATCTTGTCTTTGTCGAGGAGAATCTTCAAAGCATCGAGCTGAATACCTTCGCCGGAGACTGCCACACTTTGAGGGCTATTGATGCATCCAACGGTGAGTCGAGCGACCTCAAACTCGGCACTAGCTGAATTTATGTAAGGCATGATCTCATCCTCTGAGAGTGCTACTGCTAGCATTGATCCTTTCATTTCTGCAGATTTCTCTAGCTGACTGCTCATATTCCCCCTGTAATAGGATACCTTCCAAGCTGAACGTCGAGATATTGCGCCAGAGCAGTATGCGGCTGCAACCTCTCCGGATGAATGGCCGAGGACTGCTGCAGGGACAATATTGAAAGATTGCAGAAGGTCCACCAAAGCTATTTGCAGTATTGTGCACAAAATCTGGCTGTACTCAGTTCGATTGACATTGGTCTCAGCATCAGGTTTCTGGAGCTCATCTACCGGGTTCCATTTGCATCCCAGAGTATAGAGATATTTTCCAGCCTCTTCAACTCCCTGCATAAACGTGGGATATAAGTAGAGGAGATCTCGCCCCATGGCATACCACTGAGCCCCTTGGCCGGAGAAGATCATAGCAATGTTCGGTGATTCAAGCGAGTGACACGCTGGACTGAACCGTTTCACTAGTGATGCCAAGTCGTCTGATGGCCGCGCGATAACAAAAGATTTCCACGGTAGATGTGTCCGTCTAGTACTCAGAGTATGCGCTAGATCTTGAATAAATGATGTTGTATTGTGAATGGGTTTGGTCGACAGGAATGAGCCCCAGACATTCTGTATGCGGGGGATGCCTGCTTCATCTGCTGCTGACCAGACAAGAAGTTTAGGCGCGTCAATATCGGCCACGTCCTTTCTAATATTTGTTTCTGGATGAACTGTAATATTCTGAGTTGTCTGTCCGTTACGAGCTGAGGAAACTGTCGGGATTGTGTTGTGATTTCCATTCAGCTGATGAAGTCGAAGGAAATTGAATGCATCATCCAAGACAATGTGTGTGTTGGAGCCTCCGTATCCAAAAGAGCTGATAGAGGCTCTTCGAAGTCCATTTGTAGGCCATGGTAGAGCCTCTTGGGGGAAATTCAAGTTCCAAAATTCATCATCAATCCTTGGATTAAGGTCATGCAAATTTTCACTGTTTGGTGGAATGACGCCCTTTTCCAAAGCTAATATAACTTTCATTATAGCAGCAATACCACTGGCTCCTTCTAGATGTCCAATATTTGACTTGATGGATCCTACATACAATGGTTCGGCCGGCGAACGATGTAGGCGGAAAACGGAGCCAATGGCCCTGGCTTCAATAGGGTCTCCGACAGCAGTTCCAGTTCCGTGCGCTTCAAAATACCGCGTCATCCCCATATCGAGACCAGTTTGATGATAAGTGTCTCGGATCAATGTTGCTTGCATCTCCGAGCTCGGCTGCGTGATGCCTGGGGTTTTTCCGTCCTGATTAGATGATGCAGCTCTGATAACAGATCGAATCGTGTCGCCATCACGAATTGCATCCTCCAGCAGCTTAATCACTAGCACACCTACACCTTCACCCCGCGAATAGCCATTACTGCGCTCATCAAAACTGTAGCACCGGCTGTCCTTAGACAGGAGACCGAGATTGTTCATCATCAATGTTGGCTCTATGGCCAATAGAAGGTTGCTACCCATCGCGAGTCCCATAGTAGACTGGCCACTCCAGATGGATTGACACGTCAGATCGACCGCAAGCAGACTACTTGAGCAAGCTGTGTCGACGGTTACGCTGGGACCTTTAAGGTCAAAAAACCAACTGACGCGATTTGCCAGCATGTTCGATGTTTGCCCCGTGATGCTGTACTTGTGCTGGTTCAGAGAATCCTTGACTTGTAAAGCCACCCAGTCATTACCAGAAGACCCTGCAAAAACTGCAGTCTTAGATTTGGCGATTTGTGTCAACGGGATTCCAGCATTTTCCAGCGCGTGAAAGGCTGTTTCGAGGAGCAGCCGCTGCGGAGGCTCCATGGCCTCAGCTTCGGTGGCAGTTATGGAGAAAAAAGGGGCATCAAAGTGACCCAGATCATCTTTCAAAAAATTTCCCCCACGAATTGACAGACTGTCCAGTCGGTCACCCTCTGGATGGTAATGTGCATCGATGTTTAATCGGTCTGGGGGGAACTCCATAGTGGTGCAACGGCGTGCTATTATCATTTCCCAGAATTCCTTTGGGCTCACTGCATCCTGAGGAAGACGAAAAGATAACCCAACGATAGCCAGTGGCTTAGGTGATTTGTCTGATGATTCTATCATAATGGTGCTTTTTGATCAGAACTCTCAGATTGAGACTATACAAGAAAAAATCAAAATTTTATCGGGCTGAAAGGCTGCTACTTTTCAGCTTCCCTCTACTATATATGTGTTTTTATAATCTCTCTCGTTCAAGTCAATTCCAGGTTTCTTGCATAATTGGAGTTAGCGCCCAGGTATTGGTTGAGTACGTTTGCTGATTCTTTCCAAGGTTAACATCAGAACATACAAAAACCGAAGAAACCGTCGGTAAGAATTACAGTAGTTGGGCTGCATTTCTGGTAGAAAGAGCTAGAGCGAAGAAACCCTGGAAAGCAAAGTGGATACGGTGGACTGCCTAAACCTGACAGTGTATGTGATACAGAACTTTTTGCATGCTGATTATTGATTCAATGCATGCATAGTACTTGAGAGCTTTTTATTTAATTAGTCCACGTATAAAATGTCTCACAAGTTGACATGCATGGAGAAGTGATGTGATCAGAGGAATTTCAACGAATTTAATACCAAGACACAAATGCCATGTTGATAAAGCGTACTGGCGTGGAGAACTTATTGTTCACTTTTTTGCCCTCTACTTTAAATCTCATTCCCACTCAATCTAGTACAAGAATCAAACAAAGCACACATATCAATTATTCTTGTGACCTTGAGGAGCACTTATACACTATCTTCTACACTTGGTCATACTAATTTCTCGATATGCGTTTTTTATGGTGGGTTATTCTCTATTATTTAAGATTTGATTGCTGATTTCTTCCAGTTTGCATGGAATGGGAAGCAATTCTCGCGTGAGTATACCCAGGCCAATTAGAAAAGACCTAATCTAACTATCGAAAAAATCGACTGTCCAGATATTCAAGCAGCAAACTGGTAAGAGTTCCAAGCTGTGAGAAACTAAATAGAGCTAACAGACTAGCAAGCTGCTCTTCGATATGAACTTGGCGAAGATCATAGCTACGACTTTGTCAACGGACCTATCCCTTGGGAAATGGACAGAGGTGGGCATTAGAAATGTCGCTCGGGCTGAATCATACTAACACCACCACAGAACTAGACCAGTTCGTGATGGGTGAAGAACAGACTTACGCTATGTGCGATCCACTGTCGGCCTTATCCTGTATTCAAGCGATGGAGAACCTCGAAAACTACATCGTAGCCGAGGGTCCTTATGATGGTATCATGGGGTTCAGTCAGGGCGCCAATCTCTCCCTCAGCTGGATGATCAAAAAGCAGCAAGAGGCCAAAAATGGCAAAGAAAAGCAGCTTCCTTTCAAGTTTGGGGTATTCTTTTCGAATCCCTGGGGAGTGTACAATGCTAAGGCACTTGCAGATGGCCAGCTTGTTTATTTGGATAACAGGACCATCGAAGGCCTACTGGATCTACCTACCGCACATATCTGGGGTTTGGCAGACAAGGACCAGGCGCTCGCCCAAATGATCAGTACTACCTGTGTAGAAAGCAAACGGTCAATCTTCGTTCATGATAGAGGGCATGAAATCCCGCCTAAAATTGACACAGTGATATCTATGGCGAAAATAATCAATCGAGCAATCATGCAAGCTCAATCTATGGAATTTTAATACAAAATAATCATTGATCCTTCCATATCGGGCATGTGTGTATCTACAATATTTCCTTTCCATCAGCCGGGAATCGAACAGACCCTGTATAGCTTTCTACACCTCGGGCTAAATCATTTCGCTGGCTCGCTAAATAAGATGTATTCAAATCCGAGTGTAATGGACTCACTGTACGATATCGATAGACCCATTTTTTTCCTGAAGATGCACTGGAGCGAAAAGAATGATGAATGATGGATCAGGAATTATTACCCGAGCCGCAATTTTGGTAAGATAGCTGGATAGATAGTGCCAAAGCCTCAAATGGAAATTCCTCGTCAGAATAAATTCAACCTCTTAGATTCAAGAAAGGGACCTGGTAGCACGGAGTATGAGACATCGACGTATCCATCGTGATGCTGGTGGAGATAGCAGAAGTGGCTGGACGTCGAAATTTCTAAATACCATATTGTAATGCATATCTATGCTTGTCAGCTGACTGCATGCATTAGTGCACACCTGTCAGTAACGTTTTTCATGCATAATGAATGCCCCGAGTACGACCGATACTAGGACGTATCGAAATCAGAGAGTTTGCAATACATCTTACCGTACTTGAAATACGCGAGTGTATTGTAAAATGTGCATAATATACAATATGATGAGTGGATGCATAGGCAGCATCCTTTTAAGAAGAGTGCTCAAGTGAGGTCCTCGAGAATAAAGAACTTTCAAATCATCCCTTGGTCATGCCATCGCGAAGTACTGTCTCCGTGGCCCAATATCTCTTTGCCCGAATCAAAGAGCTTGGCGTTCAATCAGTTCATGGCGTACCAGGTATGGATTGCTCTTCCAACTAATCACAGAATAAGACATCGCTAAGGCTGCTCAGGGGATTACAACTTGGTGTCGCTTGATTATGTTTCTAAAGCTGGACTGCGCTGGGTTGGCAATTGCAACGAGCTCAACGCTGGTAGGTTTCCTGTCCAATACCGACCAAATGAAACTGACGCCTGGCAGGCTATGCAGCGGATGGGTATGCTCGCGTCCATGGGATTTCTGCACTGATGACAGTCGCCGGAGTCGGAGAGCTGTCAGCCTCGAACGCTATTGCGGGGGCATATGCTGAGTACGTCCCGATTGTGCACATTGTAGGGCAGCCAAGCCTGAAATCGCAGCAACAGAAAAAACTACTGCATCATTCGCTAGGCGATGGGAACTTTATGGCGCTTGCCAAGATATCGGAGAGGACAGTAGCCAAGAGCGTACAGATACTCTGTGCAAAACAAGCCCCCGGGATGATTGACGATATCATCACCCAGTGCTGGAATACTAGCAGACCGGTTTCGATCATTCTTCCCACTGACATGGTTCATACTCCAATTTCGGCGGCTAATTTGGCTAGGCCACTACGCCTATCGGGCTCTGAAAACGATAGAACGCATGAGGCCCACGCAGTTGATGATATTCTCGCGGCTCTTCGGGCGGCACAGCAACCAGTGCTTTTGGTTGGGGGCTATAATATGCGATTTACAAGACGAAGAGAGGTGATATCGCTCAGCGAAAGGCTGGGACTTCCAATCTTTTTATCCCCATCTGGGCGAGGTATCATTGACGAGCAACATCCCAACTTCAACGGGCTCTACTTGGGAGATTGTTCTAAGCCACATGTCATAGAGATGGTCCGGTCGGCTGATTTGATCATATCAATTGGTAATATCCATTCCGACTTGAACGTCGCTTCTGTTTCATGGGACTTTGATCCATTGAGGATGGTCGAGGTTCAGAATGAAACAGTCCACATACGAGGCAAAACTTATAGGCGGTTGAACAGTGACGGCCTTTTACAGGCTCTCCTCTCTCGCTCTTCAGAGCTTGTTCCGACAGGAAGTTGTGAAGCAGTGGCTTTGCCATCGACAATTAGCATCCTGGAATCAAGCAATGTTCGCGTGCCGGCTGGTCCCTCCGCACTTATAAGTGCAGAGCCGGTATATGGAGGCGGTTTTATGAAGGGAGTGCTGCGACGGATGTCACATACGCTGAGTAATAGCGAGGACTCTGACCATCTGAGTCATGACTGGCTATGGCCCACATTGAGCGCCTGGCTACTCCCCGAGGACACAATCATAGCCGAGACAGGCACCTCAAACTTTGGGATATGGTCTACCAAATTTCCTCGCGGCGTCACTTTTATCAGCCAGTATGTTTGGGCGAGCATCGGCTACTCTCTAGGCGCTTGCCAGGGAGCTGCTGCAGCTGTCCAAGACTCGATGCATCCTGATCGACGGACTATATTGTTCATCGGTGACGGGAGCTTCCAATTCACTTGTCAGGAGCTAAGTACAATTATCAAGAACAGTCTCACGCCCATCATGTGAGTAGTTCCCCTCAATCCATGATGCGTGGCAGACACATACTGATTAATCTGCGCAGTTTCGTGATCTGCAACAAGGGATACACCGTCGAGCGGCTCATACATGGCATGCATGAATCCTATAATGATATTCAGGAATGGCAGTACCGAAAACTGCTAGAGGTGTTCGGTGCAGAGCGCAAATCCTACCAGACGCATCAGATTCGGACCAAAACTGAATTTTCTGCTCTTCTGAAAGATCCGTCTTTCAATAGTGATCGGGTTCTGCGAGTGAGACTCTTCATCTCTTACAAAGCTTCAATTTCTAATGATTACTTCAATAGTTTATCGAATTGCACATGGATCAGAACGATGCGCCATCTGATCTCAAGACACTCACTGAGCAGCTCATAGTTCGAGACTCACAGAAGTCGAAGATTGACGAAGATGAAGCTACTTAGAGGTATTAATCAATCAAGCAATATATATAAACAGTAAGCAGATTTCATATAGGATGACAATTATGTTTTTGCACGGGCTGTCTCCGCACGAGAAGTCGACAATTGGAAGCTTTAGGTTAATTCAATATTACTCATACCTCATACTTCTGTTGGTAAACACTTGAAGGATGTTTTGGATTACGGTAACATACGTATGTATTACAACTAATACACCAATTCAGCGAGTGTTTTACTCCGTCTTTGATACAGTTTTTGTCTTGCTTCAGGCACTAATGCACCTACCTTTTGTGCTGTCAGCGAGAAGTGTGCGTTCAATGGGACATCGCCAGCCCACTAGGGCTGGTTTGCTACTGAGTAATAAAAAAACTTGATGTATTGTATTGGATAGCTGTTGCAGCTGGGATCCGAGGAAAAACCAACCCCTTTTCTTAAACATCATACACTTGCTCTAGATTAACAGAATCTACGCTTTTGAGTATATTCAATATTATACATCTATCTTGCTAAGACGTTATGGCAGAGCTGTCGATAGTCTATGGGCCAAATGAACCGGCTCTCTGGCCCAAGAAGCTGGGAGATCTGATCGAAGAACAGGCTGACAGATTCGGCGACCGCTGCGCGGTGGTAACCCCATGGCAGGAGAAGAGACTTTCATTCTATGACCTGGCTCAGAACAGTAAGATCCTGGCAAATTCCATGGTCCGTGCCGGATTACGACTTGGTGATTGCGTTGCAGTTATGGCCGGAAACCGATACGAATATATTCAGGTGTTTCTGGCTGGAGGGAGAATCGGGTGCCCAGTACTACCAATTAATAACGCGTACACACCAGTGGAAGTTTTGAGAGCGCTGCAGAAAAGTTGTAAGTTCGTCCATTGCCATGAGCAAGGGTTAACAGTGTTGCTGAAATTGGATCAAACGCAGCGTGCAGATTACTTTTCGTCGCATCAAATATCGGTCCTCGTACTTTGTCCGATCATTTGCAATGTGTTTTCGACTCCAAATCAGATATGGTGCTGCCCGAGTTATCGGGCATTGTTTGTTTCGATGAATCTCACCAGAATATACCCATTCAGGGCTACGAGGAATTTCTGCAATCTGGGGCTATTAATGAAGACAGAAGTGGCATTCTGGATTCAGCTGAACAATTGGTACAGCCTTCCGACAATCTCAGTTACCAATTTACATCTGGCACGAGTGGAGAGCCGAAACTGTCCATGCTTTCACATCGGTACGAGACCTGTGTGTTCGGGGCTATTTATAGGGACGTCTGTTAACTCTTTCAAGGGGCCTGATCAATAACGCGCGTCTCGTCGGCGATGCCATGTGCTTAATCCCGGAAGATATAGTCTGCTGCCCGCCACCATTATTCCATACTTTTGGGTTAGTACTTGGGTTTCTCAATGCATTTACGCATGGCAGCACAATAGTCTTCCCCTCAGATCATTTTGACGCCAATCTAGTGATCCATGCGGTCATACAGGAAAAAGCTACGGCCTTGCTAGGGGTACCGACCATGTTCGTGGCGGAATTGGAAGTCTGCGAAGCCAAACAACTGGAGATCACAACAGTGAGGACTGGACTTGCCGCTGGATCACCCGTATCAGAAACGCTTCTGAGTCGGCTAGAATGCCGGCTTGGTATAAAAGGGATGCTGGTTGCGTACGGGATGACAGAAACTAGTCCCGTTACATTTATGACTTCGCTGGATGATCCCAGGGAGAAGGCAATGACTAGTTTAGGCAAGATTCTCCCACATACCTCAGCAAAGATTGTCGACCACAATGGAGCCATTGTCCGGCGGGGAGAGAGCGGTGAGCTCTGTACCAGTGGATATGGTTTACAGAAGGGATACTTTAAGAACGAATCAAAGACTAGGGAGGTAATGCGCCGGGATGCAGATGGTAGATTGTGGATGCATACCGGAGACCAATGTTACTTTGACCCCGAGGGCTACTGTCACACCAGTGGCCGGATAAAAGATATTATTATCCGAGGTAAGTCTCTTTCCATTCTGTATATCTATCCAGCAGTATTGAAACTGAGAATTTTCAGGCGGCGAAAACCTCTTTCCGCTTGAGATCGAAGAGCGATTGCTGCTTCATCCGGCTATCACTGAGGCTAGTGCTGTGGGAGTTGCTAATCAGAAGTACGGCCATGTTGTGGGGTGTTTCTTAAAGCTGGCTCAGCATCACACCAAGCCTCAGGACCAGGAAGTGAGAGACTGGGTCCGTGCTGAATTAAGCTGGCACAAGGCGCCTCAACATATATTCTGGGTTGGTGAGGGGGAGTCTGTCCCGATTTTCCTAAGACCGCCAGTGGCAAGCACCAGAAACACCTAATGGAGAATATTGCCAACAGAAGTCTCTTTGAGCAAAGCCCCAGAGCCAAGATATCACCCACTCGCATCGGTTGCTCGGTTTTTGGCTTTTCAATGTGTTTGATTCCAGTGCTATTATTGTATCTATCATTATCGACGTAATATCTTTCGATAAACTTCATTACATCTTGTTTACACTCTTTCAGTTGAATCTAATATCGAAACTTTTCGTTTAATGCAATTTGAGGCTGGAGTATGAAATTTGATATGTTAGACTGCATCTACGAGACCACAACAGCACCATTGCTGTCTATGAATTGGATCTGATTGTCTCAGAATTGACTGTTATTGTTGGAATATGGAACAAAGCAGTCATGTGATCAAATTGTTACTATATAATAGATAGCAAACTAAGAATGAAAACCAGACTTTACAACCACTTCAATAGGACACACAGATATCATAGGGGCGTAAAGCGTTACCTATGTTAGGTGTCAGAAGTGGGCTTTAGCCTATTGAATAGCTATTCCACACTTGATACAGGTGTACCGACAGTTATGCAATCGCTCAGATTGAATGATCTTTCATTTATATAATAATCCTAGTTTGATTATAACATAGAGAGTTCGAAGATTATCCAAGTACAGGGGACCTCATGATTTCGTGCGCAACGTCGACCTTCTCACTCGTCAAAGCAAAAAGCGACCACATAACTGCAAAAGACCACACCATCATGAAAGCTAGCCAAGGCTTATTACCTAGGAGATTATTTAGGCTTTGAACAGGACCAGCGAGGTATCCTTTCTTCCAGCTGCTCGGGGTCGAGGCGGCGGAGGGAACTAATGTTCGGTACGAGTTGATACGCCGGTCCAGATCGATCGACAATGGAGTTCGGGCACCTTTCTGCGCTCGCTCACGATAGCGATCCATCAAGGGCACAAAGATGAAGCCTCCCGTAGCGTAGCGGCGCAGGAAGGGAGCACTGGGCTGGAGGTCGAGGAACTCAATACATCGGATGTAGAGCCAGCGCAGTTCACGCTTCAGCTGGGCACGATCGTGGCCGGCAACGGACTCTGTTTTCTCCCCTTGCAGGATACCCATCGCCTCCTTAGCAATGTCCATAGATAGACAATCGCAGATGGCGGCCATCTCGACGGCGGCATCCGTTAGCCCACGAGATCGGGCGCCACGTGCTGCTAGCAGGATGATGGCCACGTTGTGCACGCCCGCGGTCATGACACGGAACTGGGTCATCAGAGTAGTATTTCCCAGGAGCAACGGGCGAAGGCGGCTGTCAACCTTCTCCACGTACTGAATAATGTACTGACGCCAGATTAACATCTCCAGAAGCTGAAGGTCGTCTGGGTGGACGTTCTCGGCGCGCAAGCCAGACAGTACATCAGCCAGTGTGTGGCCCAGCAGGCGGAAAGATCCACTGATCAAGTCCTGCGGCGGTATTACCAGATCGTCTGAAATGGTGCAAAAGGCCAAGTAAATATGTTTCCATTGGTGGTGTTCCAGCGAGCCATGCCATATTGTCCACCACTGCAAAGAGTCCCGCATGGCATATTGACAGACCTCTTCTGCCGTCTGATCAATCTTGCCGCTGTGCAGGCTGTAGTCTTGCGTTTGCTGGTCCGGTGACGTGCGAATAAAGTCATCGATGTGATGGCAAAGCGCATCGATCTTGTCACACGTACATGGGGGTTTACAAGTATCGCCGATGGCAGAGAAGAGTCCCATTACATCTTCAGGGATCTCTACGCCGAAGTCGATATTCTCATTGCGGACTGAAGGCGTTTGAAGTTCACAGTAGTGGATGTGCAGACGGATAGGATTCTCTCCGAAGTAAGTCTTGACGGCTTGCCACATGGATTCCATGATGGAACTTCGGTCAATTGCAGAGGTTTAGGTTGTATATATGGGGTAGGGTATCGCAAAGTCCTAACTGGCACCTGTTGGGAGCGGCAAAATGACCGACTATGTCTACCCCGTCTGAATGAGACTTTATCATCAGGCTGTCCTCCTGGCTGTCCTCCTGCAGCCCATACTTTTGCTCAATGACACAACGTACCAGCTAGAGTGAGGCGCTTTCCGCATCCTCATGGCCAGTATGTGTAAGCAAGCAAGGCCCATTTGCGAGTTTAATGGTATTTTTCGTCCTTTTGCCCTCGTAAAATGGCATTTGGCCAGATATCAAGAGAAAGAATCCTGCTGATATGGCTTATCTTGCTTCCCGAGAATCCTATTGGCTTCGCTTCGGGGTTTGGGTTAAGATGTCCCGTCTTGGCGTCGACGGGTCGAGAAATCATCGGGCCCCGCTGCACTAAAGACAAATCGAGAGCCGTGGCTTGGTACAACGTCGGTAATTATATGATGTATCTCTGGTATTGATGCCGTTTGGATAACTTGCAAATTTCCCGCGCCGTATCAAAAACCTTATTTGCACTCGTTTCGTACTTTGTTTTGTTTGACATCCATCTTTCATGCAGAACAATGGGAAAAATGGAGAAGATCACATATTTTCCGACTGAAGCATGCTGACTGCATGAATACGGTGGTATTCCATCCACTGTGGAAATATGCCTACTGTCAGTTGTTGGCCGGCTTGTTCTTAGGAATGCCTGTTTATGGAAGTTGCTCTCTTCGCCTACATGTCAACCAGCAGGACCCGCAATGTTCTAGACTTCATTGTCTCTCATAAATACCTATACTAGAATGTATGATTAGCAAAATAGACAACTTGATGCATTGAGGTCTCTTACTGCATTACGCTAACGGCTGATACGGCTGGTAATCGCTGTAAGTAACATATCGATGTTGATGGAGGGGGACCCGGGAATTAACCAGGTATCTCTAGGAGCAGAGTATCAGCATAGAGAGGAGGGGTTGACCACTTGTCAGTCTTTTTTCCAAGGGACATATTTTGGCGACTGACTTTTGCTCTAGCCTCCCTTCTCTCATCGGATATGTTCCTTTTTTAAACACTGATTCTGACCTCTCCTCGCCCTGTAGATCATTTTCTCTTCTTTTATCATAGACCTCGACCTTGTTCTACGCTTACAATGCAGTTAATAGTAGTATTCATTCTCAAATTGCTGCTGGTGATATTCATTCCCGTGAGGGCACCTCAATTCATGCGTTTTGGCTAAGCTAACGAGACTAGTATTACTTCATCTCGGCCATTTACAATGCATTCTTTCACCCGCTCAAGCTTTATCCAGGTCCTCGTCTAATGGCTGCCAGTAGAATTCCCATTGTCTATGGAGTCCTCACTGGCAAATCGACGGGGTGGTTGGTGAAGCTGCATGCAAAGTATGGCCCGGTAGTGCGCGTGGCTCCTAATGAACTGAGCTACTCTGATGCAAGTGCCTGGAAGGACATATACGGGAGCCACCCATCGCGCCCAGGAGGCATGCCGCGCGATCTTACCTTTTTCCGGGCAGTCGAGGACGAGAAGGGGATTCACTCGATCCTAACCGCCAACAACGAAGACCATGCGCGAATGCGCCGCCTATTTGCGCAAGCTCTATCCAAACGAGCTCTTGCGGAACAGGAGCCTCTGATCCTGGGCCATGTCCATCACATGATAGATAAACTCAAAATCCAGGCAAAGCAGAGCAAACCCGTTGATATCATTGATATATTCAACTTCACGCTGTTTGACGTCGTCTGTGACCTCCAGTATGGAGAATCTTTGCACTTGCTGGATGATTCAACTTACCACCCGTGGGTGCATAGCCATCTGGGAATCATTCGTAGTGCCTCCCTCATTGCATCGTTGGCGGATTTCCCTGCCCTCCGGTTCCTTTTTCGACTGATCCTTCCAGGGCTGGTTAAGGCAGGGCGTGAGAGTTACTTCCATATGCTAAATGAGCGACTGGATAAGCGCCTGGCTGCTGGTGTTAAGCGCCCGGATATCGTGCACTTCATTATGGAGGCCCGCACCGAGAACGATGGAATCTCTGAGGGAGAGCTGCGCGCAACTGCCCCAATCATCATGCAAGCCGGCAGCGAGACTAGCTCCACTGCGCTTAGTGGCTTCATGGCCCATATTTTGCAAGAGCCGAAGATCTTGCGCCAGGTGCAAGATGAAATCCGCGCAAAGTTTCACTCTCAGGAGGATATCGTGATGAAAACGCTAAAAGACCTCCCTATTCTAGATAAATGCATTAAGGAGACACTGCGCGTATACGCCGCAGTGCCAGGTATCCTCCCTCGGGTTGTACCTGCCCCCGGGGCCACGATCGCGGGGCAATGGGTGCCCTCGGGCATCAGAGTCTACGTCACCTCTTTAGCTGCATTTCGTTCGGCTGCCAACTTCCACGAGCCGGAAATATTTGCGCCGGAACGTTGGGACGCGAATCCAGATGCGAGATTTGCTCATGACAAGCGTGATGCCTGCAAGCCGTTTTCGGTTGGAACTAGGGACTGTGTGGGTCGCGAGTAAGTTTACCTTGAGATAGTGAACCTAATAATCATATTAACGAGTGTAAAAACAGAATGGCGCAGTATATGATGGCCCTGATTCTTTGCAATTTGATATTGAATTTCGACTTTGAGGCCGTGCCCGAGAAAGAACCCTGGTTCGCCAATCAGCGCATCTGGACGATTTGGGATAAGCCACCTCTGATGGTGAAATTGATTCCGGTCCAGAAATCTAATTGATGCAAGAGGTCAAAGGAGGCCGGACGTATACATTCACAAAGTACATGTATACTCGAACATCCACCAATAAGATTTTGGCAATTTTGATCATCCTCCACTAGCAAGCTCTAGTTCCAATTACCCAATAAGATCCCTTACTTATACATGACTCCATTTAATACGATACTGAGAGCTGTAAGCACTTGTAATGGGCAGCATCATCCCACATGGCCGTCAGTCTTGGCATTAATACTTATAATGCTCTACATCTCGAAAACGCATCTGAATTTAACTTCCAATTCTTCTTACCCAGCTGTTGTACAGCTGGTAACCTTGGAAGATGGAGCCTACAATTCCACCCACCTTTGAGCCCTACCTTCTCACCCCCCTGGACTATCTCCCTCCTCCGATGCACATGACTGCCTTTTTAACATTTGTCACAGACGATACTTCTCAGGCTATTCGAGTCTTGACAGCCGGGGTTTCACAATTGGTTGGTCACTTGCCTTTCCTCACTGGAAATGTCTCTCCTTCGACCACCTCTATTCCCGGCCGGCAGAACGTCCGCGAAGTCCAGCCATCGACAGCGGCAATTTTGGAGCAATACCCCATGTTGTCAACCAAGAACCACCACCAAAAATACACCTCTGTGATAGGATATGGGCAAAAAGTCTGCTACGATGATATCTTCACAGAGGAATATCTACCATTGCCACTACATATGGCCACTGCTACTGCCAGCCCAGTGTTCCGATTTCAAGCCAACATCCTTGAAGATGGGATCATCCTCTGCGCCAGTGCCCATCACATGGCTCTTGATGGGATTGGCCAATGTCTTGTTCTTGAAGCGTTGGCCTCCTGTTGTCGAGCCATTGGGGGCGATCTGTCCTCTAAGGACTTGCTCACTACACCTACTGCTGAGAAAGGCACCCGTAAGTTAATTCTGCAGGCGGCAACGTCCATTAACCCACAGAAGGGAAACTCTGGGGTCGGCCAAACTTGGGGAAAGCCCCTGCCTGGGGGGATGCAGGACCCGGTTAGCCGCAAGTTTGTTCTGTCGCCTGACCGTGTGTCGCAGCTTAAAAGCTTATGTTCTTCCCATCTCCTGCAAGACATCAACTCCGATAAAATCCTCTCGCGGAACGATCTCGTTCTGGCACTGATTTGGTTGTGCGTTATACGCGCTCGTACTTTGCTTGCCGGCCCTGGCAACCACATGGCACAATCCAGCCTGAGCACAGCAATTGATGTGCGTACGGCGCTGCGCCCACAACTGCCGCGTACCTACCTTGGTAACGCAGTGATGACCATTCCGCTTATAAGCCCCTTTTCCAATGCCGAGACGGTGGATTTCGATGATTCATCGCTTATCAAGGAGCTTTTGGGTTCCACTTCGGGAACCTCAGCCGTCGGACCCCGTCTGTCAGTCAATGCGACTCATCTGTCGCACTTAGCGCAGCTCGCTCTGCTCATTCATCGTGGGAACGCCTCTGTTGACAATGAATACCTGCGTCACCATCTCGCACAGATCCAATCTTCGCCTGACTGGTCCATCTCGGCGGCATCACGGCCAGCCGAGTTCGGACTAAGTAGTTTGCGCACGATCGGCACCTATCGATTGGACTTTGGGGCTGTGTTGGGCCAGGTGAAGGATTTTGATGTGCCAGATCCCCGGTTCCGGAGCGCAGCGTGGATCCTCCCAGCACGGTTCAAGGATGCGCCTTGGGATATCCGTTTGGTGCTGGAGCCCAAAACTTTAGATCTCGTGAAACGGGATCCAATGTTTCGGTGGGTACAGGGCGAAGAGAAATCAAAGTTGTAAATGCAAATCTTCCAAAAGTCGAATTAGTGGAAATGAAAGACTTGTTCTTCGAATATTCCTCCACGTGACTGATTGATGAATCTTCTCTACATTTACCAAAGATTTCATTGAAATCTGGCCGACACCGTTAACTGATTTACTTAGCTCTCTGTCATCTACTTGGGTTTCTATGTTTCATGCAATTCTTATAGTTTTAAATCAACCAATAAATTCATGATCCGATGACCTCAATGCTCATCTAGTAGATAAGTAAACACCAAGGAATCATTATTTACTTGACACGTCATTTAACCGCACCATCAATGCTGGTTTGTGCCAAATGAAATATGAATGCTGATCGTTCCACTTCGCGCTCTGTGGACAAAGCTCCAAATCGAAGTTGAAAACCAACTTAGCTAGTGTCAGTCGCATCTCAAGGTATGCCAGACTAATTAAAACCTGTTAGCAATGCGATATACCTGCTAGGTTAAGACTCAGCAATAGGAACAACTCACTTTTTCCCTAAACAATTCCGAGCTCCCATAGAAAATGGTTGCAAAGTGTCTCTCTGGTCGGCTTCAAATTGTGGGTCGGATTGTAACCATCGCTCTGGGAGGAATTCTTTGGCGCGGAGAAAGTTTGAATCACTCATGTATGATGCGTAGTGCGGAACGTGAACATTGGTCTATCTAAGTAAGTCATAGTCCCTCAGCTAGTATGATGAGATAGACACCCACATTCGCAGGCAAAAAATTGCCAGCAACCGTCGCGCCCCCAGGAGGGACCACTCGGGGCAAGTGAGCAGCCATGGGCGAATACAGTCGTAGGGACTCGTCAATGACGGCATCCACATATGGTAAACTGGCGCATTTGGCGTTTGTGATGTCTGAGTCACGAGAAAATGTCTTCCGTACGAGCTGAGATAGCTGTGCTAGTGCATCGCGGTTGATGCAGAGGTAGTAGATGCAGCCGGAAAGGGCCGTGGCGGTAGTTTCGCTCCCCGCAAGAATGATACTACACATACTATCGTTAGCTCAATTACCAATATTTGCATCCGAAGCGAAACTGACAAGGTTGCATTGGCGTGGATCTCATGACGAGACATTTGGACTACATGCTTCTCTTCCAGTCTTAACTGTGGTGAGCTTTTTTCATCCGCGAGTCCATTCTTTAGCATAGCCGACATAAAGTCTGACCGAGTCGTTCCTTGCTCCATTCGGCGATCAGATCTTTCTGCACTAAGAGCAAAGTTTTGTTTCAGCTGTCGACGGAACCAGGAAGGGGTGCAGACTTCCTGCAGTGCAGCGAGGATGGGGAAATGGCGTATAGCGCTGAGAATAGTGGTTCCCATTATACTATCGAAGATGAACTCAATCCACGGATGGAGCTGGCTGTCATAAAGGCAGTCAAAGGTTTCGCCGAACATCAAATCCCCCGTAATATCGAAGGCGGCGAACTCAAGCCACGCCTTGATGTCTACGGCCTTGTGCTGGTGCGCCTGGCTGCGTAGGCGGGAGATGAACATATCAATGAAAACAGTGAGTCGTGGCTCCAGGTCACGAATCGCTCGGTCAGAGAAACCGTGCGCTAGTATTCGCCGCTGCCTGCTATGATCTTTATTGCTGAGAAACCCACCAACTGCATCTCGGGTAGGCATCAGTGAAGAGCCATAGACCTTGGGGTCTTTAGGGAACTGTGACACTCCTGGGCGAAATCCGTAGATGTCTCGGAACCCTTGCGCAGTATTGAACGACAGAGTAGTGGGTCCGGTTCTAACAACAGAACCGTAGCGATCATGAAGGGCAAGCATTTTCAAGTGATGGCGTCCTCGCATCAAGCTGAGCTGAGAGGGAAGATAAGAAAGGGCCCATAGCCTCGGACCAGGATACTGCGCAAGCGGAGACAACAATAACTCGTATACTAGCACATATGATACCCATAACAGAATCTAAGTCCATCAGCTCAGTTCGTATCATTTTTCCAGCATCAAATAACACTTACTGTAATGGAAATCGCAAGAGTCCCCGACCAAGAAAATAATATTTTCGTTGCTATTTCCACAATATAAACCATTATGCTTGCTACTATTCTGAGAATGCGGCTGTAGGGCTATGGTGTAAACCAAAGTGTTTGACTTAACAGATGAGGGGCAACTTATACATTCACGAAGTCCAAGACTTACAGTGCCTTTTATCTCTCACATCAGCTCGACCTGCATATTGGAGAAATTTTGACGTGTATCCGTTTGAAAATTTCCGAAAATACTTGTATATTTCACCACTTGAAAATTTTTATTACACGAGCCTGTTTAGGGTTAGGACAGATATTTTTAGACGGGAATTCTTGCTACACCTTCTAGATGAGGGTACCTTAGTCTAATGCTGTCAAAGGAAGTGGTTTGGGACCTACTTTTAGGTGTGTATTTAAGCCAGATTACGTTCAGTCTGTAAACAACGCAAACATAGACCCACATTAATAATTTAGCAAATCATGGTATTTTTACCATGCTTATTTGACAGGTGGGTCCCAGGAGAGTCCCATTGGAGATCTTCCTTCCAGCGAATTATCTCCTCTTCCCCGGTCGAGCTTTTAGGCACTTCTTTCCTAGTGCGCCCCATCACCTTTTAGTGGGCGAGTCGAAGCAGGACTAAGTACCAGTCCCGAAGCGTACACCCAATAAAATTTGGGTCTTGCTCAAGAGGGGGAGATGGATAACACGGCAGAGCATGCATGCTCCACGTTTTTGGCGTTCTTATATTAAAAAGGTAGAGGCGTCGCTTCAGGGGCTTTTCAACTTTCCAGGGTTCTTGTGAGCCATCATCATCTTTGCCTTCTCGTTCACACAACAAAAGCAATACTCATACGAAAAAATCATGGAGTCGGACTCGGTGACAATATCCACTTTTCGCATCAAGGATAGCGCAATCCTCCTTATATATGCACTTTTGACGGCTTTGCCCGTTTGGTATTTGACAGCGTATCTGGTTTCTCCCCTTCGCCGCGTTCCTGGTCCTTTCCTGGCAGGTAAGCCTCTAAGTACCTCCTTGCCTCTGAGTGGACTTTTGGCTCCGTTTGATTCATCGTCATCAACTGACTTCTCTTCCAATTCTAGGATGGTCTAATTTGTGGCGAATTTTTCATGTGCGGCGGGGAAAATACCACCTCGTTATTGCAGATCTTCACAAACAGTACGGCCCGGTGGTTCGTATCGCTCCAAACGTGGTGGATCTTGATTTCCCGGAGTTGACAAAGACTGTATACAACACGAAGCAGAATTATGTCAAGGTACACGTCCTATACTGAGTATAAAGGTTATCAATATTGACTTCATTAGACTAAATTCTACCATGGAAGCAGTGCCAGAAATAGTAGAAAAATCATTTATAATCTTTTCAGTGAATGCAAGCCAGAAATTCACGCCCGCGAGAAGCGACCTATTGCCCAGCACTATTCGATGACTGATATACTATCGCTGGAGCCACATATCGATCAGATGATTAGCTACCTATGTGAGCGCCTGGAGGAGAATTTCATGAATGGATCTAGCTCCAGTAAAACCTGTGATATCGGCGAATGGATCGCTTTCTGTGCGTCAATTACCTCGATAAAACTTCTCTACTACCATGCTGATATCAACAGATACCTGGGACGTTGTGGGAAAAGCTACATTCAGTCAGCCCATTGGTTACTTAGAGAAGGGCCACGACTTTGATGGCACCATCAAAACGGCCGATCTCGCTATGGACTAATTCAGCATGGTGGGCCAGATTCCTATCCTGGATCACCTGATGGATAAGAACCCAATTTACCGGATCGGCCCCCCAGCCTTCGGAAGCATTACGAATATCTCCATCCAACATCTTGTGGATCGACTCCAGGGAAAGGACGGCCATTTCAACGACCCACAGAAGCCTGACTTTCTTGATAAGTTCATCGAGGCCAAGGGAAAGTTCCCGGATATTGTAGACGATATGCAGATCATTTCATACTTGATGATCAACATGATTGCAGGAGCTGATACAACAGGCATTGCTCTCAATGCAGCTTTATATTTCTCTATGAAGAATCCTCGTGTGTGGAATCGTCTGAGAAGTGAAATCCCGGCATACAATCCAACTTCTGCAACCTCTGTTGTGCCCTTCAAAGTCGCTAAGGAATGCAAATATCTTGAAGTAGTGGTACGTGAATCTATGAGATGCCATCCTGCGGTCGGAATGCTTCTTGAGCGGTACGTTCCAGAAGGTGGTCTTAGTCTCCCGACCGGACAATATATTCCCGCCGGCTATGTTGTGGGTATAAACCCCTACGTCTTGGGGCGAAACCAGTCTGTTTGGGGTAAAGACGCCGATGAATTCCGGCCCGAACGATGGCTTCGGGATGAATCCCAGGAGACCGAGGAGCAGTTTCAGGACCGTCTACGCGCAATGAACAACGCTGATTTGGCGTTCGGTGCAGGCAGCCGTGTGTGTATTGGCAAGAATTTGGCCAACTTGGAGATTTATAAACTTCTTGCCACACTGATCTCACTATATGACATGAATCTCGCCCATGCTGAGAAAGAATGGGTCACCCATAACAGCTTCTTTGTTCGCCAACATGGTATTGAGGTCAAAATTTCTCGTCGTACCTAAGGATATATGCAGATACATGATTTTTTAGCGATTGGGGACATCTTATTCCGGCCGCCGCTGCTTTAAGTAGATCAGGAGAAGAGTGTCAATGGCGGAACATATGTTGGAGAAAATGGTTACATTATGTAAAAGTCGGATGGTTGAGATCTCCCTATCGCCTATCAGTTGCAAAAAGTGGTAAAAATTGATGTTCATTCTTAAATGAACCTCACTTATCTATAGAGATGTTAAGCGATCTGCGGTCAGATCGCAGATCGCAAATTTATTATATTGTCAAATGGAGGTCTGACTACCAAAGGAATAGTGGATTCTAGTGGGCAAATGAGAGTGCAGTATGCGTATGAAAAGTGTATGTGTGTGTGTGTAACTATGGTAGAAATCCCATGGTGGGATTCCAACATGGAAGCCAATTTCGAATATTGCTGTAATTTTCAATCGCTTGCAGGATTAGTGTAGTTTCTCTCGCTGGTTAAGTGTGGGTCTTGTAGTCCTGAATAGCGGGGGGCTAGCATTAGTGTATGATTTCCAATGTTTTGAGCCGAAACCCCCCTTCTCCAACTACCAAGTCTCTTCCACTTTCCAGCCCCATCCCTATTCGCGGAGCTATTCATTCCAAATGTCTTTCACGAGTCTGCCTCTAGAGATCTTGTCTCATATTTGTGAAGATCTGGAACCTCAGGAGTGGGGTGCGCTCAGAATCACTTGCCACCAAATACATAGCAGTACACTGGAAGCCTATGCAACGCGCTACTTCAAGGTTTTGCCACTTCTTCTCACTCGTGAAGGCCTTGACGATCTGGAGGATGTTGCAGCAAGTGAAACTTTACGAGGCTGGGTTCGAGAAATTCGGATCATCCCAAACCTGTTCGAGGGGTGGCCAGAATATGATAAGGAACGTTTCAAAGAGCCAGGATTGTCGCATCGGAAAGTGCAGAGGATGTTCCGAAAAATACGCGGTGAAAAGGAAGAATCAACATCGAACAATGATGAGGCTGAGCTTGACGCTCTATTTGCCTCTTATCAAGCTGCACTAGAAGGACATCGTGCTATTATTGACTCGGAACTTGCTGTAGTTCTTGAAAAATGCCTGCCGCGCCTCAAAAACGTCACCACAGTCTGCTTATGGTGTTACCCTTTTGAATTCCTCATAAAAGCCAACCCTCGATTATTTCGCTGCCTTGGCTTGCGTGAAATAAAGAACCGTTTCAACATCGATGAGATGAGTGGTAATATAGACTTCTGGGGCTTCAAGCAGAATATGTTATCCATGCCTCTAGGCTTAGCATTTTCACAAGTGGCCCAGGCTATAATCAAATCTAGCCACAAGGTCCGCGCCCTCCACACGTGCGGCAATATGGAATGTGGCATAAAGTTGGGGTCTATAAAACTATCAGAGTCGCAGTATCAATCACTGCTACCGCTCTTGACCGACCTGACTACTCTACATATGTGCATTCGCATTAAAGATAACGAGAACGACATATTTGATGAGAGCGCCTTCAAACATCTTCTCAGTATGCTGGTCACAGTCGCACCCAAGTTGAAGGTTCTGACCTTCGCTTAATGGAGTCCCTTGGAAGAATTGTCTCCTCTCTATTTTCAGGATCTCTCCCAGAACATCCAGTTTTCCCAGCTAGAAGAACTTCATCTTCATTCCGTCGAGCTGACTGTGGAAAATCTCAAGCGCTTTCTTCGGACAGCAGCGCCAACCTTGAGGCGGCTAAGTATGAAGAACGTCAGCCTGACAGATACGATAATCGGAGCACGAGATCCAGGCCCTCTCACAGAAGAGAGGAGTAGTTGGGGTTCTTCGCTATCTCTCGAAGTCATCGACAAGATCCAGGAACTCTGGAAACAAAGCTTCGAGTTTTTGGCAGATAGCCCCAAGTTGCAGTTTGTCCAATTGTCCAGTATTGGTTACCGTGGAAGAGAGATCATTTTGCATGATGACCTGTATCTGGAACGCGGGCAGCCGGATGCGCAGCCGGTTTCAAATGCGAAGCATCCGGTCATCTGGTCAGAGATCTATTCCGATCCTACCAGGGGTCGTTCATTGAACATAGCTTTCAGTTTCAATGCTGAAACGGCGAATATATCACTCAAAGGATGGATCATGCAGCTGAGGATGGAGATGTGCAATCCAGCAGGCCGTATAGTTACCAGACTTCCGGGGACTAGCGGTTTGAGCTTCAACCAAGAAGGTGTTAGGTCCGAGTCCTCTACTACGCTCCCACCGCGGGGACCGGGAGACCCCAGACCGATGACTTTCGTTCATATGCGACAATAGACTCCTCTTTATTATCCATCAAATGCATCCCTTCCACAGCAAACTCTAAGCTCCAATCCATCCCATAATGATGTCTTTCTGGTGGAAGGCCATTTTAAAGGAAACAGAAGGGAAACAGAAGGGAAAGAAAACAAACATTTGATGGAAACGTATGAATAATCCTGCCTAAAAGGGTAAAGCACTTAATGTCGACTAAAGTCAACACTACAGTGATTTTAGCAAGAAAGGGAGTGATTGTAGTAATTCCCAAAAAGAAATGAAATATCATCGGGGCTAGATGACATCGAGTGTGAAGGGCTAAAGCTAATCTTAGATTCAGAACTAGCTAGGCATATGCTGTTTACAAAATCCTTGAAGAACGTAAACAATTCGGGGTGGAATCGTGAGGTATGCGGTTTATCAAAGGGCCGATATTAAGGGGTGTGCTGCGTATGTCAGCAGGACCCATAATGTAACGTGCGTCACGGTTGACCGAGCGTCCCGGTTGATCGAGCGACGCATTTGGAACTTAAAAAATCTAAGATTTTCAACATCAACTTTTAACACCAAAACATGAATTAATTATCTATTTAACGCGTGTAGGACACTAGGTATATATATGGCCTTTGGTTCCACAACCTGAACAGGTGACGAGTCGCCTAATAGTAGGTAAAGTAGGCAATGGAACATCTTCTATAGGTTGTCCAGGAGCATCCTCTAGGGATATATATTCAACTCTACCATTCTCCTGAGCAACCACGCTTTGCTGCAATTCCTCCAAACTCCGAAGACTCCCTTCATGGCCTCTGTGCTTCTTGCTAGCCGCTCTCTTTTTTATCTTTCTCTTCGCAGTATTCTCCAATCGCTGAATACGGTCTTCCATCATCATCATCCGAATCGCCATCTGAGTATGCGCATCTTGCGACCGATAAATTTGTCGTTTTAGAGGTGAAGTTAAAGCTCCTGAGGAAGATTCGAGTTCTTTCTTGATAGCAGAATTCGATTTTTGGACTTTTGAGTAGCTCCAAGGCCGATTTGAGTCACTGCTGCTTGAAGAAGTAGGGCGTTGAGGGTGGTCGTGAGGGGGGTCTTGAGGGGGGTCTTAAGGGTGGTTTTCGACCATGATATTCAGCTTTTCTAAAACATGATTAGCATCCAGGGGTACTAAACCAGCGCCCCTGAAGCTATTCACTATAGTAGATGCTTTAAATGTTGCTTTGCGTGTATAAGGATAGATTTGGAGGAAATCATCCTTATCAATAGAATCCACTCCATTCTATATTTCAGCACTAATCAGGCCTCCATATACCTTTTTAAGCACCAAAAAACATCCTACATCAAGAGGTTGTAATAGATGGGATGAATGAGCTGGCATACATAGACAAATAATATCGTTGTCCGCGCATAGTTGGTCGAATTCTGGCGTACGATGCGAAGAATGACCATCTAAAACCAACAGAATATATCTCCCTTTCTGGACCAAATTAGGTATAAAGTGGCTTTTCAGCCAATCTAGACCTATTAGATTTGTAGTCCAACCAGTTGGGCTAGTATTTAGTGACCATTTAGGGGGTAGATGGTCAAACCAACGCTCCATAAAATGTTTCCCTTTTAGGATGATATAGGGCGGAAGCGCAACACCTTGGGCGTTGATAGTCTCAATAACAGTAACCCACTCTCGATTTCCAGCTTGAAGAAGCCTTCGTTTACCATGGTAATCTGAGGAGCATATAATATACTCTGAAGATATAACACCTATCGCAAATCCAGTCTCATCGAAGTTATAGATATCCTCTGAAAGGATACCATATTTTGTGACTATATTCTGGACGAGATTAAACCACCCTTGGATGACTTATGGATCTTCTGTCTGCGCCCTCTGGATATCAAGCGCCCGAGATTTTCGCGTATGAAGAGATTCGGTGCGTTAAAGGAATCCTGTCACCCAGTTTTTGCCAACTTTAGGGGGTGTGTCGGAGGGGACAATTTCGCGGGCGCGGAGGAGCAGATTCGCCATATTTCGGCACATTTCATGCGAAAAAGCGAATCCTCTAGCGTCCATATCAAGGAGCCATTTTTCCATCGATTTCTCCTCACCTTTAGAGAATTTATGGCGAGAATGGCGAGTTATGGCCTTCGATTTGCGACCTTGGATTCGCGCTTTCAAAGTTGAGACAGGAACTGAAAAGGCGCGAGCAGCGGCAGCAGCAGAGGAGTATCGTTCATCTTTAATAACCTGAATTGCTAATAAGACTTTACTCTCCTGCTGCTCCAAATCTTTCGATTTTTGAGTGCGAATTAGAGGCATTGTTGGTGTTAGAAAAAGGAGGGTCGATTTCGGGGTAAATATTTTGAGGTGTCGCTCGGCCAACCGGGACGCTCGGTCAACCGTGACGCACGTTAGGGATGTTAGGCAGATGGCAGATAGTATCTGCCATCTGCCAACTCTGCCACCCCTTTTTAGTATAGCAGATAAAATGGCAGATATTAGTCATCTCCGCCATCTGCATCTGCCATCCAAAAAATGGCAGATATATCTGCCATGCCAAGCGGCAGATATGGTAGATATGGCAGATGTATCTGCCAATTATCATACGATATCATGTGATTATAATATCGCTAGACAATTTTCTTCTACCCTAGTATAAACTTGTAACGGCGTGGGTTGCAAGAAGGCTGAGAGAGGCAATGGACTCTCTACATAAGCTGGCTGAACCAGCTGTCAGGGAAGCAGGGGTTCCCCGGATAAGCTAGTTAGAGATTTGCTGTGAAGGGCTAAAGCTAATCTTGAATTCAGAACTAGCTAGGCACATGCTATTTACAAAATCCTTGAAGAACGTGAACAATTCGGGGTGGAATCGTGAGGTATGCGGTTGGTGGGTCACGTGGTACAACCACGTGATCTGTGTCATGTGCACACCCGACTCGTTTTTTACGAGTCGGGTGTGCACATGACACAGATACAGCTAGAATACTAAAAATACAGCATATTTTTCATAAATTATGTAAAAAAGGTGTCTCCACTTTCGTGGGCCTAATGGGCTTTTCGTGGGCTTTTTGGGCTTGGGCCGGCTAACCAAAGCCCACGTGGGCCGGCCCAATGGGCTTGCAGAAGCCTATAGGGAGGATGGGGCGGGTTCGGGTGCGGGTTTCTGCGGGTTACGGCATAGCCTACGCCTGGATAAGGGGCTATGCTGTTATAATAGAACTGGAGAAACGTATTTATAATCAGGCGAAAAGCGCCGGCCAGTTAATCGAACGTACATGATTGTGATAAGACTCTTCCATGACTGACGCTAATAGGCAGATCCCCACAGTACACGTACGCGCCGGAGTCGACGAATTATTTTACTGGATTGCTTCGTGACCATTTCCTGCAGGTGGGGGCGCACGGACCGTCTATAGTTCTGCCACTTCACACCGTGGACACAGGGATTCATAAATTTAGCACAGCGACGTCTGTTGTATTCTTAGACAAAGATATCCACAATCTCTGGCAGATTTAGAGCCAAAGTGGTGTCATGGTTGTTAAGAGTTGAGGGAGAATGAAGTTGATCTAGATGGAAAGTGTAGATTCAATGTTCCAAGGTTGTTAAAATAACATTTGAATGCAATTAAAGCACTTGACCGCAAGTCGATCCATAGCCCAGTTGCGGAAACTCCTTATTTCTGCGACGCAGTATACAGCTTATGAAACTCAGAGTCGCGCCCTAACAAGGCCTCGGGGGTATCGAACTCCACCACTGTCCCCTGCCGCAGAAGCGCCACGCTGTCGAAGCGCCTAATATGCCGCAACCGATGCACAACGGCAATAACCGTCTGTCCCACGCACTCCTGCTCAATTATATCCAGCATTCGGGCTTCGGTTTCCCAGTCAACATTGCTAGTCGCTTCGTCCAAGATGAGAAGCGGGCTCGGGTTCATCAAGGCCCGGGCCAATGCTAGCAGCTGCTTCTCGCCGTATGACCAGTCCAGCTCGTCAAGAGTCGCGTCTAGCCCCCCTTTCCGGTGATCGATTCCCAGAGGCCAACTATCTTTATTGCTATGACAATCCGCTCCTCTGACAACTTGCCCGTGGGGTTGAAGCTGTCGCGTATTGTGCCAGGGAGAAAAAAGGGGTCCTGCGGGATAACGGTGACCTTTGTGCGGAGTGAGGCTGGGTGGATGGTAGATATATCCACACCATCAATGGTAATGCGGCCCTTGGAGACTTCGAGCATACGCAAGAGGGCCATGATGAGGGAGGTCTTGCCGCTGCCGGAAGGACCACAGATAGCAATCTTATGACCAGACGGGATGTTCAATGAGAGACCTGAGAGAATAGGGGTTGCGTGTAAACTAAATCACAGAATCGTTGTTAGCATTTGTTAGTGAATCACCCTTCGTCTTTACATACCCATATCTTACATCCACACTATCAAAGCAAATCTCTGCGCGTGATAGCCAACCTGTTTCCACTCCCTCCGACGCCTCGATAGGCGTCTCTATCATAAATTCTTGTACGCGCGCTACCGCCCCAAGTGAGATCTCCATCTGGGTCCACGACTCGATGGCCTGGTTTAGGTTCTGACTGATAGAAATGATCAGAGTCAGGGCCACTCCGATATCACCAGCGCTAAATTGGTCCTTGAGTGTGGTTACAATCGCGACAAGGATAACTGCAAAAATCATGACTAGCAGATCCAACACCAACTTAAGGCCCTGCTGTATGCAGAATAGCATATAGAACGGCTTCTGGGTCACGTCAAGTTTGGAAAGACATAGCTTGTGGAACTGTGGCTGCCACTGCATGCTTTGGATAACCAAAAGTCCACTGACAGTCTCTTGGAATTGGGAGAAGAGAAGTGCTTTGGCTTCGATATCTAATAGGCGGACTTGGCGGGATGTCCGGAGGTAGCCATACTGTAGAACCCAGATCGCGAGTAGCATAAATGGGAGTGCGATAGTGATGTATTTGCCAACCACGCAGAGGATTACCAAGCTAACGATGCAGAGACTGAGGGCTAGATAAATGGTGTCAAAATAAAGACATTGGTCGTCTGTATTTAGTGCCGACTTACCTTCCGTGAAATTCAATGCAGTGACCGGGAGCGAAAAGTCGATGAGCTGCATATCTTGACTAAAGCGGTTCATAATGGTTCCGCTATCGGTCTTCTGGAAGAAACTAAACGGGGCACTAGAAGTCATTCAGTAAATAAAGAGCCTCAATAACTGATTTTTGGTTAAGGTACCTTAGAACAGATTGTAATAGGTCTGAATGCAAAGCAAGCGAGGTGTTGCCGACGATCTCGACGATCAACATCCTAAATCAAATAAGCAATCCTTTACAAATCTCAGCGGGAGAAAATAAGAACCTACCAGCACCCAGCTCCGAGGGAGAGAACTGCTAACAGAGTAATGACTGTATAAACCCCGAGGTATTTTCCCAGATCAGAATTCGGATCAGTTTTATTTGCATTGGACCACCATTCTAACCAGATTGCTAGAAAGAACCATTCATGAGCTTTATTACTCGAGACCAGACATAGCAGCAACTTACAGGAGAATTGAGTCGTGAAGCCATACGAAATTGAGAGCGCAATAAAGAGGCCGACTTGCAGAAGCCCTGCTTTGCGCCCGTAGTAGCTGTAGACGGACCAGCTACCGTTTCGCCTTGCCAGGTTGTGCTTCAACAAGGTTGATTCAGAATCGCTCTCATCGCTCTCTTCGCTACTTGACTGCCTGGACAGTGGCTTTGTTTCCGTTGCTTCATTGGGGTCTTGGCCGCACACTTCGTCATGTTTGTCATTTTTATCAGGTTTCTCATCAAGGTCAGACTGTGTATACTCGGGTAGCTGGTCTATCAATTCCGGGTACGTGCATTGCAGAACCTTGTGACCATTGTCGAGAAGAATAACTTCATCGGCATACGGAAGGAGTGACCCTAAAACTTCCACATTAACAGCAATAAAACAAGAGCTTTGAGGTATACTCACGGGTATGAGTCGCAAGAATCACAGTTGTACTCGTCCGTCGGAAAATACCATTTTGACCAAACAGCTTCTCGCCTACCAGCCGGGTATTTTGCGAGTCTAGTCCACTGAATGCGTCATCCAGAACCACATTTGGGAGACGAGAGTAAACTGCGCGCGCAAGAGCCTGGATTCGATCAGCACTTGTTAGGGAATATATGTGCTGAAGTTCCTCTCACCACTCGCTGTTTTTGTCCTCCGCTGAGAGATATTCCACCGCTACCAGCCATGTGCATACTTCCCTTGGGGAATTTACTGATATCGTCCACGAGTCCACATGCTACGATGCTAGCATTATACCACTTCTGATCCAATGCTGTCCACCCGGTGATGTTATCCTGGATAGAGGCGTTCATAATCCAAGGGCTCTGTGGACAGTAGGCTATATTTGCCGGAGCAAGATGCATAGTGCCACTTGCAATTTGGGTTTGGCCCATAATTGTCTCCAAAAGAGTGGACTTTCCACAACCAATAGAGCCCATGACCATAATGATCTTACCTGTGGGAATGGAGAGAGTTAGGTCGTGAAGAACGGGGGTACTTTCTGCTGTCCAAGATATGGATGCGTTCTGGAATGATAAGAACTTATCGCATGGAATCGTCATAATGGGGGATTTGACAGCCATAGAAACCCTGGAAAGTTCGATATTGTCATCCATTGGCAGTGAGTCGGTTTGTGCTAGGAGAAAATCCCTTGATCTTTCTAGCAGGCAATACTCCTGAATCCGATCGAAGCAGCCAATAGACTGTGCTAGTGTGGGGAGCGACTGAATGAATGTCATCAGAGGACTTGTTAAAATGGAGATGAGAGATAAGGTCGTGAATGCCTGCGTGGTGAGGATCTGGGTATCATGTTTGACCACAGCGATAATCGAGTATAGTAGAAAAACCGTATACGGTGCAAGGTCCACAGAAACAGACGCTGCCCGAAACAGAATTAAAAGATGTTAGTGCTTTGCTCAATTGATTCTGTCATTTAATCAATCCCCTCCACACAAGCGGATTGAGGAGCTTGTCAATATGATCTGACAGGTAGGAAGCCCACGTGGCGGAAAGTAAAGAGGAAGGAAAGGAATTTGCTCTTATAAGAAGGGGAATCAACCTCGACTTACATAGCATGACAACTCCCACAATAAGCTTTCGGAATCGTTTGGAGGCACTGAGTTCAACCTTCCGGTACTTATTAATAATGTCAAACAAGACAATTTCCAATCCAAGCATCTTGACAGCTTTGATATCCCCAAGCATCGCAGTAGTAACTGCCAAACGTTCCTGGATATGTCCTACCCATTTCTTTTGGGCCTCTCCACATCGAGCGGATACCGGGGTAGTGGCAAGAATACATACCACGGCAATAATAGCCGGGAGAATACAGGCTACATACACTTGTATCTCTAATAGCCAGATGGCAATGATTATAGACAGGAGAGAGGCCCAGATCTCATGCAGTGACCGCATACTGGATGTAATACGCGTCGTGTCCGTTCCCATTAGGGCAACCGCATCTCCAGCCTTTGAGCCGGTGCTTTGCAGCGCCAGTGTCTGCTCATGAATCATGGCGATAAGACCTGAGCGGACGGCAGTCGCGAGCCGACTGGCCTCGCGATAGTATGTTGCTGTAGAGACAGCAACACCAGTATAGACAAGTGCGTACGCTCCAACTAACGCATTTCCGTATCGCTGTGTCTCCGCTGTCGTCGGATCGGCCATCCAATTAATGGTGGCTGATAACAGAAAAGGCTGACAGAAAGTGAACCCCGCGAGTAGAATACGGGGGATAATCGCAGAGAGAAGGGGCCGGTAGTATGCTCGAAAAGTCGCTTTGATCAGTCGATATTTGCCGTGGGATGTGGACCAAGTCTGTGCCAGACGCGCCTCTGCGCAATCTCCCAGTAACTTGGAATCAATATCCGGTAGATCTTGTAGGGAGATAATGGAGTGATAGGCGTTTCGGAATAGCGGGAGGACCCATACGAAGAGGTTGCGTCCCCAGAAACCATGGAACATTTCAACCGAAACATTTCTCTGGAGCGGTTGGAGGAAACTGACTTTCCGAGCAGATTCCAGGATGGTAATCAGAACAACAATAATATAGATGGCCGTGAAAAGCCCTCGGGGAATAGGAATTGAGGGGATGAGCCATAGGGTCCGCACGTGCGGTATAATGAGAATAGACAAGGCCGAAAAATATATGACGAGTGTGTCAGAAGGCCGGATTGTTCGTTGATCCTCAAGAAATGACAAAATTATTGCTGCGAGGGTGGTGGCTAAATTAAGTGCTGCTGCTGGAGTTGAAACTTTGGTGTGTAAAGCTTTGGTCTGCACTTGGTATACCGTAAAGATGATTTGCAAGACAAGAAGGACCGTCAAGAGCAACTAAAATTTGGTAGACACTAAATAGATGGACTTCATGGTCATGGAAAAAGAAAAAAAGCATACATACCGATTTGTAGATAGCAAGTTTAAAGGATTTCGACTTCACTGGCGAACGTTGCAAAATCGCGAGTCGAGGCATAAGCCATAGTAAGAAAATAATGGACGGCAGAATACTGAAAAGAATCTCCTCAAAGACAAGAGTAAAGTCGAATGCTCGACAATTGGCATCAACTCGAACTTCGAATAGATTATCACTATTGACCGGGCAAAGGTTCGACGCCATCCTTACCCGAATGTTGTAATTGTATCTCAAGGCTCGAGTGACAGTCTCAAACTTTTCTAGTTATGGCGGGGAAATGGCGAGTTTTTAGTGCTCTGAGGGAGATAAGATAATACGACCAATCACAATGCACTGAGCTAGTAGCTTAAAGGAGGCGGCTTTGACCCGTCGGACCTCCGGTTTAGTTTACCAACAGAAGAGCATTCTCAAATCTCATTTTTACAGAATCAATTTTCATATCTAGCTTACAGCAATTCGCTTTCATCTGGGATGATTAACGGGTGCATTCAGTTGATTTTTTTTTTTTTAGAAATTGAACAAGGTAGATCAGCCCGCCCCGCTTACAGTGGAGACCAGGCGAGTGGGGTACTCTTGTGGATCAAGCTATACATTGTCTCTGCGAAGGGCTAATACTAATCTTGAATGCAGAACTAGTGATGCCGACAAACTGTCTTTATTAAGCTTGAAGAGAAGAGTGTCATAGGTTAAAAGAATACCTTGACAAATGATGTTTAGTGTAGGATCAAGAGTGGCACTATATAAGTAGAACCTGCGTATGATTTCTTGAGAGCGAAATCATTATAGTCTTTTGGCTCAGTGGGATGGACGTGGACGCAGGCACGATCCCTTCACAAAGAGAGAGAGACTAGCTATGGACATGTGGCAATATAAGGGATGCGGGTGCGGGTGGCACGTGACGAGCATGAGTGGCACAGGCATGAATGCTAAAGCAGGCACCAGCCTGGATTTAGATCTTCGATTGGTCCTAGAGATTTCCAAATGGTTAGTAAAAAGGATGTTTCGAATAATATGTCTTATAACACACCATAACAATATCCTAGACATGTGCATGGGTTGGGTATGGGTCAAAATTCATACCCATACCCAACTCATCAGGGGTAAGGTAAACCCATACCCATACCCAACCTAACCCACGTGGGTATGGGTTGGGTATGGGTCCCATATGGGTATTTTTGATGCCTTAATGCCTGATTTTCGCCTCAACCTAAACTAAATTAGGGTAATTAGTGCCTTAGTGCCTAATTTTTGCCTCAATCTAGTACTAACTGTAACAGGTTGAATCCTGGTTGTCAAATGGAGGTCGACTACCAAGGAATAGTGGATTCTAGTGGGCAAATGAGAACGCAGTATGCGTACTAAAGTGTGTATGTGTATCGATTGTAGAATGGAGGAATCCCATTGTGGGATTCCAATGCTGACTAAAATAGACTAACTGTAAATGGAATCGGGCCTTTGACACACCCCTTCAGTTTTCACCCCTCCAAGGTGTAAACTGGCCTTAAACACAGGGCCGATTTGGGCTGTTGAATCGCCTCAATTCCCTCTAAAAACACAGTCTATATCCTGATTTAGGCAGTTGATGCTCTAAATCCTCTGAATCTAGGGGTAAGACCCTAGATTAGAGCAGTTCACTTATATCTTCCAAATTGAGAAGACGAATCCAGGCGTCAAATCTCTGTTTTGGCAAGATTTTCGTGAAGCCATCTGCCACCATAAGCTTTGTTGGGACCCATCTGATCTTAATACGTCCTTCCTGCACCTCCTGGCGTAGCCAGCTGCGGTGTATGTCTATGTGACGTAGCTTGGTCTCAAATGCTCCCTCTTTAGTGAGCAGATCAACTGTTCTCTGGTTGTCGCAGTCGAGAGTTATATTATCGTATTCCATTTCTAGTCCAACATGGACTAGTACTCTCTTCCACCATACCAGTGTTTTGGCTGCGTCCGATAAACCAAGCAATTCTGCTTCGGTAGTGGACGTCGTCACCGTCTTTTGTTTAGACGCCTTCTAATCTATAGGGCCGCCGAAGAGCATGTATATCATGCCTACAGAGCTCTTACGGTCTTTATGGTCACCATAAGATGCGTCACTAGCGATGGTTAGTGCCGATGTGCCTATAGATTGGTGGGTTGCGTCGTTGGTCTAATCCTTATTTCGGCCGAAATCAGGGTTAGAGGTGTCATCAGAATGGTGTCCTAAACCATATCTGAGTGCTCTGTTCTTGGTGTGGAACAGATAAGTGATTATCCTGTCTGCCGCAGCAGAATGCTGCGGACCTGGGTTCTGCAGGAATTGGGCCAGTTTAGTGGCTGGTTTAGCTACATCAGGCCTGGTTATAGTAGCTGCATACTATATTAAACCAATCTTTTCCTGGTAGAGTTTGATCGCATCAGGCGATGTAGTTCCTTTATATAGTAAGAGTTCTTCAATTGGCATTGGTATAGCCATTGATGGTCGGTTATTTAGGCCGAAACTGTAACAGGTTGAATCCTGGTGAACTATCACGTGGTTGTACCACGTGACCCACCAACCGCATACCTCACGATTCCACCCCGAATTGTTCACGTTCTTCAAGGATTTTGTAAATAGCATGTGCCTAGCTAGTTCTGAATTCAAGATTAGCTTTAGCCCTTCACATATGAGATATAGTCTGGTTTATAGTAAACACCATATTTCTTGCTGGGTCCTAGTCTATATTTCGTTTAGGGAGGGTTCGTTGATCGTCTAGGCGGTTATTTTATAGGGTTTATATGTATGAACTTCCTTTCTATAAAGTTTATTATAGGGAGTTCCTCTATCTAGAATATAGATAGGTTGTTGGTGGTAGGCTCCTTATATTTTCTCTTATTTTCCTAGGTAGTTATCGATATCTATATTCCGTTGATGAATCCTAGGAGGTTTAGTAGTAGATATACTAGGGTCATTCGGCATACTTTAACTCCTTTATATACTGAAATCAATTTTTTGTATAAGTATTCATCTATTCGCCATAAGGGATTGATTATATATTAGAGCTTATAGAGCTTATTAAGTAGTATCTTGAAGTATTGGTGGAGGCTCTTATTAGGGTTCTTTTGGATGGTTGTTCTAAGGTTTTAGCTGTCCTATAGTTATTTCTGCCTTCTATAGAACTCTGGTCCTTCGAAGAATTCCCTAAGTTTCTCGCACGACTCCGCGAAGGTTCTCTCCTATAGGGAGTTCGTGAAGTAAAACTCTAATGCCGGTCTGTCGGTTGACTAGGTTATTACCGAAGCAGACAGCTATTGATATCGTTTCTGTACGTATATAATAGGTGTATGCATATTGGGTAAAAGTGAAGTGTCATTCTAAAATGCTCAGATGAAAGAAGATATAGTAGCTGCCATGCCAAGATCACATGATCTTGGTATGTCAGCTGATATTCGTTCCAACACTTTCTTTATTAACTATACTAATAATATAGAGATATCTACGAATCGTGGTATAAATATCTAATAGAAGTTAGCGAATCTAATAAAACCACATACTTCTCGGATATTAGTAGATGCTTCCTATAACTTAATAGCTTCAACTTTCTTCGGGTGTGAAGGGCTAAAGCTAATCTTGAATTCAGAACTAGCTAGGCACATGCTATTTACAAAATCCTTGAAGAACGTGAACAATTCGGGGTGGAATCGTGAGGTATGCGGTTGGTGGGTCACGTGGTACAACCACGTGATAGTTCACCAGGATTCAACCTGTTACATCGGGTCTATATATAGACCTTCTCTAGCTTATATAATAAACCCTAGGTATTTCATAGAGCTCTATTTAAATTCAGATTTCTCGATATTATATTAAAGTCTAGTATCTCTTAGCTTCTAGAGCACCTCGCGTACTTTTCGTCTATAATCTATGATCGATCTATTAGAGTAAATAATAATATTATCTATGTAAAGGGCTAAAGCTAATCTTGAATTCAGAACTAGCTAGGCACATGCTATTTACAAAATCCTTGAAGAACGTGAACAATTCGGGGTGGAATCGTGAGGTATGCGGTTGGTGGGTCACGTGGTACAACCACGTGATAGTTCACCAGGATTCAACCTGTTACATCGGGTCTATATATAGACCTTCTCTAGCTTATATAATAAACCCTAGGTATTTCATAGAGCTCTATTTAAATTCAGATTTCTCGATATTATATTAAAGTCTAGTATCTCTTAGCTTCTAGAGCACCTCGCGTACTTTTCGTCTATAATCTATGATCGATCTATTAGAGTAAATAATGATATTATCTATGTAAAGGGCTAAAGCTAATCTTGAATTCAGAACTAGCTAGGCACATGCTATTTACAAAATCCTTGAAGAACGTGAACAATTCGGGGTGGAATCGTGAGGTATGCGGTTGGTGGGTCACGTGGTACAACCACGTGATAGTTCACCAGGATTCAACCTGTTACAATACCCCCTCCTATTCTCCTGTTTTCCGGGGTCCATTCGAAGTCGTAATTGGTCCGTATCGTAGTTCAAAGGTGTCGAGAGCTGTGCAGTTTTCCACTGCGTCGATAGGTTCCTATGTCAGTTCTGCGTATCCTCGCCATTTCACTAATGCTTCCCTCCGCGATCCACGTCCAATTTTTCGTGTCCTTGCTTATAGGATCTCTTCAATTTCGTATTCCAGATCTCCTTCGACTAATAGCGGAGGCGGTTGCGAATCGTCCACGATTTGTGACGGTAACGGGTCCGTTGCCGCGGGTCTTATTAACTTAATATGGAAGATAGGATGTATGCCGCTTAGCACATCCAGCTTCACTGTATGAGAGGATGGCACTTCTAGAACTATGTATTTGGCGTGAAGCCAGTCTAGTTTCTTTGAAGGCCGTATCGTGCGTATATTCCGTAGGTTTAGCCATACTTTATCGTTGATATTATAGACTGGAGCGGCTCGTCTTGAATGATTCGCTTGTTCCTGTTGATGTTCTTGGGCGATAGCCATCGCTGCATTTGCCCAATCGGTGGCGTCTTGTAGCTGGTTCGTGAACGTTTCCGCTACGATCTCTGGTCCTCTCTCTGCTTAGACTTCTATTACTTCGACTGGATCGATATGGTATCTATGTGTGAAGAAGAATGGAGATAGTCTAGTAGAGGTTACATCTCGGTTATTGATCGCTATAGCTACGATAGGTAATAAACTTGCCTAGTCGTCCTATGTGTATATAGTAAAGGCGCGTAGAATTTGTTCGACTTCTTGATTTACGCGTTCCGTAGCTCTATCAGTTTAGGGGTGGAATGTGGTAGATAATCGGCGTCGAATCTTTAGCTTTTCGCACACGATTCGCTAGAACCCCCCTATGAACTATGGGCCGCGGTCATTGGTGATCGCTATCAGTAAACCATGATATATATAAATATGCTTCATAAAGACATCTACGACGCTTTCCGTAGTAATACTATATATATCTATTAGGATCACTCCTTTAGATAGCCGATCAGTAATTACTGGATAATTCGTCGCTCTTTCTTTCCTAGTGGGTGGAAGTTCTGTGATGAAATCCATGGATAGTTCGGCCTAGATTTGTTATAGAATTGGTAACGGTTTAAGTAGGCCTTGCTTCGAATCTCTCTAAATTGTGTTTCGTCCGCAAATCGTGTAATTCCTTAAGAATCTCTATACATCGTTCGTCATTCCTAGCTAAAAGAATCTACGGGCTAGTATTATATAGGTTGCGTCCCGTCCTAGATATCTAGTCGTGTAGGAATCGTGGACCTTCTAGATCAAGGTTGTGCGTAGTGGTTCGTTGTCTGGAATCCATATCCTTTTCCTAAAGCGTAGAAGATTTCGTTCATCTAAGTCGTACTCGGATAGGCTTATTTTCAGGTTCGATTTGGTAGGGATTCGTCGGTCTCCTTTTTTAAGTGCGAGTGCGAACTACTAGTATATTTGATCTTCCTTCCGCGCGTTATTCTATGCTTCCTGCGTTTCTGCTTCTTTAAATATCGCTACTAGTATATCAAAGTCTAAAGGTGGACTTGGTTTAGTGCTATTGTTATGGATTATTACTGATTCGAAGAGTTTCCAGAAACGATTCGTGAGCCTCTTATCAGAGATTCCTTTAGGTTCGTCTTGTCCTCGCCGGGATAGAGCATCTGGTTGGATCGCCTGTTTCCTAGGTCGATATCGTAGCTTAAAGTCGAATTCGGCCAGGATGTCTGCCCATCTTATTTATTGTTCGCTTAGATCCTGCGCCTTATGAAAGTATTGTAGATTTTTATGGTCTATTAAGACCACGAATCGCGGGACTATCTTTAGCTCTGGCTTCTATTCCCGTAGCGTATAGATGATAGCGAGTAATTCCTTATTGTGTATTATATAATTGGTCTCTATAGGTGAGAACTTACGCGAGAGATAGGTGTATGGTCTTAGCGTCCCATCTTCTTGTCTTTATGATAAGACTGCTCCTATCGCCTATCTAGATGCGTCTGTTTCCACTATTGTTTCGGTGTCTTCTCGGAAATAAGCTAATATTGGTGTAGAGATAAAGAGGTCCTTTAGGGTCTCGAATGATTCTTGTTTCTCCTTATCCTATTTGAATATCGTATCTTTCTTTATCAACTGCACCAATAGTGTAGAGACGTCTGCGAATTATGGTATAAATGTCTGGTAGAAGTTAGCGAATCTAATAAAACCACGTACTTCTCGGATATTAGTAGGTGCTTCCTATAGCTTAATGGCTTCAACTTTCTTCGGGTCTATATATAGACCTTCTCTAGCTTATATAATGAACCCTAGGTATTTCACAGAGCTCTGTTCAAATTCAGATTTCTCGATATCGCATTAAAGTCCAGCATCTCTTAGCTTCTTAAGCACCTCGCGTACTTTTTGTCTATGATCTATGATCGATCCGTCGGAGTAAATAATAATATCGTCTATATATACTAACACAAACTCGTCGAGAAATTCGCGTAGAACTTTATTGATATACTGTTAGAAGGTTGCGGGAGCGCTAGTTAGGCTAAAAGGTGTAACTAGCTACTTATAGAGCCTATATTGTGTTCGAAACGCTGTCTTCTATTCTTCGCCTTCCTATATTCTGATCTTATGGAAAGCTGCTATGATATCGAGTTTAGTAAACTAGCGAGCCTTCGATATATTTCGTAGTGTTTCTTAAATTAGAGGTAGGGGGTAATAGTCCTTAATGGTTATAGAGTTTAATCCTCTATAATCGATATAGAATCGGATACCTCTACCAGGTTTTCGTACTAATAACACTAGTGAAGCTACTAGCGATTTACTGACTTGTATAAATCCTTTTCCTAGTAGATCGGTAAGAGTTTTTCGTAGAACTAATAGCTCTTCTCTATTCATTCTATATAATGGCCTATAAGGTGGTGTCGATTCGTTACTATTTCTATCGCGTGTTAAGGGTATCTTATGATCGATCCCTAGGCGATGGCTCGGAAGCTTGTCTGCTTTCTCCTAGCTAAAAACATCTAACTAAGGGAGATATTATGGGGGAAGTTTAGCTCTTGGATCGGTGAATTTCTTAGGTTGTAGCGCCTTATCGATATCGTCTATAGTTACTTTAGCTATTTAGAGGTAGTCCGGCGACGAAACGCTATCGAATAGTTCTTTGATTTCTCCCGTAGATAATTACTATACTTTCAATCTCTTTACTTTTGTTAGACCGATTGATAGGTCGATGCGGTTCTAATAACGAATGCGCTCTCTATTTCTCGAATAGATATCTAAATACCCTCGTTTCGTAGTGTAAACTCCGTCGACATCTTTTAACTAAGGCGTCCTAAGTATCATTTCGTCTAACTATCTTGGAATGATATAGGCAAAGACTTTCTGCTGTTATAGTCTATTAACATCAAGATCGAAGTATATGGCCTAAGTAATCCGTCCTTGATTCTTGATGACTCTATTTAGGATTCGTGGTGGAATCGGGATACGTAGAAGGTTAAGAGATTGCGCTAGGTGTCCGCTGATAGATATATAGCTATCGCTTCCGTTATCTACTAAAGTCTTCGCGAATTGAATTCTATTAACTCTAGCATCGATATAGAATGACGCCTCTTTCTTTAGTAGCTTCTTAACCCCCTTCTGCTCCTGCTCGCGGTTTAGTATAGGAGCTAATCTTTTCCCGAATCATTCTCTGCTTTATCTTCTTTAATCGCTGGCGAATACTCCCTTCTTCGGGGGTGGCTCGATCTTGGTTCTTCGACTACTATATTCTATACCACCACTTAGTTCGGATTCCGTGCGGGTAGTAAAGGGCATACACTTTACTAATAGTTGTCTCGACCATATTGTAGACATCTCTTTTCTATACGGTGATATTAGAGTTCTTCTTTCTCGATCTATTTTGCATGTTTTCCTATAAGATATTGATCCTCTTTATAAACCTATCCTTTTTCGTTCACGAATCGGGACGAATTCGTCTATATGGTGTTTGTGTTTATTATTAGAGTCTAGTCTATCCTATCCTCTATAGCTGTGGTTGATTAATCTCTTTAGATTCGCTAGCGAGTAGATAACTAGCGTCTGCCTAATACGATATTCAGTATCTCGCTATTAGTGTCGATTTCGTGGAGCTATATGATAAGACCTATAAAATCATAGGGAACACCACGATTTATAAGCGAATTCGTTATATCTTTGTTAAGAGTATTTAGTAAGAGTTATTGTTTTACTTCGTCGTGCTATTCGGTTACACTAGTATCTACGAGCTCTCTTTCTAACTAGGGAAGGAATCGTGAAAAAGGCTGGTCGGGCTTCTGTTTAAGCTGATATAGACGCCGAGCTGCTCGTGATCGAGCGTTAGGGTCCCTATACATCCTCTCAAGATATTCTAGAAGCATATATAGGTTGCCTTCGCTTTATTATGTCTTCATAAACATTCCGGTGTTCTTGGCGGCTATTTTCTCTAGGCGGGAAAATATATAGAGGAATTGCTCTTGTGGGGTACCGATGGCAGCTCCGTCTACTAGCAATTTGTTCTCTATCGAGATTCTCTAGGTTGGCCAATCAGAGATGTTTCCTGTATATATCGCGGGGTCGGGGAGACGAGGGCGAGGTCGTCGAATCTGGTTATTATCGCTGGTTGATTCGATTGGTATCCCTTATGGTTCCGTGGGTGGTTCGGGAGCGGCTCGCTCCTGGGACCGAACCACTAATTCTTCGAGTCTTCTAATTCTCTTATCGGTACTAATACTTATCTGACTGATGTGCTGCATCAACGTCCTGGCCTACTCGGGTGGGCTCGACGGTTCGCTTATAGTCATGATGATGAAGATATTCGTTTTCTTCTCGTGTTTGAATCGGATGCTTTCCGTCTTCAATTCGTTTGTCGGATGCTTAACTAGATACTTTCTAAGAGCGATTTCGTATTCGTAGGACGCTCAATTAGATACTTTCTAAGAGCTTTTCGTATTCGTTGGTATGCTCGATCGGATTCTTTCCGAGAGCGATTTGTTCGTCTGTCGTATGTGGCTCGATCAGATACTTTCTGAGAGCGCTTTTCTTATCGTCGGTCGTGGGTTTTACTCTCGTTAGAGGAAAGATTTTGTATGTGAAGGGCTAAAGCTAATCTTGAATTCAGAACTAGCTAGGCATATGCTATTTACAAAATCCTTGAAGAACGTGAACAATTCGGGGTGGAATCGTGAGGTATGCGGTTGGTGGGTCACGTGGTACAACCATGTGATAGTTCACCAGGATTCAACCTATTACATCCTCTAGGTCTTTAAGGGTGAACCTGAATCGACCTAGAGATTTCCTAAACTTCTGGCAGAATGCGCAAAACTTGGTTAGATGCTCTAATATTGATATATTAGGGTCATGTCCTGCGCTTTAGAGCAGCTTTTGAAGTCTAGGGACTAAAGGATGGCCGAAATAATGGTGTAGTCGTCGTCATTCGATATCTATAAGGTAACATAGATTCATGTCGAGTGAAGAAATAAAGTATGATGATAGCGTTAAGTTCTAAAGTAGAAATAGGTGTCTAAATCTTCGAATCACTAGTACTTCAACTGACTTAGAGGTGATCAACATGTTTTTGATGTTGTTATAATATACCCCAAGGTTATCTATATCTATAAGATATAGTAGGAATGGTGTATCTGCGTTAACGATATAGAATTAAATCTTGCTAATAGGAGTAGTGATTTTTGCTGATCCGATTAAAGAAGTTGTTCTAATTCCGAATTGGACGTTAACTTCGCTAGCTATGGAGGGATCCAATTTGACGTTCTTAATCCTCTAAAGCGCTTAGAACTGACCAACTCCGGCTGTAGATTTTCTTGAGGCGCCGGTATCGATCATGATTCCCATAAATGTTTAGGAATTATATTGGCTGGTGGGCGTGGTGGTGTAGCTAAATAGGTTAATGTCTTATAGCGGAGTGTCTCCTTATATAGGCGATGGTTTCTCTGATAACCAGTATAAGAGTGCTTTATTGGAGAGCTCTAAGCTTATTTCCGTACCCTGTTCAGCATTAATTTGGCCAAATGAAGTAAAGAAGCTATCGATTAGATCATATTCGTCTTTATTGGAGTCTATTTCGTTGGTCTAGAGGCTAATTATTTAAGCGTTAGCTAAGAGAGCTTCGAAAGCTTCAACTTATTCGGTTTCGTCATTTCCTTCGCAATAGAGCATGTATTGCCTATATCTCCTATTGAAATCGCCGTTTTTCTCCTTATTCTGGTTGAATCCTTAAAGGAAATTTTGTTTTGATTGCTTTTGTTCTTCTTCGGTGTGTCTCCAGGATCGATATGTTGGTTTTTGGCAGATATAGCATTTTCCCTATAGGTTTCTTTTGGTCTGATTCCTGGTAAGTCCTCTTCCTTGATTGCCGTCTCTATAGTATCATCTATCGGTGTAGAATATTTCTTCCGAGGCGAATGCTGCTTACCTCTCGGGGTTTTCTTTCTCCTAGGTGGTGATTGATGACTATAGTTTATTGATCAATAGTACGAGATCTTCTAGTGGGTCAGCTAGTGCGTTACTATATATAGGGATTCCTCTATATATAGTAATTAGCTTATTGATCAACATCATATTGCTACGGAGTTCTAGATAAAGGCCGTGTTGTTTTTTAAGTAGGTCGTTAAGCATAGTTTGAAAGTTCTAGTAGATAGAGTTTAACTTATTATGGTTATTGTTTATCACTCTTTATAGTATGATATCGTTCTATTTAGTCAAGTTCTAGTGGTAGAACTCAGGACCTTTAAAGAATTAGTATAAATGGTTATATACTTCTTGAAAAGTTCGCGAAGGCAAATCACTACTATAGTAATAATCTTCGGTAATTCTAGTAAGTATTATTAGTAGTGCTGTGTTATATCTATCTAGTATTATCCTAACTCTTTTATAGATAGTGTAAAAAATGTTGAGTTTCTAATCAAAGCTGCTATTATCTATCCTACTATATCTCTGTTTCTTAGTATAAATCTTTAACATAGAGTTGATCTCTTTAGTGAAATCAGTCTTCAACTTCTTGGTTTCAAAGATAAATAGGCTAGTCTCTGGAGAAAACTGATTGGGAACGCCTAGAGTGTCCTCTGGCAAGGATTTGTCGCTTCCTTAGTCAGGATGACTACTTCTAGGGGCGGATGTATTGATTTTTGGTATAATCAGGCGGTCCGCTTATAGGGGCAGAGTACCTTATAAAGGCTGCTTCAATCTAGTATAGGTCGGGTTAAGGCGGTGTCTTAGTGCTCTAGTAATCATTGGCATCTTAAATTCCGTGAAGAAGCTTTCAATATCTTCGTCTGTCTATTCGTGGAACTCCTCTTGTTGGGCTATTGTGGATAGTAGGGTGTAAATTGCTATTCCTCGACCAAATCGTGGAACAAATACTCCATGCTGAAGTAGATTCGTCTATAATGCTGTTCGTCTTAGAGGTGCGACTTGCTTAAAGTGTTCTGGTTCCCAGTTTTCGAAAAGGTCGCAGTATGTTGCCTATAGGTTGTAATCTGATGTTCTGTTATCGAAATGCATGTTCTTTTCAATGTAGTCATTTATCTCTCGCTTTATGGCTGTCGCTAAATCGATTTCCCAATCATAGTCATCGTTGATTGATTAAGCTGATTCAGCGGCTAAAGGTGGTGCAGATATAGTGTAAAGTAGTATGGGTTTTTCAGAAATGTTAAGATGGTGTAGCAGTATATGAGATAGGTCACTTTTGGGTTTCCTGGATTTTGAATGCAGGGATATGCAAGGTTGGAGGGCGAGGATGAGGGGATTTAAGCGGTCAAGGATATGCAAGTAAGAGAAATAGGATGAGGGGATTTAGGCGGTCAGGGATATGCAAGTATGAGAAAAATGAAGGGATTTGAAAGGAATGGAGGAAAATGAGAGGGAAGTATGGTAGTGTTTTTCAGTGTTTTTCAGTGTTTTTGGACGTTCTTCATAGACCTTCGGGCTTCTATGAAGTAGGTTTCTTAGCAAGATGGTGCAATTATCGGCGATCGTTCAAGCCTCAAATTGTCACGATCTTCTCCTTCGACTGAGATATGGCAAGAACTTAGCGAATCTGGAAAAACAGCTTTTGAAGACTGTTCAACGCGCTCGAGCTTCGTAGATGCGTATTTCCTGATCTGTACGTCTACTGATCAGTGTCGGTTGATTAGGTTATTACCGAAGCAGACAGCTATTGATATCGTTTCTGTACGTATATAATAGGTGTATGCATATTGGGTAAAAGTGAAGTGTCATTCTAAAATGCTCAGATGAAAGAAGATATAGTAGCTGCCATGCCAAGATCACATGATCTTGGTATGTCAGCTGATATTCGTTCCAACAGTTGTAGAAACCTAGAAAGACTTAGATATCGTGGAATATCTAAGGAATATCCTATTCTTTGATAGCAGAAACCTAGTATTTATCCATTTACACGCTATTTCTAGATATAATAAACCCTAGGAATTCCACTTCTTCTTAGTAAAACATATATTTAGATAGCTTATAGAAAAGCTAGGTATTTAGGAGTCTCTTAAATATTACTCTAATATCCTAGGTATAAGATTATTGGTTAGTCGAAAAAACTAGGACATCATCGAGATATACTATATAAGTAATATCGAGTAGCCCCTAAAGGGTGGTATAGATATAGTTCTAAAAAGTTATAGGCGTATTAGTTAAGCTAAAAGGTATAACCATATATTCGAAGTAGCTATATCAGATATAAAAAATAGTTTTCTATTCCTCTCTTTATATAATCTAAACTCGATAGTAGGCATCCTTAACATCGATTTTAGAAAAGAACTTCATTCCTTATAATTGGTCGAGGATCTCAGAAATCAGGGGGAGAGGGTAGTAGTTTTTAACTAAGATCTGGTTAAGGCCCTAGTAGTCCACGCAAAGTCGTAGGGTGCCGTCTACTTTTAGGATAAAAAGAATAGGGGCGCCTATAAGGCTCTTAGATAATTAGATCCTTCTATTAGCGATGTTCTTATCTAAGTATAAGCGGAGTTCTCTAAGTTCTGTTTAAGAAAAAGGATAGATAGGTCCGAATAATAGAGCTATACCTTCTTAGAGCTTAATTATATGATCGGTTTCCTTAGTATATAGGAGGGTTTCAGCTTAGGAGTCGTCGAATACTATGGTAAGATCTTTAAATTTATTTAGGATTTATAATAGATCTTCTAGGGGTTCGTCGTCTCCTAGAATATAGATATCATTAAGAGTATTCTAGGCTATATATCGCATAATTATATATACCACTTTTTTGTTCCGGCAGAGCTTTATAAATCTATATAGAGTAATAAGCTCGAAACTCTATCTCTAATAGATAGCAAAGACCTATTAGTTCTGATATAAGATAAATATAATTCGCTTATCTTCGAGAGTGGTTTTCGATAGTAATATCGGGGGTTATGCCGGATCTCGTTTTACCATAATATATTCCCGCGTAAGACTTTAGGTAGTACCACAAGAATCTATCGCGATAATTAGGATATAGTATACCCTAAATATTAGAATAGGGAGGTTATTAAAAGTAGTAATAGTATAGGGCTTAAGTTTAGATTACTATAGACAAAGTTTTCGCGTAAGTACGAGGTCGATATAATCAATACTAGTATAAGAGTCGAAATTTACCCTAATAACTATTTTCCCTAATCAGGGGTCTAGTGATTCAATATTAATAAAAGATTTAAATATATTAGTTCCCCTAATAAATTAGGTAGGAGCTCCTAGAGTAGGGGTTTCAGGGGCTCCTATTAGTTTTCTAAGTCCTTGCTTATTTCTTCGTGAACTTAGATAGTATTGACCTAGGTCGATTATGTTTCTCCATCCTATTATTTCTTATAATAGTCCTTCGCGAAATATCCCTTTTAGTAGTAATAGAAATATTCCATATCTCGATTATAAGTAGGTTTTTCATTAGTAGAGGTTTTATTAGGCTGACTAGAGCAATCATGGTTCCTAGGGTCATTTTCTTTCCTAGAATCGCGGCTATTTTATTATAGGTCCTTTTAGTCTTAGGTATCTATCAGAACATGGATATTATAATCATATAATACCATAAACCCAGAACGGAACAAACAGACCCCCGAGTTATAGGGGAATAACTATATTAGGAACTTAAGTAGCTAGATAAATCAAACACATTTCACACCACTTTACACAACATATATACTAAGAATCTAGGACGAACCATACCCTTTTCTAGTATATATAGTATAACATATAAACCCTGTCCTTTCAACATAGTTGATCGACACTAATCAGTTGACGAGCTAAATCAGACTTAGAGGTTATATCACTAAGTTATTATAAAAAATCCTTAAAACCACGAAAACTCGTTATAATAATAAGCTAAATTCGATCGAAGAAAATACGATAAAACACTATTAAGAGCACGAATTAGCACCAGTAAGCCTATTCACTCTTCTAAAAACACAATTTTCAAGTTTGATTTAGAAAACTATACCCTAGTTTCTACCTTTCAACACCTCCTTTACGACTACTTCTCGAAGGACATTCGACTAAAATTTTTCCTTTTCGCATTAGAAAAACTAGGGATACTCAAAAACCCCTACATAACAATTTGCTTTTGTGCTGAGGTAGCTGATTCTGGCGTCAGAAGCGGCCGAAACTGGCCTCCTCGGCACAACCCTTTCATACACGCACCTTCCCACTCTGAACACACACACACACACCATACCTCTGCCTTTTGTAATACCGCGTATCGATTACCATTCGGGAGCGTGGTCTTCAGCTCACCCGTCCTTACCCCCCCCCCCCCCCCCCGCCTCAGCCTTCTTGCGTTCTAGAGCATCTCCACCCTCTTCGTCCCCAACTCTTCCATTCTGCGAGAGCGCAAAATCAGTATCTATTTTTGGTGCAAGCCCTTATTTGTCGGATAACAGTGAATTATTTAAAACCGCCGACTTTCCCTTTCCTGTAGATCTGTTCCCCGGCTTCACAATTTACTCCTACCTAGACCTTTCTTTTCAGCGATATTATCTCGTCATCCCTATCTCCTGTTTACTATTGAGTTTATAACGCATCTCAATATGCGTCTACCCCGTCCATGCTCACCTTTGGAGGATGAACCTTTTGATATGGACAGTGACTCATCGGAGAAGTCTTTTCGACCTGGCTCAGATTCCTCTAGTGGGTCGGAATCAGAAGCAGACCCAGCCACGATGCATCCAATGTCACTCGAAACCCCACGCCTTTCCTTGAATTGTCACCAGTCTAAGCGCCGCCAGAGTCTCAGCACTCCGGAAGACTATAGCGACGATCCAGATGATGACACTGATGAAGATATACAAGATGTCCCTCTGGATTACGGGCGTTCAGAAAAAACGAAGGCCCGAGGGGACCGGATTGAGCGGCGATGGCAAAAGTAAGTAAGCAATCGAATTATTGATACAAATAAACATTATCTAACATATGGTATAGATATTGTAGAGTCAAAGCTAGCGAAGTGGACGCACTACAAAAATGGAACGACCCAATTGAGGCTATTCGTCTCCTTGAGCCGAATGATGCCCATCGATTTCTCAACTACTGCCTGAAATTGACGACTGGTCAAGACCGTCGTCGTCTAAAAGGTATCAAGAAAGCGAGCGCTCTCATTGCTGAATGGAAATCTTTTCGAGGCTTTTATCGGAGGAAAACGCGAACCAGTATTACACCAGAGCATAGTGAGGAAATTAATGCTGTGAGTTTCCTAGCATACCCGAAAGCTCCGAGCTGACATGGCCTAGGGAATTCGGAAACTCATAGATAAATATAATCTCGATCGGCTTGATCGAGAGAAGATACCGGTATATGTTCAAGATCTCACTGAATTCAATGAGACTGTGCTTCGGACTTCAGAGAAGCGGTTCCATTATGGATACGAGCGCATCCAAATTTGTCTTTTTACAATGCTTGGAATATTCACAGTGAACCGCCTTAGCGCTCTCCTCGCGCTTCAATTTAAGCATTTACAATTTTCAATCCAGAAAGATCCTGATGGGGGCCCTCCCGTTCTCTTGGTGGAGATTAAATCTGAACACACCAAGAAATTCCTAGGCACATCACAAATGTATGTCTTAATCCTACTATTGCATACCTTACTTTGTTGAGAAAGACTAATACTAATATTCGCCTAGGAACAACTTCCCTCTTCCTGAAATCATTGATGATCCCACACTCATTTTCAGTCCTCATGTATTCATATTCGGTATCTTGTTTTGGCTGCAAGCTTCGAGTTTCCTGGTCTTGACTCGATGGAACAACTTCGACAGCTCTTTATTCAAAATGGCCGCCAGCAGATGGAACTACCTCTGAAGACTGAAGTTGAAAACAGCTATGTCTTCTGTAAGACTAATATAGTGAATGGAGAGGCAGTTCTTCAGTGGGATAAGCCAATGACTGAAGGCGTTATGTCTGGGCGGTTAAAAACTCTCGGCGAAATTCATGGATGGCTCCACTCGATGTTTGCGCACCGTTTTCGTTATGGCGGAGGAAAGATGCTGAACGAGAACGATACAGTTAGTGAAGCACAGCAGAATTTGATTATGAAGCACGCCAATATCCAGACTTTTCTTAACCATTATCTCCCACGAAACATCGATACGGATATGCAGAATGTTATGAATGGCCGCGCATCTAACAAGAATATGATGCGTGCGATTACCCGGATGAGCAGATGGATCGATAGAAGACGACCCCGCCACCTGACTGTGGAGCAACGAGCGTCTCTTCGTGAGCACCCAGACTATATGGAAGCCACACGCAAAATGAATGACCAAGCAAAGCTTTGTGTGGGGACCGCTAGTGACAAAATGCAGGCACGTTTGGAAGAATTGACACGCGAAAGGGCCAACACATTGAGTCGGCTAGGAAGGGCCTTGCAAAAGAAGACAAGGACAGAGTTTGACCGGAAACAAGCAATCATCGATATCGGAAATCAGCTTTCTGGAGCTTCAATTGAAAAAAAGGAGGCGAAAGAGGCTCAAAAGACAGAAGACGCAATGCTGCCAGAGCAGATAGAACTTGTCGGAAAACTTTTCACATGGCCAATCAACCCTTCCTTAGAGGCAGAGTGCCAACGCCGGAACACCGCTGTAGCAGCGATATCACAATACTGTCCTACCCTTGAAGGCGGGCCTCTACGCGGCCGGCGAAAACGGAGAGCCCCAAGTGATGGTTTTGACAAAGAAGTCGCTGTGGTAAAGCGCCCGTCTGGAACGAAATGTGAGTCTTCTGTGCCTTGTCACAGAGTGACTCTCTTAGAAGAGGCCGAAGAGCATATCAGGACAGCAAAAACGCCGCAGCGCTGCTTCCAATGCTATGGTAATACCCTGCTTCCCATACATCGTCGCACGCAGGAATGGAGCGCATACAAATCGACTCTGCGACATTTCCGGGAAAGGCATTTGAAGGATCGGCATTGCAATATGTGCAACGAAGATCTCTTACATGAGATGCATCTTCGGAGACATGCTCAGGATGTCCACCGTCTTTGTACACAACGACCGGGCTATGGTGAGGTGAAGTAGTTTGGTTGATTGATGCCGCGCCTAAATCATCAGCTTATAGGAGTTGCCAGTATTTAGTATAGAATGGAAATTGTAAAATACTCATTTTTAAATAACTAGCATACATAATGTAATAAAGAAGAAGAAAATAGATTGATCAAGTATACATATTGAAAATCTGACATATACCACTTATCACCCGAGATATTCATCGCATGGTGGTGACATCTGTGACTTTCCGGGTCCTCTGTAAGTCTTGGTCTGTAATCAGACTTGGGACTGGATAGTAGGAGCCCTATGGAGTCAGTTTATATCAAATACTGTAAGATAAGGTAACGCACTAATTTTGAAGCAATGAAAGCCCAGAAACCCGAAGCATCTGCAGACAAAATATGTACCTGGCCCGTCTCCCGGATGCGAATGCCTACGCATACATCTGCATCACACATTTTGCTATACTCGCAAGCTTTTCTCATTAGACTGGTTTTACGACGACATTGCTTTTGGCGAACCAGCTTTCTTTTTGAGGAAGAGTGACCAGACCGAGCAATTTTCAAAGAAGTCATTACGAGTAGTTCCCCTGCCTGAGTATTATGAATTTATGAGACTCAAAAAAAACATAGGTAATAGACGAAGAGAACGATTGATCTTTAAGGTACACAAAAGTAGACCGAAGACCATGCACAGAAAGTTGCGGTATTCTAGTTCGAGGGTGAGTATGTGAAACAACACTGCGGTCCCAAAACAGGCGCGGTAAGCTTTTTTGCTATACTAACAAATTTTGCTTGGAATTCAGAATCCTTCAAGGTAGAGCACCATTTCTAGTTTTACACATTTTCTTACCAACAGAATCTTGAAGGAGGCTAGGCTAAACACAGGTAAACGGTCCCACAGCGCCGGGTGAGCCAGGTGAGATCGGATGAGATTGGATGAGATTAATTTCTCATGAAACAGTGCTGCCTTCGCATCTGCACATAGCCACATTGTAAAGCTAGCTAATGCATGGTTACTGCATATTTTGTTGGATTCTGAAAGACTATTTGGTAGTGTTGGAAAAGAGGCAAGTTTTCCCCCATTTTCGACTGCAACGAAGTCTCTGCCTATCCGCATATGGAATTACATTATTCCGAAGCCGAGGGATTCCCCGATATTCCTGCACGACTTAATCAACTTGAATTATGCAATGTTCGTATAATGCATCAGGTAAATTAACTCTACTACTTTCCCCACTTTCTCTCTTTTTATTTGATATCAATGTTTATTGTCCAAAGTTATTTATTCCCTCAAAGTTGAAGTGACAAATTGACAGTGACATTTAGATCACGTGACTGGGCTTATAGTCAGCGACCCGTTGGTTGTCACTGATCCCACATTCACTGATCAACATCAAATTCGGAATGCCATTGACTATTTGGGCTCTAAAAATACGGGGGCTTTCGATATGCTTCACTATTGGGAATTGGATATGGTCTTGTATATCTTCGCTACCGCGTCTGATCAATCGGTCTCCTGTTAGAGATGTCGAAACGGCCTCATCTCCTTGTTCAAAGTCAGTTGATGAGTATTCGAATGATATCGAAACCAATGAGCGGTATTCCAACTCGAGGAATGCCCAAGGCGAATTTATCTCAGGAGGCATTACAGGAATTGTGGAGCTCCTTGATGACGGGACTGTGCTCAAGGCACCATATCCAGGTCGTGAGATCGAGAACCACATCATAGACATCGCCAAAGAAGCCGACATCTATCGGCGTATTGGTCCGCATAACAGGCTTGTTCGGATGATAAGTCATTCCCGGGAAGGTCTAGTGCTTGAATACATGAAAAACGGTGACCTCAAGACATATCTTCAGGCTCACGACTCAATATCGACAAGCCTCAGATTGAAGTGGGCATCTCAGATCGCAGAGGCTGTTGGCATCTTACATAGTAACGGGGTTATCCATTGCGATATCAAACCACGAAATTTTCTTTTGGATCCCGCTTTCGATATCAAGATTATTGACTTCTCTGGTTCTTCGCTGGATGGTTCAAAGCCGGCCTCTGGTGAAGGAACGCGATTTTTTCTTCCACGCTATTGGCAAGAACATCCTACGGTGGCTACGGATCTTTTCGCATTAGGGTCAACTCTTTACGAAATTTCGACAGGCACAAGCCCGTATGAGGAGATCCCTAGTGATGAGGTTGAAAGACTTTTTCTTCAGAAAGAGTTCCCTGATATTTCTGGTTTGTTATGTGGACAAATCATCCAACAATGCTGGCTATCTCAAGTTGATTCAGCCGCGGAGGTGCAAACTGCCATCCAGTCTATTATCTCTCTTGCATAGTCAACGTCGACTAAATCCTTCGTCTCGATGGTCTGGACACTGCTCAGGATATGTTGATTGGCCCAGTGGTTGATCTTTCGGGCTAGGGCAGTCCACACCGCCATCTATCGCCTTTTTACATCTGGAAAGTGTCCTCGAAGTTTTGTCGCATGCTGTCGGGCAACCACGATAGTGTGTTTTGGATACAAGGATGATGCACATACTAAAGAATTTAGATTCTTAGTCATCTGGAATATGCTCAATTTATAAGATAATCAATACCTCTAAATGATCTGCAAAATCAAAAGACAGAAGATGGAGATGGACGGTTTGTATAAGGACAAATTAATGTGCGAATTATAGAGCCAGAATGTCTCTGTTTCGAGCTTTAGGCTTTAGAGAAGTAATGTCAGATGTGGGTCGGCAGTAGGTCAGCAGTTATTAAATAGTAGAGGATCGGTGCAGCAATATATGGCTCGTGTTTAAGGGAGGGGAAGTGCTTATGATGCTTGCAATTAGAGCTAACTCGTGACGCGGTAGCGGCTAATCCCTGCATCGTAGCTGCAAGTTGCTAGGCTTAGCCACCTTCCATCATGTCTCCCGCCCTTCGTGTGACGCTATCAATGTTTTCTAAGGTGACAAAGTAGGAGTGACTGGGTGTTTGACTCGTAAGCTTAGACCAAGTCGAAAAGCGCCAAACTAATTTGATGCCATTTTTAGGGCCACCATCTGAGCGGCAGTAAAAATCCTGATCAGGTCGATAAGTGGGAGATAACCTTTCGTGGTAAATCCTGGTGGTAATGATAATGTCAGGCAGGGAACAATCCTTCCCCATCTTCTACAGTAGCCCTTAGATGCCTTGATTGCACAGATACCTCACCTCAAAACATAATCAGAAAGTTCTAATTATCGATATCGCATGATCTTTACCGCTACCGCTATATAAATAACTTTTTCTGAATTACCCGGTGCGGTTATAGTATGCTTTACATGTGGACCCAGTCTATATAATAGTAAGAGCTTACTTATCCACAGAATCTTTTCATAAAATATTGTTTATCTAGCAGTTGGAATATAACTCCATCGGAAAATATACTAAGGTGGCTAAATTCGGTCTGAGTCTGCGAGGTGGGGTTAGTCGAAAATCCATCATAATTTGTCATTTTCGATTTGGGATATTACTGACTTGATAATTGGTTATTCCTTATTGAGTCGCTACACCAAAGATAAGCCTACAAGTCTTAACCATGGTCCGTGGATATTTGCCAGGTCATACAGCAGTTCTTTCGCTTTTCATGATACGCTACTAGCATAGGTTACCCACAACACGCCCGTGCTTGACAACCATATTTTATCTACTCTATTATATTTACGTCTACTCTCCAGGGCTTACGCGTTTATTTAAAATCGAAATTGATTATCTCTCAAAAGATAAACTCATACGATGGCCGGGATTCATTCGTCACCTCGTGAGGTCCTACCTTCCCGTATGAATGCGCCCGATAGCAAGGGTGTTCTGCTACATACTCGTACAAGAATGGCCGGAAATCAAGTTATGAAAGTTGAAGACTGAAGATTCATTCTCTCCGTGGTAAGAATGCTTCAATAAGCAAACAGAGGGTATACAAAAAACTCAAGCGTGGCTTTCGGGAAGCCCAAAATGCAATAGAGCTCAAAAAATGGTTCTACCCCACTTTAATCCCTGATGCTTATTAGTATTCAGATTCTATATTATATCTAATCAAGAGACTACCGATGTATGTTTCTATCTTCTAAGGGTTGTTAAAGTCGCTGATACACACTACATTAAGCACTTTTAGGAAAAATACGACAAATTAATGTGTCTTAAGATAGCACTCAATCTTAAGAAAATGAGTGATGGGTTATTTGTCTAGCGCTCCTTTTAGATTACAATCCAGGCATTGGTGATGCTGTCTTCGCATCAGAGCTCAGCTATCTCCGTACATTTAGTAAAGCTAATGTAGAGTGCTGCCTTGGCATCTTTGAGATTGAAATCTGCGAGAAACGAAGTTGTTGAATGAGCAGCACAGGTATTTACCGTCCTACTTGCAAGAGAAATCAACACGATTAAGGAAACAATATTTTAAGATTTGGATACAATTCGGATCGATAATAGCCAGAAAATCAAAGTTTTGGTCTCATTAATGCTTCGAAATACAGACAGAGGAGGCAACTGTTACTATTAGCTCGATTATGAGTCAAGTGACTATGCAAACAGTCCAAACACCCAAGTTAGCCATTTTTTGACATTATTTCAAATGTTATCACGTGAAATTCGGGCACCATCATGTGACAAACAGTCTTGCAGAAATGGCGCTACTGGTTGCAATGGGCACCCATAATTTATACCCCGCTGACTCTTTTTCCGAACCCCACTACATTCGATTCTTGCTTACCACGTATATTTCTCTGTATCGCCGACTAGGAATCTACTGCGACAGGAGCTTGCGCCTTAATACGCTTTGGCTACGCATAAAGCTCTTCCTCATTCTTCGTAGGTAAGGAAGCTCTGTTATTTCATTCTGGACAACGTGATAGTTAGACGAAAGTTGACATCTTAACTGGTTTTTCTTGAGTCTTCTAGCTCTATGGATCATCTTGCCAATTTTCTTATCGATGCGCAGTGGCAGCAAACGGGCCAGAATACCTTCTTTTGTGATGACCCTCAATTGGAACATATTTGGATTAAAGTGGCTGGGCAACTTCCTTCTCAGTTAAGGGGGTGTGGATTGCAGGTGTGGAAAATTACGGGCACAACGAAGATGGTAGAGCTGATGGGTCTGATTAAGCCCGTCTCCGGTAATGGCATCATTGTAGGGGGACAAACTCTTACACCAGAATCACAACCGGTATTATTTGAAAAAGAGGTGACTTTAAGTGGCTCGCTCTCTTTCATTCTGGCCATTCCGAAGCCCCTGAAGCCCTTGAGCCCTCCGAATCTACTCAACTCAACATAATCTTACTTCTTCAATTGTCAGAATTTAGGGGAAGGAGGATGAGAGTAGATTTCAAATTGAAGTATCCAGACATTTTGCCAAGCCAAATCACGCGCCTACTATGTTACCAATTGGAATTGTGCTGGAAAGCTCATTCTCAAGCTGAAAAATACTTGGTGTGCTTGCTTCTCTATTATCGTTGGTTGTGAATTGTATGTGGCTTGTGGGTGCAAATGGTGCGGAGTTAAAGAGAGGAAAGTTGGAAGAAACCATTACATCCGCAGGATCAGGGTATGTCAGATCTTCGGTGTTAATTGATGTAGGCAAGAAATATGATGCAGGCAAGAAATGCTGTGGTAACGTGAAAGAGGATGGGAAGACTGTATCGGGATGCGTGGTCATATCTGTATTTGGCTCGGATTGACTCAACGGGTGCGAGTTTTGTGTGCTTTGATGGTTCTGATCCCCGTTGATTGTGGTGTGCCTGATTTGGCTGACTAAAGGAAAGTTCGACGGTTGTTGCCATATACATGAATTGTAGTCGGCTGTATCACGTTGTGTATCCCGTAAATTGAGTCCTTGGAAGGGGCTCGTTGTATGATGAGACCGATATGAGGACGCTTCATTCAAACTCTGATCAGACTTATGGCTAGAGCGAAACATCAAGTCATGATTGGTGGTTACCATGCTAGCATGGGGTTCGTCCACATTGATATGAGGCTCTCTAACTCTTGGGGGAGCAAGGCTTGGCCAAGATTCTTGAACGCTATTCAAACTTGTCAGGTCGTGATTGTTCGATGAACTAAACATTAATTGTTCAAAAGGTGGAAGAAGATTTGGTGGGTCAGTAGGATTCGCTGATGGTTCCAAAGGCTGGTTTGTGAGGGCTGGAACCCTGGCGTGATGTCCATGAATTGACCTTTGAAAATACAAGCTTTCGGCCGTATTATCACTTGATTGAATTTCTTGGGCGCGTTGTATATTTTCCGCCGGTGTTCTGTGGTCTGAGGAAGTAGCGCTGGTTATCCGTCGACGTTTCTTCCCTCGACAAGATTCTTGCCAATGTATCTGGTGCTGTTGCCACATTCGAATTGATTCTAGCAGAAAAGTTAGCGTGGATAGGGGTAACAAGATAATAAAGCTTAATTACCATCATATAGAGCTTGATATTGGATAAGCCAGTTTGTTCTTTCTCTCGCTACCTTATTCCAAGAGGTACGCTCAAATAAACCCTTCAGATTGGGGTAAAGCTTATATTTCACCGAACGAAAAGGCCCATATGTGAATATGAAAATCGAAGAGCTGCCGGCAGCGCCATACATTTTCTCAAAGACAAGAAGTCTTATTCCCTGCTTGATTCCGTGTAATGTAGTGTTTTTGTCCTTGAATAGGGGAGCGTGGGCCTCGATGAATTTTTTGATATAGCCTTGGTGATCATTTGAACTTGCGGGATCTTCAGAAAGTTCGGTGATTCGGGATGTGCTAAACGTTTTTTTTTCCCATTTGTCGTACTCAACAGCCAGTGATCTCTGACTTAACCCTCGACGTAGCTTCGCTCGAAACCTTATATCAAGAGTTGACTTCGAATGACAGGAAAGACGAAGGTCAACAACACGAGGGTCTTCTCCGTACCAATCCGAATTATCATTTTCTAAAAAATCACGAATAGGAAATGACAAGAAATCCAGAATATCGTTTGATTTCTCATGAGACAAAGCTGAGAGAACCTTCTGAATCATGTGGTTAACCTGATGCTCAGAGTTTTCAGGTTGGGTGCTGTTATGCTCAGAATTTTCGGGTTGGGTGTCATTTTCTAGATTAGAAGAAGCCAAATTTGATGAATTGCTAGAAGAAAGCTGAATACTGGTTTGGATAGCCCGTGTTGCTTCGACCTTTTCCTGAAGGATGCATAAAGCGTCTTCCAGCTTGCTCATGTGAGGAAGCAGCTCCTGAATATTGATAAATGATAAAGCTGAGAATACATCCGCTGCCTTCAAGACCGCTTTAATATTGGGCATTGTCGACCAAACTCCTATGATTTATCTATTGATCTTGGATGGAGTATTCACGATGGAAGGAAGAGCTGAGAAGAATAGAGATTTGAGAAGAAAGGAGTGAGCTGAAAAGAAGGAAAGGCGAAAAAGACGGGAGGTGAGAAAGGGGCGAGGTAAGCTGATCCAGCCCTAGTTCTCATGATATGGAGCGGGGAATCCGCCGGGTCATCACATAATCCCTGTCACTCTGGCACAAATTTTGATTTTGTGCCGGAGCGACAGGGATTTTCCTGCAGCCAGCTGTGCACCACATACTTCTCATCGATTGGGTGTAAAATAAATTACGTACTTGACTCATCTCTCGGGCTCCTATAATTCAATCCTAATTTATCCAGACAATGCGCATCTTGTTCACTTGTTGTGGATCTACGGACGACATCCAACTCGATATTCGAAGGCAAGGTCTCAAAGATATGGTTGTTTGTATCATCAAATTTGACAATCTTTGCATTCATCATCAACCACAAGATAAATACGGCAGAACTCAAATTACAATCCAGTGGACCTGGTAGTATTAGAGACTGGCAAATCACGAGTTCAAACTGAGTATGGGCTAGGATATTATTCCTCTAGGCGGCTCCGATTGTTTTACAGTAACCAGGAAAAAGTCTCGAACAAAAACAAGGCGTTTATTACAAGAACCTTGCCTCCATGTACAATTAGGAGTTTTAAAGACTAAGTTTCTATCGGGAGTCCTAGGATATGAGATAAATGAGGTTTGGGACGGGTGGTATAATGACAACCTTCGAGCTATCCATAATGATTTTCATTCAAAGTAATGGATTCCTGTGTTCATTTCAAATCTTACAATCAAAATGACAGTATTAAGCGTCTAAGTTCAATTTCTAGTAACAGTATATGATAGGTCAGCCGATCACCTAGCAAGAGATGATCAGAGGTTTTTTTATCAGTGGGAGCGGCAAATCACATAGAAGAATTATGCTCTGATTACGTCTATCATTTAGTGACGTATGAAAAACATAATTTACAATCATATAGTCTTCTCTTAAATAAGATTCCAGGCTAATCTATAGCTCGCGGGCGGAATCTACGTAATATTTGCAGTAAGTGACCAGAGAAGCCCTAAGCTGATAATATCTTTAGATGATATGACGGGAGGTTATTTTATGAGTATTCCAAGAAAGATAGATGCTTTTAATTTTTGAATGGCTATTCTTTACAAGAATCTACTAGCTTGTCATTGTGATATCTGCTCTTCCTAGCTATGATGCCAATAAGGGTGAAAAAGACTTGAGGTACGTAAGATCTACGCTCTCCATAAATGAAAGATTCGCTACCACTTTCAAATCTTCTAGGCAGGAAAAATATTCAGGGAGAGAAAAATATACCGTGATAATGTTGAGAAATATTTGGAGTTACTTGAAGTCAAGTCTAGTCTGCCTAACGGGACAGGACACGGATGACTGTAAGATAACAGGAATATGAATCAAGAGGCTTTCTGCTAACCAGACGGTAATGGCAGTAACCAGTTTTGAAGTTCCTGACCAATTCAGCTTATATGCCAATCCCGAGCTTCAAGATCAAGACAATATTCCTCTGCCTGATCGTCCTCATCCCATCCTATCGTCTTCAATTTCAAACCCCCCAGGTGCCCTGTCTCCTCCACAAACCCAACTCCAGCCGTCTCAGCGAGGCCATAATAACGAAGCGTTAATATCGGATACGAGAGTCATCTTCCTTCCTTCGCCACTTTTTCCTTCTCATATTCGGAATGGAATCGTTCTTTTGGGCTCCACGTAGGTTTCTATTCCTGGGCTATTTATCGAACTTATTCTGAATTTTTTAGACAACACATGTGGATTGGTGTTGAGAGGGATACGCCTGGAGTTTTTAGGACAATCAGCTCTCGGAAGTAGAATATTGGGTTTGTTACATTCTTTTGCTATGTTTCTTTTTTTTCTAACTCTTGATATTGCCCTTGTAAATACCTTCTAACAATTTTCTATTTATGCGCTGATAATGTAGTGTAGTGTAGTGAAAGCTCTATCTCACTTCAAATTAGAAAATGAAATAGTTCAAGAAGTTAATTTGGTTGTATTCCAAATTACTGTGAAATGACCTCGTTGGGTATAGATATAAAATTTTGTTTTCGTTTCTCCTGTTCATCAGTAAATCTATACTTACATAAATTGTCTGCTGGTAGTACTCGAATCACCTACTACTGCTGCCTTTGCCGCTGAGTGCTAGGGGTTTATCTCCTCCCTGAGACTAGTTACATAGTTTCTAGTTTTCTATGATAACTATCTCAGCCGCAGTTGTATCTATCCTATTATGTTATTGGACTGACATGATCAATATCAAAGCCAGTCTAGAGTAGATAAAAGCCGAGGATTCCCCTGGTGAACCCTATCTAGGTACTATACGAATTTCTTCCAAGGCTGCCTTAATTATACGACAGATATACCTAAGTAAGCTTCTTTTTCCATCATAATAATTAAGACCCAAGGTTTTAACATATCATTCAGGACAAAATCATGTGCCGACTAGTCGTTTACGGCCATGACAGTTATACCATTTCTCCTGATGTGCCAGACATAGAAAAAATACTCGGAGTATTTCGATGCCATAAAGAACATCAAGAGGACTCCACAAACCTTGAAGTTCAATGGTTTCGACACCCCTACGTGGAGACAGCTCAAAGTACGTGCCAGCCTTCCTCTACGCAAAATGTCTAATAGCTAATACAACTCAAGATTCGGCCTCTACAAAAGACCATCACCATGTGTTGACCATAAAGAGTATACAGGCGGCGGGGTGGCAGGGTCGACCCCGCCACCCTACCACCCGACGAACTTTTCGTCTTATCGGCCAATAAAAACTCTGTATTTCATTTTTTGTGGGTAATATGATATATCATAATAAGTTTGTCGGGGAGCTAAAAAAAAAAGGTCGTCGGGTAGTGGTAAATAGCCATCTTATGTGGTAATATGCAAGATTTGACTTACGGTGCTTCAACCCTACCACCCCGCCACCTAGCTTCAATTTTCGATAATTTACCAGGAATTTGTAAAATGTTTCTTCCTTCATTCAACAATAAAACAGTCAACTTAATTCAGATTTTGATAATATAGATATAATTATTAAAGGAATTCCTAAGAATAATACTTTAGAACTGGTTTTAGGAACTTATTATCATTTTTTGAAGTTTTCATCTAAAATTATAAAATTTCATAACAATATATCTATATCTGTATATATATCTGTAGACTATATCTATTTATATCTCAGTCCTTGTAAATCGATTCCTATCTTTTACCATCTTTTACTGATCCTTACTATTATTTACTAGACTGAAGATTTAGGTATTTGCTTTTTTTGTCTATTTATACTTCTCTATATATATCGTTTAATTTCTAAGAATATGATCTCTCATAATTCAATTTATGAACCCACAAATTCCCTTCTATTTGTACAGATTTCTCTTTTTTTTCATTTCTGTTTGCCTTCACTTTCTTAAGAATCTTTATAATTATGGCTTCTGCTATGATTTTATCTTGGAAGAAAAATCGATCAATTCCATTTGATGAACTCTATGATCCTGATCATTTCTTGAATCTTAATGACGAAAGGGAAAGCCTAGAAACCTTCTCTCAATCCCCTACTGACCTACCTACTCTTACTTAGGAGAACCCTCACGGCTTCCAACTTTCCTCTGTTCCAATATCTGGTGGATATAATAAAGTCAGATTCCTACAATACGCCGCATGTCTACCTGAGTACCCTCAGACGCATCCAGACGGATTTACATATCTTATGCCGATTACTGGTCTAGATCCTTCAGATATGATCAAAGATATATAGTATGGAGCTGGAGGTCGTGAAAACCAGCATAAGCGCTGGCATGGGGATAAGAAATCACCACTACTTGGGAATATCACTTACACCTTTACTAAGAAGTCATGCTCTAGTATCAAATCTTGTCCGAAACTCGCAAATGATTTCACCTCTGAATTTGGTCATTCTGAAGTCACTGCTGATCTTTAGGATCATCTTGAAAATAGAAAAATCGAAGTCAATAACTACTTTCAGACCAAGTTTAGAGATGACCGAGCGAACGCACGTACTTACGCATTTTATCATAAATGCCGTCAACAATGGGATCGAAAATATGGGAAAACATATAGAGATTATTCCCGAATGATTTTGAAGAGGTTCTCCTCAAGTGCGTTTAAAACAAATCAGTATTATCTTAGGTGTAGTATATAGAAGCCAGAAGATGAATCTGGTAAGCACTACTTCCATAGGTTTCCGGTTCTCGAAGGCTATGATTTAGTCTATCTTAGAGAACTTGTGGAAGGCCATGCTAGCCGCGATATTACTATGAACTCTCTCGCGTGCGCAACGATGGTACCAGCAAAATCAAGGACTTTAAAGTGCCAGTACCATGTGGACATGAATCTCTATTATATCCCATATAATACTATCTTTATCTCAGTGATTCTAAAGGAGACTAAGAACTGCCTATTTATAATCTTGGCATCTTGGGGCACCTATACACATCCACCTCCACCAATAAGCAAGACGCCGTCCAACATCATAAAGGATATGACTCAACTAATTCAAAGGACCGATCATCATTCATTATCATATAGTCGATTCATCCGTAGTTCTATTGTGACTGAGTTTTTGCAAGCACAAGGTGTTGCATCACTCCCTGAACTTCACCCATCTCTTGGCAATAGAGATCTTATTACTTCTTGGATTAAGAAGCAAAGAGTGATTTCCTGTCCGCTTGGATAAAACTAGATAGGTATGTTATATATTATTTATCCTATAGTCTAATCTTGATTTAACCAATCCTTACCGATCCTTACCGATCCGTATTGTATTTAGTTATTTTATACTAATTACTATTAGGTGCTTTACTTAAGCATTGTAAGCAGCAATCAGGACCTAAGGAAGACCTCTATATTCGCGAGATGTATAATGATGGTATAAATCTCCGGATTATGTGTCTTACCGATGCCCAAGCTCGCTTTTAGATAACCATTGAATACTTTCAGGTCGATATGACTTTTAAAAGAGTTGCAGGGATCTTGAACGAAGTTGTATTCGTCACAAAAGATCCTGACTTAGAGCAAACTATCTACCTGGCAAGAGTCCTTGTTAGTAGTGACTTAACCGAATCCTACCAATTTCTTTTTCAAAGTCTGTTTAACATACTTAAGACGATTAACGGTAAAAAGATTGATTGGTTCCATATTCATTGGAAAGGCATCATCGCTGTGATGGTTGATATATATAGGAAACAATCTAGTGGGTTTGGTCAATATCTGCATTTAGTTGATGGCAGTTACACTTGGCAAGAACATATTCAACATATGTTTATATATTATAAGGTTTATTACCATCGGAACCTTACAAGATATCAAAATGAGATTGAGTACCCTATGATGCAACGGCTCGAGAATATAACACCTAGGAGCGCTTATGAAAGTCTTATTACTACCCTTAAGTCTTCACAGTCGAAACATGTTCGTGACTAGGTTAAGAAGATTTCTTGTCGTTGGTTAATCTCTGGACTAAATGAGTTAATGACTAAGATAAAAAAAGAGCATTTCCGTGCATTTGTTAAGCACACCAATCTAGTCGAGAGTAGTCATGCTGGTAGCAATCGTGGAGGTATCCAATTGTAACTACTCCCAGCTCTCAAGGAATCGCAAGCTCGAGATACACGCCTACTTGATGATATTACCCGAAAAAGTCGTTATAGAGTCAATCCAACACAAAGATCTCGGACTTTTAGTAGTCATTTCCACAGAAAGCGCCCTAGATCTTTCCTAGAGACACCAACACCTATCCGGCAGCTTAATTTAGATCATATCGATCTCACTTTATCACCTCCATTATCATCAGCTATATTACAACAACCACCTCTTTATCATGAACCTATAACTAAATTAGCTAGAACATCTCATCAAGATTTACTAGTACAATTCGTGAACAGAATACCATAAATGATGAATGTTCTATAGAAATTAGAGCATACCGTCGAACGCAATAATGCTCGTATTAACAAGTTTGAAGAGATGATGGGTGAAGTAGTAAAGGAGAAGGATAGTTAGGATCAATATTTATCAATTAAAGTCAGTCAGAATCAGTCGAAATTAGTCGAAATTAGTCGAAATCAGTAAGAGTTGGTAAGATATGATCAATCACATTTCTTTTTAAGAAAATTTATTTCCTTGTAATTCTGGTTTTATCTGACTTTCCCCCTTAATTATTTCTATCTTTTACCATATCATTGGATTCTCTCATCATGCCATATTCTACGAGATCTAGGACTAACGCCAATCATCCTGATGATGAAGCCCCTCCTATAAAACCGCAGAAACAACCACGACTTCAGATAAGGGGTATATCGAAAACGACTATATCTACCCTAAGACGAACGAAATCAATTAAACCTCCTCTTCAACAAACTAAAGCAACAAGACCTACTATAAAAAAAACTAAAGTAGTAAAGCCTCTTCAAAAACAAACGAAAACAACAAAACCTCCCCCAAAACGAACGAGAATAACAAAACCTCCACCAAAACGAACAAAAACAACAAAAACTCCTCTGAAATCATCACTTCAACCGACCGATGGGACTAAGATATCCCAACAGCTCACTAATCAGGCTGAAGTAATCCAGCAACCAACCGACCAGACTAAAGTACTCCGGCAGCCGACCGACCAGACCGAGGTACCCCAGTAGCTGACCGATCAGGCTAAAGTAATCCAGCAACCAACCGATCAGGATGAAGTGATCCAGCAGCCGACCGATTAGACAAAAGCACTCCAGCAGCCGACCAACCAAACTAAAGCACCCTAAGCTAGATCATGGCCTCTTAAAGAATCACAACCCCGATTTAAACCAATTATTGGTCTCCTAGATCTTGGCCCACCAAGCAATACTATTTCTTTGGTCGCAAAAGAATGTGGTGAAATCTCACAAGAGGAAAGAGTTAGAGGAAAAAAGGAATTATATCCAGAATTGATTTAAGAAAACCAGTCAAGAATCAGGTCCTTTAAAGTCTGCAAGTATCAGGAGTATACACATAATACTCGATATAATATCTAGAATTTTACTAGTCCTATTATAAGCTCAACTTCCTTTTCTTAATACTATTACTAATTTCTTTAGGCGATTCCAAGTTACGCAACTAATTGCCCATATTGTTGTTACTCACCAGAAGGTATTAACAAAAAGACTAGACAGATAAGAAAATACCAGGCTTCTACAATTCGAAAGCATATTGAAAATATCCATACTATAAGTCATATAATATCTTATTACTTAATTATTTATATTGATTAAGATTAATAAATTTAGGTTGATAAACGGTTTGCTGGACTCTACACTGTTTCTAACACTGTTTCAAAATCCTATTTTCGGTATATTGAGGGAGATAATAAAGAGGCCTTTAAAAAAGCGAATTACTTCTACTAGATCTCTAAGGAACCTGAATAAAACCTGAAAACTGCTGGAAAATGAAAAAGAGACTTGAAGTTGTTGTTCTTTATATTTGTTTTTGTATTATCCTAAAAATCCTATTTTCTTTAGGCTTTAATAAAGAAAAGAAATTTTAATCATATGATCTGATGTTTGTCTTTGATTCTACCTAGATAGGTCTTTAACCGATTTATTGATCTAAAGATTTTCCTAGAAAATATTCAATTATTCTAGAAATTACTTTTTCGACAATAAGGTCATTTTGAGCTACTTAATCTATGAAGTTTCCCCTAAGTCCTCATTATCTTTTTCGATATTTTTTATTCTCTATCAAGCTTATTATGGCCAACATAATAGTTAACCCAAATGATCCTGACGATATTCCCACAGATACCCCTAGTGGTCATTAGTGGTATAGTAGGATAGATGGGATACCAGGAAGCTTTATGTAAGTATAAGTCTCAATATTGATTCCTGACTATCAAGATAGAATAGTACTAATCTATCTCTTATTTTAGGAACCCTGTTAAAGTTTGTAAATGTCCAGAACATCCAGCACAAAGATGGCCTTGTCAAAACGCAATAATCGAGATTTATGGTTGTGTTCAACGATGTCCTTATTGCTCTTATACACCAATAAGTACTAGGTGTGTAGCAGCACCAATCCGAAAACATATTAAAATGTCATATATTGTGAGTTAAATTTGATATTACTAACATAACTCAATCTAATATCTATTAGAAACCAAACTATGGAGGTAAATAGAAGGGACTTCATGTCCTAGACGGTCGGAAAACTGCAAGAAGGTGAGAATTGATTATCGAAGCCCTTTACCATCCCTTACCATCCTTTACCACTCCTTACCATCTTTTACTATTACTTACTAATATATATATCAATTTTCTAGAAAAGAACGCAGCCATAAAAAGGTCGAAGATGAAGAAACTGCTGGCGTAGGCCAAGAAAGTGACGAGGAGGAAGAAAATGTCTTATAACTTGCAAAAACGAAAAAACGAAAAAGAAAATCAAGATTCTATAAAGATGACACCGATTCCGACGATGATAGTCCATCTGAATCAGCAAGAGACCGGCGACAGCAAGACAGAAATAAAAGACGGAAGCGACAAGAACGAGAAGATCGACTTCAGAATGCAAAAGAACAAGAAGAAAAAGAATAAAAAGAATTTGAAGAATAAATGGCTAAGATTCAAGCTCAAAAGAAGAAGAGAGAAAAGGAACTAGCTGATGCTAAGAATCCTAAATCTAAGAGCATATCTTCAAGTTCTATCACGAAGGAAAGAAAAGGTAAAGAGAAAGCTGACATTGAGCTCCCTTCAGAAGCTGAGTGTGATAGCTTTATTCGTTGGTTAGAGTCGCGGACGAAAGATGGTAAAAGTTCTAGGGGGATTTGGGATTTTCTGAAGCGACCTGAACTTCATATACCAGAACTTGAAGATAGACTTGATGAGTTGATAGATGAAGCATCTATTAGAGTGGATATGGAAGAGGATAGGAAAAGAGAAGCTAAGAAGAAAGAAAGAGAGAAGGCGATTACTCGTGCACAAGCAGAACTTGAAAAAACGGATAAAGAAGGGGCGAAGAAAATAGCTGCTGAAGAGGTAAAGAAAAAGGCTGCTGAAAAGGCTGCTAAAGAAGCTGCTGAAATTATTAAGGATGATAAGGATGATCTAGGATCCGAGGAAGCAGGAGAATGATAAATAGTAGTGTAATGGTGCTTAGTGATTAGTGCTTAGTGCTTAATATTTTAATTTTAAGGTTTTTGATATCAAGTGATTTAAGAAAAGACTATTTAAGATGTTTATTTTTATATAGATATCCTTAACATTAAGATTTATAAAGATATTATATTTAATTTGGAAAGATAATAGTTGATATGTTTCAAGAAATCATAAAATCTAGTAAATAATGGTAAGGATCAGTAAAAGATGGTAAAAGATAGGAATCGATTTGCAAGGACTGAGATATAAATAGATACAGTCTACAGATATATATACAGATATAGATATATTGTTATGAAATTTTATAATTTTAGATGAAAACTTCAAAAAATGATAATAAGTTCCTAAAACCAGTTCCAAAGTATTATTCTTAGGAATTCCTTTAATAATTATATCTATATTATCAAAATCTGAATTGAGTTGACTGTTTTATTGTTGAATGAAGGAAGAAACATTTTACAAATTCCTGGTAAATTATCGAAAATTGAAGCTAGGTGGCGGGGTGGTAGGGTTGAAGCACCGTAAGTCAAATCTTGCATATTACCACATAAGATGGCTATTTACCACTACCCGACGACCTTTTTTTTTTTAGCTCCCCGACAAACTTATTATGATGTATCATATTACCCACAAAAAATGAAATACAGAGTTTTTATTGGCCGATAAGACGAAAAGTTCGTCGGGTGGTAGGGTGGCGGGGTCGACCCTGCCACCCCGCCGCCTGTATACTCGACCATAAAGGGGTACAGGAACTGCAAAAGTAGTGATGGTATGCCAATGTTACAAAATTGTGTGAAGGTTCCGAAGAAAATTTGGCAGACATTGCACAAACAGAATTTTCGGCTACAGGTAGAGGTAGATTGGGTCGACCAGCCTTGCCAGATGTGTGTTGAATGAAAAAAGAAGTAACAATGAAATTGGAGCATATAAGGATGTTGTGAGGACTGGAAACTCTTTTTTATTTCTACCGTTTTAAGTAAGGTTCCAATATCAAGTGGCTTGAGTATGTCCTAAAAGTCAGAAAGCTATAGATCCGGGTCCTTGTGAAGAGGGTCATGTTTTGCGTCTAGTGGAACTAAGACTAAATCTTTTAAGCAAAAGAATAGAAGCGTTCAACTACTACACACAGGAGGTATGATCCCTCAATCGTAAATTTACAAGAAGTCTGACACATGTTTTGTTTCTCGCGCTATGTGAAGTTTTCTGCCCAGGCCGCGTGGCTATGACATGAATTTCCTAGAGGAGCTTGCTACCTCACCATATCTCATCGTAGTTCAATATTTTCTCGGACAAATGTGACTTGGCAGACCCACATGTTGTTCTAGAGCAATCCAGAGATAGGTAAATCTAGTATTGCCGCCAGTCCAAGCCTGACGTAAAAACACCAAGTGCCATATTGTTTGCAAATCACAACGAAATTAGGTCAGTCCCGAGGACGGCCACCATCCTACCTAGAGAATGAACGTGACCCTAACGTATAAAGTAATAGGAAAATTGAAGTTAAATCTTGATCAAAGTGAGACAAGCTTGAAGAGTCCCTTACCAATGAACGAAGCGCGAGATTGGCGTACAACATATAAGTGTATTGTTAGGTCTCGCATAAGAACATTAATAACCATAGAATACTTACGCATTCAATAGATATAGAACTAGGTGATGGTGTGGATGTGGGGGATTAGAGATTCGGACTAGAACGATGGAATGTAGTGCTTTTTACCCTAATCAAGAAGAAACTGGGATTCTCCTTTCAAGTCTGCCGATCTCGATTCTGCTAGACTCAATATGCAGAAATTATCTGTAGTAATGAGATATAATTGTGTGCGAAAGTAGGCTACGAAGCAGTCGCAGAAAACGAAAATTTTCAATTGATAGACACTATGTGATCAAAAAAAAAAAAAAACCCTCAAGATGGAAAAGTTAATAGTTACTTCGTTCCAAAATGTAGATATCCTCGGGAGGCATTCTATCATCTTCTTCATCCCGATATGGCCAATTACGCCAACAGATTTCCCGCTTGTTCACCTCTGCTTGCCGAACCATTTCCATACGAAACTGTCGATTACCCTCCACTGCCCTTTCAGAATTGTCTGACTCAGTACCACCTTCCGGATCGATATCGAGGTGTTCTCTTACGTGGGATAGTAGCTGTTCAGACTTGTTCTATTCTCACGATTCTATTAAGGCAGGCTCTCGTTCTTCATTGCTGAACATAACTAGACAAACTTCCGAGGAGATGCTGCTCCATCCCGATGGAGTCGTGATTCCCACTAACGCAGCACGTAAGTTGATTAGATCCGCGTCCCAAGGATACCCTGTTTGGCGAAGAAGATACTGTCGCATTCCAAGGTAAAGAAATCAAGATGTTCTTGTGTTTTTCATTGTGTACGCCTGTCGTGGCTGTGTAGTAGAGCTAGATTTTTCTCAACATGTTATTCCAAAAATAACCAAGCAATTTCTGACACTAGTACAAGTAGGAATGGGACTTAGTTGTCTAGACAATCGAGTCCCATCCCTGTTGCATTAGTGCTATGGATCATATTTTCGAAACTAGAACATGCGTGTTGCGATACGAGAATACCAGAATCAGAAACTCAAATACAAAGTACAAAGGCCGAGTACTGGCTATCAATTGTCAGCGCTAATGCAGCAGGGATGGGACTCGCTTGCCTAGACAATTAAGTCCCATCCCTGCTACATTAGCTTTTTAGGTCACACGTCTGTTCTAAAACAGAAAAGAGGATGTCATCCGGCAAGACCAGGACAACAGATTACCCAGGTCCTACTGTTCTTCTTCAATACTTGTTCAAAAAAATGGACCACTCAAACTCCCAAGTATGTTCTAACCAGATATTCTGAGTCGCATAACTAACCAGGTGTAGGTCAATCAAGGTATACGCGAGAACCTTCTTGAAATTAGTCGACTGATTCGTCAAACTGGTGATGATGTACGGAATCCAATAGCATCTACTGAGCTCCGATACTGATCATATAAGGACATTTACCACTTAATTGACGAGATTGTTCAATCACCCGATCAAATCCAGGCTCTCTACTCTGCATTTAGTAAAAGACTAAAGCGCCCAAAAAACACGAAGAAAGAGAGCGAATTGGAATTCAAAAAAAATCAAAATTGGTTTCGAAGCTTCACATCTAGAGACGGTCAAAGGCTTGAAACCAATGATGTCGATACACTTGCACGTATTACAACAGGCTGGGCGCTATCAGCAGAGCAGATGAATGCTTTATTAGCATGCTCCGTAATCTGGGCTTCTAAGCCGCGGCTGTTTTGGAGTAATGATTCACATGATGAAGACATTTTGCGAAGATGCTATAATGATCTGGAGAGATTGTACGAAGTTGATCCATTACGACGAAGGATTCTTTTGATTACCCTTTCAAAGAACGTGCAGTACCATCAACAGGCATTTCATGTTGAAGGCAAAACCAGAAGAAGAGAGCGACAGAGAAAACCGAAAAACGACACGGCCCGCCAGCGCAAAAGATTGTTTCTTCCTACCGCGCTGCTTTCCATTACAAAGCAGCTTTGGCCCAATGTCAGCCTCGAAAATCAGAAGAAAATTAGGGAAAGAGTTACCCAATATTCTCGATCCGGGTGGAAATGGCAACAAATAGCTCCTGTGGAGATGATACTTTCTCTTCATGACAGCACTACAAGAGGGTATGTAATGCAAACTAAGAGAAATCGCATGAAAGCTTATTGTTTTAGGTTTGAGAGACACGGTTGGTCTCCTATTGAGGTTGAAGCGATCAATTTATTCATGAAAACACTTCCCCAATATGAACTCCGCTCAAAGCTTGAGCAGGCCTTTATTTCTATTATTTCTTATGATCCGAACGCACCAGCCGTCGATCATGCAGCAGTAACGGCGAACAGCCAGCCCCTACAGACCTCTGAGTTCTCTCAAGTCCAAACATCTAATGATGATTGCCAATGTATGTGAATAAATTTCAAGACACACCTTTGACTGACGTTAGTTCTAGCACGAATTTCCCCTCCAGTTGTTGTGCATCATTCCCCCACTTGTCTCCCGCTCTCGAGGAGCGACAAATCGAGGCTAAGAGTATCCACCGATACACATGCACATGAGCAATCTTTGAACGATACTGAAGCCGCTGAGGTTCTATCCAGTATCACGATTTTTCCGCGAATCATGCAGAGTGGTCAGGAATTTGCTGTACCCTACCAAGACAGTCACATACCACCGCATACATCACTGAATGAACCGACAGCAGGAGACCAGGAAGCTACATCATGCCAATCTTCATCTAATATATCTGAATGCGAGATATCCCCTCCAGCGGCCGTCGCCGCAGAATCTGAATCTATGCTTGATTCATTTCAACATTTCCCGGCATCCTCAGCCCAAATAAATATTGAATGGAACCGGTCATCTCCAGAATTCACAGAATTAAATATTCAACAGGAGGACTCTATCTTGGAGATAGCTAATCCGTTATCATCTTTCCAGATAGAGCCATACCAGAATTTGGTAGATTGGGGCACTTCATTTTCTGAAAGTGCTATCGAAATTTCCGCAAGTGATAACAATATTTCTGAATCAGTATCAAACCCTCTTCCCCCAAGCGACAATATTCCTACAATCGATCTGCTAGACTGGAATATGCTTTCTTCTGGAATGACTTTCGAAGAATCGGTTTCAAATCCGCTTCCACCCTTATACCACGGAGCAATGCCATTTCCGGTTGATCTATCAGCCTCAGATCTCTCGTAATATGATTCCAGAAATTATTTGAACACCTTATCCAATGGAATACTTCAAGTCCGTCACATGCTCAATAATAATAACACGGCCAACCCTCCCGCTTTCCCAGAGAAAGTTATTCTCTCATGACCATCCAGACTCATATCCTGCCCACTTTTCATTTCGCAAAAAAGCCCATTATCGAGACCGAGTTTTCCTAGTGCAATCCAAACTATGATCTTCGTTCGATCATCTGGAGACATTCCCTGGATCATGGTACCTTGGCGTGGCATTTCAGCTGTTGATATCAGGAACCACTGCAACAAATGCTCCCTCGGATCGGGGTATATTGGTCGTTTTATTTGAAAATTTTTTGCTACTCTCTCGATATTTGACCGCTTCTGTACATAATTAGAGATGTTGACGATAGAATGATGTGAGGGCCTAACCTTGAACCATTCTACAACCACGCGTTCGACAGATTTGTTCGCTTGCAGAATACGAAAGGGATAGTATTTCCCTGTCTGATCCAAATTCTGTGAGGTCAAATCCTGTCCTGAATTTCGGACCGCCTGCTCGGCTTCATCTGAGATTGCCGAGCTAACTGCTTCCTGAATATCTCTGGTCTTCAACTTTTCTTCGGACTCATAGTTGGTAGATTGGGTTTCTATTGCCCGTTGTATTTCATGATTTGATGACATTGTGCTTTTCAAGATTTTAAAACCGTTGGTCAAAGAATTCTACCAAATATTTGGAAGTAGCCATTTTCCGTAGGCGGGGCTTATTGCGCGGGGCTTTCCATCACATGATGTAACCGAGATTAGGCTGGTGGCACGTGATTGTCGGGCAACAAGAATCCACTGCTACATACTCCGTAAAACAATATTCAAAGTACTCACATGCAAGGGAGATCTAGTTTGGGACTAAGCATTGAAACCTAAAGTATAGTGGTCTCGTATAGTGTGGCGTACGCTATGCAGTCACTGTATCCTTGATCTTAGATCTTATTGAATACACCCTGCTATCGAGAAATAGAATTTCCTCCGTCTCTGCCCATAATTTGCATGATCGCAAAGGTAATTGGTGATAATCAAAGCAGGTAATAAGTATAATTTTTTCCCTGATTCTATCTGATCGTGTTGGTCTTCTCAAAAACTAATAGCAACTCTTCCTACATTGGAGAGGGTAATCCAACTAAAGAGAGAAATGTTATAATACCATATGCGCAGACCAAAGCCGTATATCAATCTAATTTTTATTAGTGTCAGATTTCCAAACTCCCTAACTCGGGTTGTCGACGAGATTCTCCTATAAACGTTGAAAGTTATCTCGTACATCTTTGACTCTGCACATCAACCATTCGTCGAATTACTATCTAATAAAAATCTACTGCTAGTACATGATGCTCTTTATTAGTTCGCCAGAATGCTAATAAAATGATTCAAATTAAGGCTTTTTCAAAAGCATTTCAGAAAGAACAGATTCGTTGACTTTTTTTAGAGTGGCTATGCTCTCTATACAAATCTATTTTGGCCTGGCATTGTGACTTAAAATTTCAATAAATGTGACAAGTACTTGAGGTATATAATATATACCCTGCTGATAAATAAAAAAATCACTTTCATTTACAAAGACTTCTAGGAAAATTCCCCATAATAATGTTGGGAAAAATTTGGAATTTCTTTAAGTCCAATTTGGTCTGCTTTACGGGAGAGGATACAGACGACTGTAAGATAGTTAGAATGTTGATCAAGAGGGTTCCTGCTAACTAAAAAGCTATTACAGTAACCTCTTTTGAAGTTCCCGACTGATTGAGCTCCTATGCTGCTTTTAGGCGTCAACATGGAGAAGAGATTCCTCTACCTTATCGTCCTCATTATGTCATAACCTCCTCAGTGCCAGATTCCTCGGCTACCTTGTTTCCTCTTCTGCAGGCTCATATTCAGACTTCTCAGCAAAACCACAGTGACGAAGCGTGGATACCGAACAGTGAAGTCATTGTTCTTCCTTCACCACCATTTCCTTCTCACATTCAGAGTTGGATCCTTTTTTTGGGTTCCAAGTAAGCTTCACTCCTATAATATTCAGTGATTTTTTTTTAAATCTTTATAGAGAAAATATTTGGATTGGTACTGAGGGAAATGGTTCTGGCGCTTTGAGCGTAATCAGCACTCGGCGTTAGTTTTTAGACTGGATACGTTTTCTCGTATTTCGATTTTTTGTTTCTTTTTTCTAGCTGTTCATATTTTCGCTGTTAAAGATTCCGAAATCAATTTGGCAGGTTGTGTAAAAAGTATCGACTTTAATGGGCGTTGAATTTAGGAAGGAACAAGAATGAAATTGGGACAAACATCAACGTTGTGAAGACTAGAAAATTCTTTCTATTTTTCTCATATCTAATGGAATTTTCTTATCAAGTGACACGGAATAGCAATTCTTCCCCTATATCAATCCTATAATTGGCAATTAGAATGATCATCTACTCTGGCTTTATCATCCAACTCATCCCAAGTCCACTACCAGACGTTATCCATCTATAAGGAATATCAATATACTAAGACACTCAAGATGTATATATTTCTTGATTATTTTCTCGAATACCTAGGGACATCGATACCTTGGTTAGTCCTGTGGTGGTTTCTGCTCATCATCTCTGTTCTTCCCACCTATTGGTTCCGTCCACGATCACGCACAGGAACAATTAGGTACGAAGTTCCAAGATCAAATTTTTCATTATTAGCTTTTTGACATTAATTTCAGGTTTCAAATGCCTTTTTCAAATTTCCGAATTACAAATCACCGCAACGAAGGCCTACTCCCCGCCTATCAAATTCCCGAGCAGCCATGAAATTTTATTCCTTAATTCAGTCTCTGATGAAAAAAAAATGGAAGTGAAAACGATCTTTAGAAATTGCATATGGACCCTTGAAAACCGTGAACATCCAAGTTGATCAACATACCAGTATATTAGAAATCTATGCTCCTTCTCCTTACTAGGAGACAAATGCACTATTCCACATCCAGCACTACCTGGTTATAGATGCAAGTCTTTTATAAGAATCATATGCGGCCTTTCTGTTCATGATAGTCATAGATCTAGATTGATCGTCTAAGCCGTCAAAGCATAAAAGGGCCAATTAAGCTTGATATCCAATGGCTTAGCTATCCATGCAGAAAATGTAAGACGTGTGTGGGAAAAGTGGCAAGTATGTTCCTTCTAGAGTCTGGTGAAATACTACCCGGCTGATAAACACAAGGCAAAACTTGCCATGGATTCTCGATTCAAGGGTACAAGAACTGCGAAGATGCTCGCGGCGACAAAATCTTGCAGAAGGAAATTTAGATTCCATATCCGAGGAGCTCCGAAACCCACTGCAGGTACAAGTGGAATAATGGGTCTCCGGACCTTGCAAGATGAATGACTGTGTCAAGTGCAACACTCACTTGAGTTGATCTATGCTGCTAGCATCAATCGACAACAAGAAGTGAATGACTACAATTATTGAGATTATGCTGAAATATTACAGCTTGTTGTTTAATGAGAAATTTCGCAAGACGAATAACTTTTGAGGTCCGAGTCTGTCATGTAGTAGTGCCTTAGCCTAGATCCTTCCGACTTTCACATCAATTCTGATTCTAGGCTCATCCAACTCATCAGTAGCCAAAAATTCTATCTAGCCACCCGGCTCTTTGAAATACTAGGCTATCTAACAATCACATGGTCGGTCATCGGTCCATTTGATTATGTCAAATAGACTGTGACTGGCTGGCCAATCATTCAAATGACACAAATGAATGAAACTGAATTTTCTAACTAGAACGTAATCTGGCTTAAATACACACCTAAAAATGGGTTCCAAACCACTTCCTTTGACAGATTGGCCTGATGATATGACAACCTGATTGGTTCGGTAAAAGTGGGGAATGGGATCTAGTCGAATGGGATCTAGTCTTTCATCAACACTTCTTACACACTCTTCGCAGCTACACTTAACGTGAAGAGAGCATATACATCCTATAAGACTTCAAATACTTACCGACACACATAATTTATTAGCTCTCTCCGTCATTACAGCAGGGATGTACTTGGGTGGAGCATCTATGTCGTTGAGTTTCGCTCGATTTTACAAAACATATTAGATCATAGAGGTTTTTTTTAATGATCTCGTTTCAGCCCAAAACGCTCATATAACAGAGATGAAATCAAATTTCCGGATACCCAAGTCCATCTTTTCTCCAGCTAGTGCTCCAATAACTCATCAGCTTTCTCTGTTGTTGATAAGAAACACGGGCTCTCAACTATTTATTCCCTTGTGGTATTTTTCTTCGTACCCAATCCCATCTTCAAATATGGAAGAAGTGCATCGAGCCAAAAGAGAGCGCTGTGCCTGTAAAAGCTGCGTTGAAAGTGGAGGGAGTGCTAAAAATATATGTCAATATGTCCCTCGGAAGCTTACCCAGCATCTTGAGAGTTCTTATAAAGTACTCGACGGAAAGGCATCGCTCTACACCCCATATGAGCAACTGCTAGAAGTTCTTCCATCCGCTCTTGTGATTGAAAACTTGATTCAAGAATATTTTACAAATTTCTCTATGGTATGGGTTACGCTGTTAAAAAACTCAAAATTTTTTTTGCACTAACGAAGAGGTAGTTTTTTTGCGTCATCGATACCGCCACCTTCGAAGCCGAATATGAAAAGTTCTGCCTTCAACCGAATATGGCGACTACCTCTTGGCTCTGCTTGCTTCTTGCCATTTTAGCAATAGCTTGTCTAGCAGAGGATGATCATTTGTCGATGCGGTACGGGGATGTCGCCTTGCGCTATCTATTCCTTAACGACCTGCCGATTGAACCATCAATACACTCACTAAAAGCAATGATACTCATCATCTATAGTCGCGTGCACGATGGAGAGAATGTCTTGCGCTATCTGGACCTAGCTCATCATATGGCAAATTCTATCGAACTTTTCATCCGTACGAGTGATCCGATAGTATGCGAGGAATATAGCCATCTTCTGATTGGCCTGAAAGCGCTTTACATCCTCAATACTCAAATTCACGACTCTAACCACCACCGGGATCTCACGCGATATAGTAAGATACACGATTTTATATACAACGACATTTATATAGGATCCAGATTATCACCAAGGGCCGAGGTGTCATCTCTGACGCAAATGACTTTCACAATCCTAAACTTTGATCTTTTGATTATATCAGACGCAATTTGTCTGGAAATAGAACAGGATCTGGTTCCGGAACAGAAACTTGCTGGATTTGAAACTAAGCTAAAGTACATGTGGCAACAGTGCAACAAACTTTATGCTGAGGTTAACGGCTCTGATTTGAAGTTGGAATCTCATCGAGTCGGCCATCATTTACTTCGATACCATATCTGCTATCTCATGCATCTTCTCTTCTTACCTCATCTACAGCGATGCTTAGAGGGTGACATCAGGCCTAGAACAAGATCATTTTCATTCAAGTGCACTATATTTGGCATGAAGACTTTACAAATGTTCATTTCTTTGGCTATGAACAAAAATTGTCAACAGTATGCTAGGTATATCCGATGTCTCGGAAGCTACTATGCCTTCAGGTCAGCTGATACTGTTCGAGGAGCTTATAAAAAGCTTCAGAGTAGAGAGAAGCAGCAAGAGGCCAGGTTCCTACTAAACCGCACCTACAAAATATTCTCTGAGACTCCAAACCGCACTCCTTTCTTCTCTGCTCCACCTACCGACGTCTCTGCTGTGGCCGAATCTCCATCCTCTACAAATCAGCGCAGTTCCCACTTAGAGGAAGTCTCATCGAGCTTGCAGACGAAAAGATATATACTGGCTCAACAACAGCTTCGAAAAGACCACACTCCGGCTGCTGATGCAGGAGAGCGTCGCTCAACACGACTAAGCGTTATAAAACCCCCAGAAAAGCAGGGTTCGGATCATCCATACTCATACTGGGTCTATCAGGCTTTGAGCTCTAGCTTTCAAAAGGGAATGCCAATTCAGGAAATCTATACCTGGCTTGAAAAGCGTGTGTATCATACAAGGGGCGACAAGGGATGGAAAAATAGTATCCGCCATAACCTGTCCATGAACTCTGTACGTTGCCTATTACTATTGATTCTAAGAGTTTTACGCCTAGCTTATCTTGAGAGATTGTCCACTAATCTATCAAACTGTTTTGTTCTCGTCTTATAGGGCTTCAAAATCATCCGAATGGAGAAAGCCGGCAAAAGGACCGTCGGCTGTTGGGGCCTTACAGAAGAGGCAATCAAAAATGGCAAAGTTCAGCCAACCACCCGCTATCGAAATGTCACCTAGTATGCCTTTTGAAAACTTGTCTACTCAACCACAAGGAGGCTGTTCTTACTACAAGTATTGGACTATGTGCCAGAATTTGCTTTGAGCACTGCTATGGATAATTTCTCTTCTTCTTTTCTTTTTTGAATTTGTTCCGCTGTCGAAACCCATGACTACTTAATCATATGGCTCTTTGGTTTTGATCCGTCTATCTGCATATATTCTCCTGGTGATAGCGTATATTTACTTAGGTTGATTAAATTCAAGCAAAAAGATTAAGTAAAAAATCAAATCAAAAGAAGTGAGACCAGCTCACACATCTTGAGGGTCTTAAAGATGATAACAAAAACCTTAAGAATCGAATCAATAGAAGTCCGCTACTGTCAAATAGTGGCTCAAAAGAATAGTGTCAGCGCCGTTGGGTTCCCATGCATCAAACTTCGAAGTGGTCGCCACTGTGGTTTGGCTGCCTCCCCTTTCAGTTAGATGCTTCCTCTCTCGTAAGATCTTTGATCCTTTGTTGAAGCATATGGATTTCATTTGAATTTTTTCCCTCGAGGGGTTTTGACTATCAATTTATCGAACAAAAGCCTTAGTTTGTGGATAGGCTACACCCCGTGCTGGCTAAAGAGTTAAGAGAGGATCGATATTATTTTATAAATCCTCTCTACCTTTCTGAAACCAATTTTAACCGTAATCCTTCAACATTTCATAGCATGAAATGAGCGTGATCCACCGCTCAAGACGTAAGTAGATCATGTTCATAGATATCATGGATAGAATGGATAGAATTACACTTACACTCTTCTTACTTAATTCCTAAGCATGAAACAGAAGTGCGCTAACCTAGTATAGAAATGTGATGTTACTGTCGTAGGATATGGGTGACTTCCTTTACACGTGTATTCGTAAGAACTGCAGTTGTAGAGATGATGTGAAGTGTAGATTCTACTACTGCTAATTAGACATGTTCATTGGGTTGGGTAAACCCATACCCAACCCAACCCAACCCACAATGGGCTGGGTATGGGTCAGAAATTTTACCCAAAACCCATATGGGTTGGGTATGGGTTTGAAGTAAAACCCACACCCAGCCCATAAACCCATCTTTTTGCCAAGACTTTTATTTCACGTGATATTTGTCACCTAGTTAGTACTAGATTGAGGCAAAAATTAGGCACTAAGGCACTGATTACCCTAATTTAGTTTAGGTTGAGGCGAAAATCAGGCATTAAGGCATCAAAAATACCCATATGGGACCCATACCCAACCCATACCCACGTGGGTTGGGTTGGGTATGGGTATGGGTTTACCTTACCCCTGATGGGTTGGGTATGGGTATGAATTTTGACCCATACCCAACCCATGCACATGTCTACTGCTAACTGAAACTAAAGAAGATCTCTGCCCCACTTATTTGGAGGCTGTGTCCAATGGGAGTCGCTGGTGGAATCATCCAATCAGGAAGGATGATTCCGACTTCCCATATTTGGACAGTTACTCCACTTCCAGACCGCTTTTAGGACGGGATTCTGATTTACAGCGTGGGTCGATTTCAGTTTCAACTCAGCCTCATCCCGTGTGAATAATCGATCAGTCCAAAGTACCACCTCAGTGATTAGGCGCCACTGCTGAAAAAAATACATAGTCAGGTGCACCCGGGATTTCACCCAAGTTTTCCCTCTGAAGCGCTATCAACCATGCTGATTATATCCCATCCCTGTTGCATTAGCGGCAATAGCGTATGTGATAACACGAGAAAACTGGAGCCCGTGCTCAAGCTGCACTTTCAAATTGAGTTTTCTCAGATTATTTCTAGTCATTTCATATCATCAAACGCAAATTTCTACTGCAGCAGGAATGGGATTTGATATAGTACAATACGAGATAACAAGAGCCGGCACTCAAAGTCTGCGCAGTGGCCGAAGCGATAACACCACCTAATGATTTTCTAATAATTTTCTAATATTCAAGAATTTATGCAGTATGGTAATGTTTCAGGAGGTATACCACTGTCGAATAGCCTTCAACTTTGAAGGGATATTTTCTCACATGCATTATCTTAGTCTCTTTACAAATTCTTACTCTCTAAACAGCTCAGCTACACAGAATTTCTATCATACGCCAAGACGCTCAGACTAATACGAACTAGCCAGGGCTCATAAAGTATTTCACCACTGAACGGGTCACACTACTGAACGGGTCACCCCACCAATTTTACGCGTCAGTCTGGTGTTTCCATTTTCAACTACCCACCATGCCCCCCTAAATGCTCTATATGTCCAAGACAAACAGGATCAGGAGAATAGGGTCTTATTAGCTTACCAAGCTTACAAGAATGGCGATATATCATCAATGCGTAAAGCTGCAGCTATGTTTAATATACCATTTTCAACCCTCCAACGCCGCCATTCTGGTGTCCAATTTCGTCTTGAAACACACCCACCGCAGTCTAAACTGACTGAATCTGAAGAGGATTCATTACTTCAATGGGTCGTCTCTCTAGATGATCGCGGCTGTGCTCCTAGAACTAAAGATGTTGGTAGAATGGCTAATATCCTACTCGCCGACCGCGGAACCAACCCTCCTCTTACGATCGGTAAAAACTGGGTTACTAGGTTTGCGACGCGTTTACCTGAACTTAAGACGACCTATTCAACACCGCGCGATTTTACACGTGCGCGTCAAGAGGACTATAATGTGATCAATAATTGGTTCAAACTGGTTGAAAACACGATCGCAAAATATGGTATCACCACCGACGATATCTATAATTTTGACGAGACTGGGTTTGCGATGGGACGATGTGCGACCGCGAGAGTGGTTACTAGAGCTGGTTATTATGGTAAACGCGCAAAAAAACAGCCTGGTAACCGGGAATGGGTTACTGTGATAGAGTGTTTAGGCGCGTCTGGTTACGCACCTCCACCCTGTATTATCTTTAAGGGTAAGGTGATGATGCAGAGCTGGTTTGCTCCTGATCTAGGTTTACCACCTAATTGGCGTCTTGAGATTAGTCCTAATGGCTGGACATCAAATCAAATAGGGCTCCGTTGGCTTGAAAAGCTCTTTATACCTGCTACTGCTCGTACTAAAGGACGGTATCGCCTTCTGATCTTAGATGGCCATGGTAGCCATTTAACACCTGATTTCGACAAAATCTGCCAGGAGCATGATATTATACCATTATGTATGCCTGCGCATGCGTCTCATCTTCTTCAACCTCTTGATGTTGGGTGTTTTGCGGTGTTAAAACGCTCTTATTCTCGGCTGGTTGAGTCTAGAGTAGAGCTTGGTTTTTCCCACATTAGTAAAGGAGATTTCCTAGAGATATATCCTACTGCGCGTATTGAAGCATTTGCATCTGCTTCTAATGCGTTTGCTGCAACTGGAATCGTGCCACTTGACCCTACTAGGGTGTTAAAAAAGCTTACTATGCGCGTCGATACACCACCACCACCACCCTCTATAGGAAGCGATTCAAGTCGAAATTGGACACCTAAGACGCCTAGGACGCAGAAAGATTTACGACGTCAACACCAAGCTATATTACGCACTGTATCTCGAACGCCACCAACACCATCTAAGAGAGCATTAGACCAGATAGTAAAGGGTGCAAATTACCTATATCAAGAGAATGCTCTCTTACGCCTGGAAAACAGAGATTTACGCGCCGCCCATGAGAAAAAGAAAAAACAAAAAGAACGTCCGAATCGTCAATTAACAGTAGTAGGGGTGTCACGGGGCGGGCAGGTGAATAGAATTATACTAGAACTGGACAGACAGTATTGCATTGACTGACAGGCTAAGACGAAGACGTAGCTTGAAGAGCTATATTCAGACAAGGTTCTGAGTTTACATGAGGTTGCGGGTCACGTGGCCCGCACTATCTAATCAATCAGTAGTCGTCTGAGCTGGCACCGTGACAGTATCCCCCTCCTTAGAGCCGAGCTCTGTAGAGGCGTAGATAGGACCTGGCTTGGACGGGTAGCGGAGGTGGAAGTTCTTCACTAACTGTCCATAATTTTCTAGGTGAGCAGCAGGCTCTTTAGTTGGGTCATCGTAACCGGTCCACTTAACCATGTATTTTAGACGTGGTGTTCCCCGGCGACCACGTTTCTCCCAGCGGGAGTCTAGGATCTCCTCTACCTCCTACTCGTCGATTCCGTCGACTTCGACAGGTGGGGCAGGTTCTTGTTGCTGCGTAGGAAGCGGGTTGTTGTTGGTAGGGCGTAATAAGGAGATGTTAAATACTAGGTGGATCATCATTCCAGGGGGAAGCTGTAAACGGCAGGCGTACGGGCTTAGAACTTCGGTGATTTCGAAGGGGCCTAAGTTCTTCTAGTCTAATTTCTTCTAGGGGCGACGGGTCTTGATATTCCGGGCGTCTAACCAGACTTTCTGTCCTTTAGTGAATGTTCGGGCAGGCTGGCGGTGACGGTTGGCGAATTCTTCGTGGCGAGCTTAGGCGGCCAGGATCTAGGCTTATATAAAGTTTGTGATCTCCTCTATATAAGCCGCGAACCTCTCTATATCGTGGGCGGCGGGGTGATTACTTAGGCGGACAGGCTCGAATCCAACGACTAGGTGTTGGCTGTAATTAGCAAAGAACGGGGTGACGCCAGTCGACTCGCTTTATACAGAGTTAGAGGCGAATTCGGCTAGCGGAAGCTAGTTAGCCTAGTCGTCCTATAGGTAGTTTATATAGGCTCGGAGGTACTGTTCCAGGATAGTATTAGCTCGCTCGGTCTATCCATCTATTTCCGGGTGAAAGGTAGTAGATAGCAGGCTCTTAGTCTTTAGGCGGGTCGTCAGGTGTTTCCAGAACTAGCTTATAAACTAGGGGCCTCTATCAGATACAATTATATAAGGGAGTCTATATAGCTTCTAGACGTGTTTTAAGAACAGGCAGGCGAGGTCTTCAGCGTTATAGGTCCTATAGCAGGCCAGGAAGTGTTTTATTTTAGTTAAGCGGCAGACTACTACCAAGATTGCGTTAAATCCTTGGCTCTCGGGCAGGTGTATGATAAAGTCTATTAATAGATCTAGCTAGGCGCGGGCAGGGATCGGGAGTAGTTATAAGACTCCTTAACAGGCTTCTCGGGACAGGGTAATTCTACGATAGGTATAACAGTTTTTGGTCCATTGCTCGATATAACAGTAGAGGTTCGGCCAGTAGTACTCGCGAGATATAAGCTTATATATCTTTATGCGACCTAGGTGTCCTATTGCTGGGTTGTTATAGTAGAGTCGGGCTAGTTCAGCTTTAAGGTCGTCGTTGTCTGGGACATAAATACGTCCTTGGTATAGTAGGTTGTTCCCATCTCTTATATAGTACGCGAGTGTGATATCTAGGTGCCGGGTTTTCTTTTCGTCTAGGGCACTTAGGATTAACTATAATATCTAGTCTCTTTATAGGGCAGACTCGTATGCTTCCTTCACAGCGACTAGTAGTTCTAGCTATAGTTTATCTACGAAGCGTATACTTCTTACTATTTCTATATCAGGTGGAGGTGGGTTAGGTTCTAGGCCTATCAGGGCGTCTAGTTTCAGGGTTAGAGGGGAGTCAGGCGGTAGTAAGGCAGGCGGGGTCAGTATTCCTAGTTCTCCTTAGATCTAGCTGTCCAGGTTTTCGCGCTTCAGGATTATATAACTCTAGTGCTTTAGTCGTTTATCCCCTTCCTTAGGTAGATCTTCTGACCTCCTGGTCAGTGCATTAGGCTTCGCGCCCTATTTACCTAGGTGGTAGATAATCGTAAAATTGAAACGGGACAGGAACTTAGACCAGCGGGCTTATCGGCGGTTTAGTAACTTAGTGCTTATGAAGTGTTCTAGGTTTCGGTGGTCTATGATAACCTTGATCGGGGAGGTCGTGCCCTCAAGTTCAGGGCGCCATTCTTCGAAACAGCATATAATAGCCATAAGTTCCTTATCATAGATTTCGTAATTATACTTAGCTGCTGAGTGCTTCTTAGAGAAGAATGCAACGGGATATAGTATTCCTTTTTCGTTGTACTAGGAAATAACGCCTATAGATACATAATCAGACGCGTTGGTTTCTAGGATCACATCTTTAGTCTAGTCAAATGGTGCCAGGATCGGGGCGGATATAAAGGCTGTCTTTAGGGTCTTAAAGGCTTCTTTATAGGCGGGAGTCCATTCAAAGGCAACATCCTTCTTTATAAGTTCGTTCATATGGGCAGTCAGTTTCGAGAAGTCTCTTATAAAGCATCGGTAGAAGCCAGCAAATCCTAGGAATGCTCGGACATCAGTCGCGTTCGTCGGCGATTTCCAGTCCATGATCGTCCGGACCTTCTCAGGGTCTATACGGATTCCTTCGCCTCCTACAATCAGGCCTAGGAATTTGGTCTCAGAAACACAGAACTCGCATTTAGCTAGTTTCACGAATAGCCCTGCTTCGCGGAGGCGGGCGAGGACCTTACGGACGTGTCCGATATGTTCCTCCCTTGTACGACTATATATCAGTATATCGTCAAGGTATGCGGTATAGAACAGGTCTAAGTTGTGAAGGGCTAATACTAATCTTGAATGCAGAACTAGTGATGCCGACAAACTATCTTTATTAAGCTTGAAGAGAAGAGAGAGACTAGCTATGGACATGTGGCAATATAAGGGATGCGGGTGCGGGTGGCACGTGACGAGCATGAGTGGCACAGGCATGAATGCTAAAGCAGGCACCAGCCTGTTACAATAGCCCCCTCCTATGGGTCGTCGTCGTCGGAGGCGATGTAAGCTGGAGTTCTAGAGCGGGTTGGGGTTGGTGAACGGCTGGATCGTGGGCTAGTTAAATGGCAATCCTTTATATAATGTGTTTCGGAACCGCAATAATAACATAGACCTAGGAACTGTCGCGTATCGTGGCGTACTTGGGCACGTTCTTGGGCCTGTCTCTCGGGGACGATGTATGGTTGGATCTGAGCTGTTCTTATCCTTACTTGGTTGCTTGGTGAAATCGGGCGGGTCTTAGTAGTGTTGACTGATAAGTCCATTGGTTCGAGTTGGTTTATGAATTGACTAGAGGTAGGCTGGTTCTGGGACTGGTTCTGGGACTGGTTCTGGGGTTTCTTCTGGAAATTTGGCTGATTTCTGGGTTCTGGCTGGGTCTGGAATCTTGGCTGGCGACGGTCGTATCGTTGTAAAAACTCGATATAAGCTTCATACGAAAGGCTAAATAGCGAATCGCTAACTTGTTCGAGGGTCTCGCGAAGAGGGCGACGGAGTCCACGGTGAAGTGTGGTTATCGCGAAAAGCGCCTGGTCCACGAGACCTATACTTGCTTCATGCGAAAGGCGTTCAAATCTAGCTAGATAGGCGATGAGGCTTTCATCATCTCTCTGCCGGATATTGGCGAATCGAAGAATATTCTCTTGTTTCTCGCGGGGGTTATAGCATAGACGCTGAAAGTACTGGAAGATCTGATCGGGGTTGGCTTTATCTTGAAGATGTAACACTGATGCTTGTTGAGGTGGTTCTAGGCGATTATAGATATAGTTGAATGCTTGTCGTCCTGTAAGGCCATCGGCCTCTAACTTGGCTTGTATTGCTGGGAGCCATGTACGTAGTGTGAAGGGCTTGCCGTCAAATCGGGGTGGGTCAGGAAGATGGTAATGCTGGTTCTGGTTCTGTTGCGAAGCGATCGCTAATAACTGGTTTTGCTGGTCTGAAAGCTGCTGCTGTATCTGCTGCACAAGAGCTAAAAGGTTGGTCTGGTCCATCGTGGAAAACTGGCGGTTCGTGTACTTCTCGAAAAAGAACCGGAACCGAATCGAAAAGGAAGCTTAATAAATGTGAAGGGCTAATACTAATCTTGAATGCAGAACTAGTGATGCCGACAAACTGTCTTTATTAAGCTTGAAGAGAAGAGAGAGACTAGCTATAGACATGTGGTAATATAAGGGATGCGGGTGCGGGTGGCACGTGACGAGCATGAGTGGCACAGGCATGAATACTAAAGCAGGCACCAGCCTGTTACATAAGTAATCTCGCAGGGAATCGTTGATAAATCTCTGGAATATAGCAGGGGCGCCTGTTAGGCCAAACGGCATTACCAGGCTCTCGTAGAGACCTAATCTCGTACGGAACACTGTCAGGTACTCCTGCCCCTCCTTCACCCGAAGGTTATTAAAGGCAGAGATGATATCTAGGCGAGTAAAGTATTTCATCCCCTTTAACTGGTTCAGGGTTTCTTTAGTCAGGGGTAGGGGATAGCGGTCCTTGACCGAGATCGCGTTAAGGGCTCGGTAGTCTACACAAAATCGGAGACCCCCTCCAGGTTTCTTCACAAATAGGACAGGCGAGGCAGTAGGCGAGGAGCTTAGGCGGATAAACCCTTTCCTTAGGTTCTCGGAGATCCATTCCTTCAGAGCTTCTAGCTCAGGGCGGGACATAGCATAGAGGGGCCCAAATAGCAGGGCCTTCCCCTCTATTAGTCGAATATCATGGTCGTAAGGTCGGTGTGGGGGCAGTCGTTCGGCTTCCTTAGGGGAGAACACATCTCCAAAGTCTTTAAATTCGTCAGGTAGGGCAGGGTCAGGTTTCGGTTATAGTATCTCGTCTAGTATCTCTATAGACACGGAGAACAAATGATAGCCCTTCTCGCTTCGGGCGTACGCGGCGTAGGCCCTTAGGCTTATAGACTATATATCTAGGCCTTCTAGGATAGAGGGGCGATCAGGCAGGTTTATAGGGCGGGTTTTCTTCGGGACATCATATAGGGCTCGGATCTTCGGGGCCCTACTAGGGGTGTTACAGAACTTCTGGTAGTATAGGCTATTTAGCTCGAGGGTATAGTTCGCGAAATAAATACTAGGATTATGGATCTTAAGCCAAGGCAGGCCTAGTACAACAGGGTAGTAAGCGATTTTCGTGACAAGGAATAGGGCCTTCTTCTTATAGTGGTTCTCTACCCTTATGTTTATTCGTACAAAATAGGTGATATAGCCCTTCTTGGGCTCTCGGCCGTCGAAGGCCTCTAGGCGGATAGGTTCTTTCAGGGTTTCGAATATAAGGCTCTGGTCTCGGGCCTAATCTTCATCGACGAACCTCTTCCCTTCTACACCACTATCTATTATAGTATATATAGGGATCTAGGTCTCTTTCTAGGTCAGGGTTATAGGCAGGATAAAAGCGTCGGCGCGGAGGTTCTCTTCTTCGATAGAGTCTCCTAGTATAACTACGGATAGGCGGAGCACGTGGTTAGGTTTCACCTAGTCGCGATTTAGGCCAGGCTTACTCTATTTATTGGCTGGAGTATAGAGTAGTCAGACTCAGCAGATTCAGCGTAGGCAGCGGAGTCAGCCTAGGCGGGGTTCTCTATTCGGCTAGAATATAGGTGGGCAGGGGAATAGGGGCGGGTGTCAGGTAGCAGGCAGTCCCGGACTAGATAATCCTTAGATCCGTATCTAAAGCACTCCCCCTAGTCACGCCGGGTGAGCTTAGCCTTAGAGAGATCCATAGGTTCGCTAGGGCCTTAGGCGGGAGTTAGGGTCCTAGGTAGTATATTCGTTATCGCGGCGGCTGCGTACAAGGTCCTTGCGATTTTCTCCCGGGGTGTACTACCTAAGGGCGTGGGTTGGCGGGCATAGTGTATCTATTACTAGTATTGGCGGAAGTGGTTATCGAGCGACTAAAGATAGGCTGTGTAGCTATGAAACTAGTGGGACGGAGCTAGGTTATGCAAGAGCATATCCTGGAGCTTGTTCGAGATAGCTTATATTAGGAGGGGAGTTAGAGCTTCTTCGTGTAGTTCGCCCTCTAGGGCTAAACGCTGGAATTCGGATAGGAAGGTGTTAAAGTCGTTATTCTTCTAGCGGAGCTGGTATAAGCGGTTCTAGGCATTCTGGACTCTATCAGGGTCGCCGAAGGCCTTCTCGAGATATTTAAGCATTTACGGGTAGTCTATAAACTAGGGAACTCCGTACGAGATCTTTAGCAGTACTAGTTTGTACACTTTACCAATAAGTCTCCCCGCGACATAAGTAAGTCTGATAGTAGCTATTAGGAAACGGTCCTGGTTCGCGTTCATCTTGCCATAGATCTGCTACATAAAACAGCGGAGGTCGCTGCGAGTTCTATTAAACTCTTTTAGGTTAGGGATTCTTTCACTAAGGGAGGTAGACCAGGGACCCAGGGTAGGAGTCGGTGCAAGTTCTCGCGTAGGGATATCTACTAGGTTCTTAATACCTTGGGCAGGAGTGTTTTCGGTCGGGGGGTTCGTACAGCAGGCAGGGCGGAGTTCAGGATCTGATTTTTTTCGACTTCGAGCCCAACAATCTTGTTATATAAGCTATTGATGCGCTCTTCCTGATATCTAATAACGCCCTCCCTATAGTGCCGAGTCTCCTCGCTTTCAGTCGCGGCTTAGCGGAGGGTTTGGTTATCTTTCTCAATTTCTTGAGAGTAGCCCTCCATAGTCCGGAGGTACAGCACCCAGACGTCGGGGTGTTCTTGGACGTGAGCCAGGAATTCTTCAATAGAATCGGCGTTCAAAGGCGGTTCAGGATGGGGCATGCTGGCGGGTGGCAGCTCTAGTATAGGGTAGAAGCTACATAGTGTCACAGGGCGGGCAGGTGAATAGAATTATACTAGAACTAGACAGACAGTATTGCATTGACTGATAGGCTAAGACGAAGACGTAGCTTGAAGAGCTACATTCAGACAAGGTTCTGAGTTTACATGAGGTTGCGGGTCACGTGGCCCGCACTATCTAATCAATCAGTAGTCGTCTGAGCTGGCACCGTGACAAGGGGGTCTTACAATTCAGGAGGGATTAGACCTGGTTGACGCGTCGAATGGTGGCCCTAAACTTAATGATGCCAATTTACAAGAGGGCCAGGCGCCTGTAAGGGCGCCTGTAACCCAACGCCGGTGTGGGATATGTAAGACACCTGGACATAGGAGGGAAACCTGTCCTAGTAGGCCCATTCAGTAGTTTTTTTTTACTATATTACATAGTAAATAATGGAGTTATTGGGATTCATAAAAATAAGTGGGTCAAACTGACCCGTTCAGTAGTGTGACCCGTTCAGTGGTGAAATACTTTATTCAACAAATCCATTAGGTCACGTGCCCCAGCCCCTTATATAATTCTCTTTCTCCTCCTTCACCTCCCCATTTGACTTTATTATTCTTATCATTCTCTGCAGTATTTATTCTATGTGGTACTCGTCGTCAGGCCTGTCATTCCTGTGTTTTCATAGGACTCTCTGATTTCACTTGATGATTTCCAGATTGGGCAGGTACTCGTGACCAGGCTATAAGAACTTTTACTACATAATCCCTATTTTTTCTTGCTATTTTTTCCACCATATCTAACTCAAGTCAGGGCTGCTTCAAGCTGTTCAAAAGCCTGGGTGGGAGGGCTACTCGATTCATCGAGGGTTATCCTTTTATGTCTTCTTTCTTAATCAATATGACGACTACCTCCCAAAACTCACCATGGGCCTTGAAAAAAAAAGTCCTTGTTCATGCACCTGAATTTGATGTGTCCTGTCCTGTTCGACTTCGTGTTGCCCATGATCGCACCGCCAAACAAGGATCCATCTCCCTTTCCATTATAGCAGACCTCGCTGACTTCAGCAACAGATCACAGGTGCATCTGAATCTCCGTCCAGAAATAATCAATAATTGCGTGGCCACAAAAAGCAACGATAAGCTCATTCCATCCAGTTTGATTTCTTTGCTCCCCGTAACTGTACTCAATACATCGGAAGCCTTTACACTGATTCTGCACCTTGATGAGCCCGGAGTCGTTCTTTGTCCGTCTAAGACAGACTATATACGTCCAGCCAATCCAGAAGACACAAACCTCCTCTCATTCTCGAAGATCTGTCAATCAACAGTTTTGCATCTTCATCTTTGTAGACGACAATTCGTGGATAATCAGCTTGATCTTCTCTACAACTTCTCTTATGCCCTAAAAGCTCGCAATCTTCGACAGTCAAAAGCTTTTTATGACACAAGCCATGATCTGTTTGAGAGGCATTGTCGTGTCTTTGATCTCTCGTTCGACCTACCCCCATGCTACGTCGAACCTACCCCTAGTTATACCTCTACAAAACGGCGCAGAGGTATATTCTCAAAACTTTATCATCATTCAATAGTATACTGATATGATTCAGAGCCATCGTCGCCTGATAATGCAACAAAAAAACGGGCGCTTCTTCCATCCTTTCAACAGCTAGATCAAAAACTTGACTCGCCTACTGAAGTCAACACCCCGAGTACCCCTTCCCTATCACCGCGGTCAATTTGCCCTTCGCATTTTACACATCGTCTCTCTCCTAGCAGCAATAAACATGATGTAGTTATGCGTCTCAAACGTGAGCTTCATGGTATTTCTGATGAACTGGTTCGGAAACTGTTGGTTGAATCAGGACGCCAGCATTTACTTGCCATTCCAGAAGATATCAATAGTGACCTGCCAACCAAATCTGAGAAGATTAGTGTTGCTGAAGTCGATAAGATGATTGAGTGCCGGTTAAATCAATTTATCGAGGAGCGCCTAACTTGCTGCGTCAATGAATTTTTGAACGAGCATTTGGATGGCATCGCAGAAGATTACCGTGATAAGCTCTACGCTGATAACAAGATGCATGAAGACGAATTTTATGAACGGGTCGACGATATCAATTCAGAGGTCCGCAACACAGCAAACGAATGTATGCAGGAAATGGAAGAACTGGCGCAACGGTGTATGGATAAGATCGAAGATCAGGGAACTAAGTATACTGTATCTAAGAAAAAAGAAGTCGACAAACTCAAGCTATTGCCTAAGGGTCTGGTGCACCCTTTCATTGATGGTAAGGCATGTCTTATCTTTGATCCAGGTACTCATGCCAGGCGCAGTTCCATCTAGATCATGATATCAAAATATTGAACTCGTCGCCCAAAATAGATTTGACAAGGTAGCCTAGGTGTGTAGAGAGGTAATCACGATATCAGCTAGCATAGATGATAATGCAGCGCTGTTTCAGAAGGGGGTCGTATTATCAAATAGTAGTTGATATTCAAGTATTGGTGCAGTAGTAATGCTTTAGCTTAGTCTCACCGCAATCTCACCCTGCTTATTCCAAGGTTGTGTACTCACCCTGGTGACATCCACCTGTCGGCTAGACAGCATATGCTACAGAGGAGCATTCTTCTCTCACCTATTCCGCGAACAAAAGATACATGCTTTTTCTCATTATTCAGCTTTACTAGTAGCTCTTTACAGATGAAAAGGCACCATTGTTTCAAACAAAGTGACATTATCTAATAGTCTTTTAAGATTCAATGATTGGTGCAGTATTATGCATTTGCTCTAAAGGTAAGTCTCCTTGAGCGTCGTACGATCAGGATAGAGAAAGGTGAATGCAAATGAATAGGGTGAGCATCGTGTGGAGTAGGCTGGGTTTCGAGATTTCTAGAATACAAACTGTCCGGGTTTCTTCCATACCGTTATGTCGTTGTTGATTAATTGGGATGTGATAAACAGGTGGGATACCAACGGACTAGTTGGTCACCACTAGGCATAAAACCGGTCCAAATATCTCAATTTCATCGCGGCCAACACTGAGGTGTGGTTTTTGAGTCTTATTTGTGCAAATTCCCCAGCGCTATGGGAGGTGGCTGGAACCAAAATCTTGATTGTTATGGATAACGCCTTATTAAAAGGGTTTGGTCGATATCTGAAGAGAATCTAGACCAGGAATTTCATACCCCCCACCCCCCCCTTGGACGATGCGTTCACGATGTTGGTACTTAACATGACAGCACCGAGGAATGTTTTCAACAGGCAAGTGTAATCATAGAGAAAGAATGTTCAACCGTCTTATAGTATTTAAAAGAGAAGTAAAAGATTTCTCAGTGTCGAAAAAACGGCATTGCTCGCAAGTTCATGGTCAGACAGAATTCCAGACAGTGTGAAAGAATGCGAGCCAGGCTAGTACTGTATTAGAATTGAAAAGTCATGCATTTATTGACGAACAAAAAGTAGTTATATGCCGTGCCATTTGGAGAGCTATGGGAAATACACCATTAAATCCCAGTGGTGCCGCACGCTTCCCCAAAATCAAATGTATACACAAATTTCACCGCTATTTCCTCGAAACAGCATTGTGTTGATATGCTGCAGGTATGCCGCACGAAATGTGCGATTCGTATTCGACGTTTGATGAGGGGTTCACTCTATTATAGGCAAAATCAGTAAAATGTACTGGTTGTTCCAACAAAATCGAGGCGTACTATGTGCAGAACAAAACTTCGATCCACTTTCAGCCCAATCACCACAGCCTTCTTTAACACATCTAATGGCGGGGCTTGGCATCTCGGGTTGGTGAAATTTGGAACTTTCAAATTATTAATGAAGTCTTATCAGAGAGCAGTAGCGAAAAAGTAGCTGGGTATAGTCGAGTAAAATCCTTTTTGTCAAAATTGATGAAGGCTTCCGTGTAAGAAAATCCGCTTACTTATAGACCAGCATACGACCACTTCTAAAATGCTGTCAACTGATCCATATGATAAATCATAAAGGACCGATATTACTACTGCATCAATCACAGTGCCAAGGGGAAATTACCCTATAGGATCTATGAGCTAGACGCCGTGGCTGAAGATGCGGGAAAAATTCAAGTAAATTATCTAGTCTTGTAGGTATGTGCGTTATGATTGATAAGTTAGGAAAGGACACGTGTCGACTAGACTTAGCTCGATTACTCTTTTCATTCATGATATGGGAGGGTTAGTATTTGAGGACTATTATAAATAAAGTCAGGGCGCATCATTTGATTGTGCTATTATTCATTCCTGAAATATGGTAATTTGGCATTGTGATATCGATGGTTGCGACAAACCGTCTGTTCGGGTAAATGGGGACTGCACTCTTTGTGATCTCCATCTCTGCGTCAAACATCTAGGACCGAAGTATCATACATGCCCAAAGTGGAAGGTGTGTTATTAAATCTAAGTATTGAAGCGGCTACTTATTTCTACGGTCTGATTAGGATGAGTGTTATGACCCTGCTGCTAAAGAAGCGGAAAGGAAAGAAATCATGACGCTGATTCGGAAAATCAACGTATCAGCGCTTACACAACGAGCTAGCGATCTACGTAATGGTGTCTCGTGCTCTGTGGTTCAAGGCCTACAATACGATAGAGCATTACGCAGCTCAGTCATGGGAGGCATGAATTATCATGTTGAGATTCTTTTCGAGGATGGAATTAGCTGGCTTACCCGTATCCGAAGGTTTAATGCTACATCCCCACCACCAAAGCTACGGGATTATATAATCGGTAGTGAAGTCGCAACACTACAGTTCTTAAGCAAGACAAACGTTCCTGTACCGAGAGTTTTTGACTTTAATCTGGATGAAGCTAATCCTATCGGTGTTAGTTATATCCTTATGGAGAAACTACCAGGAAAATCTTTACGCTGGTCTCTTACTGCTCTGCAGCAGAGGCAGAAAGTTATTAGCCAACTTGCAGATATCTACATTGAATTGAAAAAATTCCCATTCTCGATGATAGGCTCGTTTGATCCGGAGAACTCTTCTTATATTGGCCCTCTTGCAAGGGAGTCTTTGACTGACTTTCAAAATTCACAAATGAGAATGCTTGGGCCTTATTCGTCTTCGGGAGAATATTTCGACACAGAGATTCAATTGATATTGGATCTGATATTACGTCAAGAATTATACGTTGACCGTCCAGTTAATGCTTTCTTGGTACATCGTTTCCTCCTAGAAACTGTCTCTAAAGTTTTCTCAAAAAGCCCTTTCGATGATGGAATGTTCTATTTGAAACATGCGGATGAAAAGGGAGATCAGATTCTTGTTGATGATGACTTCAATATCACAGGCATCATTGACTGGGAGTGGGCGCAAACAGATTCAAAATCATCAGCTTTCAATTCGCCTATTGTCCTTCTTCCTGTTGCCGATTTTTACAATGGAACCGATCATATTGGCCAAGATGAGATTTTTTTTGCTGAGTGCTTTGAAGAAAAAGGACATGCAGATCTTGGGCAGATAGTCAGAAATGGCCGGCTTCTCCATCGGATCCAATTTTGTTGTGGATACGACCTCGATGATTGGGATGGGTTTGTTGGATTATTTTTTGGTCTACTCAAAATGCTTGGCATCGAAGAGAACTTAAATTGGGAAAATTGGAAGGCCAAGGCCTTGGAAAGCTATCAAGAGGATTCTCAGCTAAAAGAGCTCCTCAAACTGAGTCAAACTTAATAAAATATGACGCATTTGCAAACATTTAGGACAGACTTCATGTAATATTCTGTGGCTCTGGATCTAAACAGTAACCATCCTATTTTCATGTGCTAACGTGAACTCATTTTCGTTCAGGGATATTTTGAATAATGTTGGTCTCTGATGAGAGGGCTAGTACAATGTAACATATTTTGATAAACTTGACACTGCCTTATTGCTCCAATGGAATTAGGTATCATACTGGTGAACGGTCTTTCGAATTCTAAAAATTCCTGACCCAGAGAAGTAATAATAAATAGTAGACTAAAAGTAAGTAGCAAATTGCTGCCAAGTTTGGCCTCTACCAAATTCACACTCTTTCGCTCTTTCTCAGCGGCACATCTTAAAATCAAAATTTGGACCCTTAAGCTTAAGGTTTTGAAACACTTCCCATTTGTATAGGCCCGCCTCTAGATTGGTAGGTGTGTTTTACAGTACAGTAGTGAAGACACCACTAGGTGTAAGTGGGCCGCAGATCTCTGGATTATATGTGTTTCCATGACACGTCATTATCGCCTAAGCCCTGCCTGGGATGGCAGGTTACTCTCACAATGCGTAAATTCGAGCATATAATATAAAATATCTAAAGACTCCACAATTTTGTCTAATTCTGTCGCTCAATGGATCCGCCATCCACTCGAACACATGAAAGCCCCGAATCAACTGTTTTTACCGAAGGACCGACGACAGAGGTCACGACTATATACCACGAGGTTGACTGCCAAAAAACTCCTTATACAACTATTCAGAATGGTCAGATAACTATCCTCTCTGTGTGCCAGGGATGTATAGTTACCGCCATAGGAAAGAATGTCAGAATACGGCCATGGGAGGACAGCAATCAGCAGAAATGTAAAGTTGAAGCACACCAAGGGCAATTCGGCTTCCGGAATCTATATAGCGGCATGATACTTGGTGTCTAATTCTTCGGAAATGTCTTTGCTGGTAAGCGGCACCTCAATGAGTGAAAACTCTTTCTTTTGCTATGAGCCAAGGCTTTCATAAATCCCCATCGTGTGCACAATATGATTCACTTCTTGGAAGCTCTTTCTAGAGTCAAACTATACAGTATCAAGAATGGCCTCTAGTATAAATGCATGGGTACTCTTTTGACAGTTTTTTTTTTTACTAGTGCTAACTCGAGAGTGAGATAAAATGGGGAACGCCAAAGAATCTAGTTTTATTTCAGGTATATGGTGAAAATGAACTATTAGTGAGACTTGCTTAAGATCAAAGTGGTAAATTATGGTAGGATAGCATCGACTTACTGGAACCAAGGACGATGGAAGGAAGCTGAAGAGCTCGAGGTGCAGGTCATGGATACCCGCAAGCGGGTGCTTGGGCCAGAGCATCCTGATACTCTGACCAGTATGAAAAACCTAGCATTGACCTACTGGACCCAGAGACGATGGAAGGAAGCCGAAGAGCTCGAGGTGCAGGTCATGGAAACCAGCAAGCGGGTGCTTGTGCCCGAGCATCCTGATACTCTGAGCAGTAGACATGTTCATTGGGTTGGGTAAACCCATACCCAACCCAACCCAACCCACAATGGGCTGGGTATGGGTCAGAAATTTTACCCAAAACCCATATGGGTTGGGTATGGGTTTGAAGTAAAACCCACACCCAGCCCATAAACCCATCTTTTTGCCAAGACTTTTATTTCACGTGATATTTGTCACCTAGTTAGTACTAGATTGAGGCAAAAATTAGGCACTAAGGCACTAATTACCCTAATTTAGTTTAGGTTGAGGCGAAAATCAGGCATTAAGGCATCAAAAATACCCATATGGGACCCATACCCAACCCATACCCACGTGGGTTGGGTTGGGTATGGGTATGGGTTTACCTTACCTCTGATGGGTTGGGTATGGGTATGAATTTTGACCCATACCCAACCCATGCACATGTCTACTGAGCAGTTTGGCCAACCTTGCGTATACCTTGGAGTCATTAGGCAAGCATCGCGCTGCTTCCAACTAATGACAGTATGCGCCCGACTACGTGCCCAAGTACTAGGCCTAGAGGTCGGCACGGATACATATCCGTAAGATTTTGGATTATTCGTATCCGTAACCGTAGTCGAGAGCTTCTATCCGTAACCGTAACCGTAGAAATTCTACGGTTACGGATATGGATTACGGATATCCGTGATATTATGCCACCGCCTAAATAAATCATACGATACTACGATAGAAACTTATCATCCGAAGTCCCTAATTTGATATCTAAATAGTTATCCATTCATTGATAGAATGAGTCTCCTACCACGCCCTAAACGCGCTCCACGACAGGATTACCTTGTTCTAAATGATGGTAGTGATGAGGAAGCTGATCCTAGTGATCGTATCAAAAAGCAACCACGTTATCACTCCCCATTAGATGAAGATGAAGATGAAGATGAATCTATCTCTCCGAATGATTCAGCGAGTCAAATCCCTGAAACAACCTCTTCTATAGTGTCTACTCCTTTAGACTCTTCTTTGCCCAAGACACCAAAATCCAAAAACCAAGCCCTTTAGAGTCAATTTACAATCCGCAATCTTCCAGGGAAGTTCTGGCATCCCAAACGGGGTAAAGGGCCGTTACAGGACCGAGAGATTGTATGTATTCATTGTGGAGAATGGAAGATCTTGGATTCCCAGAGAGATACATCAACTTCTAATATGAAAACGCATCTGATGAAAAAACATGGATCAATGATATCATCAGCAACTCAGCAAGCATCTATTGTTTCTATGTTTCGGACAAAAACTAGTCAATCTATGTTAGAGGCATTAGAGGAGAATTTGATTCGATGGATAGTCTTGGAGAATATCCCTTTCACTGCTCTTCAGTCTACAGCATTCCAGCAAATCTTCAGGGTAAGCTCTCTCTCTCTCTCTCTCTCTCTCTCTCTCTCTCTCTCTCTCTCTCTCTCTCTCTTACTAACTTTAATTATTCTAGGAATTACCAAATACCCCTCTACCTTTTACGTCTGCTCGCACAGTCTCTCGACGAATCAATATGGAGTTTACTCAGTATCGTGCCTATTTGGTTAGTGAGCTCGCGGAAACATGTTCAACAATTGCTTTTTCTTTAGATATATGGACATCCAAGAATCAAAAAGCTATTTTAGGGGTTATTGGACATTGGATAACCCCTGATTTTGAGTACCGTGAGAGGATTCTTGATTTTATAGAGCTTATTGGAGCACATACTGGAGAGAATATGGCAAGCCAGCTTCAAATATCTCTTCAGGAGCTACAACTTGAGTCTAAGCTACTTACTATTACTGCTGATAATGCAACAAATAATAGTGCCCTAATTAAAGAGCTTTACTTCAATCTTCAAGGGTTAAATCTAGCTACACTACAGTTTCAAGGTAAGATTCTCTTCATCTCTCTCTCTCTCTCTCTCTCTCTCTCTCTCTCTCTCTCTCTTTAATTATCTAAACTCACTTAAGATAGGTCTTGATAGCTATATTAGATGCCTGGCGCATATTCTGAATCTCATTGTCCAAAAGATTCTATCAGAGTTGAAATCTGGCGATTATCAATCTTCTTTAGATGCCTGTGGTATCCTAAAGGACCATAAGAGCCTACCAGCTGGGCATTCTGCGCTAGCTCGTGTACGAATCTTAGCCCTTTGGGTATCTGGAAGTCCTCAAAGACAGCAGCAGTGGCAAATCATTTGTCAGACGCATGGATTACCTGATAAGCTCGTTCGGTAAGCAAGATTCCTTTCTCTCTTTCTTATATATACTTATAGTTCTAGGTATGTGTCGGAACATGGATATTGCAATCATGCAATACCATAAACCCGGAACGGAACAAACAGACCCCCGAGTCACGGGGGAACAACTATATTAGGAACTCAAGTAGCTACATGAATCGAACACATTTCACACCACTTTGCACAATGTATATACTAAGAATCTAGGACGAACCATACCCTTTTCCAGTGTATATAGTGCAACGTGTGAACCCTGTCCTTTCAACGTAGTTGATCGATACTGATCAGTTGACGAGCTGAATCAGACTTGGAGGTTATATCACTAAGTTATTGTGAAAAATCCTCAAAACCACGAAAACTCGTTACGACGATAAGCCAAATTCGATCGAAGAAAATACGATAAAACACCGTTAAGAGCATGAATTGGCACCGGCAAGCCCATTCACTCTTCCAAAAACACAATTTTCAAGTTTGATTTAGAAAACTACACCCTAGTTTCTACCTTTCAACACCTCCTTTACGACTACTTTTCGAAGGACATTCGACTAAAACTTTTCCTTTTCGCATTGGAAAAACTGGGGATACTCAAAAACCCCTAAAAATCTTCCCCTCTTTGAATTGTGGGACACCAGAACCCACTGGTGACTTGTTCAACTTCTCCATTTGTGACTTGTCCGGCTCCTCCACAGATCCATGCTGGAATATAGCCAATCTCCCCCTAGCATCACCTGCAGGAGCTATATGGCACCACCAGTATACTAGACACCACAGTCAATCAAATCTGCACACCGTGAACGAAAGCGTAACAACCAAGGGCAATTCGCACGCCATTCCCCAATCACGGAAGAAGACCTGACCCCACGAGACGACGACGAAAGTTTAGATCCACTCACCATCATTATGGACGGAACACCGTCGTATAGACCACGCACTCGGGGCAGCTATACACGAGCAAGTATGCCCGGATCATACACGGAACACACTAGCCCTACACCCGCTTTTAACCAGAGCAGAGGCCAAGGGTACCCCGATGAACATGTAGATAGGGACCAGACCTACCGAGAGGCGCACGAATCATGGGGCAACATGACACAAGAGGAGAAAATCAGATTCTACCACAGAAATGGTTTTGACCCATAGGAATGTAACTGGGATCAGCGTGAGGAATATATAACCACACGATTTACCTACTATATAACCACGGGAGTTATGGACCGCGGACTCTGGGCCGACTTCTAAGCAGACTTCAAGAACTGGACCGAGGAGGACTTTACGAAACTCGAACGAAACACCCTCCGATTAGTGTACTATACACTCATCCAGCGCGGAGTTTATGTGAGATGGACACCAAAACTGGCCGACTCCCTAACGGAATGCCTTATAAGGGAAGAAGAACATGAATGGACGGACGCAGAAATCAAAAACGCCTTCAAAGACATCAATGGCGCTATAAGAACTCTAGCACTCTAGGACAAGTTGAATGACACACTGGATGGTCTAAAGGGAACGACCGCCACCCGACGCCCACAAGATCCGGTCAATCCAGCCAGCCAGCTAAGCTAAATACCGAAGGAAATACCCCCCACCCAGCGCAAGACCCAGAACTGGACCTCGCATGTTTTCTCATCACCTCGGCCGGAACCACACGCGTATATAAACGTCCCAAACAACCGAGAGTATATGCGTAAAAGCCAAATTGGAGGCGTACCACCTGCGACCTACACCGGAAACTCAGGAGACGATCCGGGTGACGATGACGATGATGATGATGAGAGTGATCGTACTCCAAGAGGAAACAACGACCTAGATAATAGTCGTTATTCCCGGACACCTCGATCTACTCCCGACCTTGCCTCAGATAACTACGTAAGGCAAACGACAACAGTCATGAAGTCGATATCCGAGAGCCAAAAATACGATGGAAGCACTAGTCTCGACTTCAAGATCAAGATCTTCACCGACATCTGCCAACGTGTGAGACTCCCGGAACAATCGTACATGGACGCATTTGGCAGTTTCCTTAAAGGACCGGCATTAGAGTTTTACTTCACGAACTCCCTACGGGAGAGAACCTTCGCGGAGTTGTGCGAGAAACTTAGGGAATTCTTCGAAGGACCAGAGTTCTATAGAAGGCAGAAACAACTATGGGACAGCCAAAACCTTAGAACGACCATCCGAAAGAACCCCGATAAGAGCCTCCACTAATGCTTTAAGATACTACTTAATGAGCTCTATAAGCTCCGATATGTAATCAATCCCTTATGGCGAACGGATGAATACTTGTACGAAAAATTGATTTCAGTATGTGAAGGAGTTGAAGCATGCCGAATGACCCTAGCACACCTACCACCGAACCTCCTGGGACTCATCAACGGAATGTAGACGTCGATAACTACCTAGGAAAACGAGAGAAAATATAAGGAGCCTGCCACCAATAACCCATCCGTATTCCAGGCGGAGGAACTCCCTACAACAAACTTTATGGAAAGGAAGTTCATGCGCACAAACCCTATAAAATAACCGCCTAGACGATCAACGAACCCTCCCCGAACGAAATATAGACTGGGAACCGGCAAGAAATGTGGTGTTTGCTATAAACCAGACTGTATCTCATATAACCACACCAAGGAAGAAAGAGACGCGGCCTGAGAACAATTCTAAAGCAAATTTCAAAGAAATCAATAAGGAAGCTATAAACCCGTATACCAGCAATTCATCACCGATATGGAAGGACCACTGAACCAGGAGCCGACACCCGATGATGAGAGCGATAAGGAAATGGATATATTCCTGAACAACTACCTAACCACGAAAAGCATAGGACCCGAAGACGACTCGGACTCAGAAAATGAAATCCTCTTCACGACTGGTTACGGAGCCTTAACGCCAGGATTTGCGGAATAACTTACAACAGAGCTCTCTAATAACATTATGTTAGAAACCCTCGCAAAAACTCCCTATACATAATAGGAGAACTCCATGGCCCAAGGACCAAACACACCCTGGACAGGAACCGAGGAGGAATCGCCGTTCAGTTATAACGCAACCGCAACGGCAAAAACCAGGTATACAACGACGACTTTCATAGGAATAATCATTGATACGGGAGCAGCCCGTGTATCAACCGCCGGGCACAACCAATTCTTGGCCCTACAAAATTCGGACCCCTCAGCGACTCTAGATACTTCCACAGCCAACCAGATCAAGGTTCGCTTCGGAATCGGAGAAGCATTGTCGGCTGGTTCGGTCACATTAGAGACCCCGATCGGTACACTCACCTTCCACGTTTTCTACTCGGATACACCATTCCTCCTATCCCTTACAGACATGGATAGACTAGGCATCTACCTGAACAATCTGGAGAACCTCCTTGTCCGAAAAGATGGCCTAAAAGTCCCGATCATACGCTAGTTTGGACATCCGTTCATGGTTTGGGACTAATCACTCAGGGCCTATTTGTCAAACATAACCGGAAATGACACGATAGAGAGCCGATTGACCGATATCGTATGCTACTTAACTGACACGGAGCTGCGAAGACTACACCGCAGATTTGGACACCCGTCCGTCCCTCGCCTATATAGGCTGCTACGCGCCTCAGGACACGAGAACACCAATGTCGCAGCACTCGAACAACTCACAAAAGTATGCGAACATTGCCAGAGATACGGACGTTCCCCGGGCAGGTTTCGGTTTACCATCAAAGATCTAGACACTGTTCGCTTCAATTACAACATTATCATCGATATAATATATATTGAAAACTCTCCAATCCTCCACGTGATCGATGAAGCAACCTGCTTCTAAGCAGCACGATGGCTACGCGACCTGACAGCGAAACATACTTGGGATATGTTACGCCAGTGCTGGATTGACATATACCTTGGTCCACCAGACCTAATTACCACCAACTTAGGCACGAACTTCGCATCCAGGGAATTCAAACAGAATACGAAGACACTCGGTACCCAAGTCAAAACTGTCCCAGTAGAATCCCATAATTCTATTAGACTCGTCGAAAGATACCATGCTCAGATCCGAAGGGCATACGAAATCATTATGAACGAGATCCCTAGTACTAATAGGGAAATCGCCCTTCAGATATCTGTAAAAGCCGCGAACGACATATCCGGCCCACATAGTCTAATACCCACCCTTCTCGTCTTTGGAGCATACCCACGTATGACAGAACTGGACGCCCCATCACCCACGATTACCCAACGAGCAACTGCCATTCGAAAGGCGATGGGGGAAATCCAGAAGATGCGCGCCACAAGAAACGTGTCCGAAGCCCTAGCGACACGTAACGGACCCAACGTCACCGCAATCCATAACCTCCCACTAAACTCGCCTATATTAGTATGGAGAGAAGGAAATGGCGGACAACTTGGGAAATGGGACGGACCTTTCGCGCTTTTGGCGCTTGAAGGCGAAACTTGCACGTTGAACCTACCACATGGCCCGACTCCCTTCCGATCGGTTGTCGTAAAGCCATACCACATAGACATCGAAGATGTTGCAACCGAAGCGCAACCTGAACCAACAAGGGTACAGACAGAGAACCCAGCCGACCTAAGGCCGAACGTGGCGGGAGAGAGGATGGAGACAAGAGCATCGCACAAAGAAAAAGAGGAACCCCCTAAACCAAAGAAACCTCGCCTCCAACAAATGCTGCATGTTGAAATCCCGATAATCCACCTATAAATCGCACAACACACGCCATTCAAGAAATCTAGGCAAAAGGAGATTTCGGGCCTACTAGAAAAAGGAGTGTTTGAATTCGCAAGACGAAGCGACGTCCCACCAGGAACCCGGATATTCAACTCACGGTTCGTGGACGAAATCAAGCACCCAGGCACTGAGAAAGCCTTTAAGAAATCGAGACTAGTAGTCCAGGCGTTCAACGATGCCGGCAAAGAGACGATTCTCACCCAATCACCCACCATCCAACGCGCAAGCCAGCGAATCATCTTGGCTATAGCGGCGATGTAACCGGATATGAAACTTTACCTCCGCGATATCTCCTAGGCTTATATGCAATCCACAACCAACCTGAACCGAAAATTCTTCGCACGCCCACCGCGTGAACTCCGGGAGTTGTTCGGATTACTAGAGGACTCGATACTCAGGGTGATCAGACCATTATACGGGATCCCTGAAGCTGGAAATCATTAGTTTAAAACATACCATTCGCACTATATCGAGAAACTGGGAATGACAATATTGATATATAACCCCTGCTTATTACACTAGAGCAATACAGGGGAATTTAGAATCGTTGGACTATAGACGGATGATACACTTTTCCTAGCCAACCTGGCCTTCGCAACCAATGAACAGAAGCAACTAGACAAAGCGAAGTTCTTGGTAAAAGACTGTGAGACACTCGACCACGGAACATCCTTGAAGTTTAATAGAGGAATGATTTCTTTGAACCCAGAAGGAATCACGCTATCCCAAAAATGGCAATATAAAAAGTTGTCCATAATTGGAAAAACCCAGCACGAACCGGCCAAAATCAAGGAGCAGTACATTGCCTAACGCGCGAGAGGTGCCTACATCGCGACCGTCTCACAGCCAGAAGCCGCGTTTAACTTAAGTCACGCAGCTTAAATCATCAACCTAACAGCTGATGATGCAAATAACCTGGATAAGCGGTTATCATGGCAGATTCAAAATGCAGCGAGAGGATTATCATTCATACCATTATAACACGAATCACTCCAAATATTGGCATTCGTGGATGCATCGTTCGCAAATAACCTGGACCTCACATCGCAAATTGGCTTCGTTATTGTCCTTGCAACCCCAGAAGCCGAGGGCAAAAACGCTAACATCCTACACTAGGCATCCGTTAAGTGTAAGAGGGTTACCCGGAGCGTGCTCGCGTCAGAGCTATACGCAATGGCCAATGGTTTTGATGCTGCTATCGCCATCAAAACGAGCCTAGACCGGATACTGAATACCACCCTCCGACTCACCATTTGCACAGATTCGAAATCCCTATATAACTGTCTCGTGAAACTAGGCTCCACAACGGAAAAACGACTCATGATTAATGTGATGGCACTCCGTGAGGCATATAAGCGAAGACAAATAGAGATCCTCTGGATCGAAGGCGACTCCAACCCGGCTGACGCAATAACCAAGTCAAAGCCCTACGACGCACTGACGAAGTTGATAGACTCCAATAGAATCAACTTGAAAACCGTCGAATGGGTCAAAAGAGAGGAAAATCTCTCCACATAACCCACCATAAATCGGGCATCACCCGGCGATAACAAACGGCCCTAAAAATATCATCGCCAACCACTTTCTTTCAACCATTTTTCGGTATCCAACATACTTCTTTCATACACCCATTCAATAACAATTCGGCGACGGAAACACCAGGCCATTTTTCCTTTCAGAAAACCAGATCACACGATACCGTCAAAGGAAAAATCCCTGATTTCCCCCGCATCAGACACGGAAATCGCCCTTTTTCCCAGAAATAAAAGAAGAGAAAAGCCCCCTTCTCCTTCTCCGTTCGTCTATCACCCGAACACTCCTCCACCCATTATCTGAAGACCCCAACTGCCGAAAACCTTCCTTTTCCCACAAGAACGCCACCCCCAGAAGCCACTACAAACCACCCGATCGATGGCCGGAAGGGTGACGAAAGCAAAAGGAAAGGGAGCAAGAGGACCTAAAAGAGCGAAAGCTGCAGGTCTAGTGGCAGGTCTAGCGGCAGGTCCAGCTCCAGCAGCAGACCCAGCCCCAGCCCCAGGAGCACCAGCAGTGCCAGCGGAACCCGCCATAGTATTATCGCCGACAACCCCACGGGCGATACCAGAACAGCCAAAGTTCATGACGTGTATTGGATGCATTGGACACGAAAACATAAACTAGGAAGGAGAAACATTTCCCACGTTCAACTGCCTTTTCGATACCATAGCCAGCAAGAAATGCAACCGATGTAGAGGGGCTAGCAAAGCCACATGTCACCCACCACTATTCGGAATCTAATACGATAGCTAGACATTCCACATACTTATGGACTACGCCAGAAATACAGACCCTGCCGCAACACATGCGAGTCAAGGACTATCGGCACCATTTGGCACACCAGGAGCAACCAACGCAGCGTTCACCTAGGCAGAAACCGCACCCGAAACAGCCCAGGCGGCAGCTAGCAACCTGATAATAGCATTCCGATAGCTAATCACAATCCACTCGACGGAATCGGGGATCGAAACGGACAAGAAATATGACCCAAAGCTTATCAGGGAATACATAGCCGTCCAGCGGGAAAAGCACAACGCCCAAATCAGACTCCTACCGCATCCGATTCGCTTCCCGAACACCTTATGCAGACTGGAATCCTCAGAAGGAGGGTACACCATGTGGCAGTCCGCCATATTATCCTTTTTCCGGGAATTAGCAACGGCTCAACCTGCGAACGCCGCCGTTATCATGAATAAGGCAACAGAATACCATTTGCCATTCTGATCTCAGGGGATCAGTAAAATGCCGCCAGAGAGGACCACGGATAGAAGACGAAATAGAGACTAGCTTCTCTAGGAAAAGCCCACTTTCGTGTTGTCCACTTTTTATTATTTTTTTTTCCACTCACCACTTTCTTTACCCCGCATAAAGGCTGATTCTTCAACAAAAATCGGCCACCCAACAGATACAATATGCAGGGCACTCGGGGGCATATCGTGCACCTATCCACATTCATTTATTTTATCGATCCATGTATATAGCGACTCGAGATTTTAAAGTTGCTCCAGTGTCGGAACATGGATATTGCAATCATGCAATACCATAAACCCGGAACGGAACAAACAGACCCCCGAGTCACGGGGGAACAACTATATTAGGAACTCAAGTAGCTACATGAATCGAACACATTTCACACCACTTTGCACAACGTATATACTAAGAATCTAGGACGAACCATACCCTTTTCCAGTGTATATAGTGCAACGTGTGAACCCTGTCCTTTCAACGTAGTTGATCGACAGTATGATATCGAGACACGTTGGAACTCGACATATCTTATGATTCAAGATGCTATCCTTGCTCAAGAGTAGATTAAACATTGGAATAATGTTCAGAATCAGCTGATACCATTTTCAAATGATGATTGGTCTAATCTTCGTGATCTTGCCATGGTTCTTTCAAGATTCTATGAGTTTACCCAACTTATCTCTCAGCGGCAACCTCATATAAGTCTAGTAATTCCTATTTACTATGAATTGCATGACCTCCTTATAGAAGCAGCTTCTTTTGAAGGCGACTTTACAGGGCTTAGTCCTGATATCTCTTCTGCTGTCTTGGTTGGAATGCAAAAGTATAGGAAATACTATGATCTTATGGATATGCAAGATATCTATTATATAGCTCTTGCTCTTGATCCACGTGTCAAATTTGCTCTTTTAGAACAAGAGCTTGAAGATGGGGTTATCCAAGGTAGACATGTGCATGGGTTGGGTATGGGTCAAAATTCATACCCATACCCAACCCATCAGGGGTAAGGTAAACCCATACCCATACCCAACCCAACCCACGTGGGTATGGGTTGGGTATGGGTCCCATATGGGTATTTTTGATGCCTTAATGCCTGATTTTCGCCTCACCCTAAACTAAATTAGGGTAATTAGTGCCTTAGTGCCTAATTTTTGCCTCAATCTAGTACTAACTAGGTGACAAATATCACGTGAAATAAAAGTCTTGGCAAAAAGATGGGTTTATGGGCTGGGTGTGGGTTTTACTTCAAACCCATACCCAACCCATATGGGTTTTGGGTAAAATTTCTGACCCATACCCAGCCCATTGTGGGTTGGGTTGGGTTGGGTATGGGTTTACCCAACCCAATGAACATGTCTAATCCAAGGAATCATTCAGAGCATTAAGGTCTTTCTTCATAAGAAATATCCCCCTTTGGCTACCTCCATCTCTAGTTCTACTTCTAGAACTATGGATCCTCCTGCTCGACCAGGTATGAGAGCTCGTCTTCTACAAAAAGTACATTCTCAAGAAGTATCTCGGGCTTCTGATATTGATCGCTATTTTGATGAGCCTCCTATTCAAGTAGAAGGATTAATAGAAGACCAAGATGACTCTAAGTGGCTGCTTTCATGGTGGAACGCTCATAAGGATCAATACCCCAGGATGGCAGCAGTTGCAAGGGACTACCTTGGTATTCCAGCAGCTGAGGTTTCAGTTGAAAGACTTTTCAGTTCTGTAAGGGATATCCTGGGTGTTCGTCGACAATCTCTGAACAGTAAGACCATGAGAGAGTTAGTTTTGTTAAGAGATGTATATAATATTGATTCCTAATTGAAATTTCTTTTACTTGAGAATTACATGAGATTTATAACTCTATAGACTTGGAAATATATATTAGAACTGCATGTGGTTCTAGACACGTGATATAAGCTACGGATAGAGGGCATTTATTCGTAACCGTAACCGTAGAGATTTTATTCGTATCCGTAACCGTAGAAATTCTACGGTTACGGTTACGGATACGGATATCCGTAAAACCGTGCCGACCTCTAACTAGGCCCTAATCACCCTGTCTTCAATGTCTACTTTCAATGACTGGTGAAAGAAGCGCTTTTTTGCTCGACCTGGCCGATACCGCAGACGAGCATTCTTTGCCCGCCTCTTCCGCAAATACTAGAATTCTGTTTTCTTTTTCAAAAGGGCTTTTCCTAGATTAGGGAAAAAAGATGAGTTCTTACCAGTGCAGACGATAGCATTTAGTCTTCGATCGGTATAAATGGAATTCGCTATATTGCCAAGACTAAATGATCCAATGAAACTTTCGAATTTTTATTTGGTATCTGTGTCATGTGCACACCCGACTCGTTTTTTACGAGTCGGGTGTGCTTCACCGGTTCTGCCAATTTCACCGGTTCTGCCAATTTAAAATATTATTTTACTCTCTCTCTATCAATTCTGCTTTAAATACAATTCTGCTGCATCTGTTTAAAATATAGTATATCCCTTTCCATCGCCTCCAATATTTGGCCATTTCCCCCTGAATTGTCTCCTGAATCTGCTCCTGAACCTGCTCCTGAACCTGCTCTTGAACCTGCTCCTCGGCCTGTTTTTGAGCTTTTAGAGAGCTTCTTGGGCCTGTTTTGTAATTTTTTTTCTAGTTGTAACTCCTCCTTGGTTTTCCTGATTTTCACAAAGCGTTTTATATGGTGTAGGTTTAATACACCAGTCTGCTGGAGGGGTGGTTGGTTAAGCTGTCGTTTGGTTTTAGAGCGCCGAATTGGTTCTTGCGCAACCCTAATATTCTCAACCGTAATCTTAAGATTTCGATACTCTTCTTGGATCAATTGGGAATGGCGAGTAAGATATTTAAGACCCCTTTAAACCCTTAGTTTGAGGAGGTCTATATCAATATGCTTGATAATCTTCTCTTGGTTCATCTGAAGTCGTACTAAGGTTTTTGGCGGAGTATATTCAATACTAGAGGAAGAGAGTGGTAGAGATGGTGTGCGTTCATCATTGTGTTGACGAAGAGGACCTATAAACCATATTGTTATGGGATCGTGCCTATGTTCACGTCCATTCTACTGAGCTAAAAGACTATAATGATTTCGCTCTCACGAAATCATACTTAGGCTCTACTTGTATAGTGCCACTCTTGATCCTACACTAAACATCATTTGTCAGGTGTTCTTAACCTATGACACCTCACTAGGTTGAAAACCACACTCATCAAAGTTATAGATTAACCGCGAAGGCATACCACGAAGCAGATCATACCAATGACCTATCTTAGCTGGATTTTTAGCCATCATTCGCTTAGAATCCTTGACTTTCTGCTTCTAAGGACCTAGTTTTAGACCTTTAGGAAGACGCTTAGTAAAGCGATATACCCAATTTGGCCCAACAGTTCTAGTATCCTTAGTATCTTCAGAACTAGAATCTTGAAGTAGGCGATTTGCCCACATCTCAACCTGTTTTGGTGTTGGTGGCATACGCCAATCAGTTAGCTGGGTAATTTAGCGTACTAAAATCTCCTCCTGGATATCGGTAAAAACCTTATTGACTGGTTTTTGTTGAGTTTTCGCGGTCGCATTGGTTTTAACGCGGTTATGGAGAGTACGTCGATTGACACCAAATTCGCGCGCAATCTTAGAGATATTTGGGTTTTTTTCGCGTTTGGCGCATCAAAGGCCTTAGAGAGATGGGCCTTAGTCGATTCAAAGGTTTTAGGCATGGTGGGTGGGAGATATTGGGTAAAATAGAATGGAATGTGGAATTGGAAGAACCGGTGAAAAAAAAAAAAATTGGCAGAACCGGTGAAGCACACCCGACTCGTAAAAAACGAGTCGGGTGTGCACATGACACAGATACAGTTTCCAGTATTTTACATTTTGTATTTATAAACGCGTGGTTCGTACATTACAAAAACGCTATCCAAATACACTTTAGAGAACTATTAACCGTATATGGGTTAGAGCGTTTCAAGACAGGGTTTGGGAAAGAAAATGTGCGAATTCAGTATGGAAACCAATTTTGAATCTCACTGTATGGTATGGAACACACGTACCTCTGATAAAAAAAAAAAAAACCTTAAATATTCGACTGTACCTCATCAGCGAAAATGACGGGACGGGCCGAGGCGCGAACCCCTGAACCGCCCGACGGCAACGAACACGAAAACTCTCCACCGCGATTGTTGAGACCGAGACGCTCCACTAGACCGCCTAACAATTTTGCCCAGGAGCAAGAACTCGATATCGAGCAAAGCAACGCACGTCCGCTACGGAAGAAGACCCAGGGCAAGCCAGTACCCCAACGTGAAGTGGTAACATCGGAATCAGCATCAGAGAGCGAGGACCCGAGCGCTTCAGAACTGTTAAAGGAACTTGTCAAGCTCAGGAAGGAGATCAGACGGCGAGACGAATTGCACAAGGAAGAACTTCAGAAAGTCAAAGAAGAATTTACCGCCGCCCTCGCAGAAGTTCGACATGAGCTACAAAACCTGACGGATAGACCCCTTACACCGCAACCCATTTCCGAACCATGCGCCCAGAAAGGCCACGATGAGATCCTTCGCGAAATCCAATCCTTGCGTGATGCAATCAGCCCTACAGATCCCACCATGGGATCTCCGTCCTATGCAGATGTTGCCCGCACCCCTCCAACCAGCCACCTAAGCAATATACGAACACTCTCATCGTTGAACACGACACCGTCCACCTTCACCGACACGTTGTACTGCACAATAGACACCTCGAAGATGGTCAATAATGAAAGTGAAAAGAAGTCCGCAGGTCCGATCCGGGCGGCGGTTGAAACAGAGATCCGGAGTATGGAAGAGCATGCGCACTGGCGCTGCCGCGCCGTCACAGTGGATCCGAAAAACAACCACCGGATCCGAATAGTATGTCGCGATGAAGCCGAACACCAGCTAGTCAAGAAAGTGGCGGAAGCGAAGATCGGCGGAGGAGCCCGGGTGCTACGTGACGAGCTGTACCCGATCAAAGTCGACAGCGTCAACAAGGGTGCAGTTTTGGACGAAAAAGACGAGATCCGAGCTGGTGCCATGGCGGCCTTCAGCGAAGAGAACGAAGTCACCGTTGCTAAGATTGCGTGGCTTAGCAGTAAAGAAAGCGTAAAGGCCTACGGGTCGATGGTTGTCTACCTAACCAGAGGCACTGATGCGCGGAGGCTCCTGGCCGACGGACTCTTCCACGCTGGGGGAGAATCCGGCGTGACTAGCACATTTAAATATCGTCCACGACCGAAGCAATGTTACAATTGTCAGGAGATTGGACATAAGGCATTCCAGTGTAAGAACGTCCAGAAGTGTGCAAGATGCGCTATGGAGGGCCATCGCCATAGTGACTATAACCAAACGGTTCTAAAGTGTGTTCCGTGTGGAGGCCCGCATGAATCGTACAGCAAGAACTGCCGGAAGCTCTACCCGTCAAGTCATGAGTAAACCTTTCCGTATCATCCAACTGAACGTGAGAAAACAGGGCGTGGTACATGACAGCTTGATGAATGACGAACAAACTCGAGACGCAGCGGTGTTAGCGATCCAAGAACCCCAAGCGAGGAGAATCCATGGTAGGCTCTTAACGACCCCGATGGGACATCACAAGTGGACGAAGATGGTTCCTTCCACCTGGAGGGAAGGCAGATGGGCGATCCGAAGCATGCTTTGGGTCAATAAAGAGATAGAAGCGGAGCAGGTGGCTATAGAATCGCCGGATCTTACGGCGGCGGTCATTCGGCTCCCCGAGCGACTGATTTTTATGGCATCAGTTTATGTCGAGGGGGGAGATGCCTCGGCATTGAATGACGCGTGCGATCATCTAAGAAAGGCAGTTGCAAAGGTGCGGCGAGACACAGGCGCTATGGTGGAGGTCATGATTGTGGGAGACTTTAACCGCCATGATCAACTCTAGGGAGGAGACGAGGTGTCCCTGGGAAGATAGGGCGAAGCGGATCCAATCATTGACCTCATGAACGAGTTTGCTCTTAGCAGCTTACTTAAACGAGGTACAAAGACATAGCACGGTAGTAGACAGAGTGGGGACTACGAGTCGACCATCGACCTCGTCCTGGCCTCTGATAATCTAACAGGTTCAATGATCAAGTGTGCGATACATGGGACAGAGCACGGCTCAGATCACCGCGCTATTAAGACTATGATTGATGCACCATGGTCAGCCCCGAAGCATCAGGAACGACTTCTGCTAAAGAACGCACCATGGAAAGGGATTAATGCTAGAATCGCGAATGCTCTGACCGCCACTCCATCAGGACGCATGGTATAGCAGAAGACTGATCGACTAATGATGGTGGTTAGTGAGGCGGTGCATGCTTTGACTCCAAAGGTAAAGCCATCACCACACGCGAAATAATGGTGGATAGCTGACTTAACATAGCTACGCCAGATATACATATACTAGCGAAATCATGCTCGCTCGGAGCGCCGGGTGGGACGAAATATACCGTACTTGGAAAAGATAGCCCAAAGTACGGCGAAACAATACCACGATGCCATCCGCAAACAAAAGAAGAAGCACTGGAATGAGTTTCTCGCAGACAACGATAATATCTGGAAAGCCGCTAAATACCTAAAGTCAGGAGAGGATGCAGCATTTGGGAAGCTACCATAGCTTGTTAGAGCAGACGGGACTACCACCACGAATCATTAAGAGCAAGCAGAAGAGCTGCTATCCAAATTCTTCCCCCCTTTGCCTGATGTTATTGACGAGGAGGGGACTAGGCCATAAAGAGAGCCGGTGGGAATGCCTGCTATCAGCCTAGAGGAGGTAGAACGATAGCTTTTTACAGCGAAATCATGGAAGGCGCCGGGTGAAGATGGTCTACTAGCGATAGTCTGGAAGATGACGTGGCCCATAGTCAAGCACAGGGTTCTCGACTTGTTCTAGGTGTTACTGGAAGAAGGCAAGTTGCCGAGATAGTAGAAACATATAAAGATTATACCGCTCAAAAAGCCGAACAAGGAAAACTACACCATTGCGAAGGCATGGAGGCCAATTTCGCTCCTCGCGACGCTGGGCAAGATACTGGAATCCGTGGCTGCAGAAAGGATCTCGCACGCTATAGAGACATAAGGCTTACTCCCGACCAGCCATTTCGGAGCCCGAAAACAACGGTCCGCGGAGCAGGCGCTTGTCCTCTTGCAAGAGCAGATTTATATAGCTTGGTGTGGCCGACGGGTGTTGAGTTTGATCAGCTTCGATGTCAAAGGCGCCTACAACGGTGTGTGCAAAGAACGACTGCTCCAGAGAATGAAAGCGCGAGGCATACCAGTTGACCTGCTTCAGTGGGTCGAAGTATTCTACTCGGAACGAACGGCGACCATTCAAATCAATGGGCAAGTGTCAGAGGTCTATAGCCTTCCATAGGCTGGCCTACCTTAGGGCTCACCCCTGTCCCCGATCCTCTTCCTCTTCTTTAATATAGACCTCGTTCAACGTCAGATTAATAGCTAGGGCGGAGCGATGGCGTTCGTGGATGATTTTACCGCATGGGTGACCGGGCCCACCGCTTAAGGCAACCAGGAAGGCATTGAAGCAATTATCAATGAAGCACTCGACTAGGAGAAAAGGAGCGGAGCGACTTTCGAAGCAGATAAAACAGCCATTATATACTTTGCTCCTAAGGCTCATAAATTAGACCAAGGGCCATTCACGATTAAGGGATAAACCATTGAGCCCAAGGAATATGTCAAGATCTTGGGCGTCCTTATGGACACGAAACTCAAGTACAAGGAGCATATTGCGAGGGCAGCATCTAAGGGCCTAGAGGCCGCGATGGAGCTTCGACGACTTCGAAGTCTATCGCCAGCGACAGCGCGGCAGCTATTTACATCAACGGTGGCGCCGGTCGTGGACTACGCGTCTAATGTCTAGATGCACGCTTACAAGGATAAGGCCATGGGGCCGATAAACCGCGTCCAAAGGGTAGGAGCGCAGGCGATTATAGGAACATTCCTTATAGTTACGACCAGTGTAGCAGAGGCAGAGGCCCACCTTGCCACTGTTCAACAACGTTTCTGGAGACGAGCTGTGAAAATGTGGACGGACATACATACCCTGCCAGAAACCAACCCTCTCCGTAGGAATATAGCACGGATCAAGAAATTCAGAAGATTCCATCGTTCGCCGTTATATTAGGTAGCAGACGCACTAAAGAACATTAACATAGAAACACTAGAAACCATCAATCCATTCACATTAGCACCATGGGAAGCACGCGTATAGACTAGCGCTAAAGCAACTTCGCAATCACCGACTATACCAGCCGGATTGATGTAGATCGTAACCAGCAGTTCAGCACGGAACGGGCTGGTCGGATTTGGGGTGGCAATCGAGAGGCAGCCACCTCGGTATCGAAAACTGAAACTGAAAACCTCTTCCGTCACATTGGGCGTAAGAGCAGAGCAAAATCCTTTCTCCACGGAGCTAGCAGCGATGGCACATGCACTAAGCATAGTAGTTGGACTGAAACAGTATAGGATTACGTTGCTAACGAGCAATAAAGCGGCGGCTCTGACACTAAGGAATCCTCGACAACAGTCAGGCCAGGAATTCGTCTGCCAACTATATAAGTTGATGAGAAAGCTATAGAGAAATGGAAACCAGATCAGTATTCGGTGGATCTCAGCGAGCGAAGACAATAAACTGCGAGGTCTGGCTAAAGAACAGGCCAGAGCCGCGACACAAGAAGATGCTCTCCCGCAAGAACGCGTCCCGAGAATGAAGTCAACAACACTGAATATTGCACGGTCCCAAGCAGTCCCCAGCAATGAACTACCAGTAAACATAGGGAGACACGCAAAACGAGTTGATGCAGCACTCCCTGGCAAACACACCCGACAGCTGTATGACCAATTATCGTGGAAAGAAGCGAGCGTGCTGGCTCAACTCCGAACCGGCATGGCAAGACTCAATGGATATCTCCATCGAATCAACGTAGCAGACACGGACCAGTGTGCGTGTGGACAAGCGAGAGAGACCGTGGAACACTTCCTATTTCGATGTCAAAAATGGACAGCGCACCGAACTGAACTACTACAATATACCAACACCCACCGAGGAAATATATCCTTCTCCCTAGGAGGAAAGTCGCCTTCCGATGATCAAAAGTGGACGCCGAACTTAGAGGCGGTCCGGGCCTCAATACGATTCGCCATGGCCACGGGCCGACTCGAGGCCACCTAACCATGCCGACGAACTTAAAATTCCCCTCCCTTTTTACCGATCTAATCCACCAACCACCTCGTGTTCCAGATGGTAGACGCGCTTCAACTGCCGAAGATAGGATGTTGAACACTTGGAGAAGCGCCTTTAAGCCAGCCTACTAACCAAATTACTAACCCACGAGAATCCGCTGCGATATGGAAATCTGAGATGACATTTATTGCAAGGCTTTATGTATGGGCTCTGAGGAGACATAGTGCTATATTTTATATGACATGTATAGTAGATCAGAGATAGTTGCCCTTTCGGCTTAGCCGCCGGGCGTTAATAAATTGTGTGTGTGTATGGTGTGGAAACCATGCCGACGAACTTAAATCCCCCTCCCTTCTTGCCGATCTAATCCACCAACCACCTCGTGTTCCAGATGGTAGACGCGCTTCAACTGCCGAAGATAGGATGTTGAACACTTGGAGAAGCGCCTTCAAGCCAGCCTACTAACAAAATCACTAACCCATGAGAATCCGCTGCGATATGGAAATCTGAGATGACATTTATTGCAAGGCTTTATGTATGAACTCTGCGGAGACACAGTGCTTTATATTATATGACATGTATAGTAGATCAGAGATAGTTGCCCTTTCGGCTTAGCCGCCGGGCGTTAATAAATTGTGTGTGTATGGTGTGGAAAGAGATAATTTGAGTAGAGCAGCTAAACTTAAACATACATAAGGCCAGCTTATATGTGAAATCTCAGAAATATCAAACATAAAGAATCAAAATAAGCAGAACAGGAGAGCACCATACTCAGTATGTGAGCCTGGAAAATGTCCATGGCGTTCGTTTTCAGGCCATTATATCTTCTCGTGTCTATTACCCTGGCCTGCTCCCTGTCTTTTCTTTTGTCTTGGAGCTTTTCCTTTATTCTTGAGCTTTTTGAGTTGTTGCTCAAGCATGAGAATCTGATCCTTGGTTTCCTGGCTCTGACGACGGCTCGGAAGGGGCTCGCTATACATTCTCTGGGATCTTTCCCTCGTACGATGATGGCTTCGAGGTGGCTCACTGTATGTCTTCTTGGGCTTTTCCTTCTTGTAACCATGGCGCCGAGGCCTCTCATCCGATGAATTGTGTTTCTTCTTTCTATAATAGTCTCTCTTCTCCTCACTGTCGCTATCAGTATCGCTATCAGCGTCGCTGTTATTGCTGCCATTGTTCTCGTTATCGCTGGTACTGTTACTCTCACTGTTCTCATCTCCTTCACTAACCACTTGTTCGTTAAAGTCACCATGTAACTCCCGGTAATCATTCTCCATTTCCTCGGCCTTTTGATAAATTGCGTAGTCGCCTTTTTGAAGAGTACGACGAATGAAAGCTCTTCCCTCGAGGGTTTTTGTGCCATCTTTCCAAAGAACCAGAGCTCTGGTTTGTGGATAGACTACACCCCGTCCAGGTCGAAGAAGTGAGAGAGGATCGATATCACTCTCATCATCATCATTAATCTTCCAAGCAACCCCAAGAATGTCAGCCACATCCTCCCGATTATACTTCCATAGTTCTCGAGCTGGGGTCTTCGTCTCATCCACTACCTTGGCTGTGCCGCGGCACTCTGAGGTGAAGACCTGCGGAACTTTCAATGGATTATAGCGCTGGTAAGACCCAGCTCGAATACGAAAGATTGACGTGTCTGGGTCTCCATAACGGACAAAAGCTTGTGATCCTGTACCCTTAGGCCACCAATACAAGACCTCTCCCTCTTTATGACGACTGTACTGCCCTGCTGCCCGAGATTCGAGTAACTCCAATGGTGAAATATCACTCTGACTAGAAGTTTTGTCTCTTTCAAATCCTTCTTCTGGAGGTGCTGCTTTCTTTTCCATTGGACTAGAACTTGTCCTAGGTCAGGACCCCAATTTTTCTCCGCCCAACCTTCAGTCAAGTTCCAAGACAGGGGTAAATGATATCTTTTATTGAACCCATCTAGTATGCTAGAGCATGAATCGAATGCGGCCCAACAACCTTTAATATCTTTTTTATCATAGCAACTGCCTGCGTGCTCCCGGAAGGTGCGAATATTAACAATGAAAGTTTCTGTGTCTATTTTTCCTTCGGTAAGATCGGCATCTTTCTCCTTATTAGATTCTTCAATTCTTTTGTTGAGGTTATCAAAAAAGTCCTGGCAGTGTTGGTAGTCTGGTGTGGCCTGAAGGAATTCTTCCTGAAAGGCCAGACTCGAGTCCACACATAATTCTTGTATGATCGTGATCAGCCGCTGTGGGAGAGGATCTGGTTCACTCTCGGTAGGCCTGGCATCGTTTCCTTCACTTGCCTCGTCCATTGATGTATCACCTTCCTCAACAGAGGAAGTTCCATCATCTTCACTGATGGAAGGCAAATTCGGATATACAGACAATTTGGTTTCAATGGCATCCGGCTCAACGCTAGGCTCAGGTGTTAGGAGCCGTCCCCGTCTCTCCATTTTTTTGGCTTTTGAGTTTTTATCTGAGGGCATTTCCAGAATGCTTAGATTTTAGAATGTATGAGAAATGATTTCAGTGATTCCAAGGCTCAGTGGTTCTAGACAGTGATAAACCTAGGTATACCTACTTATATACTAGTCCGAGAGCTCGTGAGCCTGCAGGGCTGCCTCCAGGGCTACCTTTGTGTGTGACCCAATCCATGTATAATAGATTTTTGAAACGGCGCGGTGGAGTCCCAAGATCTCCTCTCTACGGCCATGGAAAGGACCTAAAACGGCGCGGTGGAGTCCCAAGACCTCCTCTCTACGGCCATGGAAAGGACCTAAAACGGCGCGGTGGAGTCCCAAGATCTCCTCTCTACAAACTATGGGCAGGACCCGAATTTCCTTTCCTTCACCAGCAACCGCTACTGACGGCATGTTTCTTCAGCTTGGGGAATATCACACTGTAGCTGATACAGTAATATTCGAAATCAGATTTACTTCTTACCTCTTGACTTTCCTTCCCAAACCCTAGCTTAAAACGCGCTTATTTAATTTTAGCCATTGCCTAGTAATCCCTGCTTAACTGTAATATACTCCCTGATATCTGTGAATGAGTCGCTCCAGGTTATAGTGCCGTTTTTTGCCTTGGAATTCGAGAAAACTATCCATACAAAAGACACAAAATAAAGGGAATATTCTAGCAATATAGCAAGATGAAGATCCCTATAGCTAGGTGTCTGACATTTAGCTACGAAATAGATAAAAAAGATACGTAACAGGTAATATTCAAATCAACGAGCAGATTCACAAAGCCCAATTTAGTCGATCAAAGTCTCTCAATTGAAAGATAAATATGCAACTTGTTGACAAAGTCCAGGTTGATTTTGGGAAATATTATCATCCAGAAACTCTTCTAGAGAATCTTCAAAAGTAGCTGCAAACCATCGAAACGCAAATAGTTTAGCAACATTGTTAGAGAAAAGGTCATATTTTTTGCTCGGATGCTTGCTCTCAACCCTCTCATAAGAGAGATTCAGATTGCGAAGTAGGCTATAAAATCTGTTCTTTAGTCGTTTTGGGAGTGTTTTTGGTTGTGCAGATTTTTTGAGCAGAAGCTCTAGATGGTAATAATATCCAGGACCACTAGAGCTGCTGAGTTTAATTTTTGGCCAGGCTTTTTGGCACCAGCTTTGAAATTTATTTAGTAATTGTTGTGGTACCTTCGAGCTCGCATAATCGTCATCGCAAAGTTTCTCGAGAATCCAGGCAATATAGCAGCATAGCCAAGTGATGCTAGAGCCCTCAAGGCAAACATAAGTTATCTCGGACAAATTATCACCAACGTCAGGAAAGAAACACTTTTCAAAGCTTTTGCTCAGGGACGCAAGAAGAACTTCCCAACGCTATTTAAGATATTGTGGATTCCAACGATTTTGATCGTCTTTGACTATATGATTCGATCAAGTCAAAACTAGTAATAACATTACCACCAACTGAAGTGTGACTTACCATCACTAGTATTTCTGGCCATACAGTGGCATTCATCTCTCAGCGACACCATCCATGGCTTTTCTGTCCATTTATGCCTTGAGAGAGCAAAAGCCTTCGTAAATTCCAGAACAAGTAGCTGTTTAAAAGAGCAAAATATCGGATAACGATTGACCGCATAGCTCGGATGAAATGCATTGACGCGCCTAAGACACAGTCCTGGCTCAATAGGCTTTGGCGTGGTCATATCATCATTAAAACTCTTACCCACCCCACGACTGCAAAGTTGGCGAGCAAGTGTATTGTGGGTCTCTGTCTGGAAGCAGCATAGCACAATTTCTGGACGTTTAGCTTTAACCATGTCCGCGAATACGCTGTGTGCATCTTCAATACGTGTTGAGATTGAGATATTTGGGCCCTGGGCGGTCTCGTCGAGGAGCGGTATGGCATCAAATACGCTGATATCGTCAAAGCCCAACTTGGCATTACTCACTGCAGTTATCAAGTCGGATAAAGCTTCAAGAGTCTTGCAGTCGCGCCTGTCTGCCAGAAAGCCGTTCGAGTTGTCCTGCTTAGAGTGGGGCTGTAATAACACGATCGATACGCCTCCCTTCGATTTCGGCCGCGCCATATCAAGGATAAAACTAAGGTCATATAACGGATATTCGTAGTCACCAACTGTGATGTACATCCCAAAGTTTTAGAGAATTTTGATGTGCTTAGAATCTGCCCCATTCGTATGTATCAACGGTGTTTCACGAATGATGCTCCGTAATCGATGGTCAATAGGGATACCTAGGCACTGCATTCTTGAGGAGAAATGCTAATAATGATCAAGGCTAGTCCCGGGTTTAACGAAATATCGCTAGTTAGAGGGGAAACAGATGTTCGGTTTCGATTGTTGGCGCCGCTCAACAGTCATTTCCAAGGGAAAGAAGAAGGGGAAAAAGAGTGGGTAGAAGAGGGGGTAGAATAGTATTGTATATACAGCAGTTTCCTGTAATTTACAAAAACAAAGTACCCGCATCATTTAACATACGCTTCTATTATATAAAACCCGGTGATCAACGTATATACCACATCTGAATTAGTATGTTTCAATTCAGGGTTCGGGACTCCAAGTCGAAGAGTATGGACGTAAATCTGATTTCGAATATCATTGTAAGAATATCAGCAACCTATTGCACAGTTCTCTCATTACATACATAGCAGTAATGGCTTTAATATGGTGAAAGTTTTAATCTTTGGGATGACGCATCTCGATTTTGGTATTGCCGTAATTTAGTTGAAAAAGAGGAATGAAATGGATTACAGTACGTGTATAAGAGGAACTATTGAATTTTACAGGAGCCGAAAAAGGCGCGCTACTGGGGAAGCTGTGATGAGCAGCTTAAACTTACTAAATATCTTCAGGTTTTTACATTTTTAAGATTCTGTATAATATCTTTTTAAACATGGCGCCGCATAGCAATTTTCTAACAAATTTACCTATAGAGATAATGCAGTTGATTGTAAACAATCTAGTCGATTCATCAGTGAAGCAGTTTTCTACTGTGAGCAAGCGATGTAGAATCGTCAGCGCATTTCGCTTATTTCATACTATGAAGGTTTGCTTCTCAAAGTATTCTTTGGATTCTCTTGAGGAGATGTCTCATTCACATTTCGCTTCATATGTGAAAGTCATACATTACGAAGTTTCGGAACTAGTTGACCCTTGTATGTTACAACCTTTGGTTATTGAAAATAAGCTTCTTAATTTTGACTATCTTCTCTAGCTATTCGAGATGTGAGCTACTTTAGAGCTTGTATATACACTCCACAAGAATACAAGTGCGATAAACTTGATTTCAACTGGGATGTTCGTGGTATCGAATCTAAGCATTCCTATACCGCAATTCAATCTCATTGTGGCTTGCTTGCAGAAGAGCAATACAGGGTCACCAGACACGGGATGGACATCCAGTCGCTCTGCAATTCTGTCTTAAGATTTCCCTATTTATCAACCATCAAGCTAATATTCGATGAAACCGACCAACTAAGATTTCTATGGTTCAGAGCACGAATTTTTCAGAACTGGAATATCTCCTTTCTACATCATTTTGAGACATTATGCAGATCGATCATCACTGCACGTGCTCAGGGGATATTCATTGATTCTATTGAGATACGAGGGCTCCGTGAAAAACCAGATATGACTAAGAAAGCTTTCCTTGAAATGGCTAGAGACGCATTAATAGGGTTGAAGCGTCTGGATCTTGAAGAGTTTTCACTTTTTGAATTTTCTACTCGAAGTGGATGTGCCTTCTCTCCAAAAGTTGAAAATAAAATACTGTCGGGTTCAGGGTGAGGAGCTTAATATATTCTTTGAAAGGCAACAAAACATCAAATAAATATATTTACAGAATGTTCATGTTGCGGACGAAGAGGCGCTAGGGAATCGCTGCTCAGAAGTTATCAGAAAGATAACGACTGAAGATGGCCATATTTTAAGGCATCTCGTGAAATAAGATAGGGTTCAAATTATCGAGGAATAACGGCCAGATAAGCCAACGGTACTGAAGTTATTCAAGACTAGCTTTAAAGTGCGATTCCCTTCTATCTTTTATGTTTAAAGTTTTTGCTTATGATACTGAAGTTGTTCACGTGAGCTGGCCTCGCAAATCTCACTTTTATTTTATTTTTATTTAAATCCCTAGATCCTACCATTGTCTAGACCCAGAGCCTTCTCTTTGCCTAGAAGTGCTCGCTGGCACAACTCTTCTATTTCTTTCAGCCCCTTCCAAAATCCAAGACTAAACGCCTGTAATCACATCGGATCCCACCATAGTGGCTAAAAGTAAAGCACACCAGTCCAGGATGCTGGGCGAGTTTGTAAATCCCTCTTTGAGCAAGGTGAGGCTAGGTTTTTGTTTCTATTGAATCAGAGTTCTGAATCGCTAGAATGCACAGAGCCCATTAGACTTGCATCCACTCTTTTTCGTTTAGGGGGATGCTGTATCGAGTGCCCATTCCTAATACGCACTTCTCGATCACGTCTTGTCTGGTTCTTTCTTTTTCGCTTGCCTATCACGGTTTTACCATGGCTGAGAAAATACCAAGTACGAATGGTGTGAATACTATCGATATCTGCAGGTCTCGTAGGCTCTGTGCCACTTTTTCTTTTGGTAGGCTTTGCTTTCCTTGCTACTAACAGTAGCTTCTCACCAACTGCTTTTTGATAGACATCTCTTAGGTCCAGAGCACGTACACCATAATCATCAATGACCAAAAAAAAGTGGTCAGTCATGAGATTTTCAAGAGTGTCTTTTAAACTCTGACCCGCTCCAACCTCAAATTTACAATAAGCGCGAGACTCAAAAAGATATAATACAATGACTGACTTCTCAGAGGAAAACCAGACATCAAGAATACCGTTGACAGGATCAGGTCCTGAGATGATGTTTTTCTTTTGCATTGGGCCGATAGTCGAGATGTCTTCAAACCCAGGAGCCATTAGCTCTCTACCAGGGGTTCCTGGCGGATGAGGCTCAAATTCGACAGGCTCGCTTGCTTCAAAATTTTCAGTTGAGATTCCTTGGCCAGGAGATCCAGCTGAGCTCTCATCTGCCTCAGAATCCAAGGTCTCTCGATTTAGGGGAATTGGCTCGCTTTCAATCTCAGGCTCAGAATCTTCAGTTAAAATCTCTTGCATAGGAGATCCAGGTGAGCTCTTATTTCCCTCGGAATTCAAAGTCTCTCGATTTAAGGGAGTCGGTTCGCTTTGATTCTCGGGCGCATTTTCACTAGGGACATCTGAAAGGTAATCAAAGTTTCCAAAAAAACAAATCAAGATGTCTCGTACAACCCCAAGAGATGTGGGATACTTTCCTGTACTTTCGTGTGCTTTGAAGACCCCTTCAAGAAACAAGGTTTCTCTTATCTCTTGTTACTGTTTTAAAGATGGTCGATTATATCTAGAGCTGGCTCTTTCGCCGAGATCATCGCTTGTGAAAGGGGAAGCTTTTGCCGAAAGCTGGTGACTTCTACTTGGAATAAGTTCCAAGAGCTTGCAGAACTCCGCTGATATTGACTGGAAATCATTATGTTGGAGGCTGTAGAACCCATCTCTACATATATCTTGGCAAAGCTGACTGGCGACAGTTCTGCTGATATCTTCACTTTTGAGCTTGCTGATTTGAGGAGAAGCAAATCCAAGCTGCATTGCTAAAGTAGCGAACCCATGAAGGCTAAGTGCCTCGCTCGACCATGTCAAGACCTCTTGATGACCCTTCTCCTTGTTTATCTTCTTCTTATGCATAAAGTGACGTAGTCCAAATAGCCATAATTGCTGTATACAGACAGAAAGGGCGTTTTTTGGTGTTTGTATTGTCTTGAAGCTATATTCTGAGATTTGGATTTTGATGATTTGCTCCGCTTCTTCATTATGCCATTGATGACGCAAAGCTTCATTTAAGCTACCGTGGAATTTCAGGGGACAAAGCTGGTGGATTGCCTTTGCTGGGCTTTCAAGGATTAGGGTATCCTGTAGAAGAGTATTGATTGTGACCAGTCTCTCTGGAATGGCGAGTAGACACTCCTGTAAGGCAGCTCTTTCATCTGAATTTGTTAAAAGCGGGAAAATTCTTTTAGAACGTACTAGATCAATTAGGAGCTCGCGGTCCTTAGATGAGCATTTTGGCATTAGACCCTCTACTAAAGATATAGAAATAGGATCCACTAAGGACGCCTTGCTAGTGTTAAAAATAGTTGACCATTGTTTATGAATCACTTGAAGGTAATGGTAGATATTCTAGAGAATTTTAGATCAAGACTCTTGAAGATCTAGTAGCTTAATTACTCAAATCTGGGCACTTTAGGCCTAGTATTCTCTCTATCTGAGAGCATTTCAGTGGTTGCCAGAGACCAATATATGGTAGCAATTCGTCGAAACCTTTGAGAAGCAGCGGATTCTTCTGCAATCGACGAATATCTTTTTTTCTTCCCTTGGTCTTAAGTCGAGCCCACCATTTTTGCTCCTGAAAAATGTTTTGATCAAGCTGATATTGCCTCAACATGCGATATATCTCACCGTCTGTAAATTCTAGACTATTAGAAGAATCTTCTCGAAGCTGGATCAGTGCTTTCGATGGCAGATCTATATATAAATACTGGTATCAAAATTTGAGCCCTTAAGCTTAAAGGGTTGAAACACTCACTATCTGTATAGAGGTCCACTAACCATGCAGTAACTCCAAATTTCCCTCCTGCTTTAAGGCGATGGTGACCATAGATACACATAATATGTCCGCTTGTTTTAAAGTTTATCTTCAGCTGGTTTTTCGGATTGAGAAGCTCCTCCGGTGATAGGAGCGACTTCTTAAGTGTTTCTTGCAAATTCTTTGAACTAATCATAGCTGCAACACGATTCTCAGGCTCTAGATTTCCACAGCCCTCAGTCTCAAAGATCTTTACAAGCCTTGCTATGTTTTTTTCTGAGATTTGACGACAACTTTGAGAATCAACTGGTTCAAACCGAAAGTGCCTTAAGTCGATGACCGCAGACCCACGATAGTGACTCAATACAACATGGGCTAAATGAGTTCTCTCATCGTTGAGAACATCGGCAAGGGACATTATTATAGAGTCGATAAGAAATTTCAAGCGAGATCAATTCAGGAAAAAATTGAAAGCAAAATGCAGATTGACACTATATCCCTAAAATAATTACGAGCCATTTTCGGAGCGACAGCCCCCTACCCTTCCTAAGAAATTAGCGGGAAAAATGAGGATCCATTTTCGGCGCGGTACATTATTCTTCTCCAGACACAGTGGCCTTTCTGGACCTAGTAGTCTCTCCAGACCTAGTAGTCTCTCCAGACCCAGTAGTTTCTCCAGACCCAGTAGTCTATCCGGACCCAGTAGTCTCTCCGGACCAGGTAGTCTCTCCGGACCCAGTAGTCTCTCCGGACCAGGTAGTCTTTCCGGACCAGGTAGTCTTTCCGGACTAGGTAGTCTTTCCGGACCTAGTAGTCTCTCCAGACACAGTAGTCTCTCCGGACCCAGTAGTCTCTCCGGAACAGGTAGTCTCTCCAGACCTAGTAGTCTCTTCAGACTCAGTAGTCTCTCCAGACCCAGTAGTCTCTTCAGACCCAGTAGTCTCTCCGGACCAGGTAGTCTTTCCGGACCCAGTAGTCTTTCCGGACCTAGTAGGCTCTCCAGACACAGTAGTCTCTCCGGACCCAGTAGTCTCTCCGGAACAGGTAGTCTCTCCAGACCTAGTAGTCTCTCCAGACCTAGTAGTCTCTTCAGACTCAGTAGTCTCTCCAGACCCAGTAGTCTCTCCGGACACAGTAGTCTCTCCGGACCTAGTAGTCTCTCCAGACATCGTCTCTTGAGATTCCAAAAATTGGAGAAGACCTCAACTATTTTCAATTTATTCTGCTATGCATATCACGAAAAATATTCAATTAGAAGCTTATATATCTATAGATTGGGCTAGCTAGAGTGGTCCCCAATTTGAATCCCTAAAGGAAGTGCTTCGAAGTAGTGCCTTTTCAAACTCCACGAGCCACCGGGGTTTGCAAGACTCAAGAATTCATGCTGACAACTATCATTAGTCTTAATTTTGTTCGAGATTATAATTTAATACCCACTCTGAGAAGTTTCATAGCTGGTTCGCTTTTCGTCTTCTTAACAAATGAGCGTGCTATATTTGATAGCTGCGATGGACGAGTTTCCGTTGAGCCTCTGAGCAATCCTAAAGGATCACTAAGAGAAACAACCATAGATCCCACCCTTTTCAGATCCTCTTGGAATAATAAATGTTCTTCTGCTCTCAAGAAACTATCGCCTATGTTCGCTAGTGAATATTAGATATATTGCTTCCAAGGCTATAGGAGTATGGCTCACCAATCTTTACTTGCCCCTTAAATGTAAGAACAATGTTGCTACAATCAATGGATCCGTGGGCAATGCCTTCTTTTTCATGCAAGAACTGAACTCCTTCTAGTGTCTCTTTGCAAATAGTAGCTATATCAGCCTCAATAAAGTGCGCAATTCCCGCGGCGCAACCTAGAGACATTGCGAAATGCTCATATTCATAGACTAAGTTGGTAATCTCGCCATCAGACAAAAAGCAATCGATAAGGGAAATAAAGTTCTTGTGGTCAAAAGGTAGTATTGATGAATGATCATAACGAGCATTTCGCTCCTTGATGAGGCAGACTGGGAATCCTTCAGTGTCTTGTAGAGCTATTACCCCTTCCCCTGCTTGATTCGCAAAGTATGATCTATGGTACATGGCTTTTTGTGTCGTTCTGATGTCTTTGTTAGTACCAGATGTTGCTGGCTTAATTGGAAACCGAGTTTTAGGGCCCCTCTCGATGTTTGTCGTTTTGCTCTGTTCTTCGCCTGCTCCCTGTTTAACAATATCTAAATCAGATAATGAAAGGGGAAGAACAGTAGTTCGCTTTGAGCTCGTAGTCATTCTTATGTTTTATTGAAAAAATGTTGATCGAAACATCTCCGACATCCATAAGTATATGGGTTTATTATATCCACGCACTTTTTGTCGGCCTATAAGGTGCGCGCCGTTTTCGATTCCCAAATGTTACTACGTGGTTTGAAGGTTACCTGTAATATAACACTTTGTGGTTAATTTTTTTTATCTAGTGTATCACTTTCCAATTTTTACATTTCAACGTCAAGTACTACCTCCTTAGGTAGCTAACTTCAACAAATTAGAATTAAAGCTACCTGATAAGCCCTAGAGTATATCAATAAAATCCCCTGGACAGGCCCGAGTTTTTAGTTGAGACCTAGGGAAGATAACTTTTGACTATACGAAAATAATTCTATTAATATGAAGGCCAGACTATCTAAATACACATTCTCTATAATATAGTGATCACAACTTAATCTTGAGCCGCCGCCAATCCATGCTTTCCAGCTTGCGATCTTAGGTTATGCCATATTCCATTTCCTGCTGCTTATGAGCTGCCTGTAAAGCTTTGAGCTTGAAAAACTTATATGTCACAAGTAGATAGAGAGAAAAGATTGTAGAAACTCCGGACGTGAGGATTGTGAGGAGTGCCATGATCGACCAGGTTCCTTCATGTGCAGTATACATATTAATTATGGTTGTTAGAAAGCCAGCTACAGCATTTAAAAAGGTCGGACTTTTCAGTTCAATATTTCAGTGTCAGATATTGCTTTTCCATATTTGATATTTGACTCACATAAATAAACGATTAATCAACCAAATATAGTTTTGTTTGTACTTCCAAGATAACCAAAGCATAATTGTAGACCCTATGATAAAGAAGCAACAGGCTAGGGCAAGCAGAGGCGGGTTCTGGATTGTATTCAAGAGGCCCTTTTCTGTCTTATTGCTTGCTAATGTCTTGAGGATATTAGACTTATCCAGTGATGTAAAAGTCCCTGGGACTACCAGGTACCCAGCTAGTAGGATCCAGTTGGCTCCACTGGCAAGCAAGTTATATTTCAATGGGGCCTGTTCAGCTTCGATTATCATTTGCGTATAGCGAGTCTCAAAAACCCTGGGTCGCTGTGTAGGATACAGAGCAGATTGCATAATGAACAGTGTACAAGAAAGGTTGACACCATTGAGGGGTACCATAGCATTTATATCACTTCCTGGATAATAGGGAAACTGAAACAATTTAGTATGGAGTAGCTCCACAACTACCTAAGTATGGTTTAATCTCCTTTCATGGTCCTTGATACAAGCTGGTTCTAGGATCAAGATGTATACCACCAATCTGCTTGGTTATATTCTTTATATATTATTACGAAAAGCAAAGTCACCGGAGAACGAGACACTCGAGAGGGAGTTTAGTATCTGGCTCAGGTATCCGCCAATACCACCATAGATATACATACCGAAGGACCTAGGCAGTTGAGAGGTTTCCCATTATTCTTCTGGAGTAAGATCATGGTATTCAGGCAGTAGATTTTCTCAGCCTTATATCAATCTTCTTACTGTCTACGGGTAAATCTATGGCCATTATATTTTTCTCTCAAGGCCCTACACCGATTCCCGTACGTAGTTTTCCCTCTAGAGAACTCTGGTATAAGATAATTGGGCTTCATTATAATAAAGCTAGCTGAAGTTGAAATTCTATGGTCTCAAGAACGAAGATAAGCTTCCTGTTTGACCCCATGGCTGAAACTCTTGCTCATAAAGCGCGATCTTTTTTGCTACACGATTCCGAACAAGTTCTCTCATCTCATTTCTCACATTAGCTCGTGCAGACACTACTTGATTGTTATTTTTATACCTCGATAAATGATGTCTAAATCTTACCAGTGACCAAAAGACTGCCAATCTGATTCTGTATTTCGGACTCAAGCTGGTTTTCCCAGTTTATGAGGCCATTATGAATCTTAATAAGGTTATTTTGTCCAATTTGAAGGATGGAATCACTGGCTCCGGAAGTAAGTGTGTCGTAAACTGTGACGTGGAGCATCTTTGATCAAAGTTAGGGATTTTATTTCGACTAGATTAGTGTAATACTCACTCGACCATTGTCCTGCTCCACTAAAGTTTGTAACCAGTCTCGGGCACTCTCCCAGTCGCCAATTTTGTCTAACTGCCAGACAAGAGATATTTTCTGAGTACAAACTTCTGCGCGATCATGACCGTCAAGCAACGCTTTGATGTAAGGAAGTTGAGCAGCTATTCCAATTCCTGTTGCAACCATGAATATATGACCAAAGATCCCAACATTGACTGGAGAAGGGCCAAATGGGCCATCAATCCAAGCGCCACAATCTCTATTAGGCAAGCACCCGATACCTGTAACTGCCCCTGTCCCTAAAGAAGCGCAAAAACGTGGCCCAGGTCGCCCGCGTAAACACTTTCCGCCCATAACTATCTTTTTGCAAGAGGAGAGCAGCACCAATACTCAGTTCCGAGATTCAAGACAAAAAGAAATCAATGGGTTACTTGAAAAGGGAGTCTTTGAGCTTGTCACAGAAGCCCCACCCGGTGTGCGACTATTTAATTCAAGATTCGTTGACGATATCAAGAATAAAGGCACAGAGCGGGCTTTCGAAAAATCAAGACTGGTCATTCAAGCATATAACAACCAAGAGAAAGACCTGGTTTTGACTCAATCGCCAACGATTCAACGTGTCAGTCAGAGACTAATCCTTTGCATCGCTGCAAGTCGCCAAGGCATTGCCGCTGAATCCAAGCTATTCCTCCGCGATATCTCCCAGGCGTACGTCCAGTCAAAGACCACACTAAACCGTGAATTTTACGCACGCCCGCCGAAGGAACTGATAGGCCACCTCGGGAAAAACACACTTCTGAAGGTCATCAAGCCACTCTATGGCATCCCCGAAGCAGGAAACCACTGGTTCAGGACATATCACTCCCACCATTTGATAAACCTGAAAATGAACCAGTCGACATTTGACCCATGCCTTCTACATACAACAGATTCGAAAGGATTCGGTATCGTCGGACTTCAAACAGATGATACTCTTATCCTTGCAGATAACGAATTTGCAGAAGCAGAAAAACAGGAGCTACAAAAGGCAAACTTCGCGGCAAAAGAGCGCGAGCAACTAACCATTGAAAATCCACTGAAATTCAATGGTGGAGTCATCGAATTGGTAACAGATGGAAGCATCACCCTTGCGCAGAAGGGCCAATGCGATAAGATCTCCCTTGCCAACACCAAAGATGAATACATTGCCGAACGCGCGAGAGGCGCCTATATAGCTTCAGTATGTCAACCTGAAGCTGCTTTCGACTTGGCATTCGCTGCTCAAGCGACCGACTTGAGCAAAGACGATTATAGGTTATTGAACAAACGACTGCATTGGCAAAAAGAGAATTCCGCCAGAGGACTTAGCTTTGTCAACCTAGACTTAGACTCCCTGCAGCTAGTGGTCTTCACAGACGCATCATTTGCGAACAATAAAGACCTCTCATCCCAGATCGGCTATATCATCGCGCTAGCCGATAAGAGAGACGCCCTAAAAGACAATGACACCACGGTAAACGCCAATACCATCCACTGGAGCTCGACCAAATGCAAACGAGTCACCCGCAGCGTCCTAGCATCAGAGCTATACGCTATGGCTCATGGCTCAGACATCGCTTTCGCAATAAAGTCGACTCTAGACCAAATGCTACAGGCCAATGTCCCAATAGTTCTCTGCACTGACTCAAAGTCGCTATATGACTGTCTTGTGACACTGAACTCCACACAAGAGAAACGACTGATGATCGACGTGATGTGCCTTAGACAAGCATACGAACGTCGCCAGATCACTAAGATCAAATGGATCGATGGGAACTCGAATCCTGTAGACGCGATGACCAAGGACAAACCCTGCGACGCGTTAAAGCAATTGATTGACACCAACCGCATTAATTTACAAGCTATCGGTTAGGTTGAACGTTCTGACTGAGCGGGACAGAGAGACTTTGTTTTCAAAAGCAGAAGACTGGATTTTGTGACTGCTGTACGAGTTTGTGTTTCTTTCTTAACTTTTGTGCTCTGACCGCGTTTTTCATCCCTTCTTTAAGTTTGCCCAGTGTTGGAACGAATATCAGCTGACATACCAAGATCATGTGATCTTGGCATGGCAGCTACTATATCTTCTTTCATCTAAGCATTTTAGAATGACACTTCACTTTTACCCAATATGCATACACCTATTATATACGTACAGAAACGATATCAATAGCTGTCTGCTTCGGTAATAACCTAGTCAACCGACAGAAAGATATAATATTTAAATAGGATAAGGAGAAATAAGAATTATTCGAGATCCTAAAGGACCTCTTTATCTCTATACTAATATTAGCTTATTTCCGAGAAGATACTAAAATAATAGTGGAAATAGATGTATCTAGATAGGTGATAGGAGTAGTCTTATCCTAAAGATAAGAAGATAGGACGCTAAGACTATGCGCCTATCTCTCGCGTAAGTTCTTACCTATAGAGACTAATTATATGATATATAATAAGGAATTACTCGCTATTATCTATATATTATAGGAATTGTCGGAACATGGATATTGCAATCATGCAATACCATAAACCCGGAACGGAACAAACAGACCCCCGAGTCACGGGGGAACAACTATATTAGGAACTCAAGTAGCTACATGAATCGAGGACATTTCATACCACTTTACATAACGTATATACTAAGAATCTAGGACGAACCATACCCTTTTCTAGTATATATAGTATAGCATGTGAACCCTATCCTTTCAACGTAGTTGATCGACACTGATCAGTTGACGAGCTAAATCAGACTTAGAGGTTATATCACTAAGTTATTGTGAAAAATCCTTAAAACCACGAAAACTTGTTACAACGATAAGCCAAATTCGATCGAAGAAAATACGATAAAACACTGTTAAGAGCATGAATTAGCACCAGTAAGCCTATTTACTCTTCTAAAAACACAATTTTCAAGTTTGATTTAGAAAACTACACCCTAGTTTCTACCTTTCAACACCTCCTTTATAACTACTTTTCGAAGGACATTCGACTAAAACTTTTCCTTTTCGCATTGGAAAAACTAGGGATACTTAAAAACCCCTAAAAATCTTCCCCTCTTTGAATTATGGGACACCAGAACCTACTAGTGACTTGTTCAACTTCTCCACTTATGACTTATCCGACTCCTCCATAGATCCATGCTAGAATATAGCTAATCTCCCCCTAGCATCACCTATAGGAGCTATATGGCACTATTAGTATACTAGACACCATAGTTAATCAAATCTATATACTATGAATAAAAGCGTAATAACTGTAACAGGCTGGTGCCTGCTTTAGCATTCATGCCTGTGCCACTCATGCTCGTCACGTGCCACCCGCACCCGCATCCCTTATATTGCCACATGTCCATAGCTAGTCTCTCTCTCTCTTCTCTTCAAGCTTAATAAAGACAGTTTGTCGGCATCACTAGTTCTGCATTCAAGATTAGTATTAGCCCTTCGCAATAACCAAGGGTAATTTATATACTATTCCCTAATCACGGAAGAAGACCTGACCCCACGAGACGACGACGAAAGTTTAGATCCACTTACTATCATTATAGATAGAACACCATCATATAGACCACGCACTCGGGGTAGCTATATATAAGCAAGTATACCCGGATCATACACGGAACATACTAGCCCTACACCCGCTTTTAACCAGAGTAGAGGCCAAGGGTACCCCGATGAACATATAGATAGGGACTAGACCTACTAAGAGGCGCACAAATCATAGGGCAATATGATATAAGAGGAGAAAATCAGATTCTACCATAAAAATGGTTTTGACCCATAGGAATATAACTAGGATTAGCGTGAGGAATATATAACCACACGATTTACCTACTATTGTAACAGGTTGAATCCTGGTGAACTATCACGTGGTTGTACCACGTGACCCACCAACCGCATACCTCACGATTCCACCCCGAATTGTTCACGTTCTTCAAGGATTTTGTAAACAGCATGTGCCTAGCTAGTTCTGAATTTAAGATTAGCTTTAGCCCTTCACATACAAAATCCTTCCTCTAACGAGAGTAAAACCCACGACCGACGATAAGAAAAGCGCTCTCAGAAAGTATCTGATCGAGCCATATACAACAGACGAACGAATCGCTCTCGGAAAGAATCCGATCGAGCATACCAACGAATACGAAAAGCTCTTAGAAAGTATCTAGTTGAGCATCCTATAAACAAATTGAAGACGGAAAGCATCCGATTCAAACACGAGAAGAAAACGAATATCTTCATCATCATGGCTGCAAGCGAACCGTCGAGCCCACCCGAGTGGGCCAGGACGTTGATGCAGCACATCAGTCAGACAAGTATTAGTACCGATGAGAGAATTAGAAGACTCGAAGAATTAGTGGTTCGGTCCCAGGAGCGGGCCGCTCCCGAACCACCCACGGAACCACAAGGGATACCAATCGAATCAACCAGCGATAATAACCAGAGTCGACGACCTCGCCCTCGTCTCCCCGACCCCGCGATGTATGCAGGAAACATCTCTGATTGGCCAACCTAGAGAATCTCGATAGAGAACAAATTGCTAGTAGACGGAGCTGCCATCGGTACCCCACAAGAGCAATTCCTCTATACATTTTCCCGCCTAGAGAAAATGGCCGCCAAGAACACCGGAACGTTTATGAAGACATAACGAAGCGAAGGCAACCCGTATATGCTTCTGGAATATCTTGAGAGGATGTATAGAGACCCTAACGCTCGATCACGAGCAGCTCGGCGTCTATATTAGCTTAAACAGAAGCCCGACCAGCCTTTTTCACGATTCCTTCCCTAGTTAGAAAGAGAGCTCGTAGATGCTGGTGCAACCGAATGGCACGACGAAGCAAAACGACAACTCTTACTAAACGCTCTTAACGAAGATATGACGAATTCGCTTATGAATCGTGGTGTTCCCTATGATTTTATAGGTCTTATCACACGGCTCCACGAAATCGACACTGATAGCGAGACACTGAATATCGCATTAGGCAGACGCCAGTTATCCACTCGCCAGCGAATCCAAAGAGATCAATCAACCATAGCCACAGAGGATAGGATGGACTAGACTCCAACAGTAAACACGAACACCACACAGACGAATTCGTCCCGATTCGTGAACGAAAAAGGACAGGTTCGTAAAGAGGATCAACATCTCGTGGGAAAACGTGCAAAATGGGTCGAGAAAGAAGAACTCCAACGTCGCCGTATAGAAAAGAGATGTCTACGATGTGGTCGAGATAACTATTGGCAAAGTATATGCCCTTTACTGCCCGCACAGAATCCGAACCAAGTAGTGGTACGGAATGTAGTAGTCGAAGAACCAAGATCGAGCCACCCCCGAAGAAGGGAGTATTCGCCAGCGATCGAAGAAGATGAAGCGGAGAATGATTCGGGAAAAGATTAGCTCCTGCACTAAACCGCGAGCAGGAGCAGAAGGGGGTTAAGAAGCTGCTAAAGAAAGAGGCGTCATTCTATGTCGATGCTAGAGTTAATGGAATTCAATTCGCGAAGACTTTAGTAGACAACGGAAGCGATAGCTATGCATCTATCAGCGGACACCTAGCGCAATCTCTTAACCTTCCGCGTATCCCGATTCCACCGCGAATCCTGAACGGAGTCATCAAGAATCAAGGACGGATCACTTAGGCCACATACTTCGATCTTGATGTTAATGGACTACAACAGCAGAAAGTCTTTGCCTACATCATTCCAAGACAGTCAGACGAAATGATACTTGGGACGCCTTAGTTAAAAGATGTCGACGGAGTTTACGCTGCGAAACGAGGGTATTTAGATATCCATTCGAGAAATGGAGAGCGCATTCGTTGTTGGAACCGTATCGACCTGTCAATCGGTCCAATAAAAGTAAAGAGATTGAAAGTACAGCAATCATCTATAGGAGAAATCAAAGAACTATTCGATAGCGTTTCGTCGCCGGACCACCTCCGAATAGCTAAAGTGACTATGGACGATATCGACAAGGCGCTGCAACCTAAGAAATTCACCGATCCGAGAGCTAAACTTCCCCCACAATATCTCCCTTGGTTAGATGTTTTTAGCCAGGAGAAAGTAGACAAGCTTCCGAGCCATCGCCCAGGGATCGATCATAAGATACCCTTGACACGCGATAGAAATAGTAACGAATCGACACCACCTCATGGGCCATTATATAGAATGAATAGAGAAGAGCTATTAGTTCTACGAAAAACTCTTACCGATCTACTGGGAAAAGGATTCATACAAGTCAGCAAATCGCCAGCAGCTTCACCGGTGTTATTAGTACGAAAACCTGGTGGAGGCATCCGATTCTGTGTCGATTATAGAGGGTTAAACTCCATAACCATCAAGGACCATTACCCCCTACCTCTGATTCAAGAAACACTACGAAACATGTCGAAGGCTCGCTGGTTTACCAAACTCGATATCATAGCGGCTTTCCATAAGATCAGAATGCAGGAAGGCGAAGAATAGAAGACAGCGTTTCGAACACGATACGGGCTCTATGAGTGGCTAGTTACACCTTTTGGCCTGACTAGCGCTCCCGCAACCTTCCAACGGTATATCAATGAAGTTCTACGCGAATTTCTCGACGAGTTTGTGTCAGCATATATGGACGATATCATTATTTACTCCGACGGATCGATCACGGATCATAGACGAAAAGTACGCGAGGTGCTCCAGAAGCTAAGAGATGCTGGACTTCAATGCGATATCGAGAAATCTGAATTTGAACAGAGCTCTGTGAAATACCTAGGGTTCATCATACAAGCTGGAGAAGGTCTATGTGTAGACCCGAAGAAAGTTGAAGCCATTAAGCTATGGGAAGCACCTACTAATATCCGAGAAGTACATGGTTTTGTTGGATTCGCTAACTTCTACCGGACGTTTATACCACGATTCGCAGATGTCTCTGCACCATTGGTATAGTTGATAAAGAAAGATACGATATTCAAATAGGACAAGGAGAAACAAGAATCATTCGAGACCCTAAAGGACCTCTTTATCTCTGCACCAATATTGGCTCATTTCCGAGAAGACACCGAAACAATAGTGGAAACAGACGCATCTAGATAGGCGACAGGAGCAGTCTTATCACAAAGACAAGAAGATGGGACACTAAGACCATGCGCCTATCTCTCGCGTAAGTTCTCACCTACAGAGACTAATTATATGATACACGATAAGGAATTACTCGCTATCATCCATGCGCTACGGGAATAGAAGCCAGAGCTGAAGATGGTCCCGCGATTCGTGGTCTTAACGGACCACAAAAATCTACGATACTTTCATAAGGCGCAGGATCTAAGCGAACGACAAATGAGATGGGCAGACATCCTGGCCGAATTCGACTTTGAGCTACGATATCGACCCGGGAAACAGGCGATCCAACCAGATGCTCTATCCCGGCGAGGACAAGACGAACCTAAAGGAATCTCTGATAAGAGGCTCACAAATCGTTTCCGGAAACTCTTCGAATCAGTAACAATCCGTAACAATAGCACTGAACCAAGTCCACCTTTAGACTTTGATATACCAGTGGCGATGTTTAAAGAAGCAGAAACGCAGGAAGCATGGAATAACGCGCGGAAGGAAGATCAAATATACCAGCAGTTCGCACTCGCACTTGAAAAGGGAGACCGACGAATCCCTGCCGAATCGAACCTGAAAATAAGCCTATCCGAGTGTGACTTAGATGAACGAAATCTTCTACGCTTTAGGAAAAGGACATGGATTCCAGACAACGAACCACTACGCACAACCTTGATCCAGAAGGTCTATGATTCCTACACGACTAGACATCCAGGACGGGACGCAACCTATACGATACTGGCCCGTAGATTCTTTTGGCTAGGAATGACGAACGATGTACAGAGATTCTTAAGGAATTGCACCATTTGCGGACGAAACACGATTTAGAGAGATTCAAAGCAAGGCCTACTTAAACCGTTACCGATTCCACAACGAATCTGGGCCGAACTATCCATGGATTTCATCACAGAACTTCCACCCACTAGGAAAGAAAGAGCGACGAATTATCTAGTAATTACTGATCGGCTATCTAAAGGAGTGATCCTAATAGATATACATAGTATTACTACGGAAAGCGTCGTAGATGTCTTTATGAAGCATATTTATATGCATCATGGTTTACCGATAGTGATCACTAGTGACCGCGGCCCATAGTTTGTAGGGGGGTTCTAGCGAATCGTGTGCGAAAAGCTAAAGATTCGACGCCGATTATCTACCATATTCCACCCCTAAACTGATGGAGCTACGGAACGCGCAAATCAAGAAGTCGAACGAATTCTACGCGCCTTTACTACGTACACACAGGACGACTAGGCAAGTTTACTACCTATCGTAGCCATAGCGATCAATAACCGAGACGCAACCTCTACTAGACTATCTCCATTCTTCTTCACACACGGATACCATATCGATCCAGTCGAAGTGATAGAAGTCCAAGCAGAGAGAGGACCAGAGATCGCAGCGGAAACGTTCACGAACCGGCTACGAGACGCCACCGATTGGGCAAATACAGCGATGGCTATCGCCCAAGAACACCAACAGGAACAAGCGAATCGTTCAAGACGAGCCGCTCTAGTCTATAATATCAACGATAAAGTATGGCTAAACCTACGGAATGTATACACGATACGGCCTTCAAAGAAACTAGACTGGCTCCACGCCAAATACATAGTTCTAGAAGTGCCATCCTCTCATACAGTGAAGCTGGATATACTAAGCGGCATACATCCTGTCTTCCATGTTGAGTTAATAAGACCCGCGGCAACGGACCCGTTACCGTCACAAATCGTGGACGATTCGCAACCGCCTCCGCTGTTAGTCGAAGGAGATCTGGAATACGAAATTGAAGAGATCCTACAAGCAAGGACACGAAAAATTGGACGTGGATCGCGGAGGGAAGCATTAGTGAAATAGCGAGGATACGCAGAACTGACATGGGAACCTATCGACGCAATGGAAAACTGCACAGCTCTCGACACCTTTGAACTACGATACGGACCAATTACGACTTCGAATGGACCCCAGAAAACAGGAGAATAGGAGGGGGGTATTGTAACAGGTTGAATCCTGGTGAACTATCACGTGGTTGTACCACGTGACCCACCAACCGCATACCTCACGATTCCACCCCGAATTGTTCACGTTCTTCAAGGATTTTGTAAACAGCATGTGCCTAGCTAGTTCTGAATTTAAGATTAGCTTTAGCCCTTCACACTATATAACCATAGGAGTTATGGACCACGGACTCTAGGCCGACTTCTAAGCAGACTTCAAGAACTAGACTAAGGAGGACTTTATAAAACTCGAACGAAACACCCTCCGATTAGTATACTATATACTTATCTAGCACGGAGTTTATGTAAGATAGACACCAAAACTGGCCGACTCCCTAATAGAATGCCTTATAAGGGAAGAAGAACATGAATAGATGGACGCAGAAATCAAAAATGCCTTTAAAGATATTAATAGCGCTATAAGAACTCTAGCACTCTAGGACAAATTGAATAATATACTAGATAGACATGTGCATGGGTTGGGTATAGGTCAAAATTCATACCCATACCCAACCCATCAGGGGTAAGGTAAACCCATACCCATACCCAACCCAACCCACGTGGGTATGGGTTGGGTATGGGTCCCATATGGGTATTTTTGATGCCTTAATGCCTGATTTTCGCATCAACCTAAACTAAATTAGGGTAATTAGTGCCTTAGTGCCTAATTTTTGCCTCAATCTAGTACTAACTAGGTGACAAATATCACGTGAAATAAAAGTCTTGGCAAAAAGATGGGTTTATGGGCTGGGTGTGGGTTTTACTTCAAACCCATACCCAACCCATATGGGTTTTGGGTAAAATTTCTGACCCATACCCAGCCCATTGTGGGTTGGGTTGGGTTGGGTATGGGTTTACCCAACCCAATGAACATGTCTAATACTAGATGGTCTAAAGGGAATAACCGCCACCTAACGCCTATAAGATCCGGTCAATCTAGCTAGCTAGCTAAGCTAAATACTAAAGGAAATACCCCCCACCCAGCGCAAGACCTAGAACTAGACCTCGTATGTTTTCTTATTACCTCGGCCGGAACCATATATATATATAAACGTCCTTAATAACTAAGAGTATATACGTAAAAGCTAAATTAGAGGCGTACCACCTATAACCTACACCAGAAACTTAGGAGATAATCTAGGTGACGATGATAATAATAATGATAAGAGTGATTATACTCTAAGAGGAAATAACGACCTAGATAATAGTCGTTATTCCTAGATACCTCGATCTACTCCCGACCTTGCCTTAGATAACTACGTAAGGTAAACGATAATAGTCATGAAGTCGATATCCGAGAGCTAAAAATACGATAGAAGTACTAGTCTCGACTTCAAGATCAAGATCTTTACTAACATCTACTAATATATAAGACTCCCGGAATAATTATATATAGATATATTTAGTAGTTTCCTTAAAGGACTAGTATTAGAGTTTTACTTCACGAACTCCCTATAGGAGAGAACCTTTGTGGAGTTATATAAGAAACTTAGGGAATTCTTCGAAGGACCAGAGTTCTATAGAAGGTAGAAACAACTATAGGATAGCTAAAACCTTAGAATAACCATCCAAAAGAACCCTAATAAGAGCCTCCACTAATACTTCAAGATACTACTTAATAAGCTCTATAAGCTCCGACATATAATCAATCCCTTATAGCGAATAGATAAATACTTATACAAAAAATTAATTTTAGTATATAAAGGAGTTAAAGCATGCCGAATGACCCTAGCACACCTACTACTAAACCTCCTAGGACTTATTAACAGAATATAGATATCGATAACCACCTAGGAAAATAAGAGAAAATATAAAGAGCCTACTACTAATAACCTATCCATATTCTAGGCGGAGGAACTCCCTATAATAAACTTTATAGAAAGGAAGTTTATGCGCATAAACCCTATAAAATAACCGCCTAGATAATCAACGAACCCTCCCTAAACGAAATATAGACTAGGAACCAGCAAGAAATATGGTGTTTACTATAAACTAGACTATATCTTATATAACTACACCAAGGAAGAAAGAGACGCGGCCCGAGAACGATTCTAAAGCAAATTTCAAAGAAATCAATAAGGAAGCTATAAACCCGTATACCAGTAATTCATCACCGATATAGAAGGACCACTAAACTAGGAGCCGACACCTGATGATAAGAGCGATAAGGAAATAGATATATTCCTAAATAACTACCTAACCACGAAAAGCATAGGACCCGAAGACGACTCGGACTCAGAAAATAAAATCCTCTTCACGACTGGTTATAGAGCCTTAACACCAGGATTTACGGAACAACTTATAATAGAGCTCTCTAATAACATTATATTAGAAACCCTCGCAAAAACTCCCTATATATAATAGGAGAACTCTATAGCCTAAGGACTAAACACACCCTAGATAGGAACCAAGGAGGAATCGCCGTTTAATTATAATATAACCATAATAGCAAAAACCAGGTATATAACGATGACTTTTATAAGAATAATCATTAATATAGGAGCAGCCTATATATCAACTACTAGGCACAACCAATTCTTAGCCCTATAAAATTCGGACCCCTTAGCAACTCTAGATACTTCTATAACTAACTAGATCAAGGTTCGCTTCGGAATCGGAGAAGCATCGTCGGCTGGTTTAGTCATAGTAGAGACCCTAATTGGTATACTCACCTTCCACGTTTTCCACTCGGATATACCATTCCTCCTATCCCTTATAGATATAGATAGACTAGGCATCTACCTAAATAATCTAGAGAACCTCCTTATCCGAAAAGATAGCCTAAAAGTCCTAATTATATACTAGTTTAGACATCCGTTCATGGTTTAGGACTAATTACTTAGGGCCTATTTATTAAATATAACCAGAAATAATATAATAAAGAGCCGATTAACCGATATCGTATACTACTTAACTAACATAGAGCTGCGAAGACTATACTATAGATTTAGACACCCATCCATCCCTCGCCTATATAGGCTACTACGCGCCTTAGGACACAAGAACACTAATATTATAGCACTTAAATAACTTATAAAAGTATGCAAACATTACTAGAGATATAGATGTTCCCTAGGCAGGTTTCAGTTTACTATCAAAGATCTAGACACTATTCGCTTTAATTACAACATTATCATCAATATAATATATATTAAAAACTCTCTAATCCTCCATATGATCGATGAAGCAACCTACTTCTAAGCAGCACGATGGCTACATAACCTAATAGCGAAACATACTTAGGATATATTACGCTAGTACTAGATTAATATATACCTTGGTCCACTAGACCTAATTACCACTAACTTAGGCACGAACTTCGTATCTAAGGAATTTAAACAGAATATAAAGACACTCGGTACCTAAGTCAAAACTATCCTAATAGAATCCCATAATTCTATTAGACTCGTCGAAAGATACTATACTTAGATCTAAAGGGCATACAAAATCATTATAAACAAGATCCCTAGTACTAATAGGGAAATCGCCCTTCAGATATCTATAAAAGCCGCGAACAATATATCCGGCCTATATGGTCTAATACCCACCCTTCTCGTCTTTAGAGCATACCCATATATAATAGAACTAGACGCCCCATCACCCACGATTACCTAATAAGCAACTACCATTCGAAAGGCGATAGGGGAAATCTAGAAGATACGCGCCACAAGAAATATGTCTAAAGCCCTTATAATATATAATAGACCTAATATCACCGTAATTATCGGAACATAGATATTGCAATCATGCAATACCATAAACCCGGAACGGAACAAACAGACCCCCGAGTCACAGGGGAACAACTATATTAGGAACTTAAGTAGCTACATGAATCGAACACATTTCACACCACTTTGCACAACGTATATACTAAGAATCTAGGACGAACCATACCCTTTTCCAGTGTATATAGTGCAACGTGTGAACCCTGTCCTTTCAACGTAGTTGATCGACAGTAATCCATAACCTCCTACTAAACTCGCCTATATTAGTATAGAGAGAAGGAAATGGTGGACAACTTAGGAAATGGGATAGACCTTTCGCGCTTTTAGCGCTTAAAGGCGAAACTTGTATATTAAACCTACCACATAGCCCGACTCCCTTCCGATCGGTTATTATAAAGCTATACCTGTCGGAACATGGATATTGCAATCATGCAATACCATAAACCCGGAACGGAACAAACAGACCCCCGAGTCACGGGGGAACAACTATATTAGGAACTTAAGTAGCTACATGAATCAAACACATTTCACACCACTTTGCACAACGTATATACTAAGAATCTAGGACGAACCATACCCTTTTCTAGTGTATATAGTGCAACGTGTGAACCCTGTCCTTTTAACGTAGTTGATCGACACTGATCAGTTGACGAGCTGAATCAGACTTGGAGGTTATATCACTAAGTTATTGTGAAAAATCCTCAAAACCACGAAAACTCGTTACGACGATAAGCTAAATTCGATCGAAGAAAATACGATAAAACACTGTTAAGAGCATGAATTGGCACCGGCAAGCCCATTCACTCTTCCAAAAACATAATTTTCAAGTTTGATTTAGAAAACTATACCCTAGTTTCTACCTTTCAACACCTCCTTTACGACTACTTTTCGAAGGACATTCGACTAAAACTTTTCCTTTTCGCATTGGAAAAACTGGGGATACTCAAAAACCCCTAAAAATCTTCCCCTCTTTGAATTGTGGGACACCAGAACCTACTGGTGACTTGTTCAACTTCTCTACTTGTGACTTGTCCGGCTCCTCCACGGATCCACACTAGAATACAGCCAATCTCCCCCTAGCATCACCTATAGGAGCTATATGGCACCACTAGTATACTAGATACCATAGTTAATCAAATCTGCACACCGTGAATGAAAGTGTAACAACCGAGGGCAATTCGCACGCCATTCCCTAATCACGGAAGAAGACCTGACCCCACGAGACGACGACGAAAGTTCAGATCCACTCACCATCATTATGGACGGAATACCGTCGTATAGACCACGCACTCGGGGCAGCTATACACGAGCAAGTATGCCCGGATCATACACGGAACACACTAGCCCTACACCCGCTTTTAACCAGAGCAGAGGCCAAGGGTACCCCGATGAACATGTAGATAGGGACTAGACCTACTAAGAGGCGCACGAATCATGGGGCAATATGATATAAGAGGAGAAAATCAGATTCTACTATAGAAATGGTTTTGACCCACGGGAATGTAACTGGGATCAGCGTGAGGAATATATAACCACACGATTTACCTACTATATAACCACGGGAGTTATGGACCGCGGACTCTAGGCCGACTTCTAAGCAGACTTCAAGAACTGGACTAAGGAGGACTTTACGAAACTCGAACGAAACACCCTCCGATTAGTGTACTATACACTCATCTAGCGCGGAGTTTATATGAGATGGACACTAAAACTGGCCGACTCCCTAACGGAATGCCTTATAAGGGAAGAAGAACATGAATGGACGGACGCAGAAATCAAAAACGCCTTTAAAGACATCAATGGCGCTATGAGAACTCTAGCACTCTAGGACAAGTTGAATGACATACTGGATGGTCTAAAGGGAACGACCGCCACCCGACGCCCACAAGATCCGGTTAATCCAGCCAGCCAGCTAAGCCAAATACCGAAGGAAATACCCCCCACCCAGCGCAAGACCTAGAACTGGACCTCGCATGTTTTCTTATCACCTCGGCTGGAACCACATGTGTATATAAACGTCCTAAACAACCGAGAGTATATGCGTAAAAGCCAAATTGGAGGCGTACCACCTGCGACCTACACCGGAAACTTAGGAGACGATCCGGGTGACGATGACGATGATGATGATGAGAGTGATCGTACTCTAAGAGGAAACAACGACCTAGATAATAGTCGTCATTCCCGGACACCTCGATCTACTCCCGACCTTGCCTTAGATAACTACGTAAGGTAAACAACAATAGTCATGAAGTCGATATCCGAGAGCCAAAAATACGATGGAAGCACTAGTCTCGACTTCAAGATCAAGATCTTCACCGACATCTGCTAACGTGTGAGACTCCCGGAATAATCGTATATAGACATATTTGGCAGTTTCCTTAAAGGACCGGCATTAGAGTTTTACTTCACGAACTCCCTACGGGAGAGAACCTTCGCGGAGTCGTGCGAGAAACTTAGGGAATTCTTCGAAGGACCAGAGTTCTACAGAAGGCAGAAACAACTATGGGACAGCCAAAACCTTAGAACAACCATCCGAAAGAACCCCGACAAGAGCCTCCACTAATGCTTTAAGATGCTACTTAATAAGCTCTATAAGCTCCGACATATAATCAATCCCTTATGGCGAACGGATGAATACTTATACGAAAAATTGATTTCAGTATGTGAAGGAGTTAAAGCATGCCGAATGACCCTAGCACACCTACCACCGAACCTCCCGGGACTTATTAACGGAATATAGACGTCGATAACCACCTGGGAAAACGAGAGAAAATATAAGGAGCCTGCCACCAATAACCTATCCGTATTCTAGGCGGAGGAACTCCCTACAACAAACTTTATGGAAAGGAAGTTCATGCGCATAAACCCTATAAAACAACCGCCTAGACGATCAACGAACCCTCCCCGAACGAAATATAGACTGGGAACTGGTAAGAAATGTGGTGTTTGCTATAAACCGGACTGTATCTCATATAACCATACTAAGGAAGAAAGAGACGCGGCCTAAGAACGATTCTAAAGCAAATTTCAAAGAAATCAACAAGGAAGCTATAAACCCGCATACCAGCAATTCATCACTGATATGGAAGGACCACTGAACCAGGAGCCGACACCCGATGATGAGAGCGATGAGGAAATGGATATATTCCTGAACAACTACCCAACCACGAAAAGCATAGGACCCGAAGACGACTCGGACTTAGAAAATGAAATCCTCTTCACGACTGGTTACGGAGCCTTAACGCCAGGATTTGCGGAATAACTCACAACAGAGCTCTCTAATAACATTATGTTAGAAACCCTCGCAAAAACTCCCTATATATAATAGGAGAACTCTATGGCCTAAGGACTAAACACACCCTGGACAGGAACCGAGGAGGAATCGCCGTTTAGTTACAACACAACTGCAACGGCAAAAACCAGGTATACAACGACGACTTTTATGGGAATAATCATTGATATGGGAGCAGCCTATATATCAACCGCCGGGCACAACCAATTCTTGGCCCTATAAAATTCGGACCCCTCAGCGACTCTAGATACTTCCACAGCCAACCAGATCAAGGTTCGCTTCGGAATCGGAGAAGCATCGTCGGCTGGTTCGGTCATATTAGAGACCCCGATCGGTACACTCACCTTCCACGTTTTCTACTCGGATACACCATTCCTCCTATCCCTTGCAGACATGGATAGACTAGGCATCTACCTGAACAATCTAGAGAACCTCCTTATCCGAAAAGATGGCCTAAAAGTCCCGATCATACGCTAGTTTGGACATCCGTTCATGGTTTAGGACCAATCACTCAGGGCCTATTTGTTAAATATAACCGGAAATGACATGATAGAGAGCCGATTGACCGATATCGCATGCCACTTAACTAACACGGAGCTGCGAAGACTACACCGCAGATTTGGACACCCGTCCGTCCCTCGCCTATATAGGCTGCTACGCGCCTCAGGACACGAGAACACCAATGTCGTAGCACTCGAACAACTCATAAAAGTATGCGAACATTGCCAGAGATACGGACGTTCCCCGGGCAGGTTTCGGTTTACCATCAAAGATCTAGACACTATTCGCTTCAATTACAACATTATCATCGATGTAATGTATATTGAAAACTCTCCAATCCTCTATGTGATCGATGAAGCAACCTGCTTCTAAGCAGCACAATGGCTACACGACCTGACAGCGAAACATACTTAGGATATGTTACGCCAGTGCTGGATTGACATATACCTTGGTCCACCAGACCTAATTACCACCGACTCAGGCACGAACTTCGCATCCAGGGAATTTAAATAGAATGCGAAGACACTCGGTACCCAAGTCAAAACTGTCCTAGTGGAATCCTATAATTCTATTGGACTCGTCGAAAGATACTATGCTCAGATCTAAAGGGCATACGAAATCATCATGAACAAGATCCCTAGTACTAATAGGGAAATCGCCCTTCAGATGTCTATAAAAGCCGCGAACGATATATCCGGCCCATATGGTCTAATACCCACCCTTCTCGTCTTTAGAGCATACCTATGTATGACAGAACTGGACGCCCCATCACCCACGATTACCCAACGAGTAACTGCCATTCGAAAGGCGATGGGGGAAATCCAGAAGATGCGCGCCACAAGAAACGTGTCCGAAGCCCTAGCGACACGTAACGGACCCAACGTCACCGCAATCCATAACCTCCCACTAAACTCGCCTATATTAGTATAGAGAGAAGGAAATGGCGGACAACTTGGGAAATGGGACGGACCTTTCGCGCTTTTGGCGCTTGAAGGCGAAACTTGCACGTTGAACCTACCACATGGCCCGACTCCCTTCCGATTGGTTGTCGTAAAGCCATACTATATAGACATCGAAGATGTTGCAACCGAAGCGCAACCTGAACCAACAAGGGTATAGACAGAGAACCCAGCCGACCTAAGGCCGAACGTGGCGGGAGAGAGGATGGAGACAAGAGCATCGCATAAAGAAAAAGAGGAACCCCCTAAACCAAAGAAACCTCGCCTCCAACAAATGCTGCATGTTGAAATCCCGATAATCCACCTGTAAATCGCACAACACACGCCATTCGAGAAATCCAGGCAAAAGGAGATTTCGGGCCTACTAGAAAAAGGAGTGTTTGAATTCGCAAGACGAAGCGACGTCCCACCAGGAACCCGGATATTCAACTCACGGTTCGTGGACGAAATCAAGCACCCAGGCACTAAGAAAGCCTTTAAGAAATCGAGACTAGTAGTCCAGGCGTTCAACGATGCCGGCAAAGAGACGATTCTCACCTAATTACCCACCATCTAACGCGCAAGCCAGCGAATCATCTTGGCTATAGCGGCGATGCAACCGGATATGAAACTTTACCTCCGCGATATCTCCTAGGCTTATATGCAATCCACAACCAACCTGAACCAAAAATTCTTCGCACGCCCGCCGCGTGAACTCCGGGAGTTGTTCGGATTACTAGAGGACTCGATACTTAGGGTGATCAGACCATTATACGGGATCCCTGAAGCTAGAAATCATTGGTTTAAAACATACCATTCGCACTATATCGAGAAACTAGGAATGACAACATCGATATATAACCCCTACTTATTGCACCGGAGCAATATAGGGGAATTTGGAATCGTTGGACTGCAGACGGATGATACACTTTTCCTAGCCAACCTGGCCTTCGCAACCAATGAACAGAAGCAACTAGACAAAGCGAAGTTCTTGGCAAAAGACCGTGAGACACTCGACCACGGAACGCCCTTGAAGTTTAATAGAGGAATGATTTCTTTGAACCTAGAAGGAATCACGCTATCCCAAAAATGGCAATATAAAAAGTTGTCCATAATTAGAAAAACCCAGCACGAACCGGCCAAAATCAAGGAGCAGTACATTGCCCAACGCGCGAGAGGTGCCTACATCGCGACCGTCTCATAGCCAGAAGCCGCGTTTGACTTAAGTCACGCAGCTCAAATCATCAACCTAATAGCTGATGATGCAAATAACCTGGATAAGCGGTTATCATAGCAGATTCAAAATGTAGCGAGAGGATTATCATTCATACCATTATAACACGAATCACTCCAAATATTGGTATTCGTGGATGCATCGTTCGCAAATAACCCGGACCTCACATCGCAAATTAGCTTCGTTATTGTCCTTGCAACCCCAGAAGCCGAGGGCAAAAACGCTAACATCCTACACTAGGCATCCGTTAAGTATAAGAGGGTCACCCGGAGCGTGCTCGCGTCAGAGCTATACGCAATAGCTAATGGTTTTGATGCTGCTATCGCCATCAAAACGAGCCTAGACCGGATACTGAATACCACCCTCCGACTCACCATTTGCACGGATTCGAAATCCCTATATGACTGTCTCGTGAAACTAGGCTCCACAACGGAAAAACGACTTATGATTGACGTGATGGCACTCCGTGAGGCATATAAGCGAAGACAAATAGAGATCCTCTAGATCGAAGGCGACTCCAACCCGGCTGACGCAATGACCAAGTCAAAGCCCTGCGACGCACTGACAAAGTTGATAGACTCCAATAGAATCAACTTGAAAACCATCGAATAGGTCAAAAGAGAGGAAAATCTCTCTATATAACCCACCATAAATCGGGCATCACCCGGCGATGACAAACGGCCCTAAAAATATTATCGCCAACCACTTTCTTTCAACCATTTTTCGGTATCCAACATACTTCTTTCATACACCTATTCAATGATAATTCGGCGACGGAAACACCAGGCCATTTTTCCTTTCAGAAAACCAGATCACACGATACCGTTAAAGGAAAAATCCCTGATTTCCCCCGCATCAGACACGGAAATCGCCCTTTTTCCCAGAAATAAAAGAAGAGAAAAGCCCCCTTCTCCTTCTCCGTTCGTCTATCACCCGAACACTCCTCCACCTATTATCTAAAGACCCTAACTGCCGAAAACCTTCCTTTTCCCACAAGAACGCCACCCCCAGAAGCCACTACAAACCACCCGATCGATGGCCGGAAGGGTGACGAAAGCAAAAGGAAAGGGAGCAAGAGGACCTAAAAGAGCGAAAGCTGCAGGTCCAGTGGCAGGTCTAGCGGCAGGTCCAGCTCCAGCAGCAGACCCAGCCCCAGCCCTAGGAGCACCAGCAGTGCCAGCGGAACCCGCCATAGTATTATCGCCGACAACCCCACGGGCGATACTAGAACAGCCAAAGTTCATGACGTGTATTAGATATATTGGACACGAAAACACAAACTGGGAAGGAGAAACATTTCCCACGTTCAACTGCCTTTTCGATACCATAGCCAGCAAGAAATGCAACCGATACAGAGGGGCTAGCAAAGCCACATGTCACCCACCACTGTTCGGAATCTAATACGATAGCTAGATATTCCACACACTTATGGACTACGCCAGAAATGCAGACCCTGCCGCAACATATGCGAGTCAAGGACTATCGGCACTATTTGGCATACTGGGAGCAACCAACGCAGCGTTCACCTAGGCAGAAACCGCACCCGAAACAGCCTAGGCGGCAGCTGGCAACCTGATGATGGCATTCCGATAGCTAATCACAATCCACTCGACGGAATCGGGGATCGAAACGGACAAGAAATATGACCCAAAGCTCATCAGGGAATATATAGCCGTCTAGCGGGAAAAGCACAACGCCCAAATCAGACTCCTACCGCATCCGATTCGCTTCCCGAACACCTTATGCAGACTGGAATCCTTAGAAGGAGGGTACACCATGTGGCAGTCCGCCATATTATCCTTTTTCCGGGAATTAGCAACGGCTCAACCTGCGAACGCCGCCGTTATCATGAATAAGGCAACAGAATACCATTTGCCATTCTGATCTCAGGGGATCAGTAAAATGCCGCTAGAGAGGACCACGGATAGAAGACGAAATGGAGACTGGCTTCTCTAGGAAAAGCCCACTTTCGTGTTGTCCACTTTTTATTATTTTTTTTCCCACTCACCACTTTCTTTACCCCGCACAAAGGCTGATTCTTCAACAAAAATCGGCCACCTAACAGATATAATATATAGGGCACTCGGGGGCATATCGTGCACCTATCCACATTCATTTATTTTATCGATCCATGTATATAGCGACTCGAGATTTTAAAGTTGCTCCAGTGTCGGAACATGGATATTGCAATCATGCAATACCATAAACCCGGAACAGAACAAACAGACCCCCGAGTCACGGGGGAACAACTATATTAGGAACTCAAGTAGCTACATGAATCGAACACATTTCACACCACTTTGCACAACGTATATACTAAGAATCTAGGACGAACCATACCCTTTTCCAGTGTATATAGTGCAACGTGTGAACCCTGTCCTTTCAACATAGTTGATCGACAATACCATATAGATATCGAAGATATTATAACTAAAGCGCAACCTAAACCAATAAGGGTATAGATAAAGAACCTAGCCGACCTAAGGCTAAACATGGCGGGAGAGAGGATAGAGATAAGAGCATCGCATAAAGAAAAAGAGGAACCCCCTAAACCAAAGAAACCTCGCCTCCAATAAATACTATATGTTGAAATCCTAACAATCTACCTATAAATCGCACAACACACACCATTCGAGAAATCTAGGTAAAAGGAGATTTCGGGCCTACTAGAAAAAGGAGTGTTTAAATTCGCAAGATAAAGCGACGTCCTACCAGGAACCCAGATATTCAACTTATGGTTCGTGGACGAAATTAAGCACCTAGGCACTAAGAAAGCCTTTAAGAAATCGAGACTAGTAGTCTAGGTGTTCAACAATACCAGCAAAGAGACGATTCTCACCTAATCACCTACTATCTAATATATAAGCTAGCGAATCATCTTAGCTATAATAGCGATATAACTAGATATAAAACTTTACCTCCGCGATATCTCCTAGGCTTATATATAATCCACAACCAACCTAAACCAAAAATTCTTCGCATACCCACCACATAAACTCTGGGAGTTATTCGGATTACTAGAGGACTCGATACTTAGGGTGATCAGACCATTATATAGGATCCCTAAAGCTAGAAATCATTAGTTTAAAATATACTATTTATACTATATCAAGAAACTAGGAATAATAACATCGATATATAACCCCTACTTATTATACTAGAGCAATATAAGGGAATTTAGAATCGTTAGACTATAGACGGATGATACACTTTTCCTAGCCGACCTAGCCTTCGCAACTAATAAATAGAAGCAACTAGATAAAGCGAAGTTCTTAGTAAAAGACTATAAGATACTCGACCATAGAACACCCTTAAAGTTTAATAGAGGAATGATTTCTTTAAACCTAGAAGGAATCACGCTATCCTAAAAATAGCAATATAAAAAGTTGTCCATAATTAGAAAAACCTAGCATAAACCGGCCAAAATCAAGGAGTAGTATATTACCTAATACACAAGAGGTACCTATATCGCGACCATCTTATAGCCAGAAGCCGCGTTTAACCTAAGTCACATAGCTTAAATCATTAACCCAACAGCTGATAATATAAATAACCTAGATAAGTGGTTATTATAGTAGATTCAAAATATAGCGAGAGGATTATTATTTATACCATTATAACACGAATTACTCTAAATATTAGTATTCGTGGATATATTATTCGCAAATAACCTGGACCTTATATCGCAAATTAGCTTTATTATTATCCTTATAACCCTAGAAGCCGAGGGCAAAAACGCTAATATCCTACACTAGGCATCTATTAAGTATAAGAGGATCACCTAGAGCGTGCTTATGTTAGAGCTATATATAATGGCTAATAGTTTTAATACTACTATCGCTATCAAAACAAGCCTAGACTAGATACTAAATACCACCCTCCAACTCACTATTTACATAGATTCGAAATCCCTATATAACTATCTCGTGAAACTAGGCTCTATAATAGAAAAATAACTCATGATTAACATAATAGCAGTCTATAAGGTATATAAGCGAAGATAAATAGAGATCCTCTAGATCGAAGGCGACTCTAACCTAGCTAACACAATAACTAAGTCAAAGCCCTATAACGCACTAACAAAGTTGATAGACTCTAACAGAATTAACTTAAAAACCATCGAATAGGTCAAAAGAGAGGAAAATCTCTCTATATAACCCACCATATATCGGGCATCACCCAGCGATAATAAACAGCCCTAAAAATATCATCGCTAACCACTTTCTTTTAACCATTTTTTGGTATCCAATATACTTCTTTTATATACCTATTCAATAATAATTCAGCGACGGAAACACTAGGCCATTTTTCCTTTCAGAAAACCAGATCATATAATACCATTAAAGGAAAAATCCCTGATTTCCCCCACATCAGACACAGAAATCGCCCTTTTTCCCAGAAATAAAAGAAGAGAAAAGCCCCCTTCTCCTTCTCTGTTCGTCTATCACCTGAACACTCCTCCACCTATTATCTAAAGACCCTAACTACCGAAAACCTTCCTTTTCCTATAAGAACGCCACCCCCAGAAGCCACTACAAACCACCCGATCAATGGCCGGAAGGGTGACGAAAGCAAAAGGAAAGGGAGCAAGAGGACCTAAAAGAGCGAAAGCTATAGGTCTAGTAGCAGGTCTAATAGCAGGTCCAGCTCTAACAGCAGACCCAGCCCTAGCCCTAGGAGCACTAGTAGTACCAGCAGAACCTACCATAGTATTATCGCCAACAACCCTATAGGCGATACCAGAACAGCTAAAGTTCATAACATATATTAGATATATTAGACACAAAAACATAAACTAGGAAGGAGAAACATTTCCCATATTCAACTACCTTTTCGATACCATAGCCAGCAAGAAATGCAACCAATATAAAGGGGCTAGCAAAGCCATATATCACCCACCACTATTCGGAATCTAATATAATAGCTAGATATTCTACATACTTATAGACTACACCAGAAATATAGACCCTGCCGCAATATATATAAGTCAAGGACTATCGGCACCATTTAGCACACCAGGAGCAACCAACGCAGCGTTCACCTAGGCAGAAACTACACCTAAAATAGCCTAGGCGGTAGCTAGCAACCTGATGATGGCATTCCGACAGCTAATCATAATCCACTCGACGGAATCGGGGATCGAAACGGACAAGAAATATGACCTAAAGCTTATCAGGGAATATATAGCCGTCCAGCAGGAAAAGCATAACACCCAAATCAGACTCCTACCATATCCGATTCGCTTCCCGAACACCTTATATAGACTAGAATCCTTAGAAGGAGGGTACACCATATAGCAGTCCGCCATATTATCCTTTTTCCGGGAATTAGTAACAGCTTAACCTACGAACACCACTATTATCATAAATAAGGCAACAGAATACTATTTACCATTCTGATCTCAGGGGATTAGTAAAATACCGCTAGAGAGGACCACGGATAGAAGACGAAATAGAGACTAGCTTCTCTAGGAAAAGCCCACTTTCGTGTTATCCACTTTTTATTATTTTTTTTCCTACTCACCACTTTCTTTACCCCGCACAAAGGCTGATTCTTCAACAAAAATCGGCCACCCAACAGATACAATATACAGGGCACTCGGGGGTATATCGTGCACCTATCCACATTCATTTATTTTATCGATCCATGTATATAGCGACTCGAGATTTTAAAGTTGCTCTAGTATCGGAACATGGATATTACAATCATGCAATACCATAAACCCAGAACGGAACAAACAGACCCCCGAGTCACAGGGGAACAACTATATTAGGAACTCAAGTAGCTACATGAATCGAGGACATTTCACACCACTTTACACAACGTATATACTAAGAATCTAGGACGAACCATACCTTTTTCCAGTATATATAGTACAACGTGTGAACCCTGTCCTTTCAACGTAGTTGATCGACAGGAATAGAAGCTAGAGCTGAAGATGGTCCCGCGATTCGTGGTCTTAATAGACCATAAAAATCTACAATACTTCTATAAGGTGTAGGATCTAAGCGAATAATAAATAAGATAGGCAGATATCCTAGCCGAATTCGACTTTGAGCTATAATATCGACCTAGGAAATAGGCGATCTAACTAGATGCTCTATCCTAGCGAGGATAAGATGAACCTAAAGGAATCTCTGATAAGAGGCTCACGAATTATTTCTAGAAACTCTTCGAATTAGTAATAATCTATAATAATAGTACTAAACTAAGTCTATCTTTAGACTTTGATATACTAGTAGCGATGTTTAAAGAAGTAGAAATATAGGAAGTATAGAATAACGCGCGGAAGGAAGATCAAATATACTAGTAGTTCGTACTTATACTTAAAAAGGGAGACTAACGAATCCCTACTAAATCGAACCTAAAAATAAGCCTATCTAAGTGCGATTTAGATAAACAAAATCTTCTATGCTTTAGGAAAAGGATATAGATTCTAGATAATGAACTACTACGCACAACCTTAATCTAGAAGGTCCACGATTCCTATATAACTAGATATCTAGGATAGGATATAACCTATATGATACTAGCTTATAGATTCTTTTAGCCAGGAATAATAAATAATATATAGAGATTCTTAAGGAATTACATAATTTATGGATAAAACATGATTTAGAGAGATTCGAAGTAAGGCCTACTTAAACTATTACTGATTCTATAACAAATCTAGGCCGAACTATCTATAGATTTTATCACAGAACTTCTACCTACTAGGAAAGAAAGAGCGACGAATTATCTAGTAATTACTGATCGGCTATCTAAAGGAGTGATCCTAATAGATATATATAGTATTACTACGGAAAGCGTTATAGATATTGTTGGAACGAATATCAGCTGACATACCAAGATCATGTGATCTTGGCATGGCAGCTACTATATCTTCTTTCATCTGAGCATTTTAGAATGACACTTCACTTTTACCTAATATGCATACACCTATTATATACGTACAGAAACGATATCAATAGCTGTCTGCTTCGGTAATAACCTAGTTAACCAACCCTGATCAGTAGATGTATAGATCAGGAAATACGCATCTACGAAGCTCGAGCGCGTTGAACAGTCTTCAAAAGCTGTTTTTCCAGATTCGCTAAGTCCTTACCATATCTTAGTCGAAGGAGAAGATCGTGATAATTCGAGGCTTGAACAATCGCCGAGAATTACACCATCTTGCTAAGAACCCACTTCATAGAAGCCCCAAGGTCTATGAAGAACGTCCAAAAACACTGAAAAACACTGAAAAACACTACCATACTTCCCTCTCATTTTCCTCTATTCCTTTCAAATCCCTTTATTTTTCTTATACTTGTATATCCCTGACCGCCTAAATCCCCTTATCCTATTTCTCTTACTTATATATCCTTAACCGCTCAAATCCCCTCATCCTCGCCCTCTAACCTTATATATCCCTATATTCAAAATCCAGGAAACCCAAAAGTGACCTATCTCATATACTACTACACCATCTTAACATTTCTGAAAAACCTATACTACTTTATACTATGTCTGCACCACCTTTAGCCGCTGAATCAGCTTAATCAATCAACGATAACTATGATTAGGAAATCGATTTAGCGATAGCCATAAAGCGAGAGATAAATGACTATATTAAAAAGAACATATATTTCGATAACAGAACATCAGATTACAACCTATAGGCAACATACTACGACCTTTTCGAAAACTAGGAACCAGAATACTTTAAGTAAGTCGCACCTCTAAGATAAATAGCATTATAGACGAATCTACTTCAGCATAGAGTATTTATTCCACGATTTAGTCGAGGAATAGCAATTTACACCCTACTATCTATAATAGCCTAATAAGAGGAGTTCCATAAATAGATAGACGAAGATATTAAAAGCTTCTTCACGGAATTTAAGATACCAATGATCACTAGAGTACTAAGACACCACCTTAACCCAACCTATACTAGATTGAAGCAGCCTTTATAAGGTACTCTGCCCCTATAAGCGGACCGCCTGATTACACCAAAAATCAATACATCCGCCCCTAGAAATAGTCATCCTGACCAAGGAAGCGACAAATCCTTACCAAAGGACATTCTAGGCGTTCCTAATCAGTTTTCTCTAGAGACTAGCCTATTTATCTTTAAAACCAAGAAGTTAAAGACTAATTTTACTAAAAAGATTAACTCTATATCAAAGATTTACACTAAGAAATAGAGATATAATAGGATAGATAATAGTAGCTTTAATTAGAAACTTAACATTTTTTACACCATCTATAAAAGAGTTAGGATAATACTAGACGGATATAATATAGCACTACTAATAATACTTACTAGAATTACCGAAGATTATTACTATAGTAGTGATTTGCCTTCGCGAACTTTTTAAGAAGCATATTGTGAAGGGCTAAAGCTAATCTTGAATTCAGAACTAGCTAGGCACATGCTATTTACAAAATCCTTGAAGAACGTGAACAATTCGGGGTGGAATTGTGAGGTATGCGGTTAGTGGGTCATGTGGTACAACCACGTGATAGTTCACTAGGATTCAACCTGTTACAATACTCCCCTCCTATTCTCCTGTTTTCCGGGGTCCATTCGAAGTCGTAATTGGTCCGTATCGTAGTTCAAAGGTGTCGAGGGCTGTGCAGTTTTCCACTGCGTCGATAGGTTCCTATGTTAGTTCTGCGTATCCTCGCCATTTCACTAGTGCTTCCCTCCGCGATCCACGTCCAATTTTTCGTGTCCTTGCTTGTAGGATCTCTTCAATTTCGTATTCCAGATCTCCTTCGACTAACAGCGGAGGCGGTTGCGAATCGTCCACGATTTGTGATGGTAGCGGGTCCGTTGCCGCGGGTCTTATTAACTTAACATGGAAGATAGGATGTATGCCGCTTAGTATATCTAGCTTCATTATATAAGAGGATGGCACTTCTAGAACTGTGTATTTGGCGTGAAGCCAGTCTAGTTTCTTTGAAGGCCGTATCGTGCGTATATTCCGTAGGTTTAGCCATACTTTATCGTTGATATTATAGACTAGAGCGGCTCGTCTTGAACGATTCGCTTATTCCTGTTGGCGTTCTTAGGCGATAGCCATCGCTGCATTTGCCCAATCGGTGGCGTCTCGTAGCCGGTTCGTGAACGTTTCCGCTGCGATCTCTGGTCCTCTCTCTGCTTAGACTTCTATCACTTCGACTAGATCGATATGGTATCCGTGTGTGAAGAAGAATAGAGATAGTCTAGTAGAGGTTGCGTCTCGGTTATTGATCGCCATAGCTATAATAGGTAGTAAACTTGCCTAGTCGTCCTATGCGTACGTAGTAACGTGCGTCATGGTTGACCGAGCGTCCCGGTTGGCCGAGCGACACCTCAAAATATTTACCCCGAAATCGACCCTCCTTTTTCTAACACCAACAATGCCTCCAATTCGCACTCAAAAATCGAAAGATTTGGAGCAGCAGGAGAGTAAAGTCTTATTAGCAATTCAGGCTATTAAAGATGAACGATACTCCTCTGCTGCTGCCGCTGCTCGCGCCTTTTCAGTTCCTGTCTCAACTTTGAAAGCGCGAATCCAAGGTCGCAAATCGAAGGCCATAACTCGCCATTCTCGCCATAAATTCTCTAAAGGTGAGGAGAAATCGATGGAAAAATGGCTCCTTGATATGGACGCTAGAGGATTCGCTTTTTCGCATGAAATGTGCCGAAATATGGCGAATCTGCTCCTCCGCGCCCGCGAAATTGTCCCCTCCGACACCCCCCTAAAGTTGGCAAAAACTGGGTGACAGGATTCCTTTAACGCACCGAATCTCTTTATACGCGAAAATCTCGGGCGCTTGATATCCAGAGGGCGCAGACAGAAGATCCATAAGTCATCCAAGGGTGGTTTAATCTCGTCCAGAATATAGTCACAAAATATGGTATCCTTTTAGAGGATATCTATAACTTCGATGAGACTGGATTTGCGATAGGTGTTATATCTTCAGAGTATATTATATGCTCCTCAGATTACCATGGTAAACGAAGGCTTCTTCAAGCTAGAAATCGAGAGTGGGTTACTGTTATTGAGACTATCAACGCCCAAGGTGTTGCGCTTCCGCCCTATATCATCCTAAAAGGGAAACATTTTATGGAGCGTTGGTTTAACCATCTACCCCCTAAATGGTCACTAAACACTAGCCCAACTGGTTGGACTACAAATCCAATAGGTCTAGATTGGCTGAAAAGCCACTTTATACCTAATTTGGTCCAGAAAGGGAGATATATTCTGTTGGTTTTAGATGGTCATTCTTCGCATCGTATACCAGAATTCGACCAACTATGCGCGGATAACGATATTATTTATCTATATATACTAGCTCATTCATCCTATCTATTACAACCTCTTGATGTAGGATGTTTTTTGGTGCTTAAAAAGGTATATAGAGGCCTGATTAGTGCTGAAATACAGATTGGAGTGGATTCTATTGATAAGGATGATTTCCTCCAAATCTATCCTTATACACGCAAAGCAACATTTAAAGCATCTACTATAGTGAATAGCTTCAGGGGCGCTGGTTTAGTACCCCTGGATGCTAATCATGTTTTAGAAAAGCTGAATATCATGGTCGAAAACCACCCTCAAGACCCCCCTCAAGACCCCCCTCACGACCACCCTCAACGCCCTACTTCTTCAAGCAGCAGTGACTCAAATCGGCCTTGGAGCTACTCAAAAGTCCAAAAATCGAATTCTGCTATCAAGAAAGAACTCGAATCTTCCTCAGGAGCTTTAACTTCACCTCTAAAACGACAAATTTATCGGTCGCAAGATGCGCATACTCAGATAGCGATTCGGATGATGATGATGGAAGACCGTATTCAGCGATTGGAGAATACTGCGAAGAGAAAGATAAAAAAGAGAGCGGCTAGCAAGAAGCACAGAGGCCATGAAGGGAGTCTTCGGAGTTTGGAGGAATTACAGTAAAGCGTGGTTGCTCAGGAGAATGGTAGAGTTGAATATATATCCCTAGAGGATGCTCCTGGACAACCTATAGAAGATGTTCCATTGCCTACTTTACCTACTATTAGGCGACTCGTCACCTGTTCAGGTTGTGGAACCAAAGGCCATATATATACCTAGTGTCCTACACGCGTTAAATAGATAATTAATTCATGTTTTGGTGTTAAAAGTTGATGTTAAAAATCTTAGATTTTTTAAGTTCCAAATGCGTCGCTCGATCAACCGGGACGCTCGGTCAACCGTGACGCACGTTAAAGGCGCATAGAATTCGTTCGACTTCTTGATTTACGCGTTCTATAGCTCCATTAGTTTAGGGGTGGAATGCGGTAGATAATCGGCGTCGAATCTTTAGCTTTTCGCACACGATTCGCCAGAACCCCCCTACGAACTATGGGCCGCGGTCACTAGTGATCGCTATTAGTAAACCATGATGTATATAAATATGCTTTATAAAGACATCTGCGACGCTTTCCGCAGTAATACTATGCATATCTATTAGGATCACTCCTTTAGATAGCCGATCAGTAATTACTAGATAATTCGTCGCTCTTTCTTTCCCAATAGGTAGAAGTTCTGTGATGAAATCCATGGATAGTTCGGCCCAGATTTATTATGGAATTGGTAATGGTTTAAGTAGGCCTTGCTTCGAATCTCTCTAAATCGTGTTTCGTCCATAAATCGTGTAATTCCTTAAGAATCTCTATATATTGTTCGTCATTCCTGGCCAAAAGAATCTACGGGCCAGTATCGTATAGGTTGCGTCCCGTCCTAGATGTCTAGTTATATAGGAATCGTGGACCTTCTAGATCAAGGTTGTGCGTAGTGGTTCGTTATCTAGAATCTATGTCCTTTTCCTAAAGCGTAGAAGATTTCGTTTATCTAAGTCGTACTCGGATAGGCTTATTTTTAGGTTCGATTCGGCAGGGATTCGTCGGTCTCCCTTTTCAAGTGCGAGTGCGAACTACTAGTATATTTAATCTTCCTTCCGCGCGTTATTCCATACTTCCTACGTTTTTGCTTCTTTAAACATCGCTACTAGTATATCAAAGTCTAAAGGTGGACTTGGTTTAGTGCTATTGTTACGGATTATTACTGATTCGAAGAGTTTCCGGAAACGATTCGTGAGCCTCTTATCAGAGATTCCTTTAGGTTCGTCTTGTCCTCGCCGGGATAGAGCATCTGGTTAGATCGCCTGTTTCCTAGGTCGATATTATAGCTCGAAGTCGAATTCGGCCAGGATGTCTGCCTATCTCATTTATCGTTCGCTTAGATCCTGCGCCTTATAAAAGTATCGTAGATTTTTATGGTCCATTAAGACCATAAATCGCGGGACTATCTTGAGCTCTAGCTTCTATTCCCGTAGTGCATAGATAATAGCGAGTAATTCCTTGTCGTGTATCATATAATTGGTCTCTATAGGTGAGAACTTACGCGAGAGGTAGGCGCATGGTCTTAGCGTCCCATCTTCTTATCTTTAGGATAAGACCGCTCCTATCGCCTATCTAGATATATCTGTTTCCACTATTGTTTCGGTGTCTTCTCGGAAATGAGCCAATATTGGTGTAGAGATAAAGAGGTCCTTTAGGGTCTCGAATGATTCTTGTTTCTCCTTGTCCTATTTGAATATTATATCTTTCTTTATCAACTATACTAATGGTGTAGAGACGTCTGCGAATCGTGGTATAAACGTCCGGTAGAAGTTAGCGAATCTAATAAAACCACGTACTTCTCGGACATTAGTAGGTGCTTCCTATAGCTTAATGGCTTCAACTTTCTTTAGGTCTATATATAGACCTTCTCCAGCTTGTATGATGAACCCTAGGTATTTCATAGAGCTCTGTTCAAATTCAGATTTCTCGATATCGCATTAAAGTCTAGCATCTCTTAGCTTTTAGAGCACCTCGCGTACTTTTCGTCTATGATCCGTGATCGATCCGTCGGAGTAAATAATGATATTATCTATATATGCTGATACAAACTCGTCGAGAAATTCGCGTAGAACTTTATTGATATACCTGTCGCTCGCTTAGCGATATTCGAATATCTTGTCTGAGAACGGTGAGCTCCAACGAACCACTACTTAACACCATAGACAAACCACTAAGTGTAGTGGTCTCTATAGTACTGAATATTGTGGTTGTTGTGAAGTCTGCTTTTTTATTGATGAAAGAACTAGCTACTTATAGTATATGGGTGCCCCTCTGCTCTGGACGAATGTCAACATTCGTCCGAGATAGAAGAGACGGTGAAGACGGGATATTACTGTCGCGAATGTATATCGCTTAAGGGTGTTGTTTGCGATGAATGTATATTGTTCAAGGATGCCGTGATATACTAATCTAGTTCCGGAGTTGCTGTCTCGGTAGAAGCTTTTTCGGCCGAAATACTTTCCGTCTGTTGATGGCCTTGTTTCTCGGCTGTCGCAACACTGGAGTAACTCTAAATGTTATTAAAAATAGAGAAACAAGCTTCATTATTTCGTGTAGAACGCGATACTAATTATACTAATTTGGGTGCATAAATATCATATAGGCCGTAATTCGTAAAAGTTGTAGTAGGAAAAACTTAACGTTCGACCCAACCAAGGGTCTCTAAGTCGATCTGATTTATATTAATCAACTCCTTTAGTGCGTTTCCACACTTCTCCTGTAACAGGTTGAATCCTGGTGAACTATCACGTGGTTGTACCACGTGACCCACCAACCGCATACCTCACGATTCCACCCCGAATTGTTCACGTTCTTCAAGGATTTTGTAAACAGCATGTGCCTAGCTAGTTCTGAATTTAAGATTAGCTTTAGCCCTTCACATACAAAATCCTTCCTCTAACGAGAGTAAAACCCACGACCGACGATAAGAAAAGCGCTCTCAGAAAGTATCTGATCGAGCCACATACGACAGACGAACGAATCGCTCTCGGAAAGAATCCGATCGAGCATACCAACGAATACGAAAAGCTCTTAGAAAGTATCTAGTTGAGCATCCTACAAACGAATTGAAGACGGAAAGCATCCGATTCAAACACGAGAAGAAAACGAATATCTTCATCATCATGGCTGCAAGCGAACCGTCGAGCCCACCCGAGTGGGCCAGGACGTTGATGCAGCACATCAGTCAGACAAGTATTAGTACCGATGAGAGAATTAGAAGACTCGAAGAATTAGTGGTTCGGTCCCAGGAGCGGGCCGCTCCCGAACCACCCACGGAACCACAAGGGATACCAATCGAATCAACCAGCGATAATAACCAGAGTCGACGACCTCGCCCTCGTCTCCCCGACCCCGCGATGTATGCAGGAAACATCTCTGATTGGCCAACCTGGAGAATCTCGATAGAGAACAAATTGCTAGTAGACGGAGCTGCCATCGGTACCCCACAAGAGCAATTCCTCTATACATTTTCCCGCCTAGAGAAAATGGCCGCCAAGAACACCGGAACGTTTGTGAAGACACAACGAAGCGAAGGCAACCCGTATATGCTTCTGGAATATCTTGAGAGGATGTATGGAGACCCTAACGCTCGATCACGAGCAGCTCGGCGTCTACATCAGCTTAAACAGAAGCCCGACCAGCCTTTTTCACGATTCCTTCCCCAGTTAGAAAGAGAGCTCGCAGATGCTGGTGCAACCGAATGGCACGACGAAGCAAAACGACAACTCTTACTAAACGCTCTTAACGAAGATATGACGAATTCGCTTATGAATCGTGGTGTTCCCTATGATTTTATAGGTCTTATCACACGGCTCCACGAAATCGACACTGATAGCGAGACACTGAATATCGCATTAGGCAGACGCCAGTTATCCACTCGCCAGCGAATCCAAAGAGATCAATCAACCATAGCCACAGAGGATAGGATGGACTGGACTCCAACAGTAAACACGAACACCACACAGACGAATTCGTCCCGATTCGTGAACGAAAAGGGACAGGTTCGTAAAGAGGATCAACATCTCGTGGGAAAACGTGCAAAATGGGTCGAGAAAGAAGAACTCCAACGTCGCCGTACAGAAAAGAGATGTCTACGATGTGGTCGAGATAACTGTTGGCAAAGTATATGCCCTTTACTGCCCGCACGGAATCCGAACCAAGTAGTGGTACGGAATGCAGTAGTCGAAGAACCAAGATCGAGCCACCCCCGAAGAAGGGAGTATTCGCCAGCGATCGAAGAAGATGAAGCGGAGAATGATTCGGGAAAAGATTAGCTCCTGCACTAAACCGCGAGCAGGAGCAGAAGGGGGTTGAGAAGCTGCTAAAGAAAGAGGCGTCATTCTATGTCGATGCTAGAGTTAATGGAATTCAATTCGCGAAGACTTTAGTAGACAACGGAAGCGATAGCTATGCATCTATCAGCGGACACCTAGCGCAATCTCTTAACCTTCCGCGTATCCCGATTCCACCGCGAATCCTGAACGGAGTCATCAAGAATCAAGGACGGATCACTCAGGCCACATACTTCGATCTTGATGTTAATGGACTACAACAGCAGAAAGTCTTTGCCTACATCATTCCAAGACAGTCAGACGAAATGATACTTGGGACGCCTTGGTTAAAAGATGTCGACGGAGTTTACGCTGCGAAACGAGGGTATTTAGATATCCATTCGAGAAATGGAGAGCGCATTCGTTGTTGGAACCGTATCGACCCGTCAATCGGTCCAATAAAAGTAAAGAGATTGAAAGTACAGCAATCATCTGCGGGAGAAATCAAAGAACTATTCGATAGCGTTTCGTCGCCGGACCACCTCCGAATAGCCAAAGTGACTATGGACGATATCGACAAGGCGCTGCAACCTAAGAAATTCACCGATCCGAGAGCTAAACTTCCCCCACAATATCTCCCTTGGTTAGATGTTTTTAGCCAGGAGAAAGCAGACAAGCTTCCGAGCCATCGCCCAGGGATCGATCATAAGATACCCTTGACACGCGATGGAAATGGTAACGAATCGACACCACCTCATGGGCCATTATATGGAATGAATAGAGAAGAGCTATTAGTTCTACGAAAAACTCTTACCGATCTACTGGGAAAAGGATTCATACGAGTCAGCAAATCGCCAGCAGCTTCACCGGTGTTATTAGTACGAAAACCTGGTGGAGGCATCCGATTCTGTGTCGATTATAGAGGGTTAAACTCCATAACCATCAAGGACCGTTACCCCCTACCTCTGATTCAAGAAACACTACGAAACATGTCGAAGGCTCGCTGGTTTACCAAACTCGATATCATAGCGGCTTTCCATAAGATCAGAATGCAGGAAGGCGAAGAATGGAAGACAGCGTTTCGAACACGATACGGGCTCTATGAGTGGCTAGTTACACCTTTTGGCCTGACTGGCGCTCCCGCAACCTTCCAACGGTATATCAATGAAGTTCTACGCGAATTTCTCGACGAGTTTGTGTCAGCATATGTGGACGATATCATTATTTACTCCGACGGATCGATCACGGATCATAGACGAAAAGTACGCGAGGTGCTCCAGAAGCTAAGAGATGCTGGACTTCAATGCGATATCGAGAAATCTGAATTTGAACAGAGCTCTGTGAAATACCTAGGGTTCATCATACGAGCTGGAGAAGGTCTATGTGTAGACCCGAAGAAAGTTGAAGCCATTAAGCTATGGGAAGCACCTACTAATATCCGAGAAGTACGTGGTTTTGTTGGATTCGCTAACTTCTACCGGACGTTTATACCACGATTCGCAGATGTCTCTGCACCATTGGTGCAGTTGACAAAGAAAGATACGATATTTAAATGGGACAAGGAGAAACAAGAATCATTCGAGACCCTAAAGGACCTCTTTATCTCTGCACCAATATTGGCTCATTTCCGAGAAGACACCGAAACAATAGTGGAAACAGACGCATCTGGATGGGCGACAGGAGCAGTCTTATCACAAAGACAAGAAGATGGGACACTAAGACCATGCGCCTATCTCTCGCGTAAGTTCTCACCTGCAGAGACCAATTATATGATACACGATAAGGAATTACTCGCTATCATCCATGCGCTACGGGAATGGAAGCCAGAGCTGAAGATGGTCCCGCGATTCGTGGTCTTAACGGACCACAAAAATCTACGATACTTTCATAAGGCGCAGGATCTAAGCGAACGACAAATGAGATGGGCAGACATCCTGGCCGAATTCGACTTTGAGCTACGATATCGACCCGGGAAACAGGCGATCCAACCAGATGCTCTATCCCGGCGAGGACAAGACGAACCTAAAGGAATCTCTGATGAGAGGCTCACGAATCGTTTCCGGAAACTCTTCGAATCAGTAACAATCCGTAACAATAGCACTGAACCAAGTCCACCTTTAGACTTTGATATACCAGTGGCGATGTTTGAAGAAGCAGAAACGCAGGAAGCATGGAATAACGCGCGGAAGGAAGATCAAATATACCAGCAGTTCGCACTCGCACTTGAAAAGGGAGACCGACGAATCCCTGCCGAATCGAACCTGAAAATAAGCCTATCCGAGTGTGACTTAGATGAACGAAATCTTCTACGCTTTAGGAAAAGGACATGGATTCCAGACAACGAACCACTACGCACAACCTTGATCCAGAAGGTCCATGATTCCTACACGACTGGACATCCAGGACGGGACGCAACCTATACGATACTGGCCCGTAGATTCTTTTGGCCAGGAATGACGAACGATGTACGGAGATTCTTAAGGAATTGCACCATTTGCGGACGAAACACGATTTGGAGAGATTCGAAGCAAGGCCTACTTAAACCGTTACCGATTCCACAACGAATCTGGGCCGAACTATCCATGGATTTCATCACAGAACTTCCACCCACTGGGAAAGAAAGAGCGACGAATTGTCTAGTAATTACTGATCGGCTATCTAAAGGAGTGATCCTAATAGATATGCATAGTATTACTGCGGAAAGCGTCGCAGATGTCTTTATGAAGCATATTTATATGCATCATGGTTTACCGATAGCGATCACTAGTGACCGCGGCCCACAGTTCGTAGGGGGGTTCTGGCGAATCGTGTGCGAAAAGCTAAAGATTCGACGCCGATTATCTACCGCATTCCACCCCCAAACTGATGGAGCTACGGAACGCGCAAATCAAGAAGTCGAACGAATTCTACGCGCCTTTACTACGTACGCACAGGACGACTGGGCAAGTTTACTACCTATCGTAGCCATGGCGATCAATAACCGAGACGCAACCTCTACTGGACTATCTCCATTCTTCTTCACACACGGATACCATGTCGATCCAGTCGAAGTGATAGAAGTCCAAGCAGAGAAAGGACCAGAGATCGCAGCGGAAACGTTCACGAACCGGCTACAAGACGCCACCGATTGGGCAAATGCAGCGATGGCTATCGCCCAAGAACGCCAACAGGAACAAGCGAATCGTTCAAGACGAGCCGCTCCAGTCTATAATATCAACGATAAAGTATGGCTAAACCTACGGAATGTACGCACGATACGGCCTTCAAAGAAACTAGACTGGCTTCACGCCAAATACACAGTTCTAGAAGTGCCATCCTCTCATACAGTGAAGCTGGATGTGCCAAGCGGCATACATCCTGTCTTCCATGTTGAGTTAATAAGACCCGCGGCAACGGACCCGTTACCGTCACAAATCGTGGACGATTCGCAACCGCCTCCGCTGTTAGTCGAAGGAGATCTGGAATACGAAATTGAAGAGATCCTACAAGCAAGGACGCGAAAAATTGGACGTGGATCGCGGAGGGAAGCATTAGTGAAATGGCGAGGATACGCAGAACTGACATGGGAACCTATCGACGCAATGGAAAACTGCACAGCTCTCGACACCTTTGAACTACGATACGGACCAATTACGACTTCGAATGGACCCCGGAAAACAGGAGAATAGGAGGGGGGTATTGTAACAGGTTGAATCCTGGTGAACTATCACGTGGTTGTACCACGTGACCCACCAACCGCATACCTCACGATTCCACCCCGAATTGTTCACGTTCTTCAAGGATTTTGTAAACAGCATGTGCCTAGCTAGTTCTGAATTTAAGATTAGCTTTAGCCCTTCACATCTCCTTTGTTATCGCATCGGCAGGATTTGATCCTCCTGCGATCTACTTAAGCTCTATCTGGCGTCGTTCATATATTTAATATAGTGCTATGATATCGATCATAAGTCGTTTTTCTTATATAGTCCTAAGACGTGTGACTATATTATATACTAAGTGTGAGTCTATATAGAGTATTAGGGGAATTCTAGGTAAATGCTCTACCACACGTAGGATTTTATTTAAGGTTTAGTTGACTACGAAAGCGATATCTACTCTATGTGATATAGTATATAGCTCGGCTGTGAAGGGCTAAAGCTAATCTTGAATTCAGAACTAGCTAGGCACATGCTATTTACAAAATCCTTGAAGAACGTGAACAATTCGGGGTGGAATCGTGAGGTATGCGGTTGGTGGGTCACGTGGTACAACCACGTGATAGTTCACCAGGATTCAACCTGTTACATCTAGTTCTTTATGTTATCGACGAAGCCATAAGCTTTTAAAGTAGAAGATGGTTATAAAAAGGAAAAGGCATAATAGCTAAATATACATAGGAAGCATTATAACTCTATTAGATCGATGTTTACTAAGGACCCCTAGATAATATCATAAACAACATAGGAACCAATTTCGATAGTAAAGAATTCAGATATCTTGCAAAAACTATAGGAACCATAATAAAGATAGTTCTAGTCGAAGCGCATAATTCTGTGGGAAAAGTCGAGCGATACTATACTATAGTATAACAAGTCTATAATATCATCAGACGAGAGCTTAGTAACTCTATAGGAATAGGGGAAGCTAATGTTAATAAGGAACTAGCTCTCTAGATGATATAGAAAGCAATCAACGACTTGGTCGGACTAAATAGTCTTATCCCTATACCACTTGTTTTTAGAGCGTTTCCGCGACTCGCGGAGCTAGACGCCCTATCGCCAATAGTTATATAGCGCGCTATAGCTATTATAAGAGCGATGCAGGAAGTCAAGAAACTACAAGCAAAACGACAAATTCAAGACACCATGAACATACAAAATAGACCTATTATAGCCGCTACACAAGGATTACCACTAAATTCTCCTGTTCTTATCTAGAGAGAAAAGAAGAAAAAATGGATAGGGCTATTCCCACTACTCTTAATCGACGGAGATATATATATTATCGATAGCAGTGTTAAAGGCCCAAGATCGTTCTAGATAACTATCGTGAAGCTATTCCTAGAAGAAGACCAGCAAACTAATATACTACTAGACGCATAGAATAATAGTATATAATATAGTAGTCTAGATATATAGCCTAATACGCAGCCTAATATATAGCTATATAAGGATCTACCTAGACATGTTCATTGGGTTGGGTAAACCCATACCCAACCTAACCCAACCCACAATGGGTTGGGTATGGGTCCAAAATTTTACCCAAAACCCATATAGGTTGGGTATGGGTTTAATCCTATACCCATACCTAACCCATAAACCCATTTTTTTGCCAAGCCCTATCCTTCACGTGATATACATAAATTATGTGTATTTTTGGAAATTTATGCTGAATCATGATGTATTAATATTCTATATTTTATTATTAAGTAAAGTGAGCGCCGAGATAATTATTATTTTAATCAAAAAAAAAGTAGAATTAAAACTTAAAGTAACTTAAAGTATGAAATATTATTATAATCTATTCTAAATCACGATTCATCATCTATAGTAATATCACCATCTTCAACATCTTCCTCAGCTTCCTTGCTATCATAATCTAATTCATATAGAACTATACCTTTCCCCGAATTTTGTTCTGTGAACCATAGTATCATCAAGTCTTTAATAGTCTCTGCTTATAAACAACCATGGCGATAATAATAGATATCACGCGCTGTGTTGAATAGCTGTTCTACACCTACTCCGCTAGCAGGAATAGCAAAATAGTCCTGGGCGATTTGAGCAAGTGTTAGAAATTATCTAGTGTTATCCTTCTAGAAGCGAAGTGTCTTTATCGTTGTATCTTTATTAATATTAGTATATTTACTTAGTAAATATTTATGTTTAATATTACTTACCTAAAGTCCGAAAGTATAAATACCTTATAAGTTCATCTTCTGATGGTGAAGAGGTGTCCTAAGTTAGTATAAAGGGATCCTTTTTTTTAGTTCGCTTTCTCTTTCTTGATATAGCCTCTGTTTAGCTTAGTAGGTTGGCTGGATTCTGAGATTGATATTATACTAGCTGCCTCTCTAGACTCTCCTAATATATCCTCTTATAATTCTGACTTTGATCTATGGTTTCACCAAGATATTCCTTTTCTTGTTCCTAGGAATCTCCATCAAATACTTTAAGTCCAAAATCTGGCGTAAGTATAGTTATAGTAGAATAGATCTTTCCTAATGTCTTATTCTTCACCTGGCCATAGTACTCTATAAGTTTCTTGTGTGCTATATAAAGAGACTAAAGTATTTCCTTTTATCTAAGCTTTAGAGGTCGCCGCTTAAGTTATTCAATCTAGGTTTCTAGGTGCTAAAACATCTGATTATATAATAGAAAGACGAAGTGGGTGGTTACTTTCTTTATCTAAGAGAGATGGCGAGTAAAATCAAAGAAGGGTTCCGTGATCTTAAGTAAGTATTCCACTTACTCCTACTTATCATCGTAAAATACTAATAGTATAAGCTGCCTCTTGATTTTCTTGTCTATGTCTAAGCATTCAGAACAATATTAGTTTAGGAATTTCTAAAGCCTTTTTATATGTTAGAGCATTTAGTATATCGAGTTCTACTATATTCGAACATCTTATATAGGAACTAGAGCTTGGTTGGTTTAGGAAGATTTAGATTATAAAGATAGAAAGGCTTCGCGGTGTTAAGGACTAGCATTAATAAACTAGGTAAGGGCTCGAATCTAATTATAGAGAATCATTAGTAAAGGGGAAATATATAAGCATATACTAAGTATTTGCTTAGTATATATTAAGTAAAGGTGTTATATATATAACATAATTACGACTATGTCTTAATTGCGACTATGGCTTAATTACGACTATGGCTTAATTACGACCGTGGCTAATTTGCGACCACGGGAAATATCTGAGGAAAAATAAGGAAGAACATATACCTTATACAAGGTAGTTGAAATCTTTCTAACCACTCTCTTCTTAAGAGCTTCCTCTATATCCTCCTTTTTCTATTAAGATAGAAGTATGTTGTTTTTCGGGGTAGCTTTCATTTCCTTCATGAGTTCACTAAGAGAAAGCTATATAATATGATAAATATAAGGAACACGAATAATTAGGACTTAGGGTAACTTTTCTGCTAGTATATCTATTGTCTCCTTTATTTGCTTCTAAAGGTATTATAGCTATACTATATCTATCTTCCTTAGATGATTTACCTCATCCTCGGAAGAATCTATATCACTATCTTCTAGATCTCCTTCCATAATTCCTCGGATATCTCTTAAAAGATAAAATACTAAGGTGCTATTATTTAATATATTATCTATTTATATTAGAAAGTCATATAGAAATAGAGAATAATACCTACTAGTAGTAATGGTTAACACTCGTTGCTTAAGCTTATATTGCTTAAGTACCTTAAGTACTATAGAGGCTAAGTATTATCTAGAATATGCTCTATATAATGGTTCGAAGCCTAGCAGGACCTCTTGATACTCCTAGTCCTTATCAATAAAGTAGTATATGACTACTAAAAACGCTTGTTTAAAGGGCGACGTCTAATAATCTAAGCTAAGAGATACCTTCGTAGTAGATGGAAGCCTCTTAATAAGTTGTTTCTGGACTTCTTCTGCTTTATTTTAGCTTAACCATTTAATAGTAGATCTAGATAGATCTTCAATTAAGTTAGGATAACTCTTATAAAACTCTATCAAATCCTTAAATGATGGAGATTTAATAAACTTGAACGGGAGGGATTGTTGAACAACTATTAAGAGGACTTTCTTGCGATAGTCATGTTTAGAAGGGGGAGCTTTTAGAGGATTTCTTGCCTTTATTTGAATCAGTTTAATTAGCATCTACTATCCTTTTACTAAGTAGATATAAAGACGTACCATATTTTAAATGCCCTAGAAAATAGAAGCTTGATATATAAAGCTATTGCCTTGTGCTCCTTGATAATGCTTTTTATGGCGCTATAAGGAGCTTATTCTAATAGAAGCTCTGGTCTTCAAAACTCTTTCACCTCCTTCTAATAAAATAGTGGTACTAGGTCTGAAATTAGGATGGCGAAGGAGTTTTTTATAATGTTTATATCATATTTTTGGCTCACCACCCCTAAGTATAGAACCTTGATCAAAATTAGTCCACGTGTCACCTTTCTGCTCTTACCAATTCAAAGTCCCTTTTTGTCTAAAGTCTGTAGCTAACTACCACTTAATAAAGTCATCCTTAGTCGTTATATCAAAGAATACAAAGTCTTTAGTTTACCGAATTAATTAGAGAGGTTGATGCTGATTGGTAAAGGGTGAACAAGGTAAGGGGGCGGCCTGGATCGGTGAACTCTGGATGAAAGTAGTATTAATAGAGGTGGTTTCTGAAAATATGTATTCAGATTATGCCTTAAAGGCAGATAATGATAGTAGATCTGACTCTATTAAATAGTTAGAGATCAACCTATAGTAAAGATGGTCATATTATTTAAAATTACCTAGAGTATTGATAATTTATTATAGGAAGGTTAGACCACTACTAAACTTGATGTAGCTTAGTAGGATACATATTCACTTATGCTTCATATATATAAAATATATGCTAAGTAAGTATGGTATAAAGTAAAAATAGAATGAAAGAGTAGTAAATATAGATCAAAAAAAATGGAAATATATAAAGAGAACTAAAGAACCATATTTAGTAGTCGAAATAAGCTCTTATAATAATAGGTAATAGGGTTAGCTAATGATATATAGGTCCAAAAAATGAGTTTCTAGTAAAAAAAAAAAATAGATCTAGCTAGAATCGATCTAGTACCTTGTTCGTCAACTTATTAAGTTAGTCTAAATAGGCTATTATAGTATTCTAAGTATAGAGAGACTTATTATTACTTTAATATTCCTAATTTCAAAAATTGGTATTAAATACTCTATGAACAATTAAATACTTCAGTTTTCTATTCAAAACTTAGTCCTAGCACTCTTCTTTCACTATTTTTAGCATGTTTTCTAATTTAGTAGTAGATTCTTTAATAAGAACAATATTTATCTTTTATTAAGCCTATAGAGGTAAGCTGACCATAATTATTCTCTTTATTAGAAACCACTATGGTTCTAAGGTTTAAATAATATATTTCCCTATGATTTTCCCTCTTCCTAATTCATATTCTATCATCTATAGAACCTTTACTAAGTCTTACTATATTATCTACTTAAGAGTTTTAAGCTTTATTACCAAGATGCCCCTCCGCCCTATTACCCTAGGATACCTATACTAAATAGGCCCTAATAGAGAGTTCTTCCTTTTAGATGATATATAGGATGCCTATAATCCTGACTTTAGATAGGGATATTGTTATAGTATGTTATAAGACATATTATTCGAAATAACCTTTTTACTAACTATTTGGAAATCTCTAGGACCAATCGAAGATCTAAATCTAGGCTAGAGACTATAGACCTGGCGCGATCTTAAGGACCTAACAGAGCCTATCCTTATTACACATATTAAAGAAGATATTCGAAAGGGTCTTAGTCCTCTAAATCCTATGCTTCCCTGGTCTAAGGTTAATACCTTAGTATATCCAGTTATTATAGAAAGAGGTCAGCAATATAGCATCACCTTCAAGGATAACGGCATAATGAATCGGTATTTTCATGAGCAATATACTGGCTGCTATAAGACATATATAAAATATTTACTAAGGCATTGCTAAGTATATCTAATATCTAGTTTTACTACTAGATATAGTAGCGATAACATCTAAGGAGAGGGCGGACTTACACAAAATCCTCGCGCGTTATATGGTGAGTACCGACTAGTGTAACGCCCATTTTCTTGCCGAACCCGGTCGCAGCCTAATTAGGAGCGATATTAGTCAGTTCGCCGACGTCTGTAGTTATCTTACATAAGTCATACCTTCATATTCCCTAATAATAAGTATGATTATACTAATATCTAATTTTCTCTAAGTCAAAAATATCCCTCCTTTAAATAGTAGTAGGGTGAGGATTTCCATCGGGATCATGTTCCAAGAGCAGCGGTAACCCCTTATCAGCATCGTATTCGGGGACCTGCTCCCCCATAAGTAGCTCCAATTATTACCTTAAATAAGCTACTAATGACTATAATCTATCGAAGTCCTGGTCGTGGTGATGAATATGATGGTCTTGATGATAATACCTTTCGTCAACTTATGGCGACTAAAGCCCCAATATAACAAGTAATATATGATTGTTTAACGGTCGTATTTCACGCTTAGGAGACAGCCCTATAAAACGATTAGACAGCTTTATTATAGACAAATCAAGCAACTGCTCCATCTCTTGATAGCGTCCGTCCTGCTATAGCTAATATTTTATGGAATGCTTATGCTAAGGCTTATCTTACGCTTCATGGTGTTCGACCACCACTACTAGAAGCTCGACCACTAACTCGAGCACAACGTCGGCGTCAAGCACAACATCGATGTGAAAGACAAGCTGCTCGTGTTCATGGTGGCGCCCCTCCACCTAGCGATGATAGTAGTGGTGGTGGTGATGATGGCGCCCTTCTACCTAGCGATGGTAGTGGTAGTAGTGGTGATGCTAGTTAGTGTTAAGTTATTAGTATCAAATTTTGAATGTTTGAATTTTAATTATAGATGGTATTGATTAAAATAACAAAAATTACATATATTATAATATATAATTAGCTAAGTAAACTAGCTCTATTTCAGACTAGCGTAAGGCATTATTAAGGCATTAAGGCAACTAAAATACCCATATGGGACCCATACCCAACCCATACCCATATAGGTTGGGTTGGGTATAGGTATGGGTTTGCCTTACCCCTGATGGGTTGGGTATGGGTATGAATTTCGACCCATACCCAACCCATGCACATGTCTAGATCTACCATTTAGCGTTATTATCGACAATAGAGTGTAACGGCGTGGGTTGCACGAAGGCTGAGAGAGGTAATGGACTCTCTACATAAGCTGGCTGAACCAGCTATCAGGGAAGCAGGGGTTCCCCAGATAAGCTAGTTAGAGATTTACCACCTCCTGATGTATTTAACTCTCTAAGGTCTTTAGACTCTTGAAGGAGTTCAAGAGTTGTTCTTGTCCCCAATTTACCTTAGTGGAGTTGAGCCCTTTAGGATACCACACCCACACCTCCGTCCTCTAGTAGCCTTCTCATAATAGTTCTTCTCTTGTTTACGGTAGCCCAACCATATTGGACTTAAACCATTATAATTATAACTCTTCTCTCTTAAGCAACTGAAGACCCTTGAGATGGCTCCCACCATAAGGTAACGAGGAGCTACTCAGGACTCCACTCCTGAAAGAGGACTTCCGGCCATAAAAGAAGAAGCCCGACCTCCTACCGAACTAACCTCTGATTGTTCAACTCTCCCTAGCGATCCCTAGCCGAATATGGCCGAAATTCTATAAACTATCCACCGCCTAGAGGGAGAAATCCAGAAACTAAAAAACCTAGTCCTAAACCCTCAAGACTTAGTCAACTCGCTAGCTGGCTTGGCCTATAGCGTCGCCACCTATAGAAATCCTAGGAACGCTAGCACCCTTATAGGGATCCGACCTAGAGAGTTTCTCGATTCAACTCTAAGTCACCCTTCTTCTGATTAAAACCCTCGTCGGACCCCTTAGATAGGCAAGAGCCCTTAACTCAAGTTCGATGGCCTCGAAAAATTCGATACCTCCTTCTCCCTATACTAGAGATCTATATAGTTTAGAGATATAGAAGGAACTGTCGGAACATGGATATTGCAATCATGCAATACCATAAACCCGGAACGGAACAAACAGACCCCCGAGTCACGGGGGAACAACTATATTAGGAACTCAAGTAGCTACATGAATCGAACACATTTCACACCACTTTGCACAACGTATATACTAAGAATCTAGGACGAACCATACCCTTTTCCAGTGTATATAGTGCAACGTGTGAACCCTGTCCTTTCAACGTAGTTGATCGACAGGAACTTTCTCTCGAGCAGACTACATCGGACTACTAGACTATAATAGGATCATCTCCTCCCTCTAATTCTTTAAATAGGAGGCTAGGTCTTGTTATTATAATATAACTAAGTGTAACAGGTTGAATCCTGGTGAACTATCACGTGGTTGTACCACGTGACCCACCAACCGCATACCTCACGATTCCACCCCGAATTGTTCACGTTCTTCAAGGATTTTGTAAATAGCATGTGCCTAGCTAGTTCTGAATTCAAGATTAGCTTTAGCCCTTCACACTAAGCATCTACTAATCAATAATCCCCTCTATTCTAACTAGGCTACCTTTAAAAACTGGACTAAATGCTTATGCCAGAAGTATGTAGTCGCCCCTCTACTATCCTAGAGAGCTTATAAGAGAGCTAGATAGCTCCTAAATCAGCACCCGCTAGACTTCGATAGGCACCTTAAAAACCTTAAGAATGAACTTAATCTAGTTAATCATTAATCTAAGAAGAATAGGGCTATAAATTTCCTCTCGAAGTACTAGGATAAACTTTAAGACGATATGATCTAAAGATAGGGAGAGAATAGCCTACCTACTATATAATATGAAATAGTTAGCGCCTATTTAGTTATATAGGAACTAAAAAGCTAGACCCTAGATTAAAAAAGACCCTATTCTAGCACCTAGTCCTTAGAGAACTCTTACCTAAATAAGAAGAATTGTACTAGAAAGGATACTGTCGATCAACTACGTTGAAAGGACAGGGTTCACACGTTGCACTATATATACTGGAAAAGGGTATGGTTCGTCCTAGATTCTTAGTATATACGTTGTGCAAAGTGGTGTGAAATGTGTTCGATTCATCTAGCTACTTGAGTTCCTAATATAGTTGTTCCCCCGTGACTCGGGGGTCTGTTTGTTCCGTTCCGGGTTTATGGTATTGCATGATTGCAATATCCATGTTCCGACACTAGAGCAACTTTAAAATCTCGAGTCGCTATATACATGGATCGATAAAATAAATGAATGTGGATAGGTGCACGATATGCCCCCGAGTGCCCTGTATATTGTATCTGTTGGGTGGCCGATTTTTGTTGAAGAATCAGCCTTTGTGTGGGGTAAGGAAAGTAGTAAGTAGGAAAAAAATAATAAAAAGTGGATAATACAAAAGTGGGCTTTTCCTAGAGAAGCCAGTCTCTATTTCGTCTTCTATCCGTGGTCCTCTCTAGCGGCATTTTACTGATCCCCTGAGATCAGAATGGCAAATGGTATTCTATTACCTTATTCATGATAACGGCGGTGTTCGCAGGTTGAGCCGTTGCTAATTCCTGGAAAAAGGATAATATGGCGGACTGCCATATGGTGTACCCTCCTTCTAAGGATTCTAGTCTATATAAGGTGTTCGGGAAGCGAACCAGATATGGTAGGAGTCTGATTCAGGTGTTATGCTTTTCCCGCTGGACGGCTATGTATTCCCTGATGAGCTTTAGGTCATATTTCTTGTCCGTTTTGATCCCTGATTCCATCGAGTAGATTATGATTAGCTATCGGAATGCTATCATTAGGTTACTAGCTGCCGCCTAGGCTGTTTCGGGTGTGGTTTCTGCCTAGGTGAACGCTGCGTTGGTTGCTCCTGGTGTGCCAAATAGTGCCGATAGTCCTTGACTTATATATGTTGCGGTAGGGTCTATATTTCTGGTGTAGTCCATAAGTATATGGAATATCTAGCTATTATATTGGATTCCGAATAGTGGTGGGTGATATATGGCTTTGCTAGCCCCTCTATATTAGTTGTATTTCTTGCTAGCTATGGTATCGAAAAGGTAGTTAAATGTGGGAAATGTTTCTCCTTCCTAGTTTGTGTTTTTATGTCTAATGTATCTAATATATGTTATAAACTTTGGCTGTTCTAGTATTATCTATAGGGTTATCGGCGATAATACTATAGCGGGTTCCGCTAGTACTGCTGGTGCTCCTGGGGCTAGGGCTGGGTCTGCTGTTGCGACAGCCGAGAAACAAGGCCATCAACAGACGGAAAGTATTTCGGCCGAAAAAGCTTCTGCCGAGACAGCGACTCCGGAACTGGATTAGTATATCACGGCATCCTTGAACAATATGCATTCATCGTAAACGACATCCTTAAGTGATGTGCATTCGCGATAGTAATGTCCCGTCTTCACCGTCTCTTCTGTCTCGGACGAATGTTGACATTCGTCTAGAGCAGAGGGGCACCCATATACTATAAGTAGCTAGTTCTTTCATCAATGAAAAAGCAGACTTCACAACAACCATAATATTCAGTACTATAGAGACCACTACACTTGGTGGTTTGTCTACGGTGTTGAGTAGTGGTTCGTTGGAACTTACCGTTCTCAGTAACGAGCGATTACTAGCTACACTCGCCAAGCGAGCGACAAATATAAAAAGTTATCTATAATTAGAAAAACCTAGCACGAACTGGCTAAAATCAAGGAGCAGTATATTACCTAACACGCGAGAGATGCCTATATCGCGACTATCTTATAGCTAGAAGCTATATTTAACCTAAGTCATATAGCTTAAATCATTAACCTAATAGCTAATAATATAAATAACCTAGATAAGTGGTTATTATAGTAGATTCAAAATATAGCGAGAGGATTATCATTTATACCATTATAACACGAATCACTCTAAATATTAGTATTTGTGGATATATTATTCGTAAATAACCCGGACCTTATATCGTAAATTGGCTTTATTATTATCCTTATAACCCTAGAAGCCGAGGGCAAAAACGCTAATATCCTATACTAGGTATCTATTAAGTGTAAGAGGGTCACCTAGAGCGTGCTTATGTTAGAGCTATATATAATAGCTAATGGTTTTGATGCTGCTATTGCTATTAAAATAAGCCTAGACCAGATACTAAATACCACCCTCCGACTTACTATTTATATAGTGTCGATCAACTACGTTGAAAGGACAGGGTTCACACGTTGCACTATATACACTGGAAAAGGGTATGGTTCGTCCTAGATTCTTAGTATATATGTTGTGCAAAGTGGTGTGAAATGTGTTCGATTCATCTAGCTACTTGAGTTCCTAATATAGTTGTTCCCCCGTGACTCGGGGGTCTGTTTGTTCCGTTCCGGGTTTATGGTATTGCATGATTGCAATATCCATGTTCCGACATATAGATTCGAAATCCCTATATGACTATCTCATGAAACTAGGCTCTATAATAGAAAAACGACTTATGATTAATATAATAGCACTCTATAAGGTATATAAGCGAAGATAAATAGAGATCCTCTAGATCGAAGGCGACTCTAACCTAGCTAATATAATAACTAAGTTAAAGCCCTATAATATACTAATAAAGTTGATAGACTCTAATAGAATTAACTTGAAAACCATCGAATAGGTTAAAAGAGAGGAAAATCTCTCTATATAACCTACTATATATTAGGTGTAACAGGCTGGTGCCTGCTTTAGCATTCATGCCTGTGCCACTCATGCTCGTCACGTGCCACCCGCACCCGCATCCCTTATATTGCCACATGTCCATAGCTAGTCTCTCTCTTCTCTCTTCAAGCTTAATAAAGACAGTTTGTCGGCATCACTAGTTCTGCATTCAAGATTAGTATTAGCCCTTCACAGGAACAACTATATTAGGAACTCAAGTAGCTACATGAATCGAACACATTTTCACACCACTTTGCACAACGTATATACTAAGAACCTAGGACGAACCATACCCTTTTCCAGTATATATAGTGCAACGTGTGAACCCTGTCCTTTCAACGTAGTTAATCGACAGTTAGGTATGGGTTTACCCAACCTAATGAACATGTCTAAATATTCTTCTATGTTGATGACTTCCTGATTGCTAGCCATAAGACAAAAGCTTAATACGCAAGGCAGCTTGAATCGGAACTCGAAAAAGTATGGGAACTGACTGATCACGGCGACGCAGAGTGGTTCCTGAACATACGCATTATACGCGATCATAAACAATGCAAGCTCTGGCTATGCCAGGACAGCTATATTGATAGTATGGCTACCCGTTTCGGCCTAAATAACCGACCATCAGTGGCTACACCAATGCCAATTGAAGAACTCTTACCTTATGAAGGAACTGCGTCGCCTGATGCGATCAAACTCTACCAGGAAAAGATTGGTTCAATACAGTATGCAGCTACTATAACCAGGCCTGATGTAGCCAAACCAGCCACTAAACTGGCCCAATTCCTGCAGAACCCAGGTCCGCAGCATTCTGCTGCGGCAGATAGGACAATCACTTATCTGTTCCACACCAAGAACAGAGCACTCAGATATGGTTTAGGACACCATTCTGATGACACCTCTGACCCTGATTTCAGCCGAAATAAGGATCAGATCAACGACGTAACCCACCAATCTACAGGCACATCGGCACTAACCATCGCTAGTGACGCATCTTATGGTGACCATAAAGACCGTAAGAGCTCTGCAGGCATGATATGCATGCTCTTCGGCGGCCCTATAGATTGGAAGGCGTCTAAACAAAAGACGGTGACGATGTCCACTACCAAAGCAGAATTGCTTGGTTTATCGGACGCAGCCAAAACACTGGTATGGTGGAAGAGAGTACTAGTCCATGTTGGACTAGAAATGGAATACGACAATATAACTCTCGACTGCGACAACCAGAGAACAGTTGATCTGCTCACTAAAGAGGGAGCATTTGAGACCAAGCTACATCACATAGACATACACCGCAGCTGGCTACGCCAGGAGGTGCAGGAAGGACGTATTAAGATCAGATGGGTCCCAACAAAGCTTATGGTGGCAGATGGCTTCACGAAAATCTTGCCAAAACAGAGATTTGACGCCTGGATTCGTCTTCTCAATTTGGAAGATATAAGTGAACTGCTCTAATCTAGGGTCTTACCCCTAGATTCATTTGCCCACTAGAATCCACTATTCCTTGGTAGTCGACCTCCATTTGACAACCAGGATTCAACCTGTTATAATGCCTATAGAGCTCTTACGATCTTTATGGTCACCATAAGATACGTTACTAGCGATGGTTAGTGCCGATATGCCTATAGATTAGTGGGTTGCGTCATTGATCTGATCCTTATTTCGGCTGAAATCAGGGTCAGAGGTGTCATCAGAATGTTCTAAATGGTCAGAATGGTGTCCTAAACCATATCTGAGTGCTCTATTCTTGGTATAGAATAGATAAGTGATTGTCCTATCTGCCGTAGCAGAATACTATGGACCTAGGTTCTATAGGAATTAGGCTAGTTTGGTGGCTGGTTTAGCTATATCAGTGTAACGGGTTGATACCCGATGAAATGCTCAGTCTCTGGAGAGACTACGCTCCTGGCATCTATGCGGAGCCGAACGAGCTATAAGAACACCCGGTCCCCAGGACCCATTTCCCCCCCTTAGTTAATTCTTCTTGTTTACCAATCGGATCTTTACAGCGTACAAATTCCTGCATTCATCCCGTAACAATCTGTCGCGACTGTTCAGCCATTTGCTGAGACTGAGTTTCAAAGGCTTGGCGTAGCAAGGCAGGGACTTCTTCACTAGACATCTTGTACAAGATAAACGCTCGAATTAAGGGTTGTTCTATGAGGTCTCTACGCATAGGGAATCGGGTTCCCTATGTGTCGTGCGGTAGTCGAGTTCACCTTGTGTGTATCTCGAACAGCTATCGTCGTCTTATCCTACTAGAGCTGAACCTCGTATAAGGGGTTCACGGCGTCTCTAGGGAATCTTCTTATGTCGCTGGAGCCAAGCTTCGTAAGAGGGGCTTGAGACGTCTCCAGGGGTATCCGTACCGCGTCAGAGCTGAGTTTCATAAGAGGGGCTCAAGGCGTCTCTGGGGCAGGCGTGTCGTGCTAGAGCTGAGCTTCAGAAGAGGGGCTCAAGGCGTCTCTAGGGTTATCGCGCAGAGCCGAGCTTCGGAGGAGGGGCTCGAGGCGTCTCTGGGATCTTCGTATCGTAGATGTCCGTTCCGCACGTGGGGATCGAGGACACTAGGTGAAAAGGTTGAGTTAATTCTAATGTTACGGGATGAATGCAGGAATTTGGCAAAACACCGAGATAAAGCCGGATCACAACTCACCCATACTGAACAGCCTCTCTAGTAAATACAGAATTCTGCCATTACGGACAACTCCGCTAGAGTCACTAACGGATATGCAAGCGCTATTTCCCTATATACGAGCGATATGTCCAATCATAGGTCCAACTCCAATACCGCCCAATACACATCCATGGTATCCCACTTGTCCACCCCCTCCGACCGTAAGGCTTGCGTGGACTGGTCGACGGCTCGGATTGCATCCGAGAGCGACTTGTCATCTTCCAACCCCTCATCCCGGATCCATCTCTGGAACAGGGAGGACGAGACGAATTGAACCTCCCAGTGCCCATCTCGCATCCCCCGCACCGGCTGCAGATAACCTGATCGGACCTCGCGCCACCCAAACTGCCCTGCTATAGATACTATCTCCTCCGGTGTCGGTGCGCTACGCACGTTAGGCTCTCGCACGCCATTTGCTGTCGACTTGCGCAATGCATTGAAAATGGACTGTGCGCCCGCCGCTAGCACATGTGGGGTCTGCTCTGGTCGCGACGCCCTCGAGCCATACTCGGCTAAACAGAGATAGCGCACCTTTACGCTGGCGAGGAGTCGGAAGACCTCGGCCATGGCGGTCTGGTTTTGGAAATACCACAAAGAGTGGCAGAGAACCGCGACATCAAAGGGCCGGCTCCTGTATTCGTCATCGCTCAGTAGGCTGGCGATATCGGCACGTCGAAATTCGATCTGCTTGCCCAAAACGGAGGCCTGGATGTGCTTCTGCGATTGAGCCACTGTATAGGGTCCGCCATAATCTGGGGGTGCCGTATCGATGCCAATGATATGGCCGGTGGGGCCAGTGGCCAGCGCAAGCACTAGGCTTGATTCACCTTGCCCGCATCCCACATCCAATACGCGTGAGCCCGGCTTGATCTGCCAGGCGTCTCCAAGAGCAAGTCGATGCTGAAATTTTGGTTCGATGATGGACTCGCGCGTACGCTCATCGTGGAGATAGCTGGCCAGGAGGGTATCCATTAAATTGATAAAACAATATGATAGAGAGTTATTGGAAATGGACAATCATGCGGACTAGCTTCCCTTTAAGGGGACGTAGCAGATGACCCAGGCTCCATATGGCCGCGAATTCCAATTTACTCGATAACGTGCGTCACGGTTGACCGAGCGTCCCGGTTGATCGAGCGACGTATTTGGAACTTAAAAAATCTAAGATTTTCAACATCAACTTTTAACACCAAAACATGAATTAATTATCTATTTAACGCGTGTAGGACACTAGGTATATATATGGCCTTTGGTTCCACAACCTGAACAGGTGACGAGTCGCCTAATAGTAGGTAAAGTAGGCAATGGAACATCTTCTATAGGTTGTCCAGGAGCATCCTCTAGGGATATATATTCAACTCTACCATTCTCCTGAGCAACCACGCTTTGCTGTAATTCCTCCAAACTCCGAAGACTCCCTTCATGGCCTCTGTGCTTCTTGCTAGCCGCTCTCTTTTTTATCTTTCTCTTCGCAGTATTCTCCAATCGCTGAATACGGTCTTCCATCATCATCATCCGAATCGCCATCTGAGTATGCGCATCTTGCGACCGATAAATTTGTTGTTTTAGAGGTGAAGTTAAAGCTCCTGAGGAAGATTCGAGTTCTTTCTTGATAGCAGAATTCGATTTTTGGACTTTCGAGTAGCTCCAAGGCCGATTTGAGTCACTGCTGCTTGAAGAAGTAGGGCGTTGAGGGTGGTCGTGAGGGGGGTCTTGAGGGGGGTCTTGAGGGTGGTTTTCGACCATGATATTCAGCTTTTCTAAAACATGATTAGCATCCAGGGGTACTAAACCAGCGCCCCTGAAGCTATTCACTATAGTAGATGCTTTAAATGTTGCTTTATATGTATAAGGATAGATTTGGAGGAAATCATCCTTATCAATAGAATCCACTCCATTCTGTATTTCAGCACTAATCAGGCCTCTATATACCTTTTTAAGCACCGAAAAACATCCTATATCAAGAGGTTGTAATAGATAGGATAAATAAGCTAGTATACATAGACAAATAATATCGTTGTCCGCGCATAGTTGGTCGAATTCTGGCGTACGATGCGAAGAATGACCATCTAAAACCAACAGAATATATCTCCCTTTCTGGACCAAATTAGGTATAAAGTGGCTTTTCAGCCAATCTAGACCCATTAGATTTATAGTCCAACCAGTTAGGCTAGTGTTTAGTGACCATTTAGGGGGTAGATGGTCAAACCAACACTCCATAAAATGTTTCCCTTTTAGGATGATATAGGGCGGAAGCGCAACACCTTGGGCGTTGATAGTCTTAATAACAGTAACCCACTCTCGATTTCCAGCTTGAAGAAGCCTTCGTTTACCATAGTAATCTGAGGAGCATATAATATACTCTGAAGATATAACACCCATCGCAAATCTAGTCTCATCGAAGTTATAGATATCCTCTGAAAGGATACCATATTTTGTGACTATATTCTGGACGAGATTAAACCACCCTTGGATGACTTATGGATCTTCTGTCTGCGCCCTCTAGATATCAAGCGCCCGAGATTTTCGCGTATGAAGAGATTCGGTGCGTTGAAGGAATCCTGTCACCCAGTTTTTGCCAACTTTAGGGGGGGTGTCGGAGGGGACAATTTCGCGGGTGCGGAGGAGCAGATTCGCCATATTTCGGCACATTTCATGCGAAAAAGCGAATCCTCTAGCGTCTATATCAAGGAGCCATTTTTCCATCGATTTCTCCTCACCTTTAGAGAATTTATGGCGAGAATGGCGAGTTATGGCCTTCGATTTGCGACCTTGGATTCGCGCTTTCAAAGTTGAGACAGGAACTGAAAAGGCGCGAGCAGCGGCAGCAGCAGAGGAGTATTGTTCATCTTTAATAGCCTGAATTGCTAATAAGACTTTACTCTCCTGCTGCTCCAAATCTTTCGATTTTTGAGTGCGAATTGGAGGCATTGTTGGTGTTAGAAAAAGGAGGGTCGATTTCGGGGTAAATATTTTGAGGTGTCGCTCGGCCAACCGGGACGCTCGGTCAACCGTGACGCACGTTAGGATACGCAACTCCGTCAGGCTGACTAAGGCATATGATATCGGAGATCAGAGTTACTTTACATAGATGAGACAGGGGGACAACGCCTCCTTGGGCCAAATAAGATTTTCCCGGAAACTTACACCGATGGCTGCAAGAAACCAATCTGTTCTAGTCACGGTCCCTGTGCGGGGGCAATCAGAACAGCCGATAACAGAACAGCCGATCCAATCGCCGATCAGGTACCGTACGGATACAACAAGTATACCGTATTACCGAAACATAATACCACCTACGAGTTATTGACTACAATCAACCTGCCTGCTTCTCCTGTGTCACATCTTAACAAATGCTAATCGTAAAATATTCTTGCTCCACGCTTCTGCCATTTTCTCAATTTCCTCAGTATGCCCGATATTCAAGCACTGGCAATGAATCTTCTCAAAGCCAGTCCTGCTCGTTACTCGTCCGATTCTGAGGCAAATGAGGAAAACGAGCAGTTCCTACCGCACGTCCCAGGAGTTGAGCAATGGCCAAAAGTTCCTAAACCTCGAACAGCGTTATCGCGGGCTTGCTGGATCGCAACTGTGCTGAACTTGTTACTGTTTCTGGTTTCTGTATATATACTATTCGACTCGCATCACCTACTGCAAGATCTTCGACAGAACAAAAACAACAAATTGGTTAGAGAGGTGGACTTTTTCTGTGAGCTCTGCCCCATGCGCTGCTTTCCAAAATAGAAGCGAAGTTTTTTTTGCGGTTCTACAACCGTGGGCTAACCAAAGAGATGAACACAGCCCCTTTCCTCGATCAAATCAACATCCCCCTCCGCGATGTCAAAGTCAACGGCAGTCTTCTGGATATGGACGACTCTATCTTCCGGGCCCCGCCTTCACCTGAAGTAGATCGCGCCTGGAACCGCATTGGCAGCCTCACACCTCATGTCATGAATGGAGACGATGTTGTGCGGCTAGGTAAGGATCCTACCAAGACCGCCCGCTTCACCGAGGACTTTGGCTTTGGCCCGGATGCGCACATTGCTGAGTTGGACGTCTTGCACACAATTCACTGCCTTAATGCTATCCGCCGGGATGTTCACTGGCGCCATTACTACATCGAAAAGTACCCTACCGGCGAGTTCCCAGAGCTACACCGTATACACACAGACCACTGCCTGTATGTCGTCCTACAAAATTTAATGTGCTCCGCTACACTCGATGTGGTCACCCAGCCCTGGGTGCACGGCCAGCTACACCCGTTCCCCGACTTTAGTATCAACAAAAAGTGCCGCGATTTTGGGGCGATTTTGGAGTGGCACGAGAAAACCACGGTAGGTGATCTGGAGGCGTATTCAGCGCTACGTATGCCTGAGGGTCATGTACCTTACGAAATGTCGGAGGAATTTTATCGGGCTTTTGGGGTTGCGGACGGGGAGGACGAGCATCATCATTGACTTTTTGTGGCTACTATGCTCCGTTTTTATTGTTTTGCGTGGGTAGTACAGAATTCTACTGTTTGACGCTATACTTGTCCAACCAATGGCTCTAGATACGTGGATCTTCATCCAGCATGAGAAGTCTCTCCAACATTTTTTAATGCTTCCAAGGATCTAGTGTCACGCTATTCAAATGTCAAGTGATTTTTGGATTTTGAAATATACATACTATGTACAATATTAGGTGTGAGGATATACCCACATGTGCATACCAACTTTAGATGCGGGTGTCTAGTACACACTACTAGTGTGTAAATGTTAGGTATTACCTACCTAACATTGTTCGAACCTTGGAAGGCGACATCAATTCAATTCTTTGAAGTCTAGCGCTGTTTAGGCTGGAGTGCTTATATCCATATTCTAAGTCATTCAATATTGAAATTCTGTCGTTGAGGGACACCCACCCGCCACCTGGGCGAGCTTCAATCGATGCATATGTACCTAATCATTCAAAGTCACCTTCCAACAGTTAGCTGTTATTATGAAAAATGTCGATTGATCGAGTATTGGAATATATATTCATGCTTTCCAATGTTTTGAAAGTAAAATGTGTCCTAAATTTTTGATTGTACGCATTTTCCAGAAACATTCTTTAGCACTGGTAATCGTGAGGACTAAAAGTAATTCGTCTGTCAACAGATATATATAAGGAGTTTATCAACATTTGAATTGATGTACATATGTATTCACTATGTATTCTCTATGTAAATACCCAGTAGTATGTACTACATACGTATTGTTATATAAATCTTTAAATTGTAAGTTATGTATGTATGTATGTATGTATGTATGTATGTAGAGCCTCCACAACTATGCACATGCGCATGTGGTCTCCGCCCATATATATACACCAATGTTTGGTATAGCACGAACCGAAGTGCTTGAAACATTTCCAAGCTTGTGGGCTGTACTGTCTATGTATGCCTAAGCCAAACCCACTCCACCTGCCTCTGACCGTCCGAGACGGATAAGGAAAATTATCACTGTCATCGCTCCACACAAGACTGCTGAAATCAGGTATGGCATACCCAGCCAGGCTCCACCCATGTTCATGCCCCACCGAAAGGCCCATGCCATCATGGGGCCCGCCAAGAGAGAGCCGAGAGTATCCATAAGGCCTAGGGTGCTGTATAATGCGCCCATCATTGTTGGCTCCATTAGGGAGCTGATCAAGCTTCGAGCAAATGTGCCGAATCCAGATCCTGTGGTATAGATCGCAATTCCTATTAGGTTTCACTAGCATTAGCCGAGGGAAAATCCCGAAACGTCCAGAGTGGGGAAGAAGAGAGCGGAAGTTACCAAACATGGTGAGCCCGACTACCGGGGCAATCCCCATGATCCCAAACCCTATAGTGATGGCAAGGATGCTCACCCGAGCGAGGTAAAGGTCCTTCTTTCGCGGTTCTCGTTCGAAGCGTTTGCCTATTGTGCGGTCTACCCATGGAAGAATGAGCAGGAATTGAAGCAGCTGGGCTACAGCTCGAAAGGAGAGGAGCCAGCTTGTCTGATGAAGGGAAAACAGTCAGCATGTAATTTCAACTTTCTGCCTCTAGAGGGAAGGCAAGTAGGTCTCTCTCGCCACACCTTTGCAATCGGCCAAGAATATCGATTGGATATATACTGTAGGAGAAAACCCATAGAGTCCCGGGCAAATGTCGAAATCAGAAAGGAAATCACGAGAAGTGCGATGTTCTTCTCCGTGAAGATAATCCGCATACTTTTTTTCAGGCTGTGAAACAGGAAAATAAAGTTTCCGGCCTCTTTGAGAGGCGGTTCTAGCGATTCATCATCGTCGCTTATGCTTGGGATCTCGGTATATTGGGTTTTCTGTGCATGGAGAGCAAAATCATTGGTCTCCGGCATGTACCAGGAGAGGAGAATGGAGATAGCACCGCAGGCGGAGTTCAAGAGAATGGGAACCCAGAGATTTCGTTTCATTAACAATGAGGCAATTGGGGGAGCGATTATTTCGGCAATGATCACCGCAGCATTGAAATACATGAAGATCTGCGATCTGATTTTGAGTACTTCGAATTAGTGGTCGCGATGGAGAAATCCCTTCAGGGAAAGACAGCTCACCTCTTGATCTCTGGCGTCGAGTCAGTAATGATCATCATACTAACTGAGCCGGCAACATTGCTTCCCCCTCCGACAAGGAGAAATAGAGATGATAGCCACATCGCTTTGATTGGTAATCCAAACCAACCTATGTTAGAGAAAATAATCAGCGCACTACCTTTGATCAAGAAATTCGATTCGATAAGAAAGCATTAACCCACAAACAATCAAAACCCAGGACATTCCAGCAAACTGCCCCACAAAGCTCAGAGTCATAATCAACCGCCTTCCGTACTTATCTGCAAGAATTCCATATGGTAACGCGAGGAAAAGTCCGGGAATATTGTCGAAGAACGACTGCCATCCAAGTAGCTGGGCCAGGGCAGCCTGAACAGGTTCTTCCTTGCAGAGATGCTCGGGAATCTCCTGTGTTGACACCGGCGACTGAGAATCTCTATAGTACTGCTCGCATATGATTGACTCCAACAGGCGGAGTTGCGGTGCAGCGCTGATGAAATAACCAATGCCCATTAATAAGTAGATCAGAGTACAGTAGATAGCAGGACGCCAATAGACAGTGCTAACGCCATCGTCTTGATCCGATGTTGGGTGCATTGGGAACTGAACACCTAAGGGACGCTCGGGCTCATCAAGCGTTTCGTGATCGGTCATTCTTGTAAAGTAGGATTGAATGAATGGGAAAGAAATCTTCTCAGCACAGAAAAAAAGCCAATATTCTGCAAAGGAAAAGAGGGATTTGGAGGATGTTGAACTAGGGGGAGATTGCGTGAGCACTACTAGACGCTAGTAGAGTTGATTAATACAAAATTAGTACGATACAAGAAAACAGGTCATGACATACCATTACATACAATAACCATTTTTTCCCGTGCCGTACGGAGATCCGACGGCCCCCCCGTCCGCCCGCCCGCATTCTAATGCCAACTTCGGTCTCCAGGTTGCATCTGCGCCAGACTTGAGAAATGTGTATCTTGCATTCTTTATCTCGATCAAATTTTGTACGTAATGGCAATCTCGCCACTGGCAAAGAGCAGTTGAACCGAGGTTTAGCCGTTCACCGCGAGACTTAATCCTAAATTTGGAAATGTTAGCTGTTCCCCTACCACTTCTACAGGAACATCAACACTAGACGCATCTTGTCTTTCACTCATCCATACCCCCAAGTTCTATCTTTGCCAACATTCTTTTTCTTGGAAACTTAAGCCCACAGAGCTATGCTTGGCAAAGTAGAGACTGGCTATGCTCGAGTATCCTCAAGTGATGCAGGACTGGACGAACTTAGGGTATTAGGGTATTAGGGTATTAGGGTATTAGGGTATTAGGGTATTAGGGTATTAGGGTATTAGGGTATTAGGGTATTAGGGTATTAGGGTATTAGGGTATTAGGGTATTAGGGTATTAGGGTATTAGGTA